>NC_136069.1:1617715215-1618963429 GCF_964261635.1 Lissotriton helveticus
AAATAAATGTTATCTCCACCTAAGAACCAGCTCAAAAGTTAATTCTTGCACTTTTTAAAATATGTATTACAAAACAAATTCATTTGCTAAAATAAGCTGTATGCTAAATATTTTAAATTCTTTTTTTAAAGTCACCTTTTGCCTTCATAAAGCTTCAAGAAGCCCATCTCATGAGTTTCCAACTGAATAGCTCCTTGATAGGTGTGAACTTCCTCCCAGAATTGAGCCAAAGGCGTTGGGAGTGGGAAGGTGTCCTGTTCCTCCGACAGGATGACTCTCTGGGCAGTGTCCAGGTACATAGGGTCTGATTACGGTGTCAGGTGGGGCCGCCACCAATAGGTCATCAGTGGTTGTCCCACCGACAGACAGTCCTTCGGTCCAACTACCGTATTAGGATGCAGGTGGTCAGACCACAGAGGTTGGGGGGAAATACCGCTGCCTCCAACGGGATCATCCGATCCCAACAGGGAAGAGGTCAGAATCGTAGTCCCAAAATGCGGTGATGCCGATGCAGGCGCCATCCTCGAGATTACGATGTCCCTTTTCGACAGCCTTATCATGGCGGTTTTACTGCCATGAGTAGGCCATCAGAAACAGACTTTGGGGGCCCAAAACAGGGCCTCCATCCTTTGTGGGCCACTACAATGTTGCCCTGGGAGCACATGTAGTACCCCCACACACATCCATGCACCGTGAGTCAGGGGTTCTAGTCTTCCCCTACCTCAACTAATCGCTGTTGAAGGTAGGATCGCCCCAGACAGTAGTTTCCCACCTCCAGACTGTAACGGACCTTCTGCATTCGTTGGGGGTTCACTATCAATTTCACAATGTCACACCTGACTCCCTCTTAGATGCACACCTATTATGGATACAGCCTAGTTTCAAGTTCATCCTCCAGAACAGGGAGGCCGGGATATTTGGGCTATGATTTCGATGTTTCAGCCTCTTTCCTGGATTTCCAGGAGACTAATTCTAAGTCTGCTGGTTTTCATTGCCTCCAGCATCCCATTGGTAAAACATGCCCGTTGTCATATGCAGGCTCTGCAGTGGGATTTGCAGTCCTGGGGCATCAGGGGAATCTCTCCGACCTGGTTCAGATATCGGAGGGAACTGCAAAAGATCTGAGGTGGTGGCTCACAAACTGCAAACGGGTCAACGAGAGACCCCTCTCTGTGACAGATGCATCACTTCTGGATTGAGGTGGCCATCTGGGACAGGTGGGGATTAAAGGACTCTGGTCTTCGGTGGAGTCTCAGCTTCATATCAGCATGTTGAAACTGTGAAATATTCGCCTGGCATTGAAAGACTTTCTTCCTTCCATCAAAGGAAATCTAGTTCAGGTGTTCACCGGCAACACCACCCACATTTATTACAGCAACAAGCAGGGCGGGATGGGGTGGTGGACTCTGTGTCAAGAGGCCCTGCACCTCTGCACATGACTGGAACATCAGGACATTTTCCTGAGTGTTCAACAACTGACAGGCTCTCTAAACATCAGAGCAGGTGAACTCAACCATATATGCCTCATGGATCATGAATGGCATCTTTATCTGTAGGTGATGTAAGGTCTCTTTAGAGATTGGGGAAAACATTGATTAGATATATTTACTACCGTTAAGGAACTCACTTATGCATGCTGTAGTTTCTGAAGCAGCTCTCCCTAAGAGACACATTTTGTCTCGAGTGGAGCCCAGGACTTCTGTACACTTTTCAGCTGATACGATGCCTTTCCAAAATTCTCAAGAAGATCAAGAACAACCAGCCCAGAGTCATCTTAGTGGCTTTAATTTGGGCAAGGAGAGCATGGTATCACCAAGCTCCTGAGCATAAATATTTGTTCTTCAACTAGGCTGCCCTTTCGGAAAGAAGATCTCCTGTCCCAGCAACAGGGCAGGATCTGCACCCGAACCTGCTAACTCTCCATCTAAATTAATGGAGATCTAGCAGTGACAGTTGAGGGCATTTGACTTTTACTGTATTCAAATCTGAATGAGAAGCAGCCCCCTGAGGGTTTACGAGCACCTTTCACCAGAGATACAGCATCAACCTTTGAACTAGGAAGAGGAGTCCCGGATCTGGACATCTATCAGGTCACTACTTGGGCATCGCTGCCAAACACTACTTCCTGGACAGTCAGGTCTGTTGGTTCTCCAGGACTTCTTAGTGTAACTTAGTTCGCAGACCCACCTTTGGGGAGAGATTGGTTTGGTTTCAATTCTAAGGAAAGGAATCTGCGACCATAAGTCTGTATCAGCTGCACAAGTTACTTACCTTCAGTAACGTCTATCTGGTATTAATTCTATCTAGCCGAAGATTCCATACCGACTCTCCCATCCTCCCTGTTTTGCAAACTGTATATCTCGTATTGAAGAGATCTTTCATGACCTCGCCCAAGCACACTGTTCATTCCACCTCAGTTGGGCTCTGGGCTTGTGGTGTGCAAAAAAAGTAAAAAACTAAGGTCAGCACACTGGTGTGGCACCTATATAGACACTGTGCTTGTCAATTCTGGCGCAGAGTACACAGACAACGCCATGCACCTACATTTTGCTCAAATATTCTAACGTAAGAAATCTGCAGCAAAATAGAGTCTCTACCACATAAGGTGTTATCCTTATCAGGGGAAACATTTTAAGGTAAGGAATCTGCAGCTAGCTAGAGCCTCTACCAGATAAAGTATCACCGAAGGTAGGGTAATCACAGTCATCATAATCACACATTATCACTGCACTGACTTGAGGATGCCTACCATCACCCACTATCTCTGTGGGGACCAGGGCATTACTCTAACACACACAATCTCGAGCATGGGTACTCACAAACATTCTCCCGGGGCGGCAAAGTTTGGTCTTTGGTGTGACCGAGGGCCACACTGGTGCCAGTGGGAGAGGGGGTGTAGGGGAAGCGAAGTATGTATATCTTTTGGCTGAACTCAATTGTGCAATGTGAAACCAGAAAACCTGGGATGAATCCCGGCTTCTCCACTGGAACAAATTGTGAGACCCTGGGCAATTGTTTTATTTCAATTTCCCTCCTTTTTTCATCATCTAATATAGGAGGACCTAGAAATACATGACTTCAGGAAGCATGCTGTACAAAACCATCTCCTGTGCTTCGATGCTTTGTTGTCAGGGCGTGGGAGGGGGAGCATGAACCTTTCTAAATTCATGTTTGAAAACCATCACTTTAAAAAAATACTTCTGAATGCACTGCTATAATTGGATTTACTAAGGTGAAATGGTTCTACAGGTCAATGAAATACACTTTCTGAATTTTGAAAAGACTATGACATTTCTACTTGTTTTCTGTCTTTAAAAATGATGACGGTGTTCCTAAAGTTAGGGGCCTGGGTACTTCCTTTTGTTTAACTGCAATAAACCTTTAAATAAGTGCTTGTTATATATTTAACATATTTTGTATATTAATGCTGAGTTGGTTTAACAGCAACCCAGTGCTGATGCTGCTCAGGGGGCCGAATGTAAAGATCAGGAAGGCTGCATGCAGCCCCCAGGCCGTACTTTGAGTATCACTGATCTAGAGTAGATTCAACATGATTATTATCACACACTATCTCTGTGGGGCATATATATGACTATAATCAAAAACTATCTTTGTGGATACCTGAGCATCACTATCAACACTCACTGTCTCTGTGGCTACCTGGCATCAGTATCATCAGACACTATCTCTGTGGGACATATACACGACTCACATCGTACATGATTTCTAAGGAGACTTAATCAATACTATAATCACACACTATCTCTGTAGGGACTTGAACATGATTATAATCACAAACAAACTAGGTTGGAACAGCACCACAACGTGTCAGAAAAAGAGTCAGTAAAGAAATATGTATAGATATTGAAGAATCCTAATCTAATTAAATGAGTCGCTGCTAATGCAAGATGTATAATGTTTTTCTTCTTTATTATTCCAACAACCATCAGCCAACGCGTTTAATCCATTTTACATAGGGCTTCTTCAGGACAATATCAATCTAGGGAAACAGATCATCCAGTATGCTGTAACCCGGTTGCCACAATAGACTTGAGCTAAAAATGCCATATGGTGTCTGTTCAGGTTTTCAAAAGGAAAGTCCAAGTGGAGCAGATACAATTTTGTAGCGTAATTCAATGTCCAATTGGATTTCAAGTAGCAAGTGGTATGATAGCCATAGAAAACATATAATAGACTTTCAAGTTCAATTAAGAACTAGCTCATAGCAATGGAGAGTATCCACCCTGACTTGAGTAGAAGTACAGCCTGGCACACTACCGCCTTCCAAAAAAGCCACAGAGGTACATGAAGCAGATTATCATCTTACACTATCTCTGTGGGGACTGGAACATCTCAATCAGCACTCACTATCTCTGGGGACATGAACTTTGCTATAGACACAGAATATCTTTGTGAGGACTTGGACATGATTGCCTGCAAGGACATGAACATTCCTATAGGCATACAGTATCTCTATGAGGACTTGAAAATCATTATCTATACACTCTACTTCCGTGGGTTCTTTCATCACAGCTGCAGACACCATCTCTGTAGAGAATATGGCTCTACTGTGATCACACACCACAACTGTGTGCATCATGACTCACCTTTGTTATGCAGTGATCACAAACCACATCTGTGAATAACATCAGACATCATCCATATGCAGACATTAACAGTAGACGCTATGCCCATGGAGAGGGGATCAAATAACTATGTTGAAAAATATGTAAGTAGTTAATCAAATGCTGGCTCCACTTGACCATAGTGCTTGATCCATCTCTTATTTTCTTCAGTGTTAGTTCCCTTATCTCCTTTGATTTTGAGCACTAAATAATTGTTTAATTACAGTTATAAGTGCCTTTCTGTATCATGATATAGATATTATGATACATTATTATAATAATCTGTCTTTTTTGTACATGTATGATATGTGCATGCATTCATATATGAATAAATTATGATGCTATTAGTCTACATTTCTGATCAAATAAATGTTTAGCCATGTGCCATTGACTGTATTCAATCACAAATGGCAATTATTGAGTAGGTCCTCACAAGGATGGTAGCACATGTTCAAGTCCCCAGAAGGATGGTTCTTTGCACGCAATTAAATAACAACATATTTGCGTATTTAAAGCAGAATCCTGTATAATGAATTTTTTTTCAACATTTTTCTGTTGGTATATAATTTAAAAACATTGGGAAATGTTAGTCCCCACAAGGCAGGTGTTCACACATAGTCCCCACTAGGATGGAAACACGTGGATGGGTGTGTGTGTGTATGTGCACGTGTGTTTTTTTGTTGAAGAGTTTTTTTCATCACATGAAGGTGGCTAAACTTCTATAACTGTCTCACTGACACACCTAATGATATATTTCAAATACCCGTTCGACTCTATGCTTCACAAATGTGGCACCTCCTTACAAGTCATCTTAAATCACAATGTGTAAACAATGAAACATGCTAAATCAAGCCAATAATAGGAGGAATACTTTATGTATTGTTTTATATGGATTTATACTGGTGGGGTTGAGCACTACCATTTTTTTAAAATGTTTTATGTAAGTCTTCCTGGTATTTATCAATTCATACACTAGGGGCCACATTTATCAAAGTTTTGTGTTGCCCGGGCATCACGCAATGTAACGCAACAGTAATACAAAACTAAAGGGAGAGGTGTGGCGCCGCGGCCAGGGCGACTGACGCTGGAATCTGGGGATCAGGGTTCGATCCCCGGCTCCGGCGGCAGGTTAGCCCAGCACCATGCGACTCTGGGCAATAGCTTGCTTAATCTTCCCGACGGCCCCCAGCGCCTAGAGACCCTAACGGGTGATTGTGCGCTATACAAATGTGGATTATTATTATTATAAAGTCAGATTTACCAAGCCACGCAAGGCCACCTTGCATGTACCTGTGGGGCTTGGTAAATCTGGAGTAACGCAACATAGCACAAATCGCTGCATTGTGTTACTCTGCCCCATAATTTCATTTCTTGGGAAGAGTGGGGATGTTCTCACGCATTCACTATAAATTTAGGCTTATTCCCAGATTTACCATGAGTGGTAGACCTGGGAATATGTCAAAATTCGACGCATTCTGCAGCACATATTGAATGAGGAAAAGCATCAGGTGTCCCTTCCTGCACAAAAACAATCCTGCTTAGAAAGCGGGCACCCTTGCAGCATGATGCAAAGGTAACCGGCGCAAGGAGAGGTCAGGATGTACCTTATATTGTTAAATATGGTGCCTTCCTGCCCTCACCCTTTTACACGGCGCAGCAAAGTACTTGCTGCATTGCGTAAAAAAATGTATACGTTTCAGTCTAGATTGGAGTGGCAACGATTATTGTGATCTCATCAGGCTCAAGGGCATGTTGCATCACTTTCTGGGATTCAAAGTCATACAATGTCACTTCCTGTGATATCATTGATGTCAAAAGTTGTGTTATGTTATGTTAAAATTTATTTCTTAAGCACTCGTACGCCCGAAGGCTTTATGGCGCTATCGCAGAGAACAAAACAACATTGCAAAACTCAGCAAACATAACAATTTTAAATCTCAACAGTAAGCCTGATTAAAAAGCCAAGTTTTTAAAGAGTGTATGAAAGGGAGGAGATCTGGACTCATTTTTAAAGAAAGCGGTAGCGAGTTCCAAAAAGTGGCTGCCAGATGGTCAAAACAGCAGCCGCCAAGGCGCTTTTTCTTAAAAGGTGGAACAACCAATAAAGCTTTATAGGCAGATCGAAGGTTTAGTGAGGGGTTGTATTTAGAAACAAGGTTTTTTATGAATTTCGGACCTGTGTCCTGTAAAGTTTTAAAAATAATACATCCCGTTTTAAATGCAATTCGCTGTGCAACAGGCAGCCAATGGAGTTGTTTCAAGCCAGGTCTAATAGACTGCCATTTTGCCTGTTTAAGGATAAGCCTAGCAGCTTGGTTTTGAACAAGTTGGAGTCTTTTTTGCAGGCCCGCTGGAATTCCCAAGTAAAGATGTGTGATGTCACTTTCAATAACCCTGGAATTTTAGGGGATTATCATCCAGGGCAGCCCAGTTTATCAGAACTGACCACGAGCCTAGAAATGGACAGATGTTTGATCTGATAGCAGGTGTGTGGAGATGGGATATATTTTGGGATACTAAACCCATTAATGGTGACCTTGAGGCTGTGGAGCTGGAGGAGAGCTGGAGGCATTACCTACACCCACCCTTGTCTCCGTATTGGTGGGGTTGGGACTGCCAGCCTTGCATGTGCCTTCTCCACACTTCCTTCTGTGCAGTCAGTCATTCATTATGCTATGGTGCTGCAGGGCACAATACGGCGACGGACCCGGGGGTACGGAGAGACACTCAACCCCCACACTAAATTTAGAGCGGGACTGCCTTCTCCCTACATGAGGCAAAAGGAATCAGATAAGTGTCACCTGTACCCTGGCGGGGGGGGCTGCTTGCATGTAGAGACACTGTACATAATAAACCTGGTCTCAGGGCTCTTCAAAACCCCAGCCCACTGGGAGCAGACACTGGATGTGCACTGGAGGCCCAGCAGGGGGCTGCTAGTGAACATTAACCCTTTCACCTCCTAATGAATACCTTGTTTACTCTCTAAACACAATTTAAACGTGGGATACCAAGTTGTACACATCTGTTCAAGTACAGTGTGCCTTTCATCTATTTCTGAGGCATGCCACCAATTGACATTTGAAAAACCTACACATGATTTATAGAATCAGAAAGCGAACCAAAAAATATTCATTTAAAGTTTCTTTGACATTATGCTAAATTGTTGTTTATTTAAATGTGTCTGGTTCTGTTCTAAGTGAGGACTAATAAGGGTTTTATAAAATACATTGTGATGTCCCTGTCTGTGACATTCTTGTGAATTAAATATGCTAACTTTCCCAGGGCTTGTGTCCAGTGTTAATGTATTTATAATTTCCTGTGCTTTTCAATTCAGCAGCACCTGCAGTCTGGTTTGCGCTAGACCTGCCAACAAACACCACCTGACTTAGAATGTAATATTGCGCTTTATAAACACAACATATAAAATAAATACACAAATAAGACTATACCTTAGTTATATATCAATGCACACTATAAACAAAATATGTACAACTTACACATCATCTTTGATCATTTTAGCCAACGCTGTGTGTCCAGTGATCAATCTCATGATATGCCATCACATCACATGCCTCCATTTTACTATAAGAGATGCATTAAAGCTTTATTGCTTCAGATAAACGATCAAGGCAACATCACAGCCCAGAGTGGGACCCTCAAGACTGCGGTCAACACTTGAGAGGATGGGTTCCAAAATAGGGGGGTCACACTACTTGATGCCAGCCTTCTCTTCTGGGGTTGCTCATTTCCAATCATGCGTCCATACTCACCGCCGACCTTTAGACAGTGTCTTCTACCGCAACCAGTTTTTACGCAGGTGTAACCATAGGGACAAGATCCTCCTGCGCCCCATGTGTCAGCACACAGTCCAACCTCTGGAATAGACAGATAGGGTCAGTATGAACAGACATTGGAAAACATGTTAAAATCTTGTGAGGGCTTCATTTTGGCACCATACTAATGTGTATAGCATCTTATTGGCTGAAGATGTTCATGACGTAATGGCAGCTGAGAGTCAATACGCCATTCCCTCAAAACCTTTACTGAATTTTCTCACGACCCTAATCCAAATCTCCTCTTCCTCATTGTGAATCCTCACCCTAGAGAGAAACACTCTGTCGTAATGTTCCAGACTCAAACATGGACAAAAAGTCACCAAAATAGCGGGTGTACAAGAAGTGACATCATCTATGCTTTAGTACTCATGACATCAGATGTTCCACCCTACTCTTACCCCCTAAGCATGAAGTAGTCTCCTACTTGACGCTGTAGGGACAAGAGAAGGTCAAACGGATCAAACTGTATAAGGTGAACTGTGCTCAGAAAGACAATGCCCTTTCCCTTCATGCCACTGGCTTCCTGACCTCAGATCAGGGACAGCAAGGCTGGTGCCAGGGGGATCAGGGACAGCAAGGCTGGTGCCAGGGGGATCAGGGACAGCAAGGCTGGTGTCAGGGGTTAAAAGGCCAATGCAGGAGTAGCAGCTCTTGCCTATGATTGGTGACTGTGGGCTCAGATCAAAGGATGCCCTCTTCAAATAGACAGCAGGGCAGAGCGTTCACCTCAAGCTCTCTACAACTCATCTCGCTGCTCTGCCGCACGATGGATCCTGCCATGCAATCACCAGGTATGCAACTCTTGCTAAAAGACACAAGGTGCAGCGACCTTAGACCAGTTCTGAGGAAAATCAATCGTGATGGGTTGGATACGTGAATTCATCTCTGCATTTGGTCATTACTGTGCCACCTTCCTGACCCTTGTTTTTTGTCACTATGCTACTTTAGACAAAGATTGGCCATATGTAAATCAGTCTTGAGCCCTCACCAATACGAACAGTCCACACTATACTGCAAGGCCAGGTACACCTCAGAGGAAATGCAAGACATCCCAGACCAGTTTGGGCTTCTTTAGGCTTCATATTGTGATGGTTTAAATGTCATTGTGAAAGGTAGTGAATGAATGTAGAGGGGTAGGCTTGAATGTGATGGGCTATGTGTAAATGTGAAGAGGTGTGCATCAATGTGAAGGGTATGTGTAAAGGTCGAGGGGTATGTGTAAAAGTGAAGAAATATGCCTGCAAGCAAAGGGGAATCTGTGAATGTAAGTCAGTGAGCATGAATTTGAAGAAGTGTGCATCAATGTGAGAATGCATGCACGGTTGTCAAAAGATATGACTAGATCTGAAGGCCCATGCGGGAGTGTGAAGGGGAATCTATGAATGGAAAGGACTTTTGATGAATGTGAAGGGCTAGTTTTGAATATTAAGTTATACTCACAAGTATGAAGTGGTACGCATGAATATTCAGACCTGTATGTGAATGTGAAGGGGTGTGCATAAATGGCAACGGGTATGTTTGACTATAAAGGGGTACACGTGAATGCAAAAGAGTATTTGTTTAGGGTATGCGTGAATGTGAAACTGTATATATGAACGTACAAAGCTGTGTGTGAATGTGAAAGCCCGGTATGCATGTAAAGGGTATGTTTGAATGTGAAGGGGTACATGTGAATGTAAAGGGTATATTTGAATGAGAAGGGGTATAACTGAATGTGAATGACATGTGTGAATGTGAAAGGGTATGTGTGAGTGTGAAAGGGTAAATATGAATTTAAAAGGGTATATGTGAATGCCTAGGGGTATATGTGATATGAAGGTGTATGAGTAAATGTTATGGGGCATGCATGAAAGTGAATGGGTATATTTGAATATGACAGGGTTTATTAGTACCATAAAGTGTACGGTAGGTCTAAATGAGAAAGGGTATGGGCGACCGTGAAGCAGTATATGTGAATCAGAGTTCCAAGGCCCCCCCGGCCTCAGGAGTGCCGCGTTTATGACAAGGTGGAAATCCCCGCTGGAAGGGGCAGGGCTGGTGACGGATTTGGGTGCCAGCACCTGCCCCCTCAAAAAGCGCAGGCATTGGTCCACTTGGCGCGGGACTCTGAAGTTCATTAAGCACTTCTGGGTAGGGGGTGAACAGTTTGCACCAGACCCCGCCTCTTTAAAGGGGGCATTTTAAAAAAACAGTGGTTCCTGTGGAATAGATACTTAATAATGATTTGAAAGACAAAGCGTAAATCGCATATATATGCAGGGGTTATATGCGATTTCAGAGAGAAAGAAACACAGATACACTGATTCGGTTGTTCAATGATTGTATTGAAAATTAAATGATGGTGAATAATTTCATCCATATAGCAACAAGTATTCACAGTTGTGTAATGTGTCCCAAATGAAAGTATGAACCAAAGCATAAAAATAAGGTTTCAAATAAACGTTGTTGTTAACAAAAGCGACCACTTTCTATTTTCCAAATACATAACATCTTTATAACGATAGAATGCCAGTTTCAATTGTCAACGGCGTTTCGACCCTAATATAGATGTAGGGTCTCTTCAGGACCTACGATGTGGGGGACATCTGAGAAAGTAGAGAGATATGTGTTTAGAATCTAAGCCTAATTTAGGGTTTGAGCGCTGTATTTAGAGAATTAAGGGCTGAAAAATTACCTGGTTTAAGAATTGCTGCAATAATAGTGATTTGTGTGCAAACCGTGTGTGTAGGTGAAATTAAAATTACTCACTAGGCAACCCAGCCGGGTTCTGTTAAAGAAGACAAAAACATATAGGCCATATTAGAGAGGGGGAGGAAATAAGTTTAGAGGATGAAGAAGAAAACACGCTGGTGGTTTGATTGAAAGAATGGATCCAGGATCACTTTCCCCTAATGAGGGTGTGTACCTAGCAATTCTGGTGGGGTGTGCAATGGCTGTCCTCTTGGCTTCAAGGCTTCACTTCTTTGTGAAGGTGATTCTTATCAGCATGTAGCTAATATCTTTGTCAACGCGGGCGCTCGGTGGCAATATCCACGGTTGATGATGATTTCTGTGTTAAGAAATCAAAAACCCAACATTACGGTCTGTTAAAGTATACGTAATCCCAACTTTATGCTCTATTCCAAATAATTTAATTAGACTAAAAACCCCATTGTATACATGCAGTACGCGATGTAGGATTAATGAAGGGTAACGGGGGCGTGGTGCTTCCATACCTTTCTTTGTGGATCTGCAATGCAAAACCGCTTTCGTCAGTCCTCAGTCGATACAATGATGGCGACCGAGTGTACTTGGTTTCTATTTAAGCCATCTCCTACATCCAGTTTTAGCCTGAGGCATCAGCAGCGTGCAAGGCGGCCCCCACGCACAGCCGCTGACACCAGGAGCGTGTCCTCGGGCGATTAACAGCTAGTGTATTTTGGTAACTGAAAGCAGTGCATGAAAAAGTTCAGTGACCAGAAACATGACCAGAAACTTCTAGTCAGTAGCTATTTGTTGAACCTACTGATTCTTTGCACTCACACTGTTTTTAAATATTGGAAGTGTATGGTTGTTGAATAAAGTGTCGTTTACGTTCACTCTCCAATTTTACAGAGCACTTTTCCTTTCATTCACTGAATTTTTTCATGCACTGCTTTCAGTTACCAAAATACACTAGCTGTTAATCTCCCAAGTCTAAACACATACTTAGTCAAATCACCTCACTACCCATTTCTGGTGAAGTGGCAACAACATGGACACCCCACTCTGTGAAGTGGTCCAAATGATGAGAAAGGCGGTACCGTTTGAGTAACTGATGGATATTCTTTCACACCGTGAAGCATCACGTTGTATGCCTGTTAATACATATGCTGGACACCATTTATTGAGACACACACAGACTACATAGATTTTCTCTGAAGCAGACCCACAGTTACCTTTTTGTAGTCCAAATATCTATGCTAACATTTAATGTTGGCTTTTTGGCGATTAATACTACTCTGGACAAAGGTTTGCTCTATGTAGTCCATGTATATGTTTGCCAGATTCGGTGCAAAAATAGCTCCCATACTGGTACCGGAGCATTGTTGATGATAGACTCCTCCGGATACAAAGTAATTGGACTGTAAAGCGATGCGTAGTGGTGAAATGACGAAAGAGGTGGGTACCTGTTGGGGTCTAGGTCTCGAGTCCAAAAGTCTCTCTATAGCAACAATACTGTCATTTTGGGGAATATTCGTGTAAAGTGATGTGATGTCGAGTGTTGCTAGCCAATCAGTGGAGGCATCAAATTGTTTTCCTTCCACCAAATTTATCATATGCATGGTATTTTTAACATGAATTTCCTGAGTAGGCCCAAAATCTTTAATAAAGAAATCAATATACTGCCCAATCGTTTCCAAAATAGAACCGCAGCCCGACAAGATGGGTCTACGCGGGGGTTGATGGAGTCTTTATGGATCTTTGGTAATGTATACAATACTGGTGTCCTAGGGTTATCTGTATTTAAAAATTCTAACTGCTTTTTATTTATGAAACCCTCATTCAGACCCTCCATGGTGACTTTCAATATCTCCTTCTTGATTTCTGGTAGGGGATTCCTCTGCAGTTTCTTGTAGTGTTTAACCTCTCTGATTGTTTACTAATCTCATTGTCATAATCTGTACGATCCTGAATGAGAATCCCACCTCCCTTATCCGCGGGTTTCATTATTATGCTTTTGTCATTTTTTAGCGAGTTCAAAGCATATCTTTATTGTAATGTAAGGCTATATGGTATGAACCGTTTGGTGTTCTTAAGTCTGTCTATACCTGTCAAGACCAAATTTTCAAAGGTTAGCATTTCATGTGGCATCATCCCATTGGTCGGATAGAATGTAGAAGGTGGCCTGAGACATGTCACAGAGCCCTGTATGAGGTTCTCCTTGTGTTTGAAAAATATTTTCAAACACATTTTCCTAAAAAATTGGAATAGTTCTGCTTAGATGGTAAAGAAATCTGTTTTTTCAGTTACTACATAGGACAGACCTTTTGTCAGAAATGATGTCTCAGATGTTGGAGAGTTTAAAAATAGGGATAGTTTCCATGGTACTGGTACTTTGTGTTAATGTTAATATTAGAAGATTTCTAAAGCGCATGGCTGCCCACAAGCGTCCCAGCGCTGAACAGAAGTACAGGCGGAATCAAGAGGGGAAGCTTACCGGAATAGCCAGGTCTTCAGAGATTTTCCGAATGTCAGGAGATTAGGTTGTGCACAGAGGTCGGGTCGGGAGGGAGTTCCACAGTTTGGAGGCGTTGTAAGAGAAGCGACGACCTCCCGATCGTGCTCTCTTGATCTTAGGTGGCAGAGTTAGGTGGGCGTTAGAAGATCGGAGGGTTCTGTGGGTGATGTAAGGAGTCACCAGATCTTTGAGGATAGGTGGGGCTTTCCCGTTGAGGATTTTGTGCGTTAGACAAAGTGCCTTAAACTGCACTCTTTCCAAGACGGGCAGCCAGTGTAGTGCTGTGATGGCCGGCTTGGCCGATCAACGACTCTTGGTGTTGGTAAGAATCCGTGCGGCCGTATCCTGTACGACTTGGAGTTTAGTTGTTACTTTCCGCGGTGCACCAAGGTACAGTGAGTTTCCGTAATCCAACCTTGACAAAATGTGCTAGTAAGGTAGAGGACCTCACTGGTAGTATTTGTTCCTCGTTTGCCTCTCCCCGGGTGTTGATACCATATTTTCATTTTGGCTTTTCCACCCCGGTCTAAAAAAGGTTGTCCTGGATGGCTTTCTATGAGACTTGGTCCTGGTTGTGCGTCTGAATCACTGAAGCCTCCAGAGGAATCGGAGAAAGTGATCGGTTTATTATTCCTGTATCTGCCCCAGGTGTTTTTTGTATTTTGGTTGCCCAATGTGCTGTAATAATCCTCTCTCAGGTAAGGGTAAGCTTTTTCTTTTGAAAAACTCTTAATGTCCTTTGTTACCTTATCTGCCTTCTTTTTTAATTCAAAAACATAAAAGTCTTCAATTGTTTTGTTCAATTTCTCCAACAGTTTCTTTGCCTCTTCTACTCCATCACTTCCCAATATTTCTTTTTCTAGTTCTTCAATTTCCTTTAATTCTGCCTTCTCGTGTTCCAAGGCTGTATCCACCCCTAGCACCATCCAGTGGCGTGAACAGGTCAGAGATATGTGTAGTGATTCCACCAGACAAGGTAAGTGTAAGAGAACGTACTTTATTAATTGTTCATCTCCACAGCTTCCAGGAACCGACCATCCCTGGATTCAAATAGTAACATTCCATTGCCATAACAATGACATCATGGAACTGGGAGTATGTAAGAACATTAAGTTAATGAATAACTACTACAGCATCTCCTCTCTTTCCATATGAGAGCACAGAGACATAAAGAAAAAGAGAAAAGACTAAAGAAACTACATATAAAAAGTGAAAAGAGCTACAGAAGATAAAAACAAGAAAGAAGAAGAGTGAAAGTAAACACAAGCAACAAATTCTTAAAAACAAAATGACTGTATACACAATTAGAGATTTAAAAACAAAATGACTGTATACACAATTAGAGATTTAAACGTGTTGGCGGAACAGTTGCCCTACCACTCCTCAGAGGAGGAACATATCTCAAGGTAGATTTAACTTCACGCCTCTTTGGATAATGTTCAGATTGATCAGAGTTGCTTGTTTCAAGACCCAATTGCAAAACCACCTTCATTGGAATCTTGTATACTCTAGAAAGATTCCACCAATTTTTCCCATTGACTCTAACAGCAAAACGAGAAGTGGCATCCACCTTAACAGGAGGACTAAACTTAGACTGACCCTTAGGAACATTTAAAGGAATCTTGATTTTAACCCAGTTCCCAACCAAGACTGAAAATTTGAAACTAGATTATTTTATGTGATGATCAGCCTGCGGTGTCTGAACTGTGAGAGAAGATTGAATGTCTCCCGCCCCCTGGGTACCCCTTCACTTTGACACCACACCCCAGTTTTTCATCCAAGCAGGATATATGTGAAAAGAAGCTTCTCTACCTCTGAATAAAATAAAAAGGACTACAACTTGTAGTGGAACTGGGGGTAGTGCGATGAGCCCACAACATACTCTGGACAGCTTCACTAATGTCAATCCTAGAAGAAACAGCCCACTGAACACATTCAACTAACATACGGTTGTTGCGCTCAATGAAACCATTGGCCTATGGGTGATACAAATCCACCCTCCGGTGAGTGATCCCAGACTGAGAGAGAAAAAGAGACATCTCCTTCGAGGTAAATTGTACCCCATTATCCGATACAATCTCTTTGGGGAAACCCTCTCTGGCAAACAAACTCTGAAGAAACCTGATAACCTGTTTTGAGTTGGGATCCGCATGATGTGAACCTCCCACCATTTGCTGAAGTAGTCAGCAACAACCAAAGCAAACTTGTGCTTTCTCCCCAACACATTGAAAGGTCCCACAAAGTCTATGGCCAATCTCATCCAGGGACCACCAGGTGCCTCAAGATGTTCTACAGGAGGTGATACAATTTTCACAACCTTGTCACTGGTGGAACATGTAATGCACGTCTCCACAACATCATTAATCTGTCAGTCCATAGAAGGCCACCAGTAGACACTGCAAATCCTTTTTTTGTGTTCGTCTGTCCAAGGTGCCCCTCATGACCATAGTCAATGATATGACCTCTAAGATATTCCGGAGGAACAAATTTATCTCCTCGCATAATAATCTCACCACCCTACATCGTGTGTTCATCAGAAACCTTGGCAAAAGCATGTAAGTCACCTTCCAAATGTTTCTTCTTAGGTCAACCAGAAACAATGAAACCTTTCAGTTTTTTTAAAAGAGAATCTGAGTCAGTGGCACTCACCCACTCACGTTCAGTGAAACAACTTACACCACACACATCGACAGCAGCAATCAAACACTCTTCATCTGCATTATTGTCATATTCGATTTTCCCTAAGGGTAGAGGAGACCTAGAAATATAATCAGCTCGTGTGTTATGCCCACCAGGAATATGCGCCACCCCAAAATTGTATTTTAATAATTTGGAACTTAACCTAGCAATCCTGGGCGTGTGTGATCTTTAACAATTTTACCCTCCAAAATGGGGATAAGAGGTTTATGGTCGGTAAGAAGAGTAAACGTTTTCCCCCACAAAAAACATTTGAACCTTTCAACCGCCCAACAACACGCAAGCAATTCACGTTCAATAACAGAATAATTTTTTTCACTTGGACGTAAAGCTCGCGAAGCAAAACCTACAGGGAATTCCTTACCATCCTTGACCTGCGAAATCATGCCACCTAAACCACTGAGACTCGCATCCACAGACACCGTACATGGAAAAAGGGGATCAAAAGGAGTGAGAATGTTGCATGAGGCTAATTCTTTCTTGATGTTATCAAACTCTCCCTGACACTGATCATCCCAGAGAAATAAAGTTTTCTTTTTAAGTAATTCCCTCATTCCCTCTTTGCAGCAAAATTAGCAATGAACTTTGTGTAAAATTCACACATTCCTAAAAAGGAAGAAACCTGTTCCTTTGAATTAGGAAAAGGAGCATTGGCAATGGCATCAATTAGACCCTCTCTTGGCACAATGCCATCACCAGAGATGCAATGTCCCAAATATTCAATAGAATTAACACCAAAGACACATTTCAACTTGTTTGCAACAATCCTGTTACTTTGCAACCTGTTCAAAACATCAGCAAGATTTCTGTCATGCAGTGCTTTGTTCTTCCCGGACACCAAAATATCATCTTGGTAGACAACCGTATCTGAAACACCTTCTAAAACCTTCTCCATCACACGCTGGAAAACTGAGGCTGCCGAGGCCAACCCAAAAGGCATCCTCCTAAATTGGAAGGTACCCACCGGCGAACCAAAAGCGGTTAAGTGCTTGCACGAAGAATCAAGCTCCACCTGGTGGTACGCTGATGCTAAATCAATCTTGGAGAAAAACTTAGCACCAGCAAATTTTGAAAGTATGTCATCAATACGTGGAAGAGGGTGTGAATCAATCCAAATCCCCCTGTTGACACTGCGTAAATCAATGCACACCCTAAGATATCCGTTTTTTTTTCTCGCGACATCCAAGGGACTTAACCAAAGTGACAACTCAATGGATTCAATAACCCCCCTCTCACACATTTTCTTTAGCTCAAGAGACAAATCATCCCTAATGCTGAACGTTACATTACGTAGTTTGTGTTTGATTGGATTTGCCCCCTCCTTGACCGTGATAAATTGTTTGAAACCTCTAATACAACCAAGTTCATCCCCGAAAACTTTGGGAAACTTCGATACCCAGGGAACTAAACTCTCACCATCAGAGTGATCTCCAACCACAGAAACCTGTTCTGAAGTGCCCGGTCTAAGCGTCATACCAAACAACCACAGGTGGTACCAACCCAAAATGTTAAGGCCCTTTTTGGCAACATAAACTTTCCCTTGAATGTACCTATCCTTAAAAACCAACGAAGCTTCAAAAAACCCGGACAAATCAATCTTCCTCCCTTCATAAGAAATCGGGCTTCTGTTAGGAGGATTGAGTGATCTTTCACCCCATGTACTCTTGAATAATTCATCTGTAATCACAGTCATTCTTGCACCAGAATCCACTAATAAAGGTAAAGACTTACCATCAACAAGATTTCGACAATAGGGTCAACACAATTTTGAGACTCATCCTTTGCAACCACCACAAAATCAGTAAGAGAGCTAACAATTTCACGTGTGGAATCATTCCTAGGTTCCTCAGAATACACAACACTAATATTCCCTCGAAACCCACACATCTTAGCGAAATGCCCCTGTTTCCCACACTTGCGACAAGAAGCATTTTTAGCTGGACATATCTTTGAATTTGGAAAATGTGAAGGAAACCCACACTTATTACAAGCATTCTTTGAATAAACTTTCTTATTATTCTTATTTGAGATAGCTCGGTTATTTTTAAGATCGCCTTGTACTTTAGCTTTATCTAACATATTTTTCTCAGCCGACTCCTTTTGTTCTTTGGCTACAGCAACAATGTTCTTCTCAACTTTTAGTTCCTTAGAAGCTTTTGGAGACAGCTCAATACTCTTGACAATGGTAATAGTCTCATCTAAGGAAGGGATCTTCAAAGTGAGTAAGTTTTGTTGACATTTTTTCTCCCAACAATGAACAACAATCTGGTCTCGTATCGATTAGGTAGTAAACTGCTCAAATTCACATTCTGAAGCAAGTATACGCAATGCAGCAACATAGGGTACAATACTCTCTTCACACTCTTGTTAGCTTGTGAAAAGTTTGTGCCTTGCAACAACCAAGCTGCACTCAACATCAAATTGTTTTGCTAACATACTTACGGCTTGATCATATACATTTAATTCCTCCTCACCTTCTACAGCAATAGGCGGAGGAAGATGTTCCAAAACTGCCTGTCCCTCAAACCCTAGGGGCCCGATTCACAGAACTAACTTAAGACAAAATCCTAAACTTACTACTTTTGGTATTCACAGCAGTTAGGATTTTGTCTTAAGTTTGTCTTAAGACAGACTTAAGACAGACTTAAGACAAAATCCTAACTTAAGTCTGTCTTAAGTCTGTCTTAAGTTTGTCTTAAGACAAACTTAAGGCAAAATCCTAACTTCTGTGAATACCAAAAGTAGTAAGTTTAGGATTTAGTCTTAAGTTAGTTCTGTGAATCGGGACCTAGATTATGTTCTAAAATGAAACGTTTCCTTTCTGCACTAAACCTCGAACCCCACATGGCACCAACATATTTTTCAAAATCCCTGTAACACACTTTCCACTTGAGAGGTGGATCTCCTGGAAGCTGTAAAAATGGAGGAGGAGGTTGAACATGCTGCATGGCAGTAATAAACTAGAACAAGCAGGCTAATAACCCCCCCCCCAAAAAATTACCACCAGCAAAAATAAACAGTAGACTTGTTTAACAAAAACAAGCTAGCGTGGATGTCAGTACTCTTTTCTTTTAAACATAAATACGAGACTCTAAAGACAGACTTGGAGGTATTGAAGAGTGGTGTTGACACGTAGCACAAAACTGCGTTGAAAGGATGGATGGAACTGTTCAAAAATGAGAAAAAACCCACCTCTGAAGTGTCGGACAAAGGCCGATAGGGAAAACTTCCAGATCAGTACTCGAAATACCAAATGGAGTCGAGAAGTCCAAGACGCCCTGGAATGTTCGGTGATAAACCAAAGCACACTGTGCGGTGAAACTCGTGAAGACAGGCTAGACTCCACAACTGTTGAACTCCAATCCACGTACATGTATATCGGAGCAGACAAGCCTCAAGAGAATCACCGAAGGAAAATTTCAAGCAGAAATCAGATTTTTGGGCAAAGAACCAATCAGATTTGCCAGTGACGCTCCAAGCACCAATCAGGTTGTCAGGAAAAAGACCAATCAGATTTGCCAGTGACGCGCTTCAAAGAACACTCCAACACTAATGAAGAATGCGCGTATGTCTTTTGTTGGTGACGCACTTCAAAGAACACTCCAAGACCAATGAGTGGAAGCATAGGACATACGCACTGAGAATCTTCAAAACAAAGACGAAAGAAACCGATGACGCACACAGTGCTTTCGCCAAATCCCAGAGGTAATTCTAATGCATCATCATTTGTCCTTGACGGAAGACGAGTGAAGAGCTCCTAATTAACGAACTGAAGGTAAACATTAGCAGCGGTCAGATGGTGCAAATTAACACGCACAGCTACGCTTGCTAAATCGCCATGGAAAGGCGATGTTTAATACATTGTGAGGCTAAATAAATGTCTGTGCCCTCCCGCTGTCCTCCTCACCTTTAAATAGAACAACTTGAAGTAAACTGCTGCTGGAGAATTAAGAGAACTTCTCTTGATTATAAGAAAACTGCTGTTGGAGGAGTAAAGGGATAGCAATGCAATAAAGATGAATTCAATGTATTTTCCACGCTTGATAGGCATTAAAAATACCCTCTGAAGCAGAAACCGAAGATGGCTCAAAAATAACTTGCTGAGAGTCTTCACAACGACGTTGCGCTCGTGGGTGGAGAGAGGAACAGTTCACCTCGTCGCCAATTTTGTAGTGATTACACCAGAGAAGTTGTAAAGCGTAAGAGCACGTACTTTATTAACTGTTCATCTCCACAGCTTCCAGGAACTGACCATCCCTGGATTCAAACAGTAACATTCCATTGCCATAACAATGACATCATGGAACTGGGAGTATGTAAGAACATTAAGTTAATGAATAACTACTACAAGATGCTACTAAAACCCCCTTTAAATTTTGGATCCTCACGAAAGATGCCTGGTACATTTCTTACTTGCAGTCCCTGTAGAATTATACCTGCCCTTAAATAATCCGTTAACATTTGTGCATGCAATTCTGTACTGACATGTTTTTTCTCTAATTTGTCCAGCAACTGTTGCCTAGGGCTTGTACTGGTATTCAGTAGACTCGTAAACAAAGACGGTCCGCTAGTAGTCTTAGCAATATAATCTTCAGTGTATAACGGTGCCTCTCTATCTCACATCTCAACGCCTGTGAAAGAAGGTAACCATATATGTCCTACTAGCAGCCCGTCCCGACGTTGTCCGGGTATGAATTGCTGCCGGCCAGTAGTATATTGTTTTGTAGGATTTCGTTTAGATAGCATTTCTTATCTGTGACAGGCCTGTGAAACTCTCCAATTGACAGTGCACTGCTGATGCACTTAAGAGTGCGCGTTCAGTAGTGTGTGAAATCGAGTTTATCTACTTTATTTTTCCTTGCAATATTATATAGCGCGAACTCGACAACATGGCATGAGCACAATTTACATTACAGAAGAACACATTTGTGGTAGGCACGGGGAGACAAAGCGATTTGCCTGGAATCACAGGATGTTGAGCTGATGCCGAGATTCGAACGTAGCTCCCCAGCTCTAAAGTTCGTAATTCTAGAACTTGTGGCGGGAGGTGTGTCTAAAAGAGTATGTCGGTGCTGGCCATCAATGAGAGAGACCTGTGCATTTTTCAAATGGTTGGTGAAAAAATATGAGTATGTTGCTGGAGATATGGGCCGCCGTGCCACCAATGTACTTACCGGGGGAGGGTAAACACCCATTATTCCGCAACTTTCTTTCCGCATACCATCACTCCGCATACTTTCATTACGAAAGTACCATGACTCCGCAATGCCATTATAACGCATGGCATTACATTTTATATGCTTTTACCATGCATACATTTACAGCGAAATTCGTTGTAAATGCATGAATGGTAAAAGCATGTTTTTTTAATGTTTGGATAAGGTAAGTATGGGTATAGGGGTATATGTTTTGGGGTACTGAGGTATATGTTTTGGGGTGTTTGGGTATTTTAAGGGTTCAGATATAGTTTTGGGTTATGGGGTACAGGGGTAGTTTTAGGGTTTAGGGATAGGTATGGGTTTTGGGGTATAGGGGTATCTTTAGGGTTTAGGGCTAGGTTTGGGTTTTGGGGTATAGGGGTATTTTTAGGGTTCAGGGGTAGGTTTGGGTTTTGGGGTACAGGGGTAATTCGTTGTAAATGCATGAATGGTAAAAGCATGTTTTTTATTGTTTGGATAAGGTATGGGTATAGGGGTATATGTTTTGGGGTGCTGAGGTATATGTTTGGGGGTGTTTGGGTGTTTTAAGGGTTCAGATATAGTTTTGGGTTATGGGGTACAGGGGTATTTTTAGGGTTCATGGCTAGGTTTGGGTTTTGGGGAACAGGGGTATGGGTAGGTTTGGGTTTTGGGGTACAGGGTTATTTTTAGGGTTCAGGGCTAGGTTTAGGTTTTGGGGTAAAGGGGTATTTTTAGGGTTCAGGTGTAGGTTTGGGTTTTGGGATACAGGGGTGTTTTAAGGGTTTAGGGCTAGGTTTGAGTTTTGGGGTACAGGGGTATTTTAGGGTTCAGGGGTAGGTTTGGGTTTTGGGGTACAGTAGTATTTTTAGGGTTCAGGGTTAGGTTTGGGTTTAGGGGTACGGGGGTATTTTTAGGGTTCAGTGGTAGGTTTGGGTTTTGAGGTACAGGGGTATTTATAGGGTTCAGGGCTAGGTTTGGGTTTTGGGGTACAGGGGTATTTTTAGGGTTTAGGGATAGGTTTGGGTTTTGGGGTACAGGGTATATTTATAGGGTTAAGATGGGTTAGTGTTTAAGGGTGTTGGGGTATTTTAAGGAGTAAGGGTGGGTTATGATTATGGGGTGCAGGGGTATTTAAAGAGAGCAGTGTGGGATTAGCACACGATATGAGACATGGCATGAAGGGCGGAACGTACCACACGCCCCAGCGTTTGTCACGCCCCAGCACACTCCCACAGCACAACGCAGACACGCCCACAAGGGACTACTTTGCTGGCACGGTTCTTTTACCTTTTAAATGTATATGGTGGGCATAGCCTATGTCCTTCTGCTGCAACTGCCCTTTCCAACGAGGTATTGGGTGTTGTGATCGGTGCTGTGGTTCCTGAGATTACCTGCCTCAAAGGTTTAGGCTCTCTCTTTATTATATTAGTATGGATTGGGTGTAGGGAATAGATCCAGTTATGGATAGATCCCTTGCGATGAAGCCACCCCACGAAAAGTCATAAAAGAAAGACAAGGGAACCCTACTCACGACAGAACCAGGGTAATTAAGTATTTTAAGAAAACAGTGATTCCTGTGGAATAGATACTTAATAATGATTTGAAAGACAAAGCGTAAATTGCTTATATATGCAGGGGTTATATGCGATGTCAGAGAGAAAGAAACACAGATACACTGATTCGGTTGTTCAATGATTGTATTGAAAATTAAATTATGGTGAATAATTTCATATATATAGCAACACGTATTCACAGTCCTGTAATGTGTCCGAAGTGAAACTATGAATCAGAGCATAAATATAACATTTGTGAGACAATGGGGTCGATTCCGATCCGGTAAAATAATCCGGCGTATGAATCGTATCCGGAGCCGTTTCCGTACGACTCGTACAGACGCCGTACGACCGGACGATTCCGATCCCGATCAGCCGACCCGTACGCGATTCGTACGGTACACGCCGA
Organism: Lissotriton helveticus; assembly: GCF_964261635.1. Lineage (NCBI taxonomy): Eukaryota > Metazoa > Chordata > Amphibia > Caudata > Salamandridae > Lissotriton > Lissotriton helveticus. Next base: position 1,617,738,716 of record NC_136069.1, read on the forward strand.
TTCGTACGGAAAAGCGCACGATCACCTACACACCGTACGGCGCGTACCCCCCATGATCGCAGGGGTACGCGGCGTACCCCTGTGGTCATGCGGGGTACGTGCCGTACACCCAGGGTACATGGGGTACGTGCAGTACACCCACCGTACATGGGGTACGGTGCGTACCCCATGTACGCTGGGTGTACGGCACGTACCCCGCATGATCACAGGGGTACTGCGCATACCCCTGCGATCATGCGGGGTACGTGCCGTACCCGGGGGGGGCGTTCCGTACCTGTTTCGGTGCAAACTCTGCGTTTACGACTGTTTTCGGCTCCCGTAGGAAAAGGGTCGTACGGTGCGTACCCGACACGAATCGTACTTGCTGGGTCGTAAAAACCAGCCGCGAACAGTAGTGATGTCGTGTACAGCGGGTTCCGAGTGAGACTCGTACGGAGATTTGAGTCGTACGGAGTCCTGTACGACTCGTACGGAGTTTGGCTCCTGGTACGGATCGTACTTCGTCGTACGTACGGGACGTTTACGGGTACGATTCGTACGGGGAAAAACCGCTCCGTACGACGATTCGGAGCGCATTTTACCGGATCGGAATCGACCCCAATATGTGCAAGGTTTCAAATAAACTTTGTTGTTTACAAAAGCAACCACTTTCTATTTTTCAAATACATAACATCTATATAATGAAAGAATGCCAGTTTCAATGGTTTGCTTTTCTCAAAGGTCGATGGCGTTTCGACCCTAATATAGATGTAGGGTCCCTTCAGGACCTAAGATGTGGGGGTCATCTGGGAAAGTAGAGAGATATGTGTTTAGAATCTAAGCCTAATTTAGGGTTTGCCCCCAGCCAAATCCTGACACATGACCGGTATATGTGTAATTAACATGCTCACTGGGCCAATATAGTCTTTCTTCTACTCTTCACCTTGTCTTTACATTACTATAATCTTTTTTATCATTTTCAATTCTTCACCTTCTTTATTCTGTTTTGATTTCTCACGCTAAGCTTTTTCTAAGACGCGCGACAGATCGCCACTCTGGCTTTTTAGCAAAGTAAAACCGAGCGCGGGTTACGTCACACGCGCCCGGTGTCAGCGGCTGTGCACGGCGGCGACCATGCACGCTGCTGATGCCTCTGGCTAAAACTGGATGTAGGAGACGGCTTAAATAGAAACCAAGTACACTCAATCGCCATCATTGTATCGACTGAGGACTGCTGAAAGTGGTCTCACATAGCAGATCCAGAAAGAAAGGTATGGAAGCACCACGCCCCCAATACCCTTAATTAATACTCAGCTGACCTAGTATCCTACATCGGGGAATGCATGTATACAGTGTGGTTTCTAGTTTAATTAAATTATTAAGAATAGAGCATAAAGTTGGGGATTACCCATACTTAAACAGACCGTAATTTCGGGTTTTGATTTCTTAACAGAAATCATCCTCAACCGCGGATATTGCCACCGAGTGCCCGCGTTGACAAAGATATCAGCTACATGCTGATAAGAATCACCTTCACAAAGAAGTGAAGCCTTGTATCCAAGAGGACAGCCATTGCGCACCCCACCAGAATTACTAGGTACACGCCCTCATTAGGTGTAAGGGATCCAGGCTCCATTCTTCCAAACAAACAACCAGCATGTTTTCTTCTTCATCCTCTAAACTTATTTTACCCCCTCTCTAACATGGACTATATGATTTTGTCTTCTCTAACAGAACCCAGCTGGGTTGCCTAGTGAGTAAATTTAATTTCACCTACACACGGTTTGCACACCCATCCCTATTATTGCAGCAATTCTTAAACCAGGTAATTTTTCAGCCCTTAATTCTCCAAATGCAGCGCTCAAACCCTAAATTATGCTTAGATTCTAAACACATATCTCTCTACTTTCCCAAATGTCCCCCACATCGTAGGTCCTGAAGAGACCCTACATCTATATTAGGGTCGAAACGCCGTTGACAATTGGGAAAAGCGAACCATTGAAACTGGCATTCTATCATTAAATAGATGTTATGTATTTGGAAAATAGAAAGTGGTCGCTTTTGTAAACAACAAAGTTTATTTGAAACCTTGCACATATTATCTCACAAATGTTATTTTTATGCTTTGATTCATACTTTCATTTTGGACAGATTACACAACTGTGAACACTTGTTGCTATATGTATGAAATTATTCACCATAATTTTATTTTCAATACAATCATTGAACAACCGAATCAGTGTATGTGTGTTTCTTTCTCTCTGACATTGCATATAACCCCTGCATATATATGCGATTTACACCTTGACTTTCAAATCATTATTAAGTATCTATTCCACAGGGACCACTGTTTTCTTAAAATACTTAATTACCCTGGTTCCTTCGTGAGTAGGGTTCCCTTTTCTTTCTTTTACGTCTTTGAAAGGGGCGGTGAAGTGGTGAAGTGGCCTCTTTCACTGATCGCCACTCTGACAATGCGCTACTGGCTGTCCCAGTGCGGGCTAGAATTTTAAATTGTATTTTTTGTGTTTTACTCTCCCTGCATGCGTTGCAGCTGCAACATCGCTGCACCTGCAGCTGGTTTTCGAGATCCACCGGGCAGCAGGAGTGCATCGGGGCCAGCCAGTAACCACATGTGGTTGAGTTTAACTCGCCTGACGCACAACATAGCAAATGCGGTGGCAGCTCTGGCATTGAGCTCCTAGGTGAGAGGAAATTGAAGGTCCTTCTGCAATTTTGTTGGTAGGTGTGATAGAGCGCGCGAGGCCACCCGACCAATAATTTCGCCGTTTCCGGCTTCAGGGCCCATATACTTTCAAAATCACCATATACATTGACCAGGTGACTTCACGAGCTCTACCAATTTGTGTGTGTTCCCTACTATTGTTTCTCAGTGCACCCGACTTACCATCCACCGATGTTGGTACCTAATGACCACAATGAATCAGGGAGCTAGCTGTAAAAGGAAAAGGCAGCAAAATACAAACCCAACCAATAACATTCAAAATACTGTTGAAAATGACCATGGACAACTGGAAGTTTTAAAATGTTTATCTAAAGTTCATTGTTTTCATGCATAAGGTGTACAAGAATAAGGCATTCAATGACTAGTAAAATGTAAATGATATAACTATAGAGAAATAAAGACAAGGTAATCATTGAAAAATTGCTATGGAATATAAATGAAGAATACTACACAATCTCAAAATATTCAAGCATGGACAGACTATGCATGGGTAACTATAGGAAGGCCTATAAAGAGTAACACGCTAAGCTTAAAGTGAATGGACCTTTGAACAGTCTAGGTAAGGAGGTTCTAGACCATATCAGAAAATGACAAACTGCAATGCAAAATATAATCTCTAAAAGGTAGGGTGACATGGGAACATATCATGAAAAATATGCAAATGACTTTCCGTTCAATAGTTTGCGGCAAAAGGCATGGAAAATAACATATGCCAAAGTATCACTTTATTATAGCAAAGGTAGAAATATAGAAAGGTGCAAGTTTAAAGAACTTAGAGCAGTATTTACCTAGACTGGTGTGGAAACCAAACCCTGGCCACGGGTCAGTTAAGGACAGGAAACCCTCAAGGAAGGATACCCCTCAAAGGACAGCAGGTGCAGAATGGACACCCCGGTCAGGACAGGATACCCTCAGATTAGGAATCAGGACAGGACCTCAGGACAGGACAGCAAACCCTCAGGACAGGACCGGAACCCACAGTTCGGAAGCAACGCCTGCGCTCCACCCTCTCTACAGTTATCGATCAAGACCCCGATTGGGTCAACGAACTCCCAGCAAAAGTGCTTCGCCAGCACTTTAAGGTTCAGTAAAACCTTAGTCTATGGTCAAATTTGGACAGAGTGCTCCGCAGCTCTCTGTATCTTCAGTCACCTATTGAGTGCGATGGGTCAGTGACAGGTCAGCTAAACCAGACAAGTCGGACCATTCCCAGGTGAACCCAGGGTAGATATACTGTTTTGGGGCAGTGTACCACCCCCCAATGTTGCAAAGTGTCAAAATCCTTCAATTCGGATTGGTCCTAAGGTAGGATTTGGGTAACACACCAATCATAACACAACATTTCAAGCCTGTATTTGCATACTTGGGTACCGCCTAGAGAGATTGGGGTTCTCATGAGAAACTGCAGAGAAATACAATAGGAATATTACAATGTTTCTGAATAAGGACATGTGACTCCGTTCAGCCGAGTTTCAGGTCGGTTCTCAGGAGCATCTTGCCCATCACTGCCAACTGGCTGTGTTCCATCAGTCAAGGTCCACTGTGCCGCAGAAAGTTGCGCAGGCGCAGAAGGGACCTTCAATATGGCTCTCCTCTCTCTCAGACCCCCATTCCCTGCGGTACATGAAAAGTAAGCGAAAACAAATTAATACATAATAATGTCATCATGAAAACACATCACAGGGTTTGTACTTCTAACTTATCATCAAGAAATATATTTATGCAATCTATATGTTAGCTACATAGAAACGGTGATAGTGGCAGACTGCATGAGCAGTACCACATGATGGGCACAGCTATGTATTACGCATGCGCATAAATTTCCCTCCACTTCTGCAGACGCGTCAGGACACGTGAGTGTGGCTGACGCATGCGCAGTAACTAAATACAAGCGGCGGCCATTTTAGGTGACTCGAGTAAATTATTTTAGTAAAACACATGTGCAAGCTTCACGATCCTTATCCAAACTAAATATAAATGTTAGTAAAACATACACTTGTTACCGTATTACACATAAACGAGGTTCTTGAGTACAGCAAGTTCGCAAAATATGCGAAGCTTTGCTTCATCAATCCCCTCTTTGATGATATTTACTATCATCACAAAATATATGGAACCAGATGCCAACTTTCTTTCACACTTTATACAGCTCTATCTCTTCCAACAATCGCTCCAACTTCTCTCTTTCAGTTCTGGTAGGGTGAGAAGTCTTCACCTTCTTGTATATCTGATCATTCACTTCCTCCAATTCGATCTCATCCACACTCCGTTTCAACCCTCTTGCATTTACCTCGTGCTTTTTGGTGCGCTTGCGGCATTTACAACAGATAAAAATGAGAAATATGATAAGACCTATAATTCCAATTGGCATCAGTATCTTGAAAAATAAGCTTTTACCTACGCTAGCAAGCCAATGACCTACATTTGAGAGACCATCTACCAGTCTCTTCCAGGCACTATCAACCTCGAGTGGTTTGAGTTCCTTTGTCAAATTAGTAATGTTTTTCACATATCTTTTGATCTGTACACTTTTGTCCGGAATATAAGTGCAACAATGTTGCGCCTTCAACATCCGGCAGACTCCGCCCTCTTTTGCTAATAAGGTGTCAAGAGCAAGTCGATTCTGCAAAACCATTGATCTGATCGCAACCATTTCGGTATTGACCAGCAGAAATCCATGAGCTGTCTCAGTAGACAATACATCCACTATAGTAGACAATTTACAAATTCTGTGAGTGTTCAGAACCACTCCCACTCCAGGTATCAGTGCACTGAAAATACTACCCATAATTTCACCTATACTTTCTCTTTTACTACGCACTAAGCCATTAGTATTTTCATTGCTTCCAGCTTTCCCATTCACATGGTATATTTTCGGGAAGACAATGCCAAAATAGCAACTTCCATACCAGTGATCCGGCAATTTGAAATAAGCCTTGTCCCCACAAATATAATAAATTCCAGGAAACACAGGCTCTGACCCATTTTTGAAACCCCAACCTCCAATTACCTTGTAATTATGTTCGCATTCACTGGAACCAATGAAAACATTATTATAATAGCTAGTCTTCTCGCGGTGAAGACATAGCTTGCCTTTCTTTCCAAAATCCAGCAACAGAGCAGGTCCCGCCCCACCATTTGAGGTGCCTTCCATGTTCTCCGCCCACTTTGGCTTTTTCTGACTTTCGTCATTAGCCTTCTTTTGTATTTTAATTCTCCTTTTCTCTGCCATGTTCAGGAACATCTTTTCCTGCTCACGCAAAGAACAAGTCAAGTTATCTCTGTGTGCATCAGCTATGTCAATGTTACCTATAGTCAAAAAGTAGTCTCCCATATATCTTATGGTGTCACTTTTGGTATGTACAGGATTCAAGTTCCCACGTATAGGAAGTTCAGAAAAGATCACGTCATTGTTAGAGTAATAGTACTGTAACGGTCCTCTTTTGTAAAATAAACTAGCTAAAATGCTACAGGATATCCCATATGTCAATGGCAAGTGATGGTATGTCACGCCTTCAGCTACAGAGGTAGGTAGCTTCATGCAGACATAACAATCTTCAATTTCCATAGTCTCTACATAGTGTATTAACAAGTTTGCAAAAACATTTAAGTGTGTCCTGTTCTATATTCCATGATAATGTAGTCCTCCCTCATCTGATGCTTCTAAGTCTTGTTTTGTTTGTCTCAGTGCTCTCTCATGTCTTGCTACACTCTGTGTTGTCAACTCCTCACTGTCAGTATTTACAATTTCAGTAGGGACAATGTTAGTATCTTTACTTACAGTAAAGGGTATAAAGATTGTTAGTCCTATCCAAATTACTATCAGTACTACTATACTACATATACACACCTTGCAGCACGTCTTGCAACGACTGCAACTAGGTCTACCATTCACAGTTGAATCAGACATTTCAGCTCAGAAGAAGTTTCTCGACCCCTCTTTGTGTCTTTACACAACTAGCTTACTTTGTGCAAATTCACGGTGGTTCGTCTTCTTCTTCAGCAGAGTACTCAGGGACGGGCTCTCCGTCGCTTACGTCAGTTATATCAAGATCTTCAAATTCTTCCAAAACGAGTGTCCATTCAGGAGACTTGTACTTTTTGTTTTGTCTTTTTATTCGTTCACTCCTTCTTTTGGAAGAGTTTTCTTCTTGCTCTGCTATTCGCGCACTTCTCCTTGCTTCTGCACGTTTTTCTTCCACCGTCTTTATCCTTAGCCTCAATTTCTTTACGAACCTAGGCTCAAGGTGGTTTCTTTTCTTCAGTCTCTTAGTTGGTACTTGGACTTCGCTTTCTTCTCTTATCCTCTTGTTCTCTTTAGCTTGTGGCAATTCTGCTTCACTTTCTTCTTCTTCTTCCCCTATCTGGCTAGTTCCAGGGCTAGCATCTAGTTCTTCTGCCTGGTTACTAATCTGGCCTTGTTCAGGAATATTTTGTTTTTGGCTTTCGATTGTCTCTGGTTCTGTTTCTGTTTCTGCTTCCTGAACCCGTTCTTCTAACCCTATCTGGTCCTGTTCAAGCACTTCGATCTCTTTATTTTCTTCTGCTCGAACTATTATTCTATGTCTAAGCTGTCCCTTATCCACATCAGGAGTCAGTGGAGGTGTATCGAACACCTGTTCTATCCCTGTCTGACCTTCTCCTTCCTCAGTTTTGATGTGAATCTCAAGCTGCTGACGTTCTTCGCCTGTGCCTTGCTTTTCCTCACTAGTCCACTCTCTACCTTCACAAAGTCGCTCTCTTGTTCGGATGGGATCTTCGGTCAGATCAATCAATGGTATCCATTCTTCTGGCCATATGCTTGGCAGCTCGTCATCAGCTACTCCTGGCTCAGTTTCCTGGACCTCTTCAGCAGGCTGGATTCTTGGCAGTTCGTAGTCAACTACTCCTGAGCCAACGTCTGCTGTTCCCGCAGCTTGACTGGTGCTGGGCTGTACGTTGTCAGCTACTTCTGGTCTGGCTCCTGCAGAGTCCTCTGCTGGACGCCCTTCTTCTTCACGTTCCTCGTCTGGTAATACCTTCTGGGTGTGCCCAGCGTTGATCCACTGGAGAATCCCTGCACACTTCACTGCAGTGGTTGTTACCAGGATTATTTGGCGTTTCTTTCCCCACCTTGGTGCCAGACAGCTTGACCGAGTGTGCTTCTTTATTTTGACCCAGTCTCCTGGAACCAAGTTGTGGAGAGGAGTCGTTGGATTGAGGATGCCGTCGTCTCCAATCTGGCGAGAGATAGAACGCACTTGGTCACCCAATCTTCTGCAGTATTCAAGCACCAAATCATCAGTAATACTCAACAGTTTGCTTCCTGGCACCCATGCTTGTCTCATCACTCTTCCCATAATGATTTCATGGGGACTTAGGCCTGTCTTGCGGTCAGGAACACTTCTCAGTCCCATCAGGACCAGGGGCAGGGCCTTCACCCAGGTCATGCCAGTTGCATCAGTCAGCTTTGCTAGTCTGTTTTTGATAGTTCCATTTACTTGTTCCACTATTCCAGAAGCCTCTGGATGATATGCACAGTGAAGTTTCTGCCTTATTCCAAAGGCCTTACAGAGTTCGGCCAGTATTTCATTCTGAAAATGTCCACCCTTATCTGATTCAATAATGAATGGCACCCCGAATCTAGGTATCAGTTCTTTCAGTAAACACTTCGCTACTGTCAGTGCGTCACTTTGGGGAGTAGGGTAAGCTTCTACCCACTTTGAAAATACGCAAACAATGACAAGGACATATCGCTTCCCTTCACAACGGGGCATGGTGATAAAATCAATCTGTATCCTTACAAAGGGACCCCCTGATCTCCCAATTTTGCTCAGTTCAACCATTGTCCTCTTGCCTGGGTTCATTTGTTGACATGACAGGCACCTCTGGCAGAGGGATTCTGCTACTTTCCTGAACTTCTTACTGTACCAAGTCTGTTGAAATACCAGAATCATGGCATCCCTACCAATGTGTGATCCCTCATGTATTAATCTTGCCATTGTGCCAAGCAAGTGTCTGGGTAATACAGGCATACCAGTTGGGCCCAAGATGAGTCCATCCACATGTCTCGGTCTACACCCATCCTCCTTCCATTTCTCTCTTTCTTGCCATGGGGCCGCCTCCTGCCACTCTCTCACTTCATCCCAAGTAGGCACTTCTTCAAACACTTGAAGTTGGCAGCTGGCTCCGATCCCCCCTCGTTTAGGATTAACGATATAGTGGTCTCTGGCACACCATTGGGCCACTCGATCAGCATAATCGTTTCCCAGTGATACTTTGTCCATGCTCTTCTTATGAGCAACGCACTTTACCACTGCCAGTTCCTTTGGTAACTGGATGGCCTCTAAAAGGTCATGAACAACTTTTCCATTTCGAATGGGAGTACCTGAGGAAGTCAGGAATTCCCTCTGTAGCCACAATTGGCCAAAGTCATGCACAACACCATAACAGTACTGACTGTCAGTATACACTGTTATGCGTATGTTTTTCCCAATTTGGCAAGCTTTTATCATAGCAATCAATTCGGCTACTTGTGCAGACTTTATGATATATAGGTAACCTGCTTCTTCAATTTTTGTTAAGGAGGCTACTGCATAGGCAGCACTCAGGCCTCCTAGTTCATGTCTTAGACAGCAACCATCCACAAATAATTCCATGTCATGCACGGGCAATGGAGTTTCTTTTATGTCTGGGCGTGGTTTGGTGCTGAACTCTGTCAGATCAATGCAGTCATGTTCATCATCATCCCCACCTTCCATTTCCAGGGGGTCTGGGAGTAAAGTGGCAAGGTTCAGAATACCGCACCTAACAATGCTTACATTTGCTGCACCCACAAGAATCCTCTCGTATTTAGTCAGCCGACTAGGGGTGAGATACTGCGTTTTGGTTCTGGTCAATAGAATTACCACTCCATGTGAAACATACACAGTCACAGGATGTCCCATGACAATGGACTCACTCTGTTCTAAACTTGTGCAGGTAGCAGCTACAGCTTTCAGACAGCCTGGCAACCCAGCAGCTACTGGGTCCAAGGTGGCAGAGAAATAGGCCACAGGCCTTCTGGTCGTGCCATGTTCTTGAGTCAGGACTGACAATGCGCAATTATCCCGAGTGTCACAGAATAGGGCAAACTCTTTGGAATAATCTGGCATTCCCAACGCAGGGGCTGTACACAGACAGTTTTTCAGTCTTGTGAAGGCCATTAGGCTTTCATCGTCCCATTCTACAATATCTGGCATTCCTCTCATGGTCATTTTTATCAAAGGCCTGGCTAAGACTGCAAATCCCAGAATCCACTGCCTGCAGTACCCTAGCACACCCAGGAACATTCTGATTTCCTTTTGAGTACGGGGCAACTGCATCTTTTGAATTATTCTCACTCTTTCTGATGTGACTTTTCTGACACCCTTTTCTATCTGGTGTCCTAAATATTTCACTGATTTTGCACAGAACTGGAGTTTGTCAGGGGCCACTTTATGCCCTTTCTCACACAGATGATTTAGTAGGGCAATAGTGTCCACTACACAGTCCTTATGACTTTTAGACGCCAGTAGGAGGTCGTCTATATACTGCACTAGGACAGAGTTCCCAGGTAAGATCAAAGTCTCTAGACATTTTTTCAAGATCTGATTAAAGATAGAGGGGCTCTCTGTATACCCTTGAGGGACCCGGTTCCAGCAATACACGTGACCTTCGAAAGCAAATGAGAAAATAAAATTGCTGTCGGGGTGCAAGGGTATCGAAAAGAATGCATGACACAAATCAATCACAGTGAACCACTCAGCATCCCAAGGAATCTGGTACAATATCACTGCAGGGTTCGGGACAATAGGGCAGCAAGGAACTACAATTTTGTTTACCTTTCTCAGGTCTTGCACTACCCTGTACTTGCCACTAGGCTTCTTGATACCCATAATCGGGGAGTTGCATGGGCTACTCATCACTTCCTGTATGATGTTTCCTTCTAATAATTTTTGTATTTCCATTGTGACACCGGCTTTCACTTCAGCATTCATTCGGTAGGGCTTGGTGTTAGGGTATACTGCATTGTCCTTGATGGCTATCTGTATGGGGTCTACATCCTTCATTAATCCTACATCTTTTCTGGTGAAGTCCCACACCTCTGGCTTTACTGCTTCTTGGAGTTCTTTGGGCAAGTCTTGCAGGGTCAATCGTTTAATTTCTGAGTCAGGTCTGAGCAACAATAGTTTATAAATGCCATCTTCATCCGGGGTCTGAATTTCAACACCCTTTGGTGTGCAAAAGATGGTACAGTTCATTTTGCACAGCAAATCACGACCCAGTAGATTCACTGGACTGGTGTCACAGACGACAAACCTATGCATTTGTTTAAAATTTCCAATTGAAATCTCCATTGGTTCGGTAACAGGAGTACTAATCAATTGATTAGATACACCTACTACTTGGATATTTTCTCCCGAGAGGGGTAGGTTTGGAACGTCCACTGTTCTTACAGTAGAACGGGTAGCGCCAGTGTCCAACAGAAAGGTGACATCATTTCCGTCAACCTTTCCTTCAATGTATGGTCCAGACTGGTCTACCGGCAAGGAAGCGCCAAGTACGCACTCCTCGTCCTCCCCTCTCAGGCCCCGTCAGTACTGATCATTACAAAGGAAGGTATCATTCAGCAGATACTGCGAAGTTGCTGTATTTCTGTTCTCACCGCTTTCCCAAACTTCTATCTCATCACCCTCTGCCTGTTTTCCCCTGTATACCTGCTTTGGTGCACGAGGCACCTGAACTGTTTTTACCTGTGGTTGAGTCTTTCTTGGTCTTTCTTTCTGCGTCTGTGGAGTTAAATCAGGTGTTTTGGCGTTATCATCTAGTAAATAGGGACACTCGTTACGCCAGTGTCCAATTTCGCCGCACTGATGGCAGGGAAATTTCTTCATAGCCTCTTCCCTGCTAAATTTGGGCCGGGGCTTTCCTCCACCCCCACCCCCAGGACCTTTGTTCTCAGCATTTTTAACCATGTTACTCAACTGCTTTTCCTGCTGTTCTGCGAGCTTCACTTGAGCCCACATCACTTTCTCCTTAAGGGCCTTTTTCTTTTCTGCCATCTCGTCCTCGCAGTACTTTGCGTACCGCAGGACCTCATCCATTTTTTTTGTGTGCCAACAGATTTTATTATCTTTTATCCACTGACAAATTTCGGGTCTTAAACCATTTACAAACCTGTAAATAAAATGCGTCATGTCTTTCATCTCGATGTTATCAATACCACTGTATGTTTTGAATACCTGCAATAACCTCTCATAGAAGGAGTGCACTGTCTCGTCCCTTTCCTGTGTTGTCCTATCTATCTTGGTCCAATCAGTTTCCTTAGCTGGCACTTTTAGTTTCAAATGCTGAATTACCTGCTCATATTTTCTCATGACTTCTTTCGATGGCTCCCCTGTTTCTTTATTCCTTGGGTACTCTTCACTAGGCCAGGCTATAGCTATTTTACACTCAGCCCATAGATCTACAGGAACCACAATGTCGGAAAACCCATCCAGGTCTTTCCACAGACATTTCTGTACCTTCACGAACCTTTCCACCTGCCTGTACCAGTCTACTGGTTTCTCTCGTAATTTTGGAAAATCGTTCGTAAAGGACACAATATCCTGTCTGGACCAAGGGACATGCACATACTTCCCTCCGGGTACTTCGCGCATGGGGCATAACTGCTCAGGTTTTTCTACCTCCCTTAAAGCAAACTCAGGAGTCGCTTGTCTGGAGCGAGCCTCTTCTTTCTTTCTCGCCCACCTACTTCTCCATCTTTCCACATCTCCCCATTTTTGCAGTACCCCCAATAATTCTTTAATCTGCAACTTTTTCCCTGCCACATTCAGGTGCTCTATATCTTTGTCTGAGAAGTCTGCTCTGTACGGTTTCTGCAAGGGCTTGGATTTTGAAATATCTACCCCCATACTGGCTGCGGTGTCTGTCAGTTTTTCGTGGAGCACTCTGGTGTTCCTTGTAAAGCTTTTACACATAAACGACAATTCTTCTTCAGAGTAGGTATTCAATCGATCCAACCCCACATTTCCTGCCATTAATTCTTCTATTTCTACTCTCAGCTTGTAGAGGTCTAAAGGTTTCGTTTGCGGAGTCTGTTTCTCTAATTCGCGACTCCAACTCTCAATTTCATCCGGAGTTACCAGAGAGACACTCCTAGTACCTGTTGCTGACTCTAATTTAATTTCTTTCGCATTAAAAGGGTTATGCCTCTGCTGCATTCCCTTTCCGGTCTGTTTGTTTGGCAAGTCCAAGAACGCAACTTCAGACTCGCACTCACTGGACTGATCATCTATGATTATCGGTTCCTGTCTTGGGGGTGCCATGACTGGGGTCATAACTGGAGTAATTGGATTTCCCTGACCATTTCCGTATAACGGAACCACTGGTCCAATAGTTACTGGAATAGTCAATGCCTCAGGACTGGTATTTAACTGGGAGATTTTCTGAATTATTTCTGTCCTTTGTCTAGCTAGAGCCTCTTGCTCCTTTTCCACTAGTATCCTTCTTAAAGTCGTATCATGTAATATCTGTGGGGTCAATGGAGGAGTAAAACTCGGGGCAGTAGGGTGCGTTTCACTTGGTCCCCCACCGTAATTCGGTTTTGGGAACAGGGTTCCGGTATTAAAGGACCTGCGCTCTTCCTCATATGGAGGTTGAACAAAAGGCAGTCCTGAACTCGATGGTTTCTCTTCGTTTTCATACAGGGGTTTGGGAAAGAAAACTTTCGTACGTGAATATTTTTCTTCTTGGGTTGCGGGCACTTTGGGATATATATCCCTTGTTTCCGCCGGTTCGGGTTTCTCAAAATAGGGCAATACCTGACCACCCCCTCCCAGTCCTAGGGATCTGTCTTCTTCCTTTAGGAAGTGGCGACGGGGAGCATCTCCTACACTGGAAGGACGGGCCCCCTCATTATAAGGTGGCGGACTTCTGGTACAGATGTCATCTATCAATTCATCATCTGACTCCCCAAGGGCCCCCCAATGTTTGCACTTTTCGGTATTTTTCTCACCCGCTGCAGGGTTATGACATGCTGGCATCATGGGAAACAGACCCTCAACAATCATACTCTGCCTCCACTGCTTCATCCTTTTATCCCTGGACTCCTGCTTTAGCCTGGGGTACCACTTGGTCAGACCTTTGTCCATTCGGGGTTTCTCTCTTTCAAAAGCCTCAATCTCCCATTCCTCTAATGCCTCATACTGCGTTAGTCTCGGTCTGGGATGTAATTCATTCATGCGGGTTCTCAAATTAAATAAAATTCTGCCATTGAAAGTGCCGTCTAACGGAAAAGCCAATACTCCGTCATCTTTAGTGTACTTTACCCAATTCTCCAACCACACACAGGTGTTGTACCCTCTGTCAAACATCATGAATGAGGCAGGAGTATTCGGTGGCGGGATAGTAACGCCTTCTCTAGATTTAATCGGTTTGTCTGTTTTGAAATAATTCTTTACCCTACTTACAAGGGACATCTTTCTCTTAGCTCCGTACATGATATCGTATCTATTAGCTTTCCACTGATCCCTTTCGAACCCTTGGTTTCTTGGATCGGGTCTAGTCTCTGGACTATACGAGTGCCACATACGTTTTCTACGCTTAACTCTGTTTACATCTACCTCCAATCAGAACGCGCTTCAGAAATCCGTGCAACCAATGGGTGCGCGACTCTGAATAATCTCCGCCAATGGGTGCGCGGCCCCTTCGTGAGACAGTTCCCACGCTCCAGCGCTCACCCCTCCTTTACAATTCCAGCTCCGCTACCCGCCCGCTGCTTCTACCAATCCCAGCGCGGCACAGAGTGACGTCAGAGGCGCTTCGCGACTGACTCCCTCCCTTCACAAGGTAACGGAAACTTTCTTTCTTTTAAAGTGCTCAGTGCTTGGTTATTTTACAACGAATACACATTCGCCACAGTGCTCAAGTGTCTAGACAGAGAAAGAATTATTTTACTGCAAGTAAACTACTTCCATTTACTTTTCACACGCTGCGAGTAGATCTCTTCCGCCTACCCTTCACTTTAGCATCGGTGAACCTGTTATTCCCCTAAACTCATCCACTTCTTTCCGGGATATGTTCCGAGTCTAAGGTTTCCCAGCGGACCCCTCTGCTTTCACGCTAGCTCCGAGGAACCTGCTACTCTTCCGATGTGACCCTTACTAGGTTACGCCACTATGGGAATTTTGCCAATGAACCCCGTTACTGACATTTATTCACATATGTATTCAGAAAACCCTAGTTAGTGCTTCCCGGTTATCCTAACCTGCACCTAACTTTCCTTGAGCCTGTGACCTCAGGACAATGGATTCTATTCACCACTTGCCCTTTCAATTCCCCGGGGAGTTCGGACAACACAAAATTAAACGGTTGACAAACGCATGGATTAATACATATAACAATATAAGAACAAGAATAATGGCAATACAACAATTCATGAATTCCAAAACAGCGTATTCACAAGAGAATGATCAGGTCTCTTAGAACAGCCGCTCTTCTAGCAGCATTAATGTACTAGCAGCTTCCGACTTAATTAGTCTAACTAATCCTGCCTAACCTTTAGCTAGTCCCTAACCATCCTCTGCTCACCAGAAAAACTGATAGAGCGCGCGAGGCCACCCGACCAATAATTTCGCCGTTTCCGGCTTCAGGGCCCATATACTTTCAAAATCACCATATACATTGACCAGGTGACTTCACGAGCTCTACCAATTTGTGTGTGTTCCCTACTATTGTTTCTCAGTGCACCCGACTTACCATCCACCGATGTTGGTACCTAATGACCACAATGAATCAGGGAGCTAGCTGTAAAAGGAAAAGGCAGCAAAATACAAACCCAACCAATAACATTCAAAATACTGTTGAAAATGACCACGGACAACTGGAAGTTTTAAAATGTTTATCTAAAGTTCATTGTTTTCATGCATAAGGTGTACAAGAATAAGGCATTCAATGACTAGTAAAATGTAAATGATATAACTATAGAGAAATAAAGACAAGGTAATCATTGAAAAATTGCTATGGAATATAAATGAAGAATACTACACAATCTCAAAATATTCAAGCATGGACAGACTATGCATGGGTAACTATAGGAAGGCCTATAAAGAGTAACACGCTAAGCTTAAAGTGAATGGACCTTTGAACAGTCTAGGTAAGGAGGTTCTAGACCATATCAGAAAATGACAAACTGCAATGCAAAATATAATCTCTAAAAGGTAGGGTGACATGGGAACATATCATGAAAAATATGCAAATGACTTTCCGTTCAATAGTTTGCGGCAAAAGGCATGGAAAATAACATATGCCAAAGTATCACTTTATTATAGCAAAGGTAGAAATATAGAAAGGTGCAAGTTTAAAGAACTTAGAGCAGTATTTACCTAGACTGGTGTGGAAACCAAACCCTGGCCACGGGTCAGTTAAGGACAGGAAACCCTCAAGGAAGGATACCCCTCAAAGGACAGCAGGTGCAGAATGGACACCCCGGTCAGGACAGGATACCCTCAGATTAGGAATCAGGACAGGACCTCAGGACAGGACAGCAAACCCTCAGGAGAGGACCGGAACCCACAGTTCGGAAGCAACGCCTGCGCTCCACCCTCTCTGCAGTTATCGATCAAGACCCCGATTGGGTCAACGAACTCCCAGCAAAAGTGCTTCGCCAGCACTTTAAGGTTCAGTAAAACCTTAGTCTATGGTCAAATTTGGACAGAGTGCTCCGCAGCTCTCTGTAACTTCAGTCACCTATTGAGTGGGATGGGTCAGTGACAGGTCATCTAAACCAGACAAGTCGGACCATTCCCTAGGTGAACCCAGGGTAGATATACTGTTTTGGGGCAGTGTACCACCCCCCAATGTTGCAAAGTGTCAAAATCCTTCAATTCGGATTGGTCCTAAGGTAGGATTTGGGTAACACACCAATCATAACACAACATTTCAAGCCTGTATTTGCATACTTGGGTACCGCCTAGAGAGATTGGGGTTCTCATGAGAAACTGCAGAGAAATACAATAGGAATATTACAATGTTTCTGAATAAGGACATGTGACTCCGTTCAGCCGAGTTTCAGGTCGGTTCTCAGGAGCATCTTGCCCATCACTGCCAACTGGCTGTGTTCCATCAGTCAAGGTCCACTGTGCCGCAGAAAGTTGCGCAGGCGCAGAAGGGACCTTCAATATGGCTCTCCTCTCTCTCAGACCCCCATTCCCCGCGGTACATGAAAAGTAAGCGAAAACAAATTAATACATAATAATGTCATCATGAAAACACATCACAGGGTTTGTACTTCTAACTTATCATCAAGAAATATATTTATGCAATCTATATGTTAGCTACATAGAAACGGTGACAGTGGCAGACTGCATGAGCAGTACCACATGATGGGCACAGCTATGTATTACGCATGCGCATAAATTTCCCTCCACTTCTGCAGACGCGTCAGGACACGTGAGTGTGGCTGACGCATGCGCAGTAACTAAATACAAGCGGCGGCCATTTTAGGTGACTCGAGTAAATTATTTTAGTAAAACACATGTGCAAGCTTCACGATCCTTATCCAAACTAAATATAAATGTTAGTAAAACATACACTTGTTACCGTATTACACATAAACGAGGTTCTTGAGTACAGCAAGTCCGCAAAATATGCGAAGCTTTGCTTCATCAGGTGTAGCCAGTTTTTGTTGGCCTGGGTTTTAAGTAGTGCCTGTTTTGTTTTGTTGACCTGGTAATTTTACTGGGTACTGGTTCAGGGAAGGTTTTTTTTCAAGGCTAAGTATTGAGACACTGGTTAGCCTTTAATAGGCGCAAGTAGGATGTGTGGGGCCAGGCAATTTTCTTACTTGATATCTGCCAAGGAAATTTATGGGAATGCCGTCTAGGGTGCAGAAAGGGGATACGCGCACACGCATGGAGGGGCACATGGAGGCGATGATGCTCAGGATGGATGCTATGGACAAGTCCTTGGCAGAATTGAGGAACTGCCTTCCTGCGGGTGGGCAAGGGGGATCAGAGGAGAGGACCAGGTGGGCGGGTGTGGTCCCTAAGGCAGCATTTCTGCCAGTGCCTAGCAGGGCTAGGGGCAAGCTGGCTAGGAGTGAAGGTCAAGGGATCACGTATAGATTTGAAGAGGAGGTTCCAGGGTCCTCAGCACCGGATATAAGGGAACCAGTGGAGGAGGCGCATGGTGTGTGCTAGCGGGGCCGAGTGAGGTACCAGTGGGAGGCATGAATTCAGTGGGAGGCATGAATTCAGTGGGAGTGCCTAGTCAGCCTGATTTAGTGATCAATTTGGCCACCATACTGCCATGGTTGTCCCAGTTTGTTACGTGGACCCTTACAGCTGGGAGTGGGGCCATGTTGTCAGAGGGTGATGACCTGGAGAAGGTCAGGAAGCTAGTGGCAAAGGTAGAGGGGCCCAGCCTGGGTCTGGGTCGGCAGCAGGGGGAGATGACACAGTGCTGAGGGGTAGCCATGGCTCAGCAGTCAACCAGGCAACACCCAAGGCAATGCGGAAAAGGGCAAGATTCCCCCTGAACCAGCTCGAGGCATTGCAGCAGCGACAGGAGCAGCCCTAAAGCATCAAGACTCAGTGCATTCAGGTATGCCACAGCTGCTGGCAAGTTTAGGTTTGGGGGAAATACGGTCACCGCAGAAACATCCGGGCAGGCATATTTTGCGGGACGTGAAAGAGAAGATCTGGAAAGGGGTGTATGTGGATATCTTTGATTTACTGCTGGACAAGCCTGATTTGGAGGAAGTTAAAATGTGCAAGGAGTGTAGGCTCTCCATGGAAGGTGGCCACTGACCTTACAAAAAGAGTGTGGAAGAGACTTTGATCAATTGGATTAAAGGATTCTCCAATTATCAGGCAGTTATGACTGTATGTTTCACTGGCTTGGGCCCCCAAATGACCTGCTACCAGACCAGAATTGCTTGCGCACATGTTGAGTATGGGGTGGAAAGAGTATGACAAGGAGTTTAGGAGGGCGAAGTCAACTGACCCCGATTTAATGTGGGATCAGATCGATCTTATTATGTTGTTACAAAACAAGTTCTCCTTTTTCAGGAAAGTGAGACTGAAAAAATTCTTCCTGGATCAACCAATGGAACATAATGAAGTTAACCAGTCTAAATGCAACCCCAGTCCCATTTTACACCAACCTTGGATATGGAGGGACCAGAGGTTAACATTTTTTAGCAGAATGATATTAAAGAGATAGCCCACATTATCAAACATCCCCCCACCACGTGTAGTATTCTATCACATATAGAAAATGTGGCTTTGAGTAATATCAAACAAATAAAGCATTATTAAGCAACGTGATAAGGGTGGTGGGATATTTGTTATGAATAAATCAGATTACAATGATAAAATCTCTAACATGCTCGCTATCCCCCAACATTATAAAAAATCATATCCAAGAAAGTTATTAAAATTGAAAACAACTGTTCAAGAAATGACTCTTAGAGCAGTAATCAAGGTTATATTTTCCAGGAAGAATATGACTTCCTCAATAAGTCTTTCCCTAAAATCCCAGCTCTATATGGGTTGCCAAAGACACACAAAAGTGTACTGGATCCACCATTACGCCCTATTATCTCCACCACTGGCTCAAGTACTGGCCCACTCTCTAAATATGCTGACTCCTATCTATGACCTCGGACAGAGAACTATCCCTCCTACATCCGGGATACAGGCGATATCACCAATAAAATTGAAGGTATGCCATATAATCTTAACACAGGTATACTGGTAACGCTTGACATTGAGGTTTTATACATGAACATCATTCAATGTCAAGCATTACAAGCAGTGGCATCACTCCTACAGAGATCTCCAGGAGATCGACCTGATGGTTTTATACTCAAATGCCTTGAGATAGTCCTGATGAATAACTTCTTTGACTTCAATGGATCCATATACCAACAAGTAAAGGGCACTAGTACGGGAGCTTTGTGTGCTCCTAGCATAGCAAACACCTATATGGGTGAGTGTGAGATCAAAAATGTCTTTAATGAGGCGGCTCCATTTTTTGACAATGTCGGGACGTGGGGACTGTTCATTGACAGAATTATCTTTATATGGAAAGGAGACAGTGACACATTGCATGAATATATACTGTGGATCAATGCAAGTGACAGTAATTATGAATTTCACTACTAAATATAGTCCCACTTATGTGGAATTTTTGGACACCTTGATCACTGGATCCAACAACATCCTTGAAGTCAGTGTATTCAGGTAATCAATGGTAAAAAATATGATATTGCAATATCACAGCTTTCACCTGTCATGTCAGAAAGATGCAATCCTTTCTGGGGAGTTCTTGCGGGTAAGGCGCAATTGCACTAACATTTCTGATTTTCAAAGACCCGACTACTAGCTAGGGGTTACCCTCATAGACTAGTCAGACATGCCTATAAAAGGGCTAAGAATTACAATTGTGATGCCCTTTTACAGGGAACACATGCATGGGTAGTATTTTTGGGCAAAATGAGTGTAAGGATCACACGCAGTAGGACGCCATTGTGTTAATGATTGTTGAACAGCACTGTCATTTGCAGACACTGATAGGATTTTAATGTTAAGCCTCTAAAGGCCATATGTATCATCATCACCATTTGCGATTTCTAAATAGCGATTTTTAAGGAATCGCTATTTAGAAATCGCAAAATGGTATGTATGTAGGAAATCGCTTCTTTTTAGCGATTGCTTAACATTCCTAAATTGCGATTAGCAAATTGCTATTCGCAAATTTCTCATTCATTTCTATGGGCCAGGAGGCCCATTGGAATGAAAGGGAAATTTGCTATTAGCAATTTGCTAATCGCAATTGAGGAATATTTTAATGGGTGCATGGGTGTCACAAGAACACCCTGCTGCACCCCTGAAAATGACATGTGTGGTAATATGGCGCACATACATGCCCTAAGGGCATGTATGAGCGTCATATGGCACCTTTGGATTTTAAATAAATTGCTTTTTTAAAAGAATTCGCAACGTACCCCCAACTAGAAGTTGGTGGTAATTTGCGAATCCTTATGGGCATTTTTGCATTAATTTTTCTTTGATACATTGCATTTAAGGAATCGCAAAATTTGCGATTCCTTAAGTGCAATCGCAAAATAAGGAATGGCAAATTTTGCGATTCCTTATTTTGCAGCAAAAATGTTTCATACATACCATTTAGCAAATTAGCATTTGCAAAGGCCGAAATTCTGTGAATTTCGGCCTTTGCGAATGCTAATTTGCTTGATACATATGGCCCTTAGTGTATCATCTTTACTGCTTTGTTTAGGAATATATGGAGTCATTTCCTACGAGAAATAAGACACTTAAATATAGTGACCTGCTATTGTGTCAGCAATCAGTAGGCTATATTGTTACCCATTAATATTTATAACATTTCCCCTTTCAGTCGGTATTTGCATCATCCAGTCCAAAATGGTGTGACCTACAATTGGGTAATAGTCCTTTTTTTAGTCTTTCAACTGTAAACCATTGAGCGAACGTTAATGTGATTTCATCTTTGAGCCTTCTAGTAATGACCATTTCTAGATGGCGTTATTTGTAAAGGATTTGTTTTTATAAATATATTGAGTCCGTTTTTATGAGAAATAGTAGTTGAAACATGTGAGCGTTCTATTGTGGCAGTAATCATTGTGCTATACTGTCGTCAGTTAATATCGACAATACTTTCCTTTTCAGCCCCTATGCGCATTACCCAACTAAAGGTGGTGCGACCGATATTAATCTACTAGTCCTTACTTAGTTGTTGACGGTACATCACGTGAGCGCGATCAGTTTGCCCGTGTTTTTCCATCTTTGGTCGGCTTATAAACAACGCGACTCTGGCTGTCAGTAACTCTCCCTGACATGCTGTTTGGCCGTCTCCTTGTCGAGCCTTTAGGACTTTGTGCTGTTGAATTAAGGTAAGACCCATTGCTAAGCTTTGTAGTTTTTACCGTATGGCATTGGGCTTCCACGCATCTCTTTAGAATCGTTAGCGGAGGGTTAATAGGAGTCAGTTACCATCATTATTTTGGCGACAGCCATTGTTGAATTGCTCCGGGTAGCTTCTAGCTTTTTTGGGTCTAGTAAATGAACCGTATGTGTGTCTTCTTCTAGGCAGTGTTACATCTAGGGTGTCTTAATAATACCATAGTAGTACAAGCAGATGTATTGCGGTTGAAATTAGGAAGTTAGTTCGCCAAAGGAAGGTGGTCTTAAGAGAACCACCATTTAAGACTCTTACGTACTTTTTTATTATTAAATTACGCTGTAGGGGTATACAATAGGACTTGCCTCACGGATTCACACTGTGTTAAATTCTTGATAACTTCCTTCAGGCATATAGATATGTCCTTTTAGTGCCATTAATATAATGATTTTAACATCTGGCCTACAACTTTAAACTTCACATTGTGTTATTTTTTTTGTAGCATTGTTGGACTTGGATCAATAAATATTTACGTACATTTAATCTGAGATGCTGCCGTAATGGATTAGCGTAGTACAAAAATGTATGTTCCTTTCATAGGACTCACATTTATTTTTTACCGACAATATAGTTGCATTTATGCCTCACCAAATGCACAGTGCATAAGAGAAATTTAGGTAGGACATTAATTGACCCTCAGTATATTTCTTACCAGTGGATGCGACCTGGTAATTGGTACTTATGATACGCATTGCTTTATATACCCTAAACAGAGTACGACAATAGTACTCAGAAAAAGAGTAGCAAAATCAAATAACATCATTTCTGGTGGAGTAATATTGGTAGTACGTATTTTAGAGGAGGTTCTATCCTCAATAAAAAATTCTGCCTGTTTTGTAATATAGAGTTTTCAGTACACTTTTGACAATTAGTGGTGTTTTTATTCAGGTCCACTATTTCCTCGTCTTTTTCAAACTGCCTTCTATGGTATATCTGTGGTGGTGGTATCACAAGAATAACTATTTCTTGGATTTTAATAAAAAGTCCCCCCTTAGTAAGTAGGGACAGGATAAGTTGGTATATGGAATACACTTTTCGGTGTTGTGCACTGTATCTGTATATGTTATGTGTCTCGTTAAACCCCACTGCATTTGTAAGTCTTAGGCTGTGCATGAAGGTCCCAACGATATAATCTGTTGTAAATCATGGGCTGTGAATTTATTGTAATTATACCCTTTCAGGTATCCCCTGGGTGTACCGATATTGGTCAGATATCTGGCAGGTCCTGAGGAAGGTGGTGTTATCCATTCTTCGAGCCACCGAAACGTGTCGACCAATGCTGTTCAGATCCCACTATATGCAGTTGCTTTAAATGGTCGTGGAGACTCAAAACAATTCTTTGTCTCCCATTCTCCAGATATATGCATTTTTGAATGTGGTATGAGTGTAGTTGAGGAGGTATGTATGTGAGACAGTTTGTGTGAATGTTCTTTCTGTTGTCTTTTTACCCCGGGGTCTATGATGTTGACACATGAAAATCTCATGTCCATATATTGTAAAATTGTGTGTATATGTTCATGAACATTGATTTTACATGTAAAAATATGTAAAAGAAAGTACAAAAATATTTTTGATAAAACAAATAAAATCAATAAATATGTGAAAATGTATAGATATGCTTATGTTTTGGGATTTTTTCATTGTTTAGTTCTACTTCAGCCCATGTTGAATTCATTTTCAATTAGAAAGAAATATAGGTCACGAGGGAGCGCTCTTAGATTGTATCGTTGTTTTCCCCTCTTCTTCCTGACCTCAAAAGTTCTTGTCTAGAGGGGGTCCCCTTATCTTGCATAGCATTCACAGTTATTGAAATGTGGGATTGTGAAACACATTTTTGAGTGGTGTCCTTAGTATTGAGAATATTGATTGGACCAAATTTAACAAAAAATATTAACCCTTTTTCCTTGTTTGTTTGATATATTTTGTCTTATGTTTTGTCTTTTGGCAGCTGCCATTAAGTAAGGTTATGGGTGAGGGTGAGCAGCTAAGTGGCGAGAGGCGGCAGCGGGAACATGCTGGGGGGGAGGGGCCATGGGAACAGCAGGGAAAAGGCAACACAAAACAGGAAGGCAAAACAGAAAGAAAGACAAAAAAGGCAAGAAGGCAAAAACAAACAAAAATCTGGAAAAACTGGAATAAGACAGAAAGAGGCAAAAACAGAAAGAAGATGACAAACACAGAGCGGACTAGCAGAAGAGCAAGCTCTCTCACTAGAGGCAAACACAAAAAGAAGATGACACACACAGAGCGGACTAGCAGAAGAGAAGGCTCTCCCACTAGAGGTAAAAACAGAAAGAGGATGACACACACAGAGCGGACTAGCAGAAGAGCAGGCTCTCCCACTAGAGGCAAAAACAGAAAGGGGATGACACACACAGAGCAGACTAGCAGAAGAGCAGGCTCTCCCACTAGAGGCAAAAACAGAAAGGAATGGCACACACAGAGCGGAGTAGCAAAAGAGCAGGCTTTCTCATTAGACCACCAGGGATGAGGTGCAGGCAGGAGCCTGCGGTGGAGGAGGGCCTCAAACACCTACCTGGATCTCAAGAAGGCGCTAAGGGCAGTGCCTTAACGGTGGAGCCATGCGAGGGGAGAGAAGTGACTCTGACCAGGAGGCCAGAGGTCTTGGTGGTAGAGTTTGTTTAAAACGGTATGTTTTAATTGAAATTTCCACCTAACGATAATGTCCCTTTAAGCTTTGTTTTTTTCAGTGATACACATATCAATAGATACAAAGTAATTTTACCTTTTTAAGCAGACTGTGAATTAAACATCACTGTGGTCTGTGGAAGGAGGCCTTATCCTCTTCACACCAATCTCTTCTGCATCTTTCTGTTAATATTTACTCACTTTTTCTTATTATATTTCTAAAACCCTCAACCTCCCTATCTAACACCTCATCTCTTTCTCCTACAGGACCCTCTATCCACCAAGTCCTGCACGCACGTCCTTGCATTTCATTCACTTCACCCCTGCCCACATGCACACTGCACCAGCCCTTCTGTACTAAATGCATTTTCTTTAACCATTCTGTCAGTATTTTGACAGCTGTGTGCCTCCTCCCCAAAATTTCACACATAATCATATTATTTAGGGAGAGGCAAAGGATTAGATGAGCATGAAATCTGAACCCCTTGATCACTTGCTGTAGCAAGGTGGCAGTAATATGTGCTATGGCTAGGAAGCCTTACCATGTAATACTAACACGATACCCAAAAGTGGACCTCCTTTTCACAATAGTAACCTTAGCTCAGTCCTGGCAGACAGCTAAAGAGCAGTCAGGCTTACTTGAAGGAACATGCGTGAAGCGTTTTAAAACACCAATATGGACGATAAGTATTTGGCACAACTTGATAGAAATCCGACATCAATTTATAAAAATAGAGCTGATTTTTATATAAATTTAGACACCAAAGCAATTCAAATGCAGTACGTATAACTGGAATTGTGGAATTTACAGCAAAGCTATTAAACTATCATTGCGGTCAATGGGAAAAACAATTGGTGATACTCTGCCATTAGTGTGGAACCCACTTGGAATTATGGTCTTGCGGATCCTCAGACCAAGCCTCAATAGTTGTAACAATTTTACCTTGCCCAGAGAGTCTGGATGCAGAGGTAACTTGTCTGTCCTTGTTACTGGACAGTATCAGCGGCGCTGTAAAAAATGCACCACTTGACAAGGCAGTACTTTGAGGTCAAGTTCAGAGGAGCCCCTTGGGTGCAGAGCTTGGAGGGGCCCGAGGACCAGGAATTGCCAGGTAGAACAGTTCTAATCTGCTCCGGGGTCTAGGTTGCATACGTGTCCCTGGATAACTGTGGTGCTGAACAGGACTGTTGAAACAAGTGTTCCAACGCAGACAAATTTGGAATGCAAGGGCTGGACAACTGAGCCACAGATGTGGAGGGGGATATGTACAGGTGGGTCCCACTGTGTGGGGCATCAGGTTAAGCAGTCAGTAGACAGCCAGGTGAACAAAAAGCCTTGGTCTAGGCAGATGTCATTGCTTGCTGTGAGAAGTTGGCCTGGCATATGCTGTCCACTATTCTAGTGGGCACCTTGCACCAGTCCAAACGACCCTTATTGGTGATAGGTTAAAGACAACCTTTATTGAAAGCTATCCTAGTGGTAGCTATGGAGAGCAGCCTTCAGGCTAAGTCTTGGAGGAATGTAAAGCAGCTTGTTTTACCAGTCTATAATCTTGCTAATGACCAAATGAAGGGAGAACCACACCAGCTATATATATAAAATATATATGTGTATTCTAAACACATCCCACTACTCTCTTTATGAGGCTAGAGGCAAAAGTACATACAGAAAACGTAATAGCACACAGTATATTAGCACAATATACGTTGAGCCCTAGGGGCGTACCAAACCATATATTAAGAAAGTGGTATAAGTACCCCGACTTGACTAGATACAAGGCCTAGAGCCTGTATAAGTGCTGGGGGCACAAGGAACCACCCAAGGTAGTGACTCAGGGGACCCACACGGGACACGTGCAGTGTCTGAACACAGCCGCACATCACCGGTAACTTCAATGGGGAATGTCGCGGTTGGAAATTTAAAGTAAATCGACACTTCGGAGAGGAAATTGAGCAAACCCCTTTAGACTTTAGGGGTTCTGGAGCCAACACCCACGGGAGCACCGGAGTATTCAAGTTACCTCAC
Source organism: Lissotriton helveticus (assembly GCF_964261635.1). Taxonomy (NCBI): domain Eukaryota; kingdom Metazoa; phylum Chordata; class Amphibia; order Caudata; family Salamandridae; genus Lissotriton; species Lissotriton helveticus. The sequence goes on from NC_136069.1 coordinate 1,617,765,121, forward strand.
CCAGGGAAGCCGGGTGCATAGGTGTCTTTTGATGTCGGAAATCGTCGTCGTTTCCAATAGTGATCTGCTGCAAAGTGCTGCTGCCGTTGAAGAGGAAAGTGTCAGGTGTGATCCAAGCCTGGATCGAAGATGAGAAGAACCTGGAAGCAGAGGGGACAGAGTCTGGGTCACTAGCTGGAACCCAAGGGAGAGTTCTTCAGTCCTCTAGTCTTTAGTAGAGCGTCGAAGTTCCAGGATTCAGTTGCAGAGTTTCGTCCAGGAATATCTAAAGTCATGTTGCCAGGGGTTCCTTACTTATACCTAAGAAAGGGGTTGGACTAACTCTGGGGACCCACCTATGGGAGGGATTGGAAAGAGGGGTGACTACACTCATTTCCTTTGTCCAGTTTCGTGCCAGAGCAGGGGCTGGTAGCCCCTGCAACCGGTTTGAACTGGGCTATGCACTGGGACACCAAATGTGCCCCCAGTGCAGACTTCAAAGCCCTCATGGAGTACACCCACCCAGCCCTAATGCACTAAGCTCTGTCTGGGAGGTGGTTACACCTCCCTGTGACAGGAAACCTATTGTCCAGGTCTCCCCTGCCAAAGTTTCATCCAGCAGTAGGAGGCCAGACTTGTGTCTGTGGCTGCAGCCTCCATTTTGTGATGCCAGGGTTCTTTTAAACTGTTACCGGGCAGACCGGTGTGTACATGTCTCTCCCTCTAGAAGGGTGGAATTCTACCCCACCACCAGATCTGGTAGGGGGTTAGGATTCCAAAATGATTGACAACAAATACAACATGTTTCCGTGCAGCCATCCCAAGGTTAGCATTTACCACGAGGTTATATTGCACTTAAGAGTATATGGTCTGGCTGCCTCACAGAAGAGCCTCAGAGAATTGATTCCGAAAGCTGCAGAGGGGTCCTGCTCATGCATGGGGACCCTCTCACATGAAACCAAGCACACTGCCTTCAGGATTCATGAGGCCTACCATAGGGGTGAGTGATAGGTTTCTATGTGCAGTGATTTAAGGTAGAAATAGGTAACCTATATCTTACTTAGGGGTGCATGCACCACCTTACCCAGGCTGCAGTACCAGTCCTGTGGTGTCATTTTGGAAGGCGTCCCAGGGGTGGCATAATACATGCTGCAGCCCTTGGTAGGCCTCAGGGGTACCAATGCCCTTAGTACCCAGTGTACCATATACTAGGGACTGACAAGGGTACCCCAGTAACCAAACTGGAGTGTACCTATAGGGAGTGCAATCAATTTAGAGAGGAAGGAGCTAGGCTGGGGTCCTGGATGGAAGGGCCCCAGTTAGACTAGTCGAAAAACAGTGAAACACCAGCAAAAAGTGAGGGAACCAAGGTAAGCAGATCCTACTCTCCTACAATTGCAAGGTTATAGCTCTTCCAGTGGTCCCAGGAATGTGGTAGGATGCAGAAAGTTGTGAGGTTCAGGACTACTCTTCCTTGAATCCTTCTGACCAGTTACTTTCAGGCTAGTCCATGACAGGGCCCGGCAGACAGTACTTCAAAGAACTTGGAAGTGTGGTTTGTGCCTGCTGACTGCAGGGGACTAGTACCTCTAGCCCTAGGGAGTTCTGGTCGAGCACTTGTGCTGCAGAGGGGTTCGCCCTTACTTTTGGAACTGGTCCTCTTGTCCTGGAAGAATCGTTTTCCTACCTTTGCAAGGAGTCAGCCACAGGTGCAGTACTTTGCACCTCTCTTTATGGAGTCCTGACAGTGCAGACACTCTTGCAGATCCGTGTTTCTGGTGTCAGGGGGATCCTTAAATCCTGGATTTAGAAGGTGCTTGAGGGTGTGAGAGTCAGTTGCTAAAGGGCTGTTGACCCTGCGGAGATTTCGCATTCGGTGGTTGTATGTCATCAAGCTACCCAGAACCCACTATTTTGAGGGAAATCCAAGATGGCATAGACCATTCCAGCTGGTCAACCCTAGAGTTGTGGCCAGCCTTAGAGGGGTGTACGCCTCCTGGCTTCCTTAATTTCCCGACCTGCCTGCAGTCTCGAGTGCCTAGGGGCAGGGGGAGTCTTAGACCTTCACTGGGGGACAAGTACATCTGCATTACAGAGGTAGGAAGCCCTGAAGGCTCACCGTCCTGATGGCCCATTCACAACCTGCCTGGGAACAATAGAGGTGTGACCTCCTTCCTGCCCAGGTCCTTTGTCGACATCCTCTGAGTATGATAGCATAGCCCAGGAGGAGTTCAGTCTTCTGCCTTGGTGGCAACTGGCTTGGACAGGCCACCAAAACAATAGAGGACTAGGGGCCAGATGTAGGTGGCCAGATACCGGTCGGTAACGACCGATTTCGGCCGTTACCGACCGGTTTTTGTAGTTTCAGATGTAGGGGGCCTAAAAATTACCGATTCTGTAAATTTACCGAATCGGGAAATTTACTGATTCTGTAAATTACCGAATCAGTAAATTTACAGAATCGGTAATATGGGATGTAGGTGGCACTGAAAACAGTGCCACAGGCCCTTAAGAATTCATTATTTACCATCAAATACTATTTGATGGTAAATAACTAATCTGTGCATGTACACCTGTGCCATGTGACACACATACATGCCCTTAGGGCATGTATGTTTGTCACTAAGGGCATGTATGTGTGTCACATGGCACACAAGCCTGAATCAGGGGTGCCTGTCAGTTGTCAGTTCGGTAATTTTACAGAATTGGTATTTACCGATTCAGTAATTGCCATTGGTTCCTATGGGCCTCAAGTCCCATAGGAATCAATAGCAATTAACAAATCAGTAAATACCGATTCGGTAATTACCGAATGTTACCGATTCGTTAATTAATTCGGTAAAAATACCTTCATAGCATTTACCGATTTGTAAATACCGAATCAGTAAAATTCGGTATTTACGAATCGGTAAATACTAATTACCTACATCGGGCCCCAAGTTTCTTGGTGGGCACAATACTGCATGTGCCACCCAGGTGCATGTCAGCTCATCCCTGACACGAGCATCATGCCAGGGGTAAAAAAAACACTTTGTTTGACACTACACATGACCACAATCGGTGGAGCCTTTGTGGATCTGGCTATCTCAGTTTTGTCCGGTAACTGGTCCACGTCAACCTATGGCCAACCGTTCACTTACAGTATCCTTGGTTTGGGAGGTTATTGTAGAGGTATATATATATATATATATATATATATATATATATATATATATATCAGAACTTATATGCTACACATTTAATACAACATACCCTGCCTCATGGGCAATAGGAGGGCTTCCTTAGGGTTGACTAAAATGCACTTAGGGCAGTGAGGGGACTCTGTCACAAATGATATGTGCAGAGTCGCACTCGAGCAAAAAAGCTGTACGTGCAGGTTTTCAGTAGCAGACCTGCAGACTTTACTTTTACTCGGGTCACTCAGGGTGCCACAAGTAATGCTGCAGTGATGGTGATTCCTTTAACTTCTTGGCCCTAGTTACCCCTGGTATCATATACAATGGACTTAAAATGCTTGCCAATTGGGTGTACCAATTCACAGATACCATGTCGAGGTCTGGTAAGCAGACCTCAGTGCACTTTCAGATCGCCTACCACAACATCTAGGGCAAAAAGTGGGGGTGGTGCCCATCCAAAAAGGGCACTTTCCTACACCTACTCATAGGTGCTATGACGATTTCACCCTGGCCCCTGAACTCCACAGCTCTCAATCATGGCCCACCCACAACCTCAGCTCACACAGCTCCATAAGAGCAAAACTTTACAAGTCATGCACAACACATGAGTAATGTGTTGCATGAAAATAATTATGGAAAAACGCCATCCTGGAAAAAGCAAATACTCCTAGGAAATGGATGAGTGAGTAATATGTGAAATGTAACCAGGAACAACATCCTTTTCCAGGGCTGTGATGGCATTGTCTGTTCTTACTGGCTATAGCTGTCACTGAGAATGGGGCATGGGTGAGAGGGTGGTAGGACAGTAAAGGTTGTGGCTCCAGCCCTACAAGCTCTGGCCCGCCCCCCTCTGTGACACCACTACATAAACCTGACGTATACCATAGGACATTCACTGGAGGATAGAGCCAGGTCAGTGGTGTAACGAAACTTGAGGGCCCCCCTGGAAAGATTACGGAGGCTGGCCCACCTATGCTCTGGACCTTGACAGGAGCTCTCAGGCCAGGGACCCGCCATCTGTGCACAGTGCAGAAGGAGACCTCTTGGAGCCCAGGCCGCACTGTGGGGGGCCTACATGGGTTATTGTTACTTCATTGAGCCAGGCAATGTTCAGCATCTGCCGAAAGGTTCCTGGGATATTGTTTTCATTCACTTCTCCCTCCATCTTCCCATCCTCCCATTTACTACCCTATCATTGACCCCGCTCCGCTTTCTTCTATGTATGGATGCTTTATTCACATAGCACCAGCATCGCTGAAAAGTGGTGGAGCGCTGTACAGGGTTAAAGGCAATGACAGTCAGGGACATCTGTTTGTAGACTGTTACTGTCTGTTACTGCCTCATGATGTGGATCAGGACTGGGGCAGTTCTCATGGATACGGAGGGCCGCTCCAGGACCTGGGTGCAACATGAAGAAGACTTGTTCCTTTGACTTTTCCATCTTTACACTTCTTACTTCTTAGTCTGCAGCCGGATGGTGATATGGCTGGGGGCCGGGGGGGTTCAAGAACCACCAGAGACAGTGAGCTTGTTTGCAAGATAAGGGGGTGCTGGTTGTGATGGCTTTGTAAATGATGGAGCTGGTTTTGGGAGATAGAGCTGTCAGCAAAGGAAGCAACTGGAGGCCCGTAAGGATTAGGGTGATGTGATCATCTTGCTCCCTCCCTCTTGTCACCAGGGCACTTCCCTTCCTCTCTTGAGCACGTCCTCTCACAGACGGCAGGGGGAAACTGGTGGAGAGGACGGCTTGTGTGATATGAGGCATGTGGAATGAACATCTGGGCACATCTCTCCCTATCTCAAGCATGTCTTATCACAGAACGAGTTACAATTGACTGCCTATTGACCATGTCTGGCTCTAACCTTGCCAGTGCCAGCACTCTGCTGTCTTGCAGATTAGTTCCCTGATGGTCATCTATTCTATCTGGCACCTCGTTCCTTGCCTCATACTACTGAAGCGAAACCATGGCTAGTAGTAAGATATATTCCTACTGACCTTCAAGAAGGTTCCTCTCAATAATGTCAGTGGACCTCTAGTGGGTTATGAAGTGCTGCCCTCATTTGTGGTATTACTCACACTTCATTTAGGACATACAGCCAACCCTGTTACTGTGAGTACACCTAAGCCAAACCAGTTCCTGGGGCTGAACATTTCTATGAAAGCTAACATGGTGGTCGTAACTTTCTGTTCAGGTTGAGCCAAGCCAATCACAGCCTTCCTGTTGGCGCGCGCATTCACGATCTACCATGATGTTGCTGCGAAAAATCTGCGACCATCGCGAAATAGCTGTAAAATATCCGTGACCAGAGATATCACTATATTGTTCGTTTTAATTTCTCAAACACTACTGAGGGGATTTGCACCAAATAACAAAAAGCACAATCTGCAAATCAACATCTTGCTTTCTGCCAAATTTGGTGTAATTCTGTCCAGTGGTTTAGGCTGTAGGTTCGACAATGTGTTCCTATGGGAATTAACATTACAAACACACCCTTATTTCACACCCCTATTTCTCGGTCCCCACTGCATCGATCACCCCCAAACGTTCCATGACATACAGAAGCTACTTTGACACTTTTTGGGGAAAATGTAATGAAGATTGGTCAATTTACATCGACGTTATAGGCAAGTCAAAAAATGCTTTTCCTATGGAACCTAGGAACTAATTGTAACTGCATATTAGAGACCACCAGTAGGTAATTTATATACATATTAGTGTCAAAAAGGCATTCTTTTTTTAATAATTGTTATTTATGCTCAGTGAAAGTAAATTACTCTTAAATGGATGGACCTAACTACTGTCTTCTCCCGAGGGATCAATCAACAGCTCCCAGGTGTTAAGAAAAGCACTGTAATCATCTTTATTGCATATATTTTCTTCCATGATCAGTCAAGATCAAATGCAGTTCTACCACATTTACAATAGCAAGACTCTGCCTTTCTTCCATTGTTGAACAATTGTTCATCTAACAAATTCCAGGAGCTAAATCAGTTTCTTTACATTGGATTTACAAGAGAAACGAGATCACAGGCTGATAGCATGCCACAGATCTTTTGTAGGACTAAGAAGCACTTCAAGAACACTTGACTCCTACTTTTTTATATAAAGATTTCTTCCAGAAGTTAGCAATTTTGTACAAGTCATTCAGAAATGAAACAGATGCTGTTTTCGGTTGCATGCGCTCTTGAAACATTCTGATGGATTTTGGAAAACTGTGTGGAGTTCCAGTGGGAGGAGAGATCACCTACAGCAAGCACCACAGATATCTTCTTAGTGCTGGATCCATTTTTCCATTTTGGTTGTACGTTTGGTATATGACAATAATCCCTCATCAATCTTGTTTTCCCTATTTTATTCATACTTTCTGGATGACTATTTCTCACAACTTGTTTTCTTCTTCATTATACTCTGTTTACATTCAGGTGGAAAGAACAATTGACAATGTGGATGGCTTTTTTTGTACTTCAAAGAAACCAACTTTTGCTTTCATTCGTCAAATGCAAGATCCATCCTTGTAAGTCTGGCAGAATGTGTTAAAGTCTTTGTTATCTCAAAGTTCATAAGTCATTTTCAGGACGGCTTGGGCTGAAGTCACTGTTTCCTGTTATTAGAGAAGGGTGGATGGACAAGACTACTCCCACACTGCAGGGTCTTAATGCTAGAGATTAATCTAACCCAGTTAGTTTAAAGAAGAAGAGTGTTTCAACCTATTAAAGGTTGCACAATACCTTTGCAGTTTCTTCTAATAATGATTCTGAGCTCCGGCCAACTTTGGTGCTATAACCTACTGTTATCAATCTAGAATAGATAATTCTCATTGAGGAGAAGAATGGAGTAGAACCATTTGAGAGTAGAACCAAAATCAAAGTTTCTTCTTTGGTGTCTGTAGAAATTGACTTCTCTCCCATTGTAATTACCCATGCGTGAAATTTATTTTTATATTTCAAATAAAAAAAAACATACATATATCAAAATGGTACCTGCCCTCCAAGTGTGTATTTTTGTGCTTTTAATAGTCAGATATAGTATCATTATGCAGTGAGGTGATTTTGAGTTCTATACTGATCTCAAGATATTTGATTTCTCTAATTTCAGCTATGAATGATATCTTATTTTTAGCTGTCTGATATATCTGCAGTCATCTGACATACTAAAAAAAAACATAATTAGCTTGTATCTACTTTAAATTCAATAACCTGAACAAAATCATTTAGTTTTCCCAAAATGTTGTGTTGAGGATTACGTATTAAGGGACAAACTCTATTTAGATTGTATCGAAATATGTTATCTAACAACTTCATTGTGAGAGAAAAACCCAGGAGGCAGGGTGTATCCCTGTATTTGGTGTTCCCTACATTTATTTCTGGTGAAAGTTTGTCTAACTAAGTTAAGTTAGATAGCATAAATCTGTTTCTGTTATAAACAAATACGGGGCATATTTACAAGGACTGCGTTAAAATTATCGCCGCTTTAGCGGCAGGAAACTGCCGCTAAAGCGGTGATAATGGGCTTGATAATAGGCTCTTGAGAATTCCAGAGAATTCCAATAGAAGCCCATGTTCTGGTGTAAATCTGGGCTTCTTTTAGAATTCTCTGGAATTCTCAAGAGCCTATTATCAAGCACATTATCGCCGCTTTAGCTGCAGTTTCCTGCTGCTAAAGCGGCAATAATTTTAACGCCGTCATTGTAAATATGCCCCTACATTCTTGCCTTACATAACAAAAAATATTACCAGCTAATATGAGCTCATTCTTTCTCATTATCGTATGATAAAAGACCCAAGGGAATATCTGTGTTGATATACAATCAAATAAATGTGGGTCCAATCTGAGATTGTCATGCATTTGTTTGTTTTTGATGGATCCTGTTTGGTCTGGGATGTCACGTTTCGAAAGGACAGTTTTTAGTCCTAACTCTATAGAATTAGCAAATAAATGTGCATCTTGGTTTAGTATTTCAGTGTGTTGTTAATAAAAGCAATCGACTGTGCCATTCCCACATGACCTATAATGGTAAGTAAATCCCTAAGAAAAGTTTAATGTTACTCCCTCTTTGCAGCAAGATGGTTAATAATAGTCTTAATGGTGTCACTAGGCTCATTGTAAAATGTTAAAAAAAAGAAGTGCGGAAAAACCATTATGCTTTGGTAAAGGTAGCCACATATTAAGTCTGTGAAAGCCTTTATTTGTCGGGATTGAAGCTGATCTACAGTGTTCTATTTCACTTTTCAGTGGTTTATTTTTCTCTAGGTACGCCAGCCTCAAGGAGTCTAGATATTCTCATTCCAGTAACTATTCATAACATTTAACAACTATATTCAGTGTTTCTGACATCTGTAATAACATACACATGTATGCATCTTGGTTTTTTAGTTCAATCATACTGTATCCACTTGTTTTTTAATTATTAGGACTCTGAGGAAATTGTTCCCTTATATCCCCCTGAAAGCATGCAAGCAGGAAGCACTTGACTTCTAGGCTAGACTATTGCAAAACACAATATTTGGGAACCAAGAAATCAGCAATTGCTAAGCTACAGCTAATACAGAATGCTGCTGCAAGACTCAATCAATCAGGGAATTGTAAAGCGCACTACTCACCCGTGAGGGTCTCAAGACGAATAGGTCAGATAAACTGTGTGGTGTTACCACGCGGTAGGTAACAATGCGGTCGTTACATCCTCTGTGTTGTTGCCACGCATGACATTACATCACAAGTCGTTTCAACGACTTGCGCTAAATAGCACACTTGACTTAGGAATAGTATAAATGACTATTCCTACTCCAGTTAGCGCAACAGCAGGGAAGGTGTTGGATTTAAAATCCAACACATTTCCTGGTGTTGCACGCCACCTAGAGCAAGTCGTTGAAACGACTTCCGATGTAATGCCATGCGTGGTAACAACGCAGATGATGTAACGTCCGCGTTGTTATCTACCCACGTGGTATTGCCAGACTGATTTTTGAAATTCCTAAACATCAATCAGTCTCAGTGAGGATCTCCAAATTGCATTGGCTACTGGTGAGCAAACGCATTACCTTTAAGGCTTAATGCGTGGTTCATAGGGAGGTGCAAAATACCAGGCCCAGCGGACCGAGAATGATTTTCCAGAGATATATCCCCACTAGACAGCTTCAGTCTAACGGCTACAATCCTTTAGTCGTTCCTAAATTTAGGAACACCAGGTGGTGAGATTGGGCCTTTTCCGTGGCCACAGAAAAATTATGCAGTACCCTTCCACGGGCTATCAGTGATTTGAAGGAACACAATAGATTTCGTAAAGCATTGAAGACCTTTCACTAATGGCTAGTAATTTTCCGATTGGACAGGAGAATTTTTCTTCCTTACTTTTTCCTTCAGAGCTCTCCTTCTTAAATCACCTTGACTCCCTGTGGTAAATGGGAACTTTATAATTCTATGTATGTTTTTATTATATTTCAATTTTAGGTATATATATCGGGTTTCATGTATTAAACATCTTGTGGGCCAGATGTATTCTATCCATTTTCTTTATCATTAAAACCTCATTTAATTTGAAAAAGGATTTGAATAAGTTTTTAACTATATATGTCTTGTAACTAACATTTTGCCTGTACCTTATGCAGGATAAGGAATCATTATGTCTCCATATTATTTTCATGTCTAAGTCTCCTTTAATATATTCCTCATGTTTCCTCGCAGATTAATTTAATGATGATACTTTTCTTCTGAATACCTCAATACTGCAAATGTGTGTTGGATTTTTTAAAAATAATGATTAAAGATGCCTTTAACTCTCTAAGTTTCTTGCAAACATGTTTGTGGAGCATAAGGGACCAGCTATAGTGAAGAGGACAGATTGGAAGGGGCAGCTTGGGACTTTTTGTGAACAGTTCCTTTGCGGTGCAAAGTCTTTAAGTACTGTTTGCACCTCAACCAGATTCTGTGTGCGTGTACATTTTAATAGGACCTCCTGTCACCTTTGTTTCAATTTTTGCTATTTTTGTTTACGTCAATTGGAAATCATAAAAAGATATACGGCATCAATGTTCCCGTTTGTGAATTCTTAATTGCGAAAATTAAGGAATCGCAATTAAGAATTCGCAAACGGCTATGCATCAAGAAATCACAGTTTTTTTGCGATTTCTTAATTTTAATCCCTTTCCATTGATTCCTATGGGCCTAGAGGCCCATAGGAATGAATGTGAAGGCATTCTCATTTTGCGATTCGCAATTAAGGAATCGCAAAATGAGAATGCAATTTCAAGGGTGCAGGGGTGGTCCAAAGGACCCTCCCTGCACCCCTGAAATGTACCTTTAAGTACTTTTTTCACACACACATGCCCCAAGGGCATGTGTGTGGGTAAAATGAAACTTTCAAAAATGCACTTTTGTGCATTTTTGAAAGTTTTCGCAAATTACCATGAAAGGTTAACTTCATGGTAATTTACCACTTCATATTTGCGATTTCGCAATTTAAAAAAAATCATGCATTGCATTTAAGAAAAAGCAAAATTGTGATTTCTTAAATGCAATCGCAATTTAAGAAATCGCAAAAAAATTGCGATTTCTTAACTTGCGAAAAAAGCAAAAACCTTAATGCATCCCAAAAAAGGGATTTGCATTCGCAAACGGCCGAATTTTGCGATTCGCACCATTTGCGAATGCAAAAAACCTTGATGCATGTGCCCCCTTGTGATTCACCATTTCCTACATTTTAAAAGCCAAATCACGCCATTATTAGTCACCAATGTTTCTCTGCCTTTCCTTTTTCAACTTTGCACTATTTTGAGCTTTTCTCTATGAGACTTTGCATTATCAAACTCTGTTATACTGAGGTGTCGTTCACTCAGTTGGACTTAGGGGCATATTATCAAGAAACGGAGTTAAGATTATCGCCGCTTTAGCGGCAGGAAACTGCAGCTAAAGCGGCGATAATGGGCTTGATAATATGCCCTTGCGACTTCCCATAGAAAACCATGTGAACATGGGCATCTATTGGAATTCTCTACGGCTTATTATCAAGCCCATTATCACCGCTTTAGCGACAGGAAAGCGGCAATAATCTTAACTCCGTTCGTGATAATATGCCCCTGAGTTCTTAAATGCAACGTCTTTTGTGTATGAAGCACAAGGTTCTTAATCGTCCTTTATTTCCCCAAGAACCTTTTACGGATGGCAATGCGGATTTGTTTTGTTTTCATGCTGTAAACTACTGGGTTCAATGCAGGTGGTATCACAAGAAAGGCACCTCCCATCAGGACCAGCAGAAGAATTGAATCCTTTTGCCCATACCTGTGGGCTAATGTCAAACCTATAAGTGGGATGTAAAATAGCAGAACAACACAGAGGTGGCTCACACAGGTGTTCAATGCCTTCAAACGTTCAGCTTTCATTGACTTGCTCCCAACTGTCTTCAAAATCATCACATAGGAAAACAGGATAAAGAGAACATCTAGAGGATATGTGGAGAGGATAATGACCATGCCATATTTGTTATTAATGGTTATATCGGCACACGCAAGCTTCATCACATCCGGGTGGTAGCAGAAGCCATGAGATAGAGCATCATTGCCACAGAATGGAAGCCTTTTTAATAGGAAGGTTAAAGGTAAGTGAAGCGTCACACCTCGGATGAAAGCCGCCAGGCCTATCTTTGCAATTATTACTGGGTGCAATATAGTGTTATATCTCAAAGGGTTACATATGGCAACATAGCGATCAAAAGCCATGGCAACCAAGATGGCGGATTCCATTGAGCACAGTGTATGTAGAAAGAAGAGTTGAAATAGGCATGCATCAACATGTATTCTTCTGGTGTCAAACCAAAACACACTGAGCACGGTGGGTGAAGTAGAGAGGGACAAACAGAGATCAGTAGCTGCAAGCATAGACAGTAACAGGTACATGGGCTCTCTGAGCTGGTTGTCTACTTTTATAATGACCAAAATTAGGCCATTGCCTAGAATGGAGAGAAGATACACCAGAGTCAGGGGAAGAGAAATGTAGATGCTTGTATGGTCAGTCCCAGGAAAGCCCATCAAAAGGAATGACAGAAGAGTTATGTTGCTGGAGTTTGCAGCAGGCATGATGACCTTGGAGATATCTCCTGAAAGATCTACAATTTGAAATAAATAGAATCAAATTAAGTCAGAGGAACATTTTTAATTTCTATATCAAGCACATGCAATCGATACACATTACATCATTTATGTATACAGCTTGCCAATATCGCTGTTGGGCAGTATGCTTTCAATTCATTTTATCAAGACATATATCATAAGACTAATGTATGAGGCAGGAGAAACCGAAAACATATTTTTTTCGTTCCCATTGATAACCAAAATAGTGCCAAATTTAGAAAGTAGCCAATAAGAAAACTATGACAAATTATTGAAAACTAACATTTATTTCAGTTTACAAGAAGTATGCTTTCTTAGTGCCCAGTTTTCTTTAATAATGAGGCAGACACAGAAGTGGTGGGAATACTAAACTGAGAGTCCTTAGGAACCCGGAGCACTCCATTGTTTTCAATGGAGCACTCAACATTTCAATGTTCTAATTGTAATAATGCTATAAAAGTTTACTGTATACGGTATCCACAAGAAGGTAAACATACTCTTCTGAAACTTGCAACTGAACCAGTGTTGAAATGCTCAGCATCAAGCAGGAATATTAGTGGGTCAAACCTTATAGAAGATAGAGACAAGATTCAAGGAGAATTCAATTCAGATATTATAATTAGAATCAAATATGTCTTGTTATTTCAATCAAAGATAACATAACGGAGATTTCATGTATTTGAATGATTTCACAAGAGGAGCTAGTAAAGAGGACTTGTTCTAGGTTCTTTCCAGTCCCTGACTGCACGAAGAAGGAAGCAGCAGTGCCAAGAATTGGCAGAGACAGTAAAAAAGTCATCCAGTTAGACACCAAAAATGTAGAAGCCAGGAGGTTCTGCATTGCCACTCCTGGTGGCTGAAGCATGTACCAGAAGTAGGAGCCAGGAAACCCCATCAAAACCAATCCATCAGGACTGGAGAGAAATAAACCTGCTTGTTTGCAGCATGTTTAACCCGTCTTAAATGGTTAATCCAAAAAACAGAGAAGAAGAAGTGATCAACCTCTTGAACAACTGGAGACTTAATGGAGATGATCTTTATTGTCTTCTAGATAAAGGTTTACCATATTTGTGATTACAAAAACACTGAAAAAAGAATGATTAGATGCGCACTCCGGTCTAACAAGTTATCCGAAAAATATAATTTACAAGATAGTCACTAAAGGATGCTACACTACTGTCATGTGTTGGCTACACATTCTGTGAAAACTCAATACTGCAGGATACGCCCTGCAGTATTGAGTTTGTATGATTTATTGTCCCCAGAAAGACAACGGTAGTGAATGCATATATAGGATCAAGTACATACAGATTCATTTGTGATTCATGATTTATTGAAATTAATTTAGATAAAAAATATTGTTTGTATTCACGTCTTATGGTATCTTAAATATTTTTGGTGTATGAGTGCTAAAAGAAATCCAAGGTTGAGAACTAATTGTTTAGCAGGAACAGTGCATACTACTTGCAGGGCTTATCCTGCAGTATTGAGTGATTACAAACACTCCCATTCAGAATTTAGAGCTACAAACATGCCTTTTGCAATGTAGAAGACCCATTTTGCGGGGCGTGGTCTGGCCAAGCAGGAAGATGGCCGCCTGAGAGTCGAGCTCCGCAGTGGGACGGACCCCTGAAGAGCGACTCTCACGTACCTGCGACACCGGACTTTTCCTCTTGTGCCCCGCTGTTACCGACGGGCATGTGGACTGTCCCGGTGGTTCCATTTTCGGCAGAACGACGGCGCTTCCTCCTCTATACATGCCGGTGAGGTGACCGCCTACTTCACTGACGCGCTCCGAGACGAGCACGCTGTTCGAGGCCGCGCCTCCTCACCTCACAGGGCCGCGTCTTTAACACTATAGGGCCGCGCCTCCTTGCTTTCCAGGGCCGCGCCTGCTCCGTTATCACGCAGGTTCATGCTTGGAAGTGCCTCCTACTGCTGCATTAGCAAGAGGCCTTTATTTGTATTGCCGCAAGGTTCTTTTTTATAAAAAAAAACGACGATACAGAACAGAAAGGAATGCACAAACACCACCAACTGGCATTTTACCTTTCTAAAGCGCCCTTCTTTACATCAGAGCCTCACAGTTTTTGCACTAACTTTATATATATTACGCGTTAAAGAGGAAGGCAGGTGTTACTGTTTCTGATGATTTCTCCTCACCTATTGCGCCAAGGATAGTTTCTTCAAGACTTATATGCAGTGCAATTACCTTTTTACTGGAAACATGATTATATTTTCCTCAGGGCCACATTTTTCATGTAACGTTTTTTGTATGCTATGCATTCCATCTTAAATGTCTTCAGCCTGTTTTTTTGCAATATGGCCTTATGAAGGGAATAACTCTATTATATGTGTTACTCTCATGAGAAATTTTGTCACAAAACGCTTGTCCTGCATTTCTTTGCCTCACAAGAGTGCGCTTCTACAGCTCTCCTCATTAGTCATAAGCGTGTTGCCTCCTGCTTTAATTGACTTTTGATGCGTATGTTGTTTTTTTTCTCATGATGCTCTATGGCGCACAATGCTTTCTCTTACTATATTGAGCCTACATATGTGCCTGAGCTAGTTTTTCTTGTGATTCTTTTTATATGAATTTTCCCTTCTATTCTGCTAGCTCAGGAGTCAGAGTCTGTATATGACATCTTATTATTTAGTATGTTGCAGCGCTCTTTGTTTAAGGCTCACTGATTTGAAGTGTATTATTTATACATTCATTATGAATTGCCCATTTCAATGCCAACAGGCCTGATGCTATGTGATATCTCATTTTGCAACTAACCGTTTTCTTATTACAGACCTTTTCTTCATTTTGCATAGACGTTAACTCTTGTTTTCATATGTGATATATACTCAGTTCTGTTTGTGACATTGCACTCTCTATTGTATTACTCTTTTTGCTTCCTGTCATTCATTACGAAGTTGCTCTCACCATTGCTTCATATAACGTTACTACATCAATTCGCTTCTGTAGAGCATCTGTGAAACAGAAAGTGACAATGTCTAATTCCAGGAACGGTACTAAAACTCCTAAACAACCATTATTTACTGAAGTTGTGAAACACTCTAGCAATTTGTCATCGAAAGGGAACTTGTCTACACCATCAACTGTCACCCAAGCTTCGCCACTTCATATTGATCACACATTGTCTGACACCATGCAACGAATATTGCAGGAACTTTCTGGGGTCAATCGTCGATTAGAGGGGCTAGACATCACAATCACATCTTTGGCTGGAGAAACTAAATCGATTAGGGCAGACCTCACCACTTTTCATACTAGACTTGAAAGTCTTGACTCTAAAATATTGGCCATGGAGAGTCGTTTGGATACTGTTCAACCTTCGGATCAGGATCTTCTATAATCTGAACAGCAAAATCATCGATCTGGAAGACCGCAGTCGAAGAGACAATGTCCGTTTTTTTGGGTTTCCGGAGAAAATTGAAAAGAATGACATGAAATTATTCCTTTGCGACCTTCTTCCACTGATGACCGGCATTTCTTTTGTTCCACCTCTTGAAATACAACGTGCTCACAGACTTGGTCCTTCAGGTCCAGACTCTTCTGCGCGCCCATGACCAATTATTGCTTGTTTTCTTAGGCATGAACAAACTCGACAAATTTTGTTTGCAGCCCGTTCAAGAGGTCCTTTTCTTTTTCAAGGTCATACTATTCATATAGCTGCAGATTTTTTCTAAAGAAACGAATGAGCGGCGGAAGGCATTCCTCTCCATGCGACCTCACTTACGTCAACTAGACATCAAGTATGGTTTGTTTGAGACTGCCCGCTTTCGTATTACCAGGAATGGTGAATCCAAGGAATACTATGACCCTGTACTTCTGCAACAATTCTTGGATGACATCAAATCTCACGACATGGAAACACAATCTTCCCATTGTGAGCAGTCTCAATCGTCTTCTTCTACTTCCTCACATATGCCAACACAACATCCATGCACTGCTAGTCCTTCCAGGCAGCGTGGTAGAGACCTAACTCGTCTTCATCGTTCTCAAGATGATAGAGCTTCAGCTCTGCACTCTATTTCTACTCTTAATAAGGAACCGCAGAGAGACAAGTCTAGATCGCCTCTTAAAACACCTTGAGATGCTGACTGAATGATTCTTTACTGTTCAATTGTTTATTTTGATGCTTTGTTGTATTTTTAATCGTATAATGTAGCCGCTTTTGCTTCCTTTCTTCTATTGTAGTATCTGCTCTATTGTTATTACATAATCTTTACTTAGAATTCATTTTTGCTTTAACACGCATGTCTCCATAATAATGTAATGTTTATTACAGGTTTAGAAATGGTAACTAGCATTCCACATGGTTTTTTTTTCCCTCTCTTTGGAGATATTAGCATTATTCTATTTATTACTCCATTTTTATCATTCTTAGCTATCTCACGAGTTGTAGTTGGTATTTAATTCCTTTCTATGTCAATCAATCAATCAATCAATCAATCAATGACACTTATAGAGCGCGCTACATACCCGTAGGGTCTCAAGGCGCTTGGGGGAGGGGGGGTGCCGCTACTGCTCGAACAGTCAGGTCTTCAGCTTCTTCCTGAAGGAGAGGTGGTCTTGGGTCAGGCGCAGGTCGGTCGGGAGGGAGTTCCAGGTCTTGGCGGCCAGGTAGGAGAAGGACCTTCCTCCTGTAGTTGCTCTTCGGATGCGGGGGACGGCGGCGAGGGCGTGGTTGGCTGACCGGAGGTGGCGTTTGGGAGCGTAGAAGTTGATCCGGCTGTTGAGGTAGCTCGGGCCTTGGTCGTGTAGGGCTTTGTGTGCGTGGGTGAGGAGGCGGAAGGTGATTCTTTTGTTGACGGGGAGCCAGTGGAGGTCTCTCAGATGTCCGGAGATGTGGCTGTGTCGTGGGATGTCGAGGACGAGTCTGGCTGAGGCGTTCTGGATCCGCTGGAGTCTCTTCTGGAGCTTGGCGGTGGTACCGGCGTAGAGGGCGTTGCCGTAGTCCAGTCGGCTAGTGACGAGGGCCTGGGTGACGGTCTTCCTGGTCTCGGTGGGGATCCACCAGAAGATCTTCCGTAGCATGCGTAGGATGTTGAAGCACGCCGAGGAGACGTTGTTGACTTGCCTGGTCATGGAGAGGGAGGAGTCCAGGATGAAGCCCAGGTTGCGTGCATGGTCTGTCGGTTTGGGTGCGGTGCCCAGGGCGGGAGGCCACCAGGAGTCGTCCCAGGCGGAGGGTGAGGAGCCCAGGATGAGGACCTCCGTCTTGTCCGAGTTCAGTTTCAGGCGGCTAGTCGTCATCCACTCGGCTACCTCTCTCATCCCCTCGTGTAGGCTGGCTCTGGCGGTGGCGGGGTCGTTGGTCAGGGAGAGGATCAGCTGGGTGTCGTCGGCGTAGGAGATTATGCTGAGGTTGTGTTGGCGTGCGATGGCCGCGAGGGGGCTCATGTAGACGTTGAAGAGGGTGGGGCTCAGAGAGGATCCTTGAGGGACGCCGCAGATGACTTCGGAGGCCTCTGACTTGTACGGTGGTAGGCGGACTCTCTGTGTTCTTCCGTCGAGGAAGGAGATGATCCATTCCAGCGCCTTGTCCCGGATTCCGACGTTGCTGAGGCGCTGTACTAGGGTGCGGTGGCAGACAGTGTCGAATGCCGCGGAGAGGTCTAGGAGGATGAGGGCCGCTGTTTCTCCGTTGTCCATCAGGGCTCGGATGTCATCGGTGGCGGCGATGAGGGCGGTCTCGGTGCTGTGATTGGCTCGGAAGCCGGACTGTGAGGGGTCGAGGGATCCATTCGTCTCGAGGAAGGCGGCCATCTGCTTGTTGACGGTCTTCTCGATGACTTTGGCTGGAAACGGGAGGAGCGAGATGGGGCGGTAGTTCTTGAGTTCGGTGGGGTCCGCTGTAGGTTTCTTGAGTAGAGCGCTGAGTTCGGCGTGCTTCCAGCTCTCAGGGAAGGTGGCGGTGTCGAAGGATGTGTTGATGATGTCTCGCAGGTGGGGTGCGATGACAGCGTCGGCCTTGTTGAAGACGTGGTGAGGGCAGGGGTCGGTCGGTGATCCGGAGTGGATGGAGTTCATCGTGCGGATGGTGTCTTCGGTGCTGATCGGGGTCCAGGCGTGGAGGGTGGTGGTGGGGGGTGGTTGTTCGGTCCTGGTGTGCATTGGTTGTTTGTTGAAGCTGTTGTGTATGTCCGCGATCTTGTTGTGGAAGTAAGAAGCGAGGGAGTCGCAGAGGTCTTGCGATGGGGTGATGTCGTTGTTTCCCGCGCTGGGGTTGGAAAGCTCTTTCACGATGTTGAAGAGTTCCTTGCTGTTGTGTGCGTTGTTGTCCAGCCGGTCCTTGAAAGCAGTTTTCTTGGCGGCGCGGATCAGCTGGTGGTGCTTCCGAGTGGCCAGTTTGAGGGTGGTCCTGTTGTCCGGTGTAGGTTCCCTTCTCCAGACTTTCTCGAGGGCTCGGCAGTTCTTCTTGGAGCTCTTGAGTTTGTCGGTGAACCATGGGGCTTTCTTGCTGCCGGGTCTGCTGGGCGGGGTCCTCAGCGGGGCGAGCTCGTCCGCGCAGATGCTGATCCACTTCATGAGGTTCTCGGCGGCCTGGCTGGGGTTCGCTGAGCTGGCAGGAGGGTGCTGGCTCAGGGAGGTGTCGAGCTGGTCTGCTGTGATCTTGTTCCAGCTTCTGCGGGCGGCCTGTTGCTGGTGGTGGTGGGTCGTCGTTCTCTTGAAGGCGAAGTGGACGCAGCTGTGGTCCGTCCAGTGGAGTTCTGTGGCGTGGCTGAAGGCGACGTCTGTGCTGGAGGAGAAGACGGCGTCGAGTGTGTGTCCGGCGAGGTGGGTGGGGGTGGACACCAGCTGCTTGAGTCCAAGATTGGCGAGGTTGTCGAGCAGGGTGCTGGTGTTGCGGTCGTTGTTGTTCTCCAGATGGAAGTTGAGGTCCCCCAGGAGGATGTAGTCGGCGGAGGGGAGGGCATGCGGGCTGACGAAGTCGGCAATGTCCTCGCTGAATTGTGTGCGTGGTCCCGGAGGTCGGTAGATCAGGGTGCCTCTAAGGGTGGTGTTTGGGTTGGTGTGGATCTGGAAATGCAGGTGTTCGGCGCTGGTCAGGGTGTTGTCGGTGCTGGTCGTGAGACGGATGGTGTTCCTGTGGATGATGGCGATGCCTCCTCCCATCTGGTTGGCGTTGCGGTCCCTCCGGACGATCTTGTAGCCCTCTGGGATGGCGATGGCGATGTCGGGGGCTGAAGAGGCGTTCATCCAGGTCTCCGTGAGGAAGGCAACGTCAGGGGCTGTGGCGTCTAGGAGGTTCCAGAGTTCGATGGCGTGTCTGTGGACGGAGCGGGTGTTGAGCAGGATGCACTTGAGGTGGGTGCTGCTGGTGTTCGACTTGGCGGGAGCTGGTGTGAGGCAGGTCCGGATGCAGGTGAACTTGCAGGCGTGGCAGCTGAAAGGTCCGTGGGTGCGTCGTGGGGTGGCTTGGTTGCAATCTGGTAGTCGGCCGGTGTTGAGTGCGATGAGGGTGGCGGCGGAGTACGTCAGGCGGGTCGGTCGGGGTCTTCGTGGGCCAGGGGTCCTGGCCCTGGGCGCGGTCCAGGCGCGGACGGGCGCAGACGGGCTTACCTTTGGCGCGCCTTCGGCGCACAATCGGCGCGCCCGCTGCGCGTCAACGCTGCGCGTTCGCACGGTCGCCATATAAGGCGAAGTGCGCGGGTGGGCGGAGCAGCTGGGAGGCGGGAGCGGGGAGGGAACAGAATGAAAAAGGGGCGGGGTCAGCGGTGGTGGCGGGAGCGGGGAGCGGGGAGGGAAGACGGAGGGCAGCGAGATGGGCGGGAAACCAGGAAGGAGAGCGCTGGCACGGGCAGCAAGTATCTAGACAATCCAGGCACACGCTAACACGGGCACACAAGTAGGGAAACAAATACAGGCACAAATGAAGGTCCAAACAAAGAGAAGCAGACAGCAGTGGAGAAAAAAATAAATACAGGCACAAATGTAGGTCAAAACGAAGGAAAAACAACAGCAGCGGAGGAAAAATATATACAGGCACAAATGCAGGTCAAAACAGAGGAAAAACAACAGCAGCGGAGGAAAAATAGATACAGGCACAAATGCAGGTCAAAAACGAAGAAAAAACAACAGCAGCGGAGTCAGCCGGCAGCCAGCAGCGAGGCAGCGAGGCAGAGGGCAAGGCAATGGGGCACACACTCAGCAGCTGGTGGCCGTGCGGCGCGGGGGTGTCCCACAAGTGGGTCCAAATGTTATTGTTATATATTGTTCCACATTTTTTTTTCTTTCTTTACATCTAGTAAGTTTGTTTTTCTTGACTATGGTAAGTCTTGTTCTCTCCTTTATTTATATGTTCAAACTTTTTCATTATACATATTTTCTTTTTCTTTTAATCTCTCTTCTTCTCTTCTCTTTATTTATTCCATTCTGCAATCTGTTATATCTTATTGTATTCTTGTCTTTTATAGCTCTATAGTCTTCGTCTATTTCTCATCTGTTCATATACCTTACTCTATTATCTTCGTTTATTTCTGAATGCTCAATTTTATTTTTTATATCTCTTATGTCCTATGCCGTAGCTTGCCTCCTTCTCAATTTTCTTTTTGTCTTTATTTATTGCAATATTCTTTTAATCCTTTTTTATTACAGTTATGTCATAATGTAATCTTGATTGCTCCTATATTGCAGTATTCACTCCAATATCATTGAACAATCTCACGTTAGCATCCCTTTTTTTTTTTGTTTCTCAAATTTATATCTTATTATTATTATGTTGTTTATTGCATGTATAGGCCATAGTAATTCACATGTTGCATTTCCTTTCTACTTTATTGATCTCCTCCATTTGGAGATACTAGTATTATTCAATTTGAAAATGCATATTTAATATACTTCGTTATTTACAGGGTGTAGTTTATACTGTTATTTATTTGTTCTATTTGTTAGTAGGTCTACTTTGTTATCTTCTTCATCGCTCTGTTCTGAATTTTTCATTATACATGTTTTCCATTCTTTCTCATTTTCCTCCTTCCTATTGCTCTATAAACTATATTCTACAATTTTTCCTCCCTCCTTGTATTCTTTTCTTTTCTTTTTCACATTTCTAATATTTTATATTTCTTCCTTCTCAACATTTTCTGTCATAGTTATAGCTGTCAATGTTCTTATTTCATGGCTGTATATTACATAGTAGTCTGTTAGGGTTTATTATGGTTATCATAATGTTACACTCAATATTTTACATGTTTGACGTTTCCCATATATTCCATATAGTCCTTTATTAATTTACTTAACATTTTTCTTTCCTCGGATGGGGTCCTGTCCCACAGCATTGCTTTGGTGCGCCCAGACCCGCGGTTAACAGTCTCGGTTCCTTCTTTATTTTCTTCTCTTATTTTTTCTACACTTCTTCTATCTTCTCTATCCTATTTATTCGGTTCCTTCTTTACTTTACTATTTTATTCTTTCCCCTTCTAATACCTTACTTCTTTATTTCTCTTTATCTTTTCTATTTCGGGTATTTACTCTGCTTTTCTGAACCTCTTCGCATTCCCCTTTTATTTTTCTTTATTTTTTCTTTCTTCTCTTTCTTATTAGTTTCTCCGACTCTTACACACTTTGTCTTTTGTTCTCCAGAGTAACATATTTTTGTCTTTCTCTCCGTATACTTATTTCTTTTCTTCTTCTTTATCTTATTCTTAAATTCTTCTGTTATGTCTTCTGCTCATCCATTATCGGTGATTTCCTGGAATGTTCATGGTCTCACCCATTATATAAAACGAAAGAAAGTCCTTTCATACTTGCACTCTAAACATGTGGACATTGCCTTACTGCAGGAAACACATTTGGATGATGTTGAATCTAGTAAACTCAGCAGAGATTGGGTCGGAAAAGTTATTCATGGTAGTGTTTCTAAACCTGATCCCACTAATCCTAATCCTGTTCGTAAATGTGGTGTAGCCATCCTTTTCCGGAAGTCACTTCCCTTCACGATTTTCAAAACATGGTCTGATCCGGAGGGTCGATATGTTTTTGTTAAACTGAAAATTGGGAACTCTTTTATTTGTCTCGGCTCTATATATGCTCCACTTGGTACCAAAAAACAATTTTTCCTTAGAATGAATCGCCTTCTCACAGAAATAAACGCCTCTCAATTTCTCATTGGAGGGGATTGGAACTTGGCTCCAGATCCTGCCCTTGACAAAACAGGATGCCTTGATACCGTTAACGCTTCAGATAGAGCCATTTTGCATGATGTTCTCACTGACAATGGTCTTGTTGACCATGGCACATTTTCCCGTCTCGACTATTTCCTTCTTTCGCAAAAGGCCGACCAGTTGGTTACTGAGTTGAGGATTTTGGAAGCAGCCATATCCGATCACTCTCCTGTTCTTTTGTCTCTCGATTTAGGTCTCTCTAGTCCAGGACGCAAACCATGGAGGTTGAACATAAACAAATATAAAACACCTGCAGGTAAACTTCTTTTACAATCACACCTTCAGGATTATCTCACTATCAATGAGGATTCAATTTCCTCAAAGAGAACGGTCTGGGCAGCTGCTAAGGCGACCATTAGAGGTCAATTAATGCGCGATGCTGCTCTTATTAATAAGAACAACGTTACCAAACAAGTAGATCTCGAGCAAGACATTCAACGGCTTTCTCACTCATATATCTCAAATCCTACCCTCCAGAATCGTAAATTGTTAGAACAGGCGCGAATGTCTCTTAATAGTCTTTTTACTTCCAAGGCTGAGTACGCCTTGCAAAAAATGAAAGGGCGACACTATGAGCAGGGGGAAAAAAGCTGGTCGGTTATTGGCTGCGCAACTGCGCCAGAGGGAGGCCGCTATGGCAATTTCGGCCATTAAATCCAGTTGCGGCGACGTACTAACTACACCACAAGAGATTGTTGAAGAATTTGCTTCCTTTTACAGATCTCTTTATTCTCCAAGCACTCATATAGATAAACTCAAAATGTCCTAATTTTTAGATGCAATACATCTTCCACGACTTTCAGATTACTTGATGGTATCATTACAAAAGATGAGATTTCTTCTGCTATAACTGCCTTACCATACCATAAAGCTCCAGGAGACGATGGTTTTCCTCCTGAATTTTATAAATGGACTGGCCAGAGCATGATTGATACCTTACATGCCGCATTTAAAGAAGCCGTTGAGGAATCCTCTTGCGGATCTCTTTCTAACAAAGCAATTATAGCTGTTTTACCAAAACCTGGTAAAGATCCCTTGTTGTGTGGCAGTTATCGGCCTATATCTCTCTTGAATTCTGATATTAAAATACTGGCTAGCATTCTTGCAGCACGTCTTCGTAAAGTTTTACCTTCTTTAATTCATAATTCACAAGCAGGTTTTGTTCCAGGTCGCTCATCTCGGAATCATCTCCGTACTTTATCTCATACTTTATGGCCAGCTAAACATCTTGCAGACGATGCATTACTTCTTTCCCTTGATGCTGAAAAAGCATTTGATCGCATTGAATGGGAATACCTTTTTACAGTCATGCAAAGGTTCGGCTTAGGGGATCAATTTATAGATAAAGTACGTCTGCTCTATGATAGCCCATTAGCTCAAGTTAACTGCGGTGGTTTTCTGTCTACCTCATTTCCAATTCGACGAGGTACTCGTCAAGGTTGTCCACTCTCCCCTCTCCTTTTCCTCCTAGCAATGGAACCTCTGGCTGCAGCAATCCGACAATCTGCTGTAGTAGTAGGCGTCCCTCTTCCAATTGGCCATTCTAAAATTTATTTATATGCAGATGACATTCTTCTTACCCTTACTGATCTTCCCCATTCTCTTCCCGCTCTCCTCCAAATTATCAACGATTTCTCTTCTTTCTCAGGTTACAAGATAAACTGGGATAAAAGTGAAGCATTACCCATGTCCATTGGTACTACAAAAGCAGCAATCCCTGGCTTTCCCTTTCACTGGCAACCATCCCGGCTTAAGTACTTAGGAATATTAATTAATAGAGGTTTGGATAATATGGTCACGGATAATTTGGCTCCTTTAATCACGCAAATGCTAAGAGACTTTGATAAATGGAAAGCTCTGGGATTATCTCTCTGGGGACGGGTTCAGGCGGTTAAGATGGTCACTCTGCCACGGTTTCTTTATGTTCTAGGTATGCTCCCTCTCCACATCCCCCTAACTACTCTTCGATCCATTGACTCCAAAATAAAACTTTTTATTTGGGGTACAGTTAAACCACGCCTTGCTTTGGCCAAATTAAAGGCTCATCAACTGCATGGGGGTTTAGGTCTTCCCTCCATTGAGCATTATTCACTTGCCCTTCATCCCTCACAACTCACTTTTTTTCTGCCCAAATCTAAAGATATACCTCAATGGGTTCCACTTGAACGTCACCTTTTGGCTCCTGGTTTAGGTTTGTCCCTTCTATATGGCAAGGGGACCAGTTCTTCCGATCCTAAAAACCCTACCTTGTCTGCAATGCATAAATTGTGGCAGAGAGGTCACTTAAATCTAATTCGCGAGTTCACGTTAAAGCTCCTTTATGGCTTAATTCAGCCATTCGTATTAGTGGTCGCACTTTGACCTGGCCTTTATGGCAAGAAGCTGGCATCAATTTTATAGATCAACTTTTTCATGATGGAACTTTTAAACCCTTTTCCCAACTTAGCGAGGAATTCTATTTGCCTCCTACACAATCCTATAAATATACCCAACTTCAACAAGCTATCACAAAGCACTTAGGCTCTCCACCAGACTTACTCTCAGTATCTCCTATTTTGTCTTATTTGCAGTTATGGGGAAATCTTAAAGGTGTGACTTCTGGTCTTTATAAGACATTTCTGCATCCTCTATTTTCACAGCCTCTCTCCCAAACTCTTCAGTTGAAATGGCAAGCCCGTTTATAAGTTGTATATTCCAGAACTCAATGGGATCAAATTTTAGAAGCACTACATAAGGGGGTTCGGGAATCTCGTCTCAAATTCTGCATTTTCAAAATTATCCATGAATGGCATTGGTCTCCTGTTAAATTACACCAAGCTAAGTTGTTATCACATACCTCCTGCTGGAGATGTTCTGCTTCCGGATGTGATATTACACATATCATTTGCGATTGTCCTCGTACTAGATCCTTTCGGCTTTTTGTAAGGAGGACATTGGCTTCTACCATGTCATTACCTCTACCTTTTACACCTGCCAACATTATTTTACACGATTTTCGAGGTTTCCCAAAACTTTCCAAACCGCAAATTCGTCTTCTTCATACTGCTTTGGCTACGGCCAAAAGTTGTATATTGCGTCACTGGAAATCCCCCTCGACTCCTTCTCAGGAAGAGTGGTTGGTGGCAATGATGCAAACAGCTTTACATGAACGCACAATTTATAATTTACAAGATCAGGCTTCTATTTTTCTCCAAATTTGGTCCCCTTTCCTGGAAACCACTGTGGACGATGACTCTGCTCCTACTCCTTCTTCTTCCACACATACTGTTTCTGTTTAATTCTATTCTTTCCTTGATCCCTTCCCTGTTACTCTACTATTGTTGCCTTTTCCCCTTCCTTCATACAGATTCTCCTCTTATCCGTTCTTGTTTCTCTGGTAATCTTTTCCTTTCTTTTCTTTTCTTTCTTTCTTTCTCTTTTCCTTTTTTTTTCCCTCTATAGTATAATTTAACTATTATTCTTCCTATTGTTATCACATATAGGATTATGTTATGTTTGTTTCCTCATATTTGCTATATCTTATGTGAGTTCTCTTCTCACTTGTATTTTCTTACATTTACCATTATATTATTCTGATTTATTACTACATTTGTATTCGTATTTTCATCTGCGAATTTTAATAAAAAATCTCAACACAAAAAAAAAAAAGACCCATTTTGCAATTCATTATTGAATGTAGAATAATAAATTGCCAACACGTCCCTTCCAAATAGTGATTTGGTATGGCATGTATCAATATTTTGCAACCAAAATCAAGTCACAAACATTGAACTTTTTGACACGCCTGGTAAGCCATTTACACAAGAAAGGGGGAACCCTTGGGACCCCTTCCTCTTCGTGAATGTCAAAAAAACTATTTGTTGGGAACTAGGAAGTGTCCATAAAATTTCTACCTTCAAAGACAAATAAACTTCTAACACATTTCAAGCTTTATGTTTTTAATGCAGCCACATTTTCGTTAGCTACATGTTTGACATGTTTGACAATCCAAAGACTGATTCTGCAACCCCATGGCATACTGCGATATTAGCAACACATTGCCAGCAAAAAAGTAGGGTGTTTCATTTAAAACTGCTAATCTAAAGGCATCATTAAAATAACAATCTAGATCTGCAGCTACCCTGTTTATATATAATATAAATAATTTTGAATTTAATACAACCTTCTAAAGTATCTTTGCTTCTCATTTGTTACTCCCTATATCTGCCGCCATGAACTTCTATAGACGCCAGTCCGTGCCCACTTCCAGTTTGAATATTTTTCCAACTTAGGGATAAGCCCAAGCAGTTTTTTCTTTTGCTGTGGTAGCCACTATCAACTGCTGCACTTTACAATTGGGGCAGGGCTTCCTGTTTACGCACTATTAAGGGACAATGCAATGTAGGCTCTCACCTCAGAACAGTAAGTAGGTTCCTTTTTGAATATTTGGAAGTTATCAGAAATCCCAGGTAAGTACTGAGAAGAATGTAGCATCTAGGCCAAGTAGTCTGGATTCATTGGAATTCCCCAAGACACAGCATGCTAGTGGCAAGAGCCTGTTCAAGTTCCCAACCCTGTTGGTCAAGATTCAGGCCAAATGGAGGCCTGAGTATTAGTCATAGCATACATATAGGCTGAAGCACCACAGATACTAAGATCTGAAATAGAGAATCTGTGTCATTGGATTTCCTACATCACTGTTTTGAACTTGATTTAAAGTACTTCTCTATATCTGCTTTTTTAAATGCGTTGAGAGTTTGGTATTGAGCTCATAAGATGTGTAAAGGGGTGATATCAGAAAGAGTAAAATGTTTGGAGGAGATAAAAGATCAACACAGAACACACATAATGCCAGAGATTCTGGCTTTCATTAAGCGCTTAAAGAGCTGAAACTCTAGTGGGAGGATAAAAATAAGTGTGCTGCTATTAGTGACTTAACGGACTCCTCAAGGAAATTAAATAAAGAAAGTACTTATTTAAAACAAGCATTTGCAATGCAATAGGTCTTGCATTCAAAGTAGTTTGAGCTATTAGCATTGTAAATGATAATGCCTTTTATCAATGTTTTGGGTTTGAAACCATAAATAAAAGGTGTCATTTACAATACTAAGAGCTTAAACTCTCACAAAGGCGAGACCAATTGCATTGCAATAAAGGGCCTTCTCAACCGCTTGTTAGATTGTAAATATCAGAGGAAGAACCTGGCCTGCGACGTCCTCAAAGTAGTGATAAACAGTGCTGTGAAGAAAATATCTACGTTTTGTAAATCACACAGACACAAAGTGTGAAATGAAAGTTACATATGATCCAAGCTATTAACACTAACAAAGCCATCTAACACTTTTTGCCCTGTGATTACGTTGTTGCAGTGCAGGAGGAAGAGTGGGAGGGGTGGGGGGTATTTTTCTGCCCTCTCCATGATTTGAGTGTGCAGTGTGGCATTGTGTAATGTCATTGCTATCTTTGGCCTAAAAAAAACACTCCAGCTGAAGTAGGGTCCTGGCTTCACCTCCTGGTGAAGGGCGGGTTGTGCTTTAAGGCAGGCATGGAGGGAGGGATGGTCTTGGCTGCAGCTCCGGCCTCATACAGTGCCCCTTCTATGACAAGTGAGCGAGGTGCGCTGAGGTGGTGGTGTTGGTGGCGGTGGTCCTTGCGGAAACATGCCGATGAAGGACACACGGCGGCGGCACTGATCTTATTGGACCTCAGTGCCGCATTTGACACGGTAGCCCACCACACGCTAATACATTGCCTTAGGAGGGGAGGAGTAGTTGAGAGGGCATGGAAATGGCTGAAGTCCTTTTTGTCGGGCCGTAGTTTCCAGGTGGCTCAGGGCACTTTTCGATCTGACCCCGTCAGTTTGAAGCAGGGGGTGCCCCAGGGGTCCTGCCTAAGTCCCACCCTCTTCAACCTATGCGTAACTCCTGTGGCCGAGATTGTAGAAAAATTCGGGCTGGAAGTCGTGACATATGCAGACGACACGCAACTGGTGGTGGCCCTGACCCAGCCAAAAGAGCAGGCAGGTGACAATTCTCGAGTGTGTCTGCAGGAACTGGTTGTGTGGATGGCCAATAACTGTCTTAAACTGAACGGAGATAAGACAGAGGTCTTGATTGTGGGCAGAGCTCAGTCAGCATGGACTTCGGCATGGTGGCCCACTGTTCTGGGTCCTCTACCTAATCCTAGCAACCAAGTGAGAAACCTAGGGGTGTGGATCGATGATAAGATCACATTCGATTACCACACCAAACGAGTGGCAGGTACGTGTTTTGGCACGATGAGGGTCCTTAGGAAGACACTGGACTACCTGCCGGTGACAGCGAGGAAAGCCATGGTCCATGCACTAATTACATCTAGGCTAGTCTATGGCAATGTCCTATATTTAAGAGCCAGTGCCAGATGCCTACTGAGGCTGCATTGTGTGCAAAACGTGGCGGCACGTTTCATTCTGATACTGCCCAAGAGAGCAGCATCCAAGAAAGCTTTGAGAACACTGCACTGGCTGCCAATTAGAGAACGCACGGTTTTCGAAGCACTCTGTGTTAGCCATCGCATTATGCAAAAGAAAGGACCCTCTTACCTGCATAACCTGCTTACGCCATACCACCCATCACGCCAACTAAGATCTAGCGGGACAGGGATGGTGTTGGCGCCTACGTTCAGGGGAGTCAGAATGTGAGGACACTCCTTCCGTGTCTTGGCCGCTCAGCACTGGAACAGACTGCCTCTGGGACTCCGGCTGGAGAAATCAGAGTCCAAGTTCCGCAAAGAGCTGAAAACCCACATGTTCCCTAAACAGTAGGGCCTAGCTCTTCTAGGGTATGTTCGAGGGGGCAGTATCTCTGGCTAATTGCTTTATTACGGAGCAGTCTATAGCGCGGGGACACACTAGTACAGTGTAACGAGGCGCTTTATAAGCTTAAATACATACATACATTGGCGGTGGTGGTATTGGTGCTAGTGGTATTGGTATTGTTGGTATTGGTCCTGGTATTGGTGGTGCTGGTATTAGTTGTGATAGTGGTATTGGTGGTGGTGGTGGCATTGGTGGTGGTGGTATTGGTGGAGGTGGTGATATTGGTGGAGGCAGTATTTGTTTTGGTGGTGGTGGTGGTGGTATTGGTATTGGTGGTGGTAGTATTGGTATTGGTGGTGGTACTGGCATTGGTGGTTGTACTGGTATTGTTGGTGGTGGTATTGGTGGTGATGGTATTGTATTTGTGGTGGATGGGTGGTGGTATTTGTGGTATTGGTGGTATTGGGGGTATTGGTGGTGGTAGTGGAATTGGCGGTGGGGTATTGGAGGTGGTATTGGTGGTGGTGGTATTGGTGGGGGTGGTATATTTGGTGGTGGCAATGGTGGTATTGGTGATGGTGGTGGTATTGGTGTTGGTATTGGTATTCGTGGTGGTTTTGGAATTTGTACTGGTGGTGGTGGTATTGGTGCTGGTATTGGTCGTGGGGGTAATGGTGGTGGTGGTGGTATTAGTGGTGGTATTGGTGGTGTCAGTACTGGCAGTGGTGGTATTGGTGTTAATGGTGGTATTGAAGGTGGTGGTATTGGAGATGGTGTTATGGGTGTTGGTGGTGATATCAGTGGTGGTGGTGGTATTGGAGGTGATGGTATTGGTGGTGGTGGTGTTGGTATTAGTGGTGGTATTGATGGTTGTGGTATTGGTGGTATTGGTTGTGGTATTGGCAATGGTATTGGTGGTGGTGGTATTGTATTGGTGGGGATTGTATTGGTGATATTGTTGGTGATTGTATTGGTGGAGGTGGTATTGGTGGTAGTGGTGGTGGTGGAGGTATTGGTGGTGGTGAAGGTAGTGGTGGTATTGGTGGTGGTGGCATTGGTGGTGGTGGTGGTATTGGTGGCGGTGGTGGAGAGGTGTGGCTCACTGGTTAGAGGCGGCAGACCTGTAAGCAGAGAATGGCCCGGGACCAGGGTTCAATTCCCAACGCGGCAGGGTCTTGGACCAGGGTCAACGGACTCGATAATTCTCGCCTCAGTGCCTACTCTAACCAGGGAACACACTCGGTACCTCTGGGCATTAAGCTTGCCTCATCTCTACAACGGCCCCCCACAGACACCGGGGATGCCTGGTTTCACCCTGGAGATACCCAGAAAGGGACCATCTCACAGGGAAAACCAGGACGGGTTCCCCAGCGGTCTACAGCGCCAGGACACTCGGGTAGAGTAACAGTGCGCTTTACAAGTATTCCACATTTATTTACATTTATTGATGGTGGTGGTTTTGGCGGTGGTATTGGTGGTGGTGGTAATGGTGGTGATGGTGTTAGTGGTTGTGGTAATATTTGGGTAGTGGTGGTGGTGGTATTGGTGGTGGTGGAGGTTGTGGTTGTGGTGGAGGTGGTGGAATTGGTACTGGTGGTGGTGGTATTGCGCTGATGGTATTATTGGTTGCAGTGGTATTGGTGGTAGTAATATTGATGTGGTCGTGGTATTGGTGATGTTATTGGTGGTGGTGGTATTGGTGGTAGTTGTGGTATTGGTGGTGGGGTGGTATTGGTGGTGGTGGTATTGGTGGTGGTGGTGGTATTGGTAATGTTGGTATTGGTGAAGGTGGTGGTATTGGTGGTGTTATTGATACTGGAATTGGTGGTGGTATTGGTGGTTGTATAGGTACTGGCTGTGGTGGTATTAATGGTGGTATTGGTGGTGTTGCAGGTGGTGGTATTGATGATGGTGGTGCTGGGGATATTGGTGGTGGTACTGGTGGTGGCATTGTTGGTTGTGGTGCTGGGATTATGGTGCTGTTATTGGTGGTGGTGGTAGTGCTGTTGGTGGTGGTGGTATTGGTGGTGGTGGTATTGGTGTTGGTATTAGTGGTGGTATTGGTTGTGGCTGTATTGTTGGTGGTGGCAGTGGTGGTGGTGGTGGTGTTGCTGGTAGTGGTATTGGTAGTGGTGGTATTGGTGAAGGTGGTATTAGTGGTGGTGATATTGTTGGTGGTGGTATTGTTGGTAAGCGGTGGTATTGGTGGTGGTGTCATTAGTATGGTATTGGTGGTGAGAGTATTGGTGGTGGTGGTATTTTGATATTGGTGGTGGTGGTATTGGAGGTGTTATTGGTGGTGGTATTATTGGTGGTGGTGGTATTGTTGGTTGTATTGACATTGGCAGTGGTATTGGTGGTGGTGGTATTAGTGGTGGTATTGACATTGGCGGTGGTATTATTGGTGGTGGAAAATGGTATTGGTGGTGGTTGTATTCGTGGTAGTGGTAATCATGGTGGTAGTGGTGGTGGTGTTGGTGGTGCTGGTATTGATGGTGGTGGTGGTGGTGGTATTGGTGGTGGTATTGGTGGTTATATTGGTGGTGGTAGTAGTGGTGGTAGAGGTAGTGGTAGTGATGGAGGCAGTGGTGGTATTGGTGGTGGTGGTATTGGTGATGTCAAAATTCAGTCAAAATTGGTTTTATTTCAATATAAAAATATCTTAAAAAGCAGTACATACACATTACAGGAAGAATAAAAAGATAAAAGCCTGGCCATAAAATACAATCATACAGAATACAATACAAATGGCGGCAATAAATTACCTAAAATGGTCCTACAAGATGACCTAAATTAAACAATGTGCATAAGCCTTTTTGACCTAAACAGCCATGCCCAGCTTAAAAACTTCGCTAAACCACATACAAACAGGGGCCGTGTATCAGACTTTAAGATTCGCAAAGCCACACTGTAATGTCTGGTGCCCAGGTCTTTACACAAGGGTTTTAACCACCTGTTGCGAGAAGCTTTATAGGCAGGGCATTCAAACAAAAGGTGGCGTACCGACTCGGTCCTAAGAGGACAAAAAGGGCAGGAAGATACAGTTTGTGCCGGGATCTTCCAGCGTGCAGTCAGTTCCCCCAGAGGGAGCATGCCTGTTCTAAATTTAAAATATAAGGCCCTATCTCTGGGTATTAAAATGATGTCAAGATAAGGTTCATCCTTCACTATTAAAAATTCTCTGGCGGATTTGCATAAATTGGGGTCGGTGTTTCTCCTACTCGTTACCCAATTCCAATACACTCTTTTCATGACTGACTTGGGAGGGGCAGACCTAGAGGACCAAGCCTCTGCAAGACCCAACTCACCTAGCAAATGCTTTACATCCATTAACCACCTTATTTTTGACCAGCCAGACATAGATAATACTTCCTTCAACCCCTCTGCATAACTGCCCAATTCAGGGACCCTCCATATGCGGGCCCAGAGAAGAAGGGGTCTCAGTCTAGCCTGGTCTTTGATCGAACGACAACCCATGTCGAAGAGCAATGGAAGAGTGGGGGTACTATTGGGGAGGCACATCAAATCCTTCAGAAATTTATTTTCTGAGCAGGATAGCTGGTCTACATTCTGGGCTCCCCAGAGCTCTGCCCCGTGTAGCGCCGCACTAACCCCTCTTGCCATATAAATATCTAACACCGGGCAATAGGTTTTAGGGTAGATGGCCTCTGTTCCTTAAGAAGAGCCCCCACCACCCTTTTATGACTTAATATCATTTTATAGAGGTGGCTGTTCCATCTCATGGTGTCGGAGAGGCGGATACCTAGGTAGTCAAACTCCTTGACTCTATCCAGGGTTACCATATTCAAAGCTGGTTGCCGACCAAGTTTTTTAGGAGGGTTCAGGACCAAATATTTTGTTTTTTCAGTATTGATTTTTAGGCTCCTAGTCTCACAAAAAGATTGCAAACTATCAGGAGGGTCTGAAGACCAGCCGGGGATTTGGAAATTAAAAGGGTATCGTCTGCAAATAATAGGGTGGGTATTCTCCTCCCTGCCAGGGATGGTGCATCAGCAGGATGTTTTAAAAGGTGCTCCACCACCCCGTTCACATATAATGAGAATAGGGTGGGGGCAAGCACACACCCCTGGCGAACTCCTCTATTTACTGTTTACTGTTATTCGGGCGGTCTTTTGGCCCTGGTTGCCCCACCGCACCTGCGCAAAATTCTCAGCGGGGAGCTTTATTATTAATAACAGTAGATACGGAGGCATTCCCAAATCAAACAGTACCCTCCATAGGCGCCCCCGGGGCACTAGGTCAAAGGCAGTCCGTAAATCGATAAACGTGAGAAACAGACTGCCTTTGCCCAGTACAACCACCTTCCAATATATCATCAGCAGTCGAAACGACTGCTCAATGGTCCCCACACCTGACCTAAACCCTGCTTGGAAGTCAGACAAGATACTGTTTTCTTCTGCCCACTCGAGCACCCTCCCCAGGACTACCTTCCCAACAACTTTCTGTGACAAATCAATTAGGCTTATGGGCTGGTAGTTTGCTGGGTCGTCCTGTCCCCCTTTTTTAAAAATTGGGACGACCTCAGCACCCATCCAGGATTCTGGGAGAGTGGCACCATAGTAAGTTGCATTAAGCAATGAGGCAATAAGAATCCCCCATTTCGACAGGTTGAAGCGGAGCAAATCTCCCGGTAGACCATCCGGTCCTGCAGCTTTATTGAGTACAAGAGATTTGATGGCATACTCCACTTCCTTAACAGTAAATTCTATACCCTCCCTCAGCCCTGGGGGGACCTATAGTGATAGTTCAATGGGGCCCAAATCATCTTCCACGATGGTAGTGTAAAGGCGAGAGAAATGCTCAAACCATGACCCCTCAGAGATGTTGCATGTAATGAGTGAGTCACTGGGCCTATTCTTGGATCTCACTAAATCCCAAAAGCCCCTAGAATCCCTCCCTAAACTTGCCGCTTTCAAATCACACCAAAACTGATTCTCCCACCCCTTCTTGGCTTCACTAGTAGCAACCCTGTACCTTTTCCTGGCAATACCAATCAGCCCAGTATCCTTGGTTTTGACTGCGTTAATTAAATCCCTTTTTGCCCTCCAACAAGTGTTAGAATACCATCCTGGATTATCCTTGGGACGGCCCCATTTGCCTACTTTGCCACCTCGACTGCCTACAATAAAGAGGTTGCCCAAAGTTTTGGTAGTATGGCAAAAAAGAGAAGATACCTCCTTGGTGTTCATACTAATGGACTTCAGCCTGATTACAGTTTTAGATATAATTGACCCTATTTCTAAAACCTTCCCCTCATCAATGGCAACCCTATCCCAATTCAGGCGTCTCCCACAGTTCGAGGGACTGACTTCACCTGTCGACCTCGAAACATGTGGTGCTTGAAGGACTTTGTCCGCTTTCCATAGGGAGGTCAGAGACAGAGTAGGTGGGTTATGATCACTATCCACAGATGGTAGAACCGCCATGTCCAACAGGTAGGCCGAAAGCTTAAAGTCCAGCAAGGTATTGGTGATGGTGGTATTGATATTGGTATTGGTGGTGGGTTTGGTATTGGTGGTGGTACAGGCTAATTGGTTGTGCTGGTATTAATCGTGCTGGTGGTGGTATTGGTGGGGGTATTGGTGCTGGTATTGTGGTGGAGTTATTGGTGGTGTTGCAGGTATTGGTGGTGTTGGTGCTATTAGTGGCATTCGTGATGGTAGTATTGGTGGTATTGTTTATGGTGGTATTGGTGGTGGATTTGGTATTGGTCGTGGTACTGGCTAATGGTGGTGGTGCTCGTGGTATTGGTTGTGCTGGTATTAATGGTGCTGGTGGAGGTATTGGTGGTAGTATTGGTGGTGGTATTGGTGGTGTTATTGGTGGTGGTATTGGTGGTATTGGTATTGGTATTGGTGGTGGTATTGGTGTTGGTGGTATAGTGGTGATGGTGATATTTGTGGAGGTATGGGTATTGGTGGGGTGGGATTGGTGGTGGTGGTGGTGCTGGTGCTGGTATTGGTGGTGGTATTGGTGGTGGTAGAGGTGGTGGTATTGATGGTGGTGGTGGTGTTGTTGGTGGTATGGGTGAGGGTGTATTGATGATGGGATTGTTACTTGGTGGCAGTATTGGTATTGGTGGTGGTGGTATTGGTATTGGTAATGGTGGTGGTGGTATTGGTGGTGGTCGCGGTATTGTTTGTGGTGGTATTAATGGGGGGTGGTGGTATTGGTATTGGTGCTGGTGGTGGTATTGGTGATAGTATTGGTGGTGGAGGTATTGGTGATGGTATTGGTGGTGTTATTAGTGATATTGGGGGTGTTGGTGGTGGAATTGGTGGCGGGGTATTGGAGGTGGTTTTGGTGGTGGTGGTATTGGTGGTGGTATTTGTGGTGGTGCTATTTTTGGTGATGTGTAGGTATTGGTATTGGTATTCATGGTGGTATTGGTATTGGTGGTGGTATTGGTATTTGTAATGGTTGTGGTGGTATTGGTGGCTTGGGTATTGGTGGTGAAGGTATTGGTGGTGGTGGTATTGGTGGTGGTGGTATTGCTGGGGGTATTGGTGGTGGTATTGGTGATGGTGGCATTGGTGATGGTGGTATTGATATTGGTGGTGGTGGTATTGGTTATGGTGTTATTGACGGTGGTGGTATTAGTGGTGGTGGTGGTATTGGTGATGTGGTATGGGTGGTGGTGGTGTTGGCTCGTGGTGGTATTGATGGTGGTAGTATGGGTGGTTGTGGTATTGGTGGTATTGGTTGTGGTATTGGTATTGGAGGTGGTATTGGTGGTTGTATTCGTGGTGGTGGTATTGGTGATGTTGGTGATTGTATTGGTTGTGGTAGTATTGGGGTGGTGGTGTTGGTGGCGGTATTGTTGGTGGTTGTATTGGTGGTGGTATCTGTGGTAGTGGAGGTTGTGGTGGAGGTTGTGGAATTGGTACTGCTGGTGGTGGTATTGGTGGTTGTGGCAGTATTGGTGATGGTGGTATTGGAGATGGTGGTAGTGTTGGTAGTGTTATAGGTGGTGGTATTGCTGGTGGTGGTGGCATTGGTGGTGGGGTGGTATTAGTGGTGGTGGTATTGATGGTGGCGGTATTGGTGGTGGTGGTGGTATTGGTGATGGTGGTGGTATTGGTGGTGGTATTGATACTGGAAATGGCGGTGGTATTGGTTCTGGTGGTGGCATTGGTGGTGGTGGTATTGGTGGTGTTATTGATGGTGGGGGTGGTGGCAATGGTATTGGTGGTGGTGATATTGGTGGTAGTATTAGTGGCGGTGGTGGTATTGGTGGTGGTACGGATGTTGGTATTGATGGTATTGGTGGTGGTGGTATTGGTATTGATGGTAGTATTGGTGGTGGTAATGGTGCTGGTGGTATTGGTGGTGGTACTGGTGGTGGTATAGGTGGTTGTGGTGTTGGTATTGGTGGTGGTATTGATACTGGAATTGGTGGTGGTATTGGTTTTGGTGCTGGTATTGGTTCTGGTGGTGGAATTGGTGGTGGTATTGGTGTTGGTGGTATTGGTGGTGGTACTGATGGTGGTGGTAGTGGCAATGGTATTGATGGTGGTGATATTGGTGGTAGTATTGGTATTGGTGGTGGTGGTATTGGTGGTGGTACAGTGTTGGTAGTGATGGTATCGGTGGTGGTGGTATTGGTATGGGTGGTAGTATTGGTAGTGGTGGTATTGGTGCTGGTATTGGTGGTGGTGGTATTGGTGGTGATAGTGGTGGTGGTGATATTTTGCTGAGATGCTTAAACTGGCCATGGCAAATCAAAAAACTATCCTTAAGATAATTAACTCTTTTACCAATCCCACATACCTTAAACAAGATATTCCCCCATCACATTCCCTTTGCGACCACATAGCCGACTACTTCAAACAAAAGATCAGTCGCTACCAGAAGATTTCCCTGCACCCTCCGCTTCGCTTGTTACTCCACCTGCAGATCTAGATATAAATAGACCATCTCTTATAGCTTATCAAGCTATTAGCCTAGAACAATCCCTTGAGGCTATTATTGCAGTGAAATCAAGCTCTCCTTTTTACCCCTGTCCCCCTTTAACTTTACATGCTATTATAGATACTGTCAACCCAGTTATCAATAAAATAATTAATGCATCTCTACTACTTGCTGAAGTCCCCAACAAATGGAAACGGGCTGCCGTCAAGCCTCATGAATAAACAAAATAGAATCCACTAGGAGGGTGGCAGTGGTCCCTAAAAGGATGGGGAGCACACAGTGTTGTTTAAATGCCCCTCACACACCAACAGGCCCCTTGGTGTCATGCTTCATCGTCGGGGCCTTCGCACCCCTCTACGGGATGCGGCGTGCTGCGACAAACGACTACGTAGGAGCACTTGATAGTGAACTATGTGAGGGTGTATAACCCCTTCCACGCTCATGACGAGCTGGGCTCGTCATGAGGTAGCCTCCTCGCACGCTCATGACGAGCCCAGCTCGTCATGAAACATGGGAATGATCAAATCCCAGCACAGGAGGGGAAAATGCATAGCATCGATCTGGTTAATGAAGGATGTGAGTGAGGTGAGGTGAAAAAAGTGAGTAAAAAATACCTGGCACTGAGGAAACAAATATTTATTCTGTCCTCGGCTGGTATTAGTAAAAAGTGCAGAAACTGGTTGAAAAAATACGTACTAGGGTATATCAACCATTAACAGTGTCAACATGTTTCGGAGCACGAGGCTCCTTCTTCAGGACGAGGATATGCACTAGTACCCTCACCTTACTCACATGAAATGTGAAAGTGTTCAAAAAAACTTTATAAAAATACAATGTGTAATGTACCTATCAATGTTATTAGAAAAGGTATGTTCATTGCGCCCAATTGGCGTTTGTAAAGTACTTATGTACAAAAACTCGGAAGGCCTCATGAGCCTATGCGTGGTATTGGGGGTATCTCTCTTCGTTGCCCAGTAAACAACGGTGATTGCATGGACGATCGCCTGCCATCCCCTCAACGCTGCTCCGGTGAAGTGGAGCAGCGTTGAGGGGATGGCAGGCGATCGTCCATGCAATCACCGTTGTTTACTGGGCAACGAAGAGAGATACCCCCAATACCACGCATAGGCTCATGAGGCCTTCCGAGTTTTTGTACATAAGTTCTTTACAAACGCCAATTGGGCGCAACAAACATACCTTTTCTAATAACATTGATAGGTACATTACACATTGTATTTTTATAAAGTTTTTTTGAACACTTTCACATTTCATGTGAGTAAGGTGAGGGTACTAGTGCATATCCTCGTCCTGAAGAAGGAGCCTCGTGCTCCGAAACATGTTGACACTGTTAATGGTTGATATACCATAGTACGTATTTTTTCAACCAGTTTCTGCACTTTTTACTAATACCAGCCAAGGACAGAATAAATATTTGTTTCCTCAGTGCCAGGTATTTTTTACTCACTTTTTTCACCTCACCTCACTCACATCCTTCATTATACACCCTCACATAGTTCACTATCAAGTGCTCCTACGTAGTCGTTTGTCGCAGCACGCCGAATCCCGTAGAGGGGTGCGAAGGCCCCGATGATGAAGCATGACACCAAGGGGCCTGTTGGTGTGTGAGGGGCATTTAAACAACACTGTGTGCTCCCCATCCTTTTAGGGACCACTGCCACCCTCCTAGTGGATTCTATTTTGTTTATTCATGATGCCTAGGGAGACTGGATCCACTTCTCTCTCTCTCTCCCCTTTTGTTATGTTTTCTGCCGTCAAGCCTCTCCAAAAGAAACAACTTGCTGATTCCACCACCCTCACCAATCTTCGACCTATCTCTCTACACCCATTTCTTAGTAAGATTACCGACAAATTAGTTAACTCTCAACTAATGATCTATCTGGAACGAGCCAACATTTTACACCCCAACCAGGTTTCAGGCCTCAACAGTCTACATAATCAGGCATCCTATACACAGCTGAATCCCTGAAAGCTGCCTTAGACCAGGGTAAAAATGCTGTGCTAGTCTTACTAGACCTGTCAGCTGCTTTTGACACGGTCTCACATGTCATCCTCCTGGACCGTCTCGTATTATGTGCTATTTCTCATCTTGCCCTTTCCTGGCTTAAATCATTTCTTCAAAACAGAAGATAAGTCATCACTCTGGGAAACTATCAGTCAGCAGAAAAACCTCTGCTTTCCGGGGAACCACAAGGGTTTATTCTCAGTCCAGCACTCTTTAATGTCTATATGTCCTCTGATTAGTCTGATATCGTCCTTTAAAATCGGGACTATCTCCTACGCGGATGATACGCAGCTAATCCTGGTCTATGATACAAACACCACACTGGCGGAGGTAAATCTCCGACAATGTATTACAGCAGTCTTTCACTGGATGAAAACAACCCACTTAAAATGCAACTCAAAATAAACTGAAATTATGCCAATAGGGAAAGAGAAAAAGAAACAGTTGCCTATGCCTCCGAGCTAATTAGAGTACACACTGATTTATGTACAAGTAAACCACAGTTTATTAGTTTACCCAAAAACAGTTTATGTTTTCAATTGTTGCTCAATTTACAAAAAAGGATATTCAGAAAAGACAGAAAAAAGGCCACTATCAACCTCAAGTCTTAGCCATATACGATTTCAGAAAAACAGTTTGTGCATATATACAGTGAAAAAACATGTATTAGACATTATACAACAAGGAAACTTTTTACCAACATGTATTGAACATTATAACAAAAAAGGTACTTTTACCATAAGAAAATATCACCATAAATACATTTACAAAGCATGGACCACAAGACCTTACACATTTGAAAATGATTTAGCCAACCATTATAAATGGGAAGGAAAAAGAATGTTTTCAACCAATTCAACTACCATGACCTGAACAAGAGACAATCAATTAAATATCAGGAACATTGCCCATTTCTGCATCATTAACATTGGCCAACTGGCCAGTGAACGTGAAAAAAAGGGGTGCCGACGCGTTTCGAATCCTGATAAAAGACTTGCAGGATTCTCGTCAGGGCAGTGTGAATCTAGTCCATGGGAACTGTTTGAAAAGAAGAACAAAACAGGCTGTTTACTAAAAAGTGGGTCCTCAAGCCATTACTCTCAGAACAATGCGAGTGACGGAATACTGCGTACCTTGTATAAATCCTGCCCACAGTTACTCCTGTGTTATATAGGAATGTCGTCTAGGTTGTAGGGTTTACGCTGCAACAGAGTAAAAAGTAAGTCAAGTCCAGCGGGGTGGAGGGGGACCCTATAAGTGCGTCATGGTTGGACTGGAATTGGTTACCTGCGTTCTACGTAGAGTCTTTGCCAACCTGTGCGGTGTTCTAAGACACTTGAAATTCTTCTTCATTTAGTTTCTGAAAGTAAGTGGACAAAGCGGGATTTAATCAACTGCTCAGTCGGTGACACACTTGTTCAACGCTGGTGGTCATCTCAACAAGTGATCGACTTACTTGGACACCGATCCGCGGTGACCGCAGGGGGGGGTTCTGACTCCTAACCCGGATGTTGCCAGCCTGGGCGGTATCTTTAAACGTTTGAAATTCAGCTCATTAGATTTCCTAAAACAAGTAGACATAGCGCGTTTTAGTTAGCTTCTAATTCGGTGACACTCTTGTGCACCGCTGGTAGTCAATTCCACAAATGCTTCACTTACTTGGACACCGGTCCGCGGTGGCCGCAAAAAGGATTCTGACTCTGGGGCCGAGTTTTTCCACACAGTAAGACGTTTAGTTGATCTATGGAAGTAAGAAAGCAGGACAGATTAGCGCGTTAATGCGCTGTCATGTATGCTTTCAATCTGCACTGGTAGCAGTTCCAAATACCGGGGGGGTCCAATCTTACCTCGAAAATTACATAGACCTCCGCAAAATCTGCTTACTCCAGACCGGCAGACACAGGGATGTGAATGTCCCTGGCAGTCACCGGTTTGGATCATGTGATTCATGAACGGCCAATCGGAATTGAAAACAGGTTCAAGTGCTTTCTGGGACCTGTAGTTTCAAAAACAAGGCAATTGTTTTTAAGAAAAATTATGATGCATTCTGGGGCATGGAGTTTTTAGAAAAAACGGGGAAGATGTTTAAGCCCTGTTTATTTCACTCAAACTGTTCAGACCCTTGTTGACGCTATCAAACTTGAGGATTAAATATGCCTCCTTGCGCAACAGCATTGCGTCTACATCTTGGAAGTG
The DNA here is from genome assembly GCF_964261635.1 of Lissotriton helveticus. NCBI lineage: Eukaryota > Metazoa > Chordata > Amphibia > Caudata > Salamandridae > Lissotriton > Lissotriton helveticus. Next base: position 1,617,806,487 of record NC_136069.1, read on the forward strand.
TTTAGGGTCAATCCATGCCAGTGTGGTCCATTTAAAGTCATTCTCGGAATGGCCATTACTGATAAAATGTTCCACCATAGGGGCGGTCAAGACTTTTTTCTTGAGGCGGGATCGGTGCTGGGTGATCCGAACATTAATAGGCTGGTTTGTTTTGCCTATATATACTCTGTTGCAAGGGCAAACCACTGCATAGACGACATTACGAGTTTTGCAATTCGTGAAGCATTCATGCTTCCATCTGATGCCATTATTCGTGAATGTGTCACCTTCCAGCGTACTGGAACACGACACACAGTTGCCACACTTGTGGTGCCCGCATATTGGTTTCAGCTTCCACTGTGCGACAAGGTCACTCTTGGGTGCTGGGATGTGACTGTCCGCTTTGATCAATTGTTGCCCTATGCTTCTGTTCTTACGCATAGCGAAGATGGGTTTAGAGAGGGGGTGCTCCAAAGTCTCAAGTAGATGCCAATTCTTCCGAATTATATTCTTGAATTGGTTCGTGTGTTGGCGAAAAGTTGTGACGCAAACCAATTGTTCCAAATCTTTCTTTTCTTTCTTTTTGAATAATGTCTCTCTTGGAGTGAATTTGGCCCTGTTTCTCGAGTGTTTCAACAGTTTCTTTGGGTATCCTCTCTCTGCCATCTCACTGCAGAATCTTGCGGCGTGGCAGTCAAAATCGCATAAATTAGTACAATTTCGCCTGATCCTCAATAATTGCCCGTAGGGCAGGTTGTTTTTTAATGATTGAGGATGCGAACTAGTATAATGCAGAATTGTATTCCGGTCAGTTTCCTTCTTATGCAAGGAGGTTGTTAGCTTAGCTTCACTGGAGCCTACAGTGACGTCAAGGAAAGTCATTTCTTTTGGACTGTGGTTCAGCGTGAATTGGATGTCTGGGTGCCTAGAGTTCAGCCATAGATGGAACTGCTCGAGTTCCGCCTGGCTCCCCTGCCACAGGAGCCAGACGTCATCGATATATCTCAGCCACTGAATGATATGCCCTGAGAAGGGGTTGCCATTCAAGACAAATCTCTCCTCGTATTGTGCCATATAGAGCACTGCCAGCTCCGGCGCATAGGGACAACCCATGGCTGTCCCTTTGATTTGAGTAAAGAAGTTATTCTCAAATTTAAAATAGTTGCTACGAAGAGTAATCTCAGCCAATGCCACAATGAAGTTTGTTGGCACCCGATGGGGCCTCTCCCTTTGTTCTAAGTAGAGTTCAATGACCTCTAAGGCTTCATCCTATGGTATTTGGGTATAGAGCGAGGCGACATCCAATGTCACCATCAACTCTGTCTGATCATTGAATGTGTGCCCCTCGATCTGTTTGATGAAGGCTGTTGTATCACTGAGATGCGAACGTACTTGTGCTATACATGGTTTTAAAAAGAAATTGATATATTTCGATATAGGTTCAAGCACCGAGTCGCAACCCGAGACAATGGGTCTACCAGGGGGTGCCTTTTCGTTCTTATGAATCTTCGGCAAGAAGTAGAGAATAGGAGTTCTCGGCATTTTTTTATTCAAAAATTCATGCTCTTTGGACCCTAAAAAACCTTTGTCCAAACCTTCCTTTGTAATTCTGGATATTTTATCCTGAGTTGCATGGATGGGATCTTCTTTTGATGGTCTGTACCAATCCCTGTTGTTCACATGTACTAGACCTTCAGCAAGGTACATAGGGCGCGGCCAAAGAACCACTGCCCCGCCCTTATCCGCTTGTTTTATTACTATTGAAGTGTCAGATTTCAAATCACCAATAGCTTTTTGTACACCTTTGCTAATGTTTTTTTTGACAAAACTATTTTGCTTCTCAAGTTTGGTCAGGGAAGACAGTACAGCTTGCTCAAAAGCAATGATCTGTTTGGGGATGTTTGAGGTTGGAATGAACCGGGACTTCACTCTGAGTCCAGTAGTTTCCTGCGATGACGTCATTTCGGCTCCTGCGAAATAGGCTTTCAACCTTACCTTGCGGCAGAAGTCAAGTGCTTCTAATTTTAGTTTCGTAAAATCAGTTCTTGTAGCGGGGACAAACTTGAGGCCCAGGTTAAGAAGCATTTCCTCATCCCTAGATAGTTCCTTATTAGAGAGATTTACTATAGTGGACAAATTCAATTGTTGTTGTAATTTTTGTTGCGAGTGCGCATTTGCCATGGTTGCTTGAAGCGAGGTCGCGTCTGGCCGCCCCTGGACAAAAAAGTAGCCGGCCCACTAGTGGCGCCTCGTTTATTGAAGTTGGACTGCCTGGAGTCTGTGGAAGAATCAGAGGAAGTAGTGTCAGAAAAGGTCAGAAACCTATTTTTAGATCTGCCCTGGAACGTATTTAGGGCCCCTCGTGACTCACCGGAAGTGTAGAAATCCTCTTTTAAAAAAGGATAAACCCGATCTAGCTGGAAGGATTTAGAATCTTTATCAAACTGAGCTGATTTTGTATTCAAAGTATAATCCTTGAAAGTGGCAATTTCCTTTTCAATTTTGTCAAGTAGTGCCTTAGCTTCAGTCGTGGTCTGGTTCTCATTAATGGTTTTAATCAAATCTTCTATCTCCTTTTCTTCCTGGCTGCAAATGCGTTGGGCAGTTTCAATAGTATGTACCATTAAATCTCTACTACATTTAGTATTGATTTGACTGAACCCTTTCTTGTACTCGGTGTCCTCTATGAAAATGACCGGAATGTTCTTAACCTGTAGGCCCCAGGGAATGGTGCCTGCTTTTAAATGCCTGAGTAGAAAGTGGCCGTGGAGTTCCGTTCTGATGTGCTTCTTTTGAAGCCTAGTTAGTTTGTCCGCCTCGTTTTGTTGCTTAGCTGAGGGACTATCTCCTACGCGGATGATACGCAGCTAATCCTGGTCTATGATACAAACACCACACTGGCGGAGGAAAATCTCCGACAATGTATTACAGCAGTCTTTCACTGGATGAAAACAACCCACTTAAAATGCAACTCAAAATAAACTGAAATTATGCCAATAGGGAAAGAGAACATCTTTTTCCCTAGCCTGTGATGGACCTCTGATATCCCCTGCAAATACAGTAACGATAGCCAGGAATCTGAGGGTTACATTTGACTCAGCACAATTTTTTCACCATCAATCCCTAGCAGTAGGTGGAACCTGCTTCCATCTAATAAAACCACTTACAAAGTTCTTTAGCCTACGTCCCTGTATGACAAGACAGGCAGTTTCAGTGGCAGTAATCACTTCCAGATTGAATTATTGCAACAGCCTCTATGCAGGAGCCTATAGGTCGGTCTTTCATAAGCTACAGATAGTACAGCAAGCTGCAGACAGATTACTACTAAAATGGCCCAGGAGCTCATTGGCATCCGCCGCACTAGAGGCTCTGCATTGACTACCCATCCATAAAAGAATCTTGTTCAAGATACTTCCAAATCATTCATTCCTCAGGCCCTCACTATCTTTGGCCTAGGTTTACAATCTATCTGTCATGCCATACCCTCAGATTTTCAAATGCTAACCTCCTAAAACCCCCTGTTTTCAGATAAGTTTTAAAAGGGGGAAATCAATTTCAGTGCTCGAGGCCAAAGCCTGGAACCAACTGTCTAACAACCTACGTTTCATTCGATCAGAAACTCCTTGCCTCCTTGCAGGAAAGCTCTGAAAATGTGGATTTTTACGGCCCCTGATGCGCTATGCAAAGCACTTATCTAAATTATCTTTCTTAGTCTCAGCAATCCTATCTGTCAGCGATTTGCTCAGCGCCATGATGCTCGTCTGAGTGAAAGCTGTGCTTTACACATACCATATAACATAACATAACATAACCAGATTTAACAAGCAAGACAGGGCCATGCAAGGTGGCCTTGTGTGACTTGGTAAATTTCATTTAGGTATTGTGTCGTCCTTGTGTGGTGCAGGGGTGATCCAAAACTTTGATAAATATGCCACAGTCTTTTAAATAGGGGTGACATATTGGATGGGACACCAATCAAATGGACACCCATTAATGGTACTCTAAGCCACTTCAGATGGGACTTTAACCAATCCCAGGTGTGACTCTAACCCACCGAGAAACCAGTGTGACAAGCCGTAATGGTCACACTCATGCTCACTGTTGCATATGCCCCTGCCCAGGTCTTACTGATACCAACGTAAGCATCGAATTGAATGATCTGTAAAGACTGGCCTGAAGACTACTTCCCGGGGCAAGAACTCAACAGATACATCTGTTACTTCATGTTGGGTAACCAAGGGTTATGCACAAGTGAACACTTAACTCGCCAATTCTTGTGGGGCTCAGCTCCCACCACCAGTGTTCATCAAGACAATCCCAGATGAGAAGCCAAACTTGTCAAGACAAGTAATTCTCATGAAAACATTCAGAAACTATTAGATAGCTATAACAGAAGTTAAATTACAGCAATGACCTTTGGTGCCAGGCATTAATGTTCCATAAAATACTCCAGGTTACCCACGTGATTACATTCTCTTACATTCTTACCATAAAGATATGAATAATAGGCAGCCCATGAAGCCACAGTTCTGCAGCCATGTTAGGAAATAGAGCATCTCTATGACAGACGCTAATCACACAATAATCATGCAGTACATCAATTATCATTGGTGCATAGATTATGAGGCAATTTACATCAATGCAGCAACAGTACCTTCTTCAATATTTGGATATTAATCTATACCTGGTGGGTGTACCCTTCTTCCAATTAAATTCCAATAAGGCCTACCTGATGCCCCTGTTCTAGGGTATGAACTAAGATCTCTGAGAGACCTTTCTCCTTTCATAATTTCAGAGGCCCATGACTGTGACACTAAACTCAGCATCTGCACATTCTTTTCTCATACCTACCTACTTCCTTCTTTCCACATGCCGCTCGCTTATGTCTGTTGCTCCATGCAAGCAAGTGTCACTAGGACTTTGCACAGTAAAGTGCAGTCTCTTTTCTTTCTCTAGGAAGGCAGACCCTTATGGGTATGGTTACTCTGCTAGAGTTCGCATTGCTGAGGAGATTCGTGTAAGTATTTGTCTAGGATGTGCCATGCTTTGTAGCAATGCAACAATTCACCTAACTAGCATTTTTATGTTTCTTCCCTGCAGGTATGAAACAAGCAGGGCCAGACTGGCCATAGCAGGCACTGGGCATTTCCCCAGTGAGCTGGAGTGGTAGGGCTGGTTTTGTGGACGTGGGCTTGGGGGCTGGTTTGTCACTGCGGGCTGGTTTTGCAGCAGTACTGTAATATTGGCCCCCTGTAACAAAAGCAGGAGCAGTGCTTCTCACTAGCACCCCCTACAGCACCCCCATTCCCAGGGCACTGTTCCCAGTCCGGCCTTGGATACAAGAACGTAGGATCTCAAGGTGCAGTCTCTCTTGCCTCTGTGCGTTGATGGGTGCTCCCAGAGGTCGTTGGTGATCCTTTCTCAAGGACATCTTTAGAACTGGCAGAGACCCCCAGAAGGGCCACAGCTTATAGACAAGTCCAAGCCGCTAGGTGAGCTCCAGTGTCGTGAGATCTGGTGGCAACACAAGCTTCCAAGACCTAAACACACCTCGCCTTTGGCCAGCAATGTACACCGGAATGACGCTCCATGAAATGAAGGGGACAGCGAGCCCCTGGAGGTGTTTCATCCAGGAGAGACTTAGGAGCGGAGGGTTTGAACTGTTTCTTCTGTGAGGCAGACGGGGCATTAGAGGGGTCACAAACGGGACAGGGGAAGGGCAGAATCGGGACAGACGCAAGACTGTAGGGAGCAATACAGTAAAGGTGTCTCTGGCATAGGATGTCCAGTTGTATTAATGGGCTGCAGGCGACGGTAACCTTTCATTTGTTTGCACCCTCTATGGTCTGTGTGAGTCATTGCATGGTGTCCCTATTGGTATTACCATCCAATATGTGGTACATATTTATAACTGTGTGCGCAGTATTTAGTTCTGTGTTTATTAAATCCAATATACTTTTGAAAGAAAAAAATGCACTGACTGGACATTGATTAAATTAAATGTTGTTTGCTGTGCTGTTGAGTTCTAAATGTCTAACCTTCCTGAATAAGTGTTTCACTGCTCTGCCCCACCACCCTGAGAAACAAGGGCTAAACGGCTTCTTGATTCTCTGTTCATGGGTCTATATGACGGTGGCCCCACGGTATCAGAACATAGAGATCTCACGGTTCTGATTGTGGGCCAGTAACTGTTGATTGACCTGTGACCCTCTTACCCGCATTGACCACTGTCTGCTCTTTCCACCACAGTGTCAAAGGCGTCCTTGTTGCAACAAGTCACTTTCAAGACAACACCCGTGCTAGGAACAGCTTGCCCACATGTATACAGCTGCTAGTGCACCAATATATGTTCAGTTGCACTTCTTAAAAATGCAAACTACTTTACCCAATGTTCAGAGCGTCTTGTACGTGGCGACAACTCAAACTGTGCACTCACACACAACTCATGCATACAAGAACAGTGCGGCACTGTACAACCACAACAGACTCACTTTTGTAGAAAGGCACCACACAAGGAACAGCCTCACCTTTTTCACACATGCATTAGATAGGTAAAAGTTAGAGAACATTAAGGGGCATATTTACAAGAAAGTGGCGAAGGCCTGAGTTTCCCCGTGAGCTGGCACTAAATTAAGCTGTGTGGCGCCAACACACAGGCACACTTGCACCATAGTGCAAAGGTGCCTGTGTTGACGGGAAGATTGTTTATGTGCAGGAAGGTCCCCCTTCCTGCACATAATCAAACTTTAAATGCTGCTTTGTAACTTCTATGTGTGCTGCTTAATGTGTGCAGCACACATAGAATTTGCAAAATGATATTTCTTTTAAATGATTGTTTCTTCCTGCACATAAACAATCAAGTGCACTTTGCTGTTTCTATGTGTGCTGCACAAGGCAGCACACATGTGTTGCAGTGGAACACCCAACACAACACTCATTGCCCGTCCCTTTCAAGCTAAACACAGCATGAGAGGGGGCCGTATTTACAAAGCAGCATTAAACCACGTTAAGTGGCTTAACACTGCTTAGTAAATAGGGCTAGGCTCCTTTCGCCATCATGAGGTCATGGAAAATGACATTGTGGTGGCAATAAGGGCTTGGAAATGTAGGGCATGTTTACAAGGGAAGTGGTGGAGTGAGGCGTTAGCCTTCCTGCCTTAACGCCTCACTCCGCCACTTCAGAAACGAAGGGCTGCACCATATTTACAACAATATAGTGCAGCCCTGCATTTCCCCCTGCGCTGGCACTACACTTAGAAGCCTAGCGCCAATGCAGGCACCCTTGCACCATAGTGCATGGGTGTCTGCGTGCACAGGAAGATTGTTTATGTGCAGCACACACAGAAGTTGCAAAATGGCATTTAAAAAAAAATATTGTTTATGTGCAGGAAGGGGTACCTTCTTGTACAAAAACAATCATTGGCCTTTTGCTGTTTTCATGTGTGCTTCACAACTTAACAGCAAAAACGAGTAGAAATTAAACATTTCTCCTCGTTGCGCCAGGGTAGAACCAGGTCTTTCCTGGTTTTCATTCTGGTGCTGCTTCCTATTTATACCTCCCTTGTCAATAGTGGGCCTTGTCAAAAGCAATGGGTGCTGGGGTGGAATGCCCACCTCAACACCCATTGCCCTCCTTTTTCACGCTATGCATAGCGTGAAAGGGGACCTTATTGACAAGGCAGCGTTAAACCACGCTAAGTGGCTCAACACTGCCTAGTAAATAAGACAAATTCCCATATCGCCAAAGGAACATCCTAAAAATGACATTGTGGTGGCGATAGGGGCTTGTAAATATGCCCCTATCTATCTTAACACAGGCTGAAAAAGACACAACATTCACAAACATCATATAAAACTGTGCATATACAGAAAGGAAGTGCGAGGCATATACAGCCCGGCATGGAAGCCATTGTACTTTCTCAATAAATGTCCCAGGTGTGCAACAGGTGCCCCCAGACTCCATTGAATGAACACGGCCAATAATATCACGTGTGTGCATGTGCAGCAAAATGAGATGGAGCAACATTTCAACCCTTGCATCTTTGCTACTGAGTGACAAATTATCCACCTCCCACAATATCGAGTGCAGAATACCTCTGCCACAATATTTCCGGAGTTATATATAGAAGTAAGTCTAGATTCACTAATACTATGCATATATATAGATCATCTAAGTACTTAGAGCTGGGTGTTAAGAATAGAGTACTAGGCACTATTTGTGTTGGTAGAACCCCCTGTGGCCTGTGTCTACGGTACAGAGTGACGTTCGGATTTTTACAGGTGAGCGACGCCTTTAGTGGGATACAGGGCTCTCTGGCTGCCTCGAGGAGAACCCTCGGGGGGACACAGGAACACAAACACTCACTAGAGTGACGGGCAGGCGCTGTGGTGTAGTGTGCATTCATTCATCTCACATGCAGCAACCAAGACGTAGACAAAACGTATAAAGCACAAACCTACTTATGGAGCAGTGGCACGACACCTTGAAAGGGGGGTTACCAGTGGGTATCACAGGTGGACATAGGAGGTGAGCACAGGTATAGGGGCGGGGTTAGAATCTGAGTAGTGGGATTCATTCAAAAATCCACGTATGTGCAATAACGTGACAATTCGAACAATACGTTAGCTATGAAGACAGAGGAAGCACACGTAGTTTGCCAGATATTTGCAGACCTTCTGATGCGGAAACCCATGGAATTGTGCTCTGATAATGTTTATTTGTTAAACCAAGTGAAACGTGAACGAGCATGGAAACTCGAGGCCTTTTGATGCAATTGACTGTCATCCAGAGGTGCTTCAAGGCACGGCATAGTGGGCAGTTGCCTCTGATCCCCTTCTGTGAAGAGCCCCCTTGGAAGCGATTTTTTTTAAATCTCTATCTCACCTCTGTTCTTTAAGTGTAATTCAAGTTTACAGTATACATTAATATTTTGGGGCACTGCGCAGCTTCAATTAGCGCAAAATGGGTAATAACATTCAAAATTCTTCCGAACGGGGGTCCCCAAAATATTTTTTGCCGGGGACCCAACAATTCTCAAAATGAGATTGCCGTCATCGCGTGCGAGCTGAACAGTTGATGCTGCGTCTGGACGTCTCGTGCACTCCAGCTGTGCACGCAGCGGCGCAGGGATTGGCCAAGGCAGTGACCCGACCCTATGGCGCCTGGGAGGAGCTCGTCTGAACGGGCGCCCTGTTTTAGTAGATATACGGTAGCAGTGTCAGCTGCGACCTGCTGTAGAAACAACTGCAGCACTGTATTGATGGCTGTCTAAACATTACTAATGAGAAAAACGTAAAACGCACCTCATTGACTAAATATTCTTATCAAATACATTTCAAATTGTGTACACGGTGCTCACAAGTTTATTACATGAACACTTCGGGCCTCATTTATGAGTTTTTGGCACAGGGCAGTGCCACAAGGAATCTTGCAGCGCTGCCCCACCTCAAAACAAAACGGCAGTAATGCGTTGTATCTATGTGATACAGTGCATTCCTGCATCAGCACGCAATGGGCTGCGTTGCACCGAGGCAGGCACACTTGCATCATGGTGCAAGGGTGCCTGTGTTGCAAGTCTGATTGATATCATGCATGAAGGGACACCTTCCTGCACAAAATCATCAATTCAGGTGATATCCTCTTTTTATATATGCTGCAGAATGCAGCACACATCGTAAAAGCAATCAACAAGGAGAAATTCAAACATTTCCGCTTGTTGCACCTCCCTAACACCACCCCAGGGGTGGCATTAGATTCTGATGCATTTCGCGGTTTGCGATTTGTCATAAATCTGTGAATGAGTCAGATATCATGGGTGTTGCTTGGCAACAGCCACAGCAACACCCATGGATCCCCCCTTTCACGCATTGATAGTGCCATGAAAAGCCACATAAAGTTGCTTTACATGGCCTTGCAAATTTGTAGGAGCACATTGCGCCATCGGAATGTAAAAAAGTGACGTTCCAGTGCCGCAAGGTTCCTCATTTACGAGGCCCTTTATGTTAAGTTTCAAGAGTAAATTTAAAAATAGCAATCGAGCAACAAAACTTCATACAAATTATCAAGAACAACTTCATAAGTGGGGGAAAGGAAATAAAGGGTATTGGTAATACATAGTTACAATAGAATACATTCAGAAATATGTCTAAATGAAAGGTAAAGCAAGTTTGGGTCATATTAAATTTAACACAAAACAAAAAGAGGGTATGGTATTATTCCAATGTATTAGTATATAGATATTGCAGAATGAGATAATAAACAGTGAGAATCCAGTATAGAGGAAGTCAATCATGCTTAGAAACTTCTTGTAGTGAAGGTTGGGATGTAAAGGATTTTTTTGCACTATCATCTAGAAATTGTGTGATAGGATACCGTAGCTGCAATCGTTTCGTGGCAAGCGGTAGTGGATGTACTAGAGTCGTGTCCAATCTTTGGTTATGATAGATAGCATACCACCAGGCAAGAAGAGGCCCTTCGTGTTAAAATCCTCAGAAAGTGATATCTCTAAGAAACAGCGTTTCAAGAGGCCTGTCACTTAAGGAAAAAAAATATGAGTTAGAAGATAAGAAAACAAGTGGCATCCAAGTAATCCACTCACTGGGTTTGCGGATGGGCAGCAGAGAGGAGACCCTGCTAGGGTGGAAGATGTCCATCCACGGGCCACAGAAGAGATCACTAGAGAGGAGCAACGCCCTAGAGACGCTGAAGATCCACTACGGCGTCTACAATATGCACAATGAAATGACATTTTCGACTGGAAGGATCCCGCCATGTTGGCAGTACCACTTTCAGCTAAAATTCCCCATCGCAGTGGCGGAAAATACTAATGGGCATATTTACGAGCCCCATTGCATCGCTCAGACTAGACCATATGACATGATCAGTCACAACATGACCCACACACCGACTTGTCACACCAGACCTCAGCTACTGTTTGATTTGCCTATGAGTCGGTCAGGGCTAGCTTTTAGGGCTAGTGCTGCAGGGAGCTACTATCTTTTTTGATGGCCCCCCTAATGACCTCCTTCTCCAGGGATTACCATACTATCACCCTACAAGAGCACACACCATCTGTCCAAAGCCCTGATTTCACGTGCATATAAATTGTTCTGTTACACTACTCAGACCAGTATGTGGTTTTGAAACACTTTGCATCACACACATATTATATGGAGACACAGAATCATACATGTGTGAATCAGTCCAAAGACAATGTTGCATAAACTTTGAGGATTACAAGGTGTAGGAGTCACCCGTCATCCACTCTAGATTACAGTATATTTTAAGAGTCTTTGGTCTGGAAAAGCACAAAGTCAAGATTTCAAATGTATCACAGTGGTTGGGGCTGGCTTTACTAATAAGACTGTATTTCTACCCAAACAACCCGTTTTCAGCAACATTTGGAAAATGAAAGACTAGGATAAAATATGTCCTATAATATGTTGTTTGCATACAGCTGTTTGATGGCAGTTCATAGGTCACCGTGCTATAGTGAGATTGTCACTTATGAACTGTAAGTACAAAAAGGATCTCTGACAAAAGCAGTAACCCACTGTCATCTGCTTGGTACACGTTCTTAACTTCAGGCACACTAACCCTCTGCGCTACTTAATGATGGATCAAACCTGCTCTTTACAAAACTCCAGTCTCTTGCCAGCAGGAACATTCATCCCCAGAGTTATCTTGACATTTTTATTATTGGCTGAAAAGTGCAGGACACACAAGGAACTCTGCAGCAGGTGCTTTTACACCAATAAAATATTCCTAAACACAGCACCCCCCTCGACCTCCGTGCCAAGGGCAGCTGAACTTGTCGAACCTCCCTAAAGCCGGCCCTGGGGCCAGTCCAACCCTGATGTGAAATACTTATAGCTTTGGAATGTTAATATTTGTATTTTTGTATTAATATTTTTAGAGCAGAAATGGCAATGTTTTGTGGTTATGCAGGTTAAAATTCACTAGTTCCCTTCCCAATACCGATTTGACAATGTAGATGTCGGACACCTCTACTCAGCTTGAGTTAAGCTGGGATTTAAAAAAATAGTTCGGACTCCTCAACCTGCCACTGTTTCATTCCTCAAATGTGATTGCAAATCCCTCCTTTGGTCGCGTTACTGTAAGAGTAGCGTCTATGGCTACACGGTCTCTGTTTATTGTGCGATCATATTCAGGTGAATGAACCATATTTTTTGTTATTGTGCCGATTGATAGCGCTCTGGGGCAGCCTTGGCGCTACCTAGCATGCCGCCGATTGGGAGGAAGACCCTGCAATCGCTACCCTATAAGCAATCTGCAGAATACGCTTTACTGTTCACAGGCGCTATACATTTACTATACACATGGAGGAGGCATGACACATACCCGAAGGTAGCCGCACCAATACCGTGGGCCGCGATAGCGCCTCAGCATGACACGCAAGTCAGGGCGCTGTACAACATAGCACGTTACCGTTTAATGTAGATGCATCTTGGCATTCGTCATTTGAGTGCCGTTATTATTCTTGATAATATTAAGACTGTCGGTGCACCTGAAGAGAATGTCCTGTGCTGGAGCTTTATTGTGCATTGCACCTTTTACAAGTGTTATTCGTAAAATAAACGATGGCCGATGATTAAAAAGCAAACATGCTTTTGTTTTAGGAAAGATTGCCGCGTGAGTGAACTGATGATGTGTTTCTTGTGCAGAGACCGTCAATGGGTCGACCGAGGCAAACCACGTGACCCCTAAAATTGCAAAAGCGACCTCTCCCAGCCTCACCTTCCCCGTTGGATAAGCATTGCAAAGTGGGATTCTCAGATTCAATGCGCACAGATATCAGTCATGTAGCATGCATACTTTAAATCCTGTGGATGTGCGTGGATCTGTGATCACGTGCTGCTGGAGGCCAGTGGTGCAGCGAGTAACCAGAGACTGACTTACTTGTCGCAAACACGAGTTCACGCAGAGGGTCATCTCACCGCCATCCCAGTGGAGTCAACAGAATGTTATCTCAAGTCCTGCCCAATGGACGGGACATCTGGTGCAGTTCCTGTCGTATCTAAAAGTAGATTGGACTGAAGCACGTTCCTTGCAGTGAATCTATGAGTGTAGCATGTTGTGGTATTTATTGAGGGCCTGATGTGTCCCTGAGGTTGTCTTCAGCAGCTAACGTGTGCTGACAGCATCACAACTCTCAGGTGAGTTAACATTCACTTCCACTTCTGCAGCAGGTGAATGCAGCCTGCTCTCCTGGTCTCAGGGGAGTGATGTGCAAGTTTACAGCACATCTTGTGTTGCCCTGTCTTATCAACTATAAACACACTGTTATGTGGAGTAAATGTAAACTGCAAAGTATAAGTTAAGCAGAAACCCCTACTGTTTGCACCTGGCTGGTTATAAGGAGAGTTCTAGTTAAACAATTGTACTGGTTATCTTTTCATCCAGGATCAGCAGGGGTAGCCAGAGCTGCCACCTGCATTACTTGTCCTGACCCTGGTTGGAAGGGTCATGGAGTCACCAACAGGAGCAGAAGGGTTCTACTACTTGCCATACTGCATGCCTCTTAGCAACAAAAAGGGGGCTAAGTGTGGGACAAGGAGTCAACGTGGTGTCAGAGGTCAAAGGGTGCATGATTTCACGCCCCCCTACAACAGGTATTTTAGAATATTGACGTCCAAAACACCCAATCTGCATCACTCAGATTGACGTTCATTTGTTTCCTCTCCATGGTGTATGACTCCATAATTATCACAAGTCACTTGAGGTATTCAGAGAGGTGTTTGGGTTCTTGTCTGTTTCTCAACTCTAACGGCCACATGCATCATTGTAGGATTTTGCGATTCCTAAATTGCGAAAATTAAGGAATCGCAAAATCCTATGCATCAAGAAATCTTAATTTTTTTGGGGATTTCTTAATTTTTGGTATTTGCGATTCCTTAATTGCGAATCCCAATTAAGGAATGGCATTACATTTATTCCTATGGGCCTAGAGGGCCATAGGAATCAATGCCTTTTTGCAATTTTTTTTTGGGCGAATTGCAATTTGTTGATGCATTTCAAGGGTGCTGAGGGGGGTCCAAAGGACCCCCCTGCACCCTTGAAATGTTTTTTTAAGTGCAAGTTTCACACACACATGTCCAGCATTTTTGAAAGATTTCGCAAATTAACATGGGGGTCAACCTCGTGTTAATTTGCACCTCCTATTTCCGAATTCGCATTTTTTTTAACATTCATGCATTGCATTTAAGGAATCGCACGAATGCGATTCCTTAAATGCAATCGCATTTTTAGGAATTGCAAAAAATTGTGGTTTGTTTCATGCATACCAAAAAAGTGATTTTGGAATCGCAAACGGCCGAATTTTCCGATTCGCACCGTTTGCGACTCCAAAATCGTTTGATGCATGTGGCCGTAAGTCTGTTAAAATTGAGAAAAGTTAAATTTCTGCATACCATATGGTGTTATGAGGGCTAAGGAATTATTAGGGAATTAATTCATGCTTACGGAGCTTGATTCGTCCACGGGCCTCCCCTCCCTGTGATTTACTGACAACGCCGTGATTCCTCAGACCGGCGACTTTGATCATCTACACAACCCGGCCATTCAATTGCACAGCCCGTTTTTCTGGAGTTAGCTTCCCTAATCCAGATCTCCATACCCAGGATCTCGTGGACCCCCAGAGTGATTCAACCCCCGTGAGTTCTCACTCCGGACCAGTGTGCTCCTTAAAAGGATTGTTTTGTCTCTTCTGCCCTTGACTGCCTCCTCGTGTTGGACCATCTAACGCCCCCCTGGCCACCATGTGTGCGGCATCCTGCATTACTCCCAAATCAAGTGACCTTTGTCCTGATGATGACCTGAAATTTACCAGGTTGAAACGCCGTCGACTACTCAGCTCAGAACACTGGCACTTTTGTGGTCAACTTATTTCACTCAATTGACTGATATTGACATATAATTTGTTATCATTGACCACGTTAATATTGTTTCTATTGCTCCGTTCATGCTGTTTTTTCACCCTTGTGTCACCGCCCACTGTCACTTGCACGTTCAGTGCACACTTATATGGTACGGTAACTGTTTTATTTAACTATATTGTAGTGCTGATATAACTACTTATATAAAATAACCCTGTTCCCTGCACCAATCCTGTTGTGGTCTCCCTTTGTCCACCCCCCTTGTGATTTCTGCTACCACCTTAGACTTGCCTTCTCTAAATGTTTTCCAGATGAGACATTGTATTTTGATATAAAATAGGGAGCTGAATGGACTCCATTCTCAAGGTTTTGTGCACATAAATGGAACTTAGAAAAAACTAAATAAAAATGTATGATAGTAAACTCCACATCCTGGTTCGCAGGTGCAGGATTTGTAGAACTTTATGTCATGCATGCATATAACACTATCACTGTCAAAGAAAAGATAAAAATATATGTTTCACACAGGAACAAATTAAATCTACAATTTAAATGAGAAAATGCACAATTCTACATGATATACTTAAGCAGTTTCTTCTCTTTGACCCACATTTTAATTAAAATATTGTGTGGGAATACCAAATTGGCATTGCCACATCTGACATTACTGATAGGAGAGTTTCTGTTAATTTCAAGATGCAGGAACAACCAAGCACTCTAAATTTGTCCTCAAGTTTTTCTTCGAACAGTAAGAGCCTGATAGGGCAGGGTAACATGGTGTATCTTGGCCACATTGTAGGAGGGTGCAAAGTGCAGCCCCTCCAAGACAAAATTTAGATAATCCTGGCCTGGTAATCCCCAAGTCACAGACAGAGGTGAAGGCCTCTCTTGGCCTCATTTGATAAAACAGGAGGTCTCTTAAGGGATATGGCACCATTGTTACCCCCTTAACTGATCTGACTTCCAAGACGCTGCTCAAAAGGGGATCTGGATAGACGCTTGTCAGAAAGCATTTGACACCCTCAAGGAGGCCTGTGTACAGCATCTGTACTCAAGGATCCTGACTTCTCTAAAGGGTTCATTGTGCAGTTTTATGCTTCAGAGCATGGCGTAGGAGAGGGAGGATTTTGCTGCGGACTGGGCACTGAAGAAGATGAGACCATACCTGTTGGGAACACACTTCTGGGTTCAGACAGATGACAGCCCCTCAGATGGCTAATGCAAATGAGGGTTGAAATATCAAGCTGTTGAAGTGGTCCTTCTTCCTAAAGGAAATAGACTTCCTGGTGGAACACCATCCTGGATCAGACCACGCCAATGCAGATGGTCTCTCCAGGATCTTCCACATTAGTGTTGAGAGCTCCCTGGAGGTGTGGTAGTTCTTCCCATTTTCAGATGGGGGAACATGTGTTAGACCTGTCAGCCTGCGGGTAGTCTTTCCCAAACCTTTTGCTTTAGTCCTTAATTTTTGCTGATCTAGTTTTTATTGGCCTTTGGATTCTGTTCACTTTTCCATTGCTATCCAGTGCTAAAGTGTGTGTGCTCCCACCCAAAAACATGGTAACATTGGCTTACACCCAATTGGCACATGTCATTTATGTGTAAGACCCTAACGAAGTGCTAATACCTGTACCGAGAGCCTTCATATTAAATGCTACTAGAGTTCCTCCAGCACTAATTGTGGCACCCGCTTAAGAAGCCTGTCAAACATGTTGCAGGCCTGCCATTGCAGCCTGTGGGTAAAGTTTTAAACTACTTTCAACCAGGCAAAATAATCCTTTTGCCAGGCCTAAACCTTTTCCTTTAGGGTAGGTCCTAAACAGCCCATTGGGCAGTACCCAGAATATTTAAAAAGTTTTACACGTACTAGCAGTGAAAAACTCTTAAATCTTACATTTGTTTTCCATTACTGAAAAGCAAGCATTATGTTACCATATTACTTTAATAACGGATAAGTTCTAATTGGGAGCAGGTATGGAATGTCAAGTTTGGTGTCTAAAGAATTGTAATTTAAAACCCTCTTTAATAGTGAAGTCTGATAAAGGCACAATTCTGAAAATGCCATGCTTAGAAAGTTGCAAAAACAACAGTTGATGGACAGAATGCAGAACAATGTCATACATTCACCCCAGTACAAATATCTGGGCCTAAATCCATCGTTTTTTTGCTCACCACACCACCCCAATTCAGACATGGCCATATGTGTGCTCACACCCAAAAACATGGTAACATTGGCTTACACCCAATTGGCACATTTAATTTATGTTAAGACCCTAATGAAGTGCTAATACCTGTACTGAGAGCCTTTATATTAAATGCTACTAGAGATCCTCCATTACTAATTGTGGCACCCTCTTAAGAAGCCTGTCAAACATGTTGCAGGCCTGCCATTGCAGCCTGTTGGTAAAGTTTTAAACTACTTTCAACCAGGCAAAATAATCCTTTTGCCAGGCCTAAACCTTTTCCTTTAGGATAGGTCCTAAACAGCCCATTGGGCAGTACACAGAATATTAAAAAAGTTTTACACGTACTAGCAGTGAAAAACTCTTAAATCTTACATTTGTTTTCCATTACTGAAAAGCAAGCATTATGTTACCATATTACTTTAATAACTGATAGGTTCTAATTGGGAGCAGGTATGGAATGTCAAGTTTGGTGTCTAAAGAATTGTAATTTAAAACCCTCTTTAATAGTGAAGTCTGATAAAGGCACAATTCTGAAAATGCCATGCTTAGAAAGTTGCAAAAACAACAGTTGATGGACAGAATGCAGAACAATGTCATACATTCACCCCAGTACAAATATCTGGTCCTAAATCCATCGTTTTTTTTGCTCACCACACCACCCCAATTCAGACATGGCCATATGTGTGCTCACACCCAAAAACATGGTAACATTGGCTTACACCCAATTGGCACATTTAATTTATGTTAAGACCCTAATGAAGTGCTAATACCTGTACTGAGAGCCTTTATATTAAATGCTACTAGAGATCCTCCATTACTAATTGTGGCACCCTCTTAAGAAGCCTGTCAAACATGTTGCAGGCCTGCCATTGCAGCCTGTTGGTAAAGTTTTAAACTACTTTCAACCAGGCAAAATAATCCTTTTGCCAGGCCTAAACCTTTTCCTTTAGGATAGGTCCTAAACAGCCCATTGGGCAGTACACAGAATATTAAAAAAGTTTTACACGTACTAGCAGTGAAAAACTCTTAAATCTTACATTTGTTTTCCATTACTGAAAAGCAAGCATTATGTTACCATATTACTTTAATAACTGATAGGTTCTAATTGGGAGCAGGTATGGAATGTCAAGTTTGGTGTCTAAAGAATTGTAATTTAAAACCCTCTTTAATAGTGAAGTCTGATAAAGGCACAATTCTGAAAATGCCATGCTTAGAAAGTTGCAAAAACAACAGTTGATGGACAGAATGCAGAACAATGTCATACATTCACCCCAGTACAAATATCTGGGCCTAAATCCATCGTTTTTTTTGCTCACCACACCACTCCAATTCAGACATGGCGATATGCATATCAGCCTTGACCCTGTGCCTCATGGGAACAGTCTAGCCCGAACTTCCAAGCCATGTCTTCCTTGGACCGGAATCAAGCATCCTGGGACCGGTTTCTGGCTATCAGCCGTCTTCAGCCAGGATAGCTTGACTCCAGTAGCGTGGAGAGCACGGGATTCACGTCTGAGCATACCCGTCCCACTCGGGGTGACAATTGCAAAAACAACAGTTGATGGACAGAATGCAGAACAATGTCATACATTCACCCCATTACAGAGATCTGGGCCTAAATCCATCGTTTTTTTGCCCACCACACCACTCTAATTCAGACATGGCCATATGCAAATCAGCCTTGACCCTGTGCCTCATGGGAACAGTCCAGCCCGAACTGCCAAGCCATGTCTTCCTTGGACCGGAATCAAGCATCCTAGGACCGGTTTCTGGCTAACAGCCGTCTTCAGCCAGGATAGCTTGACTCCAGTGGTGTGGAGAGCACGGGACTCACGTCTGAGCATACCCGTCCCACTCGGGGTGACAATTGCAAAAACAACAGTTGATGGGCAGAATGCAGAACAATGTCATACATTCACCCCAGTACAGAGATCTG
This sequence comes from Lissotriton helveticus, assembly GCF_964261635.1. Classification (NCBI taxonomy): domain Eukaryota; kingdom Metazoa; phylum Chordata; class Amphibia; order Caudata; family Salamandridae; genus Lissotriton; species Lissotriton helveticus. Next base: position 1,617,825,483 of record NC_136069.1, read on the forward strand.
GGCCTAAATCCATCATTTTTTTGCTCACCACACCACCCAAATTCAGACATGGCCATATGCAAATCAGCCTTGACCCTGTGCCTCATGGGAACAGTCCAGCCCGAACCACCCCCTTTTTGTACCACTATGCTTGGAAAGTTGGCATTTTCTTTCCCTTACCATTTGCTGCCTTTAGCCTATATACAGGGTCACGTGACTAGATGTAGCTGAAAGTTGGTCATTGTGTATTACTCCCAGACACTGAGAATAATGGGAGATAGGGTTAGGCAGAATGGGCAATCTCTCACTTGATGGTGAGGTGGACCTGTCACCTACCACACATACACACCACAAAGGCTCTGCCTCAGCACATTCACAAAAAGTTTCCTACTAGTCTTTTGTGCCTCCAGACAAGCTGGGGTCAGGGCAGAGAGGCAGAAAATTCCAGGCACCTCTGGGGGAGGAAACTTCTATAATCTTCTCCCTCTTCAAAGCTGACATCACGTATAAATATTGAACTCTCAGACCCAATTCTTCGGTAAACCTCTGAACCTGTGGTAGTCTCAGAAGGACTGTTGTGCTGCTTTTTTGCATGCAAGAACTACTGATATTCTGCTGTCCTGCTACTCTATTGTACTGTTCCCTGAGTTAAGAGGACTAGATTTACATCTTGAATCCAGAACCACCAGAGTGACTCCAAGGGCTAGGTGGCTGGCATCCTGATCAGGACATTAGGGACACAAATTGCTCCAACTACCAGGAACTCAGCACCATGACTATGTCTCCTGTGATTTTTGCCCCCCCCTGTCAAATGGTGCCTGTCCAGTCATGGGTACTTGGAAATGAGCCTGAAGGTGCTCTGCCAGCCCAGCTGTAGTCTCTTGGACATAACCGACACAGTGTGATGCATCTCCTTGCAGCCTTGCACCGAAACCGCCGCTGCACGATGAAGCCCTGACACAGGGGTCCGCATTACAGCTCCTCAGAACTGTTGCTGCATAACACGTCCCCAGTCCAGGACTTTGCATCACAAGCCTTCATCACAGGAATCCTCGAAAGCAGAGCAGGACTTTGCATCGCAAGCCTCATAAACGGCTTCATCCGTACAGCCTCTGCATGACCCATCTCCGGCACAGGACATTGCATCGCCGCACAAAGTTTCTCGGATGCATTCTCAACCCGGGATCTTACAAAGCTCCACAACCAGGATGTGAAGTGCTTTGTTCAGCAGGCCTAATATTGGTCATTGTATCCTGCCAATGCTCAATTGTGGTCAGCTGAGCTTGTGAATTTGTCCTGGTCGGGCGCAACCAGATAACCCCTGTTGGCGCTTTGTGCTTTTAAGCGCTATTTCTATCTAAAATCTTTAAAAGGGATTTTTTCAGTTCTATCAATTGGAATTCTTTCATTTTGATCACTAAACATTTATTCAATTTTACCCTATTTTAAAAAATGAGTATGGGATTTTTTCTTGGATTGTTTTTTCACATTATTACTGTTTGAAGGGCATAAATACTTAATACATTGCCTCTAAGTGAAGCCTAACTGTGTTTGTGCCAAGCTACCAGACGGTTAAGCAAAGGTTAATATGGGGTTGCTTGTGACTTCACCCTGAAAGGAAGTGTGGCTTCTGCTTGAGTAGGATTTCACCCCACTCAACAAGTAACCAGTTTCAACACATTCCAAATATTGTGGCTAGAAACATTGTCCTTCAAATACCTGACTGTTGGAAGGTGGTTTATCAATAGGTGCAGGTAGGTACCTACTGTAGGAGAGTAGGGTCTGCTATTCTATGGTCACCCCAAATTTTTGCTTTTTGCTTCACTGGTTTCTGACTTAATGTGGCTGTGGGCCTGCTAATCAGACCCACAGCCTGCTGTTCTCTCTCTAAATTGTAAACCATGCACTTTCGGTGCATAACGACATTGGAACTGGTTCACCTTATTGGCCCCTGTAACAGTGTACCCAGGTACCCAGGGCATAGGTGCTTCCAAGGCCTACCAGGGGCTGCAGCACGTATTGTGCCACCCCTGGCCTGGCCTCCATATTTGACACAACTGGCTGATCACTCAGCTGGGGTAAGTCGGTGTAACCACCCCTTACTTAGGTGTAGTATGCCTATACCTAACCTAAAATGGACACATATGTTCCTATCAGCCACTCCTATGGAAGGCCTCATCAATCGTGGAGGCAGAGTGCTTGGAAATATGTGAGATGGTGCTCTGGCATGAGCTGAGCCCGTCTGCAGCTTTTGGAACCATGTCCTTTAGCTGTTTCATGATACTGCCATACCATATACTCTTAAGTGCATTATACTCCTCGCGGTTAAATGCTATCTTAGGTTTGGCTTTATGAAAACATGTCGAGTAAGGTGTCATACGAATTGGAATACTACCCCCTCGCCAGTTCTGGCAACGGGGGTAGCATTCCACCCTTCTAGAGGGACACGACATGTACCTAACCTGAACCCCGGTTAAAGTTAAACAGAGCCTCAGCACCACAAAATGGATGCTGCCACCACAGACACAAGTCTGACCTCCTGCTGCTGGGAGTCCTTCCAGCGAGGGCAGCTTGGACAAAGGGTTTCCTGCCTTGGGAGGTGCTAGCACCACCCCAGACAGGATTTTGTGTATTGGGTAGGACAGGGCTGAATAGAATCAGACATGCCTGGGGCACACAAGGTGTCCCTGTGCGTAGGCCAGTTCAAACCGGTGCTGGGGCTTTCCTGCCCCAGTCCTGGCGCAAAACTTGACAAAGGAAAGGGGGTGTAACCACCCCCCTTCCTGGTTCCACCCAGAGGAGGGACCTAGTAGGTGATCCGGCCCCCCAGATTCGAATAAGAGTGGGAGCTGTGTCCTTAGACTTCAGATCATCCTGAATCAACTTGAAATAAAGAAGAAGACTGGACTTCGACATTCTGCTGCACAGAAGACGGAAGAGAATCTCCCTTGTGGCCAAGGAGTGACCACCCTGTGAATACAGGCACCAACCAGCAACTCGACGTCTGCTTTGCCACCGCCTCCTGCCGGAGCCCGAGCCCAGAGCCTGACAAGACCCAGACTCCCAGACTTCTCACCGCCCGATCCACAGTCCCTGCAAAGAAGGGACCCATGGAGGCACCGAGAGACGTGGGACCGGACATCTTGGAAGACCCCCGAAAAGCTGACTGCGCAGCAACAGAGGCACCCTCGACTCTGTGCTTTGGGGTTTGAGAAGCCCGAACCTCGAGCATCCCTTGCACCGAAGATCAGCCCCCCAGCATCTCCACGATCTGCGTGGGGCCCTTTTGCACCGTGCCACTCGACGCGCCATCCTGGCCACTTGCCACGTGGCTAGCGGCCATCTTGGCGACGAAACCTTCAACTTTCACTGCAGGTCTGGTTGCTCCAGACTTGCCCTTGCTCCTGTAAAAAGGAGCACCCGCTCTGACCTTGCTGATCCGAGTGACAAGCCTTTTTTACCTCCTACGTGGCTTGCATTAGCCAAGGCCTGTTTGCTTCTATCAAGTCGCCGACACTGCCAACAGCGAGAAGCCTGCGTCGGACAGCTCGTGACCGACTCCTGGACGTCTTCGACCCCTCGTGTCCACGTGGCTGCAGAGAGAAGCTACACCTCGATGCCTGTTTGCACCCGACATCGCCTGGTTCCAATCTGGTTCCACGGTAGTCACTGGCTAGTGACTTTGAACATTGTCCCCTCTGCTTTCAGGTCTTCAACTCTTCAGATCCACCCTTGGATCCACCGGAACTCTTCACTTCGAGCCGCCTGCAGCCTCTTCAGCTCCAAGCACCAACGACCAGCGTGACGAAACCCGACACTACTTCGACCCTGTGCACCCGCTTCCTGTGGGTGAGGTAACTCAGCTCCACCGGTGTTACCACACTGGTACACACCTCTAGGGCCTGTGTCTAAAGTTTCAGCTTTCTAGGTCACTCGGAAGGTTCCTTTCTAACTAACTTTGTACTTTTTACGCACCATAGACTTTGCATTGGTGAGTGCGTGCACTTTAAACACTGCACCCGAGTCCCGCGGGCCTTTCCCGACTTCATCACTGTTAGTCTCGAACAGCTCCAGCGATTCCCCAGGCCCTAGGCCTCTTCACTTTCCCCATAGTGGTTCTTATACCACTATTTTAGTATATGGTTTAGGTGGCCCCTAGGTCTCATCCATATTCGTGCAACTTTTATGTATTTTAACTGTGTTTTGTTTTAACGCTTGTGCTTCTGTGCTCATAAAGAGTATCAGGGTTACTTGTAGTAATAAATCCATATATATTTTCAATATATATCTGTGTGGTGTCCTTTCATTTGGTATTCAAGGGATTGTGTATGGTAAAACAGCTTGCTTCACACGCCTTTACAGAGTTTAGCCTAAGACTGCTTAGTCCATGCTACCCCTAGGATAGCTTGTCTATAAGGTTGACTTTACAACCTGCACCATAAGGGTTGCTTGGCATGGTACAAGGTGATCACTAGAACTAGTGAGCATCATATACCAGGCCAACTTCTCACATTGGTGAGCAGCAGATTGGGATTTGAGCTTGCTGTTGTTTTACCATTACAATCTTTGAAAATATCATTTGAAAGATCATACAGGTACCTGATAGGTACACTAAAACAAGACTAGATATACTTAAGTTCTACTGAACTTAGTTGTTGTAGAGGGTAGGGAGTAGCACACCCTGACTACAACTACTAGATAGGTTCTGTAGGAAAACAGAAGTGTAGGTAGATTGCAACACATCCACCACACTAGAGCAATGTCTGGAGCAGAGGGATCCACTGGACCCATCTCTGTTGAGAGTGACCCTCCAAGGGCACCATCCAAATTTGCTACCTTTCCATTTAAGGAACTGAGGCAACTGTGTTCCATGAGAGGAATCAAAACAGGTCCTACTCCTACAGCAGGACACCTCAGAGAGCTATTAGACCAGTCTGAAGCTCTAAAGAACCCCAAACCAGGCCCCTCAGGGACTGGTGAGGAGGTTTCTCCTTCTGAAGATGATAACCCTGATGCCCCTGCCCCTGTCATCCAGATAGATGAGGAAGACCAGACCCCTGGGAATACTCAGCCTGAGGAAGAGGAGGAGGAGGAAGACAGTGATTCTGATGATGGTAGAAATAGCCAGGTGTTAGTCAGCAGGCTTAACCAGGCTAACTTAAGCTTATTTGGGACTGAAGGTGGGTCCAACCCATTCAGACCCCCAAATGGACTTAACCAGGAGCATAGGAGGAGGAGGAATCACTCAGGTGAATCCAATACTTCCCATGTTTCTAGAGGTTCTCATGGCAACTCCAGAAGGGAGTTGACTAGCCCTCAGAGAAGGGAACATGAGGCCAAAATGAGAGAGGCTGAACTTAGGATCCAGAGACAAGAATTAGAAGTTGCCCTGGCCAAAGAGAAACTTGCTAGAGCAAGGCAGCCTAGAGAGAGTGGGTTAGAACCCACTGGTGGCAGCAATATCCTTAAGGATAAAGACAGGTCCTATGACAATAGAAACCTGAGTAAGATTGTGCCCCCCTACAAAGTTGGGGATGATATCCACAAGTGGATGACTGCACTTGAGAGAGCTTGCAAAGTACAGCAGGTTCCTCAGGAGCAGTGGGCAGCAATCTTGTGGCTCTCCTTTGAAGGTAGAGGCCGAGACAGACTCCTCACAGTTAGTGATGGGGATTCTAGAAACTACCTAGTCCTGAAGAGTGCTCTGATTGATGGGTTAGGCTTAACCACTGAACAATACAGGTTAATGTTCAGAGATACCCAGAAGACACAGACTCAGGACTGGTCTGAATTTGTTGAATGTGCCACTAAGGCTCTGGAGGGCTGGTTGCTGGGAAGTAAGGTTACAGACTATGAAGGATTGTACAATTTGCTTATGAGAGAACAGATTTTAAATAACTGTCAGAACCAGCAGTTGCATCAACATTTGGTTGACTCAGATCTAACCTCTCCCCAAGAATTGGGAAAGAGGGCAGACAAATGGGTTAGAACCAGAGTTAAGCAAAAGAACCAGAACCAGAACCAGGGTGGTGACCAAAAGAAAACAGACCAGAAGGGTGGGGAGCAGAAAGCTAAAGACCAGAAGTCTTCAACAGGGCCCCAAACTAATACTGAGGGTGGGTCCCAAACTTCCAAGAAGAAGAAGAAAGAAGGTCAAAGAAAACCCTGGTGTAGCTTTTGCAAAAACACCACTCACTGGACAAGTGATTGTAAAAAGGGTGGAGCCACCAACACTGCAGCCCCTAAGGCACCTGCACCCACTAGTACAGCTAGCAGTGTTGGACCACAGACTAAGGGGCTAGTGGGTATCACCTTGGGAACTGATGGAGATTCTGACCTAGTCAGAGTCCCCACACAGGCTGTTCTGATCTGTGATGGGGAGATTGATTTCTCCCCTACTGTCAGTCTCAATAATTTGGGCAAGTACAGGCAGACGCCTTTAATTAATGAAAAAGTGGCTCAAGCATACAGGGACACATGTGCCAGTGCCACTATGGTGACGCCTAGCTTTGTGGACCCTGGACAGTACATATCAGGTGACAATTACCTGGTGACCAACGCCAGCAATGTCACTACTACACATAGTGTGGCAATGGTGAACTTTTCCTGGGGAGGGGTAACTGGCCTAAAAAGAGTTGTGGTTAGTGCTGATCTCCCAGTAGAATGTTTGTTGGGCAATGACCTGAAGAACTCTCTATGGTCGGAAGTTGAGTACAGGACTCATGCAGAGATGTTAGGGATATCATCACATGTCCTTGCTGTGACCAGGTCACAGGCCAAAAAGTGCCTCTCTGAACCTCAGGTCTTGGATCCTGGAACAATGGACCAAGTACCTCCCAAGACAAGGAACAGGAGGGTAAAGGCTGTGCCTTCCCAAATGCCTACAAGTGAGGATCAGCCTTCACAGGAAGATGATTCTGAGACCCCTGAAGGAACTGTCCCTATAGAGCTTGAACCTGATCAGGTTGAGTTTCTGGGGACAGGGGGACCTTCTAGGGCAGACTTGGGGCAGGCTCAGCTATCCTGTCCTTCTCTTGAACCCCTCAGACAGCAGGCTTCTGCTGAGGCTGCTGGGAATGCTCAAGGTACCCATAAGGTCTATTGGGATGATGGGCTCCTTTATTCAGAGGGTCGAGACCCCAAGCCTGGTGCAACCAGGAGGTTGGTCATACCTCTGCAATTTAGGGGCTTCCTTCTTACCTTGGCACACGATATTCCCTTAGCAGGGCACCTAGGCCAGAACAAAACATGGGACAGACTTGTCTGTCACTTTCACTGGCCTCACATGTCAGAAGATACAAAGGAGTTTTGTCGCTCCTGTGTAACCTGCCAAGCAAGTGGCAAAGCAGGTGGTTCCACAAAGGCCCCCCTGATACCACTACCTGTGGTGGGGGTGCCCTTTGAAAGGGTAGGGATTGACATTGTTGGACCAATGGATCCCCCCACAGCATCTGGGCACAGATTCATACTGGTGGTTGTGGACCATGCCACCAGGTACCCAGAGGCAATTCCACTTAGGACCACAACAGCTCCTGTTGTGGCCAGGGCCTTACTTGGAGTTTTCTCCAGAGTGGGGTTTCCTAAGGAGGTAGTATCTGACCGAGGTGCAAACTTCATGTCAGGATACTTGACAGCAATGTGGAAGGAGTGTGGTGTCAACTATAAGTTCACCACTCCCTACCATCCACAGTGCAATGGGCTTGTTGAGAGATTTAACAAGACCCTAAAGGGCATGATCAAAGGATTACCTGAGAAGCTCAGGCGAAGATGGGATATCCTTCTGCCCTGCCTTCTGTTTGCTTACAGAGAGGTCCCACAAAAAGGGGTTGGCTTCAGCCCCTTTGAATTGTTGTTTGCGCACCCTGTAAGAGGACCCCTATGTCTGGTGAGGGAAGGATGGGAGTTACCTCTCAAAAAGCCCAAGCAAGACATAGTGGACTATGTACTTGGTCTCCGCTCCAGGATGGCTGAATACATGGAGAAGGCCTCCAAAAACCTTGAGGCTAGCCAGGCCTTACAGAAGGCCTGGCATGACCAAAAGGCTGTCCTGACTGAGTACCAGCCTGGACAGAAGGTATGGGTGCTGGAGCCAGTGGCCCCAGCAGCACTCCAGGACAGATGGTCTGGACCCCATACCATCATGGAGAAAAAGGGAGAGGTTACCTACTTGGTGGACCTTGGAACTCCCAGAAGCCCCCACAGGGTACTCCATGTTAACAGGCTGAAAGCATATGTTGACAGGGCAGACATGGGCTTGCTCATGGCTACAGATGAGGGGCAGGAGGAAGAGAGTGACCCTCTCCCAGACCTGCTGACTCAGAACCCTGAGGATGGCTCAGTCGATGGTGTGGCCTTAGATGGCAGCCTCACTGAACGCCAGCAACATGACTGTAGACAGGTTTTGCAGTCATTCCGACATATGTTCTCCCTGACACCCAGCCAGACTAACTGGTGTACCCATGTGGTGGACACTGGTGATAGTCTTCCTGTGAAGAACAAAATTTACAGGCAGCCTGACCAAGTCAGAGACTGTATCAACAACAAGGGGTGGTGATGGACAGAGTCTCTGAATTAAGCAGAGTACGCTCACCCAGTCAAGAGATCAGGGCTAGATCCAACACCGTTTTTTAGCTCATTGCACCATCCCAGTTTCAGAACCTGGCTGTATGCAAATTAGTCTGTCCCTGGCCCAGTGCATCATGGGAACAGGGCAGACCAGACTACAAAAGCCAATTCTTACACTGGGAAGGAAACAAGCTTCCGGGGACCGGTTTCTGGCATTTCAGCCGTCTTCGGCCCAGCTTGCTTGAATCCTGATGGTGCAATGAGCAAGGGACTCACATCTGAGTATACCCTTCCACGCTTAGGTTGGACAAAATTATTAACAACAAGGGGTGGTGATGGACAGAGTCTCTGAATTAAGCAGAGTACGCTCACCCAGTCAAGAGATCAGGGCTAGATCCAACACCGTTTTTTAGCTCATTGCACCATCCCAGTTTCAGAACCTGGCTGTATGCAAATTAGTCTGTCCCTGGCCCAGTGCATCATGGGAACAGGGCAGACCAGACTACAAAAGCCAATTCTTACACTGGGAAGGAAACAAGCTTCCGGGGACCGGTTTCTGGCATTTCAGCCGTCTTCGGCCCAGCTTGCTTGAATCCTGATGGTGCAATGAGCAAGGGACTCACATCTGAGTATACCCTTCCACGCTTAGGGTGGACAAAATTATTAACAACAAGGGGTGGTGATGGACAGAGTCTCTGAATTAAGCAGAGTACGCTCACCCAGTCAAGAGATCAGGGCTAGATCCAACACCGTTTTTTAGCTCATTGCACCATCCCAGTTTCAGAACCTGGCTGTATGCAAATTAGTCTGTCCCTGGCCCAGTGCATCATGGGAACAGGGCAGACCAGACTACAAAAGCCAATTCTTACACTGGGAAGGAAACAAGCTTCCGGGGACCGGTTTCTGGCATTTCAGCCGTCTTCGGCCCAGCTTGCTTGAATCCTGATGGTGCAATGAGCAAGGGACTCACATCTGAGTATACCCTTCCACGCTTAGGGTGGACAAAATTATTAACAACAAGGGGTGGTGATGGACAGAGTCTCTGAATTAAGCAGAGTACGCTCACCCAGTCAAGAGATCAGGGCTAGATCCAACACCGTTTTTTAGCTCATTGCACCATCCCAGTTTCAGAACCTGGCTGTATGCAAATTAGTCTGTCCCTGGCCCAGTGCATCATGGGAACAGGGCAGACCAGACTACAAAAGCCAATTCTTACACTGGGAAGGAAACAAGCTTCCGGGGACCGGTTTCTGGCATTTCAGCCGTCTTCGGCCCAGCTTGCTTGAATCCTGATGGTGCAATGAGCAAGGGACTCACATCTGAGTATACCCTTCCACGCTTAGGGTGGACAAAATTATTAACAACAAGGGGTGGTGATGGACAGAGTCTCTGAATTAAGCAGAGTACACTCACCCAGTCAAGAGATCAGGGCTAGATCCGACACCGTTTTTTAGCTCATTGCACCATCCCAGTTTCAGAACCTGGCTGTATGCAAATTAGTCTGTCCCTGGCCCAGTGCATCATGGGAACAGGGCAGACCAGACTACAAAAGCCAATTCTTACACTGGGAAGGAAACAAGCTTCCGGGGACCGGTTTCTGGCATTTCAGCCGTCTTCGGCCCAGCTTGCTTGAATCCTGATGGTGCAATGAGCAAGGGACTCACATCTGAGTATACCCTTCCACGCTTAGGGTGGACAAAATTATTAACAACAAGGGGTGGTGATGGACAGAGTCTCTGAATTAAGCAGAGTACGCTCACCCAGTCAAGAGATCAGGGCTAGATCCAACACCGTTTTTTAGCTCATTGCACCATCCCAGTTTCAGAACCTGGCTGTATGCAAATTAGTCTGTCCCTGGCCCAGTGCATCATGGGAACAGGGCAGACCAGACTACAAAAGCCAACTCTTACACTGGGAAGGAAACAAGCTTCCGGGGACCGGTTTCTGGCATTTCAGCCGTCTTCGGCCCAGCTTGCTTGAATCCTGATGGTGCAATGAGCAAGGGACTCACATCTGAGTATACCCTTCCACGCTTAGGGTGGACAAAATTATTAACAACAAGGGGTGGTGATGGACAGAGTCTCTGAATTAAGCAGAGTACGCTCACCCAGTCAAGAGATCAGGGCTAGATCCAACACCGTTTTTTAGCTCATTGCACCATCCCAGTTTCAGAACCTGGCTGTATGCAAATTAGTCTGTCCCTGGCCCAGTGCATCATGGGAACAGGGCAGACCAGACTACAAAAGCCAATTCTTACACTGGGAAGGAAACAAGCTTCCGGGGACCGGTTTCTGGCATTTCAGCCGTCTTCGGCCCAGCTTGCTTGAATCCTGATGGTGCAATGAGCAAGGGAGCACCCCCTTTTCTGTATCGTTTTTGGCCACTATAGGTGTGGCAGGGTATACTCAGACATGAGTCCCTTTCTCACTGCTCCATCAGGATTCAAGCAAGCCGGGCCGAAGAGGCTGAAATGCCAGAAACCGGTCCCCGGTAGCTTGTCTCCTTTCTGGTGAAGAATTGGCTTGGTAGTTTGGTCTGCCCTGTTCCCATGATGAACTGGGCCAGGGACAGACTAATTTGCATATAGCCAGGTTCTGAGCTGGGATGGGGCAGTGAGATAAATAACGGTGATGGATCAAGCCCTGATCTTTGGACTGGGTAAGAGTGGTCTGCTTAATTCAGACACTCTGTTCATCACCACCCCCTTTTCTGTATCGTTTTTGGCCACTATAGGTGTGGCAGGGTATACTCAGACATGAGTCCCTTTCTCACTGCTCCATCAGGATTCAAGCAAGCCGGGCCGAAGAGGCTGAAATGCCAGAAACCGGTCCCCGGTAGCTTGTCTCCTTTCTGGTGAAGAATTGGCTTGGTAGTTTGGTCTGCCCTGTTCCCATGATGCACTGGGCCAGGGACAGACTATTTTGCATATAGCGAGGTTCTGAGCTGGGATGGGGCAGTGAGATAAATAACGGTGATGGATCAAGCCCTGATCTTTGGACTGGGTAAGAGTGGTCTGCTTAATTCAGACACTCTGTTCATCAGCACCCCCTTTTCTGTATCGTAGAGACTGTATCAAGGCTGAGGTACAAAAGATGCTGGAATTAGGTGTCATTGAGCCTTCAGAGAGCCCCTGGGCTAGCTCAGTGTTTCTGGTCCCCAAACCTCACACCAAAGATGGGAAGAGAGAGATGAGGTTCTGTGTGGATTACAGAGGACTCAATGCTGTCACTAGGACAGATGCACACCCTATTCCAAGGGCGGATGAGCTCATAGACAAATTGGCTTCTGCCAAGTATTTGAGCACATTTGACTTGACAGCTGGCTACTGGCAAATCAGGTTAGCTGAGGAGTCTAAAGCCAAGACAGCATTTTCTACCCCCAGTGGGCATTATCAGTTTGTGGTGATGCCCTTTGGTTTGAAAAATGCACCTGCCACCTTCCAAAGGTTGGTGAATCAAGTCCTTACTGGGTTGGATAACTTTTGTGCAGCATATCTGGACGATATTGCTGTCTTTAGTTCCACCTGGGAGGATCACCTGGTCCACCTGAAGGAAGTGCTAGAGGCTCTGCAAAAGGCAGGCCTCACTATCAAGGCAACCAAGTGCCAGATAGGGCAGAGTAAGGTTGTGTACTTGGGCCACCTTGTGGGTGGAGGCCAAGTTCAACCTCTGGAGAGTAAGATTCAGACCATAAAGGACTGGACTCCTCCAACTACCCAGACTCAGGTCAGAGCTTTCTTGGGCCTGACTGGGTACTACAGGAAGTTTGTTAAGAACTATGGGTCCATTGTGACTCCTCTTAATGATCTGACATCCAAGAAGATGCCCAAAAAGGTTCAGTGGACAGAATACTGTCAAAAGGCATTTGATGACCTGAAGAAGGCCATGTGCTCTGCACCTATCCTGAAGAGTCCTGACTACTCAAGAGAGTTTATTGTCCAAACAGATGCTTCTGAGTTGGGAGTGGGAGCTGTGCTTTCACAACTTAATGTAGATGGTCAAGACCAGCCCATTGCTTTCATTAGCAGAAGGCTGACCCCCAGAGAGAAACGTTGGTCAGCCATTGAGAGGGAGGCCTTTGCTGTGGTGTGGGCCCTGAAGAAGTTGAGACCATACTTGTTTGGCACTCACTTCAAGATTCAGACCGACCATAAGCCCCTCTTATGGCTTAATCAGATGAAGGTTGAAAACCCCAAACTACTCAGGTGGTCCATTTCCCTACAGGGGATGGACTTTACAGTGGAGCACCGCCCAGGGACTGACCATGGCAACGCAGATGGTCTCTCCAGGTACTTCCACTTAGAACATGAAGACACAACTGGTCAAGGTTAGTCTAATGTCCCTGCGTTTGGGGGGGGTTGTGTAGGAGAGTAGGGTCTGCTATCCTATGGTCACCTATGGTTAGCTTTTTGCTTCACTGGTTTCTGACTTAATGTGGCTGTGGGCCTGCTAATCAGACCCACAGCCTGCTGTTCTCTCTCTAAATTGTAAACCATGCACTTTAGGTGCATAACGACATTGGAACTGGTTCACCTTATTGGCCCCTGTAACAGTGTACCCAGGTACCCAGGGCATAGGTGCTTCCAAGGCCTACCAGGGGTTGCAGCACGTATTGTGCCACCCCTGGCCTGGCCTCCATATTTGACACAACTGGCTGATCACTCAGCTGGGGTAAGTCGGTGTAACCACCCCTTACGTAGGTGTAGTATGCCTATACCTAACCTAAAATGGACACATATGTTCCTATCAGCCACTCCTATGGAAGGCCTCATCAATCCTGGAGGCAGAGTGCTTGGAAATATGTGAGATGGTGCTCTGGCAGGTGCTGAGCCCGTCTGCAGCTTTCGGAACCATATCCTTTAGCTGTTTCATGATACTGCCATACCATATACTCTTAAGTGCATTATAATCCTCGCGGTTAAATGCTATCTTAGGTTTGGCTTTATCAAAACATGTCGAGTAAGGTGTCATACGAATTGGAATACTACCCCCTCGCCAGTTCTGGCGACGGGGGTAGGATTCCACCCTTCTAGAGGGACACGACATGTACCTAACCTGAACCCCGGTTAAAGTTAAACAGAGCCTCAGCACCACAAAATGGATGCTGCCACCACAGACACAAGTCTGACCTCCTGCTGCTGGGAGTCCTTCCAGCGAGGGCAGCTTGGACAAAGGGTTTCCTGCCTTGGGAGGTGCTAGCACCACCCCAGACAGGATTTTGTGTATTGGGTAGGACAGGGCTGAATAGAATCAGACATGCCTGGGGCACACAAGGTGTCCCTGTGCATAGGCCAGTTCAAACCGGTGCTGGGGCTTTCCTGCCCCAGTCCTGGCGCGAAACTGGACAAAGGAAAGGGGGTGTAACCACCCCCCTTCCTGGTTCCACCCCGAGGAGGGACCTAGTAGGTGATCCGGCCCCCCAGATTCGAATAAGAGTGGGAGCTGTGTCCTGAGACTTCAGATCATCCTGAATCAACTTGAAATAAAGAAGAAAACTGGACTTCGACATTCTGCTGCACAGAAGACGGAAGAGAATCTCCCTTGTGGCCAAGGAGTGACCACCCTGTGAATACAGGCACCAACCAACAACTCGACGTCTGCTTTGCCGCCGCCTCCCGCCGGAGCCCGAGCCCAGAGCCTGACAAGACCCAGACTCCCAGACTTCTCACCGCCTGATCCACAGTCCCTGCAAAGAAGGGACCCGTGGAGGCACCGAGAGACGTGGGACCGGACATCTTGGAAGACCCCCGAAAAGCTGACTGCGCAGCATCAGAGGCACCCTTGACGCTGTGCTTTGGGGTTTGAGAAGCCCCAACCTCTAGCAGCCCTTGCACCGAAGATCAGCCCCCTGGCGTCTCCACGATCTGCGTGGGGCCCTTTTGCACCGTGCCACTCGACGCGCCATCCTGGCCACTTGCCACGTGGCTAGTGGCCATCTTGGCGACGAAACCTTCAACTTTCACTGCAGGTCTGGTTGCTCCAGACTTGCCCTTGCTCCTGTAAAAGGGAGCACCCGCTCTGACCTTGCTGGTCCGAGTGACAAGCCTTTTTCACTTCCTACGTGGCTTGCAGTAGCCAAGGTCTGTTTGCTTTTATCAAGTCGCCGACACCTCCAACAGCGAGAAGCCTGCGTGGGAAAGCTCGTGACCGACTCCTGGACGTCTTCGACCCCTCGTGTTCACGTGGCTGCAGAGAGAAGCTACACCTCGACGCCTGTTTGCACCCGACATTGCCTGATTCCAATCTGGTTCCACGGTAGTCACTGGCTAGTGACTTTGAACATTGTCCCCTCTGCTTTCAGGTCTTCAACTCTTCAGATCCACCCTTGGATCCACCAGAACTCTTCACTTCGAGCCGCCTACAGCCTCTTCAGCTCCAAGCACCAACGACCAGCGCGACGAAACCCGACACTACTTCGACCCTGTGCACCCGCTTCCTGTGGGTGAGGTAACTCAGCTCCGCCGGTGTTCCCACGCTGGTACACACCTCTAGGGCCTGTGTCTAAAGTTTCAGCTTTCTAGGTCACTCGGAAGGTTCCTTTCTAACTAACTTTGTACTTTTTACGCACCATAGACTTTGCATTGGTGAGTGCGTGCACTTTAAACACTGCACCCGAGTCCCGCGGGCCTTTCCCGACTTCATCACTGTTAGTCTCGAACAGCTCCAGCGATTCCCCAGGCCCTAGGCCTCTTCACTTTCCCCATAGTGGTTCTTATACCACTATTTTAGTATATGGTTTAGGTGCCCCTAGGGCTCATCCATATTCGTGCAACTTTTATGTATTTTAACTGTGTTTTGTTTTAACGCTTGTGCTTCTGTGCTCATAAAGAGTATCAGGTTTACTTGTAGTAATAAATCCATATATATTTTCAATATATATCTGTGTGGTGTCCTTTCATTTGGTATTCAAGGGATTGTGTATGGTAAAACAGCTTGCTTCACATGCCTTTACAGAATTTAGCCTAAGACTGCTTAGTCCATGCTACCCCTAGGATATCTTGTCTATAAGGTTGACTTTACAACCTGCACCATAAGGGTTGCTTGGCATGGTACAAGGTGATCACTAGAACTAGTGAGCATCATATACCAGGCCAACTTCTCACACCTACAGCTAGTAATAACAACACAATCATAAATAAGGACCAGTCAAGTCTCCAAAAATGTATCCTTTCTCAACCCTTTATAGCTTGGCTAATGAGTAGTTAGGCTTAACTAGACAGGTGTGTAAAATAAACAAAAAGTCCTCTTTTGTGAAACATTGAGAGTGCAGCAGGTGCCATCCTTATGAGTGCAATCCTCTCTTTGTGCAGTACAACTGTCCAGCAGGGCATCCTTTCTTCTCCAGATGTTTTAAAGCAGGGATCTGATTTGCAGTGCAGCTCACCAATATCTTTCCATATTCCATATTCTAGGCTGGAAAGAGGGGGACACCCCCAACCAATGGGGTTTAAGTTGCCACCCTCTATTATGACCACTTCCTACGAAGTGTGCCATATTTCTGTCCCAGAAAGCACATCCCCACAAAAATCAAAATAGAGAAATTCTCACCGTGGAATTCAGGCCTGGCTAACCCAACACTCAGGCGAAGCTACATTTTCCCTACTTGTTAGAAATGGGGGTCTCTGGTTGGCAGACGTAGGTACCTTGGTCCAAATAGGGACCCTTGCCTCTAGTCATGGTAAGGGTGATACACTCCTATATTTAAACCCTGCTCACCCACTTGGTAGCTTGGCATGAGCAGACAGGCTTATGTCAGAGGCAGTGTGTAAAGCGTTTGTGAACACATTCAGTAATAGAGTAAAAACACTACAAATGGATGCTACACCTATTTAGAAAAATAAATAACCTTGATCTAAACCAAAACAAGACCAAACAACAAAAATCCACACTACAGTTATGAAGATATCCTTAAAAATAGGTTATTCTCTCAAATAAAGCTTGTAGCAGCAAATAACTCCACCTGGAGTTATAACAAAGTCATGACATATGAAAATCCCAAAGTACGGCACTGAGCATGTGGTGCGCCGCGTTGGGCCCACAAACAACAGTACCTTGGAAACTATGAAAGCAAAGATGGAGCATGGCATCAGAGAGGTGATGCTTCGTTGGCGCAGAGTGGCGTCAGTTCCTTACGACCCCAGGGGAGGTGAGACCTCTGTTCCTTACTGTGTCGCAGGGGAGGTGATGTCGCAAAGGTGGCGAGGCATCTGTTCCTTACGATGGTGTGATGTCGATGGATTTGGGAGTCACCCACTTCAGAATCGGCTCCTCGTTCATGAAGCACTGGGGTCGGTGCGGTCGGGGCTACGGTGCGGGTCAGGACGTCACGAGCGGCGTCCTCGGGTCCGGTGCAGGCAACAGCCTCGATGTCGGCTTTGGAGTCGATGCGGCATAGCGTCAGCAGGCCTCTAGTTTACGGTGCAAGTCTGGGCGATGCGTTATTCTCTTCACGAGTGGCGCCCACTGCTTCAGCGCAGATTACTTTTATAAACAAAAAAATAAAAATAAAAATGCCCACACCACAATTACTCAAAAACTGATTGTGAAGGGATAAGAAACCAATTTATTGTGACTTCCCTTAGACAACGCTACTTTGTGTCCATTATTTTATACTGTTTTTTATATAGTTCAAAAGCTTATGACAGAAAAAAGAACAAATAGCTTCAAATATTTACAAGACTAAATACACTTTGTACATATACTCAAGACGAAACATTATTTACACATTAGAAACACATTTCTGCATCAGACATTACAAAAAAATTACACAAAAATATGATAACATTACTAACACCAATTATTGCAAACAAAGAATGAGAAAAATAGAGTTTGATTTTATGGGAGAACTTCGTGATCGATCTTGTGATGGTCCTGTTGCTAATTTATATAAAGGCCAAACAGGGAAGCCTTGTAATTTAGGAACTGCCGGGATGCGGCGGGTTCACATATGCGACGTAGCCATCAGGTTTGCTTCTTCCTTCCGTATTTTATTTTCCTGTCTTACGGGTGTGCAGTACCAAAATCACCGTCCTGCTCCTCAGCCGCTGCACGTCAATACTGGGGTCCGCTTTGTCTCAATCAATGCTTGATTAGCGCCTGGTCTTGAAACGCGTCCCCCTCAAACTCTATTTTTCTCATTCTTTGTTTGCAATAATTGGTGTTAGTAATGTTATCATATTTTTGTGTAAAGTTTTTGAGTAATTGTGGTGTGGGCATTTTTTTGTTTATAAAATTATTATAGGGTCTAGCCCCCACTACGTGTTTATGGACCTATCCCCTTTGTCCACATCAGTGCAGATTACAGCATCACTCACCGGCGTCGGTGTTGCAATTTCCTTCTGTGGCAGCTGACACAGCAGTTCCAGATGCAGAGAATCAGAAGGGGTGAAGTCTTTGTGTCCCTGATGCTTCAGAACAGTTCAGTGTTAAGCCCTTGTTCAGGCAAGTGCAGTTTTAAGCCCTTGGAGGAGATCTTTTCCTCAAGCAGGTGACAAAGCAAACAGCAAAGTCCCTTTTCTCCTTTCCTTGGCAGCAAGCAGCCAGTGTAGCCAACCCTAGACAGCAAACAGCACAAGTGCAGTATTCCTCCTCAGGTTCTCCGGGTCTACTCCATGGCAAAGGTTCCTCTTGATTTCCCAGAAGTGATCTAAAAGTCTGGATTCTGGGCCCCACTTTTTATACACACAAATCCTTTGTTTTCTGAAGGCAGAGAGTATCTGTACACAGCCAAAACCAGTTCAGTCCTCATTAGTGCAGCTTCCTGGCAGGAGGTGGAGACAGCATTGTTGAAGGCATACCAGGCCCATTCAGGTGAAAAGAAATCTCCTCCCCCTCCTCTAAATGCAGCCCTGGTCTATTCAGCCTAGCCCTGACTCATCCGACTTCTGGAGCCACTGCCCATCTCCAGCCCCTGTCATCCAAAAGCCATACATGCAATACACAAACGTAGCAGAGGCACACTGGATGGTTAGGCAAGAAAATACCTATTTTCTAAACGTGGTATTTTCATACATAGAATGCAAAAGTCACCTTCACTGAAAGATTCATTTTTATCATTCTGAGTTCAGGCATACTAAACTTTATTTTTCTACCTGGTTCCCAGGGTCAGTTATGTTTATAAGATTTCATAAAGAAACTCCCCATTCTGTCCTACGGGAGCAGGTAGCCTTGCAATAGTGAAAAATGAAATTTGCAGTAATTCACTATCAGGACATGTTACCCACATCAGAACATGTCCCCCCTTTCACATACAATGCACCCTGCCCACAGGGATACCGTGGTCCTACATTAGGGGTGACATATGTAGAAAAGGGAAGGTTTAGGGACTGGCAAGTGTGTGCACTTGCCAAGTCGACATGCCAGTCACAGACTGCACACAGGCTCTGCAATGTCAGGCCTGAGTTACATTTACAGGCAGCTTATATGGGTGGCACAATCAGTGCCACAGCCCACTAGCAGCATTTGATTTACAGGCCCTGGGCACACAGTGCACTATACTAGGGTCTGACCAGTAAATTAAATATCGGAAACACCAATCCATAACAGTACTTTACAAAGGGAGCACTTGGATTTTGGCACTGAACAGCAGTTCACGCCAATGGTGCCAGGTCTAACACTATACTTTCCTTCTAGCACCTTTCCTAATCTAATTAGAGGGACTCTCAACTGGCTGGGGGTACAGGAATCGGGGTGGGCCTGGTTCCTGTGCTCTCTGTGCCTCTCTCTTTGAAGACTAGTTTGGCTTGTCAGCCCCATCAGTAGATCTCCCACCAGATGCCTCTATTGTTTCAGCCCCAGGCCTCATCACACCTCATCAGGGAGCAGTTTGGCTCAGGCTGTCAAAGGCTGGACAATCA
Organism: Lissotriton helveticus; assembly: GCF_964261635.1. Classification (NCBI taxonomy): domain Eukaryota; kingdom Metazoa; phylum Chordata; class Amphibia; order Caudata; family Salamandridae; genus Lissotriton; species Lissotriton helveticus. Next base: position 1,617,844,882 of record NC_136069.1, read on the forward strand.
GAAGAGGCTGCTATAGAGCAGCTTTAGATAACGTCAGAAAAGTATATTCTCAAGCTACTTTCCTGAAATAGTTCAAATAAATCTGACCAGGCACTTTGTTGGATTTATTGTAACTCTTATTCGGATACTTTGAATTTTGGTGCTAGCTCATTCCTGTGAAAAAGTTAGACTTTATTAAAGTTGAATAAAGCCTGCCCATGTTAGCCTAAGGAACTAGCAGCACTACAGTGGGGAAAAATTACTTTGTTTAACATAATAAAGCCGCTCCCAGTAAAGTGTCGCTAGTGCAAGTGTTTATCAATTCGTGAGTGCAGGCATCTCACAAAAAGTGAAGGACTGGTCTCACACACAACCTGGTGTCATGCTTCATCATTGACCAGTTCTCGCCCTCTAAAAGCTTGGTTTGATAGAGGGCGGGAATACACCTGACGATGAGGATGCACTTCTAAACTAAGTGGGGGCCAGTACCAAAAGGTAGTGAGTTTAAAAAGCCATTAAAAAGTTTATGTTGGAGGCTTCCGGCTCCTAGCATCCCGTGTCTCTGGTTCCCTCATCCCAGAATTCATCTGTGTCTTGTGGTTACACCTTTTGTACAGCTGATAGCTGTGGAAACAACCTTTGGGGTATAAAATTTCACCCGAGTGTGGGTACTATACTGAATATCTCTGGCTCTCCGACCAGACGCCTCTCGAATACCAAGGAACACACGTTCAGTAATACACATACCTACTATAATTAAGTGTGTTGTGTTCAATTTTAAACATGGACACAGAACTAGCATTTTGTCAGGAGAACTATGCCGAAATACTCAGAAAACCACCCCTATTGGCAGAGACAGTGGTAGCGCAGACAGTTCAGAATACAGATAAATGGGAGGCTCTATCCACCAAAAAGAAAGAACAAATCCGGACGGCTCTAGATTAAGCATTTATGACGGAGTACTTGCGGAAAAACAGTGCAACAAGGGGACTCATAGTTACAAATGAACCTTGACTATTCCTTAACAGTAAGGAATTTCGTACCAACTGGTGAAGGATAGTCTGGAAGAGCACTAAGAACTGGCTAGTCTCATTATTAATACAGCCAGGGAACTAGCCGACGCACTCCTGGTGGAGATCCAACAAAGTCAGAGTAGACTAAAAACCATGGTTCAAATAACAGTATTCAAAAAGAAACTGGAGGAAATTAATAAAGATCATTCTGAATATCAGGAATACCTCACCCAGTCTAAACTAACCAAACTGAAGAAAGATGTATAGAAATTCAGTTAGGAGAGCGTATACCCACATACCACTGACAAATATTACGAAAGACCGCCCCAACCACAAAAAAGTAAAAAATCGCAACGCTTCAGGGCGACAACGCAAAATTGGACTTTCAGCTCTGGAGAAGAGAGGAGCTCAAAAGGAAGTGGCAGTGACGAGAGCACTGATAGCTACCAAGGGAGACTACAGCAAAACTACCACCACCAAATGATGCACCCGCCGATGTCCCAATTTGGGTTCTGGCAGCAACCGTACTATCCGCCAGGATTCTGACTCCCACAAGGCCCGCAGCCTTTTTTATACTGGGTCCGAGGCAGGGGAAAAGGAAGACAAAAAAAGGCAGAACACAAGGGTACAGGGGGAAGATCAAACTCCGGTCGCAATGGGAACAAGAAGCAGAGGGAGATGGAACGGCCCATCAACAAGCAGAGAGTAATAAGCATTTTCAACCTTAGCGACTACCCCCTCTCTGACGATGAAGAAACTGTCCTCTCTAAGGGCTTAGGATTTGTCCCAACACCAATTAATGACCCTTTCTACTTAACACTGAACTGGCACAATTCTTTAGGAAGATCAAATGCTGCAACCACTTTGGTGTATCCAATGATGATCTGAATGCAAAGACCGGCACAGGACTCAGGAAAAAGTCCACATTAGTGCCTCCTACCCAAACAATGCCCTGCCACATATTAGCTTTTGAGCAGGTGGTACTCAAGGAAGTAGAAAGAATCAACCTCAAACAAAAGAAGGGTTTTCAGAACCTCACCAATCAGGAACGAATAGCACTAGAGAAACTAGAGAAACTTAAGAACAACACAGAACTAACAGTCAAACCAGCCGACAAGGGAGGTGCAATCCTCCTGATGAATAGGTCTGGAATGCCAGGATGTTACTTTGTAAGCAGAATGGAATGATTCATGTTAGATATGCCATACAAACCATTGATGTATTAATATCAGGGTTGTTCTAGTTCACATGTTGATTACTCAATAACAAACAAACGTTGTATGATAACAACTTTGTGTTTGAAGCTTCATTTTGTTTAATTAATTACATTGTTGATTTTCATTATTGATCTAGAAAAGATTGTTTAAGTTGTTCAAACCACATTGGTAGTGCACTCAGTCATTCAGTCAGTGAGTGTTCTCTTGATTTTTGTGACATATTCTGACATGGACAAGGCAGCCCACAAACACTGCGCAGCACACATACATTTATTTATAGATTGGAATACCAGTCAAGTCTTTTGGATTAAATGTTTAAACTTTTCAAACTCAGGTGTGCTTCACTCACACACACATTTTCATTAAAATATCACACTTTACACCACACACTGGTGACGGCACAGTTAAAAGTTATTGATGGCCCATGATGAAGACTAATTACCATTGAATAATTGGGTGACTGTGATATACTAAATAAGGGCAGAGTAAGGCAGACAAACAGATTTGGGGATTAGTTCAGGTGTAATGGAAGACGTGCGTTTCAGCAATATTCTCCTTTGTCAGAAGTGAGTAGGTAGTGGTGTGACATAGTTCAGTAGGTTCACTGCAGAGATCAGTGAGTTACCCACAGGTAGTAGGTTTGGATGTCGGTACTGCCAATTCAGGGCCTCATTTATGAAGGCTCTAGCAGCACTTTTTCACCTGCTGAAATGTCATTTTTTGATGTTCCGTTGGCACAATGTGCCCCAGCATATTTGAAAGGCCACGTAAAGCGCACTTTAACGTGGCTTTTCATAGCCTTGTAAATATGTGAACCTTTCACACAGAACACTGCGCGAAAGGAGCATTCCATGGGTGTTGCTGTGGGTGGTCCCTATGAAATCGGAACCATTCCCAGATTTACGAGGAATCGTAAACCTGGAAATGCGTCAGAATTTATCACAATCCCAGGGGTGGCATTAGGGAGGCACAACGAGGAGAAATATTTGTTCCTTTTTCTATGCGTGCTGCATTCTGCAGCACACATAGAAACAAGAGATTGGCTGCATTGATTGATTTTGTGCAGAAAGGTGTCCCTTCCTGCGCAAAATCAATCAGCCCCGCAACACAGGCACCCTTGCACTATGGTGCAACGGTGCCTGCGCTGGCACATGGCAGCCCTTTGTGAGCAGGCACAGGAGAAAAGGACAAGAATGTGCCGTACCACATAGATACGGTGCATTCCTGCCCTCTCGTTTTGATACAGGGCAGTTCAGTAAGATTCCTTGCGATGCTGCCCTGTGCCAAACCCTCATAAATTAGGCCCTTGGTATCCATTCATTCCATATCAATACATCCAGTGCAATCAACATGTGATAAAGTGCATGAGACATTGATATTTCTTGTAGAGGCTGGATCTGTTATGGGTGTCCGCGCGGAAGTCTCACAGTGTATAGGGAGGCATGGGCTCTGTGCATTTGAGAGCGTGGTACATGAGGGGAAGGATGGCTGACCTGTTGGGTGCATTTTGTGAAAGTGTGTACCGGCACACTTTATCAGTTGTGCATGCTAGATGAGCCGGGCAGATCACAGGTGGAGGGCTGAGAGGAAACGGACCAGCACTACTAGCAACTGCATGCAAGGAAGAATGATTAACTATATGGCAAGTCATATGACAACTACAGGACATTTCGTAACTACATGGGAAGGGAGTTTAGGATCAAACAACTCCTTAACTGCAATAGCTGCTTTGTAGTGTATATGATCAAATGCGTTTGTGGCAGCTTCTATATAGGTAGCACGAAAAGGATGTTAAAAGAAAGGATGTTTGAACATATAAGAGCCATCAAGCACCAAGACACGCGATACAACACGGCCACTCATGTGAACCAATGTCCTAAACAAGGTAAACACAAAATGATCAGCTTCTGTGCAATAGATCAGATAAAAAATGATCCAAGAGGGGGCAATAGAGAATTGGCGTTGAGACGCAGAGAAGCTTCATGGATATTAACTATGCGGGCGGTGGAGCATGGGATGAATTCAGACCAGGAATTACACTACTATTTGGGGGATTAATCAGAACATTATGACAAACATGTATACACAACATATGTCTGATGATTCACACTGAATGAAGGATACTGATTGGTTAACCAAACATCTTAAGGCATCATCATATTATTTAATGTTGAAATTATATGTGTACCATACTGTCTAACTGTACCCGTTTTTATATTCGCTTTTTTGTGGACTTGTATTTTCGATCTATTTATAACATTAATTGTACCGTGAATTACTACATAAGTGTGGTCCACTGACTTAATGAATAATGATGTTTGCATATATTAAGATAATAACAACACAAGCTATTACTGTAACTACAGATCAATTAAGCATATATTGTATGTATAGAATACAAGTATGTAACCTCACAGTTCTATTCTAAACACTACGGTTTTCACATAACGTTAATATTGTATGCACAGACTAAAATTTAAGTCTATGCATCACACGCGTTTAGAGATAGAGTTATGAGCACCTATAGTGTTATAAATTAGGAACACATTGCGCCGGCAATGTATCCCCACCACTCCAATATGGCGGACGTGTATCGTCCACACACCAACAGACCTGTGTGCTGAACCGGATTGGAAAGCCGGTGTTTATCTATCGGGCTTCCGGGTCATAGGCGCCGGCATGCAAGATACAGCTGAATGCTCGGCGGTAACAGGGATATTTTGCCGCCACAGGACTCCTTAATATTCGGAGGTAAGCGCCACACATAGAACGTCATATCTGCTATTCAGATGTGTGCGCAATAGTTAACGACTGTAACGAATACCGGAACCTAAACGAATACATGATTTTTATCTAACAGTCGGAAAGTATCGTCTCTCCGCAAATACCGGAGGAAGGACATCATGAGTACTTATACATCCCGGGATCAGAACTAGAGATCACCGGTCACGGGGATTTTTCAGAGCTACCGATTGGAAGGTAAGCTCTTGATATTATAAAGGCGACAATCTCGAAATGAGGTTTATTTGGATCAAATTAGGTAAACACCTATGCATTTTGATTTCTAGCGATCTCGTGTGAAACGGACTAAGCCCTATCAAAGAAGTATTGCCCACGCCGCGTTAGGCTGGGCCGGAATTACAACCAGCTAGAAGGTATGTTTGTTACCTTGGTGATAAGTTTATCATGCAACTCAAGATTCAAATGGGGAACGGTTCGAGAGAGTTAATACTTTGTCTAATTTGATCTATTCAGGCACACAGGTCTCCTAATATTCAATATCAGGTAAGCCTGAGTATAGATTTACTCAGCCTCCAAATTATGAAATAGGACCCTTATATTGGGACATTGGCATTAAGGTTTCACAAATCCGGCACGACAAGGCACGTCAAATTTCACCCATTGGTTTGAGGAATACTGGGGTGAGCACAAATGATATCATTGAAGTCATACTTGCACGAGATATATGATAATCACCATCACGAACTGTGAGGTAGTCTCTTTCTGTACTAGACTCTGAAATGTCACATTCATTTTCTATGGGAGTTGCACTTCCAATCCCACCTTCTTTACCTCTCCATATGCATGTACGTGTATAACATGACGTTACTCAAGGGAAATATGAAATTTTCCAATACTGATTTTCATGTAAATAGAATGACCGATTGTATACTTTATAATAACGAGATAGTGTATCTCGCAACTCCAATATATTTTCATATTGTATCTTTTCCCAGCCCTGAGGAAGTCGTGGGTATCCGCCCAGGCGACGAAACACGTGTTGGCTGGACTGAGGGAAAGCCTTTGAAATTAAATGAATCCAATTTTCTGTCGCATTGTGTATTTATGTTGAATTTGAAGATAACCAGACAACTTCATTTAATTATCTCTGTTGGTGTGATAGGTTTTTTCTTATAAACTTTGATCTGTTGATTATTGGTGGGTTAGGATGACAACCCATACCTAAGCACCCAACAAACTTATACATAGATCAATAGAAATATCTGCCTATATATCGTTAAGCGCCAATTCCACCAAGACAAGTCATCCGTTCAAAATTCATATAGTTCAGTAGGTTTCTGTTCACTGCAGAGATCAGTGAGTTACCCACAGGTAGTAGGTTTGGATGTCGGTACTGCCAATTCAGGGCCTCATTTATGAAGCCTCTAGCAGCACTTTTTCACCTGCTGAAATGTCATTTTTTGATGTTCCGTTGGCACAATGTGCCCCAGCATATTTGAAAGGCCACGTAAAGCGCACTTTAACGTGGCTTTTCATAGCCTTGTAAATATGTGAACCTTTCACACAGAACACTGCGCGAAAGGAGCATTCCATGGGTGTTGCTGTGGGTGGTCCCTATGAAATCGGAAACATTCCCAGATTTACGAGGAATCGTAAACCTGGAAATGCGTCAGAATTTATCACAATCCCAGGGGTGGCATTAGGGAGGCACAACGAGGAGAAATATTTGTTCCTTTTTCTATGCGTGCTGCATTCTGCAGCACACATAGAAACAAGAGATTGGCTGCATTGATTGATTTTGTGCAGAAAGGTGTCCCTTCCTGCGCAAAATCAATCAGCCCCGCAACACAGGCACCCTTGCACTATGGTGCAACGGTGCCTGCGCTGGCGCATGGCAGCCCTTTGTGAGCAGGCACAGGAGAAAAGGACAAGAATGTGCCGTACCACATAGATACGGTGCATTCCTGCCCTCTCGTTTTGATACAGGGCAGTTCAGTAAGATTCCTTGCGATGCTGCCCTGTGCCAAACCCTCATAAATTAGGCCCTTGGTATCCATTCATTCCATATCAATACATCCAGTGCAATCAACATGTGATAAAGTGCATGAGACATTGATATTTCTTGTAGAGGCTGGATCTGTTATGGGTGTCCGCGCGGAAGTCTCACAGTGTATAGGGAGGCATGGGCTCTGTGCATTTGAGAGCGTGGTACTTGAGAGGAAGGATGGCTGACCTGTTGGGCGCATTTTGTGAAAGTGTGTACCGGCACACTTTATCAGTTGCGCATGCTAGATGAGCCGGGCAGATCACAGGTGGAGGGCTGAGAGGAAACGGACCAGCACTACTAGCAACTGCATGCAAGGAAGAATGATTAACTATATGGCAAGTCATATGACAACTACAGGGTGAGAAAAGTACAGGGACGGTAAGCAAAGGTGCAAAAACTTTCTCCAGAAATGGTTACGAAGAACATGTATTTATAGTTGGAGTTTTCTCAGCACTCATGCACACACACACACACACACACACGCATACACACATCCCACCCCCTCCCCACAGATTCTGCATAGGTACCCATAGTGCACAGTCCCAGCTCTGAAAGCAGCGGTGCAATCATTCTTTACACATTAAGGATGTGACAGAAGTAGTGAAAGCATCACTTACATTCACAGCACAGAGAAAACAGCAGGGCTAGCATCCCTTACACACACAGAACAGGGACAGAAACAGTACAAGCCTCCTTTACATACACAAAATAGGGACTGCAGAAGCACAAGCATTCCTTCCAAACAAAGAAGAGGGACAGCAGAGGTGCATGCAACCCTTGCACACATCGAACAGAGACAGCACACAGAAAAGGTGCAGTGGAACGGTTTCATACAGACACAGAAAAAGTGCAGATGAAGTGAAAGCATCCCTTACAGACACAGAACAGGGACAGCAGCAGTGCAAGCATCCCTTACACACATAAAATGGAGAGCAGTAGTGAAAGCATTCCTTACACACACAGGACATGGACAGCAGCAGTGAAAGCATCTCTTGCACATAGAACAGCACCAGAGATAGTAAAAGCATATCTTACACACACACAGAACAGAGACAGAAGCAGGGAAAGCATCTCTTGCACACAGAAAAGTGCCAGAGGAAGTAAAAGCATCCCTTGCACACACAGAATAGGAACCAACAGCAATGCACACAACCCGTACACACATTGAGCAGAGAGAGCACACAGACATCACCAGTGCATGTGTCACTTAACACAGTGAACAGGGACAGCAGCAGTGAGAGCATCCTTTACACACAGGGAATAGGGACAGCAGGAGTGCAAGCGTTACTTACACACACAGAACAGAGACAGCAGCAGTGCAAGCATCCCTTACACACTGAACAGGAGCATTGGCAGTACAAGAGTCACTTACAGATGCTGAACATGGACAGCAGCCGTGAAAATATTCTTTACACACACAGAATATGAACAGCAGCTGTGCAAGCATCCCTTACACACACAGAAAAGAGATAGTGGTGGGGCGGCTCCTCCATTTGAGCGGAAGAGCCTCGTCCCACAAGCCCCAGAGCTTAAAAATAAACCGTTAATAAAGTTTACTCATTACCGTTTTATTTTTCAGTACCCTGTCCTGAACTAAGTGTCAGGATGGGGCGAGGCTAGGGCTGCCGAGTAGCAGCAGCAAGGTGTTGTGAGCTTTAAAATGTGCATTTTTTGCAAATAAACATTTAGGAAACTATTAAAATGGTGGACCTATAATATACAATAATAATATGTGATCAGAAAGATTATTATTATTCCAAAATATATTCTTTTATTGTACATGATCTGATATATACATTTGTTATATTATTTATATTTTATATAACATTGTTGCTTATAAATAGACGAACAATAAAGAGCATACAAAATATGATATGAAGACTGTGCATGTCTGTTTTGCCAGCCTTCCTGGGATGGCCAGCCAGATACGCACATTTTAAAGTTCTCTAACCTAGCTGTCTTAGACAGTTGGGTTAGAGAAAGTGCAGGCGGGGCGTGGCTTACGCGCCGAAGTGACATGGCGGCTTTCCCGTGAGCTCCGGAGAGCTGTGAACTCCCGAGTGGATTTCGGACGGCTTTTCTTACGTCTGAGGCCGGAATTGTGTTTCCTCATGCGGCGGAACCTCTGCCACGACGTTTGCTCCTAAGGTGGAAGCTTTTAAAGGTGTTTCTGCAGTCCTGCGCACTCTCTCTCCAGCGCTGATGTTGGGACGCGGGCGGCCGCCATTTTGAGCTGCCGCGAACGCGTCTCTCCTCAGAAACTTACCGGTGCCTCAGGCTGCACCCAGAACTGGCCTTGCGAATGCTTCATTTTATTTGCTACCACACAAAAGGTATGGCGTTTTTTAGCTAATGGCTCCTCCCTATATTTTAGACTTTTCTCTACATAAGGCTTCTCACCTACATTAATAAAGACCGCCATTTCCTGCATATTGTGGCTAAGGCTTATTGACTTTGTACTTCTCTCAACTGTCGCAATGGAACTCCTCGTTCTCAGTTCCTGCCACACAGCTTTTTGATAACGCTTGGTGGTCACTATGTTTTTGCAACTTTCTGTGGATTTCTTCGCCTTCTCCTTTTGCGGAATCTGACTGCATCGAATTTTTTACCTCATGCTTGTATAAGGTTTACCCTGAGGTTCTGAAGTAAAGGTATCTGAGTCAGTTTATCCTTTATTGCTAAAGTTTTTTTTTTAAGCCTGGTGATTTTTTGGACTTCCTCTTTGAAATCAATATCCGGGTTTATTTATTCTCTTCTGTGTTATCGGTGTGCCTCTATTTTGGAATAATGATGCACGTACCAGCCAACTTGAAGTCGTCAAACACAGGAACCACACCCAAGCGCCTTAAGAATGATCCCCCTTCCCCGATTCGCTCCTCCCAGAATCCTATTCTGGACTCCATCCTAGAGGAAGTGCGGGGTCTACAACCCTTTATGTCTGCTACCAATGAGAAACTCAAGCAGATTGAAGAGAGATGGGTTGTTATGGAAGGCAAGGTCTTGAATCTGGAACAGCGTGTTAGCGATATTCAGGATGTCTCTACTAAGATACCCCTTCTGGAAAAGGAAATACAGCAGCTCAAACTACACACAGAGGACTTTGAAAATCGTAATCGTAGGAACAACCTACGTATTTACGGAGTTCCGGAGAATCTTGAGGGATCAGACATGGTGTCTTTCATTCGTCGTCTCCTGCATGAACTGCTGGACCTTCAACCAAATGCTCATCCACTAAACATCCAGCGCGCTCATCGTCTTGGTCGTCCTACATCTAATTCCTCAAAACCTCGGGGTATCATTCTTCTTTTCCTCGAGTTCACTGAATTAATGACTGTTCTGAAGGCTGCCAGGCTCAAACGTCGCCTTGTATGGTCGGGTCACAACATCTTCATCTCTCAAGATTTGTCAAATGCCACCAATGCTCGACGCAAGGAATTCTTGAACCTCCGTCCTCTGATGAGACAGTTAAACATTCAATATGGAATCCTACACCCTTGCCTATGTAAAATAACTCATAATGGGCGTACTCGTACCTTCGATGATCCTCAGAAGCTGCACGAATATCTACAATTTGCCTCTACTCCTACAATGGATGTTGCCACCTGATGCCCCCATAGGCATCGTTTGCTTTTGCCTTTCCTGACAACTTTTGGTTGTCTGGTTGTGATGTTTCTAGCCTCAACATGTTCTCCTTCACTATGTTGTGCCGTCCCTGACCTCTCTCTATTTCTCTCCTGACGCTCTTAGGGGTTTCGCCTCTCCTTTGGCGTCTCCTCGCTCCAGATGTTTTGGTGTTTTTGTTCTTTTCAGATCTGGTATTCTTGCCTTGATCTGGCCACTTTTTCCTCGTCCTTCTTCTATCTCTTTTCTTTCCTCTTTCTAGTATCTCTTTTTTTGTTCTATCAAGATGTCCTTTTGTTCATCCTCTTTATATCTTTTTTGCTTGTTCCATTCCTTGATTTTTGTTATCTGTTCCATGTTAGTTCGTATTTGGCATTCTTTGGCATGATTTTTCGAATTAATGTACTTTCCTTGAATGTTATTTTTCTCTCTAATGTTTGCATTTCTTATTTCTTTTATTTTAGTCAACCCCCTGCAGTGTGTTCGCCCCGGACGTTCACCCCCCTCCTCATTTCCCACCATGTGTAATTTTGTCTCGTGGAACGTTCGTGGTCTGGGTCACCCTGTCAAGCGGCAAAAGGTATTGTCTCATTTATCTAAGCTTAATTCACAGGTTGCCTTCCTTCAAGAGACCCACTGTACGGATTCTGAATCCTCCAAACTCAAGAGACAATGGGCGGGCCAAGTAGTTTATTCTCCTGCTGTTAACACCAAGGGAGGTGTTGCAATCTTATTCCACAAAAATCTATGTGCCCAGATTCTATCATCCAAAGCTGATACTGACGGTCGCTGGGTTATGGCTAAGGTTATTATTCAAAACAAAACACTGGTTCTTCTTAACATCTATGGCCCTACTCGCCCTTCTCCTGAATTTTGGAATGAAGTTAAAGTTCTTATTTCCTCTATTGACTGTCCCAATATTGTTGTTTCTGGTGATTTTAACCAATGGTTGGATCCCTTCTCTGACAGGCTCTCCTCTACTAAATTTCGTCCTGACAAAACCCATAAATGTTTCCAATCTGCCATATCCTCACGTCCCTTATATGATGTGTGGAAAACGTGTAATCCTGATACTTTGGAATACACGTTTTATTCCAATGTGCATCATACTAGATCTAGGATTGATTATATTTTAGTAAGCAAATCCCTCCTCCCCACATTACATAAATCTGAAATTGGTTCTATTTTTATCTCTGATCATGCCCCCGTCTTTGCTACCCTTGACCTTACTCTCACCTCTTCCAAATTCAGCCGTTGGAAGTTCAACACCTTTCTTCTGTCAGATGTTGTCTATATGAAGGAGGTTCAGAAGTTTATTGCTGAATTTTTTACTTTTAATGATCCTGCGGACACATCAGTCCCTAACAATTGGGATGCCTTCAAGTCTGCCTTGAGAGCTTTTACAATTTCGTATGTTTCCAAAAAGAAGAAACTTAATACGTCTAAATATTCGGATCAACTTACCTCTATTAAGAATCTGGAACATTTGTATTTCTCATCTAAAGACTCTCATGCCCTTCATAATCTTATAAAAGCGAAATCCGAACTGAATAAATTAGCCACAACTGAAGCATGTAATACTATGTTGAAGATTAAGTCTAAGTTTCATGGAGGTCAGAATAAGGCTAGCAAAATGTTGGCAAATTATCTAAAAATTAAATCTGAGCGTAAAGCTGTAGGACCTATCCTGAATGATTCTACTAATTCATTAGTTACCTCTGACGAGGATATTGCAGAGGTCTTTCATACCTATTATCATAATCTATATACTGACGATACTCACCCCTCGGATCAGAATTTATCCTCTTTTTTTGATAATCTCCCTCCACCCCCTACGCTCTCTGATGAATTTGCACTATTGGAAAAGGATATCACATCTCAAGAAAATCTCCTGGCCATTAAATCCCTCAAGAAATCAAAGGCCCCTGGCCCTGATGGTCTGCCAATTGAGTTTTATTCTGCCCTCCATTCTATTTTTGTGCCTAAATTGTTACAACTGTTTACCTCTTTTATTGCTAATGCTAAGGCCTCTGGATCTTTCTTGGATGCCCTCATTGTCATAATTCCCAAACCTGATAAGGATCACTCCCAATGTAAAAACTATCGTCCTATTTCCCTGATTAATTATGATTGTAAAATATTCGCCAAAATCCTTGCATCCCGCCTTGATTCTATCATCCCACTTTTAGTTAAAACGGATCAAGTTGGTTTTGTTAAAAGCCGGCTTGCAGCTGATAATGCCCGTATGTTTGCTAATGTCATTTCTCATAGTAAACACTTTAAAGCTCCTCTAGCTGCCTTATCCCTAGATGCGGAAAAGGCTTTCGACCGCATTAATTGGCAATTTATGTTTCGCACCCTGCATTGGTTTGGTTTTGGTCCCTCCTTTATTTCCTTGGTCAAACTCCTCTACTCTGCTCCACGTGCCAGCATTTTTGTTAATAACCAATTCTCTAGATTCTTTCCATTGGGTAGAGGAACGAGGCAAGGGTGTCCCTTATCCCCGTTACTTTTCATACTCTGCCTTGAACCCTTTCTTGAGCGAATTCGTTCTAATCCCCAGATAACTGGTTTTAAAATTTCCTCTGTTGAAACTAAATTATCTGCCTATGCTGATGATATTTTAGTGTACATGTCTAACCCTGTCACGTCCCTTCCCCCTTTTCTAGACGAGGTCCTCCTTTACTCCTCAATCTCTGGGTATAAACTCAATTTATCTAAAACTGAAGTCCTACCATTAAACTCTACCTGTTACCAATACATGTTTGCCTCTACTGACTTTGCGTGGTGTCCCTCCAAAATTAAATACCTGGGCATTTGGTTTTCCCCTTCCCTTACAGAAACTCTTAAAGCCACATTCTTGTCCCTTACCCAGAAAGTCCAAGCTCTTCTTCAAGGTTGGTCCCCTTTATTTTTATCATGGTGGGGTAGACTTGATACCATCAAAATGATGATTACGCCCCATATATTATATACGGTATCAATGCTTCCCATGAAAATTCCGAACATTTATTTCACTCGCTTAATTTCCATTTGTTCCAAATTTTTATGGAACAACAAACACCCTCGTATTGCCTTACATAAGCTCATACGTCCTAAAGCGGAAGGCGGTGTTCGCTTCCCTAATTTTAAAGTCTACCACTCAGCCTTCCTTTTTAAGCAATACTTTTCTTTAGCTTTTGATTTTCATGACTCCCCAACTCCTAAATGGGTTACCTTTGAACGATCACTGTTACAAGGTTTTTCATTTCAACATACTGTCTTTATGTCTAACTGTTCATTCTTATCGAAGCACACAGTGTTAAAATATTCACAAACTGTATTGCATGACATATTTGCTAAGGATTTATCTCCACTCCAATGTTTTTTGTCCTCTTGTGTCTGGTACAACAAATTTCTCAAATATAAGGGCAGGTCTTTCTATTACAAATACTGGAAAGAAAAGGATATTGTTTTTGTGCATCAGTTCTTTGCCAATAATGCCATTATTCCTTTTCCTGAGTTACAAGTGTTATATAACTTACCCCTGTCTTTTCTCAAGGAATATTTGATTATTACTAATGCTATCTCTTCATACTTATCAACCTTTCCTTCCTCTGTCACTTTACCTACCTTCTCTCCTTCTTCCCCTCTTTATCCTCTATTTTCCCTTCAACAACCCAAGGCTGCCCTTGTTTATAGAATATTGTCTTCGAATGTTGTGAAACGGCCTAAATCAGCTACTGAGCTTGCTTGGGAATCTGATTTGTCTGTATCTTTATCTGTGGATGAATGGGATGGTATATGGAGCAAATTGTTAAAGACCTCTGTTGCAGCCCGTATTACCCAATCCTTATATTTTATTTACCATAGATCCATTCTCACTCCTCTTAGTATTGCCAAGTTCTCACCTTCCTCTTCCCCTTTATGCTGGTCCTGTTCTTCACTCCCTGGTACCCTTAAGCATCAACTTTATGAATGTCCCCCTGTTTTAGCTTTTTGGAACTCAGTTTGGGATATTTGCATGCGTATATTTCAATGCTCTGTTCCCTTATCATTCTTGACCGTGTTTTTAGGTTCTGTTTCTGTTGACATTGATATTGTTTTTTCTAGAGTTAGGTTATTGGATCTTTTTATTGCGGTTGCATTTAAAGTAATTCTATCTTGTTGGAAGGATAATTCCAAAATATCTGTTCTTACATGGTGGAACTTCGTATGTGATGAACATAGGATTGCTATTGCTTCCTCCTCTTCTGTTTCTTCTAAAGTAAAGTCTGATCTTCTTTGGCTCCCCTTCTCCAATTATCTCTCATCGTCCCCCTCTCTTTGATATCTGAGCCTCTATATATATATTGTATCTACCCTCTCTTCTTCTTTCTTTTTCTTTTTTCTTCTTTTCCCTTTTCTCCCTCTCTTCCTTCTTTCTTGCTCTCCTTCTCTCTTATTGCTCTACCTCTCTTTTTTTTCTTTTATTCTCTTCCAATGAACCGTTTATTTCATAGTTTTTTCTTTGCCTCATTTGTGTATCTTGGTTCTAATGTACTATTGTATTACCTTTGTATTGAGTTTTATTTAAACAAAATAAAAACTTCTTAAACTAAAAAAAGAGAAAGTGCAGGCATCGCGTACTCTTTGGAGCACTGGGAGAGCCTGCTCCATCCAATCCTGGTTCTGCTTTCATGTTGTGAAAGCAGCATCAGGGTTGAGTAGTGCAGTTTCCTGCTTCAGGGGCTTCCTGGAAGGCACCCAAGGGAGGAGGACATAGAGCTGTGGAGGTAAGTGAATTCATGTTCTTTTTGTGTGCTCTCCTCCCCTGCACCACAACCCTCGATACAAGTCAGTCACCACTGGACAGTGGCAGTGCTAGAGTCAATTCTGCATTCCGAACATGGACAGCAGCAGTTCAAGCATCCTTTACACACACTGAACAGAGACACCAGCAGTGCAAGTTTCACTTATACACACTGAACAGAGACACCAGCAGTGCAAGTTTCACTTATACACACTGAACAGAGACACCAGCAGTGCAAGTTTCACTGATACACACTAAACAGGGACAGCTGCAGTGCAAAGTGTGCCTTATACATACCCAACCGAGGCAGCAGCAGTGGAAGTATTCCTAACACATAGAACAGAGGCAACAGCAGTGCAAATGTTCATTGCACGCACAGAGCAGGGATGACCCTTACACACACACAGGTTAGGGAAACCAGAAGTGCAAGTGTCACATTCATGTACAGAACAGGGACAGCAGCAATGCAAGCACCATCTACACACACCGAATAGGGACAGCAGCACTGCAGGCATCCCTTACATACACAAAAGAAAGGCTGCAGTAGTGCAAGTGTGCATTTAATACACACAACAGATGCAGCAGCAGTTTTGAACTGCATTATATTTGCATATAAGTCACCTCTAAGGTCACCTCCAAGGTCTCCCCTAGGTGCCCCAGGGGTAGGGTGCTTGTAACTAAAGCAGGGATGTTATAAAATATGTTTCATAAGTCCTGTTGAGGTAAAAACTGCCAATTTCATTTTTCCCCATTGTTGGAAATAGGCTCTATAGGCTAACATAGGAATATTTCATTTAAGTATAAATATTGACAGGAGCAAGCTAAAAATGTCCTTCAAGGACTCAAAATGAGAGTTGTGATAAATCCAACAATTTGCCACTGTTAGACTTATTATAACTATTACTGAAAATAAGTTATAGAACTTTCTGTAAATCCAGCCTTCCAACTGCCCTCTCCTGATTGGCCAGCGTCTGCCAGGCTGAGACAAGCAGTCTTAAAGAGGTGTGAAGTGGCCTGCTAGAGAGCCAAAGGACTTCATGTGGGAGGAGAACTGAAACTGCAGAAGCAGAATGCAGGATGGAGTGGTGTGGCCGAACTGGTCTTCCAAGGGAGAATGACACTTTAGGTCCTCACAGGCTCACTCCCACATCCTGCACCCCTTGCAACAAAGGAACCCCTGCAATTGCATTAGTGAAGAGGTTGGAAGAGGAGTTTTAGAGAATCCTAGGCACACCAGTGGGTTGGGTTAGCCACATCTAACTTTTCAGGAGAGACTTTCTACATTTTGGAATTACGAAGTGGCCATACACTTGGATGGAACCCTGCATCCCATTGGTCAGGAGTTCCCACCAGCTTGATGCCCAGAACCACTGAATAGATACAGGAGAGTTGCAAAGCAATTAAGATCTGAAGCCTGAAAAAACAAGGAGAAGAAAGACTGCCCAGTTGGAATCCTGAACTGCCCTCAAAGGACTGCACTGTGAAGGACAGCACCTGCTGCAAAAACTGGTTATACAGCCCTAAGGACTTTGCCTAGCTTCAAAAGAGTTAAGGAGTTGACTCCTTGCGAGCTGCAGGTTCACAGAGCCCACCTGCATCATCTCCACCAAGAAATCCCCATCCTGCAGTGTGTCCAGTGGACTTTCAAGGAAATGGCCAGGTGCATTATGGGAACTGTAGTCCCAACATCCCAAGTCTCTCAGAGCTTCTAAACCATTGGATTGGTGTTTTTCGACACTTTGAACCCAGAAGAGGAACTCTTCAGGAAGAAGTTCCAGAAGTTTGAGGAAGTTTGGAGCAACATAAAGTGACCAACTCAACATCGAGAGTCAAGCCAAGGGACATCAAATCTTGATTTTGCCTAAATTTCAAGTTTGTCCAGCTGAAAGCTCTGGAGCTCAAGACTTCCAGGAGTTGACCGGGACCTCATGCTGAGCCAAGCTGACAACATCAACGCGGAAATGGCCTGAAGAGGAGCCTGCTCAACGTCAAGAGAAAATCCTCCAATTAGGTTTCTAAGTATGAAGGTAAAGTTTTGACTGAGGCCTCACACTTGGGGGCTCATTACGATGTCTGACGGGACGCCTCCTCCCGACAGTCAGAATCTCCTCTACTGTATCAGAACCCTTCCGACCGACTCTGTTATTTTTCATTCCGACCACCCAATTATGATGTTCATGGTCGGAACGTACACAAGACAGTCATTCCGAATCGGTTCTGACCGACTCGCGGAGTATTCGTGTCAGTCAGAACCGCATCGTACAACCATATGGACAGTGTTTCCACCCTCAAGATTACGATGTTGATTTCCGACAGCCTTTCAGCGTCGGCCTATTTGACATGGAAAGGCTGTTGTAAAGTGACTTTGTGGGCCCCTGGCAGGGCCCCTTGGCCCCATGGCCTATGGTTTATGGCCGAGGGGGTACCTAAGGGACCCCCCTGTAAAACCCTGCACTGTTTAGCAGGCCCCAAGGGATACCTAAAACAGGGTGTAGAGTTTTCCACACACACCCCATTTCCACATAGGAGCTTGTGTTATGGATAGTTGCCGGGTGTAACATGAGCTCTTAAAGAAATCAATGGGAATCCGAGCGAACATTTTTCGGTCACATCATAATCTGTCAGTCGGAACTGCCGACTGCAAATCGGTCGGTCCTGATTCTGAGTTGGTTTCGGGGAGAGGCTTTGCGCACAACATGGTACTGAGCCCCTTAGTGTATCCGACCAAGGCTCCTTCGCGGTCTTCCTCAAGCTTTGACTTTGTTCTGGTAAAGCATGGCCAGATGTCCCAAAGTGTTGCTATTGGTTTTAGGCACTAGAACATTTTATTCTTTACAAATTCACATCTCTGGTATCCTGCATTGGATTTTTATTGTTCTCGTGTCTATTTGTTCATAAAATTAAACTATATTTTTATAAATTGGTCTTGGATTTTTATTATGTATTGTATCTTACTTATTTAATGTATTGGTGTTTCTAAATGCTTTCCACCCATCTCCTAATTTAAGCCTACCTGCTTGATGCCAACTACTAAGGGTTGAGAAAGAGAATAATCGATTGAAACCATGATTGATCCTTTTATTATGTTTTACTGTGTTTGTTGCATTATTACTAGTCTCAATTTACCACTGCTAATAAACAACTTTAAAACAACCACTAACACCCACTCACAGACCCACAGAGCCATCACACACCCACACAGACCCATACAGCCAGTCACACACCCACTCACACACCCAAAAACTTCTCACACACCCATGCAGCCACTCACAGAATCACTTAGAGTTCCATACAGCCACACACACACACCCATTCACAGATCCATACAGCCAATCACAGACCCACTCACAGACAGATATAGCCATTCACGCACCCAGTCTCTGACCCACACTGCTATTCACATACCCAAGAGACAGACCCATACAGCCACTCACCCACCCACAGACCCATACAACCACTCACAACCCATACTGGCACTCAAGCACCCAGTCACACACCCACTCATGCACCTATAAAACCACTCACACACCCCTAAATGGACTGATACAGCCACTCACATACTCACTCTACAGGTAGGAAATACATTTTTTTTAACTTAGAAATTCACTAAAGAAACAAAGGTTACAAGGATGTTATAATTAGGAAATTACTTTAAAAAACTGCAGACAATAGGAAATAAAAATAAATAGAAATTCACTGAAAAAAACAATAGTTACAGGAACATTGTTTTTAGCCTCAGATTTCCCTCATACAATACCAATAAAATTCAGCAGGTATAGTTACTTGAGCTAACCATAACTTACACCCTGCCATGCCCGGCTTATGACATCACATATTACATCCATCATGACATTGTCAATGACATAACTAATGATATCACTGATGACATCTCACATGACATCACTGATGGGAATATGACCCTCTTATTTTTAGGTTGAGCATTAGCAATGACCTGTTGTATCTCTCTGTGGGGCTTTGAACCCACCCATTGCCATTGGCTGTTAACTGCAGCATTCAGAAATGCTGGCTTCTTATTGGTCCACATCTGTCAAAGTCCCTCCTTTGTGTGGTTAGTTCTCTTACCGGCAAATTCACTCTGAGAACATTTTAGTTGGCCATTACACAGTACTGCATGTGATAGCCTCTCTGCCATCCTCCCATCTGGCTATTGCAGGTCAGGCATTGTTTTTTTTCTATAATTTTAAATGGCGCAAACTCGATCCAAAGATATTAGAACACTTTAAAAGAGCACCAGTTACCTAATAGACGGACTCATTCTTTTTTGTATAGGCACGGGGAGATTAAGTTATTTTCCCAGAATTACCGATGTTAAGTCGATGCCGAGGCTCGAACCTGGTTCCCCAGCTCCAAAAATGTGCATTTTGGTAGCGGTGTTACATCATTAGCCGTTTTCTATCTTTTTAATGTAATCCATGGAGCTGCGCACACTACCCTGGACTGCTCAGGAGAAGAGCGTCCTCTGCAGGTCCTATTAAGGGGGCTTGTATTTTAGCATGGTGCCTTGTTTGTGGCAGCATCCCCAGCAGTAATAACAGTTTCCTTTTCAGTTCGGTCTGGGGGGAGGCATAGGCGACCATCATGTTGTGCAGGGATGGGGTGCTAGTCTGAGATGGTTGTAGGTCATGAAGCACGGCTGGGATTGTAGAGGAATTTTGATTAAAATATCATCCGCTGCAGCTCCTGACCCAGGCAGCAGCAATGGGTGTGGGTACGACATGGCATTTAGTGCGGGCTACCATCGAGCAGCGAAAAAGAATGGCTCGTGTATATGTTTGCTTTTGTCATTGAACAGACAAAGCATACAGATTCCAAAATTGCACACTGTATATCATAGAAACATTCAAAGAGGTTCTATGCACTGGTGACATTTGCAAGGTTTTATTATGCTATGTTACTGGGTGTTTAAATAGCACAGAGACTATCAGTTCCTTGTATACCTTGGCATTTCGTGAGGGACTCAACTAATTTTAGCGGCTCATCCAGCAAAAGTTCTCCGTTGGTGCAGTTTGTACCAGAACTGAGCTGGTGTGGTAGAGTAATTTGTAGTGTGTGGGCTGCCCTCATGGATGTGACAACCCCAGGGCCCGATTGACAAATACATTTGGATTACTACTGACATGATCCAGTGTTGTTGTGAAATGACTGGAGTGGGCCGTGCTAGAAAGTATCCTAAATAAGCATTTGCAATGCAATAGGTCTCACAATTGCGAGATTTTGAGCTATTGGCATTGTAAATGGCAATGCCTTTTATTCATGTGTTTAAAAAAACTGCAATTATAAAAAGGCATTTTCGTTTACAATACCAATAGGTCAGTGTTTCTAAAATGCAAGACCTATTGCACTGCAAATGCTTGCTATAATTTCTAAAGAAAATGCTTTAGGTATAACAGTTTTGATTACATCAAGGGGACGTCAAAAATGCCAAACTTTTGTAATAAAGATAGAATACTGTGGGGAGGCACTTTTCACAGGCACAAACTTGGATAATTAAGGGTAGGGAGGAGGTTGCAGAGGCAACAAGTTGACTATGCTAGGCAGGCAGGAGGGGCAGAGACAGCACATTGGACCATGGAGAGCAGAGGAAAAGGAGGCATGGACAACAAACCAACCATGCAGGACAGGCATGAGAGGCTGTGGCAATATAACAGACCATTGAGGGCAGAAGGAAGAGGCAGCAGCAGTACAACCATACATGCCAACAGACCTGATTCAGGCAGGAGACTTTTGATGGTTTGAAGCCCAAGAGAACATTATTTTATCTGTTCCTTGGATGCTTGATTCCGGTCCAGGTAAGACATGGCTTGGCAGTTCGGGCTGCACTGTTCCCATGAGGCACAGGGTCAAGGCTGATTTGCATATGGCTATGTCTGACCTGGGGTGGGGTGGAGTGCAAAAAAAGATGGATTTAGGCCCAGATCTCTGTACTGGGGTGAATGTATGACATTGTTCTGCATTCTGTCCATCAATTGTTGTTTTTGCTTTTATCTGTTTCCTGCCTAAAATCTTTTCTTTTTCAATGTAAGTAATTGGTGAAAATCAGTTCTCCAGATTTTTGTTTTTAAATCTCCCTCTTACCAAGTTCAATCTTTTGTCACTTATGGTACATTAGATTACAGAGGGCAGAAAGGCGATGGGCAGCGGCACCAAACTGACCTTACAGGGTAGGCGTCAGGGGTTGCAGCACGACAATAAATCACACAGGGCAAGCAGGACTGCAGTGCAGCACAAAGGACCATGAAAGAAACAGGGAGGGTACAAGGCCATGTGTAACAGAGAGCATAGGGGAAGGAGGCAAGGGCAGCAAGCTGACCATACCGGATAGACATGAAGGGACAGTTGCAGTATAATGGACAATGAAGACCTGGAAGGAGGGAAGGCAGAAGGGAGAGGATAGTGACCTGCACATGGAAAACAAAGTGGAGGGGGAAAGGGCAGGATCAGCAAGCTGACCATGGAGGGCAGGCAGGATGGGCACTGGAAGCACAACACACCATGGAGGGCAACAGTGAGACTATAATGGCATACACACAGACAATGGAGGGAAGGTGGGATTGAGTCAGGGGCAGGCAAACTGACCACAGGTGGGAGGGGCTGTTGCAGCACAGAAGACCTTACATGGCAAGCAGCAGGGTTAGTGGTAGCACAATGGCCATGGTGGGCAAAAGGGAGGAGGCAGGGACATGCACAAAGGACTATGGAGAACAACATGGAGTGATAGAGGCTGGACACAGACAAGAAAGGGCTTCACAACAGACCACGCAGGGCAGACATGAGGAGCAGTTGCAGCACAACAGAGCATCAAGGGCAGAAGGTAGTGGCAGGATAATGGAACATGGAGGATGGGAGGGAGGGGATAGGGGCACAGAACTCGAAAAGGCAGGGTGGAGGTGGCAGGGAAAAGTGGCAGCTATCTGAACATGCTAGGCAGGTAGGAGGGACAGCGGCAGCTCAACAGAACACACAGAGTAGATAGGAGATGCAGTGGAAGGTTCATGGGACATGGTGAGCAAAAAGGAGAGAGCAGGGGCATGCACACAGACATCAGACAACACGGGGAAGGAGACCTTAGAGATTCACTAAAAAGCCAAAGGTTACGGGGACATTATAGTTCGGTTCAGATTTTACATGCACACAATCATAGTAATTCAGCTTTTATAGTTAGGATTATTTCAAATAATTATAGCTGGTGCCCTAAGATAACAATAACTCACACCCTCGACATGCAATTCTAATTACCCCAGATATTGCAGCACTAACTACATCTTCTATTACATTGATAATAGCATTGTAACATTTGCAGTAAACTTTTTGATAAGAAAACTGTTCATGCCGGGGATATGATGCACCATTGTAGCCACAAATGGTTACAAGGATGCATTTTCCTTTACAAAAAGCGCGGTCAAATACCATTCATGTCCTGCATACTCTGCAGTGAATACAACGTTTAATTACTGCAGAGCGCGGGTGCCAAAAAAACACTGCATATCACTTGGCACCCTTCTTAAGTACTCTGCAGTGATTACTACTTTTAATCACTGCAGAGTACGGGAGCTGATTGGTACAGTGCTTTCTAAACTTTAGAAACCACTGCATAATTTGCAATTCCACAATCGGAATTTTTAATTTATCAGTAATTCTGCATTACAATAGTAACACAGAATTGAAAAAAATCCCTCCTAATCCACCAGCAGAATTAAACATTCCACCCAGGGCCACTCTTGGTGTTCCGGGACAAGACCTACTATTGATCCAGAGCACCCATGCTAAGAACCTCTTCTGCACTTGACTCTCAAGTGTTGTTATGATGAGCTGGCAATGCCCCCTCAGGGGGGAACTGTGAATACATGTTAGTGAACAGAACTCAGAGATCAAAGAGCACACAGCAGTGTCAATAAAGCCATGCCCAGTCAAATGCTCTCTTTTATGATACAAAAGTATTTTATTGTAACTCTACACATTCCAAGCAATGTTATGACATATGTAAACTATTGATGTTCGGACTCTAGAGTTTCCCTGGCAATTTCCTGTCCAATATGACCACATCCAGGGAATACTAAATAGCATACCCACCAGGACCTGATAAGCCCATACCTGATCTCCCCCACTCTTGCAGCCTGTAGGCACTCACAATGCTCCAGTCCTATTCAGAGAGTCAGCTGCATGAGGAAGGCAACACAGCACCCTGCACAAAGGCCCTCCTTTTAGCTTATGCAGTAGGCTCCAGCAGTGATAGAAGGTGCTCTGTTTTCCCTCCTGCAATGTGCATTCTTCTCTCCCCAAAAGAGGAGGTGAGATAGATGGGTGTTGGATTCCAATTGTCCTAGTCAGTGTCCCAGTGATGTGGTGATGCACCCACAGCGTCCTCCTCAGTTCATGGGGACAGTTCCGGTCCAATCCTAGATGCTCCCTTGTGACCTAGTCGTCAGTAACTTCACAGTTTACGAGCAACAGCCCAATCCCAACAGCAATCTTGATTTGAATAGCAAGCGGGTTTCCACGACTCTACCAGCTAAGCCATCGACTCTCATCATGGTAGTCTGCACCACATCAGCCTTTCATTGCATACTGGGCCATTGTTGGGCTCCGTGCAGCCTTCAGCCCTTAGTATCTGGCAATAACTTCCAAGGAGACCCCTCTTGGCATATTGTGTTGCCACAACCTTCTCTGCACATGCTTCATTCACCACGCATGACACTTTACTCATGGCTATCTTTATAGCATCCCTCCCTGGGCATACAGGTGTTTCCAATTTGAATCTGCACATTTGCAACTACCAGTGCAACAGCTGTCTCCTCACCTCTCATGGCAGGAGTTCCCTCAGCTAGTCTCCCTATTACACTTTGCTCCCTTCCATGCTATCCTCTTTCTCACAGAGTTTAATTTGTATTGGCAAGAAGGCAGCACTGGTGCTCTGATCTCAAGAACAGGTAGTCTTAGTGTTCTTGGGTGATGTCCCTTCGTCCACCTGTGAAACTAGCAGGTCTTTGTCCCCAATCCTGGTCAGAGGAAGAAGTTTTGCACAGCTTCCCTCATCACACAGCCCATTTGTTCACTTGGTAGGTAACAACATTTTGGGGTCCCAACCTCCTCTTCTTATAGTCCATTTCCAGACACCAAATATGATTTACAGTTTTGGAAGTTTTATGTAGGGTTTCTGCTTCTCCTGAAGTATACACTTTTTCTCTCCATCTTCCATCTGTCACAGCAGGATATACTCCTGAGCTGAGAGTCTCAAGACACGGGCAATGGGAGTGACTCTGGTACATACCCAGTGTCAGCCACAGTGATAATATGGGCATCAAAAGTTTAATCCGGGGCTCCTAGCCCTACTCTTTATGATTCTCTTATCAGCCCCATCTCCTTCCAAAGATGTATCCAGGCTCCTTACTTGTGATCTCTCACTGAATCAAAAAGGACCCTTTGTACAGGGAGAGTCTTTTTCTTCTCAAGTGTGTCCCCCATCTCACAGCAATGCAGCAATACACAAATAAATCTAAGGGGATTCCTCTACCTCCTCATGTCTTCACAAGTCAGGCTGTGATTCCCCGAAATAGAACCAGTGTCCTCAATGTAATGTACCCTTGCAGGTAGACATGAATGCGTTGTATGCATACAGCACATACTAACCAGTACTGTTACCTCCTTGCATTGTGCCATCCCAGTGACAACATACATTCAGCTCACACATGTACTCTATGCACTCTGCTCAGCACTGTAGCCTTTTTGTATTATGCCAAAGTGTTCCACTTGCAAGCACACACACTACTAGCACATACATTCACCATTTGTGTACTGCATAACACTTCACCCTTCATGTATTGTACTTCTCGCAGGGAGACATAAACCTAGTGCATGCATTCACCACACAAGCACTGTACAGCACTGCATCTCTAATGTAATGTATTTCTCACAGCTATACATACACTCACTACATGCTTTCACCAGGCCCGCAATATGTATTTTCCTGCCTGCTGCGCGGGCAGGGAAACAAAATCTGCTCCCACCTGGCAGGAACATTTTGAAAGCTCCCGCCAGGTGGCAGCAGACATGTTTACCTGCTTAGCTCTTTGGGGCAGGATAACTATTAAGTCCCGGACATAGGCTTTCCGGGAAACAGTCATTGAGCCGGACCCCAAAGGTGGTGGTCCCATGGGCCTTTACAGGCTCAGGGAGAGGATCTGCACACCCCCTTACCCTTTTATGTATAAATCAGCCTAAGGGATAGGGTCACCAAGGTCCATTAGTGGCTGAAGGGAGCCCCGTGCCTTTCTCATCTATAACTATCTATGTCTGCCCTGCAGGATGGGGCTCTCGGGGCCTCGGTGTGTCTCAGGGAGAGGAGGGCCCACCCACCCACTCCCCTTTCATAATCTGCTGGGTCCCAGGGTATGGGTTCCCCAGGGCTGCAATCAGCCCATGGAGGTAGGCCACCTAGCCCCATCTCTTACTATTACATTTGGCCCGACGGGATGGGGTCCACAGTGCCTCGATGAGGCTCAATGAGGTGGGCCATGTACCCCCCCTCCTTTGTTCTACATGGAGGCCACCATTTCCATTTTTTATTTGCTTCAAGATCATGATTGTGACATTATATTATTTTGTATTTTGTCTCCAGAGCTGTTCCATCTGGGACCCCCCACAAGGACCTTATATCCTTTTTCTTCAATGCTCTCAGGGGACGATGGGCCCGATTTATAAATGGGCGGACAGCCCATTGTTCTGCCAGGGGTGCGGAGTGAATTACTCCATCCCCCTGGTGGAGGATTCGTCCACCATGTTTATAAATTACCACAGGCAGTGATTTATTTTGAATTGGCAAGAACCGCAGGCAGTTCGTGCCAATACATTTCACTGTTTGGTGCAGGGCTGACACAGCCCCGCACCAAAAAGTGTTAGTTTTTATTTTAAAAGAGAAAATCCTAAAACTGGATTTTCTTTTTGAAAATAAAAAATATAATGCTCCCCTTTCCATTGGAGTCTACTCCCATGGGGAGGGAAGCATTATTAACATTTTACTATCCCTCACCGACAGGATTTGCCTTGCGGTGACGGACAGTAAAAAAATGACTAAAGGTCTACCCATCCTGATTGGGTGGACATATTGCCAGTTCTCCTATGACAGCAGCGCCCGTCTTCTGTCTATAGCCGCAACATCTAACATCTAAATATGGCAAGCAGATGGCCGACAGTTTGATGGAGGGTTCACTGACAAATATCGACCCTCAAAATATCCCCATACCAAAATATTGTAACCAAATTATCAATGTCAAAAATATTGTCATCCTTTGTAAGTACAAAAGTATTGGGAAAAAAGTATTGATGTAATAAATACAATTGTATACATTTTTTAAAAATATTTATTAATTAAACCTAATGTACTCCCCACTCTTTACCACTCCCCACCCTTTACCACTATTAACCCCACAACCTGCACCTATAAAAATATTTACAAAATTAACATAATTAATTACCTGTTCATTAATAATATTTAACAACTAATTATTAAATAATTAAAAATAAATTACTGCTCAACGTTTACCCCTATGAACCCCACAACCTACACTTAAAAAAACTGATACAAAATGAACATAATTATTTATCAATTAATTAATATTAATTATAAACTAATTATCAATTAAATAAAAAATAATTACTTCCCACCCTTTACCCCTAAAGCCCCCACAACCCGCACATAAAATGTACATTAAAAAATGAATAGCACAATTAACATAATTAAATGTCAATGAAATAAATAATTTAAACAAAAAAAATATTATTATATCTTATAATTAAATTACTTCCCACCCTATACTCCTATAAACCCACAGCACACAACGGCACAAAAAAAATCCAATAATTCATTAAATTCAATAACTACTACATTTTCTACAAATATATTAAAAAACAGAAACAATAATTACACAAAAAATGTACATCATATACATTTAAATTATATACCAAAATACATAGCAGTTTTTGAAGCAACTATGGCCCTCATTAGGATGTCCACAGGTTGGAGGCTTTCCAACCGACAATCTTAATTTCAGTTCCAACCACCATACTAGGAAGACAGTGGTCAGAATTCAAACCAACCGGTCATTCCGGCTGGCTTCTGACGGGCCTGCCGGCCAGTCAGACACCAAGCATAATCCCGTGCGGACGTCCTTTCTGCCTTCAGGATCATGATGTCGGTTTTCAATAGGCTTCCTATGTTGGCTTTTCCGACATGGAAACACAGTTGAAAAGTGACTTTGGTTGCCTCTTGCAGGGCCCTGTCTCTCTGTAGCCTCTGTTTGGGGTTTAAGCCCTGTAAATCCCTGCACCAATTTGCAGGCACCGTAAGGTGCCTGCCACTTGGTGTAGGGATTTACATTGACTCCCATTTCTCAATGGGAGCTTGTACCTAGGCCTGTTTCTGCCCACCGCACAGGCTTCCATAGTGAAATGTGAGTCTGCGACCCCACCACATGTAGTTGCATCGTAATTGTGGTTTTGGACCACCGGCCCTAAGTCGGTCGGTCTCGAAACCCCAGGGATATCAGTTGGAGGAAACTCCGACCGACATCCTAATCAGCCCCTATATTTTTGCAAACTATATTAATGTCATCGATATTTAAAAAATCGATATTGCTTATCTTAAAATCCATTTGCTTGACAATGATATTCTTGCTGATGATATTTCCATATCACGATATTGGTATGGTGATATTTTTACTTCAATATTTTGTCTGAAGACCCTGCTCAGTTGCTTTCGATAGTAAAGGAAGTGAGCTCCGGGCAAGACCAATAACCATGCTTTGAACCCAGAGCATACTGGATGGGGCTGAAGGTTGTTCACGGGGTCCATGCAGCTCAGGAGAAGTGGAGAGAATTGGGCACAAGGCCTGACTTAAGGATAAATCATATGCCCACATTCAGATATTTTGGGCTTGATTCACAAAGATAAACTTACACATTTTTGTAAGTTTACTCTTTTTCTGTATTCAAAAATAAACAATGTAATAGTAAGTTTATGACTGCAGAGAATTTCACACATAAAATGATAAGCCCTTTGTTTGACAAGTCTAAAGTCTGCATATTTACAAAGACACCTGAAGAGGTTTACCTTTAAACCCTGTAAACTTGTCCTACTTACTGTTTTTGTAACCAACAATTATCCTTTTTGCTCTGTTTTCGCTGTTATATCACTTTTTTCACTTGTCACTTGCGCCATTCACATTACCACGAGCACCTTTGTGCAGAAAGTACTTTGGGTTACCACCAAAAATAATATAATGTAGTGCTGATACACCTACTGTTACCTTAAAAATACCATTTCTTTGGTCCTCTTTAAACCATTGTGGCCTCTCTTATTTTCTGTGTGCTTGACATTGACTTGTTATACTTGTCTTTCATAAATGATCACTGGTTTAGACATTGGTGCCTGGCACAATGTTACACCTCAGAGCATTATGTTGTCAAATTCAGGTTGATGTTAATCAACCCCTTATTTTCTTAGAGGAAAATTGGCAGAGGGGTGTATATCTTTGCAAATATGATGGTATACATGAATGCAATATTAATATATTTTACGCGGAATAGCACACATGCTCAGAGTCATCTTTTGACACATGCATAATATTAAATTTTTTATTTCTCGCATTGAGACTCCTGCCCCCGTGTGGTGGGTGGGCTGTGGCTGCAGCGGTGAAGGGGGTACATCCACTGCTCCAAACACTTGAAGCCCACCTTCCCTTACATTTTAGTTTCAGTTGTCAGTTTTTAGGTACATTCGTAAACAGTGTTTAATACTTTTAATTAAAGAAGTCGCATGTGTTGCCTTCTTTTATATTTTCAACGTCTTGTAGATAACAATACACGCTCAGCTGCGTAAATGCTGCAGTGAGTGTGACAAAGTGCTTGTCTTCATTGTAGATTTTTTGTTTTTGATATTCTGCTGCAACTTTTTGCATTTCATGTATATATATCTGTTTTTATTCTTAAAGTTTATAAACAAAAAACTAATAATGATTATTAGTAATTCATTCATTGCTCACTTTATATATTAGCGATTTGTGTCGGAAGCCATTAAAGGGAGAGCAAAGTGTTAAGACAGTTTTAGCAGAAATAATTGCATCTGCTGGGATTTAAAGGTGTCTTCTCTCTAAGTGGTTCCACTGGGCTCTACAAACTTCTATATAAGTAGCCATTCTGCTTGGGTTTTTATGTCAGTCCGGTGTGCCTTTCATTTTATACATTAAAGCTGTTCTCAGTACTTGCTTCTACGTCGCTTCGGTACGTTTTCGACAATGAATGAGTGGGATAGATTGTCCTTGAGCTGGTAGTACATCCATGGACGAAGCTGGTAGTACATCCAAGGACATTCACCGATTAGAGCGGCAGACCCTGAGGCAGAGGTTTGGCCCGGGACCAGGGTTCAATTCCCGACGCGGCAGGCTCTTGGGCTCAGTGTCCACGGAATCGATAATTCTCGCCTCGGTGCCTACTCTAATCATGGGTCCCACTCTGCAACTCTGGGCAATAGCTTGCTTAATCTCCACAATGGCCCTGAAAGCGCTAGGATGCCTGGCCTCACCTTGGAGGTGCCCAGTAAAGGGCATCTCACAGGGGAAGCCAGGAAGGGTTCCACAGCGGTATACAGCGCCAATATACCTTCTAGGTTATAGTGCACTTTACAAGTATACACACATTTACACATATGAACGTCATTCAGGAGTCCCTGGTTTTCTCCTTGCGACCCCTGGCACAACCTTTGCGACCCCTGGACTCAGAGGTGGCAAAATCAGTGCCTGGATAAAAAAAGTAAAAGTCCACATTTGTAAAGCGCACAATCACCCGTAAGGGTCTCTAGGCGCTGGGGGCCGTCGGGAATATTAAGCGAGCTATTGCCCAGAGTCACATGGTGCTGGGCTAACCTGCCGCCGGAGCTGGGGATCGAACCGTGGTCCCCAGATTCCAGCGTCAGTCGCCCTGGCCGCGGCGCCACACCTCTTCCTCACAGGGCAGCTCGTCCTGACGGACGTCAGTTGGAATTCACCACATTCCTGCATTTCTGTATTATTCACTATAAGTGTATTAAAAAAAAGGGAGGACAATTAGCTGGAATATTACCCTATTGGGCAGATAAAATAAGCAAAAAATGCTTTTAAATGTCTGTTTTATGGTGCCTGCAGGTGAGAGTGTATTTATGTGAATGTGTGTTTATATGTAAGCATGTGTGTGTGAGACAAGGCAAAGGTCAAATGGCGTGTGATGTCCCTTCTGCTTCCCCATGCATTTTGGTGAAGTGACGCACATGAGGACGACATGGCTAGCCGCCATATTGGAATTAGGCCTTTCCCATTTTAAGAACAAGTGTACTTCTGATTTGTTCTTTTTAACACTGTGCACCGACCATAGAGTTATGTAAACCAACACCAGTGTTATTCTAGGGTGTGGCCTTCCAACGCCTGAGCGCTTTTAACAGAGCCTTTGTCTACAAAATGCAAAATCAACATTACAACTTTTGCTCTGACTTGTCACACTGATTAAGTGATGGTACATGCGATGACATTTCCCGCCTGCATTCTCTGCGTTTGCCAAGCCATATGTTTGCGCTTAGTGTAGAACGCTTCAGATGACACGCGTCCATTTTCTTGCGTAGGCGTTCACGGATGGGGAATATCTGTTTTCAAGACATGCTACATTCCAAGATCCCATATCCAACTGTATAACTGAGTATATGTGTCCACTTATAAGTAAGTTATGCATTCAACTGGAAATTAGCACCCAGAGTCATTTTCCTGCATGGGATTGCATGAGCGCTTTGGTGATTGTGTTGTCTTAAAGGTCCAACCAATTCTACATTTGTACATTGTATAATTTCTTGCACCAGGGATCAGCGGCTGAAATATTGGCATCTCTGGGTACAGGGTTGGATTGGGATCAAAAAACATCCCGGGCACTCCAAAAAAAATGGCCCACATTTGCGGATTGCCTTTCCGCAAAACACTGTTTCAGCGAAGTTTTATGAAAAGAAAGAGAGTGGGGGGCATGTTTTATTAACTTCACCTTGATAAAAAAATGCACAGATTAGTTCACACTGCTGAGCCACACATGAATGCAAGTTAGACCACTTCTGCTCACGCCCCCTGCCCCGCTCAATCAGCATATAATAATGGTATGGCCCAGCAAGAGAAAGGGAGTGATACCTCTGCCCATCTGCCTCTAGAAAGGCCTCTCAGGCACCCACTCGGCCGCTGGCACCATCACCAGAGCACAGATAGCCCCCAGGCTGCACAGAAAAGCAGCCCACAGCTAGAACTCGGCTACCAGCCCTTCGCCTATTTCCTGAGTGCCAGCGTTACCAATCCGACCCTGTCTGTATAGGAGCACAAGTAAAAAAATACGTAGGGAGTATCCCAACCTTACTCCTTTCGTTGATTTAGTCCTCACTTGATCAGGAGTAAATGTGTGTTTTGGATGGGAAACTAATGCCAACATCCCCGAACTTTGAGAAGGCGCTCAAGAGACTATGCCCCCTCTGGGGAAAAATAGTCTTACAATTCTATTACATTGTAGCCAGAAATGTACTCCAAATATAGTATCAATTCTATGGGACTAAGTTTTCCACCAGGTTTTGTAAGCTTGGCCCTCTGAAGTACAGAACCAGAGGTGCTCGAAAACAGAAGTTACATAGAGCAACTTGGAATGTTATGACTTCGGAACCCTTAGTGTTGTATCTGTCTGCACAAAATTCTGCAATATAGATACTTATTTCAAAATTTTTTGGAACAAGAGGCGTATTTATATACATCCCTGCCAAGTACCACACAGCAGCTGTTAGACTAACGCATTTCAGTGTGGCGGTCCGCATCACCTCACTGAAATGCATTCTCACGCATTTATAGCACCTCCTCAGCTTTCACGCTGGAGCACTGAGCAAATACCACTGACTGTGCGAATTAGTCGCCAGCCTCTGTGCTGGAGAAGTTATTGACCCCACGTCGAGACTGAGTCCCAGGATTTAATTTGCCCAATCAACAGCCTGACTAGGGCCTGGGCCACCACACACACAGAGTTTAGTTTGCAGCTAACTCAGCCGGAAGACCGCAAATGAGCTCGCACCGCGCGCCCATTTATAAACGCAACTTTGCAATCCTTCAACAGCAACTCTAGGTCATGTCACGCGAAATAACATCTTAAGATAACTAAATACTGGGCTGCCTGACGGTGTCTGCGGCACGCCGTGCAGGAAGTTGTTGCTGCTGGGATGTGGGGCTCGCCCTTTGAGGAAGAAGCAAGAGGGTTTGCTTGTACAGCTCCAGCTGTACCCGGGTGCACACTGAGGAAGGGGACAGGCTGCCATGTGTTCAGGATGGGATTCTGCCACACCCGAGGCTGACACGATCCTGCTGGGAGGTGGGGGCACTACAGGCTGACATAAAGCCCTCCTCCTAAAGATACAGCGAAATAACCCCTGAGGCTGGGACAGAGCACCCCTGGATTGCTGGGACACCTGAAGCTGACGAAATCCTCTACCTCCGAACAGAGAAGGTGAGCACAGCTGCTGGAACCAATGCCCGAGCCTGGGCGCGAACCCCTGAATCACTATCACTCTTTCTTTGGGACTTGCTCAAGGACCTTGAGAGGATTTATTGCTTGAGAGTTAGCATGCTGGGAATTGTAGGCATTTGCTTATACCAGGGAAGTGAAACTACAAGTCTCATCATGCACCATTATTGTTTGAAAACTATTACCTTCTGAAAGTCTCACCAGTGTAATGCAGCAGTCGGTTGTTATGCCGGATAGTTCGCCCAAGTCTCTCTCTTTTTTTGTGCTGCACCACTCTCCCAGTTCAATCTCCCAGGAGGGAATTACATACACTCACTGCAGTGCTTGATTGGTTTATCATCCGCCCAGTCACGTGCAGCTCACTACAGACTAGTACATTTCACGATTACCTTCTTCAATCCTTATTTAATTTCATTTTAGTGCCTCATGCTCATGAGCTTTAGTAAACAGGGCACTAGGTGAGTACCCTTTGATTTCTGGTGCATTGCAGCATTTTTAAGAGATATTCTTAGAGTTTCTTGTTGCTCAAATGGGTGTATTTTCCAATATGTATGTGTTTCCTTCATCATCATTGCTTGATTTTGTTCGCGAGACAGTGTCCCTCATAGTTGTTGAATGTCACTCATAATCACACTGAAATTATGAAAATGTCGAAGCATCTGTGATGGCGCTGGACATGCCGGCACGGCGCGCAAAAATCTTTTCTTTGTGCCCAGAGAGAACCTCCCCCTCTCTCTCTTTTTTCCTCCTCTGTTGTTCTGCACCCTGAGGTTCGTTTGGGATGGATACATGCTACATTGATATCGGGACATTTCAATGTTCAAATTGGACTCTCGATAACATTATAATGTACACTATAGGAGAATAAAGCCTGATAATCTTACCCTAGGCTCTGTCCCAATGGATATGTATCCTAGAAGTCTACTTGGCTGTTGGTCGTTCTTAATGGAAAATCTAATAAATACAAAAAATAAAAAAATATGAAAATGTCACCCATAGGCAGGCAATCTGAAACCCTAACAGCTACGTGTATATACACCTATTAATCTGGCGAAAAGCATTGCTCATGTTTTGTTATTTTGGACTTTTAATCTGAAATAAACATTTATATGACTCTTTTAATTGCGATTGTTTGTAAAACAGGTTCTGTCCTTACCTCCCTGATGATTGTGGTTATGTGTTATCAGATCAGATGTTTGTTCCTCTAGAATTTAGCAATTAAGACCAGAGATTGTAGCAATACATCTTACTGAGCTGCTAAACAGTAGTTTAGTTTAGTTTTAGTTCTGGACATTTTCCTAGACCATGAAAAAAGGCCTCTGTGTTGCTTTTAATTAAAAAACATTGACTTAATCCACATGAAGTTAGCAGCTACGGTTTTGTTTCTTGGTTGCCTTTACCAGCCAAAATACTTGGAAAAGCTATGAATATAGTATTTACTGCTTTCTTAGATAACAACAAATTGCTTGATTCTTCTCATTTGGTTTTAGACGCGGATACGGTTCAGTCTTCTTTAGTTGTTGTGATGGGAGAGATGAGATCTATAGTTGATGCAGGCGGTAAGGCGGCACTCATCTTGCTATATTTGGCAGAAGCATACAACGCTGTCAATCACACTGTATTGATGGGCCACTGTTCGAAATGGCCCTTTCTGTTGGGTCACCCCCAAACATTGTGTCTTCCTCCTCCACTTTTTGCTGAAATTGTTTTTGTTGACCTTAGGACTCTGAGCACTTTACCACTGCTAACCAGTGCTAAAGCCACATGCTCTCTCCTCTAAACATGGTAATATTGCCTCATACACACTTGGCATATTTAATTCCCTAGTACTGAGCACTACAAAAGTGCCTAGGGCCTGTAAATTAAATGTAGGGTACCTGATTTTATGTTTTTTTTACATTTACGTCTGTATTTATCCATACATATTATTTGCTAAGTTTATCTGTATTTATTCATATTTATTTTGAGTTTCGTGAAAAATGAAACTAATATATGTCGAGATTTATTTACCTGATAAATATGCAACCATGATTGAATGCCTGGAAGGTTTCAATGATACACATATATGAAAATAGGAAAACTTCAATATCAACCATGTGCATATTTACTGCTGTTTAAGCCTTTTAAGTAAACATTTTTTAACCTTCTTACTCATCAATCCACACAGCTATTGGAATGACAGTCATGGCAAAAAATATTTAAAGGCACCCCAATCGCCATTTTCATCTACATTTAAAAATAAATACAGTCTGAAAGATACATGATATTCTGTTTGTATTT
Organism: Lissotriton helveticus; assembly: GCF_964261635.1. Taxonomy (NCBI): domain Eukaryota; kingdom Metazoa; phylum Chordata; class Amphibia; order Caudata; family Salamandridae; genus Lissotriton; species Lissotriton helveticus. The sequence continues at coordinate 1,617,880,126 of NC_136069.1, forward strand.
ATCTGTAAAAATCAGCCAGAACTAAATCATAACTTTTTATACATATAAGTCACCCCTAAAATATGTCTTGGACAACCCAAGGAGCAGGGTTCAATGTATTTAACTAGGCAGGACATGTTTTTTAGGTCATATATGTCCTGGTAGCCAACAATTCGTTTTTCACTACTGCAAGGCCTTTCTCTCCCATGGGATAACATTGGGATTACGTTATTACATTTTATAAGTGTAATTTCCAATGGGGAAGAGATGAACAGTTTAAGTCTGGTGTCTCTGGAATCACAATTTTAAAATCCAAACTAAGCTGAATGACCACTTAAAGTGAGCACTGGGAGCGGTAAGTTAAGACACGGTCTCTGCCACAATTTTGCAAGCCTTAATTGGTTGAAGAGCTGGAGAAGATGGAAGACATCATTTACTACAAATGCCATACTACGCATTCCATTACAGCGCAGTCGTTAAAAACGACCGCATTGTTTCAACGTTAACCATTACATCGCAAGTTGTTTGAACGACTTGCTGTAGGGGGAGCGCAGGTGTTGGATTTACAATCCAACACCTTTCCTGCTGTTACACAAACTGCAAAAAACACAGTTGATGGACAGAATGTAGAACAATGTCATAAATTCACCCCAGTACAAGGATCTGGGCCTAAATCCATCGTTTTTTTGCACTCCACACCACCCTGGGTTAGACACTGGCTATATGCAAATCAGCTCTGACCCTGTGCCTCATGGGAACAGTCCAGTCCGAACTACCAAGCCATGTCTTTCCCAGACCGGAATCAAGCATCCAAGGACCGGTTTCTGGCTATCAGCCTTCATCAGCCTGGATAGCTTGACTCCAGTGGTGTGGAGAGCCTGGGACTCACGTCTGAGCATACCCAGCCCACTCGGGGTGAACATTGCAAAAAACACAGTTGATGGACAGAATGTAGAACAATGTCATACATTCACCCCAGTACAAGGATCTGGGCCTAAATCCATCGTTTTTTTGCACTCCACACCACCCTGGGTTAGACACTGGCTATATGCAAATCAGCTCTGACCCTGTGCCTCATGGGAACAGTCCAGTCCGAACTACCAAGCCATGTCTTTCCCAGACCGGAATCAAGCATCCAAGGACCGGTTTCTGGCTATCAGCCTTCATCAGCCTGGATAGCTTGACTCCAGTGGTGTGGAGAGCCTGGGACTCACGTCTGAGCATACCCAGCCCACTCGGGGTGAACATTGCAAAAAACACAGTTGACGGACAGAATGTAGAACAATGTCATACATTCACCCCAGTACAAGGATCTGGGCTTAAATCCATCGTTTTTTTGCACTCCACACCACCCTGGGTTAGACACTGGCTATATGCAAATCAGCTCTGACCCTGTGCCTCACGGGAGCAGTCCAGTCCGAACTACCAAGCCATGTCTTTCCCGGACCGGAATCAAGCATCCAAGGACCGGTTTCTGGCTATCAGCCTTCATCAGCCTGGATAGCTTGACTCCAGTGGTGTGGAGAGCCTGGGACTCACGTCTGAGCATACCCAGCCCACTCGGGGTGAACATTGCAAAAAACACAGTTGATGGACAGAATGTAGAACAATGTCATACATTCACCCCAGTACAAGGATCTAGGCCTAAATCCATCGTTTTTTTGCACTCCACACCACCCTGGGTTAGACACTGGCTATATGCAAATCAGCTCTGACCCTGTGCCTCATGGGAACAGTCCAGTCCGTACTACCAAGCCATGTCTTTCCCAGACCGGAATCAAGCATCCAAGGACCGGTTTCTGGCTATCAGCCTTCATCAGCCTGGATAGCTTGACTCCAGTGGTGTGGAGAGCCTGGGACTCACGTCTGAGCATACCCAGCCCACTCGGGGTGAACATTGCAAAAAACACAGTTGATGGACAGAATGTAGAACAATGTCATACATTCACCCCAGTACAAGGATCTGGGCCTAAATCCATCGTTTTTTTGCACTCCACACCACCCTGGGTTAGACACTGGCTATATGCAAATCAGCTCTGACCCTGTGCCTCATGGGAACAGTCCAGTCCGATCTACCAATCCATGTCTTTCCCAGACTGGAATCAAGCATCCAAGGACCGGTTTCTGGCTATCAGCCTTCATCAGCCTGGATAGCTTGACTCCAGTGGTGTGGAGAGCCTGGGACTCATGTCTGAGCATACCCAGCCCACTCGGGGTGAACATTGCAAAAAACACAGTTGATGGACAGAATGTAGAACAATGTCATACATTCACCCCAGTACAAGGATCTGGGCCTAAATCCATCGTTTTTTTGCACTCCACACCACCCTGGGTTAGACACTGGCTATATGCAAATCAGCTCTGACCCTATGCCTCATGGGAACAGTCCAGTCCGAACTACCAAGCCATGTCTTTCCCAGACCGGAATCAAGCATCCAAGGACCGGTTTCTGGCTATCAGCCTTCATCAGCCTGGATAGCTTGACTCCAGTGGTGTGGAGAGCCTGGGACTCACGTCTGAGCATACCCAGCCCACTCGGGGTGAACATTGCAAAAAACACAGTTGATGGACAGAATGTAGAATAATGTCATACATTCACCCCAGTACAAGGATCTGGGCCTAAATCCATCGTTTTTTTGCACTCCACACCACCCTGGGTTAGACACTGGCTATATGCAAATCAGCTCCGACCCTGTGCCTCATGGGAACAGTCCAGTCCGAACTACCAAGCCATGTCTTTCCCAGACCGGAATCAAGCATCCAAGGACCGGTTTCTGGCTATCAGCCTTCATCAGCCTGGATAGCTTGACTCCAGTGGTGTGGAGAGCCTGGGACTCACGTCTGAGCATACCCAGCCCACTCGGGGTGTACATTGCAAAAAACACAGTTGATGGACAGAATGTAGAACAATGTCATACATTCACCCCAGTACAAGGATCTGGGCCTAAATCCATCGTTTTTTTGCACTCCACACCACCCTGGGTTAGACACTGGCTATATGCAAATCAGCTCTGACACTGTGCCTCATGGGAACAGTCCAGTCCGAACTACCAAGCCATGTCTTTCCCAGACCGGAATCAAGCATCCAAGGACCGATTTCTGGCTATCAGCCTTCATCAGCCTGGATAGCTTGACTCCAGTGGTGTGGAGAGCCTGGGACTCACGTCTGAGCATACCCAGCCCACTCGGGGTGAACATTGCAAAAAACACAGTTGACGGACAGAATGTAGAACAATGTCATACATTCACCCCAGTACAAGGATCTGGGCCTAAATCCATCGTTTTTTTGCACTCCACACCACCCTGGGTTAGACACTGGCTATATGCAAATCAGCTCTGACCCTGTGCCTCACGGGAACAGTCCAGTCCGAACTACCAAGCCATGTCTTTCCCAGACCGGAATCAAGCATCCAAGGACCGGTTTCTGGCTATCAGCCTTCATCAGCCTGGATAGCTTGACTCCAGTGGTGTGGAGAGCCTGGGACTCTCGTCTGAGCATACCCAGCCCACTCGGGGTGAACATTGCAAAAAACACAGTTGATGGACAGAATGTAGAACAATGTCATACATTCACCCCAGTACAAGGATCTGGGCCTAAATCCATCGTTTTTTTGCACTCCACACCACCCTGGGTTAGACACTGGCTATATGCAAATCAGCTCTGACCCTGTGCCTCATAGGAACAGTCCAGTCCGAACTACGAAGCCATGTCTTTCCCAGACCGGAATCAAGCATCCAAGGACCGGTTTCTGGCTATCAGCCTTCATCAGCCTGGATAGCTTGACTCCAGTGGTGTGGAGAGCCTGGGACTCAAGTCTGAGCATACCCAGCCCACTCGGGGTGAACATTGCAAAAAACACAGTTGAGGGACAGAATGTAGAACAATGTCATACATTCACCCCAGTACAAGGATCTGGGCCTAAATCCATAGTTTTTTTGCACTCCACACCACCCTGGGTTAGACACTGGCTATATGCAAATCAGCTCTGACCCTGTGCCTCATGGGAACAGTCCAGTCCGAACTACCAATCCATGTCTTTCCCAGACCGGAATCAAGCATCCAAGGACCGGTTTCTGGCTATCAGCCTTCATCAGCCTGGATAGCTTGACTCCAGTGGTGTGGAGAGCCTGGGACTCACGACTGAGCATACCCAGCCCACTCGGGGTGTACATTGCAAAAAACACAGTTGATGGACAGAATGTAGAACAATGTCATACATTCACCCCAGTACAAGGATCTGGGCCTAAATCCATCGTTTTTTTGCACTCCACACCACCCTGGGTTAGACACTGGCTATATGCAAATCAGCTCTGACACTGTGCCTCATGGGAACAGTCCAGTCCGAACTACCAAGCCATGTCTTTCCCAGACCGGAATCAAGCATCCAAGGACCGGTTTCTGGCTATCAGCCTTCATCAGCCTGGATAGCTTGACTCCAGTGGTGTGGAGAGCCTGGGACTCTCGTCTGAGCATACCCAGCCCACTCGGGGTGAACATTGCAAAAAACATAGTTGATGGACAGAATGTAGAACAATGTCATACATTCACCCCAGTACAAGGATCTGGGCCTAAATCCATCGTTTTTTTGCACTCCACACCACCCTGGGTTAGACACTGGCTATATGCAAATCAGCTCTGACCCTGTGCCTCATGGGAACAGTCCAGTCTGAACTACCAAGCCATGTCTTTCCCAGACCGGATTCAAGCATCCAAGGACCGGTTTCTGGCTATCAGCCTTCATCAGCCTGGATAGCTTGACTCCAGTGGTGTGGAGAGCCTGGGACTCACGTCTGAGCATACCCAGCCCACTCGGGGTGAACATTGCAAAAAACACAGTTGATGGACAGAATGTAGAACAATGTCATACATTCACCCCAGTACAAGGATCTGGGCCTAAATCCATCGTTTTTTTGCACTCCACACCACCCTGGGTTAGACACTGGCTATATGCAAATCAGCTCTGACCCTATGCCTCATGGGAACAGTCCAGTCCGAACTACCAAGCCATGTCTTTCCCAGACCGGAATCAAGCATCCAAGGACCGGTTTCTGGCTATCAGCCTTCATCAGCCTGGATAGCTTGACTCCAGTGGTGTGGAGAGCCTGGGACTCACGTCTGAGCATACCCAGCCCACTCGGGGTGAACATTGCAAAAAACACAGTTGATGGACAGAATGTAGAATAATGTCATACATTCACCCCAGTACAAGGATCTGGGCCTAAATCCATCGTTTTTTTGCACTCCACACCACCCTGGGTTAGACACTGGCTATATGCAAATCAGCTCCGACCCTGTGCCTCATGGGAACAGTCCAGTCCGAACTACCAAGCCATGTCTTTCCCAGACCGGAATCAAGCATCCAAGGACCGGTTTCTGGCTATCAGCCTTCATCAGCCTGGATAGCTTGACTCCAGTAGTGTGGAGAGTCTGGGACTCACGTCTGAGCATACCCAGCCCACTCGGGGTGTACATTGCAAAAAACACAGTTGATGGACAGAATGTAGAACAATGTCATACATTCACCCCAGTACAAGGATCTGGGCCTAAATCCATCGTTTTTTTGCACTCCACACCACCCTGGGTTAGACACTGGCTATATGCAAATCAGCTCTGACACTGTGCCTCATGGGAACAGTTCAGTCCGAACTACCAAGCCATGTCTTTCCCAGACCGGAATCAAGCATCCAAGGACCGGTTTCTGGCTATCAGCCTTCATCAGCCTGGATAGCTTGACTCCAGTGGTGTGGAGAGCCTGGGACTCACGTCTGAGCATACCCAGCCCACTCGGGGTGAACATTGCAAAAAACACAGTTGACGGACAGAATGTAGAACAATGTCATACATTCACCCCAGTACAAGGATCTGGGCCTAAATCCATCGTTTTTTTGCACTCCACACCACCCTGGGTTAGACACTGGCTATATGCAAATCAGCTCTGACCCTGTGCCTCACGGGAACAGTCCAGTCCGAACTACCAAGCCATGTCTTTCCCAGACCGGAATCAAGCATCCAAGGACCGGTTTCTGGCTATCAGCCTTCATCAGCCTGGATAGCTTGACTCCAGTGGTGTGGAGAGCCTGGGACTCTCGTCTGAGCATACACAGCCCACTCGGGGTGAACATTGCAAAAAACACAGTTGATGGACAGAATGTAGAACAATGTCATACATTCACCCCAGTACAAGGATCTGGGCCTAAATCCATCGTTTTTTTTGCACTCCACACCACCCTGGGTTAGACACTGGCTATATGCAAATCAGCTCTGACCCTGTGCCTCATGGGAACAGTCCAGTCCGAACTACCAATCCATGTCTTTCCCAGACCGGAATCAAGCATCCAAGGACCGGTTTCTGGCTATCAGCCTTCATCAGCCTGGATAGCTTGACTCCAGTGGTGTGGAGAGCCTGGGACTCATGTCTGAGCATACCCAGCCCACTCGGGGTGAACATTGCAAAAAACACAGTTGATGGACAAAATGTAGAACAATGTCATACATTCACCCCAGTACAAGGATCTGGGCCTAAATCCATCGTTTTTTTGCACTCCACACCACCCTGGGTTAGACACTGGCTATATGCAAATCAGCTCTGACCCTATGCCTCATGGGAACAGTCCAGTCCGAACTACCAAGCCATGTCTTTCCCAGACCGGAATCAAGCATCCAAGGACCGGTTTCTGGCTATCAGCCTTCATCAGCCTGGATAGCTTGACTCCAGTGGTGTGGAGAGCCTGGGACTCACGTCTGAGCATACCCAGCCCACTCGGGGTGAACATTGCAAAAAACACAGTTGATGGACAGAATGTAGAATAATGCCATACATTCACCCCAGTACAAGGATCTGGGCCTAAATCCATCGTTTTTTTGCACTCCACACCACCCTGGGTTAGACACTGGCTATATGCAAATCAGCTCTGACCCTGTGCCTCATGGGAACAGTCCAGTCCGAACTACCAAGCCATGTCTTTCCCAGACCGGAATCAAGCATCCAAGGACCGGTTTCTGGCTATCAGCCTTCATCAGCCTGGATAGCTTGACTCCAGTGGTGTGGAGAGCCTGGGACTCACGTCTGAGCATACCCAGCCCACTCGGGGTGAACATTGCAAAAAACACAGTTGATGGACAGAATGTAGAACAATGTCATACATTCACCCCAGTACAAGGATCTGGGCCTAAATCCATCGTTTTTTTGCACTCCACACCACCCTGGGTTAGACACTGGCTATATGCAAATCAGCTCTGACCCTGTGCCTCATGGGAACAGTCCAGTCCGATCTACCAATCCATGTCTTTCCCAGACCGGAATCAAGCATCCAAGGACCGGTTTCTGGCTATCAGCCTTCATCAGCCTGGATAGCTTGACTCCAGTGGTGTGGAGAGCCTGGGACTCATGTCTGAGCATACCCAGCCCACTCGGGGTGAACATTGCAAAAAACACAGTTGATGGACAGAATGTAGAACAATGTCATACATTCACCCCAGTACAAGGATCTGGGCCTAAATCCATCGTTTTTTTGCACTCCACACCACCCTGGGTTAGACACTGGCTATATGCAAATCAGCTCTGACCCTATGCCTCATGGGAACAGTCCAGTCCGAACTACCAAGCCATGTCTTTCCCAGACCGGAATCAAGCATCCAAGGACCGGTTTCTGGCTATCAGCCTTCATCAGCCTGGATAGCTTGACTCCAGTGGTGTGGAGAGCCTGGGACTCACGTCTGAGCATACCCAGCCCACTCGGGGTGAACATTGCAAAAAACACAGTTGATGGACAGAATGTAGAATAATGTCATACATTCACCCCAGTACAAGGATCTGGGCCTAAATCCATCGTTTTTTTGCACTCCACACCACCCTGGGTTAGACACTGGCTATATGCAAATCAGCTCCGACCCTGTGCCTCATGGGAACAGTCCAGTCCGAACTACCAAGCCATGTCTTTCCCAGACCGGAATCAAGCATCCAAGGACCGGTTTCTGGCTATCAGCCTTCATCAGCCTGGATAGCTTGACTCCAGTGGTGTGGAGAGCCTGGGACTCACGTCTGAGCATACCCAGCCCACTCGGGGTGTACATTGCAAAAAACACAGTTGATGGACAGAATGTAGAACAATGTCATACATTCACCCCAGTACAAGGATCTGGGCCTAAATCCATCGTTTTTTTGCACTCCACACCACCCTGGGTTAGACACTGGCTATATGCAAATCAGCTCTGACACTGTGCCTCATGGGAACAGTCCAGTCCGAACTACCAAGCCATGTCTTTCCCAGACCGGAATCAAGCATCCAAGGACCGGTTTCTGGCTATCAGCCTTCATCAGCCTGGATAGCTTGACTCCAGTGGTGTGGAGAGCCTGGGACTCACGTCTGAGCATACCCAGCCCACTCGGGGTGAACATTGCAAAAAACACAGTTGACGGACAGAATGTAGAACAATGTCATACATTCACCCCAGTACAAGGATCTGGGCCTAAATCCATCGTTTTTTTGCACTCCACACCACCCTGGGTTAGACACTGGCTATATGCAAATCACTCGGGGTGAACATTGCAAAAAACACAGTTGATGGACAGAATGTAGAACAATGTCATACATTCACCCCAGTACAAGGATCTGGGCCTAAATCCATCGTTTTTTTGCACTCCACACCACCCTGGGTTAGACACTGGCTATATGCAAATCAGCTCTGACCCTGTGCCTCATGGGAACAGTCCAGTCCGAACTACCAAGCCATGTCTTTCCCAGACCGGAATCAAGCATCCAAGGACCGGTTTCTGGCTATCAGCCTTCATCAGCCTGGATAGCTTGACTCCAGTGGTGTGGAGAGCCTGGGACTCACATCTGAGCATACCCAGCCCATTCGGGGTGAACATTGCAAAAAACACAGTTGATGGACAGAATGTAGAACAATGTCATACATTCACCCCAGTACAAGGATCTGGGCTTAAATCCATCGTTTTTTTGCACTCCACACCACCCTGGGTTAGACACTGGCTATATGCAAATCAGCTCTGACCCTGTGCCTCATGGGAACAGTCCAGTCCGAACTACCAAGCCATGTCTTTCCCAGACCGGAATCAAGCATCCAAGGACCGGTTTCTGGCTATCAGCCTTCATCAGCCTGGATAGCTTGACTCCAGTGGTGTGTAGAGCCTGGGACTCACGTCTGAGCATACCCAGCCCACTTGGGGTGAACATTGCAAAAAACACAGTTGATGTACAGAATGTAGAACAATGTCATACATTCACCCCAGTACAAGGATCTGGCCCTAAATCCATCGTTTTTTTGCACTCCACACCACCCTGGGTTAGACACTGGCTATATGCAATTCAGATCTGACCTTGTGCCTCATGGGAACAGTCCAGTCCGAACTACCAAGCCATGTCTTACACAAACTGCAGCAAGTCGTTGTTACTTGCATTGTAATGGTTCGCGTTGAAGCAACGCAGTCGTTGTAAATGTAAATGTAAATGTGGGTGTACTTGTAAAGCGCACTGCGACTCCATGGAGTATCCTGGCGCTGAAGACCGCTGAGGAACCCATCCTGGTTTTCCCTGTGAGATGGTCCCTTTCTGGGTATCTCCAAGGTGAAACCAGGCATCCCCGGCGTCTGTGGGGGGCTGTTGTAGAGATGAGGCAAGCTTAATGCCCAGAGTTGCCGCGTGTGTTCCCTGGTTAGAGTAGGCACCGAAGCGAGAATTATCAAGTCCGTTGTGACCCTGGTCCACGAACCTGCCGCGTCGAGAATTGAACCCTGGTCCCGGCCCGTTCTCTGCTTACGGGTCTGCCGCCTCTAACCAGTGAGCCACACCACTCCACAACAACCGCATTGTAATGGAATGCTTGAAAAGGGCATTTGTAGTAAAGAGACATATTCGGAGCAGATCTATCATACCACCTTAGACAGTGGCACATTGCTGCTTGTCACAAGCACATTCAAGCCGTGCACTGCTTTTAGTTGAAAATAAAGCAGCTTTTATTGATGTTTTTTGAGAGAACACAGACACAAGGCCTGTCCTCTGATTAAAAGTACATGGCAATTATGCATATTCGGTACTGACAACTTACCTTTAGAGGCCCAGTAAATGTAATGTAGTTAAGTGTGCACTGCTAAATTGCTTGCTGTCATTTTAAAGGGAGGGTGCTGTGCAGACTGCTTTTAAAATTAAATTAGAATGTAGAACAATGTCATACATTCACCCCAGTACAAGGATCTGGGCCTAAATCCATCGTTTTTTTGCACTCCACACCACCCTGGGTTAGACACTGGCTATATGCAAATCAGCTCTGACCCTATGCCTCATGGGAACAGTCCAGTCCGAACTACCAAGCCATGTCTTACACAAACTGCAGCAAGTCGTTGTTACTTGCATTGTAATGGTTCGCGTTGAAGCAACGCAGTCGTTGTAAATGTAAATGTGGGTGTACTTGTAAAGCGCACTGCGACTCCATGGAGTATCCTGGCGCTGAAGACCGCTGGGGAACCCATCCTGGTTTTCCCTGTGAGATGGTCCCTTTCTGGGTATCTCCAAGGTGAAACCAGGCATCCCCGGCGTCTGTGGGGGGCTGTTGTAGAGATGAGGCAAGCTTAATGCCCAGAGTTGCCGCGTGTGTTCCCTGGTTAGAGTAGGCACCGAAGCGAGAATTATCAAGTCCGTTTTGACCCTGGTCCACGACCCTGCCGCGTCGAGAATTGAACCCTGGTCCCGGCCCGTTCTCTGCTTACGGGTCTGCCGCCTCTAACCAGTGAGCCACACCACTCCACAACAACCGCATTGTAATGGAATGCTTGAAAAGGGCATTTGTAGTAAAGAGACATATTCGGAGCAGATCTATCATACCACCTTAGACAGTGGCACATTGCTGCTTGTCACAAGCACATTCAAGCCGTGCACTGCTTTTAGTTGAAAATAAAGCAGCTTTTATTGATGTTTTTTGAGAGAACACAGACACAAGGCCTGTCCTCTGATTAAAAGTACATGGCAATTATGCATATTCGGTACTGACAACTTACCTTTAGAGGCCCAGTAAATGTAATGTAGTTAAGTGTGCACTGCTAAATTGCTTGCTGTCATTTTAAAGGGAGGGTGCTGTGCAGACTGCTTTTAAAATTAAATTATATGCAAATTCGACTTTGAGATTTAAGGTACTTCCACAGTCTTAAACTTCCTAATTTGTATATATAAGTCACCCCTAAGGTCTCCCCTAGATACCCGAGGGGTAGGGTGCTGGGTACCCAATCAGGGGCATTATAAAAAAAGTTTTATATGCCCTGGTGAGGCAAAAAACAGACAGTTTTGTTTTCCCTAATTATAGCACCATGACTCCATAGGCTAACACCGGAATACTATAATAAAGTATAATTATTGATAGCAGTGAGCTAAAAATATACTTAAAGGTGTTAGAATGATAGCTAGATGAATCCAACAACTTGCCAATGTTACACTTATTATAATTGTCACAGAAAAGATGTTATAGAAATTGCTTTTCTAATGTGCTAAAATCCAGCCTTTCAGCAGTCTCTCCTGATTCTCCAGCCGTTGGCAGGCTGATCGAAACTGCTCTGATGAGGTTTGAAGTGGCTTACATTGAGACAAAGGACATCTGTTGGGAGGAGATCTGCATCTGCACATCAAAAGTCAGGATGAGGGTCGAGTAGTTAAACTGGACTTCAAAGAGGGAATGACAGGACAGGGCACAGACTCAACCCTACAACCTGCACCCCCAGCCTGATGGCAGCCCAAGTTATTGATTTAGCAGAGGGGCTGAAAGGGTAGTGTTAGGGAACGTTAGCCACACCAGTGTGATGGATTAGCAAGATTTTAACCTCCAGGAGAGATATTCCCCATTTGGATTTTAAAAGAACAGTACTTTCTGGGCCAAGAATATACCACGGTTTGGAGGAAGCTGTCCTACATCTGGGTGGCACCCTATACCCCATTGGTCGGATGAGCCCAACTGCTTGTCACCCATAAACAATGAGAGAGCTGACCAACATTTCAGATCCCTGCCTTGAAACTACAAGAAGAAGGTCTGCTCTGCTGGATCCTAGGACTACACAAGAGAGGACTAAACTCATAAGGACTGCACCTGCTGCACACTTTGGTGTTCAGCCAAAAAGGACTTTGCTTTGCCCTGAAAGTTGAAGGAGTGGAGTCACTGAAAGCAACAGGTTAAATTAGCTCCACATGCATCATCCCCACCAAGAAGAACACATCTGGAAAGCATTCAGTGGGCTTTTACAGATTTGGCCAGGTGTATTATTGGTCTTGGAGACCTAACTTTGCATGGAGAAACTCAGAGAATTTAGAACCCTGGATTGGGTTTGTGGACCCTCAAAGACTCATAGGAAATGTCTTGAGAAAAAGGATTTCCTGCTGGGCCTTTGGACTGCAAAAGAGAAGACTGTACATTCAAGGCTTCAGGAGAAAAGGACTTTGCTTGTCTTAATTGATAAGGAGTGAGCTCCCGGAATATCAACAGGTAGAAAAGTGTTGGAAGGGCTACCTGCAACATCAACAACGATGACAAGTCCAGCTGACAAGCTTCACCAGTATTTTACTTGGATTGACAAGGTGCATTGTGGGAGTTGTTGTTCCAAACTCCAAGAGGCAAACCAGTACTTTTGAACCCATGGCTGGTGCTGTGAACATCTTGTTTTTCGGCATCAATAAACACTTTTGCAAATAAGTGTATAAGTGTTACATCACAAGTGCTTGGAGTCTTGACTTTTTTCTGGTCCCGTGCAAATTTTTTTTTTTACCCTTTGAGCGCTATTTGCATTTAACCCCTAGTTTTACTTTGATTAAAGGTGCTGGCACAAAATATTGTAGAAAAAATATTGTGTAGGCAAAATATTGTGTCAAGAATTTTGAAGATATTGTGAAGATAAGTGTCTATAGGTAAAAAATGTTTAAGTATACTTTATTCCACATATATGTACCTTGACAATATATATATATATATATATATATTCACGCTCTCTCCTCCTGTAGAGAAGGGGAGCACTCTCAGACGGGTGCGTGATGCGGTTACAGGACTCGCAATATATCTCGCTCAGGTTTCCACTACCACTTCGATAGAAACCACGCACTCCGGGGATAATTCTCCAACACTTTATTCAGTTAGCAACAGACGCATTTCGGCGCTCCGCCTTCCTCAATGTTACAAACATATTGAGGGGACGCCATGTTTTATCAGTCGCATCCACGTAACTTTTCCAGTGAAAACAATCAAGGGACTCATTTCATACACCATATTGGTTGAGTATTTGTATTGAGATTGCATTGAAATCATTCATTCCATATAAACACGTTAACTGTATTATGTTCAATGCGTCATACTGCAAAGTATTATCTTTCACTTTGCAGTGGTATTAATTACATTAATTGTAACATTCACAAAATTTAAAATACTGCCGTGAATCGGCTATGTTTATTCATAAATCTCTACCAGGGTATGGCGTTGCTAAAGTCAGTGTATCTGACAGCCAATCTTTTAATTAGTATGTCAGCACCAGTCTATATTTAGTATCGGTTTACTTTTACCGAATATCGTCACTGGTAATAGCAGCGCCATTTTGGTAGTTTATACGGCCGTGTATAATACAGCTAATGTGTTTATATGGATTGAATGATTTCAATGCAACCTCAATACGAATACTCAACCAATATGGTGTATGAAATGAGTCCCTTGATTGTTTTCACTGGAAAAGTTACGTGGATGCGACTGATAAAACATGGCGTCCCCTCAATATGTTTGTAACATTGAGGAAGGCGGAGCGCCGAAATGCGTCTGTTGCTAACTGAATAAAGTGTTGGAGAATTATCCCCGGAGTGCGTGGTTTCTATCGAAGTGGTAGTGGAAACCTGAGCGAGATATATTGCGAGTCCTGTAACCGCATCACGCACCCGTCTGAGAGTGCTCCCCTTCTCTACAGGAGGAGAGAGCGTGAATATATATATATATATATATATATTGTCAAGGTACATATATGTGAAAAGTTATGTGGATGCGACTGATAAAACATGGCGTCCCCTCACAATGTTTGTAACATTGAGGAAGGCGGAGTGCCGAAACGTGTCTGTTGCGAACTGAATAAAGTTTTGGAGAATTATCCCCGGAGTGCGTGGTTTCTATCGAAGTGGTAGTGGAAACCTGAGCGAGATATATATATATATATATACATATATATATATATATATATATATATATATATATTACCTACTGGCGGTCGCCAGTAGGTAGTTATAGTTAGGATCTAGTTTCCATAGGAAATCCGCAACATTCTATAGGGAATAACTTTGGCACCGGTTGATGAATCCCTGCGAATTTCTCAAAGAAGATGGCCCGCTCCGCTCCTTCCCTGAAAGTCTCGGGAAGATTCGTCAAGAGGGGGCTGAGAAAAAGGGGGGTCCCAAAACGTGTTTTCCCCATGTTAATTTCCATAGGACGATTAGACACGGCTACAGCCTGAACCGCTGAACGGAATTACACCAAATTTGGGAAAATGGTAGGGTCGTTGCTGAGAAAATTAAAGTTAAAATCAATTATATATCTATAAGCGCGCACCGTGCAGGCACCGTGCCGTGCACGAGCTTCATGCTAATTGGCTGCCACTGTCTGTCAACACTCCAAAACAGAAATTGATGGCAGCCATCTTGTGCCTCAGTAGACTGAGGCACAAGAAAGCAGAAAAAAAAGTGTAGACCTCAAAAAGGGGGCAGGGTAGAAGCACCCTGACCCCCTAGGCCTGCTCAGACCCCTAAGGCGAGAAGAAAAAAACTATTCGAAAAATCCCCCCCCCCCCCCAATTATTTTTTTTGCCTTGGGGGTCCATGTGGGAAACCCTGAGCAGGCCTAGGGGGTCAGGGTGCTTCTACCCTGACCCCTTTTTGAGTTCTAAAACTTCTCGAGCATGAGCTGCATGCTCATTGGCTTTCAACACTTCAAACCAGGAAGTGTTGGCAGCCATCTTGTGCTCGGTAGACCGAGGCACAAGAAAGCAGAAAAACAAACATGTAAAACACATAAAAGGGGGTAGGGTAGAAGCACCCTGACCCCCAAGGCCAAAAATGTTTTTTTTAAAAACCCGGTATGTTTATTTAAAAATTACCCCCCAGGGGGACCAAATTGTGGCGGCATAGTGATAAAGAAGTGTGGGGGGTGCCCAATCCCCCCCCACACTGCCCCGGGGACCGCCACCCTCCGGGGCAAAGCAACGCAGCCCCCTGGCGCATACTGGAGGCTCCTGGTGGGCTAGTTGCCTCCCAGGGACCCCCAGTATGCAAGGGGAATTAGTTCCCCCTCTGCAAACGCATCAAGGGGCTGCGTTGCAGAGAGGTGTACAAACATTTTTTATCAATTTATATAAAAAATATGTAATGTAATTTAAAAAATACTATATTTAACAATAAAAAAATTGTAATAATGTAGTAAATCAGTATAAAAAATATAACAATTATTACATTAAAAAATTTTCATTTACAAAACCATCGAAATTCACTGAAAAAACCATAGGTTTTACAATCGTTATAGTTAGGAATTAGCATTTTAAAAACCTTTGAAATTCACTGAAAAAACCATAGGTTTCACACCAGTTATAGTTAGCTGGTCATTTTACTCATACAAAACCTTTGTTCAGCTAACTATAACTCGCGCGCCCTCAATGCACTGCTGATGATGTCACATATTACATCACTCATGACATGGTCAGTGACATCACTCATGACATCACTGATGACATCTCAAATGACATCAGAGAGAAAAACAGGACAGAACCAAGACCTCCAATAATTATTAACAAAGTCAAGATAGTGTAACCCGAATGCAACGCTAATCATACATCACCTAACGTAAACCGTCCCCATCATGATGATAAAGACCTTCTCACTCTATATCACTCACAATAGAACAAAACATATGATTGTGTCCATAATGACCTGTTCGGGCGGTGGGTAGATGACCTTCCACCCAATAAGTATTAAGTCCGTATGGCAGAATAGTGCCAAAGTCCAGTAAAGTCACAAGTTACATAGATCCTAGGACAAAAATCAGAAATTCCGTATATAAAAATGCACTGAAATGTATGCTTCATAAATTCATTGATCAAGCAAAACATAAACACACATCCTCCCCACTGTTGCTAGTGCTGCCTAATATAGAGTCAGTGGACAGGCAAACCCAATATTATCTAGTGATGATTGCACAAGTGTTCTCAATGGGAAAAACGGGTAGAAAACTACACTTTAATTGTAAGACCCATATTAAATATCACAAACATGTGCAATAGCGTGTTTTCCTTAATATCACATAAATTCATATACAGGACTAGTAGACAAAATGAATCTACACGTTTTAAAGAAATACTTAATACTTAAATCCTCTCATGAGCATGGAGTTATAAAAACAGCTCGTACTAAGGCCAAAAACCCAGATACCATGTAACGTACTATCATCACCCCGAATAAGGATCCATGTCTCACAGGAGAGTGCTCATCATGTCTGTATCGCGTGGCCACCCGTACCATATTGGGTTTTCAATATATATAGTCCTTCACGCCTACGTCATATCGCGACTATTAGGGGGTAAAACAATCGTGCCCATCTTTGAATGGTCTCTCTGAGCCGTCCCTTACCCCATAATGTGACCTCATATGGATGGGGTCACTGCTACAATTAGGCGTTTACTAAAAACCGATCTCAATAAAAAAATGTTTGTTAGCTCCAATCCTAAAAGTGATTGCCTGAATATAGTATACTTAGTAAGTGTAGGAAAAATTAGTGTATATTGTTCTATACTCCACTCTTCTGACCGATGTATTGTGGTACAGGTTTGCAACCATTGTTAAATATTAACCTGTAATTCATCACGAGTGACCCATACTATAAGGCTCCTTCCACATCTATACTATGGTCCAGTCTGACACTATTACAAGTCAATTAAATAAGGCTCGCAAGAATTCTTTTACACTGAAGCACATAATCTGATGGTAACCAATCAAGCCCCCTTTACATAGGAGAAACAAACTTACAATGAACAAACCGTGCTCATGTGTCAAATCCTAAATCTAAATACATATAAAAAAATAAATGTAAACTCCTAAATTCCAATATTATATCTCATTAGGGTATGGAGTCACATAAATATATACACCAAATGGTGGGACGCAGCCACCTTAAATAAAGACTTGAGGCTAAATAGGATTCCCATGCCGCCAACCGCTGGTTCACCCCGGAATTAAAAAAACTGAAGTTGGCCGCACGGAGGGCCGAGCGAGTCTGGAGAAGATCCTACAGCCCTGAGCAGAAGACAGCTTACTTGTCCGTGCTACAAGTTTATAAAAAGGGCATTCTCGAAGCCAAAACTGAGTTTTACACGAACAGGGTGATGGCAGCAGAGTCTCTCTCCAAGGAAATATTTGCTACTGTTCACGAACTGGCTTCATCTGGCAGAGCCACGTCTACCATCCCCCCTTCCCAGTCCCTCTGTAACTCACTCAATGAGTTTTTTATTGACAAAGTTGCCAAAATTAAACTTAACATTCCCCCCCCTCCCCCCACATTTGTCAATCCCTCCCCTCCCCCCACGGGCCCCAAACTGACTACCTTCCCTCTGTTAACTACTGATTCTCTTCCTCCGTTGTTGGTCCGAGTCAAGTCAGGTTCCCCCTTGGACTTCGCCCCAGCTCACATCCTCAGGGAAATCTACTTAGCTTGTCCTATCCCGGCCCTGACTCTCCTCAATGACTCACTTATATTGGGCTCTGTCCCTAGTTTACACAAATCAGCGGTTGTTGTCCCAATCATAAAAAAAACGGGCGCTGATCCATCTTCCCCTGCCAACTACCGCCCCATTTCCCTTCTGCCCTACCTAGCAAAAGTCCTTGAAACTCACGTCACGACCACCCTGAGTGCCCATGTAGAAGCTAATAACTGCCTCTCCTCCCGCCAAGCCGGGTTCAGACCCCTGCACTCTACGGAGAAAGTGGTGATCTCGGTGATGGACAGGCTACGGGAAGGCATTGATACCAAGACACCTCAAGCCCTGATACTTTTAGACCTATCCGCCGCTTTTGACACGGTGGATCACTCCATTCTTCTCAGCCGTGTCAGGGCGGCGGGCATTGAGGGCTTGGCCTTCTCGTGGCTTGAGTCATTCCTAGCCGGGAGAACCCAGGCGGTTCACCTAACCGGTTTTGCTGCGGCCTCCCGTAAGGTTGAGTGCGGGGTCCCCCAGGGCTCGTCACTTTCCCCCCTTTTATTTAATTTATACATCTTCCCCCTCATTTTTATGTTACAGCAGCTGGAGGTCACGGTGTTCAATTACGCCGATGACCTCCAACTAATTTTTAACCTCTCTCATTCCCCCTCATCTGCCCAGAACGTCCAGTCAGTGATGAGATTCATCCAGGACTGGATGAACTGCAATCACCTCAAACTCAATCCAGACAAAACTGAGTTGGTTTTGACTGGAGGTGGTTGCAGTCCATGGTCCCCTTCCTTTTGGCCCCCCTCACTTGGTGTCCCCCCCTCTCCTGTACCTAAAGTCAAAACCCTTGGGATCTTTCTGGACTCACAACTCTCTATTCATTCACACATCAGTTCAGTGGTCTCCTCTTGTTTTTTTTCTTTGAGAATAATTAGGAAAGTTTCCCGCTTCTTTTCTCTTCCCGCCTTAAAAATTATTGTGCTAGCCCTGGTATTGTCCCGTATTGATTACGGCAACGTAATTTACAACGGGGCTCCCGCTTACGCGATCCACCGCCTGCAGCTGGTGCAGAACCAGGCTGCGCGCCTGATCCACGGCCTTCCCAAATACCACCGGGCCAGCCCACTACTAAAAGCTCTGCACTGGCTGCCGGTGCGGGAGCGTGCCCTCTTCAAACTCGGCTGCCTTACTTTCCAGGCCAGATCAGGGACTGCCCCTAAATTTCTATGCTCTGCCGTTACCCCTTATCTCCCTGGCAGAGAGCTTCGCTCCTCCCATGCGGCCCTCTTAGCCATCCCCCGATTTAAGAAACAGAGGGCTGGTGGTGCGAGGTTCGCTGCCCTGGCCCCAACTTTCTGGAACTCCCTTCCCGTTGCCCTCCGCACCTCGCCCTCCTATACCCAGTTCCGGAAGGATCTTAAAACCTTCCTGTTCACTAAAGCCTACTCTGTCTAACCCCCCCCTACTGCTGCTACCCTCCGTAACGCAATAGCGCCATGAAACCGCTAGGTAGAAGTGCGCTGCACAAATACTTTTAAATTCAAATTCAATTCAATTCCTCGTGGCCTTTGATCCAGCGCTCTCACCAAAATATTGCACAAAATGACACTATCTACTACCACAAAACTTACACTACAACACTAGGCCCATAACAACAATAGAGCGCTTGAATCATGAGGCGATAAGATCTAAATATAGTTGTTTAAACCATCTGCAATAATCAAGACCAGCTTGTCATTTTAGAAAGTTTATTTTAACACATCTAGAAAAACTTAGGTTTTGGTATTTTATTAAACAAGCATTAGAAAATGTCATAAAGAAAGATTTATTCAGTATTAATAAAAAGAGCATAAATCAAAAATTATTATTCATTAGCAAGAATAAGTAAAATTAAGCATTTTCCAAAATCCTAACTATATCTCAGTCTCTACCCTCATCACCTAGTAATAAAGTATTTAATAAAAACTCCTGTCCTCACGTGTAAAGTCCATCAGCATAACATCGTCCTCCAGAATTCTCGAGCGTAAGCCAACTATGTGTTCTCTGAACCTATTCTTATACCCTAATTTTAGCTGAGCTAACTATTTTTCACATTCCAGCAGACGAATTCTAGTTCTCCATTGGCTGAGCCACCTCGTACCACAGTAAACTGTGACACCTCCTTCTTACATGCCCGGGCAAATTCACTAGTCCATTGTTCATTTAGAAGTCTTGGCAGCTCTCCTTAGACTGCTACATTTTGTAGCGACAGCTTCCTTTTTAACCTTGAGCTTAGTCAGCTCTGAACTCCCGTGGCACGTTAGCAAACGTTAGCAGATTTCTCCAAAAAGTCATCTTTTTAGCAGTTCAATCCAAAACCTTTCAAAATAAAAGCTCAGAGGCCTTTTCCATCCTTCTTGGAATTATTTTCACTTGAGCCATTTTCATCATTAGGCCTCTTTCAGAAAGCGTCAATTTTCTGCGCCACCGTCCCTGCGTCACTTTTAAAAGGGAACTATTTTCCTGCAGTCATCTCTAAGCTTCACTTGTAAAACTATTATATAAACAAACACAAAGAATAATTAATGCAAGAAATACAGTTTGTTCTGTTGCCTCCCATCATTGCTAATTATTAACCCATTAGTCTAAATTACCTAGCAGTAAAGCACAAATAAAGCAGCATTTTATATCTACCTATCTTCATTAATCCATAAAACCTTATGTGCACCTAGAATAGTAGAAATGACATCACATAGACAAGGGAAGCAAAATAAGCACATGCCATTATTTCAAAAACAGCTGCTATTAGTTATGACATGACAATAGACAAGATTAATTTATTATTTTCCACATACATAAGAATGCAACATAATGCACATTTATGAGCACACATGTTAGTTTCCCACGTGTTCTGTGAAAATGCAACTTTAAACTAGGTTGAATTAGCATACACAGCACAAATTGTTAGCATTATTAATTTATTTATGGAAGTGTGACTTCATGGGTTTAAACAAATTTTTGTTTTCTATCCCGCTCCATCAACTCCCTCATCTGGTGATTAACAAATCACCACACCAGCACCCAAAAATTTAGCAAAGATTTTATCTAAGATGAACATGATTCAATTTCACCTGTGTTAGTATTTCTAAAGACTTATCTCATCAGTTTATCTACAATTCTCATATTGAGTTTTAAGAAACCCCTCTAGTTCTATTTCTTTCTCTTGTGTAACATACAACTGAGCTTCAATGAAAGTGTTGCAAAATTATAACTAATAAAATGTCAGTATCTTGCTTGTCATATTAACCTTAAACTTCTCCTTGATTATTTCTAAAAGAACAATAACCTAAATTAACCAAAGCAGAATTATGTTTTCATTAAGCTTGCAAAGAAAAATAAAACAAAAATTTTAAAAATTTTACCTAAATTTTCTAAAAATTTCTAACACCCCCCTTTTTCAATTTTTTTTTTTTTTTTTTTTAAACCTTCTAACAGTTTTTCTTCGACCTAATGTCACAAATTAATTTTTCAGCTAACAGTATTTCTTCGACCTTGTGTCATCTAACAAGATTTCTTCAGCCTTATGCCAAAAATAGAAACCAAAAATTTTAACAGGCATGTACTTCAATCATTGTCACTTTTGTTTTCAATCTTTTCCTGACTGTGACTATTTACCTCCATTACAGGTATTACTTCTATTTTCTTTCCTGCCTCACTTTTCTTTTTAGAATCTTTTTCACTTGATATCTCATCAATTTGTTCCTTTGATCTGTGTCTCAATTTGAATTTTAGGCCTTCATTTTCTTCTGGCCAGTTATCACTTTTTCTTAGTAATTTCTTCTTTTGCTTGGTCACATTACATTCTGTTCTCCAAGCTCCTTTTCTGAATTTTCTTATTTCAGAATCTTCATCACTCTCATCAGTTTCAGTGTCAGAAATTTTCATTCTGGACTCAGGTACTTCTTTACTCGGCAGCTTCACTCTGTTAGGAACGTCATCTTTGTAGCTGGCACTTGGCAATTCATTTTCTTCTTCAATTACCTTCAACTTCCCAGTTTCAGAATTCCTGTTCCTGCTTTCAGAGCTACTTTTCTGCTTTTCAATACTCTCCTGGTCTTGAATCACAATCTGATCACATTCTTCTTCTGCTTCTTTTTCTGGCAGATTTCCATCATTTTCTGAGTCTTCAGTCACAACTTTCAAGTCTTCTTCAATCAAGGCTTGTTTTCTATTTATGTTCTCCAGATGTCGACCAACTTGTCGATCTTCAAGATCTGGATTCTCTTCAGGCTCTTTTTCAGAATCTGAATCAGTAATTGTGACACTATCCTCATCAGGATTTTCAGGTGTAGTTACACGAAAAGTATGGCCAGTGTCAATCCACCTCTTCAGTCTTTTGCACTTCTCTGCATTTGTTGTGACAAGACTGACTGACCTCCTTTTCTGCCACCTTGGCACTAGAGAATTTCTTTTTAGACGAACCTTTTTCCTGATCCTTTTACCTGGTAACGGATCAAATACTTGTTCTTTTTCTCTTGTTTGCACTTCAGTTTCATCTTCATCAAACACAGAAATCATTTCATCTGATAAATTCCTGCAGTTCTCCAAATTGATGCCATCATTGATAGTCATCATTCTCTTCTCTGGTATGAATGTCTGTCTCATGACCTTGTCCATCATTATCTCACGTGGACTTAAATCTGTCTTTTTATCAGTAGTACTTCTCAGAAACATCAAAACAAGTGGAAGAATATCTGTCCACTTTGTACCTGCAGCTAGGCACATTTCTGCATCTCTGTCCTTTATAGTACGGTTCTCATGCTCCTCAACATCTGAAATTTCTGTTCTATCTGTACAATGGAGCAATCTGTTTTCAATATGTCTTTTGTTATCTGATAACTTTGCAACAGTAATTTCATCATTACGTCGCATCTGAAATGTTCCAACCCATTTTGTAATCAAACAGAAAATCACAAAAATGTAGCACAGTTTGTAATGCAGTGACATCTCACAGAAATCCATTTGTAATCTGGTCAATGAACCACTCTCCTGTAATTCAGTTCCCAATCTCACAACTGTTCTCTTAATTGTGTTCACTTGCTGACAAATCAGACACCTCTGGTAAAGAAATTCTGCAATTTTATAGTACATTCTGTCCATGTCAGTAATCATGCTATTTAGCAAAACTATTCCACCATCTTTGTGTGACAAAATCTCATCCTCATCTCGCTGTCTAAAATCTGTTCTCAACCATGTACCTTTCTCCTCATGAGTTGCTTCATCTTGTAAGCCTTTGACTACTTGCCATGTTTCAACTACAGATGTTAGTATTAGTGAACTCAAAGCATGTTCATCATTCATTTTGTATGCTGCACATATCACGACAGCAAACCTTTCTGACAATTGAATATCATCAATCAATCTTTTAATTAAATTTGCATTTCTGTTAAGTGAACCTGTAAAAGTCAATGTTTCAATCTGTTGATCAATTGCATCCTTTACTTTTATGTCTTCACTCAAAAGAACATCATTTTTATTCCAACATTCTGGAAGTGCATTTAATCTTTTCGGACTGTTTTCTTGTTCTTTATTTAATCCTGTATTTGTATTCTCTGTCTGTTCATTAACAAAATTTTGCAATGGCAGTGAAGCCATGTCAATCTGCTGAACCATTACCTGTCGCTGTATTTGTAACTCTTTATTTAACTCATTTATCTCAGTTTCCTTTTTAATTGACCAGAATTTTGACTCGTCTGACTGTGTCAATTCAATTAGGTCAATGTCAGACTTCTCACTTACCAGAACTGAAGTCATCTCTGTTTCTTGCTGATCTGTAGTCCCTACTAATTCAATCTCAAGTACAATAGAATAAACCTTTTCAGTTAATGGGACCTTTAAATTTGCGGAATTAATTTCATCTTTTCTAAGTACAGGAACTATCTCTGTTTCCATATATTTCATGGACTCCTTTAAATCATTTGATGAATTTACATAATCAGGAATATTAATTCCAGATGTACCAAGCATCTCATTATGTTTTTCAGTTGCATCATTTTTAGAAGAAGTCTGAGCTGGCACTTTATCAATCTGATCTGACACTTTTGGCGTTACATTAATCTGTTCTGGGGATCTTCTTGAATTTCTGTTCTGATCCATATTTACAACATCAATTGTACACTGATCTATATTTTCTACTCTGACACTTTTATTATTTATTTTTGCTAATTTTGGAATCTTTAATTTGCTCTCGCATTTGGCAACAACCCTTTTCATTTTCTTGTATAAGGAAGACATTTTATTTAATTAATTTAGTAAACGTACTCTCTAAATTTGCCTTGCAGCGTTTGCTGATCAATTAATTAATTAATTTAATTTAACACTATCAAATATTGAAAACCTTATAATTTGGTCAATTTAATGTATCTCCTAATTTACCTGTATCACTAAATTTAATTAACCTGTAAAGAAAAATATCAATTTGCAAAAACAGTAGCAACGCAATATTTATTTATAGTAATACCAACATATAATCACATGTGTTTTAATTGTACTTATTTTTCACTTACACACCTTCTGCTACATATACCTGTGAAAAAAGAAAACCTAATCTGTTTTGCCTTAATTTACATATAATTTCTTGCTGCCACCTTGAACACAGTGCAAATTTCTTAATTACACCAGTAATTACAGTAACTAGCAAAATGCTTGGAAATATTTATTTATTTAATTATGTTGCACTACTACTTAATTTTGTATTAATTAATAATTAATGTCCTCACTTTAATCACCTTTGATGCTATTATCCTAATATATCTACTATATTTATTCACTAATTAACAAAATGTGTTGTTTTAAATTTCAAAAAACAATTAATAAAATGAAGCTTTGGGCATTAATAATGTGGAAAAACTAAATCTTTGGCAAAAAGTAAACAATATCAATCATCACGAGTGTTTTGACTAATCAGCATGTGACTGTACAGCGCTCAGCCAACCAGAATGCCCACCAAGTCTTGACCAATCCAGTCGCGGTCTCTCTATGACACTACGTCGTCTGAGCCAATCATAATAATGTTCTTTTCTAGCAACAGCAAACAGACCTCCCTCAACCAAGCCTCCTAATGGAGAAATTAAGATTTAGGAAGTATAGCACAATCTTACTATCACTTTAGGGCCAGCGCCCATCACAATAGCCAGCGCACAACAAAACACGAAGCTCAGGGCAATTAGGAATAATTCTAGACCTCGCCCAGACTTGGAACCACACACGGAGCTTCGCCCAATCAGAGCGCAGCTCCCCTGACTAGGACTAAAAGCGAAGCCTCGCCCAATAGCTCACGAGCCTCCTCAACCAATAAGGTCGCGGCCCCTGTATGACGCTGCGCGTCAACAGCCAATGGGTGCGCGGCCTTTCTATGACGCGCCGGAACTTCCACAAATCACAGCGCTGTCCCTTCGTGAATATTTCAAAGTCTGCACAAGTATTTCAAAGCCTGGCAAAGTTACAGAAAAGGTGTTACGCGCAATCGTTTTATTTTATTTATCATGCATTCACTCGCCCACTTCAGTCATAACACCCCTCTCTACTGAAAACAGCAGTACCTTTACATCAATGGAAACCAAAGCGGACACTTTATTTTACTCGAGGACTTTTGCAAAATTCACAGGCAATAATTATGCACATTAGTTTACCCTAACGCCACTATTCTAAATAAAGAACTGCTATTAACAAATTACAATGCAGCTCAGTTCTGATACTGCGCGTCGCTAGCCAATGAGTGCACAGGCTTTCAGTGACGCTGCGCGTCAATAACCAATCAGTGTACTGTTTTTGTGTTGACGCGACGGACCTCATTTAATTACAGCGCGGCCCTCCTCGTAATTATTACAGTATCGAGGGAGGCTAGCAGGCTAAAAGAATACAGCGTATTAATACGCAAAGGCCTTTTCAGAACCCCGCTCGACGAGAGCGCGGCTCCCCCTTGCAACAGTCTCCAGACAACACACGGAGCTCTGCCCAATCAGAGCGCGGCTCCGTGCATGACGCGTCGGTGTTCCAACCAATGGCAGCGCGGCGGCTGACGCAAGCAGCCGCTGTAGCTGGCAGCTCTCCCCTTCGCCTCTCGCTCGGCAAACAGCCCCTCCCTCACAAAATGTATTTACTATGGAGCGCTCTAAGTTCTTCTTTTGATATCAACGTTTGGGAAAATTATTTTTTAAAATAAAACGGGCATTTATTTAGTGGACGCTTGTTAAGACCAAATTTCTCATTATAAGACACTCCAGTCACTTCAATTAATCGGAGTGTTGTGACACGTTTGATTGCTTGACAGCAGTTTTTCTTATTCTTTAAGGAACGTGTATACTACACGCATCTATGTTTATTTCAGCAGTATTATTGAAATAAAGGGAACAAAAGTAGACGTTTAGCTTGTTACAGCATAACGACACCTCAGCCAATCAGGGGGCAGTTTTTCATATACAATGCTGACGCTCTAGCCAATCCGAGCGCGGCAATTCTGACGTAGGCAGCTGCTGCAGCTGCAGACTCTCTCCCCACACGTTCTCACTCCTAAAACCAGCCCCTCCCTTACAATTTTCGATCGGGGCACTTTTTAATCATTTTAAACTACGGAGAACAATATAATACTATATTTAAAGCGTGGAATGTTTATAAATTTAATTCTAATCGCTTTTTACTTATTTTAACGAGTTTAATAACGTGGAATACCTTAATTATTGCCTAATTAACACAAAACATTCTAAAATGCTCCTGAATGTTTTAAATTAGCACAGTTCACCTTTTTATACTTTTCAACTATGCTGAATACTTTTGATTTGAATTTTATTAACGTGCAGAGCTTTTAAATGTATTTAAACACTGCACAACATCATAAAAAGTCTTAGAATGGTACAGACTTTATCCTGAACTTTCCTAAGTACCTTAAAATGACTTTTGGTACATTTTAGTGAATACATAAAACGAAACACATCTGTCTGCTTCTCTAATTAGGATAGTTTACATACATTCAAGTATCCACACTTCGGAATAGACGGCGCTATTCACACTAAGGATAATTTCCATTTGCCAGTAGAGCAACTCTTACCCTACCCTTCTAACACGTAAGAATATGAACTCATTTTGCTCTGAACCCACCGCGAAGTGAAAGTATCTAAGAGTTCCACTTGAACATACCTTACAAAACAATCACGCACTTTCACACTGAAAATTCCCTAACTTCAGTCACACATGAAATCCGTACAGGACTCTCACCTGTTTATAGAAATCATGCACCGTTAGCAAAATAACACCGTTATCCGTACAGGGCTCTCACCTGTTTATAGATATAAAACATGTACCCGTACAGGACTCTAACCTGTTTATAGATAATCATGCACCGACATTACCCTGCCCTTCACTCAAGCTTGAATATAACTAATACTCTTATCACAGTGAGTTTTATGGAAGGCGCTTTGTCCCTATTCTCATGCTGCTCTAATTTCTTAGAAAACCCTCACTATTACAAGATTCACACCTAGCCCTAAAACTGTGTTGCACGGCGACAACACTGTATTGCACGGCGACAATACTTCTGGTACACGGCGATACCAACAGTGATACTCGGCGATATCACAGAAACAGATCAGATATTCTGCATGACTACCTTCTCATCACACAGTTTTTGTACCGGTACACACATAGCACAAAATAAACAAACTCAACATGTGTTAAAACTTAATCCTATGAATTTACCAACATATATGTATCATGCATGTAACATGTATGTCAAAAACAACATATATAAACCGTCCGATGGCTACCAGAAATTGATCCAGCGCTCTCACCAAAATATTGCACAAAATGACACTATCTACTACCACAAAACTTACACTACAACACTAGGCCCATAACAACAATAGAGCGCTTGAATCATGAGGCGATAAGATCTAAATATAGTTGTTTAAACCATCTGCAATAATCAAGACCAGCTTGTCATTTTAGAAAGTTTATTTTAACACATCTAGAAAAACTTAGGTTTTGGTATTTTATTAAACAAGCATTAGAAAATGTCATAAAGAAAGATTTATTCAGTATTAATAAAAAGAGCATAAATCAAAAATTATTATTCATTAGCAAGAATAAGTAAAATTAAGCATTTTCCAAAATCCTAACTATATCTCAGTCTCTACCCTCATCACCTAGTAATAAAGTATTTAATAAAAACTCCTGTCCTCACGTGTAAAGTCCATCAGCATAACATCGTCCTCCAGAATTCTCGAGCGTAAGCCAACTATGTGTTCTCTGAACCTATTCTTATACCCTAATTTTAGCTGAGCTAACTATTTTTCACATTCCAGCAGACGAATTCTAGTTCTCCATTGGCTGAGCCACCTCGTACCACAGTAAACTGTGACACCTCCTTCTTACATGCCCGGGCAAATTCACTAGTCCATTGTTCATTTAGAAGTCTTGGCAGCTCTCCTTAGACTGCTACATTTTGTAGCGACAGCTTCCTTTTTAACCTTGAGCTTAGTCAGCTCTGAACTCCCGTGGCACGTTAGCAAACGTTAGCAGATTTCTCCAAAAAGTCATCTTTTTAGCAGTTCAATCCAAAACCTTTCAAAATAAAAGCTCAGAGGCCTTTTCCATCCTTCTTGGAATTATTTTCACTTGAGCCATTTTCATCATTAGGCCTCTTTCAGAAAGCGTCAATTTTCTGCGCCACCGTCCCTGCGTCACTTTTAAAAGGGAACTATTTTCCTGCAGTCATCTCTAAGCTTCACTTGTAAAACTATTATATAAACAAACACAAAGAATAATTAATGCAAGAAATACAGTTTGTTCTGTTGCCTCCCATCATTGCTAATTATTAACCCATTAGTCTAAATTACCTAGCAGTAAAGCACAAATAAAGCAGCATTTTATATCTACCTATCTTCATTAATCCATAAAACCTTATGTGCACCTAGAATAGTAGAAATGACATCACATAGACAAGGGAAGCAAAATAAGCACATGCCATTATTTCAAAAACAGCTGCTATTAGTTATGACATGACAATAGACAAGATTAATTTATTATTTTCCACATACATAAGAATGCAACATAATGCACATTTATGAGCACACATGTTAGTTTCCCACGTGTTCTGTGAAAATGCAACTTTAAACTAGGTTGAATTAGCATACACAGCACAAATTGTTAGCATTATTAATTTATTTATGGAAGTGTGACTTCATGGGTTTAAACAAATTTTTGTTTTCTATCCCGCTCCATCACCTTAGGTCACAGATTTCCCCAACCTATGATGATTTGGAGGCAGATTTACTGTTTCAATGGGAAAATAATTAATCAATAGTTCCAATGATTTGATTAATATCCTTATTGAGAATGCGAAGAGGAAAATAAATAAATTACTCCTATATATTAGTGCACTCGAGTTAGAGAGTAACACACTTACTTTGCCTTAAGCGACTCAAAATAATTTTGCCATATTAGAGGATATCCTAATGAAATTGCAGGATGAAATCAAGCAAAGGAAAGCAAGGAAGTTAAAAAAGATACCTCCACTGATAAAAATGGAGGCGCTTCCTATAACAGTGGAGCCTCTACACCTTCAAGTAACCTTTCCAGTGGCGAAAGAGAAGACCTAGGAAAGGGTGCATCCAATCAAGTCATGGAGAATACTTTTTTAAAGGAAGTAATGCGGATAAGAATGGGCAACAGGGAAATGGGATCGAGAAACAGAGGAAAAGAGATTAGAAGACTAGAAGAGGATTAAGAGACGAGGTGTCTGGAAAAGGAAAGAAGGGGCATGCAGACATGCTTATGGAAAAAACAGTAAATATAAATTAATGTGACCCTGGGTGTGAGGAAATCAAATTTGTTAATTTATCTGATGTTGTTTTGATGACTGAAATGCGTTCTGTGTTAAAATGTGGTTTGGGTTATTGTCCAGTCCAAAAATATGATTGGTAAGCAATGCAAATTTGTATAAATGTATGAGACTGTTGAAAATAAAAACTTTTTTGCAATAAATCTGCACAAAGAATTGTATCTGATTGCAAATTTTAAAGTGAGTAATTTAATCATTCAAGATGTATATGACACCCACACATTGTTAACACTTACAGATTGTGAGGAAGTACCAATAACATTGACTAGAATATTATCAGACTTGGAAGATAACACTGATTTATGTATGGACAGTGGCTTAAGACTGATATCAAAATGATCACCACAACTCACAACGGGAAATAGTATTGATATCTTTCACAAGGCTATGAAGTTAAAGATTGACAAAAAGATCAATATAGAGAGAGATGCAAAAAGAAAGGTTTCAAATAGGACAATCTTACTAATTTGAAACATAGTGTATTGAAGTCCTTACAGGATAATAAGACTCTCATCATTAGGGAAGCGGATAAGGGGGCAATATTGCCTTAATGAATAGAGTTGATTATGATCAATCAGTATTGTCACAACTTATTGATCCCATCTTTTACTTGAGATTGGCTATGAACCCCCTGCCTAAGATAATGATGACAATCAATAAAGATATGAAACTTTGGCATGAACAGGGTCTCCTGAGCTATGATGAGCACTTATATCTGCGGATTGAACACCCACTGATTTCCGTGTTTTTATACACTTCGGAAACTTCACAAAGACCCAGTGACGCACCCTGGGAGACCAATTGTCTCCGGTATTGGGGGTTCCCACGGAAAGGTGTTCCCAATTTATAGACATTTACCTGACACCTCTATTGATGAAATTACCATTGTATATTCAGGATATGATGCACATTCATAACCAGCTGTTGGGCGTACTTTGGGAACCAGGTATGATATTAGCAACTATGGATGTGGTTTCCCTGTATACTAATATAAGACATGACTTGGGAATAGCAGCTTTAAAATACTTTTTGCGAAATAGACCAGTGGAATTTTTACAACATACTGAAATGCTGCTGTGTATGACTAAACTGATAGTTGAGAATAACATGTTTCTGTTTAATGGGAATTGGTAGAGACAACTACTTGGGACTGCCGTGGGCTCCAGGTTCGCTCTGTCCTATGC
Source organism: Lissotriton helveticus (assembly GCF_964261635.1). NCBI lineage: Eukaryota > Metazoa > Chordata > Amphibia > Caudata > Salamandridae > Lissotriton > Lissotriton helveticus. Next base: position 1,617,910,875 of record NC_136069.1, read on the forward strand.
CAACCTCTTCATGGGGCAGTTTGATGCGGAGCAGATCAGAGGTACCATGGGGGCTGAGTGGGTGAAATACATATATTTTTGGGAGCAGATTCATAGATGACTGCATTCTGATCTGGACAGGCACACAACAACTGCTTTTGGAATGTTTCACCTATCTGAACAATAATGAGTGGATTCTATCATTACCCACCAATACATCTATCATAGAATTGTTTTTCTTGACATGGAATTATTTAAAGTGGGGAACATGATTTGCAGTCATATGTATGGAAAGAGTACCTTGTGTAATGCTTTACTGCATGCATCCAGCTGTCATCCGAAGTCTCAGAATAATTCAATTGTCTTTGGTGAAAGGGTCAGAGCTCGTAGAAATTGTAGTGAGGATGTAGACTTTAACCTAACTCTGACAGACATTAGAACTAGATTCTTTAGGAGAGGATATGAAGAAGCTATCGTAACAAGAGCAGCTAAAATAGTGTGGAGCTTACCACATGATAGTACACTGAGGCCGAAACAGGCGTCTAGGAAAGGGTCTAGCCCTTGTGATAAGGTGAGACTTATGATAAACTTTTACCCGAATACTTGTGAATTATACAACATTCTATGGATAAATTGGCATATTTTATCCTCGGAAAAATTACTGGCCCATTACTTGATGGAAAATCCATCTCTGGCTTTCAGGAGTGGACGTACACCTGCTGATATGGTCAGTCCTAGTTTCCCATTACAAACTAGACAGAACAACTGGCTTAGGGACCACATTAAGGGCTTTCATAAGTGTGGTCATTCTACTGTATGTAGATGGGCAGTAGACAAAGTTATGTGCTTCAACTTCAATGATACAGGTGACCACATGATTCCCATGTCTATAAACTGTGCAACAAGATTTGTAGTATATGTGATTGTGTGTACATGTTTGAAAATATATGTGGGAAGCGTGATACGTCCCCTAAAATAATGTATTGCTGAACATTTTAGAGCACTTAAAAATAATGATTATACATTTCTGTTTGTTATGCATACTATGGATACATACACAGCAGCATGTACATAGTTCCAGATTCCATGCCATAGACAATGTGAAGAACAATACATTTGCAACTCAGACAATGTGAAGTGTCTTAGATAATGAAACTGTGTGCTGTGTAACAGTGTTTAAACATAGACAATGCGATGCAGTACGTTTTAGGGGATTAAAACATCTACCATTCCCTTTTGATGACTGATTTTATGAATATGGCAGATTGGTTGATATGAGATGATAATGTTAAAATATTGCCAATGTTTGAATATTCATGTATCAGAGTACTAATGTGACTTAAGTTACTTTGCGCATGGGTAGTTATGTAATCTTTATTGTTAAGGATAGGTGATCGTTTGTGATATATATATATATATATACATATATATTACCTACTGGCGGTCGCCAGTAGGTATATATAGTTAGGATTTTTTCCCTATGGGATTTTTGAAAATTCTATGTCTAATAACTTTGGCGTTTGTGGACGGAATTGGCTGAAATTTTCAGGAAAATGGCACATTTTTTTTTCTGAGCAGCCCTTGAAAATTTGGGGGGGGTTCGTCAAGGGGGGGCCGAGAAAAAAGGGGGGTCCCAAAACGTGTTTTTAACATTGAGTTTTCCATAGGGCGGTTGGCCTCACTTTTAGCCCGAACGGCTGAATGGATTTGCACGAAACTTGGCAAAATTGTAGGGACTGGTAGCCCGATGTGCCTTTTGTAGGTCTCAATATATGTGCTTCAGTGGATTTTGAGAAATTAACGTTCAAAAAAAGATATATATCTGTAAAAGCGGACCGGGCCGCGCTCCAGTTCGCGTACTTTTCGCGCAACGGAGCTTTGTGAAGCGAAGCTGATTGGTTCTCCGGCGTCTGTAAACATTCCAAACAGTCCGTAGCGGCCGCCATCTTGTCTCTCGGTAGGATCGAGAGACAAGAGGAGGCCAAAGCGAAGGGGCAAATGACCATAAGGGGGCATAGTAGATCCTCGCTGACCCCCTAGGTTTGATGTGGAGGTTTTAAAAGGGCCCCGCGGGGCAAAAAAAAAAAATAATAATAATAATCGAACGGCTGAATGGATTTGCACGAAACTTGGTAAAATATTAGGGACTGGTAGCCCGATGTGCCTTTGCTAGGTCTCAATATATGTGCTCCAGTGGATTTTGAGAAATTAACGTTCAAAAAAAGATATATATCTGTAACAGCGCTCCGCTTCGCGTAACGGAGGTTTGCGAAGCTGATTGGTTCTCCGGCGTCTGTAAACATTGCAAACAGTCCGTAGCGGCCGCCATCTTGTCTCTCGGTAGGATTGAGAGACAAGAGGAGGCCAAAGCGAAGGGGCAAATGACCATAAGGGGGCATAGTAGATCCTCCTTGACCTCTTAGGTTTGATGTGGAGGTTTTAAAAGGGCCCCGCGAGGCAAAAAAAAAATAAATAATAATAATAATCGAACGGCTGAATGGATTTGCACGAAACTTGGCAAAATTGTAGGGACTGGTAGTCCGATGTGCCTTTGCTAGGTTTCAATATATGTGCTCCAGTGGATTTTGAGAAATTAACGTTCAAAAAAAGATATATATCTGTAACAGCGCTCCGCTTCGCGGAGATAAAATTATATCTGTATTACCTAGCTGTTGCTAACACCAGTTAGCGACGGCTAGTAGGAGATAGCGACCATCTTGGGCCCCACTTTGCATGTGAGTGATATTTATCACTAATGACATGCAAAGTGGGCATGCCAAGATGTTAGCGACTGGAAACAGTCGCTAACATTGCTATCTCCTATTATCAACTTTTGGAAATATTCGCGATAAGCGCGAATATCTCCAAAAGCTAGCACCTGCCCTGAGCAGTTCTAAGGCATGTTATCCAATGGGAGGTGGATAACATGGCTAAGAGCATTAGCTCGGTAATGCATGAATATCTCTGAGTTTTCAGCGACATTAATGCATTGCGGTCGTTTTTTATCGTATTTGCGATAAACCTTGATAATAGCAAGGTTTATCTGCGATAATTTCTGACGATGCTTAGCGGTAAAAAAATCGTTGCTAAGCATCGTTAGGGATAAATATCGCTTAACTTTGGTAATATGCCCCAACGTCTGTTAACGTTCGATTCGAAGGAAATCAGGAAGTGTTGAAAAACATTGTCTGCGCCATCTTGCCTTTTTTCAAATGCCACACTTTTGTCGTGCACGGCAGTCATTTTAGATGCCTTGACCAGACCCACTCTGTGCACGCTGTCGATCCTTAGCATGACTCCCCACCCTCGCAAGCATCTCCCCCAGGCAGTGGTCACCCCCGCTCTCTGTCTTATGCATGGGTAATAAACCACCCCCCATCTGCGCTGCTCTTCCCTGAGAATCACACCCTGTGCCCGCCCGACACCTCCCTTTCGCCCTATTCACTACCGCACCCTCTGACACTCCTTTTCCTCTGTGTCCGATTGTCCAGGCCGGTCCTAGGGTATCAGCTAGCCCTGCAGATGTAGTTTATGGCCCCAGCTGTAAAGAATCACCCCTCTTCAAAGGAGTTATAGTAGATCAAGGCCCACACTCGATGAGATCCGTCACAGCAGACGCGTTCCTATTATCTGAAAACCATCCTGTATTGTGATTGGGGAGGGGACCGAGCCTGAAGCGGAAGATTCCAGGGATGACTCTTTGTACATCAAAGTTTTTACAATTATGTGTCACATTAAAAATATATAGCACTCCAACAAAGTAGTAAGATTATAAAACTTTAATAACTTATAAATATATACAAGAAAACAAAAACAGTAATAACATATAAACATTTTTAGGGAAAAACAACGAAGTAGCGGTCGGCTGTGCGAATAGTCCCAACGCAGCACAACGTCCAGATTTCTGGCGTGGGGCGTCGCGGGGGGTGGGTCATCAGTAGCAAACTGTTGTGCGAATAGTTCCAAGGCAGCAGAACGATGGCACCAAGGTGATGTCCAGTAAGTTGCCGCACTGGTTTTGGTATCCTACAATGCTGCTCCGAATAACGGCGTGGGGCGCCCCGGGGGAGGCGGCGTGAACGGGCCTCTCCAGGTGGAGTCTCATCTGTTGTAGTGGGGCGCCCCTTTACCGTTTCAGTTGCCATTCCGTCCGCTTTTGGTCCGCTGTGTCAAAAGCCGCAATTCTGCTGAGTTGCGCCCACTCTTGCGGTGCAGCGATAGGCGGCTGTCACAGGACTCTCAAAATGGCGGCAAGCTGTTTCCTTTTTGGGCCTGGTCCACTGAAATGGCCCTGGGACACCTTGGAAATCGGACGCTTGTCTGCTAGGTCTTGGACCCCATTCTCGAAAGCGTCCCCTCCGCCTTGAGGATTCATCAAAAGTTTTGGGGGCCCCCGACTCCTGTAGGCTTCTGGTGGGGAGCGGCTGCCATGATTGCTCGCGGAATGACCACGACGGAGCTACGAGATGGTGGTGCTCTCATGCTGACGCCAGCTTCAGTCTGAAACATCCAGAAACAAGGTGGGGCTTTCATCGTTTGGGAAAAAAAAAAGTTTTCATCCAATGAAAAGTGTTGTTTTTAGGTCATATGATCAAGCCTTCCATCATTAGGAAACCAAAAGTAAAATGAACCAATGAAAAGTTTTATAAACAAGTCACATGACCTGTTATGCGGCATAGGGTATAAAATGCGGAGAAAATACGTTGGCACCTGAGGCGGCGTCAGTAGCGGACCGATGTGCGAATAGGCCGAAGGCAACACAACGCGCCAAGATCCGGATGGCACCGAGGTGGTGTCCAGCAAGTTGCAGCACTGGTGTGGCCATCCTACAATGCTGAAAGTCGGCGTGGGGCGCCCCGTTGGCCTGTGAGTTTGCGTCAGTAGCGGACCGATGTGCGAATAGGCCGAAGGCAGCACAACGCGCCAAGATCCGGATGGCACCGAGGTGGTGTCTAGTAAGTTGCCGCACTGGTGTGGCCATCCTACAATGTTGAAAGTCGGCGTGGGGCGCCCCGTTGGCCTGTGAGATGGCGGCAGTAGCGGACCGATGTGCGAATGGGGCCAAAGGCAGCGCAACAATATTTTCGGAATAGAAGACACCACAAGGCGCTGAGATGCCAAGATCCGGATGGCACCGAGGTGGTGTCTAGCAAGTTGTGGCACTGGTGTGGCCATCCTACAATGGTAAAAGTCAGCGTGGGGCGCCCTGTTGGCCTGTGAGATGGTGTCAGTAGCGGACTGATGTGCGAATGGGGCCAAAGGCAGGGCAACAATATTTTCTGACTGACACCACAAGGCGCTGAGATGCCAAGATCCGGATGGCACCGAGGTGATGTCTAAGTTGTGGACCGATGTGCGAATGGGGTCAAAGGCAGCGCAACAATATTTTCTGTATGGAAGATACCACTAGGCGTTGAGATGCCAAGATCCGGATGGCACCGAGGTGATGTCTAGCAAGTTGCTGTACTGGTGTGGTCATCCTACAATGCTGAAACTCGGCGTGGGGCGCCCTATTAGCCTGTGAGATGGCGTCAGTAGCGAACCGATGTGTGAATGGGGCAAAGGTAGCGCAAGAATATTTTCTGAATAGAAGACACCACAAGGCGCTGAGATGCCAAGATCCGGATGGCACCGAGGTGGTGTCTAGTAAGGTGCACTGGTGTGGTCATCCTACAATGCTGAAACTCGGCGTGGGGCGCCCCATTAGTCTGTGAGATGGCGTCAGTAGCGGACCGATGTGCGAATAGGCCGAAGGCAGCACAACGCGCCAAGATCCGGATGTCACCGTGGTGGTTTCATAGTTGAGAGGCACTTCATCTGCAGTGGGGCGCCGAGATCCGGATGGCACCGAGGTGATGTCTAGCAAGTTGCTGTACTGGTGTGGCCATCCTACAATGCTGATAGTCGGCGTGGGGTGCCCCGTTGGCCTGTGAGATGGCGTCAGTAGCGGACCGATGTGCGAATGGGGCCAAAGGCAGCGCAACAATATATTCTGAATTGAAGACTCCTCAAGGCGATGAGATGCCAAGTTCCAGATGGCACCGAGGTGGTGTCTAGCAAGTTGTGGCACTGGTGTGGCCATCCTACAATGGTAAAAGTCGGCGTGGGGCGCCCTGTTGGCCTGTGAGATGGTGTCAGTAGTGGACCGATGTGCGAATGGGGCCAAAGGCAGCGCAACAATATTTTCTGACTGACACCACAAGGCGCTGAGATGCCAAGATCCGGATGGCACCGAGGTGATGTCTAGCAAGTTGCTGTACTGGTGTGGCCATCCTACAATGGTAAAAGTCGGCGTGGGGCGCCCTGTTGGCCTGTGAGATGGTGTCAGTTGCGGACCGATGTGCGAATGGGGCCAAAGGCAGCGCAACAATATTTTCTGTATGGAAGATACCACTAGGCGTTGAGATGCCAAGATCCGTATGGCACCGAGGTGATGTCTAGCAAGTTGCTGTACTGGTGTGGTCATCCTACAATGCTGAAACTCGGCGTGGGGCGCCCCATTAGCCTGTGAGATGGCGTCAGTAGCGGACCGATGTGTGAATGGGGCAAAGGTAGCGCAACAATATTTTCTGAAGAGGAGACACTACAAGGGGCTGAGATTCGGTTACCACCGAGGTGATGTCTAGCAAGTTGCCGCACTGGTGTGGCCATCCTACAATACTGCTCCGAATAACGGCGTGGGGTGCCCGAAGGGGGGGGGGGGAGGCGGCGTGAACGGGCCTTCCCAGGTGGAGGCTCGTCTGCTGTAGTGGGGCGCCCCTTTACCGTTTCAGTTGCCATTCAGCTGAGTTTCGGCTGCTCTTGATGCTACAGCGACAGGCGGCTGCAACAGGACTCTCAAAATGGCGGCCTGTTTTTTGGATTTGGGCCTGGTCCACTAAAATGGCCCTGGGACACCTTAGAACTCGGACGCTCGATTTTTTTTTTCCTTTCCTGTACATGCAAAAAAAGGTAAATGTCCGGTACGTTACACGCTTCATCTGCCACGATGAACTCTCCAGAGGAACCGAAAAAAAATATAGTTATGGTAACTATACCATGCATCGTCATATGGAGAGGTGGCACCAATTAATTATAGTGCTGCATAAAAGAGAGATTTGGAGGAGAACCCCTGACCTGCTAGTACATTCATCAAAGAAGTGGCACTGACAGCATCAGAGGCAAGGGAAACGGTCCCAAATATTTAGAAGAACTTTGGAAAGATTAAAATGACATGTTTAGATTGTGGCAAATTAATTTCATCTGGACAGATGAGTGTTACTCTAATAAATACAGCATATGAACATCATCATAGTCGATGGTTGGTAGAGACATTTTGACTATATCCTGGACCTGCCCGTCCTCGCCCAAAATGGCGCCGGAATAAATGGGACTCGTAACTCCTTGTTGTGTACTGGTTTCAGAACCTTGAAATCACGAGATACGTATGCAGTTTTGAAGCACATGGCGGGCGGGGACGAGAATTGATTGAATATTTCGACATCCCTATTGATATTAAGTTCTGATGTGTTATTGATTACTGTACTATTGAAAGTTCGAATTAACGTCACCCATGGTACTTGCCCGCAAATGTATATCTAGATAATTTTATTGTAACTGGCCCTGTCGTATTTTAATTATAAAATGTACGTCCACCGATTCCGTAACTGTTAGACACCTTAGTTCTTGCAACCTAATGGCCCGCCCGTTACGTTCCTCTACAGTGTAAATGTCTACTGATCATATACGATTACAGTTTGCTCCGTGGCCGGCCCACGTGGTTATAGGCTCGTATTTGTATAATGAAATTTTCACAATAAAGGTTTTTAAAAGAAAACATGGTAGTAGTATATACATTGGTAAAGTTTTTAATAATAGTCACTGTTTTAGAATCAGTAAAAGGCAAGTGAAATAAAGCAGACCAATTACATGAAGGGTAAAAGGTATAATTCGAAGGAACGCAGTAAAGATAAATGGTCAAGGGCTGTTGTGTTTTCTACTCCTGCAACATAAAGTGATCGATAAGAATCTCATATTCAGGCGTATCGGCGACTAAGACAGCAGGTCGACCCTCTTTTGCTCAACGGCTCCGTCATGGGACGAAGAAACGCTCTTTTTCTCGAAAAATGAATATATTTTACTTGCAGGACAGTTGTAAATTTTCCGGGAAAGTACATTAGCCTGGAACATTATAACATATATTTAAGAAAAAATAATGTTCGGAAGTAATAAAAAGCGTAATTTTTAGGTCATATGACCAAGCCTTTCATCATTAGAATAAGAAAAGTAAAATGAACCAATGAAAAGTTTTATTAACAAGTCACATGACTTGTTATGCTTACGTTACGCGCTGCGCGCCCCGGATGACTTCCGGATGCGCTAACGCGGCGCGTCATATGACGCATTACGCGACAACGCAGGTCCAGAATATAGTCAAAATGTCTCCACCAACCAGCAGTTGGAACACAACCCCTTTCAGCAGGCTAAATAGTTCTGTTAAATGACAACAGAAGGGACAGGCAACAAGAACCATCAGTCAAAGAGGGGAGGGCTAGTTCTTCTCTACCGGGTTACATTGGGGCGCTACCGGATCTGATCGAATTGGTAGTCTACAGTGTTTCTGGGTATTCAGACTGAAGCTGGGGTTAGCATGAGAGCAGCACCATTTCGTAGCTCCGTCGTGGCCATTCCGCAACCAATCATGGCAGCCGCTCTTTATCGTTATTTTGGGCGGGGTGGGTGGCGGAGCCAAGCTGTTTTGCAGCCATCATTGTGTGGAGTTCAGTTCATCTCACTAGTTTTGTATTTGTCATGAGGGGTTGTTCCTAATGTTTCTATTTTAGCGAGGTCAAAAAGAGATCCCATTAGTGGCCTACTGATTTTGCTCGATTCCTTTTCTTTTTTTTTTACACGATTTTTCGTTATCTGCGAAGACTAAACAGAGTATTGCGACTCTGTGTTTGTTTGTAAATAGAGAATGAACCAAAGAGAACCAATTCTAAAACAGTAAATACTTGGATAACAATCAATCAAATGGAGAGAGAAGCAGGCACGACGTATTACAACGGGGGCAAAGGCCTGCGTTAACTACCCTTCACTATGTGCAAAGAGAGACTACTCCTAATAGAAATGAGGGGGGGGGGCACCATTCAAAGCAGATCAGTGTGCATAAACACGAAAATGTTTTCACTTACCACGTACTTGACATTCGACAGCTTATGATATTTGCTATTAAAAAACCATTGAAATTCACTGAAAAAACCATAGGTTATAGACCATATATAGTTAGGAATTAGCATTTACAAAACCTTGAAAATTCACTGAAAAAACCATAGGTTATAGACCATATATAGTTAGGAATTAGCATTTAAAAAACCTTATTTTACTCACACAAAACCATTGAAATTCCATATATAGTTAGTTGCACTAACTATATATCGCGCACCCGCAATCCACTGCTGATCATGTCACATATTACATCATTCATGACATGGTCGGTGACATCACTGATGACATCACTGATGACATCTCAAATGACATCACTGATGAGATCACTGATGACGTCATCCAGTGACTGTGTGTTTCTGTAAAGTTTAAATATGTTTTACATATTGAAGAATGAGTAGATGTATAAGTGTCTGGACGAAGGATTTAGTAGGTGCATGACTGAATGTATGAGTGAGTGATTAAATGTGTCTCACTGAGTGCATGGGTTAGTGACTAAACTGTCTTAATTTGTGCATCATTATGTCTGTTGTTCTGTAAACTGCTGCATGTGTTGATCAGTAGCTATATGATTAACTATATGGGTTATTGATTGATTGTCCAAGTATTTGTATGGGAGACTGAGTGTGTGTGTGGCTGGCTGGGAGGTGTGTGACTCTGTGCAGATCAATGTGTACTTGTATCAATGATTGTATAAGAAAGTAAGTATGTGTTAGTATATGTTTGAAAATGTAAGGTGCTCTATGTTTAACTGTATAGACAAGAAAATGGAAGTGTGATTGATTCTTTACAGGACTGACTAGGTGTGTGAGTAACTCCATGGATGAGTGGCAGAGTGTGAGTGTCTGTATAGGTGTATGAGTGCATATGATAGTGTTGTAAAGATGAGTGATTGTATGTATGAATGATTGTATGGGTGAATGAGTGAATGTGTGTGTAGACGTAGGAATCAGTGAGTACGTATGTAGTAACTAGTATTGGTGTGTCAATGATTTCAAAAATTATACTCTGTATTTAACACTGGGTGAAACAGAGGTTATATTAAAATGTGAGGAGATGCATTGTATTGTCACATGAATGATATCATCAGTGATGTGGTCATTGATGTCAAATGAGATGTCATCAGTGATCTCATCAGTGATGTCATTTGAGATGTCATCAGTGATGTCATCAGTGATGTCACTGACCATGTCATGAATGATGTAATATGTGACATGATCAGCAGTGGATTGCGGGTGCGCGATATATAGTTAGTGCAACTAACTATATATGGAATTTCAATGGTTTTGTGTGAGTAAAATAAGGTTTTTTAAATGCTAATTCCTAACTATACATGGTCTATAACCTATGGTTTTTTCAGTGAATTTTCAAGGTTTTGTAAATGCTAATTCCTAACTATATATGGTCTATAACCTATGGTTTTTTCAGTGAATATATATATATACTACAAGGCTCACCTTCAACGAAACGAAAAAGACGAGGAAGACCCTGGTTTAGTGCAAGTTTTTTAAATATTTATTTCCGTGCTTGCCATATCGTCACGACGCGTTTCGGCATATCCCTGCCTTGATTACATGACAACAGTGTCGTGAGATACACCTCAATTTAAAGTGATAGTGCATTAATAGGCATAAAAGAAATACTATACATTTCTGTGTTTCATTTCTGTAAAATACACAATTGTAAATATTGGCATTTCTTAATTAGAAAATAGAATGTAAAATGCAAAGTGCAAAGTTATCTCCTACGGATAAGTGGTTTTAAAGTGACATTCGTGCTTAAATGCAATAGCTTTTGGCTTTTGTATATCATACAGCCAAGTTTCTTATAATACATCGCTATAATGCAATTTTTTAATTTCATCAATTTGCCGCTGTCAATATCAAACATATGATTTTGAATCCAATTTGATATCTAAAACATCCTAATATATCCTTAGTCTAAACGCCTATACAATACACACCGTGCATCCCTAGAACCAATCTTCTAACTAAAAATTCTTCAGGTTATCTTTTTATAGTCATTTTCTCTTTTTGTTATTTTAATGTGAATCTAACAAAAAACAACAGGTGCTCCCTTAGTGTATAAAATATATAAAAATATAATTCAAAAAATTGTCAAGGCGTATATGTGCAGTCAAAGACATTATTAGAAACCCCTATTCATTAAATTGGACTTGGAACATCGTTAGACATATTTTTCCCTTAAAAAGGTAAGATTTTATATTTGCAATCATGGAAGATTCCCACAATTAGTCAATTATGCCAACCAGTAACTAATTGATTAATTCTACCATATATACAGTATAAATCTTAAAATGTCTCTATAATCTTTGGCTATAGTATCAAAAATATATCTACATATTTACAGTCTAAGCAGAGTTAAAAGAATTGAATATTTCATTTCTTATATACAAATCTGAATGGCATAATGTATTTGAACATATGGGATGGAAATAAAAAATCATGGTATCTACTCTAGTGTGTCAATATCTCTCTGATCTGTTAATCCAGATAGGTGTACAAATCCTCACTCATATTTAAACCATTTGGTTGTTTCGTGTCTAATAAAAAATGTGGTGAGTCTCTAATCTGCGCAACATCCCCTCTCTGTCCCCTCCTCTTCTTTGTATCGGCACCGTATCTAACAGGAAGTATCTCAGATCTTTGGGTTTACCCCCATGCACTTCTTGGAAGTGACGGGCCACCGGGTAGCTTTGGTCATTGTTGTTAATTGCCCTTATGTGTTGTAATATACATCTGTGGCCTGGTAATTTAGAACTTCCTACATATTTCAAATTGCAACTGCACTCTAAAACATATACCACATATTCACTTTTACAAGTAAGATGATGCTTAATACTTTGTGGTGTTGTACTGAAGGCAGTGCAATACGAGGTCCTATTCACTCCATATGTGCAGGCTTTGCACTGAGGGCATTTGTAAAATCCCTTCCGTGCTAAAGATAAACCAGTAGAGTCCTTGTACTCTGGACTGCTCTTTACCAGTATATCAGCCATCGAGGTGGCTTTACGATATGTAATTGCAGGAAACTCTGGAAGGTGACTACCTATAACAGGGTCATCCTTTACCACATGCCAATTGCGCTGGATAATTTTTCGCAAATCCTTATGCTGTCTATTGTATGTTAGTATTAGTCTAGGGGGTTCCTGAGATGTTTGAGCACTGGCATTCTCTAATTGCCTGCTGTTTACTGTATTTTCTATAAGCTCCTCCCTTGGTTTGACCATGGATTTTGCAATGGCAGCATTAATTACTTTTACGCCATATCCCCGTTCTAAGAACCTGGCCCTGCTGTCCTGCTGATGCATCTTGAGTTCGTCCTCCTTACTACATATCCTACGTAGCCTGAGCATTTCCCCGTATGGGATACTGTGTATGAGGTGTCTGGGGTGTGCGCTGGTTGCATGTAGCAACGTATTCCCTGCTGTTTCCTTTCTAAACAGGGTTGTACATATTTTGTTGTCAATTATCTTTACTGACACATCCAAAAAGGATACCTGACAGTTGCTTATGTTGTACGTCAAGTGTAAGTTAATGTCATTTCTATTGATCTCCTGAATAAAATCAGTGGCTTCCTTTTCCGTCCCTTTTCACACAATTATCAGATCATCTATGTATCTTAGCCAAGATACAACTTTTTCTGTATATGTATCCCTATATTGTTTTTTGAGGACCAGTTCTTCCCACCAGCCCATAAAGAGGCAAGCGTAGCTGGGGGAAAAACTGGCCCCCATTGCCACACCTTGCACTTGGCGATACATCTGCTTATTGAACAGAAAATAGTTATGTTCTAAACAGAAGGTCAAAAGGTCCATTAGCATTCTGTTGTGTTCTGCAAACTCCATATTCCTTTTGCTCAGGAAATGTTTCACTGCCCTTAGACCATCCTGGTTTCTAATGCACGTATATAGGGAGGATACATCTAGAGTGATGAGATAATATCCCTCTTGCCAGTTAATTTTGTTGATCTTGAATAGAAAGTCACCTGTATCTTTTATAAAAGATTCCAAACACACCACATGCTCCTGTAAAAAGAAATCAATGTACCTGGACAGATTTTCAAGTGGGCCATCACAGGCTGCGATTATAGGCCGACCAGGAGGTTTTGTCTGATCCTTATGAATCTTTGGTATAAAGTAAATTACCGGTGTCCTGGGGAATTCTTTTTTCAAATACTTCAACTCGTCGTTGTTCAACAAACCCAGACTCTTCCAGGCCAGCAATTTAGTACATAAGTCATCTTGCATACGTTTGTAATTCAGTGGTGTGCTGGTGACATAGCATTGGGTATCTCCTAGATGTTTGTTTGCTTCAATAAGATATTCTGATAAGGGCCACAACACAATGTTCCCTCCTTTGTCGGAATTTCTTATTACAACCTTGTCCTCTTTTTTCAATTTGTCAACTAATAGACCATATTTGATTTCTTCGTTTGATCGTTGTCTTTTGGTGGAATGAATTCTTCTGTTCAATTTTTTCACTTGCGCCACTATGATTTCATTAAAGACATCTATAGAATCTTTCATCATCGTTGGCACAAATTTAGACTTCATTTTGAAAGGTGTTTCTGGTTTTTTGTTTCCAAAACTGCGTACTTCTTGTGAAGTCAAAATTGGAAAAGGTGCTCCAAAGATCTCATTTTCTTGTGACATTGGACATCGCGGTGTCGAATCAGATGTCGAGTCAGATGAGTTGATAATACTTTGGGCCACAGCTAAGGTATCAAAATCGCTGGACATTAAGTTTGTGCTCTTATTTCCCGTACCGTCCATGGGTGTATTTTTCGTTTTGCCTCTAGTTTGCATTTTGTGGAACTTTTGGAGTTTTAATTTACGAATAAACTGGTAAATATCCGCCCTAGTTCAAGTATATTGGAAATTGGATTCAGGGCAATAAGATAAACCCAATGACAGCAATTGCTTCTCTGCTGCTGTGAGGGTAACTTCAGACAAATTAATGATGGTATTGGAATTTATTCCCCCCTCCACCGCGCTGTCTTTTTCTCCTCTCATTGAGTTTGCTTTTTGTTTTTCTTTCTCCATGAACGCCGATTCCAACTTCCTCGCACTGTCGCGTTTCCTCTGGGCGGTCCTCCTCTCCCTCCTGCTCCTGGTACGCCGTTTTTTGCCAGCTGTGCTGTTGTTGTTGCAGAGCAAAGAGTCTGCCGCCTACTCTGTCGTATATACTCAAGCTCTATATATCTATATATATATTCACTGAAAAAACCATAGGTTATAGACCATATATAGTTAGGAATTAGCATTTACAAAACCTTGAAAATTCACTGAAAAAACCATAGGTTATAGACCATATATAGTTAGGAATTAGCATTTAAAAAACCTTATTTTACTCACACAAAACCATTGAAATTCCATATATAGTTAGTTGTACTAACTATATATCGCGCACCCGCAATCCACTGCTGATGATGTCACATATTACATCATTCATGACATGGTCAGTGACATCACTGATGACATCACTGATGACATCTCAAATGACATCACTGATGACATCACTGATGACGTCATCCAGTGACTGTATGTTTCTGTAAAGTTAAAATATGTCTTACATATTTAAGAATTAGTGGATTTATAAATGTCTGGATGAAGGATTTATTAGGTGCATGACTGACTGTATGAGTGAGTGGTTAAATGTGTCTCACTGAGTGCATGGGTTAGTGACTAAACTGTCTCAATTTGTGCATCATTATCTTTGTTGTTCTATAAACTGCTGCATGTGTTGATCATTAGCTATATGATTAACTATATGCGTTATTGATTGGTTTCCTACGTATTTGTATGGGAGACTGAGAGTGTGTATGGGTGGCTGGTAGGTGTATGACTCTGTGCATAGATGTGTGAGCAGTTGATTCACTAGATGTATGGGTTCAAAAGTGCATGTGGAAACAGCTGTATGGGCGGTTGACTGTGTGCATGAGTGTATGGGTGAGTGAATGGATATCTCAGTGCTGCATGTAAAAGTAAGTACATATGTAAAAAACAGTACATGTGAGAGTTGACATATATAAATAACTGTGCATAAGAGCCAGTGAATGTGTGAGTGGCTGTATGGATCATTGTGAACTTGTATCAGGGATTGTATAAGAGAGTAAATATGTGTTAGTATATCTTTGAATAAGTAAGGTGTGTATAACTGTATAGTTGAGAAAATGGATGTGTGATTGATTCTTTCCATGACTGACTAGGTGTGTGTGTAACTCTATGGATGAGTGACAGTCTGTGAGTGTCTGTTTACACTTACTGTATCTAAGGTTATATTAGAGTCTGAAGAGCTTCATCGTATTATCACATGAATGATGTCATCAGTGATGTCATCAGTAATGTCAAATGAGATGTCATCAGTGATGTCATCAGCGATGTCATTTGAGATGTCATCAGTGATGTCATCAGTGATGTCATTTGAGATGTCATCAGTGATGTCATCAGTGATGTCATTTGAGATGTCATCAGTGATGTCATCAGTGATGTCATTTGAGATGTCATCAGTGATGTCATCAGTGATGTCACTGACCATGTCATGAATGATGTAATATGTGACATCATCAGCAGTGGATTGCGGGTGCGCGATATATAGTTAGTACAACTAACTATATATGGAATTTCAATGGTTTTGTGTGAGTAAAATAAGGTTTTTTAAATGCTAATTCCTAACTATATATGGTCTATAACCTATGGTTTTTTCAGTGAATTTTCAAGGTTTTGTAAATGCTAATTCCTAACTATATATGGTCTATAACCTATGGTTTTTTCAGTGAATTTCATTGGTTTTTTAAAAGCTAATATCTACAGAAGTAAAATGTATTCTTCTTTAAATCCAAAAATATATTTTATATGTTTATTAATAATTTTTTTAAAATATTTTTTTGGTTTCGCTCCCGGTCCGCTAACCGGGAAGCTTCCAGTTAGCTCAATTCGATTCCGCGATCCCGTCCGCGAACCGGTAACAAATCAACATAGTGACGGTATTGCGTTGCCGCGTAATGCGTCTTATGACGTACTGCGTTAGCGCACCCGGAAGTGCCCCGGGGCGCGGACCGAGGCGCGAAACGCAACTCCCCGGAAGCGATCCGCGGCGCGAAAGCGCGACGTATCGCGTTGCCGCGAAATGCGTCTTGTGACGTACTGCGTTAGCGCACCCGGAAGTGTCCCTGGGCGCGGACCGAGGCGCGAAGCGCAGCGAACCGGAAGCTAACCGGGGAGCGTTCCGCAGCGCGTAACATGAAAGTTAGAGTCATGTGACTTGTTAATAAAGCTTTTCATTGGTTCATTTCACTTTTAGTTTCATAATTATGGAAGGCTAGGTCAGGTGACCTAAAAATAACACTTTTCATTGGTTGAGAAGTATTGTTTTTTCCAAATGATGAAAACCCCTCCTTCTTTCCTCACTCTGACTTTCATCATTGTGAGAGGAAGACCTTTATTAATACTTGAGAAATGACTTCAGTACTTGCTTCAGCTGGTGCACCCCCACCACCACCTCCACCTCCTCATGGGAAGAGAGGACCACCTCCCCAGGTGATCACCAACACAGAGGAGGAAGAGGAAGAACTAGAGGAAGAGGAGAGAGAAGAACCACAGTTCTTGGAAGAGGTGCCCCGGGTTTCCCATAGGAAAGCCAGTTTCATCTGGCAGTTTTATTCAATCCCTCCAGGGCAAAAGAAAGTGAATGCGAGGTATGTCACCTGCCTCATCTGCAAAGAGAAATTATCAAGAGGGACTGATAAAAAGTATAGCTATGGGAACTATACCATGCATAGGCACATGACCAGGAAGCATCCACTTAATTACAGCCGGGCGGAAATACGGGATATGGAACAAAACCCAACAGCAACTCCTGTGGCCAGGTCAACATCGTCAATATCATTGACACCAGCAGAGGCACGGGAAACTGTGCCAAACATCCAAGAGAATTTTGGGCACATGAAACATACTTGTATGCACTGTGGTGCGTTGATATCATGTGGTAACATGAGTATTAATGCCATCAACCTGGCTTATGACAATCATAATTGCCCTAACCGCCCCCAGTAATTTTTTTTTGCTCCTGTTGAGCCCTTTTCAACGCCTGTTTTTTTTTGTTCCCCCCCCCCCAAAAAAACCAAAAAAAATATAAAATCGTTCAAAAAATACAAAAAAAACAAAAAATTTTCAAAAAATACAAAAAAGATATAAAACAACAAAAATATAAAAAAAAAAGTTCTTTTCAGAACTACCTTCCCTTTCCAAAAAAATTGCTAGAATGTTTAGCACTCTGGCAAGCTCTATTTCTTTTGGTTCGCTTCCGGTTTAGCTTCCCGGTACGCGTACCGGGAGCTAACCAAAAAAAAAACTTTTTTAAAAAAAAGAGTAAGTATAAGGAAAGTAAACAGAGAGTGATGTTTCAAGAAAGACAGCTATAGGGAGTAAAGAAGAGATACTATTTAATAGATCTATTTACCAAAGAACAGACAGAAGATGGTATAATTGTGAAAAACAAAATAGATAACGAAGTGAAAGAAAAACAAGCATTGGCATAGCCAATAGGTATCGACTTTTGGACCTTCTAAGTCTTTAGTTATGCAGCATAATATCCTTGGTGCAGCAACATCAACTGTTGCATGGCTAAACACGTATAAGGTCCCAAAGGCGAGACCTATTGTCTATGCCAATGCTTGTTTCTTAAGTAGAATTGCAATACGTATGGCTCTTCCATGTAAAAAAATCTTATCTTGTGCTCTAAAGATTGCTAAAGTCTCGACAGAGAACAGGCTAGATTGTAAGTAGGGTAAATTGCGCTTGGTGATCTGTTTGAGGGAGCGTCTGCTTTGCCTGGTGTCTTTGGAGAGCAATTTTGATTGTTATACTGGACAATATAGCCCTAATGTAAATAACATAGGGGCATATTATCAACATAGGCAATAAAAGTTTTGCAGCTTTTATCGGCAGAAATGTGTCGCTAAAGCTGCTTTTGCGGCAGAAAACTGCCGCTAAAGCCGCTTTTGCACCAGTTTTCTGCCAATAAAAAGAGCAATAATTTTATTGGCTGCATTCATAATATGCCCCTTAGTGTGCTTCAACTACACAGAGAAAGCATTATGAACAAATAGTGATACAGTGATCAGTCAAAGACACTAAGAGTAATAGAGACGGAGTGAGTGAACAAGAGTGAGGAACTATGAGAAGAGAGGGACTGAGAAAAAAAGTGGAAGGAGTTGAGTAAGTAGGTAATAGAGAAAGGAATGAGGGAAGTAGCAAAGGCAGGAAACTGAGGATTAAAGAAATGAAGCAGTGGAACTAATAGTAGTTCAATGTGATAGAAATGTAACGAAAAGAGTACAAAATACTTACATTATAATTGTCGTTAAATTCCTCACTTTTTATTTTTATACTTTCAATCTGTGAAAGAGAGAACAAACATTTGAAAAATATAAAAACATGTATTAAAAAATTACAAAAGACAAGGGCAAAGATTGAAGGACAAACAGTTTTTCAATAACTTTGACACTTACAGAAGCTACACAGTCCTAAAGATATACATTTTAAACTAACACTATCTTGATGCAGATGAAGTGAGGCCTATCTTAAAACATGGTGCATCTTTTGCATTGCTGTTGTCTCAGAAAAGTGTCGCAAGACACTAAAATTTAAAATAATTGCTTCAGGATGCCAATAAGATGTCTACTATCCAGAGTTTTGTTTCAGGTGAGGCCTACTCAGGGTTGCAGATGAAATTTCGAGTTGTTGAAGAGAATAGAGGACATAATACATGTGAAGGTCTACCAATGAAGTGAGTCATGTCCACTGCAATCTTCAACAAAGTCCAAACCTCCTATGTTTCCCTGGACAGACCTAAACTTGATCTGCACAATGTGATTCGTAATGATAGGAAACACACATGATGTAATTGAAATACATGCAATTTATTTTGCTCATTTCACAATCACGTCACTTGTGTTTCCTTTGCTTATTTATCTCATTGTGCAGATGTAGTCTAGCATATCAAAGAATACGCAGAAGTGCAGCACTGCATGCAACAACTTTGACACTTACAGAAGCCTCACCTTCTCCATGCCTCCTACACAGTTCTACATATACATCATAAATGCAAACAGTACAGAATTAATTATACATCTTAAATGGTTTATTTTTGCTGTTCTCAGAATGTATCAAAATTCACTAAAAACAGTGACTTGAAGGTATTCATCATGTAACAGCGGGGAAAAAAAAACACAATCAAAATGATTGTGTTTAAAAAACCCATACAACATCAGAAATTAAAATTCAGAACTCCTTAAAGTTAACTTACTTTCCATGACGTCCAAGGATGTCCTATGAACAGCTTACACTCTTTTGTGCTGTTATTACTTTCAGCCCGCCACTTTCTGAAAGAAAACCTCCATCGTTTTTAAAAACACGTTACATGCAATAAATGACTTCTTGCTCTGTACCACTATTTTCCACAAGGCCAAATCTAGTCAGAGATATTTATAACTCTTGGATTTCTTGTAAGCCAATCCCATCATTTGGCATTTCCGCAACTTTCACAATTAAAATGTTGAAGATCATTTTCACAATCCTGGAATAGTAATATCTTCCCCTTCTTGCTCAGTCATGTTCTACATTTCCTATGACACTGATACTGCTTAATATGAAGCAGACTTACACTACCTCTATGAGTAGTACAATTATTTAATTCTCTACATCACTTTTAATCACAAAGCAATGTAAAACAGTAGACAGCATTGCAGACTTACATTCCCTCTACTCCATGTTTTGATTGGCTGCTTCAATTAGCTTATGAAAAGAAACAGTTTTTCTGAACTCATTCAAAGTGCACTTATTTCTCCATGATGTCCAATCCTATGATTAGAAGTTATGTCTCTGAACTACACTTATCCTCAAGGCCAAATTGTGTAGGAGCCATTAGAACTTCTTGAAATTCCACAGAGCACATCCCGAGATTATTTCCCTAAAATTTTGGTTTTAAAAACACCAGGTAAGAGTTTTTAAGGTCATACGGCAATTTTTTTTTGAAAATTAAAACAGAATCATTGCAGAATGACCAGCCATTTCTAGACTTTAAATAAGCTGTGTAATGTCCTGATGATATTGAAGGGCCGTCATGATATATAATTGCTGTAGTTACAAAAGTCCTTCCTGATATTGACAACTGCGAAGCTACAAATTTTTTTATTAAAGTTGTCAATTTTGTTCCATCAGGCCTACATCGTTGGAACATTAAAATGACGTACTGGCCATATGTTCGTATAAATAATGTGGACATCATTTCAGATTTACATTGGCTACACTCCATGTTGTGATTAGCAGCTTTTACTAGCTTATTAAAGGAGACTGATTTACTGTCTGGCAAAGTTAAATATATAAATCTTTCTGAGTCTACACTAGTAGTACTTGATACCATACAGTTCTCGCAGTCATGCTGCCATTGATAAGAAAGCCCAAACAGCTGATCTACATCTACACCTTCAGCATGTAATACATCAAGCATATACATTAAAAACTCCTGACAATCTTGCTGAATATTTTGAGAGAATTGTGTTTGGCCTGAACATCTATCTAACAGATTTCTAATTTCAGACACACTTTCTATGTTTCTTCTATCAGTGGTACATTTCTCTAACACAGAATTTAACAAACTGCAAAATCTTTGATCAGAATTGACCACAATCTCTTCTTTTACATTTTTTAGAGAAAACAAAACATTAATTACTACATTAGCATAGCAGTTGACACCAGAACTGTTTTCAAACTGAAAACCAACAACATCTTCAACAGAATCCTCTTTGTTTCTGCTTGTAATTTTAGGTTCATCGACTTTTCGTCTTTTTGCTACAACCTCCCCAGTATTGGTCACATTTCTTCGTTTCCGGCCTACCACACGTTTCTCAAACAAAGGATACTGAGGCAAATGTGGCGCATACTCTCTTCTTAACCTATTGTATTCCTTAACACAATCTAGATCCGCACAAATGTTTGTGACATCACACTCAATCAAGTACAATCCCGATAAAGTTCTAACTCGTGACAATGCCACGTATGCCATACCCTCCTTGAACACAGAACTGCCAATATTCACCAATGCACAGTCTACACTTAAACCTTGCGATTTATGGATTGTCACCGCATATGCCAAGCAAACAGGAAACTGCTTACGGCGAACATATAAGTCTTTCACAAGCAAAAATCTAGCAGAGCAACGACCAATTAGCTGTACTTCCTCAATGCCATCAAATTTAATTTTTAAAAATTCAATTCCATCTCTATTTCTGTATTTTACAAAATCAACAACATTACCCATTGACCCATTTACCAGACCTCTTTCAACATGTAAATTCCTTCTTAAAATTATACGGCAGTTCAAGCACACATTCAGAGTCTTTTCAAAACCTGCAGTTTTAGATATAGTCTTCTCTAATGAATCCAATTTTGTTTTCAGATTCTCAGACAAAATAATTGTTGATCCCATATGCTCTACTCTGTCAATAGCTTCCAGTTTCACAATCTCTTGCTTTTCTAAATTCAACATTTTGTTGTTGAATTTGGCACATTCTGCAAGAGTTGGCATCAAACATATTCCAGATTTCTTATCAGTAATTTTCTGAAAAATATTCTCAGGCACAACATCTTGTTCTGGATACAAATTTGACAGTAATCGTGCATGTAAAGCTTCTTTCCCATGCTCGGTCACTTTTCCAATTCTAACATCTTGTAGAATAGTCTTGTAAACTTCATCCTTCGCCTGACGCATATTTTCATGCAGTTCAGCATAATTGAAGTTTAACCATATATTGACGTTGCCAATGCTGCCTAGGCACTTCCTGGTATCTTCACGCGTGAGCATTTTGAACACAGGTTGCCCTTTCACTGGTGTCAGCTGCAGAAGATCTCCAAAAACAATGATGTGTTTGCCACCAAATAACACATCA
Source organism: Lissotriton helveticus (assembly GCF_964261635.1). Taxonomy (NCBI): domain Eukaryota; kingdom Metazoa; phylum Chordata; class Amphibia; order Caudata; family Salamandridae; genus Lissotriton; species Lissotriton helveticus. The sequence goes on from NC_136069.1 coordinate 1,617,933,030, forward strand.
TACTCTGTTTTGAGAACTTCTTGCATCCTCAAATGCACAAAGGCAAGCATGACATTGGAAACCATGCTTACTTCGTCAATGATAAGAAGTTTCATTTTCCTCAAGATTCTTGAAACTTCAAAACAAGCATCTCCAGATAGCTTGTGATATTCTAATTTGTTGTCATGCTCCACTGGCAGCATCAGTAAACGATGTAAAGTAATCCCTTTAATATTCTGTGCTGCCAGTCCAGTTGGAGCAGTGACAACACAAGACAGCGATGACTCTGTCCTTTCCTGCAAATAGCATGAAATTGCTTTAATGAGGAAACTTTTTCCAGTTCCCGCTTCTCCACTCACGTACAGTCGGACAGGCTTCAACGACGTACATGAGCACTCTTTCTTATCATGACTTAATCCATGATCAATTTGCATGGTAACTTCGTCATATATTTTCCTCTGCTCAACGTTGAGTTGCCTTTCCAACTCTTCTAAGTTAACCGCATCCTCTTGAGCATGTGCCATGGCTCTTTCCACTTCATTCATAGCAGTGGCAGCTTCATTTTCAATAAGAGGTCCTCCTAGTGGATCCTGACTCAATGAAGCAGAACTCTGACTGTCCTGAGAACTGTCTCTGGCAATCTCGGCTGCAATCGTTGCTTCCTGCTCAATTTCCGCATTCAACATTTCTACATATTTGGGAAAAGCAGGACATTCTATGGTCTCCTTGGCGGCATTGAAAGAGTCTTCGTAACAGAGGAAATCTCCAAGCAGTTCCTCTTCTGCACGCCAAGGCTTGAAAAGTTGCAAAAGTGCTAAATAGAAAAACTCCTTTTTTTCAGGAGATTCGCCACTCAATTTTCGATGGTTTATCAAGTGGCATTTTCTTTGCTTGACCAGACATCCCTCACTTCCTATTACAGCATACACTCCTTTCTCAGTATCTTCTTTGATGTTCCTCTTGAACATGTAATTTTGCAGAACCTCATACAGACAAACATTCTCTAGGTGACTGCTTCGATTTGGATAATATGTATCCAACATGTTTGTCTTCAAAATGTCGGTACTGTTTGGCTCCTTTTCCGCCAAATACTCAATTTCCCGCACAGGTTTGAGAACTCGATTACGCGTTGCAGCAAGACCAAGACTCGCCCAAACGATACTCCTGGACTTGGCATAGAGACTTGCTGAAGACAACCGGTCAGAACATTCGTACGCTCCGATTTCTCGATGCGACAACATCTTCAGACTGAAACTGTACAACTTCTTGCTGAGGCTCTTTTCATGGGAAATGTCCTCCCACATATCCTTCAATTCTGTCTTCTCTTTTTTGGTGATGTAAGACGTCACATACCGAGCAACAGCCATACAGTTATCAGCCACAAACTGTATATCCATGTTAGCATTCCACATGGACAAAATCACCGGGTTGTAGTCGTTGATGTACTTGGACTCTTCGTTCCTCTTCAAATTGTATGTGTTTTTAGGTGATTTCTTCATCACATTGTGTCGCAGCGAAGACATCAAACTGTTTACTCTTCCTTTAGAAATCACCGGTCGTGGAAAGCCGAAACGACATTTGGTGTAGAACTTGTCTTTGTTTCGGAATTTACGACGGCAGTACTTTCCACATCGATGGCTTTGGAAACGCAGAACTTTTTCTCTTAGGCTTTTCTTCTCCTTTGCGTTTGGAACAGCACACGTAGAATACTGTTGGATGAAACTCATCACTGAGTCTTCTGGATCCGTTCCAAATTTAGGTGCATCCTTGATCCACAGCAACATATGTATATGAGGAGCACCTCTTGCTTGGTACTCCTTTCTCCAGAAGAAATCCAACACCTCTCCAAGAGGTGGATTCTTCTTATTCATGATGAAAGACATCATAGCTTCAAATCTATGATTGAAGTACCTACATACATTGACTGGATCCAAAGAGCACAGTTCTCCGGGTGTCTTGAATTCGATGTTTTCTACGTTAGCATTTGCCTCTCGTAGAAATTGAAGTAAGTCTTCCCAGCCATACTCGGCACAACTCAGAGTGAGGAACCATGTGGGAGTACCTAAGTTCCTCAGCATACATTTTAAATCACCATGACGACGGTACCAGTACTCATTAGTACCACGCTGACACGCCATGAGATTAATCAGGTGAGAATCCAAAATACTATCTTGGACATTCACTTTATCCATAAAATCACTTGCCGAGATGTTTTGCATGTGTATACCACTTTTCAAGATGTGGTTCACTGCATATGACAGTCCAGACAGATCGCTTTCAAACAGGAGATGAAACAAATAAGGAATGCATTGTCGAAACCTAGCATCTCCTGCATACAATCGCAAAGTCCGGTATTCAGAAGCAGGAATTTGATGAGGTCGCTCATCATATCTTCCTCCCTGACCTGTTGGAAAAAGCTGTGGGAAACACCGAGCTTCCAAACTTTCCTCCCAAACACTAATGGGACTCCCTTTGGCTTGTTTCATTTGAAACAACTCAATAGCATTCCCCATGACTTCCTTCGAATGCAAAGGATGAACACTATAATGTTCATATATTTCCTCACTAGTAGAGGGTTCTACTTTCTCAATTTGACCAGCACACAAATCGCTATCCTCTTCCTCACTTACTTCCTCTTCTGCAACATATACATTCTTATAGTATTTATTATTTTTTTTCAAATACAATGTTGCCTTTTTAACTTTCCTAACATCTACTAAATCTTGCCATATTTTCTTATTCTTTGTCGGAACCCCATTAACTAAGATAACCAGAGGTTCCTCTTCCACTTTTTCTACTCCAATTGTGTTAATGTTTTTCTTGAAATCTAGAGGCAAATAAACAACTCTTCCCTTTAATCCTCTCTGTAAATCTGATGGAGGCAATTTCCCTGTCTTTGGCTCCATTCTTACAATAGCCTGAAAGGGATGGATACTTTGAATCAAAATAGATTCATAAGTATTTAAGTCCTTCAATTCAGAAGGAATCTCAACCAATTCCAGATTATTATGAACTGCTCTAGCAGGCATCTGGTTTTGTTTTAATTTGTTACAACAATAAGTACACACACGTTGATCCAATCCCAAATCAAAACAATTTTCTACCATCAAGTATGTTGCAAAATCCTTCCATTCACTATTATTTTCCCTTTCACTTTTTGCATATAAATCCACTAACTTAGTCTGATTCTTATAATAAGTGCGTCTACAACACACACAAGTGAAATTAGGCCTCTCACTTGATTTCATGTCAAACGTCGCAATTTCCCTCTGGAAATTATCTGTACTGGAAACATGTACACTATCTTCCAAATGACCCTCTACTTCTTGCTCAATTTCAACATTCTCCTCTTTACTTCCAAAGTAACAAAACTCAATTTCTTCACATATATTCTTCACATCTATTTCAGAACCATGCAAAAGAGCAGCGCATAATTGTTTCAGCATAATTGCTGGACTCTTAGCATAATACAACAGTCTAACTAACTTCCTCACTTTGTTATGATGCACTGCTAGCATCCTGAAATGATGAAAAACACTCTGGCATACTCTCCTGGATAGACAAGCCAGTGAATGACCATGCAAACCTGTCACTTCTCTTACTCTGCAAGGATCTAATTCTTGCAACAACCTCATTTTCTGCTTCAAACTTTTTTTGTTAAATGACCGTACAAAATCACAAAGCAAATTGATGGAATCCTGTCGCACACTGCAAATACTACTACACTTCCAGGTGTACACAGGACCCTTAGCACGTCTTCCTAAAACCTCATTACCTAACAACTCTTCTGCCTCTGTTGTCACAAGTTTTTCTTTTTCAACTGGACAACCATCTTTCACTTCATAAGCACGACCACTGATGTCAACTGCATGCACCAAATCATTATCCTGGAAATAACTCTCTTCATTAAAAAATGCCTCACAGCTTGAACTATGTATCCATTCTCCAGAAAAAACTTCACAAAAATTACTACGATTAACTATTCTCTTCCATCTACTATTTCTTTTGAAATCAAAAATTGCCTTGTTTAGCTTCCTAATTCTATTGATTATCAAAATAAATAACTTTCGCTTAATTTCGAATGCCTGATCAATAATTTTCTCAACTTTTTTTTTTCTCTTATAAAAAACTAGTTTCTGTTGACCTTTCTTAATATTTTTTAACAAATTGCCAATTATCCTATTACGGAACATTCGTTTACGAATCTCCCTAAACTGTTGTTTCCTTCTACTATCATGCACAGATTTATCTCTTGCTCTAGCAGTAACATTTTCATTTGTCCTTTTCTTTCCATTTGATTTACTTCTCGTGTTATGGATTGAAACATTTTCTGTAGTAATATTTTTTTTATTACAAATATTTCTTATGAAATATTTAGAGCTCTTACCCGGTGCTTTCTTCGTGGCTTGAGAAATCTTTTTGTTAGAGGACTGCTGCGTTTTTTTTTTCTCCTGCTGTCTTTGACGTTTTGCAGCCTTTATCTGTCTTAGTACTGTAGGCATATTGAAATCTTGAAATGATCTGCAGTTGAATCTGAGGAAAAATATAATAAAAAATGTTAATAAACATTATTATCAAACAGTAAATCAGTAATAGTGATCAAAAACATAACACACTACTTGACATTTTAATTTGAAGATTTTTTAGTCATTGCCATTTTTACAATACAGAAATACCAGAAAAGAAATGACATTTATATTTATGTTACCTATGCTATTTTATATGTGAATCTGATCTAATTTTATGAGCATATTTTAATATTTTATTGAAGACACTACACATAACCTGTTTTTGAAGGTGTCTTTATTTTTAAATTAAACGGTTTACCTTTTTACTTTTTATTGATTATAAATTTTAAAAATAAATGTTTATAATTCCAAAGGCTCAAGCAGGTCAGCTTCCCATCCTATATCATATAATTCGGACAAATCTGCATCCTCATCACGCTCTTCTTCATCCTCAGGATTTAAATCATCCAATGGATCAACATCCACTGATGTTTCAATTACAAGTTCAATGATGAGGTCAAAATCAACTGATTGCAGATTGTCGCTCATGTTGAGGTTGTCTTTATCTTTAAAGAAAGATAACAACAATGAGATGTTGCAGAGTAAGAGACAAATCTCACAGATTATAATAGTAAAATTATTTAACAAGAGTAACATTTTGCAGCTATTATTTAGCCATGTCCAGCGATGCTGAGCAGGTGAAGCCTATGTCTAATTTTTCACTGAACAGGACTCATCTGTTCTTAACCTTGGATAAGCCTCAACGACTCTGTGTCCCCTGCACATACTCAAATGTTAAAGTGCAGATTTATATTAAATGGCACATCCCCAGGCATGCACCAGTTAATGTGCACCACTGCTTTACCACCCATGGTGTGCCGCATTTACAATCAGATAGGAGAAAGCTGCTTGAAAACCCTGCGCCTGCTTGAAGCTGGCATAGGTCTTGACGCAGCATTGTAGAGATGGGGCACCCCTGAGCCTTGCTGGAGCTGCATCGCACTTACGATACAACTCCAGCAATGCGCCACCTTTACGGCACAGATGCGTCACGCATCTGTGCCGTTTTTGCCCCATGCTGCGCCGCATTGTAAATGCAGCACAACATGGGTGGCGGAACAGTGGCGCAGGATGACTGTCACATCCCTGGTGATGCGCCACTCATCATAAATCTATCCCTAAGCTTCTTATCTTGTTACAGATGAACTGCCATATGTATCATCAAAATATTTTACATTTTCTAAATAGCGAATTTTAAGGAATAAATAGCGATTCTTTACCATTCCTAATTTGCGATGAGCAAATTGCTAATTGCAAGTTACCCATTCATTTCCATGGCCTAGGAGGCTAATATGAATGAAGGTTTAATTTGCGATTAGCAATTTGCTCATCACAAAGTAGGAATTTTTCCAAGGGTGCAGGGGTGTCTCAAGAACACCTGCTGCACCCCTGAAAAACAAATTTAGGGGCATATGGCACACATACATGCCTTAAGGGCATGTGTTGGCGTCATATGGCACCTTTTCTTTTTTTGAAAAAAAGCTTTTTGAAAAGAATTCACAAATTACCACTAATTTACCACAATAGTTTCCAAATCCTTAATGTCATTTTTTACATAGTTTTTTTTTGATACATTGCATTTAAGTAGTCACAAAATTTACAAATGCTTCAGTGCAATCGCAAAATAAGGAATAGCAAATTTTGCTACTCCTTATTTTGCATCAAAGTTGTTTGATACATACCATTTGTCTAATTAACATTCGCAAAGGCCGAAATTCATAGAATTTTGATCTTTGCAAATGCTAATTAGCTTGATACATATGGCCCCAAGTGAGGCCTGTCTTGCGACATGGTGCATCTTTTGCATTACTGCTGATTGGGTTTTATGTGGTACGTTTTTTTTTTACACTATGACATATCTGCCTAAATGCATCAATTTTTAATGTTGTCACCTCATAGCAAATATTATGCACCACCGCTGCATCATAAAAGTGACGCACAGTGGCAGAAAAAAGGCATACACCTATCATAAATCTATCCCTAGCATTTTAAATGATTAATCCAGGATGACAATAAAGTGTGTCCTATCCAGAGGTTTGTTTAAGGTGAGGCCTACTCAGGATTGCAGATTAAAGTTACGCTTGATGAAGAATACAGAGGAGATAATACATATAAAGGACTACCAATGAAGTAAGTAATGTGCACTTTATTGCGCCAGTCATCATAAATGTATCCCTAAGCTTCTTATCTTGTTACAGATGAACCACCATATGTATCATCAAACTATTTTGCATTTCCTAAATAGCAAATTTTAAGGAATAAATAGCAATTCTTTACTATTCCTAATTTGCAATGAGCAAATTGCTAATTGCAAATTACCCATTCATTTCCATAGGCTAGGAGGCTCATAGGAATTAATGTTGCAATTTGTGATTAGCAATTAGCTCATCACAAAATAGGATTTTTTTCAAGCGTGCAGGGGTATCTCAAGAACACCCTGCTGCACCCCTGAAAAAGAAATTTGGGAGCACATGGCACATCTACATGCCCTAATGGCATGTATGGGCGTCATATGGGACCTTTTTTTTTTTTTGAAAAAAATGCTTTTTGAAAAGAATTCGCAAATTACCACAAACTAGAAGTTGGTGGTAGTTTCCAAATCCTTAATATCATTTTTTACATATTTTTTTTATTTTTTGCATTTAAGGAATCACAAATTTTGAATTATTGACATTTTAAGTAATTTCCACATGTGCAGTGTTTTCAAAATATAATTTGAAAATCGTTTTTGGGGAAAAGTAATGGTTTGCAAATTTATGACAAGGACATAATGGTGTATGCTTCTCTATAAGGCATTTCAGTATCTCTAATGTCATTTTTCCCATATTACATTATAAGACCTTTCCCCATGAAGCACATTCCTTGTAAATATGCTCCCACCTGTGCATTGCAAATTTAGATTTTGACTGTTTCAGACACATAGCCATGTTGAAAGTGACCCAAAAAAATTGCAAACGTTTTAAAATAACACATTCATGTGTCTTAAGGACATTTTAAGTCATTTCCCCATGGACAATGTTTTCTAAGTGGCACAAAAGAGGTATACACCTATCATAAATCTGTCCCTAGCATTTTAAATGATTAATTCAGGATGACAATAAGATGTGGCCTATCCAGAGGTTTGTTTAAGGTGAGGCCTACTCAGGATTGCAGATTAAAGTTACGCTTGATGAAGAATACAGAGGAGATAATTTATTGTAAAGGCCTACCAATGAAGTAAGTGATTTCTACTTCATTGCACCAGTCATCATAAATGTATCCGTAAGCTTCTTATCTTGTTAGACATCAACCGCCATATGTATCATATAACTATTTTGCATTTCCAAAAAAGCGAATTTTAAGGAATAAATAGCGATTCTTTACCATTCCAAATTTGCTTTGAGAAAATAGCTAATTGCAAATTACCCATTCATTTCCATGGGCTAGGAGGCTCATATAAATGAAGGTGCAATTTGCGATTAACAATTTGCTCATCACAAATTAGGAATTTATTCCAAAGGTGCAGGGGTGTCTCAAGAACACCCTGCTGCAACCCTGAAAAAGAAATTTGGGGGCATATGGCGCACATAAATTTTAACAACATTCCTTTACCTCAACAACGATTTTCAAATCATAACTTCAAAACACTACACATGGGAAAATTACTTAAATTGTCCTTAAGACACATAAAAGCGTTTTTTGATTGGCTTTCCTGCATGGTAGGGTCACTTTTAACATGGCTATGTAACACAAACATTCAAAATCAAAATTTTCCATGCACAGGTGGGAGCATATTTACAAGCAATTTGCGCCACAAAGAAAGGTCTTACATTAAAATGGGAAAAATAACATCAGGGACAGTCAATTGCCTTATAAAGAACCATACACCATTATGTCCTTCTCATGAATTTAAAAACAATTCCTTTTTCCCAAAAACGATTTTCAAATCATAATTTCAAAACACTGCACATGAGAAAATGACTTAAAATGTCATTGAAACACATGAAAGCGTTTTTTGATTGGCTTTCCTGCATGGTTGGGTCACTTTTATCATGGCTATGTAACACAAACATTCAAAATTAAAATTTTCATGCACATGTAAGAGCATATTTACAAGCAATTTGCGCCACAGAGAAAGGTCTTACACTAAAATGAGAAAAATAACATCAGGAACAGTCAATTGCCTTATAAAGAACCATACACCATTATGTCCTTGTCATGATTTTATAAACAATTCCTTTTCCCCAAAAACGATTTTAAAATCATAATTTCTAAACACTGCACATGGGAAAATGACTTAAAATGTCATTAAAACACATGAAAGCGTTTTTTGATTGCCTTCCCAGCATGGTTTAGTCACTTTTAACATGGCTATTTAACACAAACATTCAAAATCTAAATTTTCCATGCACATGTGAGAGCATATTTACAAGCAATTTGCGCCACAGAGAAAGGTCTTACACTAAAATGAGAAAAATAACATCAGGGACAGTCAATTGCCTTATAAAGAACCATACACCATTATATCCTTGTCATGAATTTAAAAACAATTCCTTTTCCTCAAAAACGATTTTCAAATCATAATTTCTAAACACTGCACATCAGAAAATGACTTAAAATGTCATTAAAACACATGAAATCATTTTTTGATTGGCTTTCCAGCATGGTTGCGTCACTTTTAACATGGCTATGTAACACAAACATTCAAAATCAAAATTTTCCATGCACATGTGAGAGCATATTTACAAGCAATTTGCGCCACATAAATCATAATTTTCTCCTTAAAGCACACTATTCTCTATCTAAAGTAAAGAAATATTTTCTCACCTTAGCAAATACTTTCAGTTTGAAAACAGTCTAAGAAACACACCAATTTGTCTTCAGCAGAGCAAAAGGTATGCACTCCAGAGTCTGCAGCTATCAAAAGCACAGAAATGCTGTAATTCTTCACACATATTTCTCATGTCACCCAATCAAAACTCTTCCCTCACTTTTTTTCAAATGAAAACCCTTCCCCCTCTGCCCTTTCTGCCTATTTTCCATAGCAACCACCTCTTGGAGAAACTCTGGTGTTTGCAAGTTCACACAACAATGTTGCAATTGAACTCTGAACTCTCAGTGCACCTGCATATCCAGTGCTTTCTTTCATTTAATGATTTTTTATTGACCACTCAAAATACATCTTTCAAACAACACATCTGTACACCCTAACTTTCTGTTTTCATCAATCAAAATCCACCAATCACTGTTACTACTTCATGAACACAGAAACTCCACAGTTTTTTTCATTTCAAACTCTCATTTTTTCAACTGCCATTTCATTGCCACACTTCATCTGACTGCAGGAGAACCTTCTCTCACCATGTTTTCTGTCTGGATTGTTGGTCATAGTTATATTCACTGGGCTCAAAGGTACGTTGAAAGCAGGAATTTACCTAACCTCAATTTACAAGATGTGGAAATTAAGTGGTTTGGCCACAGAGGATTAAAATGTCACCAATTGATACCATTGGTGAAAACCTTTATGCATTTGCCAAAACCTGACCTGTTAATTGTGCACTGTGGAGGTAATGACTTGGGCACTTTGACTGGTGTAGGTCTGGAAATGCTTTTAAAGGACACCTTTGAGCAATTAATGGCACTTTTTCCTCAGACTGCCTTGGTATATTCAAATATATGCCAAAGACAGAAATGGAGGTGGTCAAACCAATTTTGTCCACAAATTGAGAAGTCGAGGAAGCATGTAAACAAATCTGTTTCAGCTTACATGAGAGACCATGGAATGGGCTCCCTGTACAACAATAACTTGCGTTACTACATGCAAGATATCTACAGAGGAGATGGAGTTCACTTCTCAGATGAGGGCAACAGAGTTTTCACTCTGAATTTAAGAATGTGCATTGGTACCTACTTATAAGTACCTAAATGTACCATAAACCCAAAAGCTCTTCTCAGAGCTACCCTACATCTAATCACTCACAATTATTATTTTACTCTAACTTTTTTCACTAATTTTCAACAAAGTACGCTCCCGGGGGCGCTACCCGGTACGCGTACCGGGAGCTAACCTCGCGAAATTTTTTAAAAAAATGTTTTTTTTTCGCACATATAAACCTCCTCAGCCACCCTCAGAAAACCTAGGGGGTCAAGATAAGTCTACCGTGCCCCCTTCTACCCATTCTGAACATTATTTGCCCTCCATCTTGTATCTTAATTCGACCGAAACACAAAATGGTGGACTCCCGGAACGCTTAAGGTACGCGAACCGGGGCGCTCAACGGTTCGCGTACCGGGTCGCTCCCTGGGAAGCGCACCATCAAAAAAGGTGGGAAAGTAGTTCACAGAAAAGCCACTTGAGACAATTTCACCAAATATAGATTAGCTCATACTACATACCAATCCCTACCATTTTCACAAATTTGATTGGAATTCCATTTAGCCATTTAGCCTGTAGACCTCTCTAAATACCGTGAGGTAAATTACTTCACAAAACACATCTGAAATGTTGGAATTGACAACCAATTAAAATGTTACTTTCATTTTCTACTTTTTTTACCTGACATTTGATTGGTTATGTACCCAAATATATATAAAGGAAGAGAAGGAAACACAGCCATTTTGACTACTACTTCCTGGTGTACATTTCAATAGGATTTTCATTAATAACTTCAACTTCTTTTTAAAGGTAAGTTGTTATTTTTAAAACTGAAGTATATTGTGCACTTTAAGTTAATATGGCAAACTTTTTCTGTTAGTTATATACTATCCCTCTGTAGTACTTATAAATTTAGATACACTTTTTTATATTCCTACTTCCACTCTGATACTATACACTGCCCAAAGATAAATTCTCTGTTAAAAACTGCCTATCTAAAATTAATCCCAACAGTGCCCTACCTCTACTAATATATATTTTTTTTATGCAAATTTCAGGGAAAATGGAAAGTGAACAAAACATTTCATTTGAAATTGTCCTTCCAGAGTCCAACACAGAAATCATTGATCCAAATGAGATTGAATTTATGGATGAAACTTGGGACCAAGAACTACTGCAATGTGTACAAGCAGTAGATAACCTCCTTGCAAATGAGGACATTTTACAACCTCAGAGACTACAATCTATATTCCATGATTATTATGAAATTTCTGACAATGAAATGTTAGAAAGTTTAATAAATTATGAAACACAATAAAAAAAGCTTAAAAAATTAAAAAAAATAAAAAATAATCAACAAAACCAACAATCAATTAACATACAGCATTTGAAAAGTCTATCATTTATTTTTCATTGTGGTACGCTCCCCAGAACGCTTCCCGGTTCGCGTACCGGGCGCTAACCACGAAAAAAAACAAAAAAAAAATTTTTTTTTTTTTGCTTCGCGGGGCCCCTTTAAAACCTCCACATTAAACCTAGGGGGTCAGCGAGGATCTACTATGCCCCCTTATAGTTATTTCCCCCTTTGTTTTGGCCTCCTCTTGTCTCTCGATCCTACCGAGAGACAAGATGGCGGCCGCTCCGGACTGTTTAGAATGTTGACAGACACCGGAAAGCCAATCAGCTTCGCTACGCGAAGTTCCGATACGCTTAAGGTCCGCGAACCGGGGCGCTGCCTGGTCCGCGCTTACAGATATATATCTTTTTTTAAACGTTAATTTCTCAAAATCCACTGGAGCACATATATTGAGACCTACAAAAGGCACATCGGGCTACCAGTCCCTACAATTTTGCCAAGTTTCGTGCAAATCCATTCAGCCGTTCGGGCTAAAAGTGAGGCTAACCGCCCTATGGAAAACTCAATGTTAAAAACACGTTTTGGGACCCCCCTTTTTTCTCGGTCCCCCCTGGACGAACCCCCCCCAAATTTTCAGGGGCTGCTCAGAAACAAAATGTTCCATTTTCCTGAAAATGTCAGCCAATTCCGTCCACAAACGCCAAAGTTATTAGACATAGAATTTTCAAAAATCCCATAGGGAAAAAATCCTAACTATATATACCTACTGGCGACCGCCAGTAGGTAATATATATATATAGATATATCTGCAACGCAGTCTCCTCCCTTCCAGGCGGGCGGGGGCTCGATCAGATGCGGGTGTCACCGCTGTACAGATCCAACAAGAAACTTCACTCCAGTCAGGAAACGAAGAATGAGCCACACGATCCAGTCAATTCAAAGTTAAGTTTTAATCAGGCACAACAAACGACGCGTTTCGAGCAATCCTGCTCTTGGTCACGTGACTGGAGTGAAGTTTCTTGTTGGATATATATATATATATATATATATATATATATGTATATATATATATATTCCCTGAAAAAACCATAGGTTTGACATCAGTTATAGTTAGGAATTAGCATTAAAAAAAACTATTAAATTCACTGAAAAAACCATAGGTTTCACACCAGTTGTAGTTACCAGGAAATTTTACTCGCATAAAACCATTGAAATTCCCACGTTATAGTTAGTTGGACTCACTATAACTTGCGCGTGCAATGCACTGCTAATGACGTCACATATTACATCACTCATGACATGGTCAGTGACATCACTCATGACATCACTGATGACACCATCCAGTGAATGTGTATATTTTAAAAAAATAAATATGTGTTATATATGTATATGTAAAAGTTGATGGAAGAATAAATGTTTAAAAAAGTGTTTACATGGAGGTTTTTTAAAAAAAAAATTGATTGGTTAACTGGTTTATTAAGTGTATCTTAGTGAATAGATATATTAGAGAGTAATGTTTAAATATTTAAATATATGTATTAGTGTTTCACTGTGTGTATAAGTGGCTGCATGGGTTGGTGAGTAGCTACATGTGTATGTATATGGGTTATTAGATGTTTTTCTTAGTATCAGTATGATTGTTTGTATGGTTTGGTGGGGGTATTACTTAGCACATACATGCATGAATGACTGACTCTCTCTTTGTATGTGTTTTGAAGACAGCATATGTGCAGGACTGTATGGGTGGATGAGTGTGTATATGTGTGTGTTAGTGAGTGAATGACTGTCTCAGTAGTGTCTTTATCAGTAACTACATATGTTTTAATCGAGTATATGTGAATATTGATGTATATAAGTGAGTATATGTGAGAGTGAGGGATTGTAAGAGTTCCTGTTTAAATTAGTATGTGTTTCTATAAGTGATTGTTTAAGAGAGTAAGTATGTGTAAGTTTCCTTAGAAGTAAAGGGGTAGTGTGTGTATAGCTGTATATGCAAATAAATGGATGTTCAATAGTTTATTTGCATGTGTGAGTAACTTTTGGATGACTGTCGGTGTGTAACAGGATGTATAGGTGTATCACTACATATGATGAGTGAGTATATGTATGAGTGACTATATAGAACTGTTGGTGAATGAGTGGATGTGTATATAGATGGTGGAATTACTAAATTGGTTGTTGTAACTGGTATGGGTATCTCCATTTTTTTGAAAATTATATTTTTTATTTTTGAATATGTGTTTCAAGGGTTACATTACAGTGAAAGGAGGTCTGTCACTCTGTCACAAGGATGGTGTCATCAGTGATGTCATGAGTGATGTCACTGACCATGTCATGAGTGATGTAATATGTGACGTTATCAGCAGTGCATTGCACGCGCAAGTTACAGTGAGTCCAACTAACTATAACGTGGGAATTTCAATGGTTTTATGCGAGTAAAATTTCCTGGTAACTATAACTGGTGTGAAACCTATGGTTTTTTCAGTGAATTTAATAGGTTTTTTTAATGCTAATTCCTAACTATAACTGATGTGAAACCTATGTTTTTTTCAGTGAATTTCATAGGTTTTTTAATAGCAAATCTCTATAGGTGTGAAATGTAATATTTTTTATAATGAAGTTATACTATTTTTTAAAAGTTTAAAATGTATTTATTTTGGGGGGGGCGTGGCTACGCGAGCAGAGATGGCGGTCGCAGCTTGCTAGAGCTCCCGCCGGCCCGCCGATTATCCGACGAATTATCCTGTCCCCAAACCCACAAACCCACTACCGGACCGCGACGGACGTTCCTACAGGCGCCGGGTGTCATCCGGTGGGCTCAGGGGTGATCTCGTGCCCCCGGACAGAACCGAGCAGAGAGGGGCGAGGTGCGGCCTGGTGGTCGCGGAGCAGCCGGGGCCTCGATTTTGGCGAAGCGGCAGGGTGCGCTGCCTGGCCCGGGAGCGGCCGCGGTGTTGGCTGTCCCTGAGGCCGCGACACTACAGGCGATCCTTCACCTGGGGCCAGGCTGGGCCGGAGAGAGGCACAGGCGCCACGAGTGGACTGTGGCAGCGGAGGCGGCCTGGTGACCTGGCGCAGCCGGGACCTCGATTTTCGCGGCCTCGTGTCGGGCCGGGGCCGGCGGCCTAGAGGAGTGACTGGCATCCCCTGGAGACCCTGGTAGGAGGCGGACAGACGTAGGGCGACCGGCCCGGCGAGCAGCAACTGTAAGTAGTGGCCCTCCCCGGCCCCCCCCCCCACCCCCCGGGCCCACTATTCAGTGACATTATTGGCATAGCAGTGCAGGACGCTGGGAGTCCTCGCACCTCCTGAAAGGCAACGTGGGCCACGGGGGGGCCCTGGTCAGCGGCGGCTGGGGGGGCTGTTCCTGGGGGAAGTGGCTGAAGCCTGCCCCCCCTCCTACTTCTCAACTGCCACTAGACCTTACCGAAGAGGCTTCTTTCGGGTCTCCCTGACTGTGGACCGGCGACCCTAGTGGCCCTCATCCACCCGGGCGATCATGACCAGGGGAGGTGGTGGATCCACCAAGCAGGTGACCATCGACAAATTTACTGGCCCCGGTGGGGGCCCTGGATCATCGGGGGGTGGTCCATCAGGAGGAGGGCCGGACAATACAGCCCTTATGGCGGCTATAACCCAGTCGCGAGACATGCTGGACGCAAAGATAGGGGCAGTTGGCGCAGACGTAACCCTGTTGCGCCAGGATCTTAGGAACGCAGTGGCACGAATCACGGAAGCCGAGTCCAGGGTGTCAGTGGTGGAAGAGGATGTAGGTGCCCTGAAGAAGAGAATGGCGGCGATGGAGGACGCGCAGCGGACCACAGCGCTCCGGGTGGAGGATGCTGAAGGGCGGGCACGGCGTAACAACCTCCGTTTTCTCGGCTTTCCAGAGAGCTGTGCCAAAGGCAATATGGAGCAGTTTCTCACACAGTGGCTGGAGTCATGGATGCCCCCGGGGTCGCTGTCTGCCTGTTTTGTTATCGAAAGAGCACACCGCGCCCTGACACAAAGGCCGCCTGAGGGCGAGCGGCCTAGGGCAGTGATCGCTAGGCTGTTAAATTACCACGACAGGGACGCTATACTGAGGGAAGCCAGATCCAAGGAAACCCTCCTGTTTGAAAGTCAAAAGATCATGATTTTCCCTGATTACACTAGACTTGTGCAGCAACGGCGCCAGTCTTTTGTGGCGGCTAAGGCTAAGCTGAGAGGTCTTAAGCTACAATACTCCCTGCTGTACCCGGCGCGCCTGAGGGTGATATTCCAGTCACGGACATTGTTTTTTGATACCCCAGAGGACCTTTTCAAGTGGACGGATGAAACAGTGCGGGTCAGACCGAATCCTCAGCCAGGACTTCATCCAGGCACCCCTGAGGGTTCACCGCGGGCGCAGAGGGACCGAACGACACAGAATGGGCGGTCCAAACGCTCTAAATCACGCAGGCGTGCGGCCTCGGTGGATGGCTCACTGGACGCTGGCAGACCAGAAGACTCGGAGCAGTCGGGAACAGATCACTGAAGTCTCCGGAGCCTCGGCTCCAATTTATTGCTAGAAATGCTGAGACTCCGGGCTGGGTGCGCTGAGTCGCTTGTGACCTGTGCACTACTGATCACTGTGCAGCTCTGAGATAGTACTGTTTTGCTCTCCTGATTGGGGGGAGAGTTCTTGGTGGGGTTTGGGACTTGGGGACTGCGATATAAGGGCTACCACTCCCCTAGTTGTGAGTGGGATGTCAAGGGGAGGGGGGTGTGTTTATGGTTTTTCTGCTTGGGATGTTGGGATCCATTGGTATGGGTGGGCCCGGGCCCTCGGTTTTGGGCTCGAGACTACCCATGCCGCGACAGGTACTTCATGGTTCATTGAGGTATAGGGTGGGGGGAGGCGGGATACGGGCGGTCGGGGTTGCGACTGCTGAGTTGGGGGAGGGAACTGTTGCAGATCATGGGACGAAGGGGTTGATAGTTTTTCTTGGGGTAGTTAGCGTAATGCATGTGTGTACCAAAATGATGCTTTGTGTGGTGTGTGGCGGGTGGTGCGGGCCTGGGGGGCTTTTATGGTGGACTCCGATTGACTATGGCTGAATCGATCGACCGACTCCCTGTAGACTTTATGCGGGTGGTTACGTGGAATGTCAGAGGATTGTTAGACAAGATTAAGCGGGGGGCGGTGTTGCGATGGGGGAAAAGGGAAGCGGCAGATGTATTACTACTTCAAGAAACTCACATGATGGGCACTAAGGCACTGGGCCTACAGAGATTTGGATATCAGCAGGTCTTCCACGCGGGGTTCTCCAGAGGATCCAGGGGGGTGGCTATACTGATACACCGCAGGGTGGCGTATGTGCACGAGAAGCAGTGGGTGGATCCTCAGGGTCGCTACCTGTTTGTTAAGGGCATGGTGGGCACGGAGCCGGTGGTGTTTGGAAGTGTATACGCCCCCCCTCCCCTGCAGTGGGCCCTGGCAGAGCGGCTGTTTGCGGTGTGGGAGGATGTCTCTGGATCACTGGCAGTGGTTGGGGGTGATTGGAATGACGTGATGGACGTGAGTGTGGATCGCCGGAGACGTCAGGAGGTGACTGGCACCACCCCCCCCTCCCTTCCGCCCACCAGATTGCATGCCATGAGTGAGGGGCTAGGCTGGGTGGATGCTTGGCGACATATGCACCCTGTAACCCGAGACTATACGTATGTCTCGGCAGTGCATGGCTCGTTCTCGCGGTTGGACTATATGTTTCTACCTGGAGAATATTTGTGTAGGGTGAAGGGCGCTGACATCTTGCCAAGGGGCCTGTCCGACCACTCCCCGGTTTCGGTTACAATAGATCTCCATCGGAAACGGCAGCCGTTTAGATGGAGGATGTCCTCGTGGCATCTCCTTAAACCGGCGTACGCTCAGCACTTACGAGAGACTATTGACCATTATTGGCGGGAGAACCTAGTGGAGGGTGCCGATGTAGGTGTGGTGTGGGAGGCTATGAAACCTACTATACGGGGAGTCGATATTGCATGGTGCTCGGCGGCCCGTCGACAGCGACGAGAACAAACTGCGGAGGCAGCTGCCCGAGTAGCGACCCTCGAACAAGAACACAGTACCGGTAGTGATGGGGTGGATCTGCGGCTGCTCCTGCAGGCACAGCAATCATATGCGTCCCTATTGCTAGACGAAGCCAAACAGGCGTGGCTCGCCACCAGAAGTAGGGTGTATCAATGGGGGGACAAGTCGTGTTCCATGCTCCATAGATTGTGCCAACACAATTTCCAGCCCCTCGTACTACCGGGTCTCACGAACGACAACGGAGACGTTCTAACCGACCCAAACGAATTGGCGGCAAGCTTCGCCACGTACTTTACAGACCAGTATGCCCCACGTGACCAATTGCCTGAGGGCGACTTAGCCCGTTTCTTCGAGGAGTTCCCACCGGTGCCGGTGTCGGACGAGACCAGGGAGGCCCTGGATGCACCCCTCACGGCGGAAGAACTGGGAGACGCGTTGGGGCAACTCAACGCCGGTAAGGCCCCTGGACCAAACGGCTACCCGTGTGAGTTTTTTAAAAAATTCCATGTGCAGCTGGGATCGCACTACCGCCGAGCGCTGGAAGCGGCCCGTACCCGGGGTCTACTGCCACCGGACTGGCGCCATGCAGAAATAGTGGTCTTTCAGAAGCCTGGCAGGCCCCCAGATAGCCATGATTCCTACAGGCCCATCTCCTTAATTAATACTGAGGCTAAGATACTGGCCAAGGCCCTAGCGAACCGTTTGGCTCCACACATTACTGCCTTAGTCCATTCTGACCAGGCAGGCTTTATGCCCCGAAGGGCGACGCGACACAATATCAGGCGTGCGCAGGCGGCGATCGACGCTGTTGGAGCCCTGGGGGACCAGGCGGCGTTGTTGCTGGCCGATATCAACAAGGCCTTCGACTCGGTTGGCTGGTCATACCTATTTACCTTGCTATCTTGGCTCAACTTAGGCCCGGTCTTCCTCTCCTATATAAAGCTCCTCTACACTGATGTTACAGCCTCGGTGCGGGTCGCCGGGGCGGTGTCAGAGACATTCCGCATAGGCCGAGGGACCAGGCAGGGCTGCCCGCTCTCCCCCTATCTTTTTGCACTGGCCATGGAGCCCTTGGCGGCGAGGGTGCGCCAGGATGCGCAGATACGGGGCTTTGTATGGAATACTACCCTGTCGGACAAGATCGCGCTATACGCGGATGATGTCCTCTTTTTCCTCACTGATTTGCAACGCTCGGGCCCACGTGTCTTGGAGATCATGCACCAGTTTGGAGAGGCCTCGGGCTTGTATCTCAACCTCCACAAGTCCACCCTGTGGGTGCTATCAGGAGACCCGGTGACAGACCCTTGGGCCTCGGGATTGCGAATGGCCACGACTGGGCTGAAATACCTCGGAGTGTTTCTCTCGGACTCGGCTGACACTGCCTGGGACCGTAACCTGCAGCCCGTCTGGGAACGAGTTCAGTCGGACGTCAAAACTTGGTCTCGAATGCCCCTGACAATCTTTGGCCGATCTGCCATTTTCAAGATGGTTGCGCTCCCGCGCCTACTCTACCAGTTGCAAAACCATCCGTATCCTATTCCACCTCGGTGGTTTAAACAGGTTAACTCAGTGCTGGGCCGCTTTCTCTGGGCGGGAGGCCCTGCCCGGGTGGCATTGCGCACATGCTTTCTGTCCACCTACTGTGGAGGCCTGGCCACCTCGGATCTGCAGTCGTACTACCAGGCCGCTCACCTCCTTATTCTGAACGAATGGTGGTACTGTGACGGTGGGGACCCGGCCTATGCCCTAGAGCGTGCTTTGATGGGCGATAACTCGCTCCATACCATCCTATACTCACCCCGACTGCGTACCTCGCTGCCAAGGGTTACCAGACTCGTGTTTGCTATATGGCGACAGGCCTTGCGTCGCGTGGGCTGGTGGGGCCGACTAACCGCTGAAACACCTTTATGGCGGAACGGCATGCTACCTGAACTCTCTAAATTGCCAGGCTTCGATGGCTGGGATGCGATAGGTATCTCGCAGTTAGGTCAAGTGATGTCTGGTACGTCGCTCAAATCCTTTCAGACCCTCAGTGCCGAATTTGATATGCCCCAATCTCAATTTTTCCGGTACCTACAGTTCCGACATGCACTGACGCCCAGCATTGCCAACCTTGACTCACTCCCTGACTTTAGCCCGATCGAGGCGAAGGTCTTCATGGGAGATCTTGGGGACAAAAAAGTATCGCGCATTTATCAAACCATGGTCACCCACTGCTCCCCTACTCTTCTCTCACTGAAGGCGACTTGGGAAGTTGACCTCGGCCCCTTGGACGAGGACGACTGGCGAGAGGCCTTGGAATCCCCGAGGGGGGCGGCTATCGCAATGCGATTCCGACTCATCCAATTCAAGATTCTCCATAGGGCATACTATACCCGAGAGCGTCTGTGGAAGGCGGGCCTGATTGGGTCCCCGGAGTGTCTGCGGTGTGGGGCTGAGGTGGGTACGCTACTTCATACAATGTGGTCGTGCTCTAGGCTGGTTGGCTTCTGGAGGGGTGTTTGGGGCTGTCTGTCTGAGGTGTTGGGCTGGACCCTCCCCCGTACTCACCGTCTGGGTCTGTTGCACGTCCTGGAAGGGGTTGGTGGCAATATTTATAAGCGGCACCTGCTCCTACTGGGGCTGGTGGTGGCTAAAAGGGACCTGGCCCGAGCGTGGAAGAATGTGAGCCCCCCCCCCCTGACTGCATGGAAGGCTGGTATGGACTTCTGTATGGGCCTGGAGAGACCTATATTTGAGGCGCGAGGATGCCCCCGCAAACACTTTAAGATTTGGAAGAGGTGGGCAGACTATAGAGATCTGACACTGGACCCTCCAGTGGAGCCAGAAGAGGACCTTTAGCCCCGTACTGGCTGGCAGGGCCCATGTCCACGCACTTTACCCACGTCATAATCTTACATCGTTACGGTTAGTACACACATGCATGGGGTTCGGGTGGGTTCCAGGGTGGGATCGGGGAGTTGGGTAGATAGGTAGCAGTATAAGGTGAAGGTGGGGTACCTGTTTTCTGATATCCTTAATTGCATCATCTTCTTGCTTGGACACTTGGTTAAGTGCTGTGATTGTATCATAATGTTTGGTGGTGTAGTCCTGATTGTGGGCTGCCACTATATTTCATATGCTCATCTTCATCAATAAACTGGTTGTGAAAAAAAAAAATGTATTTATTTTTTTGTGCCCCGGAGCGCTCCCGGTGCGCGTACCGATGCGCTCACCGGTGAGCACAGTGTTACGGAGCGCCCCAGGGCACGTACCAGTGAGCGTCCCGTTAGCGCTATTGCCGCGAACGAAAACAACATCGTGACGTATCGCGTAGCCACATGATGCGTCATATGACGCACAGTGTAAGCGCACCCGGAAGCACGCCGAGCGCATACGATCGCGCAACGTCCTGACGCGCTTATGCAACGCGCCCCCGGGTGCGCCCCGGGGCGCGTAGCGTAAGCGCGTCGGGTCATGTGATCTGAAAATAACACTTTTCATTGGTGCAGATCAGTTTTGGTTTCCAAATGATAAAAGCCCGGATCATGTGACTTGAAAATTACACTTTTCATTGGTCCAGAACAGTTTTGTTTTCCAAATGATGAAAGCCCCCACCTTTTTCCTTATTCTGACTTTGTCCTTTGACTGAGGAAGACCTGTTTGGAGAGCTGTCCCTAATCTTTTGTACTTTAAAATGGCTACAGTAGCAGCAGCAGCTGGAGCATCTGCACCACCACCACCACCACCACCACAAAGAGGACCACCACAACATTACATTGGTGGTCAAGAAGAAGAAGAGGAGGAGGAGGAGGAGGAGGGAAGAAGGACATTCCTGCCAGAAGACAATACCCCATATAGGCCACAGGAGCACATTGTATGGGAGTTTTTTTTCCATCCCAGAGGGCAAGAAGAAAGTGAATGCGCCCAAAGTGACTTGCCGAATCTGTGGCTCAGAACTTTCAAGGGGGAACCCTAATAAGAAATATTCATTTGGTAATTACACCATGATTCGGCATATGCAGCGCAAGCATCCCAACAACTATTCTGCTGCAGAGATCAGAGAACTGGCCAGTAACCCTCCCCAATCTTCACCCAGCACCTCCAAAAGAAAGCAACGCACTCCATCGGGACCAGAGACAAGAGAGATGATGCCAATTATACAACCACGGTTTGGTGAATTCAGGTTCCCTTGTATTTTTTGTGGTAAGACCATCAGCTATGGTGAGCAGAGCGTAAAGCTCATCGTCCTTGCTGGTGACAACCACAATTGCCCCAAAAAACCCTAATTTTTTCCTGATTTTTCTTTGCTCCAGTTGAGCCGTTTACAATTCCCTGTTTTTTGTTTCTCCCCATAAAAAATACAAAAAAAATATAAAACTGTTCAGAAAACCCCAAAAAAGTAAAAAATGTTCAAAAGAACAATAAAAAAATATAAAACAACAAAAAGAATAAAAAAAAACAGTTCTTTTTAGAACTACCTCCAATTTATAAAAAAAAACTACATTTTTTAAAAACTCTGTCATTCTTTTTTCCTTAGGGTACGCGCACCGGGGCGCGCACCCAAAAAAATAGAAAAAAAAATAATGAAGGAGTGAGCATGAGGAAAGGAGACAGAGAGAGTGATGTTAAGAGAAAGAGAGCTAGAGGGAGCAACACAGAGGGACTGTGTATTACATAGTAAGACAGAGAGAAGGTGTAATAGGGTGTAAGTTAGAAAAGGAAAATGAATAAGGGAGCGAAAGAAGTAAAGAGAGAGGAAGAAAACTAAAGCAGAGGTACCGGGAGAATGTGAGTGGGTGTTGAAAGTAAAGAGAAGGACAGTAAAGGATGGGGAATGAGGGGTAGTGACGGAACCGAAGTAAAGGAACAACGGTGATGGAGGGTTAGAAAAGAGCAGTGAGTGTAAGTAAAGAGGGGTGAAAGAGGGTGGATAAAAGTGAATAAGGGTAAGACATGAGGAGTGACAGAGAGAAAAGAGAGAGAGAGTAAGGGAAGGAGTGACTAAAAGGTAGTGAGTGAAGCAGCAAAGAAAGGTAAGTGAGAGAGTGTGGGTGAGTTGTAGGGAGTGAGCATGACGAGAGAGTATTGACAGAATGAGGGGACAGAGACAGCGACGATAAGAGAGACAGAGTGAGGGAACGGAAGTGAGGAACTGTGAGAACAGACGGACTGAGAGAAGGAGTGACAGGAGTAAAGTAAATGATTAAGGGAAAGGGAATGAGTGAGGGAGCAAAGGAAGGGAACAGAGGGTAAGGGAAGTAAAGCAGGGGGACTGAAAGAAGTTGAATGTGCAAGGGGAGTTAGGGAAAGGGGAGTAAACATGGAGGATAATAATAAGTGAAGGAAGCGGAGTAAAGAAACAGGAGTGAGGTAAGGTGAGAGAATAATAGTGAGGTTAAAGGAAAGGGTGATGACAAACTACATTTTTTAAGTCATACTTACCATATAATTAATGTAACTTTAATTACATTTTTTTACTACACTTTGTATCTGTGAAAGAGAAGAAAAAATAAGTTATAATTAGTAAAATATATATTTTAAAATAAAAGATACAAATGAAGAGGTTAAAAATGATAACAGTGTATTAAGAAATAAAGTAAGAGTGAAGGACACAGAAAGGGAAATAAAGTAAGGTAGAAGGACAAAACGAGGGAAAAAGAAATAGAAGGAGAGCAAATTACTAAGAGTAAGGTATATAGATTCACTGATAGAGAGGAAGAGAAGAAGAGAGAAATGAACTGAAGGTAAGAAAGATACTAAAAGAATGTGAGTTAGCAAAACTAAATCCGGAAACAGGAGTAAGTAAAAAGATAATGACTGAGAGGGAAAGGAGTCTAATTAAGGATGCATTTAGAAGAATGAGGAATGGAAGATAACTGAGAGTAAGGGAAGCAGAGGGAGAGTGGGTTAGTTATAGTGATAAAGTGCAACAATACTGGTGAGTGAGTAAAGAGGAATTACTAAAAGAGCAAAAGAGGAAAAGACGGAAAAGGGAAGTAAAACAGAGAGACTGAAAGCTGAAAAGTGATGCAAGGGAGAGAGGGGATGCAGACACTTGAAATGGAAATGAGGGGTTGTGAAAGAAGTGCAGTTAACGAATGGGTGTGAAACAGAGTGAGAGAAAGGCAGTGTGAGTGAGTAAAGAGAGCTGAAAGAGAGAGGAAAAAGGAAAGTGACTGTGAGACAATGGGAATACAATATAAATTACACAATACAAACTGTAGAATAATTTATGCAACATGTTAGATTGTTTATTTTTGCTGTTCTCAGAACATATTGAATTTCACTAAAAACAGTGAGTTCAAACTATTCATCATATGACAGCGGGAAAAAAAAACACAATCAAAAAGATTGTGTTTAAAAAAAACATATAAACTTACAAATCACATATCTACACTAATCTTTGATTCACTTACTTTTCCTTTAGGCCAAATAGCACATCATGAAGGTTCTTTACGTTGGAAGGTACTCTGCTGTTCTATAAAAATTCCATTTCATCGACTCTCTAGAAAAAAAGCTCCTAGAACATCTGAAATATGTTTCAATGTTTTCATATACTCCTTCTGTTCAGTCATGACTCTTTCCTCATCCCTTCACCTTTCCTTAAGGCCAAATAGTGTCAGATGTATCAGTATATTTTCAAATTAGTTTAAACAAACTCTAAAATTGCCGTTTTACCGACGTTCTGAAAGAAAGGCTTAAACAACATTTTCACAATATTTAAATATTCATAATTCCATCTCTGGCTCTCTCATGTTGAACATTTCCTATAATACTGATATCACTTACTATGTGATCCACTTACCATACCTTTATGAGAACTATAATTTTTATATTATCTTCATCACTGTTACTCACAATATAATTTTAAACAGCAAACTAACTATTATTAACTGCTCCCATCTTCATAGGGCAATTACCTTTACTTAAATTTTGGTTCTAAAAACACTAGGTATGAATTTTTTAGGTCAAAAGGCAAACGTTGTTTGAAAGTCAAATGAGTGTCATTACAGTGGGTCCAACCTTTACGACATTTTAAATAGCATGTGTAATGCCCTGATGTTGTTGAAAGACCGTCATGATAAATAATAGCTACAGTTGCAAAAGTTCTTCCTGAAATTGATAACTGAGAAGCCACGAAATTTTTAATAGAAGTTGTCAATTTACTTCCATCAGGTCTACATCGTTGGAACATTAAAATGACATACTGACCATAATTTTGTATAAATAATGTGGACAGCATTGCAGACTTACAATGGCTACACACCATATTGTGATCAGCTGCTTTAAATAGATTATTAAAAGACACTGATTTGCAGTCTGGCAAAGTCAAATATATAAATCTTTCAGTGTCTATTGTAGTACACCTTGATAAACTACAGTTGTCGCAGTCATGCTGCCATTGATAAGAAAGGCTAAAAAGTTTTTTATATCTACACCTTCATCTTCCAATACATCAAACATATACATTAAAAATTCCTGACAATCCTGCTGAATATTCTTTGAAAATTGATTTTGACCAGAACATATGTCTAGAAGATTTCGAATTTCTGAAACACTTTCTATGTTTGCTCTATCACTGCTACATTTCTCAAACACAGAATTCAATAAACAGCAAAATGTTTCATCCCGATTTTCAACAATCTGTTCTTGTAAATTTTGAAGGAAAAAAAAACATTAACCACTACATTAGCATAGCATTTGACACCAGAACTGTTTTCAAACTGAAATCCAACAACATCTTCAACAGAATCCTTTTTCCTTCTGCTTACAATTACAGTTTCATCTACTTTTTGTCTTTTTGCTACTACCTCACTGCAATTATTCTCATTTCTTCTTTTTCGGCCTACCACACGTTTTTCAAACAGAGGATATTGAGGCAAATGTAGAGCATACTCTCTTCTTAATCTATTGTACTCTTTAACACAATCTAGATCTGCACAAATCTTTGTTTCATCACACTCAATCAAGTACAATCCTGATAAAGTTCTGACTTGTGATAATGCCACATATGCCATACCCTCTTTAAACACAAAACTTCCAATGTTCACCAAAGCACTATCTACACTTAAACCTTGAGATTTATGAATTGTCACCGCATATGCCAAACAAACAGGAAACTGTTTTCGGCGAACATATAAGTCTTTCACAAGCAAAAATCTAGCTGAACAACGACAAATTTGTTCTATTTCGTCAATGCCATCAAATTTAATTTTAAAAATTTCAATTCCATCTCTATTTTTGTAATTTACAAAATCAACAACATGACCCATTGCTCCAATTACCAGACCTCTTTCAACATTTAAATTCCTTCTCAAAATGATACGACAATTTAAACACACATTCAGAGTCTTTTCAAAACCAGCAGTTTTGGATATAGTCTTCTCTAATGAATCCAATTTTGATTTCAAATTTTCTGACAAAACAATTGTTGCTCCCATATGCTCTATTTTATCTATAGCTTCCAGTTTCACAATCTCTTCATTTTCTAACTTCACAATCTCTTCATTTTCTAACTTTAACATTTTGTTGTTGAAGATGGAACATTCTTTCAGAGTTGGCATCAAACATATCTCAGATTTCTTCTCGTTAATTTTCTTAAAAATATTCTCTGGAAGAATGTTTTCATTTTGGTACAAATTTGAAATTAATCGTGCATGTAAAGCTTCTTTCCCATGCTGACTTACTTTTCCGATTCTTACATCTTGTAGAATATTTTTATAATCTTCATCCTTTGCCTGACGCATATTTTGGAGTAGTTCTGCATATTTGAAATTTAACCATATATTAACGTTTCCAATGCTTCCTAGGCACTTCCTGGTATCTTCATGCGTGACCATTTTAAACACTGGTTGTCCTTTCACTGGAGTCAACTGCAGTAGATCTCCAAAAACAATAATGTGTTTCCCTCCAAATAACACATCATAATTTGTTCTAAGATTTTCTTGCATTCTCAAATGCACAAAAGCAAGCATTAGATTTGAGACCATGCTTACTTCATCAATGATAAGAAGTTTCATTTTCTTCAGGACTCTGGAAACTTCGGAACACGCATCTCCAGATAGCTTGTGGTATTGCAATTTGTTATCATGCTCGACTGGTAGCATCAGTAAACGATGTAAAGTAATCCCTTTAATGTTATGAGCTGCCAGCACAGTTGGAGCGGTAACAACACAAGACAGCGGCAATTCAGTCCTTTTCTGCAGATAAGTTGCAATTGCTTTAATCAGAAAACTTTTTCCAGTTCCCGCTTCTCCACTCATGTACAGTCGGATAGGCTTATATAATGTACATGAGCACTCTTTTTTCTCATGATTGAATCCATGTTCAATCTGTTCTGTGACTTCGTCATATATCTGTTTCTGCTCAAGGTTTAGTTGTTTGCCAAATCTTCTAAGTTAACTACATCATCTTGAGCTTGTTCCATAGCTCTTTCCACCTCATCCATGGCAGTGGCAGCTTCATTTTGAATAATTGGTCCTCCAAGTGGATCCTGACTCAATGAAGCAGAACTCTGACTGTCTTGAGAACTGTCTCTAGCAATCTCTACAGCAATTGTGGCTTCTTGCTCTATTCCTTCATTCAACATTTGCAGATAATTTGGAAAAACAGGACATTCTATGGTATCCTTGGTTGCATTAAAAGAATTTTCGTAACAGAGAAAATCTCCAAGTAGTTCCTCTTCTAAATAGTAAAATTCCCTTTTCTCTGGATTTTCGCAACTCATTTTTCGATGATTAATCAAATGGCCTTTTCTCTGCTTCACTAGACATCCTTCACACCCAATGACAGCATATATTCCATTATTGATATCTTCTCTGATGTTCCTCTTATAAATATATCTTTGCAGAACTTCATAGAGACAAGCGTTCTCAAGGTAAAGACTTCTATTTGGATAGTATGCATCCAACATGTTTGTCTTCAAAATATCTGTACTTTCTGGTTCTTTCTCCGCCTGAGGTTCCGTGACGATTTGACTCGTGTTTGTAATCATTGTCGTAAATACATAATTTTGGTATCAGTGAACCGCAAATGATCCATTTAGTATATCCTGGTGTTTTCGCTATGCTACGAGCAAGAGCACTCCTGTTACCAACACATTTGTGATTTACCCATGGCATCCATCTTAGAACACGGAAGCCATTTTGTATTCCTTGCCCTCACATAGTCAATGGACACGCAATGACTTCTTTTTATTTAAGGACACGTAGGCCTTAACCGGCGATTCACCTTGCTAGTGACACGTGCACCTTAGGCCAGCAACGCTGTGGCAGCATGACTCGGCAAGAACTGCCTCCCCAGCCTGAGGCCAGTCCTGCTATACTGGTTCTTGTGTTCGTTGGCCTGATCATGATTAGGCGGCCGAAGCTGGTAACCGTGCCCATTTACGACCCACAAACATTTCTTATCCTGTCTTTCTATCTTCTGCACCTGGCTCTGCTCCTTTCCTTCTGGGCCTTTATTAGGGGGAGGTAACGAAATTTACGATGAGGCGGCCCGGGTCTTGAATGAAGAATTGACATGGGATTATGATGGACTAGTGGGAACCCCTCATTCGTAATGTTTTGACATCAGATACTGTTGACGATTCCTGTGCAACGCCAAATATTTATTGTTTAAGACACGAATGTTTAGAACTGTGGTAACATGTAAAGAATTTGCCTGAAGCCCAATATTTAGTATATAAGGAGCAACCCTCTTTGTACAAATCGAACAGGCTCCTAGATACTGCCCATGTGTAGTTTCTGTGACTTCTGTGTCCCTGCAGTAATAAACCTTTGGTCTTTGACGCCACCATCGAGAAGCCCGTGTTTCTGTTTGTTTGTGCACCGAGACAGGTGGAACTCCGGGGTCTTCGGGTGTTATCCCTGACACCTCTGGACGGAACCAAAAAGTCCAGAACTCCAATTGGCGCCCAACGTGGGCGACGTCATTCGGTACCGGTCCAAAAGCCTGAAGAGTTCGAGGAGCTTCGTGTGAAGATTTCAGAGGGAGGCGCCCCACTTCATCGATCCCGGCATATCGCAAAAGTGGCCCCGACGTTCTCTTCCACGAGGGTTCCCGTTCAGACGGCTGCAGTGGTCCGTTGCCTTGACCGTCGCCCTGTCTTGGACCCGAGGTGCAGTCCTCAGTACGGCGAAACGTGACGGGTTTCTCCTTGGTGACGTCTTCAGTGCCTCAGTTAAGTATTCAGTGGTTGCTAGTTGGTTATTTTGTAAGGGTTGCTCCTATTTGGATAATCCTTTTAGTTCTCAGTTCAGTTCAGTTCTGTAAGGTTATACGATAATCATTCTGTTCAGTTCAGGTATCGATACATTTGTCAGTTCTGGTAGGCCTAAGTTCTTGGTTCGAGTGCGCATCTTTTCTGTTTGTGTCTTGTTTGTTTTGTGTTCCGGATTATAAAATGGTAAGTCGGAAAAATCGTATGTTGTCTTGTTTTAGTTGCAACAGTGATTCCCAGTTGGAGGACTCGTGTTTGGTTCCTCCGATTGGAACTCCCCTTTATGATCTTTATTGCAAGTTTGGTGTGGGCCCTATCTCTTATAACGAGATATGGATCCACTACACAGAGAAAGATGGTGTCCTTAGTTGGCCACTACATGGTAGTTTTGAACCTGAAGTTCTCGATAATCTAGAAAGAAGGTTGTTTAAGAAGAAAGCCCGGCCGGCAATGTTTGATTCTTTCCGTTATTGGCGAAAAGAATCTAAACAGAGAGAAATTAAAAAGTTGAAGAAAGAACAGAAAGAGCAAGAGTTGACTTTAGAACAGTCTGCTAGGCAGCTGCAACTCAACGAGTCTGAGAAAGCGATGGAGGTGGCCGATAGAGAGCGTAATTTAGCGATAGACAAGTGCTATCCTGCTTTGCCATCGAGTACGGCTAAGATAGTAGAGGACCCTGAAAAGGATCCCCTGTTGTCTTACTTGTTACGATCACCCCCACCGTATGCACAGGGTGCTACGGCTCCACCTATACCGAATGTTCAATTACCGGTTGCTGGACAACCTGGTGTCCCTGTTCCCGCTCCCCTGAATCAAGTTCCTGTACCTCCTGTAGTCAATATTAATGTTCCTTCGACAACCCCTCTTCTAGGGTTGCCGGCTTCTTTACCTATGCCTGTGTCGCTCACACCTGCTACTTCACAAGCTATTTTTTCTGCTACTCCTACTGTTCCTGATCTATCTGTTCCAACTGCTACTCTATTTTCTGCCTCTGCTAATATTATGACTCCGCTTTCTGTTCGTCGAAGAATCACTGATTCTGTCTCTAATATTCTATCTCCCTTCTATAAAACTCTGATTAAGACTCCTACCTCTGACTCTGTGCAGAGACGTAGTCAGCTTCCCAGTACTGAAGAAAGAGGAATATTAGATTCCACTGCTCTTAGATGGGTTTCGAAAGTTGGAAGATATAATGTACAAGATGTATTAGATACATTTATGCAATGGAACGAACCGACACAACGATATGTGTTCGATGAAATGTGTTTCCTTCTACGTGAGGAATTGGAAGAGGATGACCCTGAATCAAATCTAGGAGAATTAATTAATGTTCAGAAAGAGTTTGCTGCAGGTATGATAGTTGGACAAAATATAAAAGAAGCGATGGAACTGATTTTAAGTTATAGGAATGACCCATCCCTTCGTTCACCGAGAGAATTAGAGAAACGTAGTACGAAACAAAATCGTCAATATCCAATGAGAGAGGTTCCACCAATTTGGCGTGAAGCTGTGCAAGCTAACGCAAACCTTGGTATTGCAGCCGCTCCGGCCCAATTCCAGAGAGTCTGGATACATATTCCATGGAAGCGAGCTGAAGTATTAGCAGTGAAACAGGCCTTGCCAGATCCGCGTAAAAATCCTGCAGGGTACTACAAAGAGTTGGCTCAAACAGTTGACGCTTGTGTATTGAATTTGGCTGACATAGATCTGCTATTTGGTAATGTAGTACCGCAACCAATTTGGGCTAAAATTCGTAAAGAGAATCATCCAGTTGCCCTAGGTGGTGACTGGGCAGCTATAATTGCAGCGGATGGTCAACAAATAGGTGGTTCCAAACCTGAACCTTTAATTGCTAATTTGCCTGGTAGAATAATCGATTTAATGAAAACCTTGATGCCAGCATTGCGCGTTAACTGGGACAAATTGTCCGCGTGCAAACAAAAGAAAGACGAAAGCGTCTCCGACTTTTTCACAAGATTCGAAGAGACTTTCGTGGATCATAGTGGTCAGGATATGAGCACAGAAGGAGGCCAGAGATTATTTGTTGATAAATTTGTGCACAATCTGTTGCCAGAACTTAGTAGTAAATTAAAGAATTCTGAAAGTGCGTGGGCTGTCTCTACGACTGCGCAAATACTTGCGACTGCTCAGTACTATGAAAATAGGGATAAAGAAGAGAAGGAAAAATCAGATAAAAAGACGAAAGATTTAAAAACTAAAGTACTTTTACAGCAAGCTTATCCGCCTCGTATGAATCAAACTAATATGCAGCAAGGGTCATATCAAAGAACGGATTATAATTTTCAAAGGCCACAATACCAATGGAATCAATGTGCTTATTGCAAAAAGGAAGGTCATTACAAAAGTGAGTGTCCAGTTCGAACGCAAAATAATGCTGCGGCAGCTCAGAGAGGTCGTGGTAGTTCTATGCAAAACTCTAGAGGTCGAGGACGAGGTGCTATGCCTCCGCAGACGAGTGATCGCCCCTCTAATTATTTCGACCAGCGAAATGGACAATCTGCCCAACAGAATAGGTCTCCACAGTATCATGTCGAAGACTATTATGAAACTAGTGAGGAAGTTCAGCAAAGTGAATACTAGGACAGCCATGGACAAAGAGAGGGAGTAGTATCAGTTCCAGTAGATCAGAGTGGGCCTTATGTCGCAGTAGCAACATCAGGTATAGTCGAACAGTTTCTGTTGGATACTGGTGCAGCAAAAAGTTCTATCATACATGCGAAACTCCCTGGCGCACCTTTGTCTGGCTCAACAAACGTTTCAGTAGGTTTTTCGGGCGCCCCTGTTCACAACCCTGTTTCTGGTCCTTTGTCTATTTCTGTTGGACCCCATCAATTGAAAGCACCCCTGATTTTGACGACAGGTTGTAACAAAAATCTGCTTGGTTTAGACTTGTTAAAACGCCTGTACGCGACATTGTACTGTTCTCCAGCAGGAGTACAGCTTACGTTGGGTAAAAGAATAATCTCTCCGATGTACTTGTCGATGGATGCGCTCCCACCAGAGCTGCGTTCACTCCCTGATACTCTTTGGGCGACTGGTCCTAATGATGTAGGTCTATTGGAAATTCCACCCTATGTAGTAACTTTGAAAGCAAATGTTAAACTTCCACGAATTCCACAATACAGAATCTCTAGTGAAGGTGAGCGTGCGCTCCTACTGATAGTACAAGACCTGATCAAGAAAGACGTTATAGAAGAGACTAGAGGTAATGTCTGTAATAGTCCTGTACTGCCTATTTTGAAACGAACTGACCCTACAAAGCCTCCAGTATATAGGTTTGTAATTGATCTTAGAGAGGTTAATAAAATTGTGATCCCACAGTTTCCTGTGGTTCCAGACATCACTGCATTGTTAACGTTGATTCCTGCTACAGCAGCATGGTTTTCGGTTGTCGACTTGAAAAATGCCTTTTTCAGCATTCCGATAGCCGAGGAAAGCAGAGATATCTTCGGTTTCTCTCTAGGAGGACGAAGTTTTAGATTTAAACGCGCTCCACAAGGTTATTGTGAAAGCCCATCCATTTACAGTCAAGCATTAAAAAGCCAGTTAGATTCCTTCGTACTTCCTAGTGGTTCTGCTTTAGTACAGTATGTCGATGATCTTCTAGTGGCTGCCGATGACAAGGAAACTTGCAAAACAGCTACGATTTCTTTATTGCATCACTTGTCAGATTTGAATCACAAGGTGTCACCTTCAAAAATGCAATACTGCTGCCAAGAAGTGACCTACCTAGGTCATCTCTTGTCAAAGGAGGGAAGGAAGTTGACCCCAGAGAGAATAAAAGCAATTACACAGATGAACGTTCCTAGCACGCAGAGAGAAGTACGTGCCTTTTTGGGTATTACCTCATATTGTAGGCAATGGATCCCAAATTTTTCTCTTCTAGCAAAACCATTGGTAGCCTTGACTGGGAAAGGTGTTCCGAGTCCGGTACCATGGTCTGCTGAATGTCAGCAGAGTTTTTCTGAGTTACGAAATGCACTGTGTTCAGCACCTGTATTGGGTACACCCGACTACAGTAAGCCATTCACGCTCTATGTCCACGAGAGAGAAGGTTGTGCATTGAGTGTTTTGACGCAGAAATTTGGTGATAAACAACGCCCTTGTGCGTATTTTTCATCAACATTAGATCCAGTAGCTAGAGCATTGCCTAGTTGCTTGAGAGCTACAGCCGCAGCTGCAGCTTCCATTCGACAATCTGCTGGTTTAGTAATGAACAACATGCTAGTAGTTATGGTTCCTCATGCTGTGGATACACTCATGAACCGAACCAAGACGCAACACCTTACCAGTGCTAGATTATCAGGTTATGAACTGACACTGTTAGCTAGTCATATTCAGATCAAAAGATGCAATGTATTGAATCCAGCAACATTGTTGCCGACTAGCCAAGAGTCGAGTGATTCCGAACCACACGACTGTTGTTTCAAAACTGAGGAAGAAACAAAAGGACGAATCGATCTAAAAGACACTCCGTTGTCAGATCCAGATGGCACGTTGTATGTTGACGGGTCTTGCTTCAAATTGGAGAATGGTGATGTGACTGCTGCTTATGCAGTAACAACTTTGAGTACGATTGTGGAAACTGCAAGAGTGAGTCAGAATTCTGCCCAGGCTCCAGAATTGACCGCGCTAACAAGAGCGTGCGTTTTAGCTAAGGGAAAGAGAGTGAATGTGTTCACAGATAGTCAGTACGCGTTCGGCGTGGCCCATAGTTTTGGCCGTTTGTGGAAAGAAAGAGGTTTCATTACGTCCCATGGGACTAAGATTCAACATGGTCAGCTAGTTAATGACTTGTTGGAATCTCTAACCTTGCCGACTGAAGTTGCGATTGTGAAATGCAGTGCTCATAAAGCAATCACGGATGATGTTGGTCGTGGGAATGCTTTTGCTGATGAGATTGCAAAACAGACAGCTAGAAATATGATGAGTAGAATGTATGTTGCAACGTCTGCAAGATGGATTTCTGAGTCTGGAATGTGTGAGAACACAGTGGAAAGCGTGAAGGAAATTCAGAAAGAGGCGACTGAGGAGGAAAAACTTGCATGGAGAGAGAGCACGGGTAAATTGGACTCGAGTGGGTGTTGGATTGACTTGTCGGAACAACAGCGTTGGATGTTGCCTGATGCGTATGTGCTTGCAGTAGTAACGATGGCACATGGAACAGCGCACATCAGTTCAAAAGGGATTTGTAAGATGTTGGCTCCGGTCTGGAAGAATGACGGGATTAGTAAGTGTGCAGAGAGAGTGGTGAGAAATTGTATGGTATGCTTGATGCATAATCCTGGCAAGGGAATCCCCACACCTGCAGGTCACTTCGCTCCTCCTTCCTGCCCCTTTGAGGTGATCCAGCTAGACTTCATTCACATGGATCGTTGCAATAATCTGAAATACGTCCTAGTGGTAGTTTGTGCTTTCTCCAGATGGATCGAAGCATACCCGCTAAAGGACAATACTGCCTTATCCACTGCCAAAATTCTTCTTAAGGAATACTTCCCCAGATACGGAATGCCACGGATTGTATGGTCAGACAACGGAAGTGAGTTCGTAGGGAAAGTTATGCAGAGTGTGTGTGCCGGCCTAGGGATTAGACAGAAATTTCATAGTGCGAATCATCCCCAGTCCGCGGGTTTAGTCGAGGGTTACAATGGCACCCTTAAACTGAAACTCGCTAAGATACAAGCATCCACGGGTTTGTCCTGGCCAGACGCATTGCCTTTGGCTTTGCTATCAACAAGAGCAACTGTACATTCTAGAGTAGGGCTTAGTCCTTACGAAATAGTTTTTGGCCGCCCTGCAAATGTTTGGGGGGTACCTAGACCGAAAGAATTTAAGCAGCTGGAATACCCAATGTTAATTGATTACCTTTTCGACTTGACTGCTAAATTGAGTCTTATTCACCAACAGGTTTTCGATGCATTGCCAAAGCCACCGGAGAGTCCAGGCCATCAGCTGAAACCGGGTGATCAGGTGGTCATCAGAAATTTTGCAAGAACAAAAAATCTTCAGCCCAGATTCATTGGCCCTTTCCAAGTCCTGCTAGCAACGAGAACTGCTATTCGTGTGGCCGGAAGGAAAAATTGGATCCATACGACACATGCTAAACGTGTGCCTCTGCCACTTCCTTACGACAACTGGGTAAAGAAAGGAATCGGTGCCTCTGAAACGGAACAAATCCCCAGGTTCATACCTTTCAGCGATGCAGAACTGATCACGGATTCACCAAATTCTGACTCTCCTCCTGAAACTGCTCTTTTGAACCCTGAACATTTGTCATCCACACCCAATGAACATTTGCCATCTGCACCAAAAGAACATTTGCCATCTGCGAACGTGAACATTGCAACGTCAGCTGAAAATACATTGTTTCCAGATCAGACAGCTCCTGCAAAACTGAGATACAACTTACGTTCTCGCAATATGGACAAATAAAGCAGGAAACTGCCTATTTTCAGATTTGAATTTGCTATACATTGCCTCCAGCCAGGAAGTTTGCTAATACTTTGTATTGTTTCTTTTTGTTTTAAAATTGCCTTGCCGTCTGGGTAGCCGTAGGGTCGTGGCTGTGTGCCTAGTTGAATCTGCGGGGGTCAGACACAAGGTCGATCTTTCTGTTAGTTCTGGGAACTCCCAGGGCTGATAGAGGCATTTTCATCTACGTACACATCATCAGTGGTCGCGAACGGTCGTAGAAGATGGAGCTTCCTGAGCTACAACGAGAAAATGTAATTTATGTTCGCAGAAATAGAC
The DNA here is from genome assembly GCF_964261635.1 of Lissotriton helveticus. Classification (NCBI taxonomy): domain Eukaryota; kingdom Metazoa; phylum Chordata; class Amphibia; order Caudata; family Salamandridae; genus Lissotriton; species Lissotriton helveticus. Next base: position 1,617,968,814 of record NC_136069.1, read on the forward strand.
TGTACAGAATACTACACAGCAAATGCTTTCTAATGCAATGTGCAGTTACATTTTTAATTGTTTTGATAACGTTGGTGGGTGGAATCGTCTTTGGTGTACATTTGATTTTATGCCAGTAACTACAGTACCTCCCCTTGATCCTACTACTTCTACGGTTTCTTCTATGCATTCTTTTCACTCATTTCCTGAACACGAACAAGCTCGACGCTCAGAATTTATTAACAATACATTTGTACAGCTCTTGCATCAACACCAACTGATAGTTAATACTACAGACTGCTGGGTGTGTGGCTTGATACCTCACACTATGAATAAAGGCATTCCCTATCTAGTCTTGCCTTTCAGCTATAATGGATCATTTCAGGCCTTTCAGACCATTTTTTCATATGCCCTTGAGACCTATCCTCCGCGTCCACCACGGTCCACTAAATACAACTCAGCCAACAAAGCTTTAGTCCAGGGAATTATTGACATGATTAAAGACGTCAATAATACTCCATCTTATCCTAGAGATGAATTACTGGTGTATTTGAGTTGGAACTCTACAGAGTATCGCCTTAGTTTGGGAGAAAGCAAGCGTAAAAGCTCCACTTCAGTCTGGGTCGTGCCTCACCGAGGTCAGGTCTGTTTGCGAGGAAATGGGAGAAATCCGAGAGCTCAGCTAGGGAGGAGTGAGTGCGTTGAGACTTACGTATTTCCGTCTAACTCCTCCCCTGCCTTTCTGACTGCTAGGGGTACCTACTTCATTTGTCAGGACAGAGCATATACATGGCTGCCTGCTGACTTTTCAGGTTCATGTTATATTGCTCGACTGTTACCCCCGACATACACTGCTTCTTCAGATTATCACAAAACCAGAGTAGCAAGAGGTGTCTTCAGCAAGGAAGATACCGCTGGCCAAGAAGCTGGAGACTTTTTCAAAGGTTTCCTTCCGTTTTGGGGACCTATGGCCAATAGTAGAAATCTTCGTCAACTAACACGGGTAGTTGAATCTACTATTACAGAAACTGCTGGTGCCCTTAGTAACTTAACAGCTGAGCTTCAGGCGGATCGTCTCATGACGTTGCAGAACCGTATGGTTCTAGACATAATACTTGCAGATCGAGGTGGGGTATGCAGAATGATCCAATCGAGCTGCTGTGTCTTTATTCCAAATAATGCTCCAACAGTCTATGAAGCAATCTCTAAGCTACATAAGATTTCCGACTCTATACACGTAGATAAGGGAAACTGGTCCTTCATGGAGTGGTTTTGGACTCTGGTATCAGCGTGGGGATGGAAGGTTCTGATGGTTATTGGTGTCATCCTAGTATTTCTGTTCTCGTGCTGTCTTATTATCCAATGCGGTCCCGCTCTATGTAGCCTCTGTGCTGCAACCTGTTTCAGAAAACCACCTGCATTAGGAGAAAAGGCACGAGACAGGATGATGATACAACAACATGTCACTGACCTAATGAGCATAGAATTAGACTCTGACTCTGATATAGACTGAGTAATTGCCTATGTAAGGGCAAAAGGAGGGTCTGAGGTTCCGTGACGATTTGACTCGTGTTTGTAATCATTGTCGTAAATACATAATTTTGGTATCAGTGAACCGCAAATGATCCATTTAGTATATCCTGGTGTTTTCGCTATGCTACGAGCAAGAGCACTCCTGTTACCAACACATTTGTGATTTACCCATGGCATCCATCTTAGAACACGGAAGCCATTTTGTATTCCTTGCCCTCACATAGTCAATGGACACGCAATGACTTCTTTTTATTTAAGGACACGTAGGCCTTAACCGGCGATTCACCTTGCTAGTGACACGTGCACCTTAGGCCAGCAACGCTGTGGCAGCATGACTCGGCAAGAACTGCCTCCCCAGCCTGAGGCCAGTCCTGCTATACTGGTTCTTGTGTTCGTTGGCCTGATCATGATTAGGCGGCCGAAGCTGGTAACCGTGCCCATTTACGACCCACAAACATTTCTTATCCTGTCTTTCTATCTTCTGCACCTGGCTCTGCTCCTTTCCTTCTGGGCCTTTATTAGGGGGAGGTAACGAAATTTACGATGAGGCGGCCCGGGTCTTGAATGAAGAATTGACATGGGATTATGATGGACTAGTGGGAACCCCTCATTCGTAATGTTTTGACATCAGATCCTGTTGACGATTCCTGTGCAACGCCAAATATTTATTGTTTAAGACACGAATGTTTAGAACTGTGGTAACATGTAAAGAATTTGCCTGAAGCCCAATATTTAGTATATAAGGAGCAACCCTCTTTGTACAAATCGAACAGGCTCCTAGATACTGCCCATGTGTAGTTTCTGTGACTTCTGTGTCCCTGCAGTAATAAACCTTTGGTCTTTGACGCCACCATCGAGAAGCCCGTGTTTCTGTTTGTTTGTGCACCGAGACAGGTGGAACTCCGGGGTCTTCGGGTGTTATCCCTGACACCTCTGGACGGAACCAAAAAGTCCAGAACTCCACGCCAAATACTCTATTTCTTGTACAGATTTCAAAACTCGGTTTCGTGTTGCAGCAAGACCTAGACTCACCCAAATGATGGTTCTAGATTTGGCATATAGACTTGCTGATGACAATCGATCAGAACATTCATATGCTCCAATTTCTCGAAGTGACAACATCTTCAGACTGTAACTGTATAATTTCTTGCTTAGACTCTTTTCATGTGAAATATCCTCCCACATTTCCTTCAGTTCTGTCTTTTCTTTTTTTGTGATGTAAGACGTGACATATCGAGCCACAGCAATACAGTTGTCAGCAACGAACTGAATATCCATGTTAGCATTCCACATGGACAAAATCACTGGCTTGTAGTCGTTGATGTACTTGGATTCTTCGTTTTTTTTAAAATTGTATGTATTTTTTGGTGATTTCCTAGTCACAGTATGTCGCAGAGAAGACATCAAATTATTTACTCTTCCTTTAGAAATCACTGGTCGTGGAAACCCGAAACGACATTTTGTGTAGAACTTGTCCTTGTTTCTGAATTTTCGACGACAGTACTTTCCACAACGATGGGATTGAAAGCGTAAAACTTGTTGCCTTAAACTGTTTTCTTCGGTAGTTTTCGGAACAGCACATGTTGAATACTCTTCAATGAACCTCATCACTGTCTCATCCGAATCTGTTCCAAATTTGGGTGCATCTTTAATCCACAACAACATATGTATGTGAGGAGCACCTCTCGCTTGATACTCCTTTCTCCAAAAGAAAATCCAAAACCTCTCCAAGGGGAGGATTTTTTTGTTGGTAATAAAAGACATCATAGCTTCAAATCTATGATTGAAATATCTGCATACATTCATTGGATCCAAAGAACACAGTTCTCCAGCAGTTTTGAATTCTATATTTTGTATATTTGCATTTGCCTCTCGTAGAAATTGAAGTAAGTCGTCCCATGCATACTCGGCACAGCTAAGAGTGAGGAACCATGTAGGAGTTCCTAAGTTTCTTAGCATACATTTCAATTCCCCATGACGACGGTACCAATACTCATTTGTACCACGCTGACATGCCATGAGGTGCCGCTCTCAGCTGTCAGGTTGAACCCGTGACTTTGTTCTTGTCTGCTTTGCCGTCTGAGAGCCATCTTTTGACAAGGGGGAAAATATCTGCCTGGATTTACTGATGCTGACCAACAGGGGACGGGACTGCGAGACCCAGGGTTCCGCGCAGGACTAACGAAGCGCACCTGGAGTCTCTTCCCGCCCCTTGCTCCTCCCCGCTACATCGCCTACATACAGCTTGCGGCCCCCGTTTCGCGGGAGCCGCTCGCAGCTGTCAGGTTGAACCCGTGACTCTGTTCTTGTCTGCTTTGCCGTCTGAGAGCCATCTTTTGACAAGGGGGAAAATATCTGCCTGGATTTACTGACGCTGACCAACAAGGGACGGGACTGCGAGACCCAGGGTTCCGCGCAGGACTAACGAAGCGCACCTGGAGTCTCTTCCTGCCCCTTGCTCCTCCTACAAAGACACACCCCCAGCGCTGATCACGCTTTTATTAAGTGTATTTGGGAGTGTATTGTATACTGGTGAGCTATGTCTAGCAAAAAGTTATCCCCGGCCAAAAATACTATGGATAACTACCTAGTTCAGGTAGTAGCTAAAATCAACAGCGAGAGGAGATACTCACTGGGGTTGGGTGTATCTCCTAAAACTATCTTGCCGGATCTTGATCTTGCCCAACTCCCCGATTTAGACAGAAGTAGCAGCGCTGTTGCATTATTTGACCCCGCTGACAAGGCCATTTCGGCTCAGATCAACTGTGTAACTGAAGATAGTGATAGTGAGGGGGAGGTTGAATTACATCAAATTGAGGAAAAAGCCCTCACCGCAGTGCCTGCACCGCGTACCACCAGAGGAGTAAGAAAGGACCAGCCTAAACGCGGAGGGCTACGCTCGAGCCGGAAAAGGCCTGCTCCTCCACCTAGTAATACTGTTGTGGTTGAGGAAGTAGGGTCAATTGACGAAGTTTGCATGTCTCTGACTAATGAGCAATTTAAGAAGATGTTGGGTATGATAGATTCGAAAATTAAGGGCATTGTACAGCCTTTGGTCGGCAGGATTGAGAAGTTAACTGCTGAGGTAAATAGATTAGGGGATTTATTGAACAAAACTCTAGTTGAAGTAGAAAAACTGCCTGATGAAGTTGTATCTAGAGTAGAGTTAAAAAAGGGAACGTTTAGACCTGAGGGAGGAGGTTGAGTTATTCCTTTGTTTAATCACCCGGCGGTCCCTCAGACAGCCATAGTGGACGACGAGCCAGGAGAAGATGCCCCTCCAGTTGTATCTTCTGCCCTAAATCCCGTGGAAGGCTCGGTTGAGCTTATTGTTGAGGCTTCCCCCTTGGTCCTTGTTTTAGCTAATGTTCCCACATTGGCTCCTGGACAGGATGAAACTACTTCATCCCTGCTGTCTAAGGCCCTACATTGGCTGACTAACAATATGGTGATAACTCCCTGGGGTAAGCAACAGTTGGCAGAAGAATTAGTTATGGCTAGGAGGGTGGAGTGGATTGGAAGTAGCCCTAAAAGATTTAGGGGGGACTGTGTTGTACTGAATCTCTCAGATCCAGATGTATTAACCAACATTCTGCCCAATCTTCTCCCGCCACAGCGAAGAACAACCGATATTATTCCACTCACTTTAGACTTTTTTTATCCCCGAAGATGGAGGAGTCTTAACCCGTGTACACTAAGGACAAAATGGAATGTGGTGCCAAACAAGGGTAGGAGGGTTGCTCAATCCACTGAGTGGGGATTAAATCTTGAAAACAGGTTCTCAGCCCTCTCTAATCTGAACGAATGTGATTGACTCCCTGGGGGTAAAAGTTCTGTATTACCAGCTTCAACTGTTCAGAGTAGTGGTAGCCTACCTGCCCAGAAGGGCTTGTGTTCTGGAAATTAGAAGGTACCTAGGATTGGGGCCGGGTTCGGCCTGACGGATCCCCAAACGGTCACGACCTTATCCTCTGCACGCTGTGATTTTGTAGTTGGCTTACAGGGGGTGGGTAAGAGTGATGTCATATGTAATGTAGCCGAGGCAAGTTCTGCACTGTAGTAACCCGGGCCCTACTCCTAAGTTGCAAGCTGGCACTCTGATTGGGATGGGAAACCTAATCTCTTGGAACCTGGCCGGGCTGTGTTCTAAATTAGATTGTGGGGACTGGCTTGGCTTTGTTAGTTTATTTGATGTATGTATATTTCAGGAGACTTGGGCATGCGAACCTGTTTATGCGTTGGGATATTTAAAATTTTCTGTGCCAGCATTAAAGGGCCCTAAAGGGAGACCAATGGGGGGTCTCACAATTTCGGTTCGACAGTCCCTTAAACTAACAATCAAAAGTTTGGTGACTAGCCACAATGATATCCAGTTAATCAGGATAACCAATAATATTTCAGGTTCACTTGATATCTATAATATATATGCCAGAAGTGCTAAGGTTGGTCGATCTGAAGTTTTAATTGCCTTGGGTAACCTTCTTGACACATACTCGCATGATAATAATATCGTTGTGGCAGGTGACCTTAATCGGACTTTTGAGCCTTTGGCCACTGGCGAGGCCTTCCTTGGAACCGAAGAGGATTCCCTCTGAAGTATCCCTGTGTTAGAACTGAAGCCAGTCACACGTTGGACAGAGGACATGATAGGTCTGAATGCTATGTGTCTCGAAAAAGGTTTAAGAGCTTTGAATGGAAGAACAGCATTGGATAAAAAAGGCTCTATGATATTTGATAACGGGAGACACAAAAGCAGAATAGATTATGTAATTTGTAGTATGACATTATGGCCTTCTGTCTGCGACATGGAGGTTGTTTTGAGACCCGAGAGTGACCACAATCCCCCATGTGTGGAGCATAAATGGTGGCCCACTGGGAATGATTCATTTTGTCCTAATACCCTTGTACCACCTCTGATTATTCCAGGAAATGATATGCGTAGGCTCAGATGGGCTAGCGTAGTAACTAACCAACAGGCCATTGACAATATCAACCTTGAAACTGATAATGCTATACTGGCCATGGAAGTGACTAGCGATTCTCCCTCGGGATTGGGGGACGTGGTCAATATTCATGATACCCTTTTTGGCAAGATCAAAAATCATTTCCTGAAACCTGCTAAGCGCAATGGGGGAAGAGGTTGTAAAAGTGCAAAATGGTATAATGCCGAATGCAGGGCGGCACGACTTGCTCTGGGTCGCGCCATTAAGATGAGGGAGCCCGTGGCCACCCGCCTAGCCAGAAAGGATTATAAAGCCTGTATAGCGAAAGCAAAGAGAACCTGGGATGAGCAACATTGGTGTAATTTGAAAAGAGCTAGTGACAGAAAGGATTCCAGACTGTTCTGGAACATTGTAAAATGGGGACGAGAGAGAGTGGAGGACCCCATTAATAACAATGTCCAACAAGACGACTGGGTACATTTTTTTAGCTCCCAGTACGCTGATAATAACCAGATCATAGTCGAGGACAGTATTATCCCGTCTTTTTCCCAAGGTAATCTCTTTACCTACAAAGAGACTATGTCTGCCCTAAATACAGTGAATAGAGGGCGTAGACCTGGAGCACGCCCTCTAGTCACTGTATTTAGGGCGTCCCCGCTGATATTTTCTTAAACGACAAGGAGCGATGGTGTAAATATATTTACTTACTTATCAAATTCATTGCTAAAGGTGCTGAGGTCCCGGCATCGTGGCGGGGTGCCGTGATTATCCCAGTGTTTAAAAAGGGAGATCGTGCTCAGCCAGGTAACTACAGGCCAATAAGCCTAATTGACACTGTGCAAAAAATAGTCGGCCGTGTGGTCGTAAACAGGCTCCTTGACTGGGCAGAGGATAACAACATCTTATCACCCTTTCAAGCGGGGTTCTGAAGGGCAACAAGTACGGTGGACCAAGTATTCCGCTTTCAATTGCTGCAATGGAAGACTGTGGTGCTGGGAGGAGGTAGCCTATATGCGGCTTTTGTCGATCTTCGGGCTGCCTTCGACCTGGTGCCACGGGTTAAATTGTGGCAAGTTTTACAGAGTTTGGGGGTCCCTGTGGAGCTATTGACTTTGATAATGCGCCTCCACGAGCTTACTTTTGCAAAAATTCAGTGGGGTGGCCATGGGATGGTCACAGTAGACTTTCCCGTTGAGCGTGGGGTTCGACAAGGGTGTTCAATGGCCCCAACCTTGTTCACTCTATACATTAACGGTGTTGTTTCCCGTATGGTTTCAGCGTCAGTAGATGCTCCTTCTCTTTCAGGTCTAAAAATCCCTATTTTAATGTTTGCGGATGACACGCTTATTTTATCCAAAACCCCTAGTGGCTTGCAGCGTGCTCTGTCCATTTTTGATAAATTTTGTGGGGAACACGGTCTAGAGGTGAATGCAAACAAAACGAAACTCATGATTTTTAAACCGCATCGTAGTTTTAAGTCTAAAATCGTCATGAGTGGCCGGCCTCTCGAGGTGGAATTCATTTACGTATTTGGGTATCCATATAGCAGATAACAACAGGTGGTGTCAGCATATAAATATTGCTATTCTGCGACATAAGCAACTAGCTGGTGCTATCAGTTCGGCACACAGAAAGTCTTTGACTAAACCCGTCAAGCCAGCATTGCTGGTTTATGAAGCGAAGGCAATTGGGTCCGCACTTTACGGTGCGGAGATGTGGGGGTTTGAAAAGTTGAGTACTTTACAAGCCTCAGAGAACAAGTTTTTACGGTTACTTACTGGTACCCCGAAAAGCACTCCATTGCTGCCTTTAAGATATGATCTTGGTAGGAAACAAATCATGGATCTAGCTAGGCTACGACCAATTCTGTATTGGCGAAGGCTCTGGACTACGCCAGAGCTTTCTCATTATGCTGAAGGTTTTTTTTTTTTTTTTTTACTTTTTATTGAATTTAAACACAAGGAAACAAAGAAACAAAACAAGGCAAGGCATTACAATAGAAATGTGTCACCATTCGGCCCGAGGGGGGGGTTACAGAAATGAATCAGATATCATTGCAAACAATAAATCGGGGGGGAGGGGGGGGGGAAGGAAACCAGAAGTATACAAAACATCTATATTCCTGCGGAGGAAACATCAGGTTGGGAGGAAGATAAATCAGTATTACATTCCGATATGGGGGGAGCACATATATCTCCACGGTACGTGTTCCACTGAGTCCAAACCTTCCCCCATTTGCCAGGCCTGCCACGGGAAACATAAACTGTTTTTTCTCGAAACATGCACCAATCCATGTTTTGTTTCCACACCAGGACTGTCGGAGGCCTCTGAGCGCCCAATACCTGGGCAATGTCACGCTTGGCAACCATGTTACCCAAGGTCGCCCATCGAAGCTGCGCCAGGTTGTAGTCATTCGGCTCCCCGACATTCAACAAGCACCTCCGCGCTTCAGGCATTAGTCGCACACCTGTGACCTCACTCATTACATCATGCACTCGATTCCAATAGCGCAGCACAGCAGGACATTCCCAAATAATATGGAGAAACGTGGCCACCATACCGCAGCCACGCCTGCACAATCCATCCGCCGAGAACCCCATTCGCACGAGACGCGGACCAGTTAAATACACCCTATGCAGAATTTTGAGTTGGACAAACCGAAGGCGTGCCGGGATAGCCACCTCTTTCGGGGAAGAGATCGCGGCCTGCCAGTCTTCATCATCGAGTTCCAGACCATCATTTGTCCACAACCCTCGAAGGCCATCCAATAGGTCAATCCTGGTATTAATCAATTTTTTATAGAAGAGCGAGATCGTGCTATCAGGGACATGCCCATCCAGTATCCGATCTTCTAGCGGGGATGCTTCCGGCACGTCCGAGCCTAGGGGTAAGACAGACAAGATTGCGTGCCGGACTTGCGCATATCTAAAGGATTCTTTGTCATTCAGCCCATACTCAACTTTCAATTCCTCAAACGTCTTGACCCTACCCTTGACCCACACATCATCGACCCTGCTGATCCCAATCATGTCATGCTGAAGGTTTTATTGATGTTATCAAGGCGGACAGTTTTCATAAAATTAGCTGGTTCAAAACACTGAAAGCAACATTGTTTGAGCTAGGGCTAAGCTCGCTATGGTTAGACCCAGCAGGTGCAACATTTCCCACTAAGTCTGTCTTAAAAAATATATTCTGGGAAAATGTTGCGAGCAGGAGCCTGAGTAGATCTAGCATTGGGTCCATGACTGCGGGTTTTCTTGAGGATAAATTGTATCCCGCTTTGGAGTCATACTGGGATATTATATCTAAGCCGGGAGATAGAAAGCTCCTATTCCAATTGAGAGCTGGAGCCCTCCCCTTAAGAACTCTGTCAGCAAAATGGGGTGCAGGGGGGTGTGACACCTGCCCAGCCTGTGGACTGGGAAAGGAAACACTTGGACATTTTTTGTTCGCTTGTAAAGCCTACTGTGCTCCAAGACGCGTCTGGTTAGCACCAATGTGCAGGAATCTCGGGACCTCCTGTAGCTCTGTTGCCCTGCGTATTATATGTTCAAGCTCACTTACATGGATATCAATTGCCACTGCAAAATATATTGGATGGGCTTGGGTGATCAGACAGAGACTGCTAGTTATCTAACTATTCTCTGTCTGTAAAACCTGTTTCCATGAATTTGTTATTACTGTTTATAGACCGTTAATGTTTTTACAACTCTGCTATTTTTATCAATGTATTAACTTTTTTTACTCGCTAAATAAGTCCCATGGGCAACTTTTTTAATTGAGTGTATTTTATGGATTCTATAGTGCACTGTCTTTGTGATTGACTGTAAATTTAATTGTATTTTAATTTTTTGTGCATGCCTTGCATTTATGAGTAATTACTCGAATAAAGCACTATTTGAATTTGATTAGATGAGATTCCAAAATATTATCTTGCAGATTCACTTTCTCCATAAAGTCCCTCGCCGAAACATTTTGCAGATGTGCGCCACTTTTCAGTATATGGTTTACTGCATAAGAAAGCCCAGACAACTCACTTTCATACAGTAGATGAAACAAATAGGGAATGCATTGACGAAACCTTGGATCTTCAGCATATAATCTTACAGTTCGATATTCAGATGCAGGAATTTGAAGTGGTCGATCGTCATATCGTCCACCTCGACCTGTTGGAAATAAATGTGGAAAACAACGAGCTTCCAAACTTTCTTCCCATACACTAATTGGACTTCCTTTTGCTGCTTTCATTTGAAACAAGCCAATTGCATTCCCCATCACTTCTTTGGAATGCAAAGGATGAACAGTATAATGTTCATATATTTCTTCACTTCTAGACACATCAACTTTTTCAATTTGGCCAGCTGAACAATCACTGTCTTCATCTGCAGCTGTTTCCTCTGCTTCAACACATACATGTTTGTAGTACTCATTGTTTTTCACCAAATACAACGTTGCCTTCTTGACTTTCCTGACATCCACTAAATCTTGCCAGATTTTCTTACTCTTTGTCGGAACCCCATTCCACTAGAATAACCAGAGGTTCCTCTTCCACTTTTTCTACACCAATGGTATCAATATTTTTCTTGAAATCTAGAGGCAAATAAACAACTCTTCCCTTTAATCCTCTCTGTAAATCTGAAGGAGGCAATTTCCCTATCTTAGGCTCCATGCGAACAATAGCCTGAAAAGGATGGACACATTGAATCAAAATAGACTCATATGTATTTAAATCCATCAATTCAGGAGGAATGTCTACCAACTCCAGATTATTATGAACAGCTCTAGCAGGCATTCTGTTTTGATTTAATTTATCATAACAATATTTACAAATACGCTGATCAGAACTCAAATCAAAACAATTCTCACCCACAAATAAGTTGCAAAATCCTTCCACTCCTAATTATTTATATTTTCACTTTTTACGTATAAATCAACTAATCTAGTTTGACGCTTATAATGAGTTGGTCGACAACACACACAAGTAAAATTCGGCCTTTCACTTGATTTCACCTTAAACCTGGTAATTTCCTGGTCAAACTTTCTGTACTTGAAATCTGTACATTGTCTTCCACATTACCTTGAATTTCTGTGTCAATTTCTACACTGTCCTCTTTTTCACCAAAATAACAAATCTCAATTTCTTCACAAATCTTCTTCACATCTAATTCAGTTCCATGCAAAAGAGCACTGTTTAATTGTTTAAGCTTAAGTGCTGGACTTTTTGCATAATGCAACCTTCTCACTAATTTCCTCATTTTGTTATGATGCACTGCTAACATCCTAAAATGATGAAAAACACTCTGACAGACTTTTCTAGAAAGACAAGCCAGTGAATGCCCTTGCAAACCTGTGTTTTCTCTCACTCTGCAAGGATCTAAGTCTTGCAACATCTTCATTTTCTGTTTTAGACTTTTCTTACTATATGTACGTAAGAAATTACAAAACAAATCAATTGATTCCTGTCGCACACTACAAATACTACTACACTTCCAAGTGTACACTGGACCCTTAGTACGTCTCACTAAAACTTCATCAGTTAACACCTCTTCTGGTTCTCTAGGCACAAGTTTCTCTTTTTCAATCGGACAACCGCCTTTCACCTCATATGCTCGACCACTGGTGTCAACTGCATGCACTAAATCATTCTCCTGGAAGTAACTCTCCTCATTAAAAAATGGATCACAACTTGAACTGTGCATCCATTCTCCTGAAAAAACTTTACAAAAATTAGTCTGATTAATTACTCTTTTCCATCTACTGTTTGATTTGAAAACATCAATTGTCTTGTTAAGTGTCCTAATTCTATTGATTATTAAAATAAATATTTTTTTCTTAACTTCAAAAGCCTGGTCCACAATCTTCTCTACACTTTTCTTTTTCTTATAAAAAGCAGCTCTCTGTTTACCTTTCCTAATGTTTTTTAACAAATTTAAAACCACCCTATTGCGAAACATTCGTTTACGAATGTCTCTAAACTGATTCTGCCTTCTATTCCTATACATATTATTCTCGCCTGCTCCAGTAGTAACATTTTTTGAGGGCCTCTCCTTCCTTTTCAAATTTGCTCTCTCCTTCTCTTTTTCTACATTCTGTCCAACATTTTTTTTTGATCTACATATGTTCCGTAAGAAAGACTTAGTTGTCTTACCAGGAGCTTTTTTCCTGTTTTTTGAAGTATTTTTTGTAGAGGAGTGCTGTAATTCCGTTGCTGTTTTTGATTTTTTCCGCTTATCACCTTTCCTTCTCCTCTGCCTTGAGGGCATATTTCCTTACTCTTGAAATCTTGATTTCAATCTGTGGTAAAGAAAAAAATAGCACATTATAGACCACTATTACCAAACAACAAAGCAATGACAAAAAGCAAACGGTCTATTCAGGGTTACAGATCAGGTGAGGATTGTCCAGGGGTGCAGAAGAGGTGAGGCCTGTATTGAAGAGTGTAGTGGAAGAGAGGTCTGTCCACGGGTACAAAGAAGGTGAGACCTGTGTCTAAGAGTGCAGTGGGGGATAGGCTTCATGAAGTCTAGTCCACTGCACTATTACACACAGGCCTCACCTCCTCTGTACCTCTGGACATGCCTCACCTCATCTGCACAATCTACTTCCTAATCTGACATAACACAGGTGACATCATAGTGAAAGGTTAAAATATATTTATTTAATCATGCGGACACTATTTATTCCTTCTCAAAAATCTAAAAGTCATTGATTTGCCCCAAAATCGTTTTTTAAATGATATTTTAGACACACAGTGCAGGTCCTATGTACAAGCATTCAGTGTCCATGAGTACAGTGGAGAGGACTGACCTCCTCTGACCCTTGGACAAGCCTTACCTCATCTGTGTCCTCTGACAGGCCTCAATGTATTGAGTATAATTGATGGTAACTGGGTGCAGATGAGGTGACGCATGTCCAAGGGTGTAAATAAGCTGAGGCCTGTCTAAGGATGCAGATTAGTTGAAGTCTATTCAGGGTTGCAGATGAGGTGAGGATTGTCTAGGGGTGCAGAGGAGGTGAGGCCTGTATTGAAGAGTGTAGCGGAAGAGAGGTCTGTCCAGGGGTACAAAGAAGGTGAGGCCTGTGTCTAAGAGTGCAGTGGGGGATAGGCTTCTTGAAGCCTACTCCACTGCACTCTTAGACACAGGCCTCACCACCTATGCTCCCCAGGAAAGGCCTCTCTCCCACTACAGTCTTGAACATTGCCTCACCTCCTCTGTACCTCTGGACATGCCTCACCTCATCTGCACAATCTACGTCCTACTCTGACATAACACAGGTGACATCATTGTGAAAGGTTGAAATATATTTATTTAATCATGCAGACACTATTTATTACTTCTCAAAAATCTAAAAGTCATTGATTTGCCCCAAAATCGTTTTTTAAATAACATTTTAGACACACAGTGCAGGTCCTATGTACAAGCATTCAGTGTCCATGAATACAGTGGAGAGGACTGACCTCCTCTGACCCTTGGACAAGCCTTACCTCATCGGTGTCCTCTGGACAGGCCTCAATGTATTGAGTATAATTGATGGTAACTGGGTGCAGATGAGGTCACGCATGTCCAGGAGTGTAAATAAGCTGAGGCCTGTCTAAGGATGCAGATCAGTTGAGGTCTATTCACGGTTGCAGATGAGGTGAGGATTGTCATGGGGTGCAGACGAGGTGAGGCCTGTGTCTAAGAGTGCAGTGGGGGATAGGCTTCATGAAGCCTAGTTCACTGCACTCTTAGACACAGGCCTCACCACTTATGCTCCCCAGGAAAGGCCTCTCTCCCACTACAGTCTTGAACAAAGGCCTCACCTCCTCTGTACCTCTGGACAGCCTCACCTCATCTGCACAATCTACTTCCTAATCTGAGGTAACACAGGTGACATCATTGTGAAAGTTTCAAATTTATTTCTTTAATCATGCAGACACTATTTATTCCTTCTCAAAAATGTAAAAGCCATTCATTTTCCCCAAAATCGTTGTTCACATCACATTTAAGAAACACAGCACAGGTGCTATGTACAAGCATTCCATGTCACTACTGAAACTTCACAATTTCACAAAATACAAATCCCCTATCTTGCAAATGTTCATACGAAGCATTATCAAAAAACATGACACAAACCAACAGCAAAGAAGCTCAATCTGCTTCCTAATCTGAGGTAACACAGGTGACATCATGCTAAAAGGTTCAAATATATTTTTTTAATCATGCAGACACTATTTATTCCTTCTCAAAAATGTAAAAGCCATTCATTTCCCCCAAAATCATGAAGCCTAATCCACTGCACTCTTAGACACAGGCCTCACCACCTATGCTCCCCAGGAAAGGCCTCTCTCCCACTACAGTCTTGAACAAAGGCCTCACCTCCTCTGTACCTCTGGACATGCCTCACCTCATCTGCACAATCTACTTCCTAATCTAATCTGAGGTAACACAGGTAACATCATTGTGAACGTTTCAAATTTCTTTCTTTAATCATGCAGACACTATTTATTCCTTCTCAAAAATGTAAAAGCCATTAATTTTCCTCAAAATCGTTTTTCACATCACATTTAAGAAACACAGCACAGGTCCTATGTACAAGCATTCCATGTCACTACTGAAACTTCACAATTTCACAAAATACAAATCCCCTATCTTGCAAATGTTCATACCAAGCATTATCAAAAAACATGACACAAACCAACAGCAAAGAAGCTCAATCTGCTTCCTAATCTGAGGTAACACAGGTGACATCATGCTAAAAGGTTCAAATATATTTTTTTAATCATGCAGACACTATTTATTCCTTCTCAAAAATGTAAAAGCCATTCATTTTCCCCAAAATCTTTTTTCACATCACATTTAAGAAACACAGCACAGGTCCTATGTACAAGCATTCAATTTCACCACTGAAACCTCACTATTTCACAAAATACAAATCCTCTATCTTGCAAATGTTGATACCAAGCAGTATCAAAAAACATGACACAAACCAACAGCAAAGAAGCTCAATGAGCTTCCTAGTATGAGGTAACACAGGTGACATCATTGTAAAAGGTTTAAATGTATTTCTTTAATCATGCAGACACTATTTATTCCTTCTCAAAAATGTAAGAGCCATTCATTTTCCCCAAAATCGTTTTTCACATCACATTTAAGAAACACAGCACAGGTCGTATGGACAAGCATTCAATTCAACTACTGAAACATTACTATTTCACAAAATACAAATCCTCTTTCTTGCAAATGTTCATACAAAGCATTATAAAAAAACATCACACAAACTAATTGCAAAGAAGCTCAATGTGCTTCCCAGTATGAGGTAACACAGGTGACATCATTGTAAAAGGTTCAAATGTATTTCTTTAATCATGCAGACATTATTTATTCCTTCTCAAAAATGTAAAAGCCATTAATTTTTCCCAAAATCGTTTTTCACGTCACATTTAAGAAACACAGCACAGGTCCTATGTACAAGCATTCAATTTCACTACTGAAATTCAACCATTCTCAAAAAACATGACACAAACCAACAGCAAAGAAACTCAATGTGCTTCCTACTCTGAGTTAACACAGGTAACATCATTTTGAAAGGGTCAAATTTATTTCTTTAAGCATGCAGACACTATTTATTCCTTCTCAAAAATGTAAAAGCCATTCATTTCCCCCAAAATCGTTTTTGACATCACATTTAAGAAACACAGCACAGGTCCTATGTACAAGCATTCCATGTCACTACTGGAACTTCACAATTTTACAAAATACAATTCCTCTATGCAAAGAAACTCAATGTGCTTCCTACACTGAGTTAACACAGGTAACATCATTGTGAAAGGGTCAAATTTATTTCTTTAAGCATGCAGACACTATGTATTCCTTCTCAAAAATGTAAAAGCCATTCATTTTCCCCAAAATCGTTTTTGACATCACATTTAAGAAACACAGCACAGGTCCTATGTACAAGCATTCCATGTCACTACTGAAACTTCACAATTTTACAAAATACAATTCCTCTATGCAGTAAAAACTTTTTACCAAGCATTATCAAAAAGCATGACACAAAGCAACATTAAAAAACCACAATTTGCCTCCAAATCTTCTCCATAGAGTATACAACTCTCTATCTATATTAAATGAATCATTACTCACTTTTACAAATGCTTTAGGAGATTGAGAACAGTGTCAGACACAAACACCAATATTGCTTTAGCAGAGCAAAAGGTATGTACTCCAGGCACTGCAACCATGAATGGCACAGAGAACCTCTAATTCTACACACATATTCCTCATGGTAACCAATCAAAACTCTTCCCTCTCTATTTTCAAATCAACACCCTTCCCCCCCTCAGCCCTTTCTACCTGTTACCATAGCAACTCCCTCTTCACTGAGCTCTCAGGTTTATAAGTTTATTCTACAATGTTGCAATTCAACTTAGCAAGGATGTTTGACCTCTTAATACCCCAGCTTATCCAGTGCAATGTTTCTTTAAATGACTTTTTTTTAACAATTCAAATTGCTTCTTTCACAAAACAGAACCATGCACCCTAACTTTCAGTTTTCAACTATCTGAATCCACCAATCATTGCATGTGATTCAAGAGCACTGAAACTCCACAGTTTATTTTTTGCAAACTCCTACTGTCATTTCATTCCCACACTTCATCTGACTGCACCAGAACCTCCTCTTACCATGTATTCTGTCTGGATTATTGGACATAGCTACATCCACTGGGCTCAAAGGTATGCAGCTACCAGAAATTTTCACAACCTTGATTTACCAAATGTGAACGTTAAATGGATTGGCCAGAGAGGATTGAAATGTCATCAATTGATACCATTGGTGAAAACCTTTTTGCATCTGCCACACCCTCACCTCATAATTCTGCACTGTGGTGGAAATGACTTAGGCACTTTGACTGGGGTAGGTCTGGAAATGCTTTTAAAGGACACCTTTGAACAATTGATGGCACTTTGTCCTCAAACTGCCTTGGTATTTTCCAATATATGCCAAAGACAGAAATGGAAGTGGTCCAACTAATTTTGTCCACAATTTGAGAAAGCACGGAAACATGTGAATAAATCTGTTTCTGCTTACATGAGAGACTATGGAATGGGTTCAATATACAACAATAACTTGCGTTACAACATGCAAGATATCTACAGAGGAGATGGTGTGCACTTCTCAGATGAGGGGAATAGAATATTCCTCCTGAATATAAGACTGTGCATTGGAACCTACTTGTAGGTACCTAAATCAGCCACAGAACCCAAAAGCTCTTTTCAGGGCTACCCTACCTCTGATCACTCAAAATGATTATTTTTCTCTAACTTTTTTCACTGTTTTTCACTAAAGTACGCTCCCCGGTACGCTCCCCAGTACGCGTACCGGGCGCTTCCCCCGCGAAAATTAAAAAACAAATTGTTTTTTTTGGGCCTATATGGGCCTCCTAAGCCCCCCTCAGAAAACCTAGGGGGTCAGGGAGTGTCTACCGTGCCCCCTTTTACCCATTCCCAACGTTGTTTGTCCTCCATCTTGTGTCTCAAATCTACCGAAACACAAGATGGAGGACTTCCGTAGCGCTGCCGGTACGCGTACCGGGGCGCGCACCGGTAAGCGCTCCCAAAATTTTTTAAAAGTTAATTTACATAAAAACCTCTGTAGAGATGTTCACCAAATATTGAATAGGCCATACTACATACCAGTCCCTACCATTTTCCCAAATTTGGTGGAATTCCATTGAGCCATTTGCCCTGTAGCCCTGTCTAAATATCCTGAGGTAAATTACATGACAAAAACACATATGAAGAGTTAGGATTTACAACCAATTAAAATGTTACTTTCATTTTCTACTATTTTTTCCTGACATTTGATTGGTTATATACATGAATATAAATGAAAAATGAGAGGGAAACACGGCCATTTTGACTACACCTACCTGAGGTACATCTTGAAAGAATTTTCTCCATTTATCTTCATCACCTTTTAATAAGGTAAGTTGTTAATTTGTAAGGGGCACTTTAGGTTAATTTATAAAAACGTTTTCTGATAGTTATTTACTGTCCCTCTGTTATAGTTATAGATTGAGATAGGCTTCTCTGTTATAGTTATGGATTGAGTTAGGCTTCTCTGGTATAATTATGAAATTACTTAGGCTTCTTCACATACACTTTTTGATATTTCTACTTCCTGCTTGATACCATACACTGCCCAAAGATAACTTCAGTGTTGAAAACTCAGAAGTACCTGTCTCAACTTAAACCCAACACTGCCCTAACTCTACTGATATATTTATTTTTAATGCAATTTACAGCAAGAAAATGGAAGGAGAAGCAAATATTTCTTTCGAAATAGTTCTTCAAAACAATCCTGAGGAAGACTTTGACTTTATGGATCAGTCTCTAGACGAAGAGTTAGTTAATTGTGTGGAAGAAATGGAATCATGGACTGAAAATGAGGACATTCCTGACGATATAATGTTGGAAGTGTTATTAAATTTTGAAAAATCAGAGCAAATAATTTGTATTTAATAATTAAAAATTGTTCTAGACATTATTCTTTTTTATATGTAATTCATGAAATAGTACCAAAATGAATATAATATAAAGTGAGACTTATAGTATACTGTGCAACTTTTTTGTGTTACATAATAATTTTGCTCATAGTTACTTCCTTTCTCCCACTATATTATCTACAATGTGTATTTGACATCTCTTCTTCATCTCCTGCCTCCATGTTGTTTCTGCTTTCCTGAGAGACTATAGTATAGATTCCATATATTTTGGAGAAGTGTGGCTCAATGGTTAGAGCGGCAGACCTTGATGCAGAACGCTGGCCAGGGACCAGGGTTCGATTCCCGCCTCGGCGGGATCGGGCTTAAATTCCTCTGACCGGATATTCTCGCCTCAGTGCCGAATCTAAGCATGGGCCCCACGCTGCAACTCTGGGCAATAGCTTGCTTAGTCTCCACAACGGCCCCCGATGCACAAGGGATGCCTGGTTTCACCATGGGATGCCCAGGAGTGGACACCTCACAAGGAAAAGCCAGGAGGGGTTCCCTTGTGGTAGGAGTACAAGCGCCGGGATGCCTCCGGGTTACTGTTCGCGCTATACAAATACAACACATTTACATTTACATTTACATATACCACAATAACTTCTGTAACAACATGCAAGATATCTACAGAGGAGACTGTGTACATTGAATTTAAGACTCTGTATTGGTACCTACATGCTGGTACTTAAATCACCCACACAACACAACAACTCTATTCAGAGCTACCCTACCTCTAAGCACTTTAAATTATTATTTTACTGTTTCACTGGGTTTTCCCCATGTGTGGGGGAGGTGTGTGTGGGGGATGTGTGGGGTGTGTCTGTGAGGTGTATGTGTGTGTGTGGGGGGGTGAGGTGTGTGGGGGGGGTGTGGGGGGGTGGGGTGTGTGGGTGTGGGTGGGGGTGTGGGTGTGTAAGGTGTGTGTGTGGGTGTGGGTGTGTGGCGCGTTTGGGT
Organism: Lissotriton helveticus; assembly: GCF_964261635.1. NCBI lineage: Eukaryota > Metazoa > Chordata > Amphibia > Caudata > Salamandridae > Lissotriton > Lissotriton helveticus. The sequence goes on from NC_136069.1 coordinate 1,617,988,755, forward strand.
GTGGGTGGAGGTGTGGGTGTGTGAGCTGTGTGTGGGTGTGTGTGTGGGGTGTGTGCATGTGGATGTGTGTGGGATGTACTTGTAGGTACCTAAATCAGCCACAGAACCCAAAAGCTCTTTTCTCAGCTACCCTACCTCTGATCACTCAAAATAATTATTTTACACTAACCTTTTTCCCTATTTTTCACCAAAGTACGCTCCCCGGTGCGTGTACCGGGCGCTCCGCCCGCGAAAATCTTTTTTGCTGTTTTTTTTGCCCCGCAGGGCCCTTTCATCGCCCCCACATCAAACCTAGGGGGTCAGGAGGGGTCTACCCTGCCCCCTTATGGTCATTTCCCCCTTTGTTTTTGCCACCTCTTGTGTCTCGATCCTACCGAGACACAAGATGGCGGCTGCTCCGGACTGTTTGGAATGTTTACAAACACCCAAGCGCCAATCAGCTTTCCGCTCGTGTACTGGCGTAGCGCGCCCGGTGCGCTCCCCGGTGTGCGTACCGGGGCGCGCTTATAGATATATATATTTTTTTTAACCTAAATTACTCAAAATCCACTGGAGCACATATCTTGAGACATAGCAAAGGCACATCGGGCTACCAGTCCCTACAATTTTGCCAAGTTTGGTGGAAATCCATTCAGCCGTTCGGGCTAAAAGTGAGTCCAACCGCCCATGGAAATTAACATGGGGAAAACACGTTTTGGGACCCCCCTTTTATCTCGGCCCCCGCTTGACGAATCCTCCCCGGAGCGCCGCGAGGCAAATTTGAGGAAAATTTTAGGCAGATTCCTCAACCGGCGCCAAAGTTATTCCCAATAGAATGTTGCGATTTCCCTATGGAAAACAATCTTAACTATAACTACCTACTGGCGACCGCCAGTAGGTAATATATATATATATATATATATATATATATATATATATATATATATATATATATATATATATATATATATATATATATATATATATATATATATTCAACCTACTTAGATGTGTAGTTAAGAATAGTAACTTTATACTTACCTTTTTGTATTCACCTTCTCGATATTTTGGTCTTCGATATTGTTGACACAATATTCTGTCCATACGAAATGTGGTTCCTCGACATTTTGTCTGACAACCATGGTGTTAATAGGAGTTTGGAGGAACAACAGCCTTAACTTACCACTGTGACCATGAAATAGAACCAAATAAAAAGGTGTAGTGCAAGGAATGACATATCACATGTAAATGGCACCATCACAACACTATTCATGTTCAATTACAAAATAAGGTGTCCGGTTTACAAACACCTGCCAAACACCTTACTGTATTTATCTTTTTGCAAAAACATTTTTCTCACTGCATGGTGAACGAAAGATGGTATGTTTCATAAACATGGGGCCTGATTCACTTTAGTGTAAGTTTACTACTTACCGGTATTCTCAAAGGTAAACTTAGACCAAAAGTCTAACTTTACTAGAAGTAACTTACCTTTGTGAATACCAAAAAGTAGTAAAGTTAGACTTTTGGTCTAAGTTTACATTTGTTATCACGAAAAGTAATAAAGTTAGACTTGTTGTCTAAGATTACCATTGTTAATACCAGAAAGTAGTGAACTGGGCCCTTTGAGTGTAAATGTATTGAAGCTGTAATTCCACAGCTGTATCACTCCCAAGTTTCAAGTTCGCTATGTTTTGGTAGCTTCAAACTAAATGTTGTGTTGAAGTTATTAATGTTTTGACCACCAAGGTCCTTCCCCAAAGATGCCTGGAACCTCAAAGCTCCACTCTCTCATTGGCCCATTTTCCACTTTAATAGAGAGTCAATCCGAGAAGCTTCTTTACATGAATGCACAACATAAATAAAAGAATGAGAGGTGTTCACAAGTAGCACAGCTGGAACTATTGTAACCATTCTAGTGTTTACCATTGATGGAGTGCTTTAGCACCATGGAGAGCGTCAGTGACTCTAGAGAGGGAGCCCTTTATATCTACAGTGTTTCTTCGAAAGAGAGCAGATGTAGCAAAATGATATAATGCCTTCACTCACCTGAAAAAAGAATTATGAAATAGTTATCTGGTGTGATTAATAAGAATATTATTCACACTGTAAACCGAGCAATGGCTGAAGAGGTGAATATTTTGTCACATTCTATACATACTGCACTGTGGACTGATCAAAAGTGTCAATGACACTCCCACTGAAGAATGTCTGGCAGGAGCTGACTCAAATGTGGTTTAGTTATAAGCGAATGTAAATATATTTCATTTTATTAGTATTGTTATTATTATTATGGTTGCTGTTGTTATTATTGTTATTATTATTAATAATCATAATTCTGCTGCTGCTACTTCTAAAAATAATAATATAGATTATGTGATGTGATTTTTTTGAATGTGTCAATTAACTAAGCTAATAAGCTAGCCTAAAACACAGTAGGGTCTGTTCCTAAATTACATTTTATGTTGCATTCAGTAGTATACCAGTACTAACCACAAACTAGAAAATGGTATTCACTAACCTATGTATGGTGGTCTACACAGCTGCCTTTCCTGACTTTTTTGTGTGTAGATCTCTACACATGTACACACATGTTTTTGTAGCAAATATGGGAGGGAACTCCTGAGGGACTGGAAAATGGGGAATATTTACTGCTAAATGGGAGGGGTTTAGGGAGGAGTAAAAAGTAGTTATGGGAGGCCTACGGAGGGATGAAGGTAGGGGAATGCAATCACTTACAAAAGAGTACAAACTGCAGTAAATGCAGTCCATATCAGACCTGTAGTAAGTATAGCAGTTTTCATACCTAACCACTGGTACTGAAACACCCTTCCATTAAAAATAAGGGAGGCAGGGACTTAAAATGAAAGCTTCTTAGGAAATAGTGTGAAAACAAAATCATTTTGTTAGACTTTTTTAAATTATAAAACATGTAATTACATGTTCAAAAATCAGATCTAAATAAATATTAGACATTACTTTATTATAAGATATTTTGTCACATATTTTTTCAAAGGTAATAATAAATATAACCATGGTTTAATAAAATAATTATATTAATATGAATTAGTTCTATTAAGAACATAGTAACTTCTAATAAATAATACATTTATAGAAAAGCTTCACTCTAGGTGTGATTTGTTTTCAATAATTCTTGAAAAATAATTTTATTTAAAATGAATACATTTAAATGAATTAAATATTTATTTTAAGATTAAGTTAATAATTCTGAAGCATTTAAAAAATGTGTTCCACATTTAAATAAATATATAATGTATTTACACTCCCATGTAACCGAAATATTTAAACATATCTTTATTATTTAAAAAAATATATATAAACTTTTATAAATTTCCAGGTGCTTTACCATAGAAAGTTCTCTTCCCCAAAGTTACTCCTGGTAGTAACTTTACAGACATATAAGACATTTTGTCAGCCTCCAAACCCAATTTAAGGGTGAGGGACATGTAAGTCTACATTATGTAATAAAGTTACCCTAAAAAATTGTGAATAGTCTAAAGTATTAACTCCTTCCATGCTGATGACGAGCTCAGCTCGTCATGTACCAACTGTTTCTAGCCTGCTTCATGGATCTAAAGTTCCTTTGTGTGGTATTAACGGTAGCCACTTCAATTTTTAGACAGGCAACAATCTTTTTTATAACTTCATTGGACCAGGATCAAAAATCAGACGGGACCATCCCATGTATTAGTCCTTCATGCTTGTGTTGAAGGGTCTTCAATATTCTTAGATGCTTCTCTGAGAGTCTTGTTCTCAGACACTTTGAGCAGTCAGCCTTAAAGCGCGGTCTCCCATCTACCTAGGTACCCTCTCTAATTTAAGGACTGTACTTAAAGGGTAGTGCTCACTCCCCTCCATCAGGAAAATCTCAAATTTTGTAATTAGTTCAAATGCCCATACCTGTACAAAGACGTAATCAATTGGGCAATTCTGATTACTGTGCTGGAACATTTTCCTTACAGGGTTGTCTCCGGGCACTCGCCCATTAAGGCTTGCAAAGCCATTTGAAAAGAGGAAGTCTAGCAAGGCTTTCTCTTTCCCTCAGGCCTCATTTGACAAGGGTCATGCATGCTGTATATTGAAAGCAGCTAAACAGTCCTCATTTGTTTCCTCAACACTCTTGGAGAACAATTTATCATTCAAATCTCCAATCGTTCAACATTTCCATATTTCAGTTATAACTGGAGACACTTCTTTCATGTATATAAACATTCAAAATAATATTATATTTCTTCTGTGTAATAGGATTTGCCAATTTTATACCGCAAGCAGGAATCCAATTACACCGGGTCTTAAATTCCCATACATCTGAAGACATTTTGGAGGATACCAATGTTAGCAATCCACCCCCAAGGGTCATCCCAAAGCATTCCCGACTGCCTTCAGATCGACCCCCAAGAAGCCATCAATCTGCAGAAGCTCACTGCACAGTCATGCCTCCTGGTAGCAGAAGATTGTATACCGCTCAGCTATTTCTTTAAAATCCTGAAACTTCTTTAAGTTGTTTAGCCTATGAGAATTCCAGGAGAGCAAGCCAGAGTCAGAGTGAACAGGGTGTTTGACTAAGTTTACAAACAGCAATCCCTCGACTGACACCTCTTAAAAGAATAAATGATCTTGTGAGAAGGGTCCATAGAAACAGTAAGGCTTGTTTTCTCACATTTTAAGAGGGTGTACATTGTGTATGCTACAGTTTAATGAAAGAGTGTCTCATTTTGTCATAAGTTTATACAGGGTGAATGCCTCCTTTTTATGAAAAAATTACCTCTCTGGTGAGATATGTCTGCAAGGTGAAGGCTGAGTGAAAGGGTTTACTGAGAAAGTCATTACTCTTTAAAGATGTTTTCTTTGAGTGACTAGGCCGTTTGGTGTGCTACAGTACGCCCACCCTCTCCAGTGATTAAGAGAAAAACTAGTCATTCTTTACATTCCGAATGGTAGAGTTTGATAGAACAGTGATCCTATCCCACACTACTCTATAACAACAGGCTCTCTACTGAAACTTCACCAGAAAACGACAGCTCTACGTAAAATAATTTAGAGGAATACTACCTGCTGAGTTTTCTCTGAGTGAGCACAGTATATACATGGATTTACAGGCAAAAAGCTCTCTACTGATATCTCTGAACCACTGCTATTTAAATAAGTTACACATTGTCTATGGTAGAGTTTGATGAAAAACGTACTCTTTGTCAAACAAATCCATACAGAATGAATAGTTCAATTTTGTAAAGCCATGCCATCTCTGCTGACACGTCTCTACAGGGTAAATAGTAGGTGGAAACTTCTTAGTAATGAACACCTCTCTCTACAAACCTTTTCTCAGATTAAACAAGGTGTTTCATTCAGTTTACAAAGACCTATGATGCCTTTGAAAAGGGTAATTAATATGTGCAGAAGGATCCATGGAAACACTACACCCTGTATTATCACATTGTAAGAGGGTGCAGATTCTGTATTCTACAGTTTGATTAAAGAGTGGCTGCTCTCTTTATAACTGAATACAGGGTACATGCTTCATTTTAAACAGGCTACACTTGTCTGTTGAGATCTTTTGTTGTGTGACATTAGTACATGTAACAGGAAATATTTCTAAAACAATTCTATATAAAGTGAATGGTTCAGTTTTATAACATGCTCTCTCTACTAACAGTAGAAGGCAAAAGTAATACGCCGACAATGGAAGCGACCGCATGAGAAGTAAATCCAGTAGGACAGATAAGTTGGGTATAAGGAGTGGAGGATAAGAACAATATGGAGCAGTAAATCTGCCCTACCGAAAGAACGATCCAGATTCGACGAGCTAACAGAGCGCGCAAGTGAAATTCTTTGCAATATAAGCTTTAAGCCATTACATTAAGGAAACACGCGGTGCATCTTGCTGCCTATAATTAAAGCTGTGATGTCTCATAGGATTGCCAAAAAGATAAAAACCAAAGAAATCAGCGAGGCTAGAAACGCGTCGGCATAATCAAGGCATAATCATTCTATGATGTCAAATAGATTAATTATAAACCAAGAAAAGTGAATTTTGGTACACACATATAAGCCAGAGCGGGATGAGGCATATGTTTGTATATGTGGATATATATATGTGATATATATTTGTAGGACGTCATAATTGTTTTTCAGTCCTTGACATATGGGCTATAAATGATGATAGCAAAATGTCATAAATGTGTAGGTCAAAAATTTTTAGCGTCATTAATGTTTAATGTTGTAGAAATTGTGTTTTTGATATATGTGTTTTCCTAGAAAGGAGAGAATTTCCTTATCAAAATAGGAAGCAAAAGTAGAAAACAAAGGGTAAATAAATAACCCAACCACAAAAAGTATATAGTATGGTTACTTTTTTCAAAGAAATAGGATTCCAGGTCTTGTTTTTGTTTGTATACTTCCTCTCTACTAACAGGTCTCACAATGTAAAACTTGAATTACTGAGGCAATCCTCTGTGTGCAAATATCTTTTCTCAGAGTGAACAGCATCAATGAGAGGTTTCATTAAGAACAGCATCTCTAGTGTGTAAAGACTCATGGATAGGTGTAAAAACCTATACTGCGGAACTAAGCTCTCCGCAGATACTTTATTCCTTTAACAGGTTATTACTAGGGTTTGTACAAAGCAGCCTCCACAGTAACACATCAGTACAATGTAAAGACTCTATTTAGATTGTAAAACAAAATCACTATGCCCTCTTTTTCTATATTACAACAGGGTGTACAATCTCCACAGTCTACTTTTATACATTTGCTCCATATCTTAGTGCTCAATCAATACAGGGTAAATATTTTAGTTTTATGACAACATATCCTCTTAGCGATTGTTCTAAGTCTGAGAAGATTGAGTGAACATGACGGCAAGCTAGCGAGCGCAGCCGTGAGCTCTGACGGGTGATACTGATGCTATGGGACTGAATAATAATGAATTTTTTAATCAATTTAAAAGTAATTGATGGCACACACTTCTGTTTATGGCCCGTTATTTAGGAGTTGTTGTGAAAATCAATTTTGACGCCTCCGACACCATTCAGGAGTGCTTGGCCTAGAGAAGGAGGAAGATCTTAGAATTAATTAAGCTGTCCGAAAATGACATAATAATATTATAGGAGAGGCATTTTCGAAAAGAAGAATTGGACGATATTCTTAAATCAAACAGGTGGATAACACAGTCGAAATGCACCAATGATTCATGTAACATCAAGGGAGTAGCCATAATATTAAAAAAATCAGCAAATGTTGAAATAGAGAGATCCATGGTGGACAGAGTGGGCAGATGGGTAATAGTCAACATCACAATTGCTATGCTATGATATACATTGGTAGGTTATCATAGTCCTAATGAGGATGATCCGCCCCCCCTTAGTCAGCTGTATAGACATCTATTAGATGCTAAGTATATTATTATCATGGGGGGATTTCAATATTTTGATGAATCTTGCCCTGGATAAATCTTCAACAAAGCATACAGTTAATGCCCCAAAATCGAGAAAGAGTATACAGCAGATTGTTAAGAATCTCGGGTAACTGGATATTTGGAGACTCAAAGCTAGCTCTAGGTAAGAGTTTACGTATCAGAATAAGACGTATTTGCATGCCTCCCAGAATAGATCTATTTCTTGTTGACGTAAGACTGAGTAAAAACATTCTTACGGTCACGCATCAGCCAGAGCACCTTTCAGACCATGTGGCATTGAGGTCAGTAGTCTCCATGGACAATCAAAAAACTGAGTATAGATGGACATTAGATAGAACTTTTTTAGGGAAACAGGAGATAGTAGATTCTCTAAAAAAAGATGTAGCAGCATTTTTATAAATAAATGGAGAGTCTGCAGTGCCTCCTATTGTGTGGGATATGTTTAAAGCCTATCTCCGGAGGAGAGTAACAAGCTATGCAGAGTTCAGAAGGAAAGCAGGGAGAAGGGAGTTTAGAGAACATGAGCTCAAAATTTAAAAAGCGCAGAAAAGTCTCTTTGATTGTCACCACTTTAAGAACTGAGCTTCAGGTTAAAGTGAATTCGGCTAAAGAACAACTAGTGGAGTTCTTGGAGAGAAGGATTTGAGAGCGATGGGATGCCAGCAAAATGGCCCACTATGAATACGGGAAAGGGTGCGGGAAACTTCTTGCATGGAATACAAAACAAGATCAACTAAGAAATGAAATAAAGGAGGTGTAGATTGGTGCTACCCAAGAACGACGTGTGAATGCCTACAGTATTGGGACAGAATTTAGGGACTTCTTTCAAGGCTTATATACGGAAGATACGATGGCTACCCAAATAGAATTGGATGAATGGTTGAAGCAAGACCCTCTTCCTAGGGTAGACACTAATTACCAATCATTTTTAAATCAAGAATTTACCGCCCTAGAGATAAAGAAATCTATTGCCCATTTAAAAGGAGCGAAAGTGGCAGGTTCAGACGGCATTCCTAACAAGTTGTGCAAGGTTTTAAAAGAAGTGTTGGTTCCACATCTAAATAAATTATTGAATACCATCTATGTTCAACATATATCTCTTCTAGCCTCATGGAAAGAGGCAGTAATAACACTAATTTTAAAGCCAATAAAGACCCCTTTAAGTGTGAGCCTTATAGACCGATCTCTCTGTTGAACAGCGATTACACAAGATATTTAAGCAAATATTAGCCACAAGGTTAAATAGCATGTTATGTGATATTAATCATGAGAATCAAAAGGGCTTTATGAAACACAGGCAGCTTAATGACCTAACACATGACTTGAATAGTGCAATTGACATAGCTACCACAACTAGGTCTCCCTTAACTGTTATAAAGATTGATGCAGTCAAATCATTTGATCGAGTCAGCTGGCCATATTTATATGGAGTCATTGTACAAAATGACTTAGGCAGCAACTTTCTGAAAGCCATACAATCAATATACGACGCATCAAAGGCAAGGTTAGTAGTAAATGGGTCTTTTCATCTAAGATTATGATAGGACGTGGCATCAGACAGGAGTGCCCCTTGTCACCACTACTCTTTAATTTGTATATAGAACTCCTCGCCAGGAGAATCAGGTCAGAAAATGGGATTCTCCTTATAGATATCTAGATTGGGCAAAAAGGAAGCATTATATGCTGATGATCTGTTGATTTACACAAGGCATCATTACCTCTTATAATGGAAATAACAGAAGCTTTTGGGAAAATCCCTGTATATTTAGTAAATAAGGACAAAACAGAGAGCATGACATGGAATGGTTTAGTGAGCTCTATATCAGCAAAGCCAGAGATGAGATATCTTGGTGTAATAATAGTCAAGGATCTGGATAAGATGGCTTTAATTAATTTTAATAGAATCAACTTGGAAACAAAGAAGCTATTGGGGTAATGGATGCATCTACCTCCGTCGATTGTGGGTAGATCAAATCTGGTTAAGCTGATGACCCTCCCCAAATTTACTTTCCTCTTCAATACCCTACCGCTACACTTTATGACCGAACAATTCAGGAAACTGCAAGGAGACTTGATCAGTTTTGTATGGAAAAATAAAGCAATATAACCTGGAGAAAATTGTGCAAAAAGAAAATAGGCGGTGGAATAGCAGTACCGGATTTTCAATTGTATTATTGGGCTTTTTTTCAACAAAAAAACACCAGACATCTCTTAATGGACAATATGCAAAGTATTCCTCCTAATTTACAGGTGTTGAGAAAGAATTTCCCGGACGAAGGAAAATCCTTCCTATTTAAATTATGGGTCAAGTTAAACGGATCTTGTGAATACCTTATTATAGCTGCAATGCCCCAATTTAGAATTCACCGGACACTCCCGAATGTCTCTTGGATGCCTTAGCAATGCCTTTATTAGTGGTGGGTTTGACAAAATGGGGGCAGATTCTTTATCAAGGCTTATTGATATCATTGGACATATTAGCAAAAAAAAACTATTTTCTCATTATCAAGGTTTAAACATCTTCAATTAAAAAGGTGGTCACATTATCAGCTGCAAATTGGGCTCGAAACAGAGTGGATTGACGATTTAATGAAAGATAAAAGTTATGTGAAGGAGCTATCCATATGGTATTGGATGTTGGGGGAAACAGAGAATAGCACCTTAAAGGTACCAGAGGAGATATGGAGTACGGACATGCCGGAGTCAGATATTCAAAGTTTATGGAAAGTATCAATGGCTACACCGCATGATTGAGGAGGAAGCATCTTTTTACTCTATACAGAGCATAGTGGTCTCCAAAGAAGCTGTCTAAGATGGGTGGAAGCAAAAGAAGACAATGCCCTAGGTGTATGCTGTAAAATGCGGATGATCTCCATCTACTGTGGCAATGTCCAGTAATCCAACTTTCTGGCACTAGGTGGGTGATTTTGTGTCCAGAATGTTTAAGCCAATATAGAGGTAGGCCTTGAACTGGTTATATTTGGGATCTCACTTTGGGGTGGGAAAAATCATATACTGAAGAAATCTCAGGCCCACCTTCTATGTATAATGATAATATTTGCACGTAGGGAAATGTGCACGAAATGGGTTGTTCAGAATGCACTATCACTGCATGAGTGGATCACATATGTTAGGCACACCTGCAGGTTGGATTACATAAAGGGGTCTGTCAAAGGATACAAATGTGGGATCCACTACAGGATATACAGGTAGAACCCACTTAAGGTGAAAAACACATTATTTGAATACTTAATTGAACATTTCCAACTATCCAATGATTAAGACACATCTCAACTATGAAGGAGGATGGTGTGGTTGAGCAGAATCTCCCTCATATATAGTTTGAAGAAGGTGCAAAGGGATTCAAAAGACTAAGCTATTTTGAATCCCCCCTTTTAGACCGTTCTCAGCTTAGATCTTGGGCTTGTGTTATGTATGAGAACAAAAAAAAAGAAATACATATCCTCTTAGCTGACATCTCTCTACTGAGTGCTACCTGGGTAGTATAAGCTTCATTGAGAAAGTCTCTCCTTTTCAAACACCTTTTATATGAACAGAACTTATGACAGTGGTTGGTACACACTCTCCAAAACTACTATTTATTTTTTTGGTCCTCATACGCCAAAATATATTCCCAGAGTCCACTATATCCGTACAACGACATCCACAGCAAGTGAATGCCACCCCCAATTCGCGGACTCTGATGATCTTAATGGATGCACTTTCCACAGATACCTCACACGTAGTCAGTTCAGTTCTTCTAATTTGCCAACCGTGGGACTGATCCGAAGGGTATATATATCTGCAAAAAGGCATAATCATTGAACAGAGTAGGTCACAACAGTCACAGCTTATCTAGCCAGGCTATACAGGACAGCCAAAAATATGTTTTCCTTTTCCAATTTTCCCCAATCTAGATTCAGTGTAAATTTAATCGCATTTACCCAGTCTAAGTAGGTTGGTTCGGTATCCTTTAGCCAGGATATGCATATTTCTCTACGAGCAAGTAAAATTAAATATAACAACAACTTATTGACATCTCGAGAGAGTAAATCATGATTTGGAAAAATACCCCAAAAAATTAAGATAATGCTCACCTAAATTTCAAAATTAAAAATGGCTTCCATACCTTCACAATCCGCACCCCAGAAGTTATGTAAGACAGGGCACCTTAAAAACATATGAATATCATCCGCTTTTTCCTGCTGACACTTTGGACAACATGGAATACAGCCTTTGGAAATTTTGACAGCCTACCTGGGGACCAATAAACTCTGTGAAGAGAAAAAAGATGATTTCTTTTTAGATTGGCAGCAGCTACTGTAGAGTGTAGAATATCATAAGATACTTGCCATAATTCGTCTGTATTTTTGTCCGGCAAGTGGTCCCCCCAAAGCTCAGTCGGTAAGGTAAAATCTACATCCTCCAATTCCAACATTGTCCAATAGAGAAACGCTGTCTCTTTCTTGTTGCTCTTTGCCTGAAGTGCCTTTGCCATTTCATTTGTTACTACTACCACTGAGCCCACCGCCTGGCTCCAGCTTTTTATTTGAAGATATTTGAATTTGGATAGTTTTCTCTCAGTGATAATATTGATCTCGTCCCATCGTATCAATGAACCCTCTGGCATTAGCTTGAACGAATGATCTATCCCTGCGTCCTTCAATGGTTTTGCGTGGGCATCCCTAGACCATTCTGGAGATCCCGGCGATTCCCATATCGGAGCCAGGGCACTATAGTATCCAATTTTCAGGACTTTCCTCGCTCTTGCCGAGGTGGACAACATATCTTTCAGAAGCTTTAAACTGACCTTTTTAAAGTAACGTGGATCTCCAAACTTGTACAAAAAGCCATGGTTTCCTCCTTTAATATCCTATAGCATTTCCTTAAACGTTGAACCTATCTCTGATTCACCAGGCTGATTTAAAAGTATCTTTCCTGTTCTTAATAAAAGAGCCCAAGCATACAACTTCAAATCTGGGGCACACAGCCCCTCTTTACTTTTTTTTCTCCGCAACTTCCTCCACGAAATCCTTATGCCTTTTGAGGCCCAAACAAAGAAATTTATTCCGGCTTGGATTTTCCTTAACTTCTCTTCCTTAAATGGTAATGGGATGTTCTGAAATGGGAATATAAACTTGGGCAGAAGCATCATTTTCAGAATATTCACTCTTCCTATTAATGTCAGGGGAAGAAACGACCAGCTCTTTAAAGAATCTGCAATTTCTATATCTAACTTAGCAAGGTTTCTATCGGTCATCTGATCAATATCCTGAGTGATTTGGATTCCCAGGTACCTTATCTCACATTTCAGGATGGGAGATTGAACATTTATATTCCATACCATGCACTCTGACTTGGACTGATTAATCTCATAGCCGGAGATCTGCCCAAACTACGAAGCTGCATTATATATTAATTGGGATTGCCCTTGTTGGGTAAGAAGTGTAGATCATCATGTTGTCCGCATATAACAACACTTTTTTCCCCAGTTTTGAGATTTAAAAGGAACTATGCAGGTATCCTGCCTGATTTTCTCCTCCAGCGGCTCGATATAGAGATTAAAAAGTAGGGGTGACAGTGGGCACCCCTGCCTCGTCCCTCTTTTAATTGTTACTGGTGCAGAAATATAGCCATTTACCAACACTCTAGCTATGGGATTTTGATAGAAAGATAAGATGGTTCTGCAGAAGTTTTCTCCCAGGTTACATATTTCCAGAACTTGTGCTAAATAGACCCAGTTCACACGATCTAACTCCTTGGTAGCGTCAAGTGTGATAATGGCCAGTGGCAACTTGTGCAAGGTTGCTAAGTCTATTGCACCCACCAGAGTATGAGTCAAATCCTGTATACTCCGCCCTTTAACAAACCCCTTCTGATCACTATCCAGTAGATTTCCTACTACCCCATTTAATCTCTCTGCTAAAATCTTGGCAAAGATCTTGTAGTCAAGATTAAGCAGAGAGATTGGCCCGTAAGAGTCACATTGGCCTGGTGGTTTTGATGGTTTTAGGATAAGGACCACAGTTGCCTCATTCCATGAAGGGGGTGATTTCCCTCCCTCCTCAAAAATAAATGCGAAAAGCCTTTGAAGGACAGGGACGACAACTGCCGCCAGATCTTTTTATAGACTCTGCAAAACTATGTATAGTAAGTACAATAGGGACGCCCACCTGCCTTTCTCCACTTACCGGAGTTATGAGCCTGGCCCAGGGACTCTGTCTCCCAGGCTCCCCCGCACTGCTGTCACAGCTGACGCTGCTTCTCGCACCCGGAAGCGCATACATTACCGTGAGAGCTCCCACTGATCGGGACGCTCTTCTGCCTTTCTCCATTTACTGGGGTTGTGAGCCAGGCCCAGGGACTCTGTCTCCCAGACTCCCCAGCACCACTGGCACTGCTGACGCTGCTCCTGAAACCAGGGGTGCATAAATAACCATGAGAGCTCCCGCTGCATGGGATGTGCGTGGGCCGTGACCCGGCAAAGCTTGGGCCAAGGGCGGGCCTGTCCTTGCCCGTCAGTGCCAGGAAGAGGCAGGGCAGGGCCCCCCTTTTCGTTTGGCCAACGGATTTTGCTTTCGATTGATATCAGCTCATTGAGGTACTGTGCTCATTGGCTGTCCATTATTTTCACTGCCTAGCACCCTGAGCAGTAATTGCTGTTGATTTTATTAATTGCACTTTACTTGGGACTATTTGGGACTGCCTGCTAGCGCTGCTTGAACTGCCTGTCAAGTTATATTTGCAACCTCTTGCCCCCAATATCTGTATTTGTATTTGTCTGCCGATTCTACTCCACCTGTGGGATGGGAAGGAGGAAAACTATGGAGGGTAATGGGGCAGCAGTGGTGGACATGTCATGAAGGGTAAAACGGTCCATAAGACACTGAACCACCCAGGTAGCAACTGTGTCATTGAACTTATTAAACAAACAAATGGAGGAGTACCACCATAAGACCTGTCAAGGTCTCAGCAAAGCTGCACCTAGTCTGCGACCTCCGCTCCATGGAGCTGAAGTTGCAGACTATGCGCAGCAGCTGACGTTTAACTCTGGCACAATCATGCCAATAGGGTTAGCGTTACGATCCCGACTCCCATGAAGCACACTAAACTGAAAATCCAAGTTTTTTTCTCTTTCTCACACTGGAGGAAAGGACGCTTACTGTGAGTATACAGTTGGCCAACAGTGATCGAGGGCAGGGTACACCTTAGCGTGTGTGCACCACCCAGGTCACGCATATTCTGATCCTGACGAAAACCTGGTAATTTCCTGTTACAGGTTGAAACATGTAGACCGTCACTTTGCCCTTTTTTCACTACTTATAGGTAACAATGGGCCAATAATATCCATACATGTATCCGACATACCCCTTTTACTATTTTCCAGTAGCTCTAGAATAAAGATTATACCAGGACAATTTTTATCTCATTTTTTTCACATTTCCTCACAAAAAAACAACCCGCTCCACTGTAATCAGGTGTCGCAGCACACCCGGACGGCATTCGGCTGATCGGGTGGGACCCCAATGATGAAGCATGTCACCAATGGATGGCGAACAATTGGTGAGTGAGGGGTCTTCTTAGAAAAGGATAATTCCCTTTCCTTTTGCTTCTTCTCTCTTCTCCCACTTTGCTAAGACCTCGACAGGTCTTATGGTGGTACACCTCCATTTATTTGTTTATCTGACCATTAAGGGGACTAGGAGTATTCCCCCCCACATAGTGGAAATACCTTTCTCTCTCCTGTTGTTTTCACAATCATTGAACTTATTGACAGCTTCATTAGCGAGTGCAAAGGCATTCTAGGGGAAGAGCCAGCTGTCGCGACGCGTACTTCTCTGGCCATTTCCCTCCCTCCATTCCTAGTCCAAGCCGCTCACCTACCATCTCATCAATGTTTCAAATAACATCCCTGAAAAGGGCCCTTACATCTAACCAGGAGGCATTACCAGCAACCGCGGGGCACGTTCACCTTCTATCAACTCTCATAATACCTCTAATAACACCACCAGGCAACCAGAACTCACTATTTCCTGCGCAAACAGGTTCACCCCTTTGCTGGACCTCCCTGATAACCCTAAGGAAGATGCACCCCAGCCTCCTTTTGCACCTACTGCTGAAATTACACTAGCATCTAGGATAGATCCCCAGGATACCCATAAACTTATAACATCGCTTAGAGCAGAAATGGGGACCATTATAACCATGATTGAAGACCTCACCACCTTAGTTAAATCATTATTGCAGAATGGTTCATCTCAACAACAGCATGGCACTTTTGCACTATGAACCCGTTTGCAGTCCCTACCCAACCACCGTGGGACCTATGAGGTAGCCACCCATGGAAAGGGCCCTAACTCTCATGGCTCCATCCTGTTCCCTCCTGGCCTTCCGGTTCTCAACCGAGCAATACCTGAGCTCATTCTCAACCGCATTAACATTCCTAATAACCCTCACAATATAGTGGCCACATAGGACTTCTCTAATAGTATTAGACCCATCTTTACACCTCAGAACCAGAAAGTGCCCTGCCACGGCCTACTCCAGCCAATTCATCTGGCCACTACATATGCCCTGAAAATTTATATGGTCAATGTCCCCAAATTTGATTAAAAAAAGGGTTACGGGGGGTAAAGATTCTTTGACTAACAAAGTGATCCATTGGATCTGACAAGTCAGGGCTTGTCACTCAGTAATTTGGGACGACATTACTAGGGCTCGGTGGTGCACTTCTCCCACTCAGCCACTTGATTGTATTGAACTTACCTTCAAAGGGGTTGATTTGGCAGAAAACCTCCTTGCAATGGAATTTCAAACTTGTGCCCCCGCAGCCTCTCCTATCCAGTTTAAATGTTTCCCAACTTGCGACCAGAGCAAACAATTTGACCCCATCCATCTATCCATCTAACTGGTGGCTCTCTATTAGAGGTCAATGATTGACTGCAGAGTGATGTTCTGCGGCATCCTGGATTACCCGCTACCTCCCCTAATTATACAGCCATCCTTCCTAGCCCTTCAATTCCATAAGACCGCGTTACAAATAAAGAAAGATAGATCCCTCTGAGAAGTTGGAACTAGCAATTCCTTTAACATTTGTGAGGAGGTGGGTGAAGATTTTTCGCATGTTCAAATTTTTAAGTACAAGCACAGGTCCCAATTTGTCATTGTCCTCTCACCCAAAACGTTGCACATGGCCCCGCATCGCATCAAAAACTGAGGATAATATCGTGGAATGTGGCGGGGCTAAGTAGCAAAATGACAATTCCCCATTGGAGTGGCCTAATCGAGGGCTTCGATATATGTATCTGTATATATGTATATATGTATTGCGCCTGGCCAGGATCATTAGGTCCCACAATCTGCTTCTTACATCCTACGCTGACGATACTCAGATTGTGTTGTAGATCCACGACAATGGCAATTCAGTCTCGGCTAACTTCAGAGAGGGAATGTCTGCCATCAGTACTTGGATGGCGAACAATTGTCTAAAGCTGAACTCCAGAAAAACGGAGGTGATGATCTTCAGAAATATCTCCCCCAGCTGGTCTCCTCCCTTAGGGCATGTATGTGCACCACATGTGCACACATGCACATTTCAGAGGTGCAACAGGGTGTCCTTTTGGAACTCTTACACCCTTGAAATTCCGCACGCTTTTTGCATGTATCTATTGGGTACTCGCAAATTGCGTTCACTATTCCTATTCATTCCTATTGGCCTCTAGGCCCATGGGAATGAATGGGAAGGTATTCCTTGATTGTGAATTGCAATTTGCAATTCGCAAATAAGGAATATGAAGGAATTATAATTATTATTGCGTTTCCTACTTACATTCCATTTTGCGAGTCCTTAATTGCGATTTGCTAAATATCACTATTATGGACTCGCAAAACTGATTTTACCTACATCTGGCCCTTTATACCTTAGTTAGACTGTGTTTTAAAATACCTGAAAATTAAGCTGTATGTTGGCGACAGCTGAATACACCAATCTACTTTACTCCAGCATCAAATGGCTTCTATTAGGACCAGTCAAAAAGATTACACTTGCTTCACCTCCAAACAACCAAGGGCAATATCAGGTGTCTGAAGTTATACAACAGATATAAGGATATGAACCTTAATGCCTTGCAGTCAATCACATCATAGCTTTTTTTAAATTTTATAGAGGGAATGTCAACTACTGGTTGACCCTAACATTACCTCAGCCTTACCTTCCTTACACAACATGTGTGTATCTTCCGCAGTACATGTACAACCTGTACCATAATCCCCTTTAATGATTTTTATAAGCTTTGATTTTGAGTTAGTTGATAACATAACTTTCTGTGTTTTATTTCTATTGTTCTGTAGTTGTTTTAACTAGTTAATAAAAAATGTAGTATGCTAGTTCACACTTTTGTTAGTGTCCTTGTCCAATCCAACTTAGGCGACTCTTTCTGCATCGTAAAAAACAACTCACGGCAGGGTGGCTTGGTAAATTTCCATGCAACACTCAAGAGATTTTCACGGGTTTGTGTGAGCCAACAACACAAGCTTCACCGGCAGAAGCTTGTAAATGAGTCTCATGAGACTCTCGTGGGATCATTGCAGAATTTCAAACTCACCCAATAGTAAAACGTCTACTGTTTAACCAATAACGGTGCACCATATAAACATCAGTTGCTCACAACCTAACCTACTTTTCTAACTGTGGAAAATCAACCAATAACATATGTACTTTTGGCTGCCTTTCATTTTTTGCCCTTTTCATATAGCTCCATATTCCTCCTGAACTTTACTCATTCTGCTGAGTACTCATTTTGTGACTGGAATCTACAGACTGCATCCCGGTTCGCCAATGAATTTTGGGACACAACTTCAACCACTGGGAGTGAGAATATGGCATTAATTGTGGTATTGAAAAACACCTAGAGTTTCAAACTTGGACATTAGATGGATTGGCCACAGAAGTAAGAAGTAGCAATAATTGTTACCACTTGTTGAGAGCATTTTGGATTGTGAGCACCCATACCTAATGATAGTGCACTGTGGTAGCAATGACCTAGGCACAATCACAGGAGTTGCTCTTCAAGTCCAAATAAAGGAGACATTTTTACAATTGATGTCTCTATTTCCTCACGTAGCCTTAGTGTATTCTAATATAGGACAAAGGCAAAATTGACAGTTTTGTTCTAAGATTGATAAGTCCTGGAAGCATGTTCGTAAAACAATTTCTGCATTTCTTCATGACCATGGCATGGGCTCTATGTTTCATAACATTATCCATTTTGAAATGCCAGGTGTCCATAGACAAGATGAATTGCACTTCACTGCAGAACAAAACAAGACCTTCATAATAACATCAAGGGATACATCCAATTCTATGAGTAACTGAGCACTACCCGCTATAAACACAAAGGCTCTTTTCAGAGCCACCCTACTTCTACATTATGTGATTGTGCCATGTTATACCTCCCTTTTTTTGCAGAAAATTCACACTCACAAGATGATCACTAGAGCAGGATCCCCCAGACAGCTACCTACACCTTTTACATTTGTCAAGCTCTCAAGAGAGACAAGCAAGCTCCTACATCTAATCTATATCAACAATCGATACAGGGAAACATTTTTACAATGCATGCGTTACAACGCGTGTCATTACAACAATTGTTTTACAACTCAAAATCCATTACAACGCATGTCATTACATCACATAATACATTACAATGAAGTCCCCAAAGTAACACCCCAGCAGAGTTAGAATAGTAATTGCGTTGTAATGGATTATGCGTTGTAACGACATGCGTTGTAACAACATGCATTGTAATGGATTTTGCAATGTAAAAAATGTGTTGTAATGACACGTGTTGTAACACGTGCCTTGTAAAGTGGCATCTTCATCTATACATTGTGCACTTATGGCTGTGTGTAGTAAGTAGTAGTAAGGAACTTGCTTCTCCACGAATACCTTTTCCCAAAGTGATGGGGCTGTATGCTATGGTATAGGAAAGCACTAGCCTCTCCATTGAGAGCTATTCTCAGGGTAACAGTCACGCATAGTAGGTTTTGAACAGGAAATGCCCTGCCCCCAGAATAACAGATGTGCATAATAGAGTGTGGGAAAAGGTTGCTCTCTCTGCTAGATACCTCTACTTGAAGATGTGCATGTGTAGTAAGTTCTGTCAAAGGACTGACATCTCTGCTCCCTAAGGTGACAACCATGAGAAATAGAGTGTGAGAAGACACAGACCTGTAGTCTGACACCTCTCCCCAGGGTGACAGTTGTGCATAGTAGGTTGTACAGATGGAGTGGCCTCTCTGCTGAAACCTCTCACCAGGATGACAGCTGGGCACAGTAGGGTGTGGGGAGAGGCTATCTTCCATACTAACATTGAGTCCAGTAGAAACAGGAGTGCTATTGCATGTCAAGCATAGTAAGGTGTAGAACTATCTGGCTTCTCCGCTTACAACTCTCTCTGGCATAACAGATGTGCATAGTACAGTATAGAGAGACATATGTTCAACGGCATCTCTGATGTCAGAGCGGGTGGAACTGCCAGTTTCAGTCACCATTCCAATGCTGTAATAACATTGAAATCTAAAATAAGTAGTAAGCAAAAAAAATCACTACTAACTTTAAACTTATTTTTATTGGAATAAAATAATTTAACAACAACACAAATCTACAATAAATATATCAAACAACTATATCATCAATTATAAAACAAATAATATAACCAACTTCATTATTTACATTTGATTTTTAAAGTAGTGACATATCTATCAAACACATGATCATTGGTTTATATCACTGTCATTTGGTGTAATGGTATTCTTCCTTTTTGCCTCATTTCTTTTTTTGGTGTTTGCAGCCCTACCAAATTCATCGTCTCTCCACCTTGGACATCTTTTGATAATACATGTCTTCTTCTGACTCTAATGAGCAGATACCAGCAGTTTCTGCCCCACCAGCTGCTAAACTTGCAAAAGAGCCTCTTGTTTAGGTGTTTTTTAATACGAGAGCAGGAGGAGAAAATGTCTTTGTCAAGTTTGTGACTTGCAAACTTTGTAACAAAGAATTCAGCAGAGGGACAAAGAAGCAGTACATCATAAGCACTTCTGGCATGTAAAGTAATGTAAGACCTATGCATCTGCAGAGACCTTCATGTGCTCAAATGGCTCACTCTTCTGAAATGGACAAAACCTCTGGAGGTTCTACATCTTTTGTACCAGGGGATAAAATATATCTCTAGTAGTGTCTAGTCAGGCTGATACCAAATCAGTCTACTTAAACAAGGCTCTGCTTTGCTGCTTGTGTAATCAAATTACACTTTCTACTGAAACAAGTAGAGCTGCCCGGGTAAGCTGCACAGGAACATAAATTACACCCTAATGGCAATAGTTTTTTATGATTTTCAACAATGTTATTGTTTCCTGTTTCTTGAAAAACAAACATGTTCTCTTTTTTTCCTCCATATATTTTGGTACGTAACAAATAAATTATAAGTTATATATTGCCCAATGAATAATAACACCAATTCATCACCATGTTGACCAAACGTTTTACCCACAATAACATATGCAGGTGCAGTGCACCACTAAATTGATATTTCTTTCTCCTGAATAATTCCCCACCTCACTCTGGGCATCATTCTTTTTGTTACAAATAAAGATGAGTATGGCTTCAAGTCCATGTTTGAAGTGCCTACCAACATGTGCAGGCTCAATAGAACACAATTAACCAGGGGGTTTATAATTAATAACAGCAAACTCATGAAGATCTTCCTAGGCATACTCTACACAGCTCACAGTGACAAAGCAGGTGAACAAATCTATATTGTGTAATATACACTGACACCTCTGTACTTGGTAAAAGGTGGTTTAATAAAGCTTTAGAGAATAACACATTCTTCTTCAGAGCCCTTTGCTGAGAGTATGCACGGGGTTTCACTTCAAAAACAGTAATCTCCCCACTGAAACCTCTGAAAAGAGTAAATGATCAGTATAGTAGGCTTCAGGGAAACACTGGGCCTTGTATTAGAACACTCCATATTCTGGGGCTTATTTATGAGAGCACTGAGTCACTTTTGCACCACGTAACGTGGTCCATGTGTGACACAGGATTCTCATAAAGTTTTACAAAGCCACTGAAAGCCAGCCTGCATGGCTTTCAGTGACCTCATAAACCGTGAATAAGGCGGCGCAGCGCAAATTGCTGCGTCACCTTATTCTGCACCCAGGAGGCGTTCCATGGGTGTTGCAGTGGGTTTGCCATACAACACTCATGGAACTTGATGCTGCTCCAGATTTACAAAGTGATTCAAACATGGGGAAGTGTTAAATCTGTACGCCTCTTGAGGTGAGGTGTAACAAGGTGAAATATGTTCATTTCTACAAATTTTTTCCTATTTCCATATTTGTTGTGTTCTGCAGCACTCAGAGGAAAATGCCTCATAGGATTGTTTCTGTGCAGGAAGGGTGCTTATGTTGGTGCTAGGCTACCAAAACGGTGCCAGCGTAGGCAGAAAGGACATGAATCCACCATGCTTAAATAAAGTGGATTCCTGCCCTTTCACTATGTCATAGGGGAGCGCTCAGCCAAAATGCCATCAATGAGGCACTCTATGTTTTAAAATTTGAGTAACACTGCATTGTTTTTTAGAACAGTATAAAGTGTGAACACTTGCTTTTTTGACACAACATACCATCCATATTGACATCTCTCTACATTGTAAACTCTAGATGTGAAAGGCTATATTCAAACACCTTTTCTCTCAGTAAACATGTTGTATGAATACGTGTATAGATAGCAGGGTCTCTACTAATATTTTTCAACAGAGTCAAGGGCCCGTGTTCAAGGTTTTGGAGAAATACTAGGCTCCCTACATTATTTTCAAGTTTTTTATTACTTATTTTTTTAGTGCTCACACACCATTCTAAAATGTATTTAAGAATAGATCATTTTTAAACTCTCTATTCACACACACACCATACATTAATTAAAATATGATTTTAATTACCTGATATTAGAGCTGTTTCTTATAGGCAGGTGAACACACCATTCTTGTTTGCTTCCAAATAAAATCACCCCTGCTGAGAACAAGTCTAAGAGGTTACACTTCCTTCACCTCAAACAACCAATCACAATCTCAGATATCTGTGATTATGCAACAAATTTACTTATCAAGCTTGATACATTGCATCCAACCATATCACATTATTTTTTCAACCATATAGTGACAATGTTAACTATTGATTGACCTTGATACATAACCCTGGGTCTTTTCTGTCGACTTCTCCCCAAACGATCACGCATGACTCTTGCCAGATCATATCATCGCTCATAGCAGCACAATTTAGTTATTTTTCATGCGGATCTCTTGAGAGTCATGCGGGATCGTATGACTTGCATACAGCAATCTTCCCTTGCTGAAGCTTGCATAGATTGCAACAGAATTTCAAACTCATCAAATAGCACACTTCTTTACAAAACTGTGTCGCTTGAACCAAAAATTATTTTATGTTATAAAACCCTCTATATTGGGAAATTTACAGCTGCTGTGATCTCACAAGAGTGGGAACACCCAAACAGATGCTTCCACCCATATACCTTTGTCCGACACCGTCGAGAGTCCCACAAGCTAATAAACGGAATATGTTTTAAAAAGGCTGTAAACCGATGAAACTTCATTCTCCACTCAGAACTCCACACAATGAGACAGGCTTGCCTTCTAGGATATGTGAGTGGCCTCACTTTTGATACTTTTTCCCAGATTCACATACATATACACTAAAGTGAGGGCAAGCACTCACTTCTCCAGGTGTGCATAGTAAGGTTTGGGGTGGGACTGGTCTCCATTCTGACACCTCTCATGTAGATGATTGGTGTGCATAGTAGGGTATGGGGAGGAACTGACCTCTCGGCTGTGACCTCTCTCTTATATGACAGGTGTGTGTAGTACAGTGTGGGGATATAATGGCCTCTAGGCTGAGACTGTCTACCAAATTTATTTATGTATTTATTTTAAAGGTTTTAGATAGCGCTGGCTAGACCCGGAGGTATCAGAGCGCTTTACATGAGTATCAGATCACAGTTACAAGTTACATCGATTACAAAGGTTACAAAGTTATTAGAGCATGGCAACATAGTTACTTATAAGGTTGAGATAAACAATAAGCATAATACGTAAGGGGAAAAGAGGAGGGGAAGGGCGACGGGGACACAAACCGGAAGACGCGTCAAAGCAACGTCCAAAGTCCAGTAAGCTGTGATCCCAGGGGGAGGGGTATCACTTCCCTATCTCTGTTGCAAGAGGCTCCCTTTACGATGATCGGAGGAAGATGGCGGCCGGTTAAAGAGGTCCGGTCGGGAGCTCCGCAATCATCATCCATACCATAACAAAGACTTAACCCTGGGCAACATAACTATGATTTAGCAGTCTGTGGCAGCCTATATGCTATCGATAGTACCTGCGGTTTGACTCGAAAACAGCGATTCTTGTCATTCGGTGAGACCCTGCAGATTCGGCAATCTCTGTGACCGGCAAGACTGTAGCCTGTGCTCAGGTCCACCGCCACAACGGACGCCCCGCACAGATGGGCAGCAGCCTCGGGAGCTCAGCGCGACTGCCGGAAGGCTCAGGGGAGAGTACGCTTTCACTTCCGGGGGAGAAGCGGCAGCAACAGCGCCAGCTACAGCTACAGCGGCAGCAGCGTCAGTTTCTGGACCCAACATTCGGAGGTTTTCTCGGAGGTGGAATGGAGCGCTAGTAAACAGGGGGATTATAGGGGAGGAGAAGCTCCTGTTTCAACTGGTACACAGCGTTTTCATCCTGAAGGGAGGCTTTCCAAACTGCAAAGGCTGGACAACAAGTCTATAATAAGAAGCAAGGGAAGAAAAGCGGGCCATAATCCCTACTACAGCCATATGAGTCAGGTACGTGGAGAAAAAGAGATCTTGGGGGGGATTGCCCTAGATTTAATTGAAGGGTGTGAGGCAGGTGAGCAGGGGGCCACACGAAAAACAGATTCTAAAAAAGACAGTGGCACAGGAGGGAGTGGTTCAGAAGTGCTTGACTTTCTCCAGAAGACAAGAAGTAGAACAGAGGGAAAAGACCTTATAAAAAAACCAGAAGTTGTGAGGGGGAACGAAGTAATCTCGAGTTACTGTTTTAGAAACAGACAATTTCCAAAACAACGTTTTTCACAACCTCCTAAACAGGTAATCGTGCCATTACAAAAAAAGAACAAAAAAGGTACCAACAGAGAACGTCAAATTAAACCAAAATCAGACAAAACAGGTGCCCCCCCAGAGCACAAATTAAAGATTACACCTTCACTGAGATCTTTTTTCAAAGTGTTACAACCCCATCAAATAGAAGGAAAAAAATCCCACCTTTTGTTGTCCCAAACTGAAGAAATGCCTGGGGATCGGATTAATAAAAATCTGGAAATAGATCCGGAGCCCTCTGGCGACTCAAACACACAAAATGAAACTTCAGAGACTCCCGAGACCTGTGAGACTCCGGTGACTCCGGAGAATTCCACATCTGTAAACGAACCAGGCACAAGTGCCACCAACTATTCTCTACCGCAGGACTTCCTTGAGCAAACTGGAAAACTCATGGAAAACCTCATGGAGAAGGTCTTAGAAGAGATGAGGGAGAGGTTCTTAGTATCTGAATCTAATCAGGCCAAGATTCAGGAAGCCTGCGAGACACTAGAACAGAAGTTGAATACTCTGGGGGATAGAGTATCTGCAGTGGAATCAGAGATGGTGTCCATTAACAAAAAGGTAGACTCCAATCAGGCTGAAATACGGAAATTAGGAGACTCGGATAAAACCATAAAAGAAAAATTGGAATCTCTCGAAAATCAGGCAAGAAGAAACAATCTTAGGATCCTGAATGTACCAGAAAATTTGGAAGGACAAGACATAAGGAACTTCACTATCTCCCTGCTTGAAGAGTTCTTTCCATGGGCAAAGGATGTGAATTTGAGTGAAGACATCCAAAGAGTACATCGAGACCCATTCAGAAAAAGCAAAGACAGGAAGACGCCAAGAAAGATTTTAATCAATTTCAAAACGTATACCCTAAAAGAGAGATTGCTAAGTGAAGGACTAAAGAGCAGTTCATTAAAGAAAGATAACTGGACCATCAGGATCCGTTCTGATATGTCGAAAGCCACCCAGGACAGACAATGGGAACTAGGTCAACATATGGCTGAATTAAAATCCCTAGGGGCTACCGTTCAAATGAGATTCCCTGCCGCACTAAGAATCATGTGGCAGAACAAAATGTACAATATTCGAGAGCCAAGCGAAGTAGAGGATCTTATTCAACAGATAAAGACTAAGCTACGGACCACTACATAACTTAAGAACAGGCAAACGTAACTAAAGATGAAATGTGGAGCT
Organism: Lissotriton helveticus; assembly: GCF_964261635.1. Classification (NCBI taxonomy): domain Eukaryota; kingdom Metazoa; phylum Chordata; class Amphibia; order Caudata; family Salamandridae; genus Lissotriton; species Lissotriton helveticus. The sequence goes on from NC_136069.1 coordinate 1,618,014,566, forward strand.
TGAAAAGGGCGATTAACACCGCCCAAAAGAAAGAAGGGAGGCTTCCTCGGGGAGGGCGATGACAAGCACGGAAAACAAAAAACCAAATAAAAAAGACACCATGGGTGGGGAGCAAACTAGGGAAAAAATTGAAAAAATTATCCTCAAAAGCGAATTAATAGAGAGTACAAGAAAACAACGAATAAAAACGAAATCGGGACTAAAAAATTCAAAAAAACGAAAATATCATGTCTAAATTGCCAAAAGAATTTAAAATTTTATCATGGAATGTAAATGGACTCAGAACATTGAGTAGACGGAGGAGAATTTTTGAATATTTAAAACTAGTAGACAGCGAAGTGATCATTCTCCAAGAGACGCACCTTTTAAACCATGAATGGGATCCTATAATTAAATCACTGAACTGGGTAGATTCTTATGTCTGTACTAACCAAAATTGCAACATAAAGGGAATTGCAATACTTTTCAAGAAAACACTTAACGTGAAAATCATTCAGAAAACAGTAGATAATAAAGGTAGATGGGCAGTAGCAAGAGTCAAGATATACGATAACAACCTAACAATAGCGGGATACTATGGACCAAATATTGATGATCCAAACCACCTACAAAATCTATATACAGAACTCTTAACAACACCTGATCATATACTGCTTGGAGGCGACTTCAACATCATGATTGACCCCAATTTAGATAGATCGCCCCCAGGAAGACAATCTAATCTACCAAAAATGAGAGAGTGGCTAAACATATATAAAAAGGACTTAGACCTGGTTGATATGTGGAGAGAGAAAGGGAACAAAGAGATCCCTTTTACCTTACACAACAAAAAACTAGGCCACAAGTCTAGAATTGACTATTTCTTGATCAGTAAAAATCTCTACAAAAATATCAAAACGCTGGACCATCTGACTGAACACCTATCTGATCATTCTGCGGTGCTACTAGCTGTACAACTGGAAATAAATAAATCTAAATCTAGATGGACAGTAGATCGCACTCTGTTTCTTGATCCGGAGATAAGAGAAGATCTGAATATTACCTCTTCTTTGAGGATAATAGAGTAGGTACCTCAGATCAAATAACCTGGGATGCCTACAAAGCAGTTATCAGAGGTAAACTCATGAGTTTGGGGGCACACAGATCTAAACTCACCAAACAAGAGATTAGTGAAAAAGAAAAGAGTATAAGTCAACTAGATATACGGATAAACACAGCACCAAACTTAGAGATAAGAAATATATTAGAAAAGGAAAGAAAAGTTCTAAGCGAAAAGTTGGCAGACTATCTTGAAGACAGAGTGAAAACTAAGTGGGAGGCTAGCAAACTCGCTACGCATGAGTATGGAGAAGGGTGCGGAAAACTACTGGCCTGGAAAACAAAAACAGAACAAACCAGAAATAAAATAGATAAAATACAACTAAGTAATCAATCGGGGACAACTTCTGATGAAGCAGAGATTAAGCAGGAGTTCGAAAAATTCTTCTCCGAGTTGTATAGAGAAGATTCCTCCTCTTCCCCTGAACAATTAGGAGAATATCTGGGTTCACTAAATTTATCAAGGCTATCAGAACAGGAAAACGAAGAGTTAAATGCAGAAATAACAACAGAAGAAGTAAGAACAGCCTTAAAATCCTTGAAAAAAGGGAAAGCCCCTGGGCCCGATGCCATACCAAATGAACTCTCATCAACGCTAAGGGAAGTTATAGCCCCACCACTAACTCGATTACTAAATAAAATCTATAGGGAAAAAGAAAAAAATCCTGATACCTGGCATGACGCTATTATTAGCCTGATCTTAAAACCAGGAAAAAATCCTACAGTCTGTGAGTCATATAGACCCATATCCCTGCTAAATTGTGACTATAAAATCTTCACCAAAATAATAGCAGGGAGACTAGCGTTGGTAATGCCAAATCTGATACACTCAGATCAAAAGGGTTTCATAAAAGAGAGACAAATATCTGATCTTACCCACGAACTTTTTGCAGCAGTCGACATAGCCACTAGTGAAATAATCCCCCTTACAATAATAACCTTTGACGCAGCTAAAGCGTTTGATCGAGTCAATTGGTCTTTTCTAAATAGAGTGGTCAACAAATACAACCTTGGTCAAAACTTTAGTCATCTGATAATTGAGACTTATAGAACCCCAAGAGCAAAGTTCCTAATTAACGGAGGCTTAACTAACAACTTCACAATACAAAGAGGAACTAGACAAGGTTGCCCGCTCTCTCCCTTGCTTTTCAACTTATACATTGAACCTTTAGCAGCCACAATCAGAATAAATGATTCAATAATTCCTTTTCAATATCAGGACTGGGTCAAAAAGGTGGCACTCTATGCAGACGACTTAATGATTTTTACAGGAAACTATCAAAACTCCTTCCCAGCAATAAATGAGGCAATTACAAAGTTTGGCAAGGTATCCGGATACTTAACAAATGAAGCAAAAACAGAATCAATGAGCTGGAACACTCAACAGAATCATCCATATACAAGAGATAAAATAAAATATCTGGGTATAATCGTAGTAAAAGAACTCGAAAAAATTCCCCAAATAAATCTGAATAGGATTTCATTAGAAATGAAAAGACTTTTAAAAGTATGGGACAAGCTACCTTTAAACATGATTGGAAGATCAAATTTGGTAAAAATGTCGATTCTTCCCAAATTTACCTTCCATTTTAACGCCATTCCTTTGGAGTTCAAGAAAGATCAATTGAAAAAAATTCAAGGAGAAATAACAACCTTCATATGGGCCTCAAAAAGTTCAAGAATTGCTTGGAACAAAATGAGAAGAAAAAAACTAAAAGGAGGAATAGCTAGCCCAGATATTATGGAATACTGTAGAGCTTTCCAATTCAAGAATGCAAGAACTCTGGTGAATCGCCATGATTGCTACCCCCAGTATCTCCAAATATTAACAAATAAAACAGACCACTTCCTGTTTAAATTCGGGCACCCAAAATTCTTTAAAAAAATAAAATTAAAGGTACTAAAAAGTCTAGCAAAACTCTGGTATCAAGTAAGAAGTGCATTAAATATTCCTTACTATTGCAACGCAGCTCCTATATGGGATTCACCAGGCACCCCGGAGTGCTTAAAAGATGCCCTATCAACTCCACTAAGATCAGCAGGAATTAACAAATGGGGACAACTAATGACAGAGAAGTCAATAGTGCCTTGGGAACAACTTATAGAAATCACCAACGGGACACTCTCAAAATTTAAGTACTATCAACTTACAAGTTGGTCTAGTTCTCTGTCAGAGAAAAAAACTGGAAATACAGAGATGGAGAAAGAGATCATGAAAATCTCCCCAATAAAAAAGGAAATTTCAATATGGTACTGGGCCATAATCATCTCAGGAGATGATAACGCCTCAATCTCGGAATCAATCTGGAGTAAAATTATTCCACACCCGGATCTCGACAATCTATGGCAGAAATCTTGCGAAAAATGTTGGACTATTGTCAAACCAGCGCGATTGAAGAGAAATCATCTATTCACACTGCATAGGGCATATTGGACACCTAAAAGATTGTCAAAATTCAGGGGAGCAAGCATAAAATCCTGCCCCAAGTGTGGATTAGAAAAAGCCGACGATATACACATGTTCCATAGATGTCCACAACTGGAACCCTTCTGGCAAGATGTAGGTAACACGTTAAGTCGGATATTGGGAGCAACTCTAAAAGTAAGTACAACATTAATTATTTTTGGGATATGTACCGAGTTAAATGTAAGTAACGAAAGGTTAACCAGGAAACAAGAAAATTTATTATTCATCCTGATACTCCTTGCTAGAAGAGAGATTTGTCTGAATTGGGTTAATCCAACATCTCAATTACATAAAGACTGGCTTAATTCTGTTATAAATACCAATAAATTAGATAGAAAGGGAAAATTCTCCAAAAAGTTTAACTTCTGGGAAATCTGGGAAAACCATTATATTAATCAATATACAAGAGATACCCGAGACAGTAACAATATGTCCAATGATTAAAGCGGTGACAATAATTCAGACGGGAATTATTTCCCGCCGAGTAGTCAAAAAAGCTAGCTCTACCCTCTCTACGTCATGAATTATTGAATATGGTAAAGGACACAGAAGGCTTTCAATATGACAGTTCCACCAAAGGGATACTCTATATGGCCGGATACTTACAAGAAAAGAGTGAAGGAATAAAAGTGGAAGTCCCAATTTCTTCTGTGGTACTCCTCATACATTCATACGCAAAATGAGGAAAAAAAAAAAAAAAAAAAGAGGCTCCCTTTACGCAGTGGACTCTCTCAGAGGGGTGTCTGAGACTCCAAGGTCTACATACTAGATCCTTCCCCAAAAAGGGGAGAGGGAGTGCTTTGGCAAGGGGTGCCATACCATACCTCAGCCGTGAGTGGCTCCCTTGGTGCAGGGGACTCTCTAAGCGGGTACGCTGAGACCCCAGAGTATAAATATTGGATCTTTCCCCAACAAGGGGAGAAGGAGTGATTAGTCAAAGGGCACAAAGGACAGGGGGCTAGGCAGAGCAGCAGGCACAGGGAGAGATTCAGGGGACAGGGGATAGGAGCTAGGGACGTAGATAAAGAGAGAAAGAGTACTAAATGGGAACATATTTAGTTAATGAGTTATTATATAGTGCTGACTAGACCCAAAGGAATCAGAGTGCTTCACATGAGGAACTGTAATGTTGCAATTTACATCAGTTAAAAGTTACATAAGTATCAAGAAAACATTTAAAGAACATAGGGGACAAGGTGAGTGGTGCAAGGAAGGGTAAGGGGATCGGGTAAAGGGGTAGGAGGAAGATAAGAGGCAGAGACGAGGAGAAAATCTGCCCAAGGTCCGGCTGGGTAGGTGACGGCAGGGGGGGAGACCACAACCCATCTCCTCTTTAACCATCTGGTAGCTCCACTGGGCATCAGCCAAATCGCTTGGTCTCCACAGTCTGGAGTAAGTTCCGCAGGTTTCTAGTCCTGATGTGTAAGCAGGTTAGGGGATAGGTTCAAGGTCTGGTCAATGTCCAATTGTTGTCTCAGGGAAGTAAAATAAGGTGGAGGGGACTACTATGGCAGCCATCTTGGGGACAGGCAGGGGACTGTACTGTACACTGGTAGCCATCCAAAGGTCAGGCAACAGGTAGTTAGAGGCAGTATCCAGGACAGCAGCCGCCAAAGAATATTAGTCTGAGCCCTAGAAGGGACACATGGAAAAGGGGTGCCCAGCCTAACGTATCTCCTGTGAGCCCAAAGATGCAGTGACAGGATCAAGAAGAAGACAGCTCCCTGCCCTAGTGCCATGTTGGGGTCAGGCAGGGCTCCTCGTGGAAATCTTACCTCATGCACCAAAGTCAAAAACTGTGCAAATGATGGGAACCCATCAGCCCGCATCGGTCATTAACAGTGGTATCTGTGCCCCTCTGACCTTTTACTCGCAGCCTGCTATGCTCAGAACTCTGCTTTGACATCCAGGTTTCCTTCGTGGTTTCACATTGCCATGACGGCCGCACTAGTTCTTCAGGTGATGCGGCGAGGCAGCAGCCTATATTGCTGAGGGAATTGCCGCAGTGCCTTGAATGGTACCGATGTGCTTTCCCGCCCCAGAGTTGCCCGCTGGCGTGTGCGCCGCTGAGGCCTGTGCTGCAATGCGCACCTACTAAACACCTCGTTGCGTGCCCGCAGTTCACTGATTAGGGCCGTTCGCCGCTGTGCTTTGTTGCCTCCAAGACACGTGGTTGCGTGTGCGCCGCTGGGGCCTGTGCACCCTGCGACTTGCGGTGAGGGCGGAGGCAGGATCCGCCCTGCTCCTGTCCTCGAGGTCGCACGATGTTAGATCCCAGAGTCACATCAGAGACATGCAACGTCCTCGCTCGGTTCACTCGGTACCCACCAGGAGCAGGCACACATCCCCACCACAGAGCCGCATCTCACTGCAGCCCTGGCTCATCACTCCCACTCTTCAGCAGGCAGATGCACGAAGCCTGCGTACCTGCAGAGCACTCCGGTACCAGCGACGACTTCCCAGCCAAGCAACAGCCTGTAAGCAAGCTCTGGGTCTCCGGCAGCCGCCACAGCTGTGCATAGTAGGGTGTGTCGAAGGATTGGTCTCTTCTCTGAGACCTCTCTCTTTTATGACAGATATGCAAACAAGGGTGTGTGGATGGAATGGACTCTCTCCTGTCATGTCCACCCAGGATAACAGGTGGTCATTGCAGGGTGTGAAGAGACACTGTTCTCTCCAATGACACCTTTATCCATGGTGATAAATATACTTTGTCAAACCTCTCCACTGAGACTTTTTCCCAGGGTAATAAGCATATGTCGTAGAGTGTATTGCATAGTAGAGTATGGGGAGTTACTACTTCCTCTGTTGAGACTGCTACCTAGGGTCACTGTTGTGAATAGTAGAGTTTAGGAAGGAACTCCTCTCTCTTCTTAGACATCTTCCAAAGGTGATTGGTGTTAATAGTAAGGTCTTATAAACAACTACCATCTCTAGGAAGACTGCTTTATACAGTGACAAGTGTGCATACTAGAGTGTATTCAGAGATCCCCTACTCCTTTCTATTTTTCATGATCCCACAAGGACCTTCCAAGTTTGCAAACTTTAACAAAAAAAGTACATGTATTTCCATCACAGTAGTTATGCCCTACATACCTCCAGTCAAAATCTAGGAAGACAGGATGCCTTTCCCTGTCTCCCTAAATACATTTTTCAGTGCATTCTCACAACACCTGAACATCTTCAAAATAAACAGAAATGGCAGACATTTTATTTCTAAACCTCAACAGCCAGCCAATCAGAGTGCTTGCCCCTGTGGAACACGCAGGAGTCTCTCACTCCCACTGAAGCAAAACGCTGATAGGAAAAACAGTCATTTTAAATTCACCCTCTTGAGGGACTCACACAAGTCTCTCAGAACACAGAAAATGTACAAATATCTTTAACACTCATTTCTCAAAAACTACTGAACAGATTTACACCAAATCACAAAAGCACAGTCTGCGGACAGAGGTCTAGCTTCCTGCACAATTTGATGGTATTCCGTTCAACAGTTTGTGCTGCAGCGCTTTTTACAGAAATCTATGGAAAATAAATGGGTATTTTGCATTTTGAGACCCCCCATTTTGTTCTCAGGTCCCACTTGGCAGAGAATCCCAAAACTTTTCAGGAAGTACCTAAAGAGAATCTGCTTCTTTCTTTTATTAAAGATACATGAAAAATTGACAAACAAAAGTATTCCTCACTATAACAACACATAGGTTTCAATATTCTCATCCTACAGTACACAATGGAGATATCAGCTAAAATATTTAGCATTCGCAACCCTCTCATTTAGTAAATCAGAGGGTTTGCAATGCGCAAACCCTTTTTATAAAGTACAAAGCTGCTTTAGGAAACCATTTTAGATTGGTATTTGGAAGGGGCATGCTAATGGTACCCCTTCCAAATAATAATTCACTATGGTATTTATACATTTTTTGCGATTACGTTTGGTTGCAAAACATTAATATTTTACCACCAACTCAAAGATGGTGCTAACACATTCGTAAATTGTAAGGAGTTCACAAGGGATCACTTATCCTTCATGAATATTTTCAAAATTTGGGGTAGGCAGTGGTCCACGTGACCACTCCTTTTTCATAAAACATATTAGTAAAGCATTACATTTTTCTGGGTCAATTTTATGTTGCAGTGCAGGAGTGACTATTTTGCATTGTAAGCAAAAATCAAGAAGGGTGTGCGATGGATGTTTTCCACTGAAGTGACTAACTTCAAAGTCTGCTGCAGCCTTGAGTTGCTAATAATCATGCAAGTTTAGGTTTCCTAATATTTTTCTTTTGTTGGTTTACATTGCAGGTCATTTAAAAGGGATATCGCCTTCGTTAAGAAAAATATGGCATCAGCAAACACAAGCAACTCAAGTATTCCTTCGTTCATCCTGATGGGATTTTTGTCGATCAATGTTGCCACAAATGTGTTCCTTTCTTTCCCTCTGTGTTTATTTTATGGACTGTCTTTATTTGGGAATGTACTCATATTATTCATCATAAAGTCAGACAACCAGCTCCATACCCCCATGTTCCTATTGATTTCAATGCTTGCAGCAACAGATTTAGGAGAAAGCCTAGCTACTCTGCCCACAGTGCTTGGAAGACTCTGGTTTGACTTCAGAAACATTCATTTCTACGCATGCCTGACCCAGCTCTTCTTCATTCATGCACTCGCTCTGACAGGGTCCACCATTTTGATGGCCATGGCCTTTGACCGCTACGTTGCCATCTGTAACCCTCTACGCTATGCCTCAATCTTACATGCAATGATAACAAAAATTGGACTGGTGGCTTTAGCCAGAGGTATATGTTTTACAATTCCATTTCCAATTTTTCTCACTCATCTACATTTCTGTGATAATAAAAACCTCTACCATGCTTTTTGCTTCCACCCGGATGTGATGAAGCTTGCCTGCTCAGATCCAAGGGTGACTAGCACCTATGGTGTTTTCATAGTCATGTCCTTCTTCCTAGATTTACTATGCATACTCTTCTCATATCTCAGGATTCTCAGAACTGTCTTAGCTATTGCCTCAAAGGAAGAATCAATCAAGACCTTCAGCACATGCGTGTCCCACATCTGTGTCGTTTTGATATTTTACACTCCGCTAATAGGATTGGCTGGTGTTCACAGGTCAGCGAACGATGCATCGCCTTTTCTACCTGTTCTCATGGGTCTTGCATACGCATGTATACCACCAGGTATAAATCCACTTATTTACAGCATGAAAACCAAAAAGATCTGGACTGCAATCCGCAAACACCTCTGTGTGAACACAAGAAGGACCTTGAGAGTTACCTGTGATGCTGTGCTGGAAAGATCTACATGATACGTTAATATGCATTTACAAATGAACCTTCAATGGTCTAAGCGCATCAACAGCTATTAACAGTGCAGCTATGATATTGCCTGCTTTATTAACTTTACTGTTGACTGAAGAATTGCACATGGTCAAGAGAAATGTTGTCTACTTAATTATGTTTCTTAAAGTCTGAGCATGTGGTTTCCTCTAATTACAACTGTCTTTTATCATTGAACTATCTGTCTATAAGTTTCAGTGTTGTAATAAAAGATGTGGCTGTCTTGTTTTCAGTTCAATGTATTTGTACTCCAAAGTGTCACAATCAATAACACTATATGTTTAAATACTTTATGACTATTATGCTTGCTTCAGTATATCACTGCCATTCGAAGTAACCTGGGTCTCCGGACAGAAGGTACCATACCGATACATAGGGGGCGGCGCAGTGAATGGGGGGTAGGGGGGTGGATACTTGACACATGTTCCTCCTAGGTGGCCTCGCAACACATTAAGAAACTAAAGGTGCTGTCTTAGAATATGAATGGTCTGGGAGACAAAATCAAACGCACTTTGGTATTACAGTATCTCCGCAGACACTCTCCTGATATAGTGCTCCTGCAGGAGACGCACCTGAAGGGAAATAAGTATCTATTACTCAAACGGTTTGGGTACACGCTTGTGGCACATGCAGGGTTCACAACTGGCTCCAGGGGACAGCGCTATTGCTCAAGAACTCGGTGCCACTAGTGGTAATTCGAACATGGTGTGATCAGATGGGGCGATATGAGGCGCTGTCGCGGACGTGGGAGGGTCATACCCTTAATATATGCTCAGTGTACATCCCTCCGAGAATGCACGTGGTGACTTTCCCAGTACTCAGCACATTATTGTTGGACTTGCCAGTCGGTACTCTCATCCTGGGTAGGGACATGAATGAGACAATGCTGCCGGAACTAGACCAAGATACGCGCTCCCCCAGAGCCGGGGGTTGCTGCCATTGAAAGTTTTTGCGACTGCAATGGGGTTGGTGGACCTGTGGAGACTGCGCAATCCCACTGTCAGACAGTATACCCACATTATCATGGTGCATTGTACACATACTACCTCGGTGGGACTCTTTCAGGCTGGCTGTCACAGGGCTCGGGGAATATCTGAGCATTCCGCGGTAGAGGTGTTCCTGCGGGGCCCATTTAGGGACTGGACTCTACCTCCACGTTTAGACCCCTATTTATTCAAGGACCAGGAATTCAGGGAGCAGTTTGAGGAAGGTACTGATCGATACTTTACCAAAAACTCGGGATCTGTGCAAGCCAACTGTATATTGTGGGAGTCATGTAAAGCGGCGGCCAGGGACTTTAGGCAAGCGACTGCCGGGGCTAGACGCAAAGAAAAGCCGGCAAATTGTGACAATTTGGAGCAAGAGATTACAGCTCTTGAATCTGCGCTGGGACCAGAACAGGGTGGCGACATGGGATGCCTGCACACACTTCGACTTAAACAAAAAGAGCTCAGGGATCAAGAGGAAAATGCAGCCCGTGTGTATGCTAAAGTCACGCAAAGACGCATATATGACTTAGGGGACAAGGCAAACAAACTCATTGCATGGTTGGAAAGGAGGGATAGAGGTCGCAACTGGGTCTATGAGATTTGAATCTCTGACGGTACGGTGAAGGGGGCAGGTGCAGTTATGGAAGAGGAGTTGCCCAATATTATGAAGGGATCTATCAGACCCAGAAAGACGGGGGAGGAGGACTGCACGGAATTTCCAAAAGATATAGTCTTACCAACGCTCAGTGCGGAAGACCGGGAGGCAGTTGACTCGGACCTCACTATAGAGGAAATTGAGGAAGCCATACGGGATCTCCAATCAGGGAAAGCAGCGGGTTCGTACAGCTTCCTGGCAGAACTGTATAAATGTGTGGCAGGGTATCTAGGACCCCATATGCTCCGTGTGTTCCGAGAGGCGAGGGCAGAGTGCCAATTGCCTCCAGACCTGAGGACAGCTACAATTGACGTCATCCCTAAGAAATGTAAACAACCAGATCTTTGTAGTTCATACCGACCGATCTCGCTCTTGAACTTTGAGGCTAAGGTATGGCTTAGGCGATTGCAAACAGACTATCCTCAGTGATACAGTCTCTGATTCACACAGACCAGTCCGGATTTTGGCCTCACAGAAACACCAGGTTCAATCTCCATCGTTTATATGGGGTAATGCACATGGTACAGCTGTGACCTGATGACCAGGCAGTACTCCTGTCACTCAATGCCCATATGGCTTTCGATAGTATTGAGTGGCCATATTTGTTGGCTGTTCTCACTAAGCCCGTATTTGGCCCGGGCTTCTGCACCTAGATTGAGTTTCTATACGCTGGCACATGTCGGAGTTAATGGAACAGTGTCTAGAGTTTTCACGCTGCATAGGGGTACGTGGCAGAGCTGCCCGCTCTTGCAGGTGCTCTTTGTGCTTGCACTTCAACCACTGGCCTCATGGGTAAGAGGAGATCTGCTGGTGAGAGGCATTGATGTGGGAGGGGGTGGGAAGAACGTATCTTTCTCTATGTGGATGATATCCTGCTGTACGCCCATAGACCTAGACAGACCTTGCAAAGGCTTATCCATAATATACAGTCATTTGGCCAATATTCTGGATATCATATAAATTGGGATAAATCCCTGGTATACACTCTTACGGGGGAGCATCCGGCTCTGTCGTCGGCATGTAAAGAGCTGTTCCACAAAGTTTCCTTTAGATATCTGGGAATCTGGATAACCAAAACGGAAGAGGAGTTCATGCAGTTAAATGTGGACTCGCAGTTGGAGAGGATGAAGGGGGATGTGGCCGATTGGTGGCGCTTACCGGTCTCCCTTATGGGAAGGGCAGTTTTGATCAAAATGGTGGCCCTCCCGCGCCTCCAGTACACGAAACAGAATACCCCATTTCAGATCCCGGGAGCCTTCTTCTGCATTATTGAGTCTGAACAACAAACACTGATGTGAGGAGGAGGTTGCCTAGGAATGGGTGGGTCTTTTCGCTGACTGAGGCGCCAGCCTACTGGGTCAATCGATTTGCCATGGGTTCGGGTGGCTACCTGTCTGCTCTCTACTGGGGGAGGAGGGGCACTCCGTCCCTCCCGATCCACACTCAGACAGTGGTCATGGCATGGCGGAAGGTGACTAAAATAATCAGTTGGAAGGCCAGACTCACCGAACAAGGGATGGAGAATTTTTAAGAGAAGTAAGGCATCTGAAGGGTTTCCATAAGTGGAGTAACATAGGCATTGATCTTCTGGGTGACATTTGGGTAAAGGGGAACATGATTACATTTGATCGTCTTATGGCAGAGTTCCAAATGTGTACGACTGAACACTTCAAATACCTACAGTTGAGACACGCACTTTACTGCCATTTGAAGGAAGGGGACTCAATACCAGAGTACACACCACTTGAAGATAGACTCCTACTGGATCCAATGATAGATAGGGCGATATCCCTTACCTACAAAAAGCGATTAAACAATACACTTGACTGCCTGGGACCCTTGCGGGCATCCTGGGAGTCAGATGTGGGTCTCCTTGAGGATGATGACTGGAGAGAGGCCCAGAGAGATAGCTGTGTGAGCGAGATTTAGGTTGATACAACTCCGTATTTTACATAGGTCATATGCCTCGAGGACGGTACAGTACCGTATGGGCCTTTGTACATCAGTGCAGTGTACTAGGGGCTGTGGCGAGACAGGAACTTTTTTCCACATATTGTGGGCCTGCCCCAAGATTCAGGCATTTTGGAATGGCTTGGCTCGAGTGATGACAATAGTGGTGGGGGAGCAGGTCCCAGTAGATGTGAGATGGCATATTCTCGGGGTGACTGGCAAAATAGTATGGCCCAAATGGGCCATGACATGGCTTGCACTGGAGGGAGTGGTGGCAAAGTGTAACATCGCCTGAGCATGGGGTGCCAGTGCAGCCTCAATGGTAGAATCCTGTAAAAATGATTTGGGTTGGTGCCAACAGGCTGAGCAGACAGTATACCAGAGCAGGGGATGCCCACACAAATGGGAAAAGATATGGTGGGCCTGGGTGAGCTACAGAACCGGACAGCTCTTGGTCTAGTAAGGGGCCTCAGGCATGTCAGGGATCCAGTTGAATATTTTTACCCTACGGCAGATTAGTTGGGTGGGTGGGCCACTGGGAGGTTTGAATTGTGCTAATATTATGCATCTGTATACACCAAACTCACACTATGTATACTGTAATATTTTCTGAAGCATTTGTGTTCCTTTTGATTAATAAAAAGAATCTTTAAAAAAAAGTACTTTATGGCTAGAGCCAATGGTTTCATTTACTGTATGTGCATTATTTTGGGCTGTTTCAAAAGTGATATTTTTTGTTTGACATCCATATCACCAGTGAACAGGCTTGATGGTCTTGTGTTGTACTTTTGGTACATTACTCATAGTTCACAGACCATGAATGGGGTGGGGGCCGGTTTTGTTGAAGGGGGGCAGGTTTTGTTGCTGTGGGGCTGATTTGGAGCCAGAGGGCGGCGCGCCGGCGTGACCGAGCAAACAAGCATAACTATCTCTATCTGCCTGCATAAAATGCATTTGCCGTCCACGGTCCATGTCACCCAAATTTTATTTCTTGCCAGGACTAATTATTATTTATTAAAAATACGCACTCTGCACCATGATGCGCATTGCGCATGCACCGCGTGCAGCGCTCTCTTAGTCTCCGCCCGCCGCCTCGTCTGGAATCTGCGAGGCAGAGGACGACACTACGCCAGAGAAAGAGGCTGGATAATTTAACTTTCCTGCAAAGGCATTGACTTGGTAAGTGCGTTTGAGTCTCCGCTTGGCTCACCAGCCTGCGATTTTGGACTTTTTCACCTAATCTACTTCATGCCTAAAAACATTAGTGTGTGTGACCTTATGTAATGTAAGTTTTCCTCGTGTAAAGCGCACCCGCACTTCCGGGCCGAGTTTGCACCATGTAACTTAGCTCCATTTAAAACAAGATGCGGCTTTACATGAGCCCCACATTATACAAGATCGGATTTTTTTTATGTACAGGGAGATTACGTAATTTGCTTCAGAATCACAGAATAATGAGCAAACGCCGGGACCGAGCCCGATTCTGTAGTTTCAAAGTCGGCGTCTCTCTTCCCCAACATCATTTTTTCAACAATACGAATACACAGCTCTTGTTTACAGCTGCGAACTTTCATTATACGTGACCTTTTAAAAGCCTCTTTATAGTGTGTACATTGAATTGCGCAGGTCAAGATTTTACAAACTGCAAGCCATTTAATCGGCATTTGTCATACCACAATGCATGATGGCGTATTTCTGGACAAAGAGAGAGTGGAAAAAGCCTACTCTTTGGGCCTAAAATGAGATAGAATGAGAGTTGTACCAGCCTAAAGCAGATGCAGTATAATGAGTCATTTGTTGCACAGGCGAAAAGACAGTTTGGAACCCTCAATGCAGGTTTGCGTTTGGTTATACTTGATTATAAATTGGAGTGCGTTACAGATTACAACTAAGTTTTAGGAGGCATGACTCTGTGTAACCCACTGGGATGCAGCAGCATTCATTACATATTCTTTCACTCATAATCGTGCCAGTGGTGGTGGCAAGCCTGGCACAAGCAGGATCCCTTGATAAAGTGAAAGGGATTCCTGGTGGGAATACTGCTTCCTCTTTATCTACACTACTGTCAGGTATAGTTGGATAACAGCAGGTGCTAAAGTCCTCCTTAAGGTCTGCTAATGCCTTTAATATGCTTCTCCCCAAATGAGTTGTGCTGTTTTCAAATTCTCTGTAATATTAGGAATTTTCGGATGTTAAGTGTAGGAAAGATTAATGAATTGATTGAACCCAACCTGACAGACAGCGCCCATTCCCACTTTCAACACACAGAAACTATGGCTGCATCACCATTAATAGCAGTAGCACCCTGTCTCCAGCGCCCACCGAAGAGAGACAATACTCCACAGTCATCAATCACTGGCAACAAAATGCAACACCAAACAGGCATCGCTTGAGGCACCCTGGGCCTCATTTATGAGAAGTGATGCAACGGAAGTGCAAAAAAATCGCATGGCCTCATAAATAAGGCCCCCTGTATCCATAGCCCACTGACTAAACTGCATCACATACACCATCAGGGCACCAATCACTAACATCATTCATCATAGAGTTACAACACTCTATGCCATCAGAGATAGCACATCATCATCCTGTATTGTTGTTAGTCAACATAAACAACTGGCCATTCCTATTCCCTCATCACCTTCATATACCATCAGTACCCTCTCACAACATCGTGCATGTTACAGAGTGAACCCTTTACTGGGTACTCACTAGCCATCAC
The DNA here is from genome assembly GCF_964261635.1 of Lissotriton helveticus. NCBI lineage: Eukaryota > Metazoa > Chordata > Amphibia > Caudata > Salamandridae > Lissotriton > Lissotriton helveticus. Next base: position 1,618,029,801 of record NC_136069.1, read on the forward strand.
AGACCTAATTCCATCACTTTGAGAAACCACCAGTACTTACTTACAACACCCAGCATCCAAAGATGGTATCCTGCATTCATCATTACTATCATGAGTCATACTGTATCCAGCACCCACTAAAACCTATCTACCACAGTCCACCTTGAGGGAATGCTCTAGAGTCCTCTGGCTTTTGTGAGTATGCAGGACTCATCAATAATCCATGGTACCTTTAGACAGCATCCACTAACATCCCCCTTCCTCTCACTGGTCTTGCTGCATGGCTAAACACTTATCACGTCCAAAAGGCGAGACCTATTGGCTATACCAATGCTTGTTTCATTGGTTGCATTGCGACTTTTTTGCGAAGGAGTTTCAATGGTGCCACGTACCGGAACTCTTTATCTTCAATGTCTGGTTGTCTGCTGTCTTCACTTAGAAGTGTTGCTCGTCTTGTCACAGGTCTTGTGCCTCTTCATTCCAGTTCTGCACCCACCAGCATCACTCCCATGCACTGGTAATTTGTTGTCTGAAATGCTGCAAGACCCACTTTGCTGAGCCCTTGGCTGGGGCGTCCATCCTCTCAGTCGGGCTGTTAATGCCTCTTGTAAGAGGTCTGCCCTGTACCCTGCAGGAGTTCACATCTGGTCTGCTGATTGCTGGCACTTTGACTCAGGTCGCTCTTGTTGATGATCCTGTGGCAGTCTCATGGTGGTGTTTAGCTTCCTTTCTCACACTCAGCTTACAGTGGAAGTTTTCTAATATGTCCACTGCACAATTGGCCCTACAGTCAGTCTTTTACATTTTATGTGAGTACATAGGGGCTTATTTACAAGCCTCATGCGCCACTTTTGAGTCATTTTTAACATGGGAAAAGTGACATACGGGTGGTGCAAGGGGCTTCTAAATAAGCCCAGTAGTGTGCATAGGCCTACAAGTTATTGCTGCTAGCTTCAGGAATATAGGCATATGAATGAGTGTGTAGGTTAAAGATTGGGGGTCTCATTTATGGCATTTTGGCGTAGGGCAGCACAGCACAGCAACTTTGCTGCGCTGCCCTATGCCAAAGTGAAAGGTCAGGACTGAACCGTATTTAAGCATACGGTGCTTTCCTGTCCTTTCTGCCTGCACTGGCGCAGGATCGGCAACCTAGCGCCTATGCAGGCACCCTTGCACTGTGGTGCAAGGGTGCCTCCATTGCAGACAGGATAGTTTTTGTGCAGAAAAGGACACCCTCTCTAAGTGTGCTGCAGAATGCAACACACATGGAAAGAGGAAAATACAAGCAGAAATCAACATATATTGGTACTGCACCCTGCAACATGGCTAGGTAAAAAACATTGCCATTTACAATGCCTATAAATCCAACTTTTCAGGCTGCAGTGCCATGGGACCTCTTTTAGCCACATATGATACTGCATCCTGCAACATGGGTAGGTAAAAAACATTGGCATTTAAAATGCCAATAACTCCAACAAATGTGAGACCGATTGCATTTCCAATGCAATTGGTCTCACATTTGTTAAAGTTAGACCTGTTGGCATTGAAAATGACAATGTTTTTTACCCACCCATGTTGCAGGATGCAGTACCACGTAAATGTGATGTTTAATTACCACTATTTATCAACTTTTTAAAATAATAATGAGTTTTCCAGACTGATGGTTTGTTTGGTTGCACCCGCAAGGGAACGTTGATCTGAATTTAGTATAGACATTGGCCGTATAATTATATATCTTCATACCTCCAGACTTGAGTTTGGAATTCCCCACTGAATGGGGACCTACCCTATCTCCTGATGTGTCACACTCACCATTGACACATAGCGGTGTAATATAATGAATTCCACATCGACATGCTGAACATATTTTCTAAATTTTACATCTTTTCTCCATATCATTTTTTCACCCCAAACAATCTTTTGATTCCTTGTCTCTAGACATAGGTCCATTACGCCGGCACCCACTAGAAGGAGATGTCATTTTACATCTGTTTAATAGACATGCCTTCGAGCCAGGGCCAAACTGGTAATAAGCATTAAAAAAACGCCTATAATATTACGCTCTAAAGGGGTATCTTTAGAGCCTATCTGGATATAGTTAAAAAAAATATACCTTAGTGATTTTGGACAGCACATGACCCAGGGATAGATGTCGTATGTGCAAAGACTTCAACCATGGAAGTGTAGATCTCCACAAATGGAGGTATATGTTTTTTTAGTAAATGTGAGAGGGATAAAATGGTGGTGGTGGCTGCACTGGCTCGGGCCTTGGCTGGGCTGGCCTCCTGGCTCTAGTCTAGGCTATAAGGTCGGACTCGGAGCAGAGCAGGCGTCTTATTTGCGCATTGTAATGGATTAAGAGAGGGCTTGGGCTTGGATTGCCATACTGTACTCCCTACTAATTGAAAACTGGCAACTAGCTTGGACTCCATTAAAGCCATTTGGGGATGCTTTCCTCCTGAGTCAGGACTATGTGTCACTCCAGGTGTTCACATTCACCCTATATGCATGTCTAAATGTAGAATCACCAACTGAAGCTGCCATGGTAATATATATATATATATATATTCACTGAAAAAACCATAGGTTATAGACCATATATAGTTAGGAATTAGCATTTACAAAACCTTGAAAATTCACTGAAAAAACCATAGGTTATAGACCATATATAGTTAGGAATTAGCATTTAAAAAACCTTATTTTACTCACACAAAACCATTGAAATTCCATATATAGTTAGTTGCACTAACTATATATCGCGCACCCGCAATCCACTGCTGATCATGTCACATATTACATCATTCATGACATGGTCAGTGACATCACTGATGACAACATCCAGTGATTATGTGTTTCTGTAAAGTTTAAATATGTTTTACATATTGAAGAATGAGTGGATGTATAAGTGTCTGAATGAAGGTTTTAGTAGGTGCGTGATTGACTGTATGAGTGAGTGATTAAATGCGTCTTACTGAATGCACGGGTTAGTGACTAAACTGTCTAAAAGTGTGCATCAGTATGTCTGTTGTTGTGCAAGCTGCTGCACGTGTTGATCAGTAGCTATATAAGTAGCTATATGGGTTATTGATTGGTTGCACAAGTATTTGTATGGGAGACTGAGTGTGTGTATGGCTGGCTGGGAGGTGTGTGACTCTGTGCAGATCAATGTGTACTTGTATCAGTGATTCTATAAGAGAGTAACTATGTGTTAGTATATGTTTCAAAAATGTAAGGTGTTCTGTGTTTAACTGTATAGATGAGAAAATAGAAGTGTGATTGATTCTTTTCAGGACTGACTAGGTGTGTGAGTAACTCCATGGATGAGTGGCAGAGTGTGAGTGTCTGTATAGGTGTATGAGTGCATATGATAGTGTTGTAAAGATGAGTGATTTTATGTATGAATGATTGTATGAGTGAATGTGTGTGTAGACATAGGAATCAGTGAGTGCGTATGTAGTAACTAGTATTGGTGTGTCAATGGTTTCAAAAATGATACTCTCTATTTAACACTGGGTGTAACGGAGGTTATATTAGAGTGTGAGGAGATGCATTGTATTATCACATGAATGATATCATCAGTGATGTGATCATTGATGTCAAGTGAGATGTCATCAGTGATGTCATTTGAGATGTCATCAGTGATGTCATCAGTGATGTCATCAGTGATGTCACTGACCATGTCATGAATGATGTAATATGTGACATGATCAGCAGTGGATTGCGGGTGCGCGATATATAGTTAGTGCAACTAACTATATATGGAATTTCAATGGTTTTGTGTGAGTAAAATAAGGTTTTTTAAATGCTAATTCCTAACTATATATGGTCTATAACCTATGGTTTTTTCAGTGAATTTTCAAGGTTTTGTAAATGCTAATTCCTAACTATATATGGTCTATAACCTATGGTTTTTTCAGTGAATTTTCAAGGTTTTGTAAATGCTAATTCCTAACTATATATGGTCCATAACCTATGGTTTTTTCTGTGAATTTCATTGGTTTTTTAACAGCTAATATCTGTAGCTGTAAAATGTATTCTTCTTTAAATCCAAAAATATATTTTATATGTTTATGAATATTTTTTTTTTAAAATATTTTTTTTTCTTCGTTCCCGCTTCGCAAATCGGGAAGCTTCCCGTTAGCTGACCTTGATGCCGCGAAATAGACCGCGAGCCGGTAAACGTTTCTTTACCGCAAGTGCCGCGTTACAAAACAACATCGTGACGCCTCCCGTCCGCATGACGTTTCACGTTGTCGCGTGATACGTCATATGACGTACTACGTTAGCGAACTGGTACGCGAAGCGAGTCGCAAAGCGCAGGTTTCTGGAAGCAAACCGGGAGGCCCTGCAAAGCGCTTAACGTAAACACAGCAAGTCATGTTGATGAAGCAAAGCTTCGCATATTTTGCGGCTTGCCGAAATCAAGAACCTCGTTTATGTATAACAAGGTAATAAGTGTACGTCTTACTAACATTTATATTAAGTTTGAGTAAAAGTTTAAGACGCTTGCCTATGTGTATTTCTAATGAATTTAATCTGTGTCCTCTAAAATGGCCGCCGCTTGTATTTTAGTTACTGCGCATGCGTCAGCCACACTCACGTGTCCTGACGCGTCTGCAGAAGTGGAGGGAAAGTTGTGCGCATGCGTAATTCATAGCTGTGCTTATCATGTGGTACAGCTCGTGCCACTGCTCTTGTGTCCGTGTCAATGTAGCTAACATTTAATGCAATTAAGTTTATTTCTTGATGATGAGTTAAAAGTACAAACCCTGTGATGTGTTTTCATAATGACATTATTATGTATTAATTTGTTTTCGCTTACTTTTCATGTACCGCGGGAAATGGGGGTCTGAGTGAGAGGAGAGCCATATTGGAGGTCCCTTCTGCGCCTGTGCGACATTCGGCAGCACGAGGGACCTTGGCTGATGGAACATAGCCAGCTGGCAGTGATGGGCGAGATGCTCCTGAGAAAGTCACCTCTGCCCTGCGAGAACAGCGAATGTGGCTCCTTATGTGATACAATGTAATGTTGCGCTACTGTTAGCTCATGGGAACCCCAAACTCGTTAGGCGGTACCCAAATATGTAAATGAAGGCTTCAAATCGTGTATTGTGATTGGTGTGTTACCCAAACCCTACCTTAGGACCAATCGAAATTGAGGGATTCTGACACTTTGCAACATTTGGGGGGTGGTACACTGTCCCCAAACTGTATATCTACCCTGGGTTCACCTAGTGAACCGTCCGACTTGTCTGGTTTAGCTGACCTGTCACTGACCCAACGCACTCAATAGGTGACTGAAGATACAGAGCGCTGCGGAGCACTCTGTCCGAATTTGACCATAGACTAAGGTTCTACTGAACCTTAAAGTGCTGGCAAAGCACTTAGCTGGGAGTTCGCTGACCCAATCGGGGTCTTGATCGATAGCTGCAGAGCGGGTGGAGCGCAGGCGTTGCTTCCGAACTGTGGGTTCCGGTCCTGTCCTGAAGAGGGTCCTGTCCTGAGGGTTTGCTGTCCTGTCCTGAGGGTCCTGTCCTGATTCCTATTCCGAGGGTATCCTGTCCTATCCTGGGTGTCCATTCTGCACCTGCTGTCCTTTGAGGGGTATCCTTCCTTGAGGGTTTCCTGTCCTTAACTGACCCGTGGCCAGGGTTTGGTTTCCACACCTTTTCTAGGTAAATATCACTCTGAACCTCTTGAAATTCTTGCACCTTCTGAATTTCTAACTTTTGCTTAAATAAAGTTCAACATTGCATATGTTATATTTCCATGCCTTTCCGCAACTATTGAACAGTCATTTAAAAATTTTGCAAAGTTATTCCTATGTCTTCTCATTTGTTAGAAATCATATTTTGCATAGCAGTGTGTCATTTCCTGATATGGTCTAGAACTTCGTTGCCTAGGTTGTTCAAAGGCCCTTTCACCTTAAGTGAAGCGTGTTATTCATTATAAGTTCTTCTATAGTCACACACACTTAGTCTATCACTGTCTAGATAATACTGACTTATATAGTATCTTTTCTCGTTACATTTTATTAGTACTTTGATGATTACTCTGTCATTATTTCTTTATGCATATGTGATTTACATTATCTTGATTATTGATTGCCTTGTTTTATTGTACCTCATGCAAGAAAATAATGAACTTTAGATAAACATTTTAAAACTTCCAGTTGTCCGTGGTCATTTAAACAGTATTTGAATGTTATTGGTTGGGTTTGTATTATGCTGCCTTTCCTTTACAGCTAGCTCCCTGATTCATTGTGGTCATTAGGCACCCGCATCGGTGGATGGTAAGTCGGGTGCACCGAAATTTGGTAGCAGGGAACACACACACATCAACCTGGTAGAGCTCGTGAAGTCACCTGATCGATGTATATGGTGATTTGAAAGTATATGGGCCCTGAAGCCGGAAACGGCGAAAACTGTTGGTCGGGTGGCCTCGCGCGCTCTATCAGTTTTCTGGTAGCTAGAGGATGGTTAGGGACTAGTTGAGAGTAAGGCAGGGATTAGTTGGACTAGTTAAGTCGGAAGCTGCTATTATATTAATGCTGCTATAAGAGCGGCTGTTCTGAGGGAACTGATCACTCTCTTGTGAATACGCTGCTGAAATTCATGAATTGCTGTATTGTTATTATTCTTGTTCTTATATTGTTATATGTACTAATCCATGCATTTGTAAATCGAAGCGTTAAGTGTTGTCCGAACTCCCCGGGGAATTGAAAGGGCAAGTGGTGAATAGAATCCATTGTCCTGAGGTCACAGGTTCGAGGAAAGTTAGGTGCAGGTTAGGATAACCGGGAAGCACTAACTAGGGTTTTCTGAATACATGTGTGAATAAATGACAGTAACGGGGTTCATTGGCAAAATTCCCATAGTGGCGTAACCTAGTAAGGGTCACATCGGAAGAGTAGCAGGTTCCTCGGAGCTAGCGTGAAAGCAGAGGGGTCCGCTGAGAAACCTTAAACTCGGAATATATCCCGGAAAGAAGTGGATGAGTTTAGGGGAATAACAGGTTCACCGATGCTAGAGTGAAGGGTAGGCGGAAGAGATCTGCCCGCAGCGCGTGAAAAGTAAATGGAAGTAGTTTACTTGCTGTAAAAGAATTCTTACTCTATCTAGACACTTGAGCACTGTGGCGAATGTGTATTTGTTGTAAAATAACCAAGCACTGAGCACTTTAAAAGAAAGAAAGTTTCCGTTACCTTGTGAAGGGAGGGAGTCAGTCGCGAAGCGCCTCTGACGTCACTCTGTGCCGCGCTGGGATTGGTAGAAGCAGCGGGCGGGTAGCGGAGCTGAAGATTGTAAAGGAGGGGTGAGCGCCAGAGCGTGGGAACTGTCTCACGAAGGGGCCGCGCACCCATTGGCGGAGCTTATTTTGTGTCGCGCACCCATTGGTTGCACGAATTTTCTGAAGAGTATTCTGATTGGAGGTAGTTTGTAAACAAAGTTAGCGCAGAAGTCGTATGTGGCACTCGCGGACTACAGAGACGCGACCTGATCCAAGGCATCTAGGGTTTGAAAGGGATCAGTGGAAGGCTAACAGATACGATATTATGTATGGAACCAAGAGAAAAATGTCCCTTGTAAATAAGGTGAAAAATTATTTTAAAACGGACAAACCGATTAAATCTAGGGAAGGTGTTCTTGTCCCAGCACCCAATACTCCCGCCTCATTCATGATGTTTGACCGAGGGTACAATACCTGTGTGTGGCTGGAGAATTGGGTGAAGTATACAAAAGATGACGGAGTATTGGCTTTTCCGTTAGATGGTACTTTCAATGGTAGGATCTTATTTAATTTAAGAACCCGAATGAATGAACTGCATCCCAGACCGAGACTAACGCAGTATGAGGCATTAGAGGAATGGGAGATTGAGGCTTTTGAAAGAGAAAGACCCCGAATGGACAAGGGTTTGACCAAGTGGTACCCCAGGCAGAAACAGGAATCCAGGGATAAAAGGATGAAACAGTGGAGGCAGAGCATGATTGTTGAGGGTCTGTTTCCCATGATGCCGGCATGTCATAACGTTGGAGCGGGTGAGAAAAGTACTGAAAAATGTAAGCATTGGGGGGCCCTGGGGGATTCAGATGATGAACTAATAGATGACATCTGTACCAGAAGTCCGCCACCTTACAATGAGGGAACCCGACCTTCCAGTGTAGGAGATGTTCCCCGACGCCCCTTCCTAAAGGAAGAAGACAGGTCCCTGGGACTGGGAGGGGGTGGTCAAGTATTGCCCTATCCTGAAAAACCCGAACTGACGGAAACAAGGGACATATATCCCAAAGTGCCCGCAAGTCAGGAAGAAAAATATTCACGTACAAAAACCTTTTTTCCCAGACCCTTGTATGAAAGCGAAGAGAAACCCTCGAATTCAGGACTGCCTTTTGTTCAACCTCCATATAGGGAAGAGCGCAGGTCCTTTAATACTGGAACTTTATTCCCGAAACCAAATTATGGGGGAGGACCAAGTGAAACGCATCCTACTGCCCCGAGTTTTACTCCTCCATTGACCCCACAGATATTACATGACACAACTCTAAGAAGGGTACTAGTGGAAAAAGAGCAAGAGGCTCTAGCTAGACAAAGAACAGAAATAATTCAGAAAATTTCTCAGATAAATACCAGTCCTGAGGCATTGACTATTCCAGTAACTATTGGACCGGTGGTCCCGTTATACGGAAATGGTCAGGGAAATCCGATTACTCCAGTCATGACCCCAGTCATAGCAACCCCGAGACAGGAACCAATCATCATAGATGATCAGTCCAGTGAGTGTGAGTCTGAAGTTGCATTCTTGGAATTGCCAAACAAACAGACTGGAAAGGGAATACAGCAGAGGTATAACCCTTTTAATACAAAAGAAATTAAATTAGAGACAGCAACAGGTACTAGGAATGTCTCTCTGGTAACTCCGGATGAAATTGAGAGTTGGAGTCGTGAATTAGAGAAGCAGACTCCGCAAACAAAGCCTTTAGATCTCTACAAGCTGAGGGTCGAAATAGAAGAATTAATGGCAGGAAATGTGGGGTTGGATCGATTGAATACCTACTCTGAAGAAGAATTGTCGTTCATATGTAAAAGCTTTACAAGGAACACCAGAGTGCTCCATGAAAAACTGACCGAAACAGCAGTTAGTATGGGGGTAGATATCTCAAAATCCAAGCCCTTACAGAAACCGTACAGAGCAGACTTCTCAGACAAAGATATAGAACACCTGAATGTGGCAGGGAAGAAGTTGCAGATTAAAGAATTAATGGGGGTACTGCAGAAATGGGGAGATGTGGAAAAATGGAGAAGCAGGTGGGCGAAAAAGAGGGAAGAGGTTCGCTCCCGACAAGTGACTCCCGAGTTTGCTTTAAGAGAGGTAGAAAAACCTGAGCAGTTATGCCCCATGCGCGAAGTTCCAGGGGGGAAATATGTGCATGTCCCCTGGTCTAGGCAGGATATTGTGTCCTTCACGAACGATTTTCCAAAATTACGAGAGAAACCAGTTGACTGGTACCGGCAGGTGGAGAGGTTCGTGAAGGTACAGAAATGTCTGTGGAAAGACCTGGATGGGTTTTTCGACATTGTGGTTCCAGTAGATTTATGGACCCAGTGTAAAATAAACATAAATTGGCCCAGTGAAGAGTATCCCAGAAACAAGGAAACAGGGGAGCCATCAAAGGAAGTCATGCGAAAATATGAGCAGGTAATTCAGCACTTGAAAGAAAAGGTGCCCGCCAAGGAAACTGATTGGACAAAAATAGATAGAACAACACAGGAAAGGGACGAAACAGTGCACTCCTTCTATGAGAGGTTATTGCAGGTATTTAAAACATACAGTGGTATTGACAACATCGACCTGAAGGATATGACACACTTTATTTACAGGTTTGTAAATGGTTTAAGACCTGAAATTTGTCAGTGGATAAAAGACAATAAAATCTGTTGGCATACTAAGAAAATGGATGAGGTCCTGCGGTACGCTAAGTACTGTGAGGACGAGATGGCAGAAAAGAAAAAGGCCCTTAAGGAGTAGGTTATGTGGGCTCAGGTGAAGCTCGCAGAACAACAGGAAAAACAATTGAGTAACATGGTTAAAAATGCTGAGAACAAAAGTCCTGGGGGAGGGGGTGGAGGAAAGCCCCGGCCCAAATTTAGCAGGGAAGAGGCTATGAAAAAATTTCCCTGCCATCAGTGCGGCGAAATTGGACACTGGCGAAACGAGTGTCCCCAATTAGTCGATGTTAATGAGACAACTCCTGATTTAATTCCACAGACGCAGAAAGAAAGACCAAGAAAGACTCAACCCCAGGTAAAAACAGTTCAGGTGCCTCGAGCACCCAAACAGGTATACAGGGGAAGACAGGCAGAAAATGAAGAGATAGAGGTTTGGGAAAGCGGGGAGAACAGAAATACAGCAACTTCGCAGTATCTGCTGAATGATACCTTCCTTTGTAATGAACAGGACTGACGGGGCCTGAGAGGGGAGGACGAGGAGTGCGTACTTGGCGCTTCCTTGCCGGTAGACCAGTCTGGACCATATATTGAAGGAAAGGTTGACGGAAATGATGTCACCTTTCTGTTGGACACTGGCGCTACCCGTTCTACTGTAAGAACAGTGGACGTTCCAAACCTACCCCTCTCGGGAGAAAATATCCAAGTAGTAGGTGTATCTAATCAATTGATTAGTACTCCTGTTACCGAACCAATGGAGATTTCAATTGGAAATTTTAAACAGATGCATAGATTTGTCGTCTGTGACACCAGTCCAGTAAATTTACTGGGACGTGATTTGCTGTGCAAAATGAACTGTACCATCTTTTGCACACCAAAAGGTGTTGAAATACAGACCCCAGATGAAGACGGCATTTATAAATTATTGTTGCTTAGACCTGACTCAGAAATTAAAAGATTGACCCTGCAGGACTTGCCCCAAGAACTACAGGAAGCCGTAAAGCCAGAGGTGTGGGATTTCACTGGAAAGGATGTGGGGTTGATGAAAGATGTGGACCCCATACAAATAGCCATCAAAGACAATGCAGTATATCCTAACACTAGGCCCTACCGAATGAATGCTGAGGTGAAAGCAGGTGTCACTCTGGAAATACAAAAATTATTGGAAGGAAACATCATACAGGAAGTGATGAGCAGCCCATGCAACTCACCGATTATGGGCATCAAAAAGCCTAGTGGCAAGTATAGGGTAGTGCAGGACCTGAGAAAGGTTAACAAAATTGTAGTTCCTTGTTGCCCTATTGTCCCGAACCCTGCAGTAATTCTGTACCAGATTCCTTGGGATGCTGAGTGGTTCACTGTGATTGATTTGTGTCATGCATTCTTTTCGATACCCCTGCACCCCGACAGCAAATTTCTTTTCTCATTTGCTTTCGAGGGTCACGTGTATTGTTGGAACAGGGTCCCTCAAGGGTATACAGAGAGCCCCTCTATCTTTAATCAGATCTTGAAAAAATGTCTAGAGACTTTGATCTTACCTGGGAACTCTGTATTAGTGCAGTACATAGACGACCTTCTATTGGCGTCTAAAAGTCACAGGGACTGTGTAGTTGACACCATTGCCCTCCTAAATCACCTGTGTGAGAAAGGGCATAAAGTGGCCCCTGACAAACTACAGTTCTGTGCAAAATCAGTGAAATATCTAGGACACCAGATAGAAAAGGGTGTCCGAAAAGTCACTTCAGAAAGAGTGAGAATAATTCAAAAAATGCAGTTGCCCCGTACTCAAAAAGAAGTCAGAATGTTCCTGGGTGTATTAGGGTACTGCAGGCAGTGGATTCTGGGATTTGCAGCCTTAGCCAGGCCCTTGATAAAAATGACCACGAGAGGAATGCCAGATGTTGTACAGTGGGACGATGAAAGTCTAATGGCTTTCACAAGATTGAAAAACTGTCTGTGTACAGCCGCTGCGTTGGGAATGCCAGATTATTCCAAAGAGTTTGCACTATTCTGTGACACTCGCGATAATTGCGCATTGTCAGTCCTGACTCAAGAACATGGCACAACCAGGAGGCCTGTGGCCTATTTCTCTGCCACACTGGACCCAGTAGCTGCTGGGTTACCAGGCTGTCTGAAAGCAGTAGCTGCTACCTGTGCAAGTTTGGAACAGAGTGAGTCCATTGTCATGGGACATCCTGTGACCGTGTATGTTTCACATGGAGTGGTAATCTTATTGACCAGAACTAAAACACAGTATCTCACCCCTAGTCGGCTGACTAAATACGAGAGGATTCTTGTGGGTGCAGCAAATGTGAGCATTGTTAGGTGCGGTATTCTGAACCCTGCCACCTTACTCCCCGACCCATTGGAAATGGAAGGTGGGGATGATGATGAACATGATTGTATTGACCTAACAGAGTTCAGTACCAAACCACGCCCAGACATAAAAGAAGTACCATTGCCTGAGCATGATAAAGAACTATTTATGGATGGTTCCTGTCTAAGACATGAATTAGGAGGCTTGAGTGCTGCTTATGCAGTAGTGTCTTTCACAAAAATTGAACAAGCAGGTTACCTATATAACATCAAGTCTGCACAAGTAGCCGAATTGATAGCCATGATAATGGCTTGCAAAATTGAGAAGGACTTACGCATAACAGTGTATACTGACAGTCAGTACTGTTATGGCGTTGTGCATGACTTTGGCCAATTATGGCTGCAGAGGGAATTCATGACTTCCTCAGGTACTCCCATTCGGAATGCAAAAGTTGTTCATGACCTTTTAGAGGCCATTCAGTTGCCCAAAGAACTGGCAGTGGTAAAATGTACTGCTCATCAAAGGAGCATGGACAGAGTATCTCTGGGAAACGATTATGCTGATCGAGTGGCTCAATGGTGTGCCAAAGATCGGTATATTGTAAATCCAAAACGAGGGGGGCCAGGAACCAGCTGCCAGCTTCAGGTGTTTGAGGAAGTGCCTACATGGGATGAGGTGAGAGAGTGGCAGGAGTCGGCTCCTTGGCAAGAAAGAGAAAAATGGAAGGAGGATGGCTGTAGACCGAGGCGTGTGGATGGTGTGATTTTGGGCCCAACTGGTATGCCGGTGTTACCCCGACACTTGCTTGGCACAATGGCAAGATTAATACATGAAGGATCACACATTGGTAGGGATGCCATGATTCTGGTATTTCAACAGACTTGGTACAGCAAGAAATTCAGGAAGGTAGCAGAGTCCCTCTGCCAGAGGTGCCTGTCATGTCAACAGATGAACCCAGGCAAGAGGACAATGGTTGAACTGAGCAAGATTGGGAGGTCAGGGGGTCCCTTTATAAAAATACAGATTGATTTCATCACCATGCCCCATTGTGAAGGAAAGCGATATGTCCTTGTCATTGTGTGCGTATTTTCGAAATGGGTAGAAGCTTACCCTACTCCCAAAAGTGACGCACTGACAGTAGCGAAGTGTTTACTAAAAGAACTGATACCTAGGTTCGGAATACCATGCATTATTGAATCAGATAAGGGTGGACATTTCCAGAATGACATACTGGCTGAACTCTGTAAGGCCTTTGGAATAAGGCAGAAACTCCATTGTGCATACCACCCAGAGGCTTCTGGAATAGTGGAACAAGTAAATGGAACTATCAAAAACAGACTAGCAAAGCTGACAGATGCTACTGGCATGAACTGGGTGAAGGCCCTGCCCCTGGTCCTGATGGGACTGAGAAGTGTTCCAGACCGCAAGACAGGCCTAAGTCCCCATGAAATAATTATGGGAAGAGTGATGAGACAAGCATGGGTGCCAGGAAGCAAACTGTTGAGTATTACTGATGATTTGGTGCTTGAATACTGCAGAAGATTGGGTGACCAAGTGCGTTCTATCTCTCGCCAGATTGGAGACGACGGCATCCTTAATCCAACGACTCCTCTCCACAACTTGGTTCCAGGAGACTGGGTCAAAATAAAGAAGCACACTCGATCAAGCTGTCTGGCACCAAGGTGGGGAAAGAAACGCCAAGTAATCCTGGTGACAACCACTGCAGTAAAAGTCGCAGGTGTTCCCCAGTGGATCCACGCCGGACACACCCAGAATGTATTGCCAGACAAAGGATTTGAAGAACCAGGGCAACCAGCAGAGGACCCTGAAGAAGTCAGACCAGTAGCAACTGACAACGAGCAGCCCAGCACCAGTCAGGTTGCAGGAACAGCAGACGTTGGCCCAGGAGTAGTTGACTGCGAACTGCCAAGAACCCAGCCTGCTGAAGAGGTCCAGGAAACTGAGCCAGGAGTAGCTGAAGACGAGCTGCCAAGCATATGGCCAGAAGAATGGATACCGATGATTGATCTGACCGAAGATCCTATCAGAACAAGAGAACGACTTAGTGAAGGTAGAGAGTGGACTAGTCAGGAAAAGCAAGGCACAGGCGAAGATCCTCAGCCACTTGAGATTCAAATCAAAACTGAGGAAGGAGAAGGTCAGACAGGGACAGAGCACGTGATTGATACAGATCCAGTGAATAAGACTGAACAAATACCCGATACTGAACAAGTACCCGATACTGAACAAGTGCAGGATACAGAGCAAGTGTTTGATACTCCTCCGCTAACTCCTGATGTGGATAAGGGACAGACTAGACATAGAGTAATAGTTCGAGCAGAAGAAAATCAAGAGATCGAAGTGCTTGAACAGGATCAGATAGGGTTAGAAAAACGGGTTCAGGAAACAGAAACAGAAACAGAAACAGAGACAATTGAAAGCCAAAAACAAAATATTCCTGAACAAGGCCAGATTAGCAACCAGGCAGAAAAATTTGATGCTAGCCCTGGAACTAGTCAGATAAGGGAAGTAGAAGAAGAAAGTGGAGAAGAATTACCACAAGATAAAGAGAACAAGAGAATAAGAAAAGAAAGTGAAGTCAAAGTACCGACTAAGAGACTAAAGAAAAGAAACAACCTTGAGCCTAGGTTTGTAAAAAGACTGAGACTAAGGATAAAGACAGTGGAAGAAAAACGTGCAGAAGCAAGAAGAAGTGCTCGAATAGCAGAACAAGAAGAAGACTCTTCCAAAAGAAGGAGTGAGCGAATAAAAAGACAAAACAAAAAGTACAAGTCTCCTGAATGGACACTGGTTTTGGAAGAACTTGAAGATCTTGATATAACTGACGTAAGCGACGGAGAACCTGTCCCAGAGTACTCAGCTGAAGAGGAAGACGAGCCACCGTGAATTTGCATAAAGTAAGCTAGTTGTGTAAAAAAGTAAAAAGAGGGGTGAGAACACTCCTACTGAGCTAAAATGTCTGATTCAACAGTGAATGGTAGTCCTAGTTGCAGCCGTTTTAAGACGTGTTGCAAGGTGTGTATATGTAGTGTAGTAGTGCTGATAGTTATCTGGATAGGATTAACAATTTTCATTCCCTTTGCTGTAAGTAAAGATACTAACATTGTCCCTACTGAAGTTGTAAATACTGACAATGAGGAGCTGACAACACAGAGTGTAGAAAGACATGAGAGAGCATTGAGACAAACTAAACGAGACTTAGAAGCATCAGATGAGAAAGGACTACATTACCATGGAATGAAAAACAGGACACATTTGAATGTTTTCGCAAACTTGTTAATACACTATGTAGAAACTATGGAAATTGAAGATTGCTATGTCTGCATGAAGCTACCTACTTCGGTGGCTGAAGGCGTGACATACCATCATCTGCCATTGACATATGGAATTTCCTGTAGCATTTTAGCTAGTTTATTTTACAAAAGGGGACCGTTACAGTATTATTACTCTAACAATGACGTGATCTTTTCTGAACTTCCTATACGTGGGAACTTGAATCCTGTACATACCAAAACTGACACCATAAGATATATGGGAGACTACTTTCTGACTATAGGGAACATTGACATAGCAGACGCACACAGAGATAACTTGACTTGTTCTTTGCGTGAGCAGGAAAAGATGTTCCTGAACATGGCAGAGAAAAGGAGAATTAAAATTCAGAAGAAGGCTAATGACGAAAGTCAGAAAAAGCCAAAGTGGGCAGAAAACATGGAAGGCACCTCATCTGGTGGAGCGGGTCCTGCTCTGTTGCTGGATTTTGAAAAGAAAGGCAAGCTATGTCTTCACCGCGAGAAGACTAGCTATTATAATAATGTTTTCATTGGTTCCAGTGAATGCGAACATAATTACAAGGTAATTGGAGGTTGGGGTTTTAAAAATGGGTCAGAGCCTGTGTTTCCTGGAATTTATTATATTTGTGGGGACAAGGCTTATTTCAAATTGCCGGATCACTGGTATGGGAGCTGCTACTTTGGCATTGTTTTCCCGAAAATATACCATGTGAATGGAAAAGCTGGAAGCAATGAAGATACTAATGGCTTAGTGCGTAGTAAAAGAGAAAGTATAGGTGAAATTATGGGTAGTATTTTCAGTGCACTGATACCTGGAGTGGGAGTGGTTCTGAACACTCACAGAATTTGCAAATTGTCTACTATAGTAGATGTGCTGTCTACTGAAACAGCTCATGGATTTCTGCTGGTCAATACCGAAATGGTTGCGATCAGATCAATGGTTTTACAAAATCGACTTGCTCTTGACACCTTATTAGCGAAAGAGGGCGGAGTCTGCCGGATGTTGAAGGCGCAACATTGTTGCACTTATATTCCGGATAAAAGTGTACAGATCAAAAGATATGTGAAAAACATTACTAATTTGGCAAAGGAACTCAAACCACTCGAGGTTGATAGTGCCTGGAAGAGACTGGTAGATGGTCTCTCAAATGTAGGTCATTGGCTTGCTAGCATAGGTAAAAGCTTATTATTCAAAATTCTGATGCCAATTGGTATTATAGGTCTTATTATACTTTCCATTTTCTTATGCTGTAAATACCGCAAGCGCACCAAAAAGCACGAGGTTAATGCAAGAGGAGTGAAACGAAGTGTGGATGAGATTGAATTAGAGGAAGTGAATGATCAGATATACAAAAAGGTGAAGACTTCTCACCCTGCTAAAACTGAAAGAGAAAAGCTAGAACGGTTGCTGGAAGAAATAGAACTTTATAAAGTGTGAAAGAAAGTTGGCATCTGGTTCCATTATAATTTGTGATGATAGTAGATATCATCAAAGAGGGGATTGATGAAGCAAAGCTTCGCATATTTTGCGGCTTGCCGAAATCAAGAACCTCGTTTATGTATAACAAGGTAATAAGTGTACGTCTTACTAACATTTATATTAAGTTTGAGTAAAAGTTTAAGACGCTTGCCTATGTGTATTTCTAATGAATTTAATCTGTGTCCTCTAAAATGGCCGCCGCTTGTATTTTAGTTACTGCGCATGCGTCAGCCACACTCACGTGTCCTGACGCGTCTGCAGAAGTGGAGGGAAAGTTGTGCGCATGCGTAATTCATAGCTGTGCTTATCATGTGGTACAGCTCGTGCCACTGCTCTTGTGTCCGTGTCAATGTAGCTAACATTTAATGCAATTAAGTTTATTTCTTGATGATGAGTTAAAAGTACAAACCCTGTGATGTGTTTTCATAATGACATTATTATGTATTAATTTGTTTTCGCTTACTTTTCATGTACCGCGGGAAATGGGGGTCTGAGTGAGAGGAGAGCCATATTGGAGGTCCCTTCTGCGCCTGTGCGACATTCGGCAGCACGAGGGACCTTGGCTGATGGAACATAGCCAGCTGGCAGTGATGGGCGAGATGCTCCTGAGAAAGTCACCTCTGCCCTGCGAGAACAGCGAATGTGGCTCCTTATGTGATACAATGTAATGTTGCGCTACTGTTAGCTCATGGGAACCCCAAACTCGTTAGGCGGTACCCAAATATGTAAATGAAGGCTTCAAATCGTGTATTGTGATTGGTGTGTTACCCAAACCCTACCTTAGGACCAATCGAAATTGAGGGATTCTGACACTTTGCAACATTTGGGGGGTGGTACACTGTCCCCAAACTGTATATCTACCCTGGGTTCACCTAGTGAACCGTCCGACTTGTCTGGTTTAGCTGACCTGTCACTGACCCAACGCACTCAATAGGTGACTGAAGATACAGAGCGCTGCGGAGCACTCTGTCCGAATTTGACCATAGACTAAGGTTCTACTGAACCTTAAAGTGCTGGCAAAGCACTTAGCTGGGAGTTCGCTGACCCAATCGGGGTCTTGATCGATAGCTGCAGAGCGGGTGGAGCGCAGGCGTTGCTTCCGAACTGTGGGTTCCGGTCCTGTCCTGAAGAGGGTCCTGTCCTGAGGGTTTGCTGTCCTGTCCTGAGGGTCCTGTCCTGATTCCTATTCCGAGGGTATCCTGTCCTATCCTGGGTGTCCATTCTGCACCTGCTGTCCTTTGAGGGGTATCCTTCCTTGAGGGTTTCCTGTCCTTAACTGACCCGTGGCCAGGGTTTGGTTTCCACACCTTTTCTAGGTAAATATCACTCTGAACCTCTTGAAATTCTTGCACCTTCTGAATTTCTAACTTTTGCTTAAATAAAGTTCAACATTGCATATGTTATATTTCCATGCCTTTCCGCAACTATTGAACAGTCATTTAAAAATTTTGCAAAGTTATTCCTATGTCTTCTCATTTGTTAGAAATCATATTTTGCATAGCAGTGTGTCATTTCCTGATATGGTCTAGAACTTCGTTGCCTAGGTTGTTCAAAGGCCCTTTCACCTTAAGTGAAGCGTGTTATTCATTATAAGTTCTTCTATAGTCACACACACTTAGTCTATCACTGTCTAGATAATACTGACTTATATAGTATCTTTTCTCGTTACATTTTATTAGTACTTTGATGATTACTCTGTCATTATTTCTTTATGCATATGTGATTTACATTATCTTGATTATTGATTGCCTTGTTTTATTGTACCTCATGCAAGAAAATAATGAACTTTAGATAAACATTTTAAAACTTCCAGTTGTCCGTGGTCATTTAAACAGTATTTGAATGTTATTGGTTGGGTTTGTATTTTGCTGCCTTTCCTTTACAGCTAGCTCCCTGATTCATTGTGGTCATTAGGCACCCGCATCGGTGGATGGTAAGTCGGGTGCACCGAAATTTGGTAGCAGGGAACACACACACATCAACCTGGTAGAGCTCGTGAAGTCACCTGATCGATGTATATGGTGATTTGAAAGTATATGGGCCCTGAAGCCGGAAACGGCGAAAACTGTTGGTCGGGTGGCCTCGCGCGCTCTATCAATGTGACTTGGTAATAACACTTTTCATTGGTTCATTTCACTTTTGGTTTCCTAATGATGTAAGACTAGGTCATATAATCTAAAATGAACACTTTTGATTGGTTGAGAACTCTTGTTTTTCCCAAATGATGAAAATCCCTCCTTCTTTCCTCACTCTGACTTTCATCATTGTGAGAGAAAGACCCTTTGTGATCACTGAGCAATGGCTTCTTTAGTAGCTTCAGCTGGTGCTTCCCCACCACCTCCACCACATCCAAGGAAGAGTGGACCACCTGCTCAAGTTATAATTCAACAAGAAGAAGAAGAAGAGGAACAGGAGGACGAGCACGAAGAGAGGCAGTTTTTGCCTGAGCAGCCCAGGACGTCTCACCGGAAAGAAAACTTCATTTGGCAATTTTTTAAAATTCCCAAAGGTCAGAAAAAAGTAAATGCAAGATACGTAACTTGCCTTATATGTCAAGATAGACTGTCCAGAGGGACCGACAAAAAATACAGTTTCGGAAACTACACAATGCATCGCCATATGACTAGGTGGCATCCTAACAACTACAGTGCTGCACAGTTTCGGAACGACCTAGATAATCTCCCTATTATGGCCAGAAGATCTGTTGTACCGGAAGTAACGGGACCAGAGGGCAGGGAGATGGTGCCAAATATACAAATGAGATTTGGTGAAGTAAAACACACCTGCGTATTTTGCGATGGATTCATTTCCTACGGAGAAAGAAGCATCACTCTGATCAACAGAGCTATTGACTATCATATGCAAGTTTGTCCGAAACGCCCAAAATAATAAATACTTCTTTTTTTTGTTTTGTTGCTCCTGTTGAGCCCTTTACAATGAATCGTTTTCATTGCCCCCTCCAAGAAAAACCCAAAAAAATATAAAACTGTTCCGAAAAATTCAAAAACAGTAAAAAAATGTTCAGAAAAAAAAAAAAAAAAGTTCTTTTCAGAACTACCTCCCCGTTATTAAAAAATTGGTACAATATTTGGAACTGTGCCAACCTCTATTTCTCTTAGTTCGCTTCCTAGTTCGCTCGCCGGTACGCGAACTGGAAGCGAACCAAAAACAGTAAGTATAAGGGAGGGAAACACACACTTATGTTAAAATAAAGACAGCTATAGGGGAGTAAACTAGAGATACTATTACCCGTAATCCACTGCTGATGATGTCACATATTACATCATTCATGACATGCTCAGTGACATCATCAGCAGAGGATTGCGGGTTTTTTGACAACATGCCTTATCCACGGTTTAATAACGCTGCCTTTTGCTTTATATAAGTTTTCAAATTGTATGAAATATATACCAATAGGTCGTTATGAACCTTTAGGTAGTGCTTTTCTTCATGAGGTCTGGTCGCTTCCATACACATACAGATGTTTCAAAGATGATCAAGAAGTTTATCTGAATGGAGAGGAATGCACTGAGACGCCAGATCATTCACTAATGTGTAGGCACATACAGTTACACGGTTCATGCAACAAACACCGACCAAATATGGCTTGCGTGTTGCAAGGCACGCCAGTTCCTGCTATCATCCCCACGTTCAAGTTGTTGGAAAATGGTAGTTATTTGATGCTCAATAATGAAGATTGTTCTGAGTTAATTAAAAGTATTCCTTTTATCGTAACAGTAAGTGAACGGGTTATTTGCTGCAGAAATGTTCTATTTCCTCCCACACATGAACATAGGGAGTTTTCAATCTGGCCACAAATACCAACCTTGGGACACGTTTCAACGGCATGGCAAGAATAAGAGCTCTTTTGTCTCAGAGAGAGGTGGCCTTGAGTTCGGCCCGTGAAACTTTCGTACTTCACATAGCGAACACCCGTACAGAGGTGCACACCCTTTTCAATTAAGATTTGCCTTTCAAGTTCAGCAACATGTTTCCGACTATCTTTAACGCATCCTCCACAAAGTCCCTGACACACTTTTTTAAAGTTGTTACCAGTGGTCTCGTGACTTCATTTGAGAAAATCTTTGGAGTCATCCCTGCTTCCTTTCATTGTATTTTCTGCACTCTGGTTCGTGGATTGGCATTTTTACTTGCATTACCAGCGGACGCTCTTGTGCTTTTTTACATTTTTAAATATGGATGTCCCTCCTATGCAACCTCCGACCCTGCAGCTGCTGACACTGTTCCGCAATCGCATGCTAGAATATTATGGCACAATGCCGTTGGCGATATTAAGCACGGCATATGGATTATCTTTTCGGTTCTCCTACTTCACCTGTGTCCAGCCTGTATTTCACTGCCTGACCTGTGATTTCGATTGGGCCATTGATTTGTGTCTCTGCGGACCGGTTTCTCCTGACGTCGACTTTAATCAGCTGATGACTCCTATCATTACTCACGAGTTGGTTTGTCCTGGCGAAAGGATTATGGCTGTGGCATTGATGCATGGACTACTTGGTCCCTGGAATTTACTGGCGGCAGCACAGTCTTTCTTGGAAGAGAGCTTTCTTGAAAACCCACCGAGCTGTCCTCTGATGGTGATAGAGGATCCGGTGCTGGGAGAGCACGTATGTTCTTTTCCGCTTTTAAATTGGATGGCTGAACTGTTTTCGGATGAAGACGGTGACTTCCTATTGGAGGCTGTTGCAGCTTATTTTGCATACACAGTTATGTCATAGACCTTTTTCATGTTTGATATGCTGAGTACTAGCATTTCATTGACAATTCATTGACTTATTTGTCAAGTTTTTATTATTTACCTTGCCTATTGGCTTAAGACTCGATAAAGTACTTGGCTGTTTTATTTTTCTTTAGCATTAAATTTTCCTAGTTTTTAATGCTTTACCTTGCGGACCGTCCACATATAAACTTGCAATCTGCTCTCATGAGATGGCACTTCTATTATCTTATTCAGTTCGTTTCCGGATCATGAGGAGGTGTCATCTAGGTCCTGGATATCTTTACACCGTGTTAAGTTAGCATGGGCTCATTACCGGTTTAAACGCCATTTTTCCTTTTTTGCAACTTCTGCACACGACACTTAGTTGTTGCTTTAGCTTTCCACCTAGTAGTTCATCGTGGTTTACATGAGAATAATATGTTATTGGTCTACTATCTGCTTTACTTGTTAAACTATATCTGTACAGCGAGTGCTAAAGTTTCAAGAACAACACGATACAGAATTGTTATGAGGTCTGATCTCCACGACTTCATACTCGTAACATAAGTGCAACTTCTGCCAATTCTGGGCATGAGGCGGGTTTTATATTGCTTTGCCGAACACACATACACAACAGTTGATGCGGTTCACATGAAGAGAGAGCTGGTGTATGGTGATGTGATTCCTTCAAATCTAAGACACTAAAGTATGGGCACGCCCTAAACCAACACAAAGAGACCTTCTTAGCAAATAATATAATATGTGTATTAGGGAGGGTGAGATATAAGCAGCCGCGGGCCGTGGAGGGAGTTACGATGGGGCAGGGAGGCGGGGAGGGGGAGAAGCAGGGTGGAGCCCTCTCTACCTTGCCCCTCCCCCTCCCCGCCTCCCTGCCCCACCGTAACTCCCTCCACGGCCCGCGGCTGCTTATAAGTGTTGCTAACTCTTATTCATTTACAGCATGTTAACATACTGTCACCATTCGCTTTTTATGTACTAGTAACTATGCTGGTAATTTTGCTACTGATAATATGTGTACTTGTATTCTCCACCCTGCTTCTCCCCCTCCCCGCCTCCCTGCCTCACCGTAACTCCCTCCACGGCCCGCGGCTGCTTATAAGTGTTGCTAACTCTTATTCATTTACAGCATGTTAACATACTATCACCATTCACTTTTTATGTACTAGTAACTATGCTGGTAATTTTGCTACTGATAATATGTGTACTTTTATTATCTAAGGTACTACGCCTGAGAAGACGGCATTAGTAAATAAACATTTCAAATACACATCTGTTCTTCTTAACTCCATGTTCTGGTTTCTAAGAAATCTATAACGACCGACTGTTCATGAGTTCCACGTATCCTGAGGTACTATAAGTTCATATTCTGGATTGTCTAAACATTGAGAGTTTGTTATATCCAATGTGACACTGTACCTAGCTTGCTAAGGAGTTTTTGATTACTAACGTGAGTTTTGGGACACCCTAATTCGCCGAGGTTCCAATCCTCTGTCCACAGTTCTGTGTGACAACAGAAACCCTGCGACAGGGGCACCCCCGACCCTTGCTGGAGCTTCATCACACTTGCGATACAACTCCAGCAATGCATTCGCCGAGGTTCCAATCCTCTGTCCACAGTTCTGTGTGAGAACAGAAACCCTGCGACAGGGGCACCCCCGACCCTTGCTGGAGCTTCATCACACTTGCGATACAACTCCAGCAATGCGCCACCTTTACGGCACAGATACATCACGCATCTGTGCTGTTTTTGCCCCATGATGCGCCGCATTGTAAATGCAGCACACCATAGGTGACGGAACAGCGGCACAGAATGACTAACACATCCCTGGTGATGCGCCAGTCATCATAAATGTATCCCTATGCTTCTTATCTTGTTAGAGATGAACCGCCATATATATCATCAAAGTTTTTTGCATTTCCTAAATAGCGAACTTTAAGGAATAAATAGCGATTCTTTACCATTCCTAGTTTGCGATGAGCTATTTGCTAATTAGCCGAATGTAGCCCAATGAAGCCCAATGTAGCCCAATGTGGCCCAAAGATGGCCGCCAGACACACAAAAAAACAAATGTAGCCTAAATATCAGCCAGATGTAGCCCAACTATAGCCCAGTGACAGAATGACCAATCAGCTTCGCAAACCTCCGTTACGCGAAGCGGAGCGCTGTTACAGATATATATCTTTTTTTGAACGTTAATTTCTCAAAATCCACTGGAGCACATATATTGAGACCTAGCAAAGGCACATCGGGCTACCAGTCCCTAATATTTTGCCAAGTTTCGTGCAAATCCATTCAGCCGTTCAATTATTATTATTATTATTTTTTTTTGCCCCGCGGGGCCCTTTTAAAACCTCCACATCAAACCTAGGGGGTCAGCGAGGATCTACTATGCCCCCTTATAGTTATTTCCCCCTTTGTTTTGACCTCCTCTTGTCTCTCGATCCTACCGAGAGACAAGATGGCGGCCGCTACGGACTGTTTGGAATGTTGACAGACGCCGGAGAACCAATCAGCTTCGCTTCACAAAGCTCCGTTGCGCGAAAAGTCCGCGAACCAGAGCGCTAACCGGTCCGCTGTTACAGATATATATCTTTTTTTAAACGTTAATTTCTCAAAATCCACTGGAGCACATATATTGAGACCTACAAAAGGCACATCGGGCTACCAGTCCCTACAATTTTGCCAAGTTTCGTGCAAATCCATTCAGCCGTTCGGGCTAAAAGTGAGGCCAACCGCCCTATGGAAAACTCAATGTTAAAAACACGTTTTGGGACCCCCCTTTTTTCTCGGCCCCCACTGGACGAACCCCCCCCAAATTTTCAAGGGCTGCTCAGAAACAAAATGTGCCATTTTCCTGAAAATTTCAGCCAATTCCGTCCACAAACGCCAAAGTTATTAGACATAGAATTTTCAAAAAACCCATAGAGAAAAAATCCTAACTATATATACCTACTGGCGACCGCCAGTAGGTAATATATATATATATATATATATATATATATATATATATATATATATATATATATATATATATATATATATATATATATATATATATATATATATATATATATATTTATATATATATATATATATATATATATTCACTGAAAAAACCATAGGTTTTACACGTTATAGTTAGGAAGTAGCATTTACAAAACCTATGAAATTCACTGAAAAAACCATAGGTTTGATACCAGTTATAGTTAGCTGGAAATTTTACTGATATAAAACCAATGAAATTCCACGTTATAGTTAGTTGGACTCACTATAACTTGCGCGTGTAATGCACTGCTGATGACGTCACATATTACATCACTCATGACATCACTGATGACACCATCCAGTGAATGTGTGTCTTTCTGAAAAATAAATATGTGTTATATATGTATATATTATTGAATATCTTAGTGAATACATATATTAGTGAGTAATGCTTAAATATTTAAATATATGTATTAGTGTTTCACTTTGTGTATAAGTGGCTGCATGGGTTGATGAGTAGGTACATGTGTATGTATATAGGTGATTAGATGTTTTTCTTAGTATCAGTATGAGTGTTTGCATGCTTTGGTGGGAGTATTACTTAGTACATAGATGCAAGAATGACTGAGTCTCTGTTTGTATGTGTTTTGAAGACAGCATATGTGCAGGACTGTATGGGTGGATGAGTGTGTATATGTCTGTGTTAGTGAGTGAATGACTGTCTTATTAGTGTCTTTATCAGTAACTACATATGTTTTAATCTAGTATATGTGAATATTGATGTATATAAGTGAGTATATGTGAGAGTGAGGGATTGTAAGAGTTCCTGTTTAAATTAGTATGTGTTTCTATAAGTGATTTTTTAAGAGAGTAAGTATGTGTAAGTTTCCTTAGAAGTAAAGTGGTAGTGTGTGTATAGCTGTTTATGCAAATAAATGGATGTTCAATAGTTTATTTGCATGTGTGAGTATGTGTGTGAATAACTTTTGGATGACTGTCGGTGTGTAACAGGATGTGTAGGTGTATCACTACATATGATTAGTGAATATATGTATGAGTGACTATATAGAACTGTTGGTGAATTAGTGCATGTGTATATAGATGGTGGAATTATTGAATTGGTTGTTGTAACTGGTATGGGTATCTCAATTTTTTTGAACATTTTAGTTTCTATTTTTGAATATGTGTTTCAAGGGTTAGATTACAGTGAAAGGAGGTCTGTCACTGTGTCACAAGGATGGTGTCATCAGTGATGTCATGAGTGATGTAATATGTAATATTACATCACTCATGACATCACTGATGACACCATCCAGTGAATGTGTGTCTTTCTGAAAAATAAATATGTGTTATATATGTATATATTATTGAATATCTTAGTGAATACATATATTAGTGAGTAATGTTTAAATGTTTAAATATATGTATTAGTGTTTCACTTTGTGTATAAGTGGCTGCATGGGTTGGTGAGTAGCTACATGTGTATGTATATGGGTTATTAGATGATTTTCTTAGTATCAGTATGAGTGTTTGTATGGTTTGGTGGGGTATTACTTAGCACATAGATGCATGAATGACTGACTCTCTCTTTGTATGTGTTTAGAAGACAGCATATGTGCAGGACTGTATGGGTGGATGAGTGTGTATATGTGACGTCATCAGCAGTGCATTACACGCGCAAGTTATAGTGAGTCCAACTAACGTGGAATTTCAATGGTTTTATATCAGTAAAATTTCCAGCTAACTATAACTGGTATCAAACCTATGGTTTTTTCAGTGAATGTCATAGGTTTTGTAAATGCTACTTCCTAACTATAACGTGTGTAAAACCTATGGTTTTTTCAGTGAATTTCATTGGTTTTTAAAATGCTAATTCAGAAATATCTCGTGTATACAACCTATACTTTTGTCAATAAAGTTCTGGCAATATTTTTTTCAGAAACAAGCCGTTTTCTTCACTGTTCAAGTTGCATACAGACTCCTTGTAAAGCGATACAGAATTAGAAAGTCTGTACCTTACCTTTTTTTCAACGCATTAAAATTTGCCTGTAAATAAAAATAGCCTTTCTAAACTTTCGTGCACGACCCGGTGTGCGCACTCTCGGCAACAGTTCTCAATAAAATGGATAGCGCATTTCCAGGCTTTCGTGCGCGACCGACTGCGCGCACCCGCCTATATATTTCGTGAAAACTTTGCAATCTGAACTTATTGAATTTCTTCATAGACCCATCAAAGAACTTTATACTACGTCAAAGAGACTAAACCTAGGCTTCTTTTTTAATATTATGAAAATTTTCATTAAATGGAGCCGAATGTCTTTTTAAACTTTCGTGTGTGACCGAATGTACACACCTTGGTATTTTAAAAAAATATATAAAAGGTTTTATACTTTAACAATTGTATGCTTGAATCGAGCTCAGAAGATATATTAAATCCGGATATGTTTGGATTTACTCCTTTTCACGTTTTGAAACTTTGCTGAATTAGACCGCTACTTCCAAATGGCGTACGTGACCAGATACTATCACCGCGTACACGTCCTGAGATGCGCATGTGAAGTCATGTGACTTGAAAACAACACTTCCAATTGGTTCTTAGTAGTTTCTATTCTGCAATTTACACGGAGGACTCCACCCACTCCTTTCACTATCTTTTCTACTCTCAAAAGAGAACGACGTTCAACACCCTTCGGAAGACTTTGCTGAAATGGCTGCCGCCCCGCATTCATCTTCCGAATCTGAAGAAAATGAGCGACTACCTTTAAAAAGAAAAAAGGAATCTTTTATTTGGCAATTTTTCACTTATCCTGAAGAACAAAAGAAAGTGAATGCGCCAAAAGTTACCTGCACGATATGCAATTCGGTTCTCTCAAGAGGAAATCCAAGAAAAAAATATTCCTTTTCCATACATACCATGGTGCGGCATGTCAAACAAGTGCACCCTGTGGAATTTGCAAAGGCATCGACAAGAGCCCTGGCCACGCTATTACCATCAGAGGTGGCCAGCACATCTTCTGGTGGACGACCTGTATCACCATCGAGTGCTGTGATGGACTTGAGACCATATCTTGCAAAGGTGCACATGAAATGCAACGAGTGTGGACAAATTCTTCTGTACGGAGAGCAGAGCCTCATTCTTACTAAACTAAAAATTGAGAGTCATAAATGCCCCGAGAAAAGATAAATTTCTTCATTTCATTTTGATCCTGTGTCACACATGAAAATGTCGTTGCAAGTTTAAAAAATCAAAAACAACATAACACTTGTTTTAAAAAAAAAAAAAAAAAAGTTCTTTTCAGAACTAACTCATTCTACCAAAAAGAGCTCCAGGAGCATATTATAAAGGGGGTTTATCTCCGCTTTTTTGGCTTTCGTTCGTACGCGACCGTGTGCGCGCACCCGCCTATATATTTCGTGAAAACTTTGCAATTGCAACTTCTTAAATTTCTTCATAGACCCATCAAAGAACTTATACTACGTCAAAGACAGTAAACCTAGGCTTCTTTTTTATTATTATGAACATTTTCATAAAATGGAGCCGAATGTCTTTTTAAACTTTCGTGCGTGACCGAATGTACACACCTTGGTATTTAAAAAAATATATATAACAGGTTTTATACTTTAACAATTGTATGCTTGAATCGAGCCCAGAAGATATATTAAATCCGGATGTGTTTGGATTTACTCCTTTTCACGTTTTGAAACTTCGCTGAATTAGACCGCTACTTCCAAATGGCGTACGTGACCAGATACTATCACCGCCTACACGTCCCGAGACGCGCATGTGAAGTCATGTGACTCGAAAACAACACTTCCAATTGGTTCTTAGTAGTTTCTATTCTGCAATTTACACGGAGCACTCCACCCACTTATCTCACTATCTTTTCTACTCTCAAAAGAGAACAACGTTCAACATCTTTCAAAAGACTTTCTTTTCACGCGATAATGTGAAATACTGAGATTGTTACAGGATTTTTATCACTTAGAAGCCTTCCTATTATGAAGGTTTATCTCCTAAGTCTCTGATTCTCAAACTGTGCAACGCGGCTCCCCTGTGTGCCGTAATGAAGTGCTAGGGGCGCCGCCCACACTCTAGTGTGACTAACCATCTATAAATTCCACAGACATCTCTACCCTGTTATCTGCAATTGTGAGCATCAAAAGGAGCTGCGCTACGCCCCTGTGAGAGGCTTCACTCCCACTGCTGCAACGGCTTGGCAGTCCTCCAGATGCACAGGAACAGCCCCTCCGATCCATTGAAGTTCTCTGTCGTGAGAGGCCTCACTCCCACTGCTGCAACGGCTTGGCAGTCCTCCAGATGCACAGGAACAGCCCCTCCGATCCATTGAAGTTCTGTGTCGGTCTCAATACCACTTACGAAATGAAAATAAGCACTGAAGAATATTCAAGCATGTAGTACTCCTCCTGCTACAGCATACAAAATGCATTCTATTACCTATAAAAAAGTCAAACACCCACGCTACAATCATATAGAACACTTCCTCTAAAGAAGCCTGTGAATAACTTTAAAACATCAGGTTAACCTTTTTTTACTCTCTCATTATTAAAGATAAGTATTTACAATTGCAATATTAAATACCTACATAGAATAACAGAAAAAACATAACACTACAAAGGCTGAACACTCTACTAAACGCAGATTTGTAACCTATGAGGCAGATTTATGTTAACTACTTCATACCCAGATATGCACCAGTTAATGTGCACCACAGTATGCTAGTGCTCCGTTACCCATGGTGTGCCACATTTGAAATGTGGCGCACCATGGTACAAAAACACCATACATGCGTAACACATCTGTGCTCAAAAAGTAATACATTGCTAGAGTTGCATCGCAAGTGTGATGCAGCTCCAGCAAGGCTCACCAATGCACTATATTCACAATACTGCGTCAATACCTACGCCTGCTTCAAGCACATGCACAGTTTAGAAACAGCATAGGTCTGAAAGTCACTGAGTGAAATATCATGCATTACAGTCAGCCACTTTCAAGACGCATTCCATCAGAGGAACACTTCCTTATGGTGCAGGGCTTTAGAATGTGACATATCTCCTAGATCCATAACGTTGTAAATATGGTACATTTTTTCCACTGTCATTGTATTAAATAAACTGACGAAATTCTGGCGCAAAGAGACGCAATGTCAACATAAAGCTGCTACAATGTGTTTTAAAGTGCCCTTTAAATTACAACCAACACTCTCTTTGAAGAGACCCCTCATGTTTTTTTAACACCTGTTAAGTCCTTCCATGCTCATGACAGAGCCGCTCCATCACGAGCATTGCCTCAGCTGTCCCCAGAATAGACCAGTTTTGTCATGGCCTTGCCCCTGTGCTTGCACAGCACTAATATTGTACCTCCATGACACGTTCTATTGACTAAGCAGAGCCATGAGAGAACCACTGTATCATGAACAGATCTCAACCGTGGCTCATGAAGGAGTACCTCTATCATGAACATAGAAGTACCACTCAGCCCCCCGGCCCCCTAATGCTGAGGCAGAATTGCCACTGCAGCAAAGGACTTAAACTCCTGGAAAGAACAACATGTAACATTTAATATCATTTCCCACCAATGTTTTCATATATCAGTGTTGCTGAACTCACTCAGTAAAATGTCGCTCATTTCATTAAATCACTTTTAAAGCATGCCTTATAACAATGCACCCAATCCTATGTGGAAGTGCTTATATTAAACATGACATTGCTTTAAGCAGGATAGACAAAGAAATGACACAGTGATGTAAAAGTTTCTTTATTTTTTATACTTACCTAAAAAATAGTAAAAAAGTAAAGTAAATTTCTTTTAAAAACATAGTACCTGTGGAAGAAAAGTATAAATAAGATTATAATGTACATTTCATAAAATAAAAAAAATAAGAGAAAATAAGAGAGAGGCAGAGAAAACTCTCGGATGTTATTAGTTGTATTTACCTTATAAATATAATATCTGTGGAAGACAGTAAAAAAATATGTTTTAATACATATTTCTAAATTCAATGTAACAAAATAACTCAAACAACATATTAAATGGTTTATTTTTGCTGTCCTCAGAATACATTGATTTTCACTATAAACAGTGATTTCAATATTAATCATCATATAACAGCGGGGAAAAAAAACCACAATCAAAATGATTGTGTTTAAAAAACCCATCCAAAATCTCCATACATATTATAAATACCTGAAAAAAACATATCTTAAATGTTTTTCTCAAATTCGCAATTTCTTGAGTAAGCACACTACATCTTCCACAGTTACAAACTAATTAAACTATACGACCTATTTTTAAATATATCTAAAAAAAACACCGTGCAAGTATCTCCTATAAAAATCTATCTTAAGTATACATTTTCTTTTCTCATACCTTTCCGCATGGCCAAATTGTATAAGTTAACTCATTACCTTTTAAATACCTCTCCCAAAAACTTGCGTCCATATATGTTCTAAAATAATTATCTAAAGTACTCATTTTCTTCTCTCATATTTTTCCACATGGCCAAATACTATGAGTTAAGTAGTTTTTTTCTGAAATTTCTTAATCTTAATCTTATCTATTCTTTTGTGAACCTTTACAGTAAAAATGTGTAACATGCTTTATACCACCAAACATTAACTAAATTTATACCTGATGTTATCACTATACCAAACACAAATTTCATTTATAGATTTGTAGACCCTCAGTCACATGATATTTGTAAACAAGAAAGTTTCATATCTTTACAGTATTAATCTTCCTACAGCAAGTTATTCTACTGAAATTTGGATTCCAAAAATAGCAGATAGGAGTTAGTTAAGGCAAAAGGTAAACGTTTCTTAAAAGTCAATTGGGTATCATTGCAAAGCGTCCAGCCACTTCCACACTTCAAATAAGCTGTATAATGTCCTGATGATGTGGAAGGCCCTTCATGAAAAATAATGGCTACAGTTACAAATGTTCTTCTAGAAATAGATACTTGAGTAGCCACAAAATTTTTAATTAAAGTTGACAATTTACTCCCATCAGCTCTGCATCGTTGAAACATTAATATTACATATTGTCCATATCTATGGATAAATAAAGTTGATAACATTTCAGACTTACATTGAGAACAGACCATGTTCTGATGGGCATCTTTAACTAGTTTATTAAAAGACACTTCTTTACAGTCTGGTAATGTTAAATATATAAATCTTTCACTGTGTATATCAGTACTACTTGAAAATGAGCAATTATCACAGTTATGTTCCCATTTATAAGAAAGGCCAAAAAGATTATCAATATCTACACCTTCATCTTCCAAAACTGTAAACATATACATAATAAATTCCTGACAATCTTGCTGAATATTCTGTGAAAATTGATTTACTCCTGCACATATGTCTAAAACATTCCTTAGTTCTGAAACACTTCCTACTTCACTTTCACCACTACTACATTTTTCAAATATAGAATTTAAGGAATAGCAAAATGTTTGCTCCTGATTTTCTACAATCTGTTCCCTAACATTTTTTAGAAAAAAAACAACATTAACTACTACATTTGCATAACAGTTGACACCAGACCTGTTTTCAAACTTAAATCCAACAATCTCTTCAATACTAACCGTTTTCTTATGCCTACCAACAACAGCTACATCTTTTTTTCGTCGTTTCTCAACTACTTCAGCACATTTCTCCTCATTTTTCCTTTTCTGACCAACCATACGCCTTTCAATTAAAGGATATTGAGGTAAACTTGGAGCATATTCTCTTCTTAACCTATTATACTCCTTCACACAATTTAAATCTGCACTAATCTTTGTCTCATCATAATCAATTAAATAAAGTCCACATAAAGTTCTAACTCGCGATAAAGCAACATATGCCATACCCTCTTTGAATACAGTGCTTCCAATATTTACCAAAGCACAATCTACACTTAAACCTTGAGATTTGTGAATAGTCACTGCATATGCCAAACAAATTGGAAATTGCTTCCGACGGACATATAAGTCTTTCACAAGCAAAAAACGATTTGAACAGCGACTAATTTGCTGAACTTCCTCAATTCCATCAAATTTTATTCTTAAAAATTCAATCTCATCTCTATTTGTATAATTAACAAAACCAACAACATTACCCATTGCTCCATTTACCAATCCTCTTTCTACATGTAAATTTCTCCTTAAAATTATCCGACAATTTAAACATACATACAGATTTTTCTCTAAACCAGCAGTTTTAGATATACTTTTTTGAAGAGAATCCAATTTTAACTTCAACTTTTCAGACAAAACAATAGTACTACCTTCATGCTCTATTCTATCTTTAGCTTCCAGTTTCCTAATTTGTTGATTTTCTAAATTCAACATTTTCTCATTAAAAACTGAACATTCTTTCACAGTTGACATCAAGCATATCACTGATTTATCGCTACCTCTTTACTATATATTTTCTCAGGTACATTATCTTCATTAGGAAACAGCTTGGAAAGTAATCATGTTCGTAGAGTGTGTTTCGCATCTTCAGTTAGTTTTCCAATCCTGATATCTTGAAGAATATTTCCATATTTAGTATCCTTTGCCTGTCGCATATTTTGAATCAGTTCAGTATATTTGAAATGTGACCATATATTAACATTTCCAATACTGCCCAGGCACTTTCTAGTCTCCTCATGCGTAACAGTTTCAAATACAGGTTGTCCTTTCACTGGAGTTAGTTGGAGTAGATCTCCATAAACTATGACATGTTTACCTCCAAATAACATATCATACTCTGTCTTAAGTATCTGTTGCATTCTTAAATGCACAAAAGCAAGCATTACATTAGATACCATGCTTACTTCATCAATAATAAGAAGTTTCATTTTTTTAAGCACTCTAGAAACTTCAAAACAAGCTTCTCCAGATAGCTTGTGATATTGTAATTTATTTTCATGTTCAACTGGCAGCATCAGTAAACGATGTAAAGTAATACCTTTAATATTATGTGCTGCCAATCCAGTTGGAGCAGTAACAACACACAACAGTGTTGACTGAGTTCTTTGCTGTAAATATGTAGTAATTCCTTTAATTAGGAAACTTTTACCAGTTCCAGCTTCTCCACTTACATATAATCGAATAGGTTCAAATGACATACATGAGCAATCTTTTCTCTCATGACGAAAGCCATGCTCAATGTGCTCTGTCACTTCATCATATATCTGTCTTTGCTCAATATTAAATTGCTTCTTTAATTCTTCTAAGTTGATTACTTCCTCTTGACCTTGCTGCATTGCTCTTTCCACCTCATCCATGGCAGTGGCTGCTTCATTTTGGATAATTGGTTGTCCCAGTGGATCTTGACTTAATGAAGCCGAACTTTGACTATCTTGTGAACTATCTCTACCAATCTCCGCTGCAATTATCACTTCTTGCTCTATTTCATCATTCAACATTTGCAGATAATTACTAAAAACAGTACATTCAATACTACTTTTAGATGCGTTGAATGAATCTTCATAACTATCAAAGTCCCCAAGTAGTTCCTCTTCTCTACGCCATGGTTTAAAGAGTTGCAAAAGAGCAAAATAGTAAAATTCTCTTTTGTCAGGTGTTTCGCAACTCAGTTTCCGATGATTAATCAAGTGTCCTTTTTCTTGCTTCACCAGACATCCTTCTTGTCCAATTACAGCATATACACCTTTATCAATGTTCCCTGTAACATTCCTTTTAAAAGTGTAGTTTTGAAGTATTTCATACAGACAAATGTTTTCTAGAACAGTACTTCTATTTGGATAGTATGTATCCAACATATTTGTTTTCAGAATGTCTGTACTGTTTGGTTCTTTCTGGGCTAAATATTCAATTTCTTGCACAGGTTTTAGAACACGGTTTCGTGTTTCTGCAAGACCCAAACTCACCCAGAGAATAGTCCTTGATTTAGCATAAAGACTTGCTGATGATAATCGGTCACAACATTCATATGCTCCAATTTCTCGATGAGACAACATCTTCAAACTGTACGTATACAATTTTTTGCTTAGGCTCTTTTCATGAGAAATGTCTTCCCACATCTCCTTCAGTTCCGTCTTTTCAGATTTTGTGATGTAAGACGTTACATATCGAGCCACAGCAATAGAGTTGTCTGCAACATATTGTATGTCCATGTTAGCATTCCACATGGACAAAATTACTGGGTTATAGTCATTTATATATTTGGATTCTTCACCTCTTCTTAAATTGTACGTATTTTTAGGTGACCTTCTTCTGATGTTATGTCGCAAAGATGACATCAAATTGTTGACTCTTCCTTTTGAAAGTACCGGTCGTGCAAATCCAAAACAACATGTGGCGTAGAATTTACTCTTTGATTTGAATTTTCGCCGACAATATTTTCCACAACGATGACTTTGAAAGCATAACACTTTTCCTCTTAAGTCCTTATCAGTTGTACTATTAGGTATGTCACAAGTGGCATACTGTTCAATAAAAGAGAGTACAGTCTCATCCGAGTCTCTTCCAAATTTAGGAGCATCCTTGATCCATAACAGCATATGAATATGAGGACACCTCTTGCTTGGTATTCTTTTCTCCAAAAGAAATCCAGTACTTCACCAAGAGGCGGATTTTTCTTGTTTGTAAGAAAAGACATCATAGCTTCAAATCTATGATTAAAATATCTGCAAACATTAACCAGATCTAACGAACACAGTTCTCCGGGTATCTTGTAGTTTATATTTTCTATGTTTGTATTCGCCTCCTGAAGAAATTCAAGTAAATCTTCCCAAGCATACTCTGCACAGCTTAGAGTTAAAAACCATGTTGGTGCTCCTAAGTTTCTAAGCATGCACTTCAAATCTCCATGACGACGGTACCAATACTCATTAGTACCACGCTGACAAGCCATTAAATTAATTAGGTGTGAATCCAAAACACTATCTTTCTGTTGCACTTTATCCATAAATTCCTTTGCTGAAATATTATGCAGATGAACTCCACTTTTTAAGATATGATTTACTGCATAAGAGAGACCAGATAAGTCACTCTCAAACAGAAGATGAAACAAATATGGAATGCATTGGCGAAACCTCGGATCTTTTGCATATAATCTTGTTGTCCGGTATTCAGATGCAGGAATCTGCATAGGTCGATCATCATATCGTGTACCTTCACCTGTAGGGAATAACTGTGGGAAACAACGACCTTCCAAACTTTCTTCCCACACACTAATAGGATTTCCTTTCGCCTTTTTCATCTGAAATAATTCAATAGCATTCCCTATTGCTTCTTTGGAATGCAGTGGATGAACACTGTAATGTTCATAAATTTCTTCACTTCTGGATAGATCAACTTTTTCAATTTGTCCAATAGACAAATGACTCTCCTCTTCTTCACTTACATCTTCTTCTTCTACGTATACATCTTTATAGTACTTATTGTTTTGAACTAAATACAACGTTGCCTTTTTGACTTTTCTAACATCCACTAAATCTTGCCAGATTTTCTTACTCTTTGTAGGTACACCTTTAACTAGAATAACTAGAGGTTCCTCTTCTACATTTTCAACACCAATTGTTTCCATATTTTTTTTTAAATCAAGTGGCAAATATACAACTCTACCCTTTAATCCTCTTTGTAAATCTGAAGGATTTAATTTACCAGTCTTAGGCTCCATACGAACAATAGCCTGAAAAGGATGTACACATTGGATCAGAATAGTCTCATAAGTATTTAAATCCATCAATTCTGATGGAATATTTATCAACTCTAGATTATTATGAACAGCTCTAGCAGGCATTTAATTTATTATAATAATATTTACAAATACGTTGCTCAAAACCCAAATCAAAATAGTTTTCCACCAACAAATAAGTTGCAAAATCTTTCCATTGACCATTACTTACATCTTCACTTTTTAAATATAAATCAACTAACCTAGTTTGACTTTTGTAATGAATGCGTCGACAACAGACACAAGAAAAATTTGGTTTCTCACCTGCAATTACCTTAAACTTTATTATTTCCTGTTCAAAATTTTCAATATTAACATGTCCAACATTTTCTAACACATTTCCTTCTATAATTATATCAGTTTCTACATTACCTTCCTCTGGACCAAAATAACTTACCTCAATTTCTGCACAAATCTTCTTAACATCTAATTCACATCCATACAAAAGAGCAGTATTTAACTGTTTAAGTTTAAGTGCTGGACTTTTTGCATAATACAACTTTCTCACCAATTTTCTCATTTTAGTATGATGCACTGCTAACATCCTGAAGTGATGAAACACACTCTGGCATATTTTTTTAGAAAGACAAGCCAGAGAATGACCTTGCAGACCTATTTTTTCTCGCACTCTGCAATGATCTAATTCTTGCAACATAACAATTTTTTTTCTAAGACTTTCTTTAGTGTACTTACGTAAGAAATTGCGAAAGAAATCAATTGAATCCTGTCGTACACTACAAATGCTACTACAATTCCAACTGTAAACAGGAACATTAGCACGTCCCCCTGAAGCTTCTCCGGCCATCACCTCTACTGCATTTCTAACCACAATTTTCTCTTTCTCAATTACACATCCCTCCTTCACCTCGTATCCTCGACCACTGGTGTCAACTGCATGCAACAAATCGTTACTTTGAAAGTAACTCTCTTCATTAAAAAATGGTTCAGACGTTGAAGTATGCATCCACTTCCCAGAAAACACTTTACAAAATGACTCCTATTTATGTGTCTCTTCCATTTACTTTTAGCTTTTAAAACTTGTATTGCCTTATTTAGCGTATTTATTCTATTAAGTACTAAAATAAATAATTTTCTTTTTGTCTCAAACGCGCGCTCAACAATACCCTCTATATATTGTTTCTTCTTAAGAAAAGCAGATCTTCTTTTAGAAACTTTCTCCTTTTGTAATAAATTCAAAACTACTCTGTTGTAAAACATACGCTTCCTGATTTGGCTAAATTGATTCATCCGAGTTTTACTGTACAGATTTTCCTGTCTCCTGATTCCAGAAACATTTTTATCTTTGGTTCCATGTCTCCTTCTCGATACTGGTATACCTTTTTCCTTGTCCACTTCAATACTAACATTTTTCCTTCCACATATTGCTCTCCAAAACTTTTTGATTTGCTTACCAGGAGCACTCTTCTTTTTATCCGTCCTATGTTCTTTTGATACTTCTTCAATTCCTTTCTTCTTCAAATTGTAAGTCCGTTTATAGAGCTTTCTTTTTTCAGTTCTGGTCGGCATCTTAATTTAAGATTTTGATGAAATTCTCAATCTGTAAAACACAAACATAACAAATATTATAGTTGACTACTAGCATATAACGTACAAATTTAAACCACAGATTCATTTTCTAAGTAGAATTAAGAAAATAACAGAAAGTCTCTGAACAGAGTAGGAAATCCTGTAGTGAATGTTGGTTCTTAATTTTATCACACTCCATATCTGTTTTAACATTATAGACAATTTTTAATTCTACTTTTTAAAGCATACAAACAGTACACTTTTTTCAAGAACTATGGGTCATCGTAGATGTTTTAATCTTTTTTACTACAATCTCTTTTACACTTCATGAGAACATGTCTTATCACTCTCCTAAAGCACATCAACGACGAATAGGACAAGAAAACTGTCTTCAAGAATACTTTACTATAAAAAAAAATGTTATTTATTGAAATCTTCATAATTTTGTAGAACTTCCACCATTATATCATCAGGGACTTCTTCAAGTCCAAAGTCCTCATCTCCTTCAACCATCTCTAAGTAAGCGGAGTCTAAAGACATGTCCATAAAATATTTTTTTTCATCTATTTCCTCTTGAAAGACTGCGTCTAAAATTTCCTCCATCACTTCGTTAATGATTTCAAAATGAATTTGTTTCTCTTCTGAGGAATTCTCCATAACTAGACTCAGTTTATTCTTCTGTATCCTTTTAAAAAAATATAGAGACTAAATTATATCTTTTTTCATAAATGTATAACTTAAAAATACCTTTACTAATTTTTAAACTACATATATTTTTATAATTTCTAACTTATTAACTCTATATATTTTAAGATATCACGTTCCTCTTCTTTTGAAAAGAAATTGGCAATATAACCCTAAACATTAACACTGATCTTTTTTTTCCATTAAATAATTACTGTTGTTAAAAGACATTTTACTGTAAGATTTTCTAGATATCACAAATATTGATAATCTGTAGAATTAATTTTTAGAGACCCATTTTTTCAGTACACCAGTACAAAGAGCTATGTAAACTATATGCACTCTGAAGAGAAGGCTCACACTATACAAACCATAGCATTCACTTAACAGATTACTACTTCTCACAGAGACAGTTCCTTTTATGTTTCAACAGCATACTCACCATGTAAAAGTCATAGCATATACAAAATGTCATACTAAGCATGAAGAACAACCTCATAATAAACCTCTGCATGAATATGTAAAACAATGCCTATACATAGTATAATCACAGATATGCAGGAAAGATACCTATCACACCTAGAACCATATCATAATACCTCTTTGTAAATAAAGGAGAAAAACTGCCAAACATAATGCAACAAGATTTCAAAAATCATGAGCACTTCACAAGATTTAAGTAATGGAAACATGAAAGAATTATACTCCAATGATCCGTAAATCTGAACTCCATCAAAAAGAACACATGCACCAAGCCCATTAAAAGATAATTTCAACTGTCAGTGGAGAATATCTCAAAATACATATCTAGTATAAGCAGATACAACCCATGTGAATAATTCAAGATAAAATCATATTCCAAAATGAAATTTTACAAACATTTAAAAAAATCTTCTCCATTATTTTCATGTGCACCCAAAAAAATTGCCTATGCAAAAATACCAACTCACCTGAAAAAAAGAATATAATTACTCAAATTCTGTAATTCAGAAGGCACGTTGTTGCTTTTCAGCACCAAACACTGTAAAAAAGAAAATAATAAAATTTTATTAACTTATTACAGACTTATTTCTTACACAACATAGAGCCATTATAGCAAAGAACAAGCATAACAGATACATTCCCCAAGATTCTCTATCATTACAATAAGATACAAAATGTCTCATTTATGAAACCATTGCGCCACAGATATATCACTTTTTCCCATGTTAAAACTCATGCACCAGCGACACAAGGCCTTCATAACTAAAAGCCCATGTGACGGAGAACAAGTGCATAGACAGAAAATACAGGGCCAACCATGGGCATATGCAAGCAGTACACCTGCACAGAACCACCAAACCCCAGGAGCCACCATATTAATATATATCCTTAATATAATAATCCTCTAAGGATGCATACATATTTGCGTAGCGGACCATGGCAGGAATTTGGCGTGCTCTGCCTCTGTTCCACTTCCAAACACCTTGATCCACCCCCCCTCTTCAGTGGGCTGCACGCTCCGCCCCGCCAAAACCCCCTGTTACAGAGCCCCCTACCTACGCTCCCTGCCCAGGGCTGCCATGACCCTATACCCGCCCCTAGAAAATGTGTAAGACACAGCAACAGTAAAAATCAAAGAATAGGCAACATGCAGAAAAACTACACAGTAGATAAAGAAACGAGGGGCATATTATCAAGGGGGTTTATCTCCGCTTGTTTGGCTTTAAAAGCCAAGAAAGCGGAGATAAAATTATCTCCCTATTACCTAGCTGTCGCTAACACCAGTTAGCGACAGCTAGTAGGAGATAGCGTCCATCTTGGGCCCCACTTTGCATGTCAGTGATATTTATCACTAATGACATGCAAAGTGGGCGTGCCAAGATGTTAGCGACTGGAAAGAGTCGCTAACATCGCTATCTCCTATTACCAACTTTTGAAGATATTCGTGCTAGGCGCGAATATCTCCAAAAGCTAACACCTGCCCTGAGCAGTTCTTAGCCATGTTATCCAATGGGAGGTGGATAACATGGCTAAGAGCATTAGCTCGGTAATGCATAAATATCGCTGACTTTTCAGCGATATTCATGCATTGCGGCCGTTTTTTATCGCATTTGCGATAAACCTTGGTAATACCAAGGTTTATCTGCGATAAAAATTACCGCAGCGCAGCGGTACATTTTTGTCTCCAACCAAGCAATAGCGATAATTATCGCTATTGCTTCATAATATGCCCCCATATATTTAAGATAACCCCATTGAAAAACATGTAGTAATTTTTTGAATCTGCCATGCATCTAGCCCTCCACGACCGCTTTGGAAACTCCTGCTCTAAACCTTTACATTTCATTTTTAAAACAAACGCACGTTTTTTTTCAAAGCTGCATATTAAACGCCTAAACATATATTTAGTCGTCCACATGCAGGCACTTTCAATTACATGACTTATTTAAGTGGAATCCCTGTAATGTTGCATATCTTTCCAAAAATACACCAGTGCCTATTATTATAACGATTTTTTTTCATTCTTCATCAGTGATATTATTTTTTACATATAATGAAAATCACTATGACTTTTTAAACGACAAAGCTTACGCGGTAAAAATCACTCTGCATTTGCTTCCCTTTAAGAATGTAGTTTATCTACCCCACGCATGTGAACCTTGATGTTTTCATCTGGCAGCGAATTCCGGCCTTGAATCACAAGACATGAACAACAGCCTTATTGTCACAAAAACAAGTTAGCGTAGCATCTGTTCGCGAACATATCTTTCACTTAGCTAATATTCACAGACACCATTCCTTATAAAAGAGTGGCCTTCCTTTACAATTTACTGAGGTGACTCCCTTAATTTTAAACACATCCTCCACTTCAAGACACGCTATTTTTTTTATAACTACTAACCAATGGTTTATTGACCGGACTGCCAAAAATTATATCAAGTCATTCTGCTACTATTCACTCCATGCTCTGCGACCTATTTCTGTGGACTTCCTGTTGAACTGCCAGTGCTGCGACGTTTGTGTTCCCATCTCGTTTATTTCAAAATGGATGTCCCTCCTGTCTTCGCAAACAAGCCGGAACACTTAGAACTATTTCGCCAGAAGATGCTTGACTACTACGGCATCTTAGCACTCTCGACTCTGAATACTTCATATCGATTATCATTTCGATATTCCTATTTCACCTGTGTGCAGCCTGTATTTCATTGCCTGAGCTGTGATTTCATGTGGGCCCTGGACTTATGTCTCTGCAACTTGGTACCTACTGAAGTGAATTACAATCATCTCATGAATCCGTTAATTGATCATGAACAACTTTGTTGCAACGGAGGGATTATGGCCTTTGCAGCGACACAAGGAGTTCTGGGTCATTGGGATATATTCGCAGCGGCGCAAGATTTCCTGACAGACAGCTACATTGAAAACCCACCGAGCTGTCCTCTGATGGTACTAGAGGCTCCGGTAATAACAGATCAAGAATGCTGCTTTCCTCTTTTCAATTGGATGGCTGACATGTTTTCGGATCATAACAGTGACTTCCTGTTAGAAGCAGTTGCTGCCTACTTCGCCTATACAATCCTGGGTTGACTGTTATGCAAGCCATTGACGTCCACATTTCGTTTTGCCTCCCTATATTTTTCACGTTTTCTTGGATACTTTCTTAACATGAACAGACCTATTGGCTTTACTAACAGTGGACATTATGATTTCCTACTGGTTAAATTTTGATCTTTTATGTGGACTAAATTTTTTTTCTTCAGCTACTCGATTTTGAACTTTATTTTTTATTAAAGTCTAATCTCAACAATTCTATTGTATATCTTATCTTATGTTATTTCAAACGTACTCGAACCAAAACTCGCTAATATATGCTACATGTGCCCTAATTAATGTGTAAATATAGAATGAGTTTTTTATAACTGTAAACGCCATTTCGCATTTGAACTGCTTAATTCCGCCTCAGACACCTCTGATCATTTAATTTTCCATAAACTGAAATATTTTGATTACATACATGCACCTCTCGCCATTTTGTCCGTTTTGGCGCGTTTTTTTTCCCTTACGCAATAGCATAACAGAAACGTGATAGTGCTTCGCATACAGAGAGCTGATTGATAAAGACATAATGTCTAACCACTAGCATTTTCATGTATCGTTCCTAAACTGAAAGGCCAGAGACCTTCTTCCATTTATTAAAATATAATATACTTCCTCATAAGAGTGTATAATTAATTTTGCAAAACCATATTCATTTTTCATCAACTATACCGTTTGTATTCTATGTACTACTGACTATACCGATTACTTTGTTTTTTGCAATGTCTCTACTCGTATTAGATTAGAAACTTGCCTTGAAAACAGTGCATTTCTGAATAAACATTTCAAATATACACGTTCTCTCTTTTAATCCATAATCTCAACTAAAATGATTGTATACTGAAACAGTATTCATGTGTTCCACGTAACTCCAGCTGTACTAACTTAATATTTTCTTTTGTCGACCTGATTTACTCATACTAGAACCCACAGCCCTATAACAGCCCGTGAACCCTTTCTTAGTAGGTCGCGCACCATGCAGACAGTTGTACCTCTGTAAAAAAATAATTTATTACTCTTCTCAAGCACCGTCGCAGTTCCGCTCCACTCAGTGTTAATCACTGCTCCCACGCTTCTACAGACCAGACGCTATGTCGTATTTCACTCCTTTTCACGCTTTAATCTCCACAATAACAAACACTTCTTCGCCAGCCACCAGAGAACAGAGTGCACATGCAGAGGCACTAAGTAGTGAAATACAACATACCCTCTGCTCTATGGAAACAACCGAGCAGTAATTCTGAAAGAAAACATTCACTAGCGCTTCAAAAAAGCATTTCAATTATATAAATAGTTTTTTGAAAACGTTCCAACTACTTTGATGCGACTATCTGTGTGTGCCTCCACAGCAAAGTTCCTCATCCCGGACTGAAGGCAGACACAGACAGACACACACACAATAAGATAACACAGGGCAACGGAGACGGAAAACAGAAGGGAGATGAAGATGCAGTCAAACAGCAGGAGTGAGAGAGATATTTTTATACTCCGTTTGGTACCTCAATTTACGAACACATTTACTGCACAAATCTGTGTACAACCTCATGGTCAGAACTTTTCATTTTATTTTACTCGACCACCTGCCCTTCTCACCCTTCGCCCACCATCGCAGGCCGCGGCCACAAACCGCACTATAATTTTGTCGTCTGACACAAACTTTAAGAATTCATTAAGCATTACCACTTTTTCAAGACCGTATCACATGTAATGTACCAACTTTTCATTTTATTTCACTCAACCACCTGCCCCTCTCACCCTACACCCACCAATGCAGGCCGCGTCCAGAAACCGTACTCTAATTTTGTCGTGTGACAGAAAGTTTACGAATTCATTAACCATTAACATTTTTTCACGACGGTATCACATGTAATTTACCATTTCTCTCTCTATCTGCATTATCTGTCTCTCTGCTAATATCATTTTTTCACTTCATAAACAACTTCTCTCATTATATATAAAGGCTTCAAAATCACACAAATAATTACTCTTTATATTAAACATATTTTATACTTCATATTTCACATTTAAATTAAAAATAGTTTTAGAAATACAACACATTATGACAGCCAAAAATGAGTTTAGTTTCAAACTATGAGGAAAATCAATCATTGTTTGTGAGTAAACCATATTTTACGGTACATGACAAAACAAACAGTTACAGACTTACCTTTACCAATG
Source organism: Lissotriton helveticus (assembly GCF_964261635.1). Lineage (NCBI taxonomy): Eukaryota > Metazoa > Chordata > Amphibia > Caudata > Salamandridae > Lissotriton > Lissotriton helveticus. Next base: position 1,618,074,225 of record NC_136069.1, read on the forward strand.
CTTTGTACGATGTACAACAGTGACAGTCACAAAATAGATATTCGTTTGACGGAAGTCTCAATTATGCTGCTATCACTGCAACCAAAATTCAATGGCACAGATATCCAGTCAATACAGACTCATATATGTCTCTTCAGCCAATCATATTTCCTACCGCAAAATTTTGTATTCAAATTTACATTTCAGTTGGTTGTCCCTCACAATATTTTCAATGTCACATAAAAGTCACCCATCACCCACTGCCATCTCTGGCTGTTTCCATGGTAACACCTCATTCTGCACCTGGCTGAAGGCACAGGTCAAAAAAGTTCATATCTCAACGTTCTACAGCAAACTAACAACACTGTTCTCCCTCCAGAAACACCTGCCTATCCACAGCTCTGTTACATGTCATTTTTTTCACACCCAATACTACTTTTTCTTTTACATAACATTAACATGCAACGTAGTCTTCAATCTTCACGTATTAGAATCAACCAATCATTTTTCGTTTTTCAACCACACCAAGCTTCATCCATTTTTTTATCCTGACTTTCAGCTTCTAACTGCCATTCCACTTCCAGAACCCATCGGAGTACGAGTGCATCTGCCTTGAAAATGAAGGTTTGGCTTTTAGGACACAGCTATATTCACTGGAGTGGAAAATATGCAGCAAGCAGACAAATTTCCAACCTTGATTTTCCAAATGTGCAGATAACATGGATTGGGCAAAGAAGATTAAGATGTCACCAATTAATACCATTGGTGAAAACTTTTATGCATCTCCCAGAACCAGACCTTATAATTGTGCACTGTGGTGGGAACGATCTAGGCACATTGACTGGGGTAGGTCTGGAAATGCTTCTAAAAGACACCTTTCGACAATTGATGACACTTTTTCCTCGAACTGCCTTGGTATATTCCAATATATGCCAAAGACAGAAATGGAATTGGTCCAATCAACATTGTGCACAAATTGAGAAAGCAAGGAGACATGTAAATAAATCTGTTTCTGCTTTCCTCAGAGATTATAACATGGGTTCTATTTACCACAACAACTTGCGTTACCACATGCAAGACATCTATAGGACAGATGGTGTTCATTTCACGGATGAGGGAAACAGAATCTTCCTCTGCAACATCAGACTCTGCATCTGTACTTACTTATAAATGCAGAAAAAACTCAATAAACACAAGGGCTCTTTTCAGAGCCACCTTATATCAAAGCACTCAAACTTCTGATTTATCTCCATTTTCACACTCTTGTAAATAGGAGTGCGCGCCCGAGTGCGCGCACCCCGCAACTTAAAAAAAAATATATATATATATATTTTCGCGTTTAAGGGCCTTACTGCACACCCTGAGAGAACCTACGCAGCAAAACAATCTCTACCTTCTCCCCTTTCCATGTTCCAACGCTTTGAAATGACAATATATTTACTCGCAGTGACAAAATGGCGGTCAACACTTCTACGCGCTTATAGATATATAATTGACTTTAACTTTAATTTTCTCAGCAACTACTGAACAGATTTACACCATTCCAAAAAAAGCATAATCTGCGAGCCGGACTCTACAGTTTTGCCAAATTTCTTAAAAATTCATTCAGCCGTTCGACCTGTAGCCGTGTCTAAACGTCCTATGGAAAATAACATGGAGAAAACACATTTTGGGACCCCCCTTTTATCTCAGCCCCCACTTCACCAATCCCCCCCAAACTTTCAGGGAAGGAGCGCAGCAGACCGAGCCATCTTCTTTGAGACATTCGCAAAGATTCATCCACCAGGGCCAAAGTTAATCCAAATAGAATGTTGAGGATTTCCTATGGAAACTAGGTCCTAACTATAACTACCTACTGGCGACCGCCAGTAGGTCATATATATATATATATATATGTATATATATATATATATATATATATACATATATATATATATATCTACTAGCAGCCACTTCTTCTCTATTTCCCCAATCAACTATGTAGGCCTTGTGCAGTGCACTACTTAGCTGAAACAAAAATACACTATCAGATTTTTTTATCACCGCTCTGCACTACATAAAGGCTAATGAAGTAATGTATGGCTGTCAGACCATCCAATGTGGTTTGCGCCCCCCAAGGCTCACTGCGTAGCTTAAAAGCTCAGTGTAGGCTACCACTCAAACCCTCAGATTAGAGGGAACAGTGCTCATAAGTACACTCGTCCTGTAGGATAACATTCTGAGCCCGGGCTGAGCTGAACACAGTACCACTCTGTCATTTTCCAATTAGACTACAGGCTAGATGGCTGCTTTCAGAGCAGGATGGGCTCCCATTACCTGCACATAGTTGCATATCCCAATTACAGACATCTTCCAGTCCAGAACTGCCTGAGCTCTAAATCTAAATCTGTGCATAACCAAGAGCCAAAGCACTTCATTTTTGTGATGAGCATTGTAGGTTTGAGTTGAGTTGTTGTTGGAATGTTGCCTAACTGGAAAAGGGAAAGTGAGAATGAATGTGGCTTGATTTTTGGAATTTAGAATGGTGAGGGAATTTTGAGTGAGTGGCAATTGGAAGTCAGGTGGAAGATAGCTTCTTATCGGCTGTCTGTACAGTACTCAGAACCTGGGTTGGATCACCAGGCGAGTGGCACGCACAGCAGATACAGCTGAAGTTGTTTTGTGAGGGCAAAGGAAGCAGAGTCCATTAGCCACACTTTGAATGGGGCCTGAGAAGTGAGAACAAAAAGGGATAAAACGGAACGAAATGCCAATAACACCATTTCTTATAGCATTACCAAAACATAGCGCTTTAAAACCTGGGGTGGTGCGGGCACTCAAGGCGCACGCATTCATGCCAAGCAGGCCACAAGGAGGACTACTCTAGTTAGAGTTTTAAGGGCATATGTTTGATGACCTTAATAAAATGTCATGATGTGTCTTGCTTGAGTCACACTCACGGCTTTGAAGATGTGCTCAGGGTAAACACCAATTAGGCCTCCCTCTCTGTGTTAAAGGCTGGTCTGTGTACAGTAAGGTATCCCCCAATTGATTTAAGGCCTAAGAGGAGAGTCTCTTCAGACAGAATCAAAAGTGATCTGTCGGAAGAGGTGTAGTGCGAACGAGTAGAGACGGATGGAGTAGATTTTCAGTTAAAGACTTGTCATGAGCTAAATACTTTGCCAGCTCAGATTACCTTGGAACTAAGGAATATATCACTGCAGCACTATAACTATTGCATTAAGGAATTATGACCTCAGAGAATCTCTCTTTGGATGTCAACTTCCTGGATTCTTTTAAACTAGAGACACTTTCATGTCTTAAAACGCATATAGACCCCCACACCACTAAACAGATGAAAACTATATTGTTCATGTGGCCCTGAAGAAGGTGACATAAATTATTTGTGGTCAACAAAACGTGCGTAGGCCAGCCATCACACATATGGGAATCCTATCAAAGAATCAAACTAAAAGAAGAACTAATCGGAAATAAATATGATGGTTCTGTAAACACCTAAACCGTGATTTTGAAAACTATGATGGATATGTTTTAGTGAGCATGATTCCATCTCAGATGTGTTTTTATTGTCATTTTTCTATGTGGTATGATTGATGGTATGTGTGAGAAGAATGCAAGGTGAGAATGGAAGGATGATGGTGTGAGAATGTTTTTTTTTTTGGGGGGTCACTATAAATTGAATCAAAACTGTGAGATTCCAATCATAGTCCATCCAAGTGAAATGTGATATATTTGCCTCTCATTTGTAATTGTTGTTTTTATGAGTATATGAGTCTAACACAAATTTATTTTAAAAAGTGTATAAAAATGCAGGAAAATAAAAAATATATTTTTGATAAATAAAACTGGATGCTGACATTTTGTCTCTCTTGGGGAAATGTCCATTTCGAGTAATACCATTGTATAAATTAGATAGGCCAGATAAGAGGTTGTTTGTATTGTATTTATTCCTAGAGGCTGGCCTGTTCATGTGATCTGTGTTGTGTCTCTCTAGTAACACTTCTATGCATTGATTTGTCGAGACCTGATTTTATAATCATGGGGATGGGGGAGGTAGAGTGAAAATCCTTTCAGTCTCCGTAGTTAACTTTTATAATCAGAAGGGGGAAAGGATCACTTGTCCTGCTTAAACCTTGGGTTCACAAGTCGAGGAACTGGTATCTCCCAACAAATATGACCCTCATACACGTGTATTTAGGTGATATCTCTTCAGCGGTATATACTGGGTACCCGCTTTTCTACACGTGCGTGGGTAATCATTGAGTCATTTTTTGTATTGTGCACCCTCCACCAGGAGGTTTTGCCTTAGGTTTAAGGCAGTAGTGATCGTGGAAAGTGGGGGGTCAAGTGGTGGTGTCGTTATTAAAAGTCCGGACAGCCAGACAGAGGCAATTTAATAAGTCTGGATTCGGACTGTAAATAAAAAATTAGGTGCACTTGCTGAATTGGTTAGGGATTCAAGTGCATTTGGTATATAGGGTTTTTTAAAAATAGGTCAACATGTTTCAGCCTTTGGTAGTCAGAGGATCTTAGGCTTTCGTCAGGACCAATGGGGGTGAATAAATAGTGAAAAAATCGTTGTGAGAAGAAAAGAGGGTTATTGACCTGATTCTTCGTGGGTTAAGGTCTCATTGTACCTGAAAGATAAAACATACACACAAACAGCAACAAACAGGGAGACGGGGTAGGGAAAACACATAATTATGTACAATAGTACCTTTTGTTTTTAAGGAACTAGAAAATGGCAATACTTTCATCATACTCATTTCAGGCGTCAACTCTTCCTTTGTCATACTTCGGTGGGCAGAAAAGACTAATACTGTATTTTGGTGCCCATAGTTTTAACATTGTACTTTCTCAGTGCGTGTTCTATAGTGAGAACTGGTGTAAAATGTGGCCGCTTGTGGTTGCATACACACTGCAGACATACCATGCTTACTTTCACAAATCATTCGAGTGTGTGATTATTACGTGCTAAAATAAATTCTTCACATGCTTTTTTTGACCAAAAGTTGTCCGTGGGTCTTTGTTCGTAAGTGCGTGATGCGTGACTCGAGTGGTACCCAGTGCGCTATGTGCGCTTTGCTTCTAATGCGTACCTTATTTTGTTAGAAGAATTGCTTCCTCGGGGATTTAAGGCTGATCGAGAGAGGCCTTACTAAAGGGGTATTAAAGGAAAGATGTTACAGGGCGCGGTCTTGTACTTGCGGTTTGTTCCTGTGCTCGGCGCGCTCGGATGTCAGCATTACCTTAGTGCCTTCTTACTCCAGTTGAAATTGCAGTTGTCAAGAGTACAGCTCATCGGAGTGGGATTGATTACATAGCCTTGGGAAATAGATATGCAGATTCAGTAGCACTGTATTGTCCTTTGCTGGCCTGCACATTTAATGGAATTTTAACATGTGAGTTTGAGGAGGGCTCTAACTTATCACCCTTGATGAGATACCTGGGACAAATTGAAGAGAGTACAGGAAGATGTTTCAGAGGCGAAACAACAGAATTGGATCAAAGCAGGTTGTGCAAAAAAAAACAAATAAAATGTGGGTGTCTGCGATTGAGAAGCCGGTGTTAGTGGATAGTTTATTTCCAATGACACAGTATTTACAAGGTTAAAGGGACACAAAGACGAGATTATTTTGTCAGAGTTGGATTCATCCCAGATTCAGGATGTTAGCAGAAGTGATGTGTCACAGATGTGTGACATGACAGAAAATAAATGCAGGGGAAAGGGCACGTTGCACTGAGTCACATAGGGAGATTGAGTGGTCCTTTCAACAGAATGCATATGGACTTTGTCAAAATGTCTGTTTGTAATGGCTGAGATACGTCTCATACATAGTATGTGTCTTCTCAAGATGGGTGAAAGACCACCCAACCAGAAAAAATGACGGTCTTACTGTGAAAAACTGTTATTGCGAGAATTGATACCCAGGTATGGCATGCCATATTCTTTAGTGTCAGATAGGGGAACCCATTCTAATAATGAAGCTCTGAAGATGATTTGCAAAGCACTACAAATTGAACAAAGATTGCAATCCTGCTATCGAGCTGTAGCTCCTGGCATTGTCAAGCAGATTAAGAGCACCTTGCTAGAGATATTTAGCACCTGGGTGGATTTACTATCAAAATGAGGTGCTAACTGTCACAATTGATGAACTGTGTTATGCAAGATCTGAGTTGTTTGAACATCTTTTCAACTTTGGGAACCGGACGGCCACATACATGCGGAGGGATATTCATATTCCCAAACCATTACATTGAAACACTTGATTACATGCCGCCTTGTCGATGCCTCTGGTGCATATAGATGCATAGTAACATCAGGAACACGATTCCCCATATACAAAATCTTCTTTGCTGATCTAAATTTCATATTTGCACTTTCAAAAAATCGTCAGCAGATACAGAATCCTTTGAGCCCTGAAGATGTCCCATGTGGGACAAAATGCGTTGGCAAGCACTTCTGTTGTGTATTTTAAAGACTGAAGTGTTTGGAATAAAGAGGACAACATTTTCTACAATCAAAGAATATGAACGTCTGGTGAAATATGATGCACTATTGCTTTTACAAATAGATTGTTTGTGCTTCTTGGGTGCAGGGTTAATTTTGTGCTTACATTACCAAAAACAAGCTGTGCTAGGAAAAATATTTAACAAAAACGAAGTGTACATTTACAAAGAAACTACAAATATTTTAAAATAAAGCATATGAATAACAGAAAGACTGACATTGATTAATTCCTATTTTTTAATTGCATCTTTTTTTTATATATACAAGGCCTTAGTGTGCAGTATAAGTGTAAGGATAACAGTTTTTTACAAGAACACAGAGTAAGGATTGTCTAATCTTGCTGGCTGAAACCTAATCATTTGAAGAAAAAAAGCAGCTTTGTATCATGAGCTTAAACTTCTTACCTGATACTAAAGGAGCATGTACTGCCCTAGAAATGAGTGTGAACATATTATGTGTTCAATCTTCGTAATAACAGTTATTATGATTACTGTAGTATGAGCAGGGTTTTATTTAACATCCAAAAAAGATTTCAAGAATACAATCACTACATAAGAACATATGCATCTGAATGATGAAGAGCAATTGAAAGCCTCATTTGTCGCATACAATCAAGAGGATTACTCAACACACATTTATTTTAGATTATTACAGGAATACACACATTCCATGGAAGCTAAAGACTGTTATGTCTTTGCTCATTTACTGTCATCCGCATCAGAAGAAGTCACCTACTGCCATATGCAGTTACCTTGTAGGATTTCATGTAGCATATTACTTACACTTGTATATAGACGAGAACGCTTTGAATATTTCTATTCTAACTATGACAATACTGTCTAGAGTGATACAAAAGGGGATGATGGACGGAGCGTTTGAGCAAACCAAACACCCACCCCCAGTCAACTGTTCTGGGTTTAATCCATCACCATTCTTTAGCTCACTCAGCCACCCTAGTTCAGACATGACCATTAGCAATTCAGTCTGACCCTGTGGGAACAGTCCAGCCCGAACTGCCAAGCCATGTCTTTCCTGGACCGGAAACAAGCATCCTGGGAACGGTTTCGGATCAATAATCCTCATCAGCCAGGCTATCTTGAATCCAGTGGCCAAGTGAGCAAGGGACTCACGTCAGAGCATACCCTGCCACACTTAGAGCGAACAAAGCGATACAAAAGGGGATGATGGACAGAGCGTTTGAGCAAATCAAACACTCACCCCCAGTCAACTGATCTGGGTTTAATCCATCACCATGCTTTAGCTCACTCAGCCACCCCAGTTCAGACATGGCCATATGCAAATCAGTCTGACCCTGTGCCTCATGGGAACAGTCCAGCCCGAACTGCCAAGCCATGTCTTTCCTGGACCGGAATCAAGCTTCCCAGGACTGGTTTCTGGCATTACAGCCGTCTTCAGCCCGGCTTGCTTGACTCCAGTGGCAAAGTGAGCAAGGGACTCACGTCTGACCATACCCTCCCAACTTAGGGCAAACAAAAAAAAAACAAAGGTGATGATGGACGGAGCGTTGACAATAAAAACACTCACCCCCAGTCAACTGATCTGGGTTTAATCCATCACCGTTCTTTAGAACGGTGATGGATTAAACCCAGATCAGTTGACTGGGGGTGAGTGTTTGCATTGTCAACGCTCCGTCCATCATCACCTTTGGTTTTTCTTTATAATTTCTAGAGTGCCATTGATAAAAAGCAAGAATTTACACTCACAAGAAAATAAATGGACAGATATTGGTATTATTTCATACCACATATACTGTCGGGTTCCGATGTCAGTGAAGGGAGTGATCCGGCGAGAACGCCCATCAGTGATGATGTGAGCTGCGCTTTTCCCCAATTCCCCCAACACTAAACACAGGTAGCGAGGTAAGCAACTACTACCCTATGAGCAGTGTATAGGAGAAAAGGGAATGGGACAAATTAACAAACTGCGCTGGATTGAGGAAACATCACTTGGAGTATCTATGCTTGGTGCAGTGGTGGAACACCCTGTATGCAAAAGAATAGCGAGAGAAAGGTTGGCAAAAACACACACACACCTTCACCTTTATAATGCACTCTAAACTGGTTTAAGGAGTACACACAACTCACATCCCCAGCATCCACTTTGGCAGCAGCACATTTATTGTCAATGTTTCTTGTGGGTGGCCAAAGACCCTGGAGCAAAAGCAGGTACGTTATATGAGGACAAAGTCAAAAGAAGCAGATTCCATAAGTACTCCAAAAACATCAGCAAATAACAAGATAAATAAACAAGATACGATCCCCAGCTCTAGCACCCTAGATCACTTATCTTGCAGGCGAGATGGCAGCAATCCAACACAGGGTACCACTTGCTGAAACTCTCCATGCTGCGTGCGATGTTAAACAAAAGAATCCTGCTTCATGTTACCTCACAGAAGCAGCGGTCGTAATAGCAGGAAGACTCAGGACGCTTCTCAGAGCTGCAAGTGTCCCAGCACCAGAATAAGCAGACTTAACCTGGGAACAGCTTGTGATGAAAGAAACGTTACTGATAATCCGGATGTCCGCAAAGCCAAGTAGCAAGGAAACGCTCCACAAGAAGCCGAAAGCGATCCTCATCAGCATACAGAATTCAGGCAAATCTTGAGGTAGCAAGCAATCCCAGAACGACAAGCAAGGAGCAGCGGAGCGGATCTGGCTATGTACTGTCTACCCATTCAGCTGACTTCCGCTGCTGCATCCTTCACCATGCCCCTTGGATGCTGGGAAATGTAATTTCCCCTAGAAGTCGGCTCCCAGAAATCCTGCAATACAAACAACAGACCAATATGTGCCTGCGCCTGCCACGCTGCCTAACCCCCAATATGATCATGACATAGCCCTACAGATCGTTTGAAAGTTTAGCAGAAAAATGTAACCTGCTTGATGTGCCCATTAGAGAAAGTTTTTATTATGGCTTTAGCAACAAGGAACACTAACATAACAGGTAGCAAATACCTACATAATGATCTTTTTAAAAGAAATTGGAAGAAAGAAAAGGATTAATTTACAAAGAGAATGGTTTATCCAAAATTAGGATTAGACAGCCAACACCAAGGGTAAATTTGTTTTTTACAGAAGGATACCAAAGCAAACCAGACATGTGGGGATTAGTAGTTGTGAACATACATTTGAATTGATAGGAGAAGAATCTGCAATTCTGGGAGTTTATTTTGTTTGTGGACCAAATGCTTAGTTTCTTTTGCCTGCTGATTGGGTGGGTATTTATTATTTAGGAGTACTATTTCCTAAAATGTACCATGTGACTAGTATAAATGCATTAACAATCAATTAGTAGGAGACATTTTTCCAGCAATCATTCCACCAGTAGGAGTCATTTTAAATGATGAAAGTCAACAATCTGGCAACAATCTCTTCTGGCACACTGCTAGTAGTAAACACTGAGCTGATTGCCATACGAGCAATTGTTTTTTCAAGATCGCTTAGTATTAGATATATTACTCACAGAAAAAGGCAGAGTCTGTAAAATGCTTAAATTAACTCATTGCTGCTCTTATATACCTCATGAGAGTAAGAAGATCGAGGAGTATGCAAAGAACATTTTAGATTTAAAACATGAATTAGCAGAATTGGAAAAACCTAGGGCCATATTACACAAAGTGCCCTGGGGTGCAACCAGCTTTTCCACTTGCTATGCATGCCCCTGGGGTTGCATAGTATCCTTTTCTCTGTGCCCTGCCACCTAATAGCGAACTGCAACTGAATAGGCAGCTCTTATGGCAGCAGGCCAAGGGGGAGAAGGGGTCGTATGGACCCCCTAGACATGTGCTTTTAGGCAGGTGCAGTCATTCACTGCACCCACCTTCAAGGAGATCTCACACCCCTCTTAAAAGTGCTATTGCTGCCTGCACAGTGAAATACGGAGTGGATCCTTTTAAGAGGCTCCGTATTTCACTTGAATGCCCTGCTTTGCTGCTTTGCTGCTGCCCTGTTGGCAGCACATTCAATATGATTCTGCACACTCTCCTTGTTTGCATAGGGCACACCTTTTGAAAGGTGTGCCTGGCGCAAACAGGGTAAATACAAAAAAGGTACATGAATCGTATAGTGTAATACAGCCGTTAGTGTTTTAGAACATTTGAGACAAGGAGTTAATACAATTGGAAATTGGATTGGTGCTGTAGAACAAGGTATTTTAAAGGCTATACCATGACCAGTGCTAGCAGTAGTGCTATGCTTGATTTATTTGCAGCCGTGGTCCATGCAGGTAACAACAGGGGGGGCGGTAGGGCTCAGTTAGGGAGGATTACGAGGGATGATGCCAAGGGGAAATAAAATATATAATTCATTTTCCCTCTGCATTGTCCCTTGAAATCCCCCCAACCCGGCACCACCACTCCACTGCTGTTACCTGCATGGACTGCGACTGTTTATTTGTATGTTTTAGTCAAAGGCTGTAAATATACTTACACAAAAAAAGAAAAGAGAAACGAACAAGAAATTAGAATAAAGAAATTATTAATACAGTATGCTAAATGTGTGGTGAAAAGTGTAATGTTAACGTTAAACTGACACACATTTGAAATGTGCTAATTCACAGTAGGTAATCATTATTATTCATGTAGGCCACACACAAAACCCTGACAAGTTTTAGCTAGTTAAAAAGAAGTTTGTATTGCTGAAATCTCATTTAGAGGCTTGCCCTTATAATGACATGCTTAGGGATTTGGGGGCCGATTCACAGAACGAATGTAAGACAAAATCCTAAACTTACTACATTTGGTATTCAGAGAAGGCATTTAGTAGTAGTAAAATTAGGATTTTGTCTTAAGCTTGACTTAAGACAAACTTAAGATAGACTTAAGACAACCTTAAGACAGACTTAAGACAGACTTAAGACAAACTTAAGACAAAATCCTAACCTAAGTCTGTCTTAAGTCTGTCTTAAGTCTTTCTTAAGTTTGTCTTAAGTCTGTCTTAAGTCTGTCTTAAGTTTGTCTTAAGTTTGTCTTAAGTCAAACTTAATACAAAATCATAACTTTACTACTACTGAATGCCTTCTGTGAATACCAAAATTAGTAAGATTAGGATTTTGTCTTAAGTTAGTTCTGTGAATCGGGCCCGTTGTCTTAACTGCAGAATTTTCTTATTCAACAAAAAATATTATTTTACTATGCAACATTTGTTCTTGAAGGTCATAAACTTCCTATTTCTTAATGTTTCATATAAGAAATAAAGACATTAGCTCGTGCATTTAAACAATAAATAACTGTTGTTTAGATTAAAAGAATATTTTATCTAACCAAGATTAGTCTTTCAGTAATTAGTTAATTGTTCTTCCAGTGAAACAAGTAGAGACATAGAAGGTCAAAGGATGTGAGAAGCCTATATGAACTATGCCTAATGTTTCCAGAATCTAACCTTGCAAGACTGTCTGTAGCTAACAACATGATAAAAGGTTTAATCCACATGTATTTCCATGGGAACGGAGAAGCAGAACTTTCTTACCCGAGAACTCTGTCTTTTTCTTAGGCCATGGAGGATAAAGCCAGCAACAATGTTTTCGATATATGTTCTTGACTTTTATATTAGTGTTTTCCTATGTAGAGTGAGCACATTTTCTTCTTTTCTTGAAGGATTGACCCATACCTTTGACAATGGGAGCTACTGCTGCTATTGTTTCCCTCCTTTACCTGACTTTCCTTGGATTCAACAGTTTGCTAGTGCAACTGTACGCTGATCTGAGACTGGGCTTGTGAATGGATTTTTATTGGTAATTCTGCTATTTAACTTGATTTCGAAGCTATATGCTCCTTGATTTCACTTTTTTTCAATTTAATTTCCAACTCTATGGGTTCTTAATAAACTAAAACTTTGATCCTGATTTATATAGAATACAGAATGTATGTAATGTATGGAACATGCTTAAATACATTGATACTGATGTATCTAAACAAATTCTAAAACATTTTTAGATGATGAGATTTCTGAAAACTTAACTGATTGATGTACTAACTGAATAAAGATAACAAATAAACACATCTTTATTAATCTCTTTTTAAATGAAAATACAACTCTAATCATTGACTGAAATTAAACTATTATTTATTTGAGATGTGTGAGTTTCTCCTGCACTTCAAATGCACCGTTCTACGTTCCCATACCGCGATATCATTTCCTTGTTTTTTTGAGGTGTGTAAATGGTGTTCTCCAACAACTAACAACTGAAGAAAAGAAGCCAAAGACTCACTGTTAGAAACGGGGGGTCTCTAGTTGGTAAAGGTTTGCACCTTTGTCCAAGTAGGGACCCTTCCTTCTAGTCAGGGTTAGGGGGGTACAGTACTGAAATAACCCCTGCTCATCCCCCTGGGAGCTTGGCACGAGCAGTCAGGCTTATTTCAGACGCAGTATGTAAAGCATGTGCACATATCTATCAGTAATACAATGAAAACGCTACAAAAGGACACCACATCAGTTTTAGAAAAATAAATAATATTGTATCCTTGTAAACAAGTCCAAAAATGATAAAACCCCACCATACAGTTCTCAGAAATCTCAATACTCAAAAATAGACTTAAAATGCAGTTCCTTGAAGGTGATAGCTCTGTGCTGGGCTTTCACAGTGCTGTGAACAACAAATCCAAACTGTTCTGGCTGACCGCTGCATTGTGGGCCAGCTACGGTGTCGGAAAGACCTGCAAAAAAGTACCTTTAGAAATGCAGGGTTTTGGTGACCTCTCGTTGAACTCCGAAGAGCCAGCGTCCATAGACGTCAGTTCCAGAAGTTAGCGCAGGACTCTTTGGGCACTTGAAGTCACACACGTTGTAGATCGAACTCCTCGCAGCTGAAGTCAGGAGCGTCAGCATCGACAGGCCCCAGGGTGGCAGTGCGAAGTGCAGTGGCACAGCCTGCGGTGCCCTCAGGTCACAATGCAGACAGCGACTCGTGATGGTCACCCAGTAGCATTGGTGAGACCAGGACTGAGGTGGGAAGTGATGCAGTGCTTGCCATGGTGCTGGCAGCACACGCTGCAAGCAGTGGCATCATCATTGCAGGAGCGTTGTCGTCGGTTGATAAATTGGAGTGAAGTAAGTAGACCACAACTGGAAGATGGTAATAACAGTTTATTTCTACAAGTAAAGACGCACCCTATGCAGGTGGTGCCTGGGTTCTCAGTTAAGTCGCCAACGTTCCACAGCAGCCTTCACTGCAACATTCCATGGGGAATACCAACTTGGCAGAATGGCGGGGGGAAAGAGGCAACACAGGGGACATACTAATGTAGGTTACAACACCTCTTCCTTTCTAAGGGAAGAGAGAATACATAATAAAGAAAAGAGGTACCCAATGGTGGTGAAGGTAAGCACCCCTACAGCAGATGAGTGTAAACCTGTGAGGGGGAGAAACTATGGTTACTCTGTGTGATACTCCCTCTGCCTCTTGGGAGGTTGGCGTATCCTAGACCCTCTTCTCAAAGGAGACCCCTCTTCTTGCCCTACCTGAGACTCCTCTCTGACACCGCCTCTAGTAACCTCTCTGCTGTCCTCGGTGGCTCTAGAGGAGCCTGAAGCCACTCTGTCCATATCCACATCTTACAATCCTCCAAGATGACAACATTTCTCCCAACTTCTTTAATCCTTTCTGGGGTAAAGAATTTGTCTCCTTTTCTGCCTAGACTTTAGGGTTCCTTATGTGAACCATCTGGCCTGGTTTAAAATCCCTCTCTTTGGTACCCCACTTTTGATCATACCACGTTTTGTATTTCTCTTGACGTGTCCAAACCTTCTTCTTGAAATCCTCCCCATCGATCACTACGGGCTCTTTGGGACACAACCAGTTGGGAGACACTTTTGAGCCTGCCTTCCTTCCTCTTAACAGTTCAAAGGGTGAGTACCCAGTGCTGAGACAGGGTGTAGTATGATACGCCCATAACATGTCTCTGATGGCCAATTCCACTTTTATTCCAGATCTCACTGCCAATTGTATACACTCCTTCAACAATCTGTTAGCCCTTTCTACCTTCCCATTGGCCTCTGGACAGTATAGAGGAGTGCGTATGTGGCGCACAGCCATGTCTTTAAGAAATTCTCTCATCTCCTCTGATACTAACTGTACCCCGTTGTCTGCCACTATGGTAGATGGAATTCCTTCTTTAGAGAAAATGTCACTAAGGAACTCTATTATGGCTTTGGTGTTGATATTATTTACAAATTTGCAGTGTATCCAGTTGGAATAATAATCTACCATCACCAACAGATACCAATCTAGAGATCCTTTAACATGTATGGGTCCTGTAATGTCAAATCCTACCTTGTCCCACGGTGCCTCAGGGATCTGCACTGGACTAAGTGGAGACTTTCTTACAATTCTAGATTTGTCACTCAGACTACATGCATGACAATCCTTAAGGTTTTCTTCCATCAACTGATCCTTTTTCGGGAACCAATACTCTGATCTCAATCTCACCTTGCAGAGGCTTCTGCCTAAATGTCCCTCGTGAGTGAGATCAATTAATTTACCTTGTAAACCTTCTGGAGGAACAATTCTCCCTGCTTTGTACAGATTATCCCCCACAATAGATAGAGCATCTCTAACATTCCAAAATGTTTGTAAATCACCAGAAAGATCTGTACATTTGTCAGGCCACCCTTCAATTATGCATCTTTTAACTTCTTTGATCACATTATCTTTTCCCAAACTCTCCTCCCACAGTTCCTTGTCGACTGCTGGAGATCTTATTCCTAAAACTTTGTCCACATCTTTGTTCTCCTCTGCCCCCACTTGGATAGGAGCCCTTGCCAAAAAATCGGCTACTCTGTTTTGTTGTCCTGGAACATGTACCATTATAAAATTGTACCCTTGGAGACCAATGGACCACTTAGCAATCCTTGGCGTCATATTTTCAACCTCCTTTTTACTGAACATTGACAAGAGAGGTTTATGATCCGTGTGAATTTCAAAGGGCAGTACCCAAGCAAAGAAACTGAAGTGTTTCACAGCCCAGAATACTGCAAGGGCCTCTTTTTCTACTGTTGAATAATTCAGTTCAGCCCCCGTGAGTGCTCTAGACGCGAACGCCACAATATTTATCTTCGACCCCTGCCTTTGGGCCAGGGTTGCCCCAATACCTTTTGCACTCACGTCTGTTGTTATTATGGTGTCTTTCTCTACATTTAACTTTCCTTTTTTTTTTTTTTTTTTTTTTTTTTTACCCAAGACATGTTTCACCCTGATGGTAATGATGGAAATACCCACTATTCTTTCCCTTTTTTTTTTTTCCTTTTTTTTTAATTGAGATGATTCAGGTATTTAAATTAGTTACATTCCATAAATTCTTACACATATCAAATTCATTATACAGTCATTATACAATAATGATAAGTACTCAGAAGGATATTAGGATCAGGGTGCTCATACAAAAGTGGAAGGAATAATAAAACATAATTTTAAAAGAAAACACAATCTTCATATAAATCAGACAGTCTTATAAATTATTTTCATCTTATCAATATCTAAATTCCCTCCCTTTTCTAACTGGAGCCCAAATTTTCTTACCAAAATCACATTTTTTCCTCCCCTTAAACTCATAAAGACATTCTTCAATGTTGTGCATTCCTAACAATCTTGAGAGCCATTGTTGGAAGGTCGGTGGATAAGGATCCTTCCATCCCGCTGAAATTAAAAGACGAAATACAGCAACAGAAATAAAGACAAGAGCTTCCGCATCGCCATTTGTCTTCATTTTTCCGTCAATACCCACTAAAACCCTTGTAGGGGATAGAACGATGTTTTGTTCTAGCAGCCCCTCTAAAAATAGCTGTATCCCTTTAATAATTGGTGTCAAACTCGGGCAGTTATAAAACATATGGAGTAAATCTGCCGGTCCCATATCACACCTAGGGCATCTATCATTATCTCTCACTCCCCAGGAAAACAGCTTTGATGGGGTGAAATACAGGTTAAACAGGGTCTTGTAGTGCTGAGCCCTTAGGTTTGAGGAGCGAATTTTTTTTTATTTAACACCTTAGGAGCTCGTAAACAAACCTCCCCAGTGCTGCGCTGTCCATTATCCAGTGCTGAACTGGACGTCCAGCGGTCGCACGCAGCACTGGGGAGGTAGTGCCCGTGACGACCGTTGGCCGACGGCAGCACCTAAAGGGTTAATACTAGAGCTAGATCCAGGTCAACGTCCGGGTCCCCTAGTTTATGAGCTAGAGTGGATTCGACCTTATCCATATCATCATCTAACTCCTGCAATAGGTTACCATAACAAATTTTAATTTTCTTACCTCCATTTTTCAGATAATTGACTGCTATATGGCTCACCAGAGGAAATAACATAAGCCTAAGTGATCTGATTGTTTGGGCCAATTGTACATGAAGTAACCAATGACTAGATGGAAGCCCAAATTTTTGTTGTAATGTATTAAAATCGATAATCTCATCGCCCAATACGACATCACCTAGACACTTAATTCCCTTCTCCCTCCAAAATTGGCTATTGACATTTTGGCCTAGGTGCGCAAAAGTAGTAGATTTCCATATATCTATATTTTCGTGGATTTTTGGAATCTTTAGATATTTCCCCACAGACTTCCAAATTCCCCATACAGCCAATAAGATCTTGCATCTAGATCTCTTATAAAATCTCCTTTCAACCTCTCGCATCAGTAAACCCACTGCCTTCCTACCAACTAAAAGCTCATAGATAGTGGGGATTGTTTGAATATCAGGTGGAGGTTCAACTGATCCATCATCCTGTTTAAACAATATATTCATTTGTACTAACAGGCACGTCCAGTGATACAACCTGATATTGGGCATAGCCTGGCCACCCCTCATGAGTGGTAAGGAGAGACGAGCCAACGACCTTCTAACTCTCCCGTACTGCCAAATGAATCGGATAAGTGTTCCTTCAATCTTCCTAATTGTCCCCTCCTCCAACTGCAGTGGTATGGCGCGGAAGAGGTAGAGCAGCTTGGGAAACATAGTCATTTTTATAACATTTACCCTACCGATCAGTGATAAATGTAGCACATCAATCCTCCTCAGCTCCCTCTCAATTGACTCTAATAGTGGATAGTAATTATCCGAAATGATCTTGTTAACATTAGTATTTATTCTTAACCCTAAGTATACTGCTGAGTCCACATATCTATGATCCAGTTTAACAATGTTATTTGTGCAGATGATTTGTGTTTTTTCCTCATTTAAACGGTATCCTGACTGTGCACCGAAATCCTTGGCCAGTTGACTAATCTCCACCATTGCTTGTTGGGGGGCAGTTGTAATAATTGCCAAATCATCGGCATATGCCAAGATTTTGGTTGTATAGCTATTGAGTTTTACCGGGATGATCTGTTCAAACATCAATATTTTTTGGATTAGGGGATCTATATATAGTGAGAATAGTATCGGGGAGCATGGACAACCTTGCCGAGTACCTCTTTTGATTATTATTTTGTCAGAGTTTTGCCCCATGACCATGATCCTTGCGACCGGATCTCTGTACATAGCCTTGATCGCCTTCAGACTTTTCTTACCAAACCCCCTACCAACCAAGATCCCCCATAAACACTCCCATGTCACCCGATCAAATGCTTTCTCAGCATCTAGAAGGATCATGGCCATGTCCTCACCCCTGGCAGCATAGGCATCGAACAGAGCTATAGCCCGTCTTATATGATCTGTAGTATCACGGCCTGGCATGAACCCATGCTGCCAGGGGGAAACCAACTGACCTATGATCCTTCCCAACCTTATCGCCCATATCTTAGAATATAGTTTTGTATCAGAGTTTATGAGGGAGATCGGGCGATAGGAGCCTGTATTGTTTTTAGGTTTTCCTTTTTTGTGGAATACAACAATATTTGTCTCTTTCCACGTTTCGGGAATTACCCCTGAGTACACTATCCCATTAAATAAATCCAACAATATTGGGGCGATTTCTTCCTCTAGGCACTTATACAGCTCCAGTGGAATGCAGTCAGGTCCTGCTGCTTTACCAGCAGCTAGTTCCTGTAGCGCTGTTTTTACCTTCATTAGTGTCAGGTCAGATTCCAATAACTCCCTACTTTTTTCATCTAGTTTAGGACCTTCATCTTTTAAATTATGATTCGGTGCCGTCCCGCCGCCCTCTTCATCATATTGCTTTTGGTAGAAGGTCTGAAAAACTTTCAAGATCTTCTCTGGTTCAGTATGGTCCGTCCCATTTTCATGTAAACATTGGATAATATTTTTGGATCTCTCCTGCCTAATTCGCAGTGCTAGTACTCTTCCTGCTTGTTCCCCTGTTTCATACCGACTTGCTCTTGAGGACTGATATTCTCTAGATTCCTTCTGTGTAACAAGCCCCTGGAGATCCGCTTTTATAATATTAATTCTATTTAAGCTTGCCTGCCCATCGATCCGCTGACCTATATCTTGGATATGCTGTGTTTCTGCTAGTACAGATTATCCCCCACAATAGATAGAGCATCTCTAACATTCCAAAATGTTTGTAAATCACCAGAAAGATCTGTACATTTGTCAGGCCACCCTTCAATTATGCATCTTTTAACTTCTTTGATCACATTATTTTTTCCCAAACTCTCCTCCCACAGTTCCTTGTCGACTGCTGGAGATCTTATTTCTAAAAACTTTGTCCACATCTTTGTTCTCCTCTGCCCCCACTTGGATAGGAGCCCTCGCCAAAAAATCGGCTACTCTGTTCTGTTGTCCTGGAACATGTACCATTATAAAATTGTACCCTTGGAGACCAATGGACCACTTAGCAATCCGTGGCGTCATATTTTCAACCTCCTTTTTACTGAACATTGACAAGAGAGGTTTATGATCCGTGTGAATTTCAAAGGGCAGTACCCAAGCAAAGAAACTGAAGTGTTTCACAGCCCAGAATACTGCAAGGGCCTCTTTTTCTACTGTTGAATAATTCAGTTCAGCCCCCGTGAGTGCTCTAGACGCGAATGCCACAATATTTATCTTCGACCCCTGCCTTTGTGCCAGGGTTGCCCCAATACCTTTTGCACTCGCGTCTGTTGTTATTATGGTGTCTTTCTCTACATTTAACTTTCGATTAAAAGGCGCTGAGATGATGGATTCCTTGATCCTACCTAGGGCCTTCTCTTGGTTCTCTCTCCATGTAAATTTCACATCTTTCTTTATAAGATCTCTTAGTGGTTGAGAGATCATAGCAAAATCCTTAATGTACTTCGACATGTATTCTGCCAGTCCAAGGAATGCTAGGATTTCCTCTTTGTTAGTTGGAACAGGGGCTCTCTTGACTGCTTCCACTAAGTCTATCTTTGGTTTTATTCCCTCTTCAGAAATCGTATGCACGAGATAATCAACTGAGGATACCCCAAGCTTGCATTTACTCTTTTTTGTCGTGAATCCAACCTTTCTTAGATCCTTCAGAACATTATTTGCATTCAAATTGTGTTCACTTTCATTTGAGCCGTAAACCAGTATGTCGTCCTGAAAGCATAAAGTCTTCTTGCAATCCTTTAAAACATGCTGCATCACCCTCTGGAACGCTGAGGCTGCCGATGCCAAACCAAAAGGCATCCTCAAAAATTTGAAGTTTCCAAATGGAGTAGTGAATGCTGTAAGGTGTTGAGAATCCGGATGCAATTTGATCTGACAATAAGCCGAGGATAAATCCAGGACACTGAAAAATTTGGCTCCTTCAATAGTGCTCAACATTTCATTTATCCTCGGGAGAGGATGTCTGTCTACTTGAATGTTTGAGTTCAGAGACCTCAAATCCACACATAGTCTTATGTTCCGCCCACCATCCTTAGTCGTGATGACAATGGGCGCCAACCATGCGGAGCTTTCTATTTCTTGGATTACGCCTTGATTTTTCAACTTCTCAATTTCCAGTCTTAGAGGCTCTCTCATCATCAAAGGAATAGAACGAGTTTTGTGAACCACAGGTACTGCCCCTTCCTTAAGAACAATTCTATGCAAGTAATTCTTTAGCAATCCTAGCTTATCATTAAATACTTCTGGGAATTCATCTATTAAGTTAGTACCAATTGCCGGTGGTTCAATCAACAACACTTTTTGCAACAACATGAAAAGGGGCATCCCCGAAGGATAAAAAACACACATATAAAGTCAACCAAAAACCCACAGAGCAGCTATTTTACTTTGGAAAATTAATTTTTATATAATCATTTTTAGTAAGATTCTCATAACAATGAACACAGAAAAATTCATATTAATCAGCTTCTAATACAAAAAATGTCATTAGGTTGTGACGCAAAAGAAGAACATCAGCCCAAGAACTAATAGGACAGTAAAAACATGACGCACAATTCAGTCATTCATTTAATCAACCACAGACTCACTATCATACAATACATACATTCATACTCAATTAAAGCATCATTTCATCATACAGTTGAGGAAAAGCGCTGACGCGCGTTTCGGAAAAGAATGTTATTTAGAAAATTCCTTCATCAGGGCGCATATCAGCAATCCATTAATCAGCACAGTCTTTAGAGATTCAGTTTGTATTGTAAAGTCTATTTATCAAGTGATTAATGGTCTCAATTAGGGCTGACGAAGCATATCTGTGGGTAAAAGGGGAGAATACAAAAGAAAAAAATGTACACTATGGACAACAGTTCCAGGTCATAATCGTGGGCATTCAGTGTTCAGTCATGCATACTAAAACACATAAACTCACATCATTCATTGAGAGCCAAGGGATTGTCTCTATAAGTATCTTACAGCCCTAAGTGAAGAGTAGGGGTTTAAAAAGGTGTAGAAAGGATCATACCCAGACAGAGAAAAGAGGGAAAAGTTGGTATACACACCTCAAAGCACGGCGTTGCTAGATATTCCTTGAGTGTTTAAAAGGGACACACATCTCAAAAAAGTTCAACGAGACTCGGTTGATGGGGGAGGGATATTAGACAGATCACGCTGTTCCGCATATCTGTTTATAGAGAGAACACAATAGAGGGGTCTATTAACAACACCTACATGGATGCTATGTGTGTCTACAATAGGTTAACGAGTTTACGAAGAGGGATAGGGAATCCATGGGAATTCCTAACACCATGGACATTTTAAGGTCTAAAAAATATGACCGTATCGCACTACTCCAATATGGCGGCGCACTGTTTTACGTGTCGACCAAGATGGAAGGCGACTATCTCAATCCAGTGCACAGCGCTGTTCGGAAGTGCTTTCAACTATAAACTCCAAGTGTTTCCTCCTTCAATAAACAACGCACAATATCATAGAAGAGTCCCCATGCTTATATCGATAACAAGATATAATCATAGGGAAAATGCAGGCCCGTTGATGCGGGTGAGATAGGCACAAAATAATAAACACAATCTAAATAGATGTAACACGCACTGTTTAAAGTCGGGAGAGTTGATCCGAACCTATTTTAAAACAGGCCCGGTATATCCCGTATAGTTGGCAGCACTCAAGAAAGGGCATAGAGTCTGCAGATGTTCCGGTACCGTTAAACAATTAAACGGAGTATGAAATGAAAAGTTTCTCCAAAGTACCTGGTAATGGCTAAAGAGACACATGTAGTTGTTTTAAGATAATCGATCCATGCCGGGAAATCACTGCTCCCCGTGGCGAGTTCTCCTACAAGATAAAAGAATGTGTCTAAGAGTGGAAACATGAGCATACCGAGAGGAATAAAGTGAGAAGGGAGAATAAGATGAAGGAGTGAGAAGCCAGTTACCTGAACGGCGAATAAGTGCGTGGATTCAATCCGACGTGTAGCGAGAGCCCTCCGCATACATTCGGAGGCAAGGTAACAACAGAGATCGGAGAAATGGCTCTCCCATAAGTACCATTTGGTTTGAACCTCATGCAGAGCACCTGGAGTCTATGCTAAGTCGGATGACTAGAACGCTACTGGCGGGTAAGCGGAAATGGAAAAATGGCGGTCATACGGAAAGATTGTCGTGGCTCAAGTGGAGACAAGGGAGAGAATGTGCCCCAGGAATAAAGGTCAATTTACAAAATGAGGGGGAAAGGGAGAGCCGGAATATTAAATCTACATGGGTAAAGGAAAAATCCTCTACTAATAAATAGGAAACATAGTACCATGAACATAGATGACAGACTAGTTCTAAGGAATAGCAAAGAGAGAGACCGCTATAATATTTAAATAATTGCAATTTCCGACGGTAAATTTTTGTTTCAGCCTGTGACAGCTGTGTTGAGGGTAAAAATCCAGAACACTTCTCTTTTGCCTCTTAGAGCATCCATATTGCCATCGTGGGGGCAATGTATAGGTTCCAAGATGAGCCATTTGAGATCCTCCAGAGAATGTTTCACTTCTTTCCAGTGGGCCACCAATGGCGCCCCTGCACGTGATTTCCTAATGGATGATTTGTGTTCAGAGAAACGTGTTCTGAACTCTCTCCCAGTCTCGCCAACATATCCTTTGGAATAAGGACAGAGGAGGAGATATATGACATTGCTAGTTTGGCAGTTGGTCATTTCTTTGAATTGGATTTTTCTTTTTCCCCACGTAAGTTAGTGGGTAGTCGTAACATGGTCGCACGCGTGACAGCCACCACACCTATGGCTTCCAGTGATCGGGTTGGTGCCAATGATACTTCTCTGGCTCAAACCAGGTGTTTTGGGGAGAGTAGAACTAACCAGAGCATTTCTCAGGTTTCTTTCCATCTAAAGGCGAAAATGTGTTTGTTCAGTTGTTCAGCTGTCTTATCTGTGTTTAGGATGTGCCATTGGGAATTAATGAAGGATCTGAGTTTGTTATTGAAATTCGAATGTATGGTAACAACCACTAATTTCTGTTCCTCCTTTCTGTCTTTAGGGCTCAGGAGGGCTTCGCGGTTGAAATATTTGGCCCTCTTATAGGAATCCCTTATCAATCTGAGAGGGTAGCCCCGCTCCAGGAGCTTATTTTTAAGTTGAGAGGCATGAATTTCAAAATTCCTGATATCCGTACAATTACGGCGAAGCCTCAAAAACTGACCAAAAGGAATACTATTCCTCTGGCTCCGCGGATGATAACTATCGTAGAGGAGTAGAGTATTGAGGGCAGTCGGTTTAGTGTAAAGGGAGACTTCAATCTGCTGGTTGTTGGTTTGAATCCATACTTCAAGAAATTCAATTCTAGTGGAGCTGGTGTTAACACTGAATTTCAAGTGTGGGTCACAGAGGTTAATCCACATGATAAAATTCATGGAGCTGTTCCTGTGGGCTCCTCCAGATGAAGGAGATATCATCTATAAAGCGATTGTAGTTGGTGACATTTTCAAAGAAAGGAGCAATCTCATTATAGATGAATCTTTCTTCGAAGGCTCCCATGTATGCGTTAGCCACATTAGGGGCACAGGCCGCACCCATACTAATGCCAAGCACTTGGTGATAGATCACTTTATCGAACTCAAAGTAATTTTCTTTGAGAACAATGGCCAGACATTCCAGAATAAAGAGTTTCTCTGACGGACAATCTGAGCCATCCAGCATCTTCTTGACTGCCTCTAAGACACCCACCTGGGGAATGTTTGTGTACAACACCCCGATATCCATCGAGACCAGTATGTCGGTATCACTATTGAAGTCAAGGCCCTCAATCTTGGTGATGAGATGACCAGTATCGCGTACATAGGCGGGTAGGCGACAGATGATAGGTTAGAGGCAAGCGTCCACAAATTTGGACAGGGGTTCCGTGAGTGACCCAATAGTAGACACAATGGGTCGGTAAGGAGGAGTTTGAAGATCTTTGTGCATTTTCGGTACCCCATATAGGACCAGAATTTTGAAAAAGGTTTTGTTAAAAAAGTCAAATTCTTGGTCACAAGTAGAGCCTCCTTGCAACGCAGCATGTGTTACATTGGGGATCTCCGTCTTGATTTTTGTAGATGGGTAAGAGGCCACCCTATGATAGTGTTCAGGGTGGTTGAGCATAGAACGGAATTGTTCCTTATAGTCCAGACTGTCGTGGATCGCAATTCCCCCGCCCTTGTCACTCGGTTTAACAGTGAGTGTGTGGTTGGAAGACAGTTTTTTAAGGGCTAGACACTCATCATAGTTCAAATTGTAAGTAGGTTTAGGAACAAATTTGGTCATGCTTTAAATTTTAGCATATACACTTTTCTCAAATATGCCCACCTCTGGACCTACCTGATCCAAAGTAGGTGTAAATACAGAGGTGGGTCAGAAATGTTGTTATTAGGTAGCGTTTCTTGGCCAGAGAAAAATGTCCTCAACCTAATTTTCCGAAAGAAGGCCTGTACATCTTTAGTCAATTCAAAGGCATTAAAAGGAGAACTAGGGACTAATGAGATTCCACGTGATAGAAGGTCAATAGTGCTATTATCCAAGGTTTTTTTTGACAAATTGAAGATGGGCATGAGGTCAGAGTTGTTAGGTACTTTCACTCCCTCCAATATTGGTTCCTCCTTGTTTCCAGAAAACGAGTCTGATTCTCTGGGTATTGATGTCTCCCCCATTCCTGATTGTCTGGGTATTGCTCTCGTCCTCTTTCCTGGGGTCTGAATCTGACCCGGTTCGTGCCTCGGCGGTTCCCTAAAAAACGGTTCGATCGTTGGGGGCCATCAAATTGGGCCCGTCTGTTAGGGAAATTATCAGTGGAGCTGGATCCCCCTTCATTCTCTGACTCAGATGTGTCGGAGAAGGTACAGATCTTCCTATTTGACCAGTGTTGTTGGTCCCCCTGTTGGTTAGTATCTCTGGTGGAATAATATTGGGTATTGAGATATGGGTATACCTTCTCCTCTGAGAAATAACGGATGTCTTTTTTCAACTTGTCTGTTTTTCTTCGGATAATGTAATCATTGAAGGAATCAAGCTCAAGGTTGACTTCCTCCAATTTTTGTTTAACATTCTCCACTGCATTATTTTTGAGGAGGGATTCCTCCATTTAAGCAATCTCCTTAAGGAGACCTGACACAACCTCTCTAGCAGTATCTATAATAAGTAGCATCAGGTCCCTTGAGCATCGATTTGCAATAAGAGACCATCTCTC
Source organism: Lissotriton helveticus (assembly GCF_964261635.1). Taxonomy (NCBI): domain Eukaryota; kingdom Metazoa; phylum Chordata; class Amphibia; order Caudata; family Salamandridae; genus Lissotriton; species Lissotriton helveticus. Next base: position 1,618,099,700 of record NC_136069.1, read on the forward strand.
AAGGAACAATCGAATCTCTACAAATAGTCCTGGGATATTCCTAACCCGGAGACCATTGGGTATGACTCCTGCTTTAAGATACTGGATCATAAATTCAGCGTGTGACTCAGTCCTTCTTGTTTTTTTCTTTAGATTGAGAAGTTTGAGCCACTCATCATTTGATCCTTTATTAATTTGTCAATCAACAACACTTGCTCACTGTTGTTAGGATCTAGAATGATACATAGTTCCCTCTGGTGTCTCCACCCAAGTAAACATGAACCTTGTTTAGTTATATATACTTTTCCCACTGTGTGTCTGTCTTTAAACGCAATTCTCTTTCTTGCCATGCCCACTAACGGTATACGTCCTTTACTGTAACCTGCAGGACAAATGTCTGGTTTTTCCATTTCTGTGTAACCAGTAGGAAACATTTTCTCAAAAAACCCCTCATCAACTAACATGAATGGTGAGCAAGAATCTGCATACATGACAATTCTTTGACCATCTAAGCTCACATCACAAGTGGGGTATTGTATAGCTTCTTCTGCCTCAGACTCCTTAGTCTGAAAAATGAAACTTTTAGATGCTTCCTTCTCTCCCTCTGGACTTTCTACCCATTGTACTTTTGAACCAAACACATTGCATACCTTGGAGAAATGTCCTCTTCTATTGCACTTTCTACACATCATGTTCCTAGCTGGACATTTCCAACTCTTAGCTAAATGATTACCACTGCCGCATCTAAAGCATTGAAAATGTTCACTTACAACATTCTCTTAGCTTCCTCCTTGTTCTTCAATCCCACCTTGCAAACTGCTTCCTCATTACTAGACACTTTAGACTCTCCCATGGCTGTGTGTTCCAGACCTTTTGCTATGCTAATAGCTTCCTCCAAATCAGGATTCCTGGTGAGGAGCTCCTACTGTACCTTCTGGTCGTTCGTACATCTGACTAACTGGTCCCTTATCATGGAATCCGTTAAATCTCCAAATTCACAAGTTGCTGACATTCCTCTAAGTACTGCTATATATGATGACACCTTTTCTTCTTTCTTTTGAACTCTTTTGTAAAACTTATGTCTCTCCAGTACTACGTTTACCTTAATCCCGAAATGTGTCTTAAGCTTCCTTAATGTGTACTCATACACGTCACCCCCGCCTTCTTCCTCAGGCACTTCGTCTTCAACTGACCTCCCTGTGATATCTTGAAAACTTTTCCTTCCTTCTATTCCTAAATTGTGCAACAAGATGTGTTGTTTCCTGACACTAGAGAAATGTCCTCCTCCTATTAGGTAAAATTTAAATATACCTTCCCACCTCTTCCACGGTATGTCAGGCTCCCCTTGCTCAATTAAAAATGGGGGTGGTTGGTTCATGCCTACACCTGCCATGTCAGGTGGTGTATAATGGAAATTAGAGAAGGAGAACAACACCAGTGAAAACTACCTGAAGATGAACCAGAAACCACAATAACTATTTTGTTTGTGAAAGGGTTACAACACATGTACACTGCTTGAGTGATAATATTCTACTTCTGCACCATACGTTATGACAAACAGATGTGGACTTCTTGAAAACTGAAACAGCAGACAGGCTTATTATAATGAAAGGCTGAGCCTGTCAGCGAGTTGAACATTTATAACAGAACCTATCGAAATTCTCCTTTTTATTTTCCTTAAATCTTTTTTCACCGCTGACAGCCGATTTAAAGACATCCGACAGGCTTATAAACAATGAGAAGCTGAGCCTGTCAGCGTGTAGAGCGTAGATCCCAGAAATTCCTTCAGCTCATATCCCAGCAACTTTTCTTATTATGTCTCGTAAAGCCTGGGAGAAATTACTGCCAGACGTGGCAAATAGCTGGAGCGCTTTAACGTCAATGTAGAATGTGACTGTCCTCTTGTGCCAAGAAGGTGCTACAGCGCCTGCCCCAGCTGAAGAGAGCGCAGCTGACTGAGGCAAAACACCGAGTCTGTCAGCGAGCTAATTCTGAATTCCTCGGCAAGCGCGATATCCAACCTCCACGAGCAGTAATTCAGACACTTGTTTGAAAACCCCTTTCCGACACTCACAAGACCAGTTTGACGAAATCTTTCAGCCGCATACAGTGAATTTTTTCCGTCACGCAGCAGGCGCTCCCCGCCAGCACGACAGCCGCAGGGCAAACCCACACTTCCACGTCCCCAACACCGCAGGGCAACTCACCTCACAATCTGTCCACTGACGGAGCCGTTCTGCGCTTCAGGACCGACGCCACAACGCCTCACAATAGCCACCCAGCACTTTTGTTTGTCCTCCAAGTAACTCAATAGACACCTTCGCCGTACGCCGCTGCCTCAGTGGAGTCAGGATGGCGTCAGGAAGAGCAGACCGCTCACGCCACCCTTGAAAGTTCAGCAATGAAGTCCTCACCACCACACTTTAATTATGCGATTTCTCGGTCCGATGCCTCACTGGGAGTGAGCACCCAGATGACCGTACAGCGCCACAGGCCACCAACCAGCTGGAAAGTCACAGGGAGGAATGCGCCACTGTCCCTGTCACAGCATCCTGTTCGCGTTGCCAGATGAAGTAAGTAGACCACAAGTGGAAGATGTTAATAACAGTTTATTTCTACAAGTAAAGACGCACCCTATGCAGGTGGTACCTGGGTTCTCAGTGAAGTCGCCAACGTTCCACAGCAGCCTTCACTGCAACATTCCATGGGGAATACCAACTGGGCAGAATGGCGGGGGGTAAGAGGCAACACAGGGGACATACTAATGTAGGTTACAACATGGAGTCGATAGCGCGGGAGTCGGTAGGCCTAGGCTGCCGTGTAGGATGAGGATGGTGCATTGTGTAACTTATGAGCGGTGACCTTGAACCATGATGCAAGTAGCAGCAGTGATGCAGCATGGAGCATTGCCGTTGGTGATACCAGCTTGGTAGCATCAAGCAAGGGTGTCAAGTGCGGAGCCCTCAGGTCGCGGCGCAAGCAGAGGCGCGGTGGTGGTGGCAGGTGGCTGTATTGGTGAGAACAGGGTTGCAGTGCAAAGTTCTGCAGTGCTGTCTGCGGTTTTGTCTGCGGTGCCTTCAGGACACGGAGTCAGTAGCTGCGTTGTTGATGTTGTTAGGTCGCTTTTTCTTCTGTTGCAGCAAAAAACACACAGTTCTCGGTGCTGGTAGCAGATAAACTTGAAGTCTTTGCTGTTTGTGAGACTTTTTGAACAGGGGCAAGCTCTACCTGAAGCCCTTGGAGAAACTCACACAAAGAAGTTGTAGAAAGTTCAGTACAGTCCTTTCATTACCAAAGACGGAAGCAGCCACTGCAGGCCAACACAGCAAAGCACACATCAAAATAGTAGTTCCTCCTAACAGCTTCCCCAGCTTCTTCTTGGCAGTCTTCCTGGTCCCAAAATATTTCCCTGAAGTTTTTTATCTCCCTGAGACTTCCAATAGGGGGCAAGCTCTAATTCAAGCCCTTGGAGAAACTACAACAGCAGGATGATGAGAGTATAGTCCAGTCCATCCCCTGCCATAGACAGAAGCAGCAAACAGCAGGTCAACACAGCAAAGCACGCAGTAAAGTGCAATTCCTCCAGACAGCTTTTCCAGCTTATCTTCCTGGCAGGTTCTGAGTTCAGCAGTAATCTAATGTTCTGGGCTCAGGACCCCAGTATTTATACTCTCTTTGTTCTTTTGGACAGAGAGTGCCTGTGCTCAGACCAAACCAGTTTTGTCCTCCCTGGTCCAGCTTCCCCGCAGGAGGTGGAGACAGCATTGTCCAAAGCAGACAGGTCCTATTCAGGTGCAAGGCTAAATCTCCTCCAACCACTCTAAATGCAGACCAGGCCTATTCAGGTGCTAGGGAAACGTATCCCACTACTCTGAATGCAGCCCAAGCCTATTCAGCCCAGCTATGATTCATTCAAAGTTAGGACACGCATCAAATCCCACCCCCCCCCCATGGTTGCCTCAGAAAATGCATATCCCCAGCCCCTGTCACTCAAAAGCCAGACAATCAATCTACAAACCAGCAGAGGCACACAGGATGACTAAGCTAGAAAGTACCTACTTTCTAAAAGTGGTACTTTCAAATACACAATAGAAAAAAAATCTTTACCAAAAGAAGCATTTTTATATTCTGAGGTCAGGCATGCTAAACTCCATCTTTCTATTTTGTCCCAATAGGAAGTTATATTTATAAGATGTTATTAGTTATCTCCAATTGTATCCCATGGGACAGCTAGCCTTTCAATAGTGAAAAATGAAATACACTGTATTTCACTATCAGGACCTGTCTCACTCCTCACTATCAATCAATCACTCAATCAATCATAGCATTTATAGAGCGCACTACATACCTGTGAGGGTCTCAAGGCGCTGGGGAGGGGAGCTGCTACTGTTCGTAGAGCCAGGTCTTGAGAAGTCTCCTTAAGGTTAGAAGGTCATTGGTCTGCCCCAGGTGGATGGGGAGGGTGTTCCATGTTTTAGCAGTGAGATGGGAGAATGATCTGCTGTCGGCGGTCACTCTTGGGATGCGGGGGACGGTGGTGAGGGTGCGGTCTGCATAGCGGAGCTGGTGGGTGGGGGTGTAGAGTCGGCTGTTGAGATACGCCGGTCCGGTGTTGTGGAGTGCCTTGTGTGCGTGGGTGAGGAGTTTGAAGGTTATCCTGTTGCTGATAGGGAGCCAGTGCAGGTCTCTCAGGTGGGGTGTGATGTGGCTGTGGCGAGGGATGTCAAGGATCAGGCGTGCGAAGGCGTTCTGGATGCATAGGAGCTGTTTCAGGAGTTTGGCCGATGCTACTGCGTAGAGTCTGTTTCCGTAGTCTAGTCTACTGCTGACGAGGGCCTGGGTGACCGTCCTTCTTGTTTCGGTGGGGATTCACTTGAAGATCCTGCGAAGCATGCGGAGGGTGTTGAAGCAGAAGGAGGAGACGGCGTTGACCTGCTTTGTCATGGAAAGGGTGGAGCCAAGATGACCCCTAGGTTGCGTGCATGGTCGGTGGGTGTGGGAGGTGCTCCTAGTGCAGTGGGCAACTAGGAGTCATCTCAGGCCGAGGGGGTAGATCCGAGGATGAGGACCTCCATCTTGTCCGATTTCAGCTTTGGCTGTTTCTCATCCAGTCGGCGACAGCCTTCATTCCTTCGTGGAGGTTGGTTTTGGCGGTGTGGGAGTCTTTGGTGAGGGAGAGGATCAGCTGGGTGTCGTCGGCGTAGGAGATGATGTTGAGGTTGTGCCTTCGTGTGACATGGGCGAGTGGTGCCATGTAGACGTTGAACAGCGTTGGGCTGAGGGATAAGCCTTGGGGTACACCGCAGATGATCCCGGTGGCTTCAGAGCATAGGGGGGAGGCGGACGTTCTGTGTTCTGCCGGAGAGGAAGAAGGTGGTCCTGTGACTCCAGTCCAGGGCCTTCTCTTGGATTCCAGCACCATGGAGGCGTGTTCATAGTGTGCGGTAGCAGACCGTGTCGAAGATGGCTGACAGGTCCAGGAGGATGAGGGCTGCGGTTTCTCCACTGTCCAGCAGGGTCCTGATGTCATCGGTGGCGGCAATGAGGGCAGTTTTGGTGCTGTGGTTGCTGCAGAACCCGGACTGGGATGGGTCCAGGATGCTGTTCTCCTCGAGGAAGCTGGTCAGTTGTTTGTTGACGGCCTTTTCGATGACCTTCGCTCGGAACAGGAGCAGGGAGATGGATCGGAAGTTCTTGAGGTCCTTGGGGTCTGCCTTGGGTTTCTTGAGTAAGACGCTTATTTCTGCGTGCTTCCAGCTCTTTGGGAAGATCGCTGTCTCAAAGAAGATGTTGATGGTTTTCCAAAGATGGGGTGCGATGGTGCTGCTGGCTTTGTTGAAGATGTGGTGTGGGCAGGGGTCTTCCGGGATCCGGAGTGGACGGTGTTCATGATCTTGATGGTGTCGTCGGCATTGATGTTGGTCTAGGAGAGCTGGTGGATGGTGCGGGTGGTGGTCGTGGGAGTGGGGATCTCAGTGGTTGTCGGCGTGGTGATGGCGTCAAAGCTGTCGTGGATGTCTGCGATCTTACGATTGAAGAAGGTGGCCAGCGAGTCGCACAGCTCTTGTGAAGGTGGGATGTCGTCGGTGTTGGAGATGGGTTGGAGAGTTCCTTCACAATGTTGAAGAGCTCTTTGCTGTTGTGTCCGTTGTTGTCTAGGCGGTCTTTGAAAGAGGTCCTTTTGGCAGATCTGATGAGGTGGTGGTGTCTGCGGTTGGCGTTCTTGCGGGCTGTGTAGCTTTCCGGAGTTTGTTCATGGATTCAGTTTTTTTTAAAGTTTTTGGCTGGTTCGCTAGGAGGCCTGGAGGTCTTCAGTGAACCAGCTGGCTTTCTTGCTGGTGTGGGTGTTAGAGGGTGTCTTGAGCGGGGTGAGGGTGTTGGCGCAGCTGTTGATCCACTGTCTGAGGTAGCGGGCTGCGGCATAGGGGTCGGTTGGGTCTGCAGGTGGGCTCTGCGCGACGGTGGTGGTTAGCTGGTCTTCAGGGACTTTGCTCCAGCGGCGTTGAGGCCTCTGCTGGGTCGGTCGTGCGTGGTGAGTTTCCGGAAGGTGAAGTGGATGCAGCAGTGGTCGGTCCAGTAGAGTACGTGGTGTGGTTGAAGAAGACGTGGGAGCTTGCTGAGAAGATGGGGTCAAGCATGTGGCCTGCGGAGTGTGTGGGTGTAGTGACAAGTTGTCTGAGTCCGAAGTTGGTGAGGTTGGCGATCAGGGTGGAACAGTTGGGGTCGTTGTTGTTCTCAAGGTGGAAGTTCAGGTCCCCGAGGAGGATGTAGTCCTTGGAGGTGAGGGCGTGTGTGCTTATGAAGTCGGTGATGGAGTCGCTGAACTGCGGTCGGGGTCCGGGGGTCTGTAGACGAGGGTGCCTCTGAGGGTGGTTTTGGGGTCGGTGTGGATCTGGAAGTGCAGGTATTCGGCGGTGCTTAAGGTGTCGTTGGTGCTGGTCGAGACTCTGAGAGTGTTCCTGTGGACGATGGCGATTCCTCCTCCTTTTCCATTGGTGCGGTCCTTGCGGGTGATCTTGTTGCCTTGCGGGATGGCTATGGCGATGTTGGGTACCGAGGAGGGGTTCAGCCAGGTCTCCGTCAGGAAGGCGACGTCTGTGGTGTTAGTGTCGAGTAGGTCCCAGAGTTTGACCGCGTGTTTGCGGGCGGTGCGGGTGTTGAGCAGCATGCATCTGAGGAAGTTGGGTTCTTCAGTAGGTGGGTTGGCGGGCCGAATGCAGGTGAAGCTGCAGTTCCAGCAGGCGAAGGGTCCTTGGGTGCGCCTTGGGGCGGCTAGGCAGCAGGTGCGTGAGCGTCCGGCGTTGAGCACGTGAAGGGTGCTAGAGTCGTCGTGGAGTCGGGCGCCGTGGTGTTTGCGAGGGCCAGGAGTTCTAAATGCAGACCAGGCCTATTCAGGTGCTAGGGGAAACATATCCCACTACTCTGAATGCAGCCCAAGCCTGTTCAGCCCAGCCATGATTCATTCAAAGTTAGGACACACATCAAATTCCCCCCCCCCATGGTTGTCTGAGAAAATGCACATCCCCAGCCCCTGTCACTCAAAAGCCAGACAATCAATCTACAAGCCAGCAGAGGCACACAGGATGACTAAGCTAGAAAGTACCTACTTTCTAAAAGTGGTACTTTCAAATACACCATAGAAAAAAAATCTTTACCAAAAGAAGCATTTTTATTTTCTGAGGTCAGGCATGCTAAACCCCATCTTTCTATTTTGTCCCAATAGGAAGTTATATTTATAAGATGTTATTAGTTATCTCCAATTGTATCCCATGGGACAGCTAGCCTTTCAATAGTGAAAAATGAAATACACTGTATTTCACTATCAGGACCTGTCTCACTCCTCACTATCAATCAATCACTCAATCAATCATAGCATTTATAGAGCGCACTACATACCTGTGAGGGTCTCAAGGCGCTGGGGAGGGGAGCTGCTACTGTTCGTTGAGCCAGGTCTTGAGAAGTCTCCTTAAGGTTAGAAGGTCTTTGGTCTGCCCCAGGTGGATGGGGAGGGTGTTCCATGTTTTAGCAGTGAGATGGGAGAATGATCTGCTGTCGGTGGTCACTCTTGGGATGCGGGGGACGGTGGTGAGGGTGCGGTCTGCATAGCGGAGCTGGTGGGTGGGGGTGTAGAGTCGGCTGTTGAGATACGCCGGTCCGGTGTTGTGGAGTGCCTTGTGTGCGTGGGTGAGGAGTTTGAAGGTTATCCTGTTGCTGATAGGGAGCCAGTGCAGGTCTCTCAGGTGGGGTGTGATGTGGCTGTGGCGAGGGATGTCAAGGATCAGGCGTGCGAAGGCGTTCTGGATGCATAGGAGCTGTTTCAGGAGTTTGGCCGATGCTACTGCGTAGAGTCTGTTTCCGTAGTCCAGTCTACTGCTGACGAGGGCCTGGGTGACCGTCCTTCTTGTTTCGGTGGGGATTCACTTGAAGATCCTGCGAAGCATGCGGAGGGTGTTGAAGCAGAAGGAGGAGACGGCGTTGACCTGCTTTGTCATGGAAAGGGTGGAGCCAAGGATGACCCCTAGGTTGCGTGCATGGTCGGTGGGTGTGGGAGGTGCTCCTAGTGCAGTGGGCAACTAGGAGTCATCTCAGGCCGAGGGGGTAGATCCGAGGATGAGGACCTCCATCTTGTCCGATTTCAGCTTTGGCTGTCTCTCATCCAGTCGGCGACAGCCTTCATTCCTTCGTGGAGGTTGGTTTTGGCGGTGTGGGAGTCTTTGGTGAGGGAGAGGATCAGCTGGGTGTCGTCGGCGTAGGAGATGATGTTGAGGTTGTGCCTTCGTGTGACATGGGCGAGTGGTGCCATGTAGACGTTGAACAGCGTTGGGCTGAGGGATAAGCCTTGGGGTACACCGCAGATGATCCCGGTGGCTTCAGAGCATAGGGGGGAGGCGGATGTTCTGTGTTCTGCCGGAGAGGAAGAAGGTGGTCCTGTGACTCCAGTCCAGGGCCTTCTCTTGGATTCCAGCACCATGGAGGCGTGTTCATAGTGTGCGGTAGCAGACCGTGTCGAAGATGGCTGACAGGTCCAGGAGGATGAGGGCTGCGGTTTCTCCACTGTCCAGCAGGGTCCTGATGTCATCGGTGGCGGCAATGAGGGCAGTTTTGGTGCTGTGGTTGCTGCAGAACCCAGACTGGGATGGGTCCAGGATGCTGTTCTCCTCGAGGAAGCTGGTCAGTTGTTTGTTGACGGCCTTTTCGATGACCTTCGCTCGGAACAGGAGCAGGGAGATGGATCGGAAGTTCTTGAGGTCCTTGGGGTCTGCCTTGGGTTTCTTGAGTAAGACGCTTATTTCTGCGTGCTTCCAGCTCTTCGGGAAGATCGCTGTCTCAAAGAAGATGTTGATGGTTTTCCAAAGATGGGGTGCGATGGTGCTGCTGGCTTTGTTGAAGATGTGGTGTGGGCAGGGGTCTTCCGGGATCCGGAGTGGACGGTGTTCATGATCTTGATGGTGTCGTCAGCATTGATGTTGGTCTAGGAGAGCAGGCGGTTGGTGCGGGTGGTGGTCGTGGGAGTTGGGATCTCAGTGGTTGCCGGGGTGGTGATGGCGTCGAAGCTGTCGTGGATGTCTGCGATCTTGCGATTGAAGAAGGTGGCCAGCGAGTCGCACAGGTCTTCTGAAGGTGGGATGTCATCGGTGTTGGAGCTGGGTTGGAGAGTTCCTTCACGATGTTGAAGAGCTCTTTGCTGTTGTGTGCATTGTTATCTAGGCGGTCATTGAAGGAGGTCCTTTTGGCAGATCTGATGAGGTGGTTGTGTCTGCAGGTGGCGTTCTTGTGGGCTGTGTAGCTTTCCGGAGTTTGTTCATGGATCCAGTTTTTTTAAAGTTTTCGGCTGGTTCGCTTGGAGGCCTGGAGGTCTTCGGTGAACCAGCTGGCTTTCTTGCTGGTGTGGGTGTTAGAGGGTGTCTTGAGCGGGGTGAGGGTGTTGGCACCGTTGTTGATTCACTGTCTGAGGTTGCGGGCTGCGGCATAGGGGTCGGTTGGGTCTGCGGGTGGGCTCTGGGTGACGGTGGTGGTTAGCTGGTCTTCAGGGACTTTGCTCCAGCGGCGGTGAGGCCTCTGCTGGGTCAGTGGGCGTGGTGGGTTTCCAGAAGGTGAAGTGGATGCAGCAGTGGTCGGTCCAGTAGAGTACGGTAGTGTGGTTGAAGAAGACGTGGGAGCTTGCTGAGAAGATGGGGTCAAGCATGTGGCCTGCGGAGTGTGTGGGTGTAGTGACGAGTTGTCTGAGTCCTAGGTTGGTGAGGTTGGCGATCAGGGTGGAAGAGTAGGGGTCGTTGTTGTTCTCAAGGTGGACGTTCAGGTCCCTGAGGAGGATGTAGTCCTTGGAGGTGAGGGCGTGTGTGCTTATGAAGTCGGTGATGGAATCGCTGAACTGCGGTCGGGGTCCGGGGGTCTGTAGACGAGGGTGCCTCTGAGGGTGGTTTTGGAGTCGGTGTGGATCTGGAAGTGCAGGTATTCGGCGGTGCTGAGAGTGATGTCGGTGCTGGTCGAGACTCTGAGAGTGTTCCTGTGGACGATGGCGATTCCTCCTCCTTCTCCGTTGGTGCGGTCCTTGCGGGTGATCTTGTAGCCTTGCGGGATGGCTATGGCGATGTTGGGTACCAAGGAGGGGTTCAGCCAGGTCTCCGTCAGGAAGGCGACGTCTGTGGTGTTAGTGTCGAGTAGGTCGCAGAGTTCGACCACGTGTTTGCGGGCGGTGCGGGTGTTGAGCAGGATGCATCTGAGAAAGTTGGGTTCTTCAGTAGGTGGGTTGGCGTGCCGGATGCTGGTGAAGCTGCAGTTCCAGCAGGCGAAGGGTCCTTGGGTGCGCCTTGGGGCGGCCAGGCAGCAGGTGCGTGAGCGTCCGGCGTTGAGTACGTGGAGGGTGCTGGATTCGTAGTGGAGTCGGGCACCGTGGTCTTTGCGAGGGCCAGGGGTTCTGGCGCTGGGCTTTGTCCAGGCGCCATTGGCGCGGCCATTGGCACGGCCATTGCGAGTGGCCTACATATGAGGGGGTGCGGGAGGGAGGAGCAGCTGGGAGGCGGGAGCGGGGCAGCGAATGGGAAAAGCGGGCCGCAGGGGACAGAGCGGCGGGGGTTACAGCAGGCAGAAAGAACGAGGGTGGGAGCGGGCAGGGGTTTCAATAGTAGGCAACAAGGGGCACAAGGGGGGAAGGACAACAGAGCTGGAAAATTTAAGATAAACAGTAGGCAACAAGGGGCATAACAATGCGAAAAGATGAAGAACAGTGCTGACAAGTGGCAGAGCAGAGTACAGGCAGTGTGCGGGGCACAAACCAAATGCGAGCGGCAGCAGTGGCAGGCTCAGGGCACATGAGGGCTGTGTGGCGGTGAGGGGGGAGACCTGCCTGGTCCTACCTTTTACACACACTGCACCCTGCCCATGAGGGAGACTTGGGCCTACTTTATGGGTGCCTTACATGTGAGAAAGTGTGTGCAGTTGCCAAATCAACAGGTCTGAGAACCCTTTGAAAGGCTGCTTGTGTGTGAGTCACAATCAGTGATGCAGGTCCACTAGCACCATTTGATGTACAAGTCCTGGGCACACACAGTGCACTGTACTTTGGACTTAGTAGTACATCAAATAAGCCAATTATGGAAACACCAATCCATAATACCAATTTACAGGGAGAGCATATGCACTTTAGCACTGATTAGCAGTGATAAAGTGCCCACAGTCCAAAAAAACCCAATAAAAATAGGATGAAAAACAAGTGGCCAAAAAGCAAAACGTGGGGGTAAACACACGGAAAAAAAAGGCCTAACACTCAATCATTATCAAAAACATCACACACCACCATTTTTTGGTGCCTGTAAGTAAGGGGACACCTGAGATTTTCAGCATTCGTATTACGAAAGATAAAATACTATTTTGTTAGAAAAGTGTGGCTCAGCTGTGAGGCCCATAGGGGCCCAATTAAGTGGTTCTCCAGGGCTCTATAAGGCTTATAAGTAACTGCACTCAGGCCTCTTCAGATCCTCACAAGCTGACAGACGGAGGTGCCATCTATGCTAATCTAGTCTCCGAGTCCACAGCCCTTAGGTGACTAGTGCAGCCTTCAACTGCCTTCTAAAGCTTGCTTCATCATTGTTCCTTCTTAAAGCTACAGGTAGCGAATTCCACAATTTCTTAGCCAGGTAGGCACATGATCCTTCTCCATCCCTGGCTTTTTTTATCTTAGGAACTTTAAAAGGCCCTACAGCAGCAGATCGTGACAATCTTCTTGGGATACAAGGATAAACCAAGTGCTGTAGAAGCGGAGGTCCTTTTTATGAAAAGCATGGGCTATAGAAAGAGCCTTGTACTGTACCTTCTTGGCACAGGCAACAATCTAAATAAGCCAAGTCACTAGAAACAGTCTGATTTGTTGGTCATTTCAGCTGTATCCATGGGGCTGAGTTTTGCATCACTTGTAGTCTTCTAATAACACACGCAGGACTCCCGCTCCCACTCGCGCTCTATCACCACTATCACCACATTATTGGACACCACTTCCCTGAAGGGCTCTTTGGATAGGGTAGTGATGCTGAATGCTTGGGGGTACTGCTTTATGAGGACAATTCTGTAGCTAGAGCATCCCTGAAAGTAGCATGTGCAGGGAATAATGAGGTTTGTGGTATACCTCTAACTTATTCATGCAAATTAATTAAAAACATATCTCACTATTATCCATCTTGCAAAATCAAAAGTGCAGGTCGTCATCATTCAGCTCAGAAAGAACTGAGGTGAGCAGGAGACAGTGGCTGATCTCAAACTCATTTCATTTGACACTAATTTTCATTTCAGTGAGAAGTTGATAAGTACACTCATTCTGCAAGTAAATTAGTTAAAAGGATGTTTCTATCCGCTGCAGCCATCTACTCCAAGTGATGCGACTTTTGACACCCCGAGTCTATAACACAGGACCTTTAAAATCACTTGGGGACAAGGTAAGCGGGAGAGCGAAAACAAGAGGAGAGAGACTGTTTGTGGATGAGAGAGAGAAAAATAGAAAGACACAGATTTTTATAGAAAGCTAGATTGAAAGAGAGAACATTTGAGGGACTTCTAGTGCTTCTTGGAATTCTAGAAATGGATAAAAAGGTATTCCGTTTTTAACAATTTGATGTATCTTTTCACCTCTTTGCGACTGTACTACATTTACTTCCGGTAAGCGATTGTTTACCTGCAATATTTCTGTTTACCTGCAGTAAGACCGTAGTTCTTGATGTGAGCGTAATATTGCACCAAATAGTGAGTGCTTTTAACTGTTGCCCATGGCAAACCGACTACTACTTACAAAAGTGCTGGAGGTTCTCTGAAATTAATTCGCTGCGTGGAGGAACTGCAGCAGTGCTTGAATGAGCACATATTTTTACTCCTCATTGGTTGGGGTGCAGGATTTTCCACATTTATTGGTTTTAGATTTAAAACTTTTTTAGCTATTGCGTTTTTTAGTATGAAGCAGGGCATTTTTAGGGACAAAGCATTCCTGTTTTTCACTTTACAAGCAGTAGAACACACCCAACCAATACAATTATACCAAAAAAAAAGAAACACAGAGAACAGAACGGAGCTGACAAAGCAGAAACACAATACGGGTTTTCCACAACTGTGCTAAAAGCAGAGAATATTACAATACGGTCAGGCTCTAAATTACGAGGATTTGGCTTAGGGCTGCACCGTAAGTCATCTTGCTGCGCAAAGTGAAAGTACTGAAAGGCACTATGGGGCATGTTTACAATAAGTGGCGCATCCCTGCATATCAGCAGGGATGTGCCACTTATTGTGCGCCATGCCTCTGCCACCCTGGATGCGCCGCATTTGCTGGAGTTGCGTTGCAAGCGCGACACAGCTCCAGCAATGCTCTGGGGGGCCCTATCTTGTTAATGCTGCGTCAATCCTTACGCCTGCTTCAAGCAGGCGCAGGGTTTTGAGGCAGCATGGGCCCCAAAGTGACTGAGTGAAATCTTGTAGATTTCACTCAGCCACTTTTAGAAGGCGTTCCTGCGCTGGAACAACCCCCTCCACCCCCCCTGCGCAGGAACGCCTCCTTCTGGCGCAGGGCTTTACAACGTGATGCATCTCCCAGATGCGTCATGTTGTAAATACCCCATACCATGGTGCATCTTTTGCAATGCTGCTGCGTCACAAAAGTGACGCAACAGCAGCGTAAAAGAGGCGCAAGGGGCTTATAAGTCTGCCCCTATATTTATGCAATACGGTGCATTGCTGGCCTTTCTCCCTGTGCTAGCATCATTTCTTCAGCTTAGCGCCGGCGGCACCCCTGCACCATGGTGCAAGGGTGCCTGTGTTGTTGACAGGATTGCTTTTGGGCAGGAAGGGGCACCTTCCTGCGCAGAAACAATCCTAAGAGGCATTTTCCTCTTGCTGTGTGTGCTGCAGAATACAGGATACACGGAGAGATAACAAAACTATGAGAAATAAAGAAATGTGTACTCGTTACGCCTCACCTCGAGAGGCGTAGGGATTTGGTTCTTCGCCAGGTTTACAGGCTCCTATAAATCTGGGGCTGTGTCAAAATCTATGGGTGTTGCATGGGTAAATCCACCGCAACGCTGGCAAACTCCTGAGGACAAACTAAGGCAACGCAGCGATTTGTGCTGCTTTGTCCTACACCATACCTTTGAGGCTATTCAAAGCCACGCAAAGTGGCCTTACGTGGCCTCATAGATCTGATTTTGTAATCTGCACCACCGGAGTATCACAAAAAGGGATACTACAGTGGGGCAGGGGGCTCTTAAATAAGCCCCTCAGTGTGTATCTCGCATCTGGCTCTCTTGTGGTGCTAAATCCACAAAGGTGACGTTCAGCACACTGCAGATTCAGAAAATGAAACATGGGATATTCCGTATGAAATGCCCAGAGGGAAACATAACTGCTTGGATGACAACATCAGAACAATATATACCTGTGTTTGGAGGTCAAAGCATACATTACTGTGATGTGTAAGGGATGTAAGACTGTACTCAACACAGCCTTTTTTAAATACAAATATAAAGACTTTCTATTACAAAAACACAATTGAGCTGCTTGGTGAAACATTAACTTATCTACGAGGCAAAAGAAACCCACATACTGAAACCTAGACAGCGGTAATGCTTTAAGTTATAGCAGTTGGTGGTGAAACCATCGTGACCAAATGCAAAGTAAGTAATCTCACTAGGTCTTGAATAGGGCTCCCGGTTTGATGGTATTAATTTTTTCAACATTTCTTTCTGTATTTATCCTAATTTATTTTTTACTTATTTTTTCTGTGTTAATCCATTTTTATTTTTAGTGTTCTGCATAAATGAAGCTGATATGGGTATTTTTCCACATTTATTATACTGATAAATATATATTCACATTTGAATGCCCAAAAGGATTCAGCAGTATACAGTGCAGTAGCATTATCTGAAAACACTTGCATTGTAGAATAGCATAAATAACTGCAGATCTGCACTTAATTCAGCTTAATTAGGAAATTTGTTGACTTTTTTTCATCTCCCCAACCTTACAATCTTTACACTTATAGACCTGGCACTCATGGTTGACAGTAGAAAACAAACATTAAGAGAAGACCTATTTTGTATATTTAAAAAAAATTACAGACAGGGAAATAAATAGATTTCTGTCTGTATTTATCTGTAAAATTCAGTAAAAACGGAAAACTGGGAGCCCTAGTCTTGAGGTACTTAAATGACCTTACCAAATAGACACAGTTAAAATACCATCAAACCACTTTTTACCTGATCCTGTCAGACGGACCCAACCACAGCTGACGAAAATGTTCTCACGTGTGTGTGTGCATGTGTGTATGTGCATATGTGTGTGTGAGAGTGAGAGAGAGAGAGAGATAGCTCCAATCTTCTCAGCTTGACTGCTCATAACTTAGGAACACAGTTTCGGAGGCTTCCACAGAATTCACAAACTTACAGGAGGTTATTTTTCATTCTTTGTTTTATTTGATTTCGAAAAAACTTTAACAAGTTGTGGAGCTAAAAGTACTTTCAGCTTTGACCAAGAGTAGGCGAATAAGCCCAATGTTTGCCGCCATAGACAGATGTCATGCCAACACGGGCTTTGCGACTGAACAAATGTGGCCATCGCTTCCTCAGGGATAATATACATTTTCTGGGTATTCAAATTATATACCTCGAAGTCACTCATGACACAAGTTGTAAATCTATAAAAATGTATTATGTCAATGTTTTATTGTGTCAGAGTTTCTGTTATTTGTGTAAAATGGAATTAAGTGAACCAACAAATGTAATGATATTGTTCCCCAAAGTGGAGTTGAGGATGATAAGCCCAATGGACTGTCCCGGCTAACAAATTCTAGAACTTCAATACATATCTCTGCACACTCATTAATGTTGTAATTACTGCATAACATTACATTTTGTAAGGGAGATTGCAATCTGAGGCTCTACGGCCAATCAACTTGGAACCATCCCTCCCCATTTGTTGTCTAAATGCTTATAACGTATGGAAGTGTGTGCATCTCCCGTTCTCTGCAGCGACCCGCGTACAATACATAAGTATTAGCATCCAGCAGACTATATGCTCCCCTAACATTTAGCAGACACAAATTTAAAATTTTCTGCTGATGAATGCTGATCATTGATTGAAAATGTATCTCACTCAAGTGTCTCATTTGTTTACATTGGCTGACTTGTTTTTGTTCCGCGTTGCCAAATTCCTTGAGCACAGACAGCACTAGTCGTACACAAGAAATGGTGGCTACACAGACTTTAGATGCTTTGGAGCTTAGTTAGAGTTTAGCAGATGGTTCATTCCATCAAAATGTGGCAGACGTTCCAAGCATCATAGGTTATAATGCTCATTATATGCTCTGGTGCCATAGGTTAAAATGTACTTGTAATAGGGCTCACAGATAGCCTGTCATGTTTTAGACAAACTAGCCCAATCACCAAACTCAAAATAATGCCCTTTGTGTTGTGGTAATTGTAGATTGACTTTGGTTTGCTGCCAGGATAGGCAGATGTGTACCATTTGTTCAGATGTTTATATTGTTTTAAGGTTCACTCTCTTGAAATCTATAACTTTTGTTACATTTCCAGTTGTACACATGCTTTAGTCCTTGCGGCATATGCTTCTACTGAGTAAACAATCACTAAGATGGGGAAGAAATGTGCATTAGCAGATGTATTATTTTCTGCTTTATTCAGCAAGAAACATTTTTTCAAAAGTGTCTATGCAATGAGCTCTTCACCAAACGCTAAAAAAATGACACTATGCGCCCAATGTCAAATTTACGCCTTTGATTCGCTTTGTCCAGTTGTAGGTGCTACCACTCCGCTTGATGATAGCCACACATATGTGGTCATGTTTTTGTGTTGCAACATTAATAAAGAAATTTAAACCATGAGAAAATGGCACTGCTTGCTGATGACACCTTGTTGGTGTCCAAAACCCCTAAAGGCCTAGAAATCATATCAAATAGATTCAAGCTGTTTTGCATTAAGTTTAAGCAGGGGCTAAACCATATATACTCCTAAAGCTAAGTGTATGGCAATTCCTCCCCATAGGCACTTTGGAGGGGCTATCGGGCTAGACGATGTGGACCGTGAGGGAGTCTCTGGCTTTATCCAGGCATTCACCTTTCTAGCAGTAATTACTGGGCAAGCCAGATCTCAAAGTGTAGGCATTTGCTAACCCACAGGGCGGCAGCGACATTGAAATTTGCATACAGCCTATATCTCCCCTCCTTGAAATACAGAGAGCTCAAGCTGTGGCTGTTGCAACCTATGGTGCAGAAGTATGGGGCTATTGTAATATTGATCCCTTAGGAGTTGTTGAAAATACATTATTCAGAGCGGCCCTAAAACTCCCCCAAAGCACTCCCTTGTTTTTAAACACAACCTGGACATGCAATCTATTACTTCCAAGGTTAGACTGAAACCACTTTCATATTGGTTAAGAGCAGGAATGGTCTGAGAGATATCCTGGAGAAAAAAATCATTGTTAGCAACACTCCCATGGCTTACATATGTGCAATAGATATTAGACACCCTGGGTCTGACTGCTTTTTGGACCAATCCAGCCCCTATTTCTTGTAGCGCTTCCCATATGGTCGAGTTTCATTTTTGGGGGACTAAAGATAGCACCCTGATACATTCTTGGACTCTCGGTCCTCTTAATGACAAATTCCTGCAGATGAAACCCATGCTAGGATTCGAGCCCTTTATGAACTTGATTGAGCCACCCTTCATCAAAACTCTTTACATCCGATTCAGACTGCTTCACTGCCAAGTGGAAGAGTAAAAGTCAAATCTTCCAAGTCTGTCACAGTGCATAGGAAACCAATGAGCATCGTTTTTTTTATTTGGCTGGCCGTCCATGCAAATAAAGAGGAATCGCACTACTTCGCTTCCCCTTTGTGTTCTGTACTATGTTACTTGTACTCATCTATGCCCATTGAGACATCTCTCTCTGTACTGCAATTTGGTGTGCATTTGGTATTTGTTTTCACATTGTTTGGTGTGTGCATTGCACACCCTTGGAGGGGTTTAGGGCCTTTTCCCCTCGCCTACTTGCACCCAGACCTATCCATTCTCAACACTAACGTGTGCAGTGCGCCCAGTATCTCCCTGTACCTCTAAAAAAAACCAGTTCTCCATAGATTCATGATATTCATTCATATTCAGTTTTACCACAAATGTCTACGAACTTTGTGATAAGGTGCTCCAGAGGGAAGCAAGGAGTGCTCAATGTTGTGTAGTAGTGAAGGAGGGAAAGGGAAGGCAGCGTGCGATATTTGCATCAACAAACGATAATAACCTGCCCAGCCACATCTTATGGCTAAATATACATGAAATGACATAGTATCTCAATGACACAGTAAATGGATTGCTGTTGTTAATTGGTGAAAACAAATGAGACCGTCGACGTTTCGACCCCAATACTACGAGAGGGAATTGGCATATTATCAAGGGGGTTTATCCAAGAAAGCGGAGATAAAATTATCTCCCTATTACCTAGCTGTCGCTAACACCAGTTAGCGACAGCTAGTAGAAGATAGCGACCATCTTGGGCCCCACTTTGCATGTCAGTGATATTTATCAGTAATGACATGCAAATGACATGCAAAGTGGGTGTGTGCCAAGATGTTAGCGACTGGAAACAGTCGCTAACATCGCTATCTCCTATTACCAACTTTTGGAGATATTCGCGCTAAGCGCGAATATCTCCAAAAGCTAACACCTGCCCTGAGCAGTTCTTAGCCATGTTATCCAATGGGAGGTGGATAACATGGCTAAGAGCATTAGCTCGGTAATGCATGAATATCGCTGACTTTACAGCGATATTCATGCATTTCGGCCGATTTTTATCGCATTTGCGATAAACCTTGGTAATACCAAGGTTTATCTGCGATAAAAATCGCCGCAGCTCAGCAGTAAATTTTTGTCTCTAACCAAGCAATAGCGATAATTAACGCTATTGCTTGGTAATATGCCCCTCAGATCATCGAAATAGGGTCTTCATCAAGACATGTGGAGACACCTAAGGATGGTTTAAAGCGTCACTTTTATTGGCGCTCCAGTGGCGTAGCTCCATTTCACATATTTACAAAGTGGTGCTAAGTCACTTAACTTGGCTTAACACCTCCGCCTTGTAAATATGCCACCTTTTGCCTAGTCCTCTGAGGCAAAGCGTTGTGCAACGGGTGTTACAGTGGGCGTTCCAGCGCAATACCCATTGGATTTTCACGCCACCTTAGATTTACAAGGCTGAGGCAGGGCCAATAACTAATGTCGGGCTTAGCTTTTCTGAGTATGGCAATATGAGGATAAATTATCAGTTTCTCCTCTTATTTTGCTCTTTCCATCACCTTTAACGATTGTTTATGTTCCTTCCTGCACATAAGCAATTGCCCCTTCAGCACAGGCACCCTTTCAACATAATGGCAGGGAGACTGCACTGGCGCTAGGCAGCTTTTTTATCACCAGCGCTAGGGGAAATGGAGGGGTGCGCAGTATTCTTGTAAATAAAGCGCATGCCTGCTTATTAAAAATCCCAGAGCTCGGAGTTGCCGAATTTGGTGTAACAATGCACATTTTTAGTAAATATGCCCCAACTGTATTTAACAAGCATGTTGTGAACCAAAGTAAAACACACAATATGATGGACGGAATGTTGCACAATGGCAAAACATTCACCCCCAGTCACAGATCTGGGTTTAATCCATCGTTATTTTGCTCACCAAGCCACCCCAGTTCTGACATGGCCATATGTAAATCAGTCTTGACCCTGTGCCTCATGGGAACAGTCCAACCCGAACTGCCAAGCCATGTCTTCCCTGGACCGAAATCAAGCATCCTAGGACCGGTTTCTGGCTAACAGCCGTCATCAGCCGGGATAGTTCTGCCTTGTCTTTGCGCCGGGACGCTCCTTGGCTGGAGTATCTGTGCGCACAATAAATCACCCTAACATAACATAACATAACATAGCTTGATTCCAGTGGCTTAGTGAGCACGGGACCCACGTCTGAACCAAAGTAAGACATGAGCCCTGGGCACTTTTCTTCTCTCAGGTCCATTATGTAATACTGTATCTACCTGAAGAAGTCATGGAAAGCTTAAAGAGAAGAGTCACTGTATCTTCTCAACCAATTTACTTGCACTCTAAAGTTCTGAAATTCTGTCATGATTCTCAAGCTGAATAGCATCCTGAGCAAATAAAGATGATGGACTTGATTAACATTTCCCTTCGTTATAATCATGCCTTATCTCATTCATTTTCCTTTTGCTGTGGATAGATATCATAGGGGGCTTGCATCCCCTCGCTTGAAATCCCTTGGAACTCACAGATCTCATGGTGGTGGGCCTTAACCGGATTGCAATGAGTTTGTGTGATGGAAGATATGCATGGGGGGCTGGATACTGCAGACAATAGAGTAGTGTTGTCTATATGTTGTTTCACTGAAAACCAATAGAAAGGCTTATTTTATATGCTAAGTCCCATTCCAGAACCTGTTGATGCCATGGATCAGTTCCTCTTTCCTGGTGGATTTGTGGATTCAGTTAGGGTATAGACAGTAAGCAACCCAATATACCCTTGAGGGCTAGGGTGAAAAGTTATGAAATGGGTAAAAAGTGCCTTCAAGGGAGTTTATTCAAAGGAGTTTTTAGAATTTTGAGACTAATTGTAATATAGGAAAAATTAATGGTCCTGATCGAGTTTAGTTCAATCAATCATATGTTTGAACTTCTGATTATTCACACAAAAATATAATAGACACTTAACATAAAACAAAAACAAGAAGAAGAAGAAGGTGTATAAGCAAAATATTGAATTTTATCAAAATAAGTCACAAGGGATTTTAAATACAAATATATCAACAGAAATACAGGAAGAATGCAATGAATTTCAGTTAGCTTCTCTGTAAACCCTGTAAACACCTATCCAAAAATTAAATATTATCAATTCACATAGGATAAGGGTAATGGTCGACGTTTCGGTCTCTTATGAATGATTCCTTGAGACCATCATCAGGACTGATCGATAAATATTTGCAAAGCCCTTATTGTATTGGTCCGCGAGATGGTAAACAAGGTTTACTGATAAAGAGTAGTTAGATTCTGGTACACAGTTCTATGAATGACGTCCTTTTTCCAAAGAGTAAAATGAGTGGAGCACCACGAGTAGGAGCCGTCAATAGATCTCAAC
This sequence comes from Lissotriton helveticus, assembly GCF_964261635.1. Taxonomy (NCBI): domain Eukaryota; kingdom Metazoa; phylum Chordata; class Amphibia; order Caudata; family Salamandridae; genus Lissotriton; species Lissotriton helveticus. The sequence goes on from NC_136069.1 coordinate 1,618,121,354, forward strand.
GGAATCCATTGGTCATATCGTATAAACAAAGACCATGCCTCAGATCTGGATATCATGGAGTACAAACCGGTAAACTTTTGGAATCTTTAAATTGATAATGGGAAGGGGAACAGCAATCGCGGTCAGTGCAGCACAAATATGGTGTGGGAGAATTGCAGTTAATGCAGAGATCGTCTTAAATCGATCTGATGTGGATCTTAATCCGTCTGAAAAATCGCATAAACGCCGAACAAACGTTAGGGCACCTTTTGTTTGTGTTCTATCCATCCCCATGGTCCACATTAGCTCCAATGCAAACAGTGGCGGCTCCTCCGTAATGGAGCCAACAGCTGAAAAATAAAATAAAAGTTCTAACATCTAATCAAATAGTTTTATGGTTCAGCATTTGTACATTGGTTACTGCAAGTATCAAAAAGCATGCTTACATCACAAAAAGGCTGCATTTTAATATAATGGCCACCATCCTTAAAGGTATACCTAGTAAATAAAACAAAAATAATTGCCAGTACTATCCGGAACAATCAGAGAAAAAGGGAAACAGGAACAAAAATGTCATCTCATACAGTAATAATTACTGCATCCTTAAAACCAGTTCTTGTAAAGTAATAAGTGGCTGTTTGTGCAATACTGATGTACAGTACTTCACACTTATGTTTCAGTTCTGCACTTTCACCTGAGAGGTGTCAGGCACACGAGATAAAATCTTCACAGACTCTAAATCCAGGAATTGCAAGTTCTTAACTATCTGCTTTTAATCTTTTTATCATATTGCTTTATAGGCATTTGTGCAATATACAACGTAATTATTCCTTGTCAAGTCTTGGCCTGTAACAGTAACTTAGAACATTCCTACAGCATAGTATCTCTTAATCCCTAAGGTGTCTCATAATGATCAGGTGTGCTCCTTCTAGGGTCTGGTGCCAGGGGTGGTGTGGGTGTGCACGAGCATGTATTTTCAATATGGCATCCTGTTGAACAATCAACCGGGGACAGCAGACACTCTGTCAAACCTTGCTGCTAAGTCTTGGTAACACCCCACAGAGGGGAAGCTCTAAACTGTTCTAAATCACACCCAGGCCACCTTCCACCTTCCGGGGTGTTATCGATTCAGCCACAGGTGTAAGTCAGAACTCAACACTCTAAGCCTGACTTCAACTCAACTTTAGCGCCGAGACGCCTATGGGCCATTGTTCGCGCTTTATAAATATCATTAATAAATAATAATAAATAAATAAACTCATCTCTCGAATGCTTACATCACAGGCCTACGGTGTACAGTGGGAACCAAAAGAGTTCTAGTGTTTTTTTATATACTAGACACTCCACCATCCACTTTCCCTGCATCAGTGGCACTGGACTTGCCAAATGAATGGCAATAAAACACCTGACTAGCACCAGGGCCAGTTGGGCAAATTGATATCCTATATTCCTGCTGTCCCTGGGGAGCAGCAAGAGGCCCAGGATACAGTGGCAGATTGTCAGCTCTACTCTGACTCTTGTTATTCTCTTCACCTTCTGTGTCACTCCCATCGAGAAGGTGCACACCCCACGGCATACCCACGTATCATACATAAAGTCAGCCGGGGTCTCAGCACAGCATGCATGGCTCTCTGGTTGCACCGGGAGAAATCCTATGCAGCTGCTGTGACATCAGGGAGGGCCTATAGAGGTAGTAGAGCTGTGCTAATTTAAACCTGGCATTACTGGCAGCTTGCTGCACTTATGCCCTAGCCTGCTTCCACTCTTCAATCATAAGGGGGATCGCAAGGTCCCTATTCCAGTTATCAAGGGCGGTCGTTACGCCAGTCTGCCTGTCCTCCTTCAGGGCAGCGTGCAAACAGAAAATCAGGCCTCAGTTCGAGCCTGGATCCATTATTACTGTAAGGACATGGGATTCACTGGGTTCCTCAGGGAAATTTGTACATATCTCATGGAAATGCTTGCATACTGCAGAAACTGCCCCAGTCCTACTCCAAAAAGTGTCCTGCCTATGCTAGCATTGCGAAAGGGTCATTCAGAAACAGGTCTCCCACCCTCTGACAGCCTCAGTTCATTCATTGAGAGACATCCATTGAGGCATGGATGACTATGAATGTTTGCAGCCACCGTATGGGAGCAGCCTGGCGTTTAGCGCATGCTTCAGAGCATGGGTTACCGCTTTTTCCCATGCCTGTGCAACCAGTACCATTATTAAGGGGCACTGACATAAAGAAATTCGAGGTGGTCCCCCCTGCAACGTATATGGAGGGGCACCAGCTTCGGATTTAATCAGGAGCTTTCAGGCCAGAGTACTGTGCTGAGGGGGCCCATCGCACGGCGGGTGCCGATAAAGGGGTTCCTTCCAGTGCCCTGCGACTCTCCTTGAACAATCTGGGGAGGCTCCATTACCACTCCCTCCAGTAGTTTCTTCTCCCAGTTGGGGCCATCTTCGACCACCGCGCTGCGTATCGTAGGAGCCCTGCTAGATAATAAAACTGGAGGTCGGGGAGCCCTATTCCACCTTCTGCCATGTCTAGTTTTAAGATACTTAGCCTAACTCTGCTTCACTTTCCTTCCCACGTTAGGGACACCAACAGCCCATTAAGTTCCCAAAATAAGGAGTCTGGTAGGACACAGAACAATTTCTGCATAGTATAGAGACACCCAGGTAGCAATACCATGTTGCTTAAAGCTACTCTGCCCATGACGGTCAACAGCAGTTTATTCTATCACATTACTGACGTGACTAGTCTTTCCACCACCCGTCCCATATTAAACTAATACTGCTCCCAGGGGTCATGATCTATCTGAATCCCCAGGTAGCAAAATTGTTTTGTCTCCCAGGTTAGCGCTCCCTCCGGGAGATCAGCCACTCCTCTGTATGCTAAGGACACCAGGGAAAGAGTACTGATTTGTGCTCTTGGTATGTAGCACTAAAAACCTCCTGAAATTGGCAATGAGGGCTAGGAGGAGCAGCACGGATCATTCCAGTTTGGTCACATATACAAGGGTATTGTCTGCGTACATCAGTACAATATGCATGGCGTCACCTACTTGTATTCCCCAGTCCTGAAGTTTGATCCTCAAGTACCACGCTAAAGACTCCATGGCCAACGCAAAGAGGAGTAGGGACAGTGGGAAACCCTACCTCATTCCTCTTCCTACATTCAGTACATCTAATACCACCAGTCTAGTTTGCGCTCTCGCCCTGCGTTCCATAAATAAGTGGTGCACCCATGACAAGTGCCATGGGCCGAACCCCATTCTTCACAGCAGCCCCCATAGAATATCCCATGAAAGGGTGTCAAATGCTTTTTCAATGTCTAGGGCCACCAAAGCTGCCTCCTCAACCATTTCCTGTGTGGCACACATTACATAGGAGCAATGCCGGAGGTTCATTTAAGTGCCCTTCCCGGCATAACTCTGCACTGGTCATCATTCACTAAGTGTGTGGCTATACGGCCCAAGCGCATCGCAAGTACTTTCACAAGCAGTTTAACATCGATATTAAGCAAGGACAGCAGTTGCTAAGACACCCTACTGCGTGTGTATCAGCAGTGTACCGCTTGACTTTGCTTCCTGAAGTTTTCCAGTAGCCTAGGGCGCACTTCAGGGTAATATGTCTGATAATACTCTACCAGGAGGACATGCGATCCCAGATATTTCACATGAGCCATGTCCCAGAGGGTCTCCAGTTCCCGTATATCCTCCTGTCTGCTTATAATCTTAACCCGTTGGCTGCGCTGAGCGTTCCGCGCCAGGGCGGAACATTCTAAGAAATGGGCGGGGCCGCGTCAGCCAACGGACGAGCGCAGCACTACTGGGGTAGTGCTCGCGACGACCGTTGGCCGACAGCAGCAGCCAACGGGTTAAAGCAACAAAGCATTAATCAACCCTACAGATGCCTGCACATATGTTAATAAATAGTACTTACTGATTGAATTACATTGTAATCACCAACCACTAGATTGGTTTGTACAGTCAATTAACCAAATAGGGGTGCTTCAGCATTTTGCTCAAACTTGAGCTCATGGTCTTGAACCTGTTGTCTGGTGCTCATGAGTTCACAAGGATATGATCATCTGTCACATTCTCTTTGGTTGTCTTAAACCTGGTGTGTTGCTTACCCCTAGGATTATGAGCTGGTACCTGATGTGTAACTTAAAATAGCAAGTATCTGGGAAAAATATGTTTGAGCTACTTGATGCTGTAATGCCTGTTTAGTAAGTTCTTAACTTTTGAAAAAAACATTTGCACCATCTGTTTCAGCTAAGTTTAACTATAAATTGTCAAACCCAAATTGCAATGTTTCACAGTAATGTTGTCTGCTGTAGAAATTCAGTCAAGTCTGTAATGTACTGCAAGAAATGTTTTCTTGACTCCTACCTATTTAGTTACCGGTGTACAAATGTACATTTTTCCCATTTTCAGTACTAGATCTTACCAATGTGATTCCAACCTGCATCATGTTCACATTCAACTCCAGCGACATCAAGCATACGTCGTTCGTCTTGATGGGGTTTCCTGGAGAAGACGCTGCAAAGACCTGGATGTCTCTTCTCCTGGGTTTATTGTACCTGGCCTCCATCCTAGGAAATGGCCTCATTTTGTTCATCACCAAAACTGACCAGTGCTTCACTGAGCCCATGTACCTGCTGCTGTCTATGCTTGCTGCCACAGATCTGGGGATGGCCCTCTCCACTTTACCCACAGTGATCAGCGTCTTCTGGCTTGATATCAGAAATATTAACTTTTATTCCTGCCTCTTTCAACTCTTTTGTATCCACTCCTTGTGTTCCATTGAATCTGCCATTTTGGTGGCCATGGCCTTTGACCGCTTTGTTGCTATATGTAACCCTCTGAGATACAACTCAGTATTGCAGCAAATAGTCACCAAACTAGGAATGGTGGCTCTGATCAGAGGTGTCTGCATTCATGTCCCTATCCCCTTTCTTCTAAACCGGCTTTCCTACTGTGCCAACACCGCTCTCTCCCATGCCTTCTGCTACCACCCTGATGTCATGAAGCTGGCGTGTGTGGATACAACAATCAATAGCACCTACGGTTTGGTCCTAGTGCTTGCCACATACCTGCTAGACTCTGTCTTCATTGTGTGTTCTTATGGGCTGATTCTGAAAACAGTCTTGGGCACATCTATGCAAGCAGAGCTCTTGAAGGCATTGAACACCTGTGTGAGCCACCTCTGTGTTGTTCTGCTGTTCTACATCCCACTGATTGGATTGACATTGGCTCACAGATATGGACGGAATGCTTCCCCTCTTCTCCTTGTGATGATGGGTTTGGTCTTCCTTGTTGTGCCCTCATCCCTGAATCCAATAGTGTACAGCATAAAAAACAAACAGATCCGTAATGTTCTCTCTAAAAGGTTCTGGGCAAAAAGAAGCAGAACTTGAGCTTCAATGTTGATCAAAGCATGCAGCAGAGAAGTAGCTATGGATAGGGTCATGGTACATGAATGGTGAATAAAATGGACCTCTTCTTATGACTGAGTGATACATTGTGACCATTATATAAATACGTAGAACATTGGAATGTTGGGAGCTCTATTGAAAAAAACGGAGTGCTCCGGGCTTATAATGGCTGATAGAAGCCTGGAGCTCCAACATTCCAATGTTTCTTTGTTCACAGCTCGGCCTGTGAACAAAGGCTTCAAGGACCCTGAGGGGATTCCAATCCCCTCGCGCTTCCATAAGGCTTTGTTCTTTTTTGTTAGAACATTCTGCCCTCTAGTGGCAGAATGTTCTAATAGCCTTATACCCCTTCGTAGTGGGCTATACCAGCTATTAAAGTCCCTCTCTCTTGTTAAAGGCCCTCGCCTTCGGCCTTTAACGCTGGAGAGGGCCTTTAATAGCCGGTATAGCCCTCTACGGCGGGCTATAAGGCTATATTATAAACCATGAAATTCATTAGACATATACCAATTCTCCACAGTTAAAGGAAAGAAAGGCGAGACAGTGCGCAGCAGGCTTTTCAGGAAAATGCACGCATAGAATGTAAAACAATATTAAAAATAAGACTCCAGTAAATAAAAATGGTAAACTAATTTAACAAAAATAAGAAAACAATGCACTCAGAAAAATGGCACACAAGGGACAAAATCATTTCAAGGAACCAAGAAATATGAATGTATAAAGACAGTATCGAAAAAGTTCCAAGGATCAAGGAAGAGGTATAAAATGGTGTAAGTCTATCTGCACCGTCAAAAGCAGCCAAAGGCCACTCTTGAAACACAAATACAAAAGAGTTTTCACATGAATGCTCTTCCCCACCCAAACTGTTTCTGCATTCAATGTTTATTGTATTGTTCTAAGAATTCTTCCATAATACCTATGCGGACACCATAACTCCATGTATTTAATTGCAGTTTTTCATTTTAAAATGTGTTATGAAAGAAATGCAAGTCACTGTAAAATGTATTTTTGAAACTGAGATCGTTCAATCTATACTGTTGTTAATTCGATGTGGAAATGGACTCAAATGTTGTACTTCCTATTGAATGCATGAGGGGGGGTTCACTCAGTTAATGCTAAAAATAAAGTACTCTGAGGTCTGACGCTTAGGATCCACTTTGCGGTGTGAGTTTGGCAGCAGTTTGAAAAATACATCTGGGAGAAGTCTTATAAACAATGTGTTTTGTACAACATGTGATGGTCAAGTATGTTGTGAGTGTTCAGAGGCGTGTATTTAAAAGGAGGAAATGGGCCTACTGTCGTGCTGACTGCTGCTGTCAATCAGGCCAGAGTATACTGAAAGTATGCCAGATGTTCTTTTCCTACACATAAGCGAGAGAGGTATTGTTTTGTATCTTTGAATTTTTTATTTGCAAGTATTACCCCCAAATATTTGCTTGTTGGTCTTCTGACTGCCTCTTGACTCGCTGAGGTAGATGTGTTTGCTTTACTGAGCTAACAAATCACTGAACATCTTGTGAATTGATAAACAGATGGCCTCAGAGTGGCATAGTTGAAACAGTCCTGTCCATTTCTGGACGTCACCCACCCATGAGCAGAGACAATGGCCTAGATTTGGGGAGGTATTTTTTCCCTTGGCAGGAAGATCGGTTTGGCTGTGACCAGGAACTTGATTTACTTCAAGGGGACCTCCCCTGACACGAAGAGATGTCAGATGTAGGTCTGGTAGTAGTTTGTATTACTCCAGATTAATCAGAGTAATTCAGTGTTACTCTATGATGCTGAATTACTGATAATAATGCATTTATGCCACTCTTGTAATTATGAGTAATTGGAGAGGAAAATAATCAGAGAAACAACTAATTTAGTGAGGGCAAGCAGCTTCTCATGCTGCTATTCATGTTTTTAGTAAATGTAAATGTAAATGTAAATGTGGGTGTACTTGTAAAGCGCACTGCGACTCCATGGAGTATCCTGGCGCTGAAGACCGCTGGGGAACCCGTCCTGGTTTTCCCTGTGAGATGGTCCCTTTCTTTCATCCCCGGCGTCTGTGGGGGGCCGTTGTAGAGATGAGGCAAGCTTAATGCCCAGAGTTGCAGAGTGTGTTCCCTTGTTAGAGTAGGCACCGAGGCGAGAATTATCGAGTCCGTTTTGACCCTGGTCCAGTGATATTTTCTTAGCTCAAAATGCATCTTTGTCGCCATTTTGGATGCAAAAGTTCATGTTAAACTAAAGAATAACACTAAGGGGCCCATTATGAAAACAGGCGGATCGCCACCCCCTGTATGGCGGTGGCGATCCGCCCTCTAAAAACCACCGTCCGCTCCCTAATTCCCCCCGCCAGATTACCATGGCGGGGGGACCCCGGCGGACGTAAAGACCGTTCGCCGTTTTCCCGCCCAAGCAGCTTACATGCTGGCGGTGTCTGAGAGACACCGCCATCTATATTAGCATGTGTGCGGGGATGTGCCTTTGGAAAGGCAGGCGGTTTCTGCCATAGGGGGCCCGTTGCAGGCCCCCAGGGACTTCTGGGGGGTGGAAGTTCACATGGGGGTACCTATGGGGGGCAGTTCCATGGACAACATGGCAGGCATCGCGCAGTGCCTGCCATGTTGTGCATGGAAGTGTACAACATGCCTTCCTGGAATTGTGGCGGGCGGTGCTGAGTGCACCGCCCGCCACAATGTCAGGAATGCTGTATGCGCCCGCCACAGTGGCGGGCGCATCCTAATGTCCCCCACGGGACACCCGCCCTTATGGCGGGTAGTTCCTTTTTGCATCGGGATGGGGGCAGGCAAAGTCCGCCCGTCATCCTAATGTGCCCTTAAATGTTGGAAATAAGATGGGAAAAATCCATCTGCAAGGGCACATTTAGCAAGTGTGTGTGGCTGCTTGCACTTCCATCCATGTCCAGTTGCATTTAGTGCTATTTCTTGGCACAAAATACGTACGCAAGTGCTTTTTGGACACAAGGGGAATGTTTGTGTTACGAAAATAGTGCTAAATGCCTAATTTCTCTTCTCGCAGAATTATGTAGATCTCTCATAATTGTGTGGCAATTCTATGTGAAGATGCTACAGCTAATTACATTTGATACACCCACCACTAGTTACATGACCCCTGAATAGGCCTCTTTCTTTGTTCTCACAGTCAGTTCTCCCTATAACTGATTTGGAGGGACCACAGAGTAGGGGTGGCTCTTTACCTTGACCACGCCTATGGGTAGGCAAACAGGCTTTGCAGAGGGGGGTATGGTTTCTCCATCTTTTATTTAGTGAGTGAGGAACACTGTGAGATTATTTGCCAAAGTGCTGCTGGTAACATTATGTTATGTTATCAGGGTTTTCTAGCACGCACAGATACTCAAGAGTGTCCCGGCGCGAGCCCAAGAGCCCACACGAAGGGGGAGAGAAGAAAGGAAAAGCAAGAACACAAAACCAATTCAGTTGAAAAGGAAGGTTTTTAATTTCTCATTTCTCATTAATCCTGAGGACGTTTACCCTATTTGTTAGTGAGGAGCCAGGAGCACTCCGCCTCCAAGCTAGTGCCAGGAATAAATGTGGTATTTCAAAACACTGTCTTCAGAACAAGCTCCAAACCTTCCACCTTATGTGTAGGAAGGGCGACCTTCATGCACATAAACAATCACTAGCGTTTTGCTGTTTCCATGTGTGCTGCACAAAGCAGCACACATGGAAACAGCAAAAACTAGAAGAAATAAAGCATTTCTCCTGCGTTTCACCTTTTTAAGACCAGGTTTTCCCTGGTCTTAATTTTGGCACTGCCTCCTATTTACACCCCCCCTTGTAAATTGGTGGCAGCGTCAAAATCAATAGGAATTGTATAGGAACGCCCACCCCAACACCCATTGCCCTCCCCTTTCACACTAAGTACAGCATGAAAGGGGGCCTTATTTACAATGCAGTGTTAAGCCACGTTAAATGGCTTAACACTGCCTTTTAAATAAGGCAAAAACCCCTATCGCCACCTCAACTTCACAAAAAGTAACGTTGTGGTGGCGATAGGGGCTTGTAAATATGCCCCATAGATACCAAGGGCTGGGCTCAAATTATTGATACATATTACTGTTCAAAACAAAGTAGTGCCTTTATAAATTGTCATAGACCTCAGCCCCCCCTCGAAAAAGCTACTTTGTCATAGCAATCATTTTAATAACTGTAATCTGAGTATATGAATATCCCTATGAAAATCATTTTCTTTGTGGAACAATGTGCAAGAGACTTCTCAGTCAGTGCATTTATACTGCAACACTGGTAATGTTCAAGACATTTCTCGAATCATGCCATGCCATCTCCGTATTTTATGACATTGCCTCAAATAACAACATTGAATATTGTTTCATCGGACAGCATCTCGAAATAGGTGACTCTTATTAAACCAGATATTTGAGACAATATATGTCGAAGAAACCTTACACTTAACATGAGCAGTGTTCCTTTACATGTACATCATGGAAAAATGAGCCTTGCTGCATTACAACATAATAGAAACAGATTCCACCAATATGGCCGGGATGATGTAGCATGCAAATTGTGCAAGACGACCTGGTGCAGTACCAACATAGCATGTAAAATGCTCCTTTCACACTGTAGTATCAATTTGGGCAGGCTGATGGTGGCTTTCTGGGCTTATGGTGTCTAGTAAGTATGGTCGAAATTTGGGAATTCGCGGTACGCGAATTCGCGCGAAAGCGAATTCGCGATCTGCGAAATACTCAAATTTTTTTTCCCGTGTTCGCGGGCTTTTTGCGTGTTCGTGGGATTTTTTCAGCTCGGCTACCGCGAGGTTACCCATGCGGTCGTACATGGGCTAGTTGCATGCTCGTGTAGTGCAATTGCGTGTTCGCGTCCGTTTGTGCGTGCTCGCGGACAAAAAGTCTTGCGACCAAGCAAAAAAATCCGCAAGCTTGCAAATTGCGAATTTTTTCAACAAATTTGCGCAATTCGCGAAACGCTAATTTGTCAAAAAATCGCAAATTCCGCGAGCGGAACTGATTATACGCCCATGCTTAGTGTCTAGATTATTCCTTTCATCATTGTCACTGTGGATCTATCCACCGAGATTGTTATATTCTCACTATACATTTGTTTTAAGCTTTTAGCTGGCTGTGGATGGATGCTTGGAACTCACCGATGCATTCCATTTGGTTAATTATTGCTTTGTTACTGCAGAGGTGACAGAGAAAGAAGAGAAAGAGAATTATGCCAACTTGTATCTAAATGCACTATTAGACTTAGATCTCTTTTACTTGCTGGTCTCAATAATGAAGAATAATTAGTTGTACATTTGGAGTCAGAATCAGGAAATAATTGTAATAAGATCCTGTCCCTGCACATCTGGGAAAGTCACCTACCAAAAATATAAACAAAAATCAATGAACACTGCATCACAGAAAATACATAGACCTGAAACTCATATCAACAACACAAACCCATTAGAGGGTGACGATTAAAACTAAAAGTCACCTAAGGGTGCAGCTTACTGTTTCCCAGTGGAGAGAGATACATCTTTCATACAGATGGGTGCACAATCAAACACAATAGTTAATGTGTAAAGCTTGATCAAATCAAGAGGAACAATTATCTTGTTGCTGCACAGGGCTGATAATATAAAAAAACAATAGATGAGCAGCTGTAAAATAATTGTATGAATTGAAGCATTGTTAGACCTGTCAGACACAGGATGGTCTTCCTCTAAATGTTTTCTTTGCTTGCCTACAATGTTGCTTAATTCGTTGTTGCTGGCTTAGGACTCTGTGCACTTTATCAGTGCTAAAGTGCTTGTACTCACTCTCCTAAAAAGGTTTAACTGGCATATACCAATCTGGCATATTTAATTTACCTGTACGTTCCTTGTAGAAGGGTATCGCCTATACCCGGGGCCTGTAAATTAAATGCCATTAGTTGACCTGCAGTACTCATTGTGCCACCTAGCTAATTAGCACACTAAAACTGCCATTGAAGCCTGAATACAGTGTTACACTGCCATGTCGACTTGGCACTTAAAAGTTCTTCCAGTGCCTTAAACTCTCCTTTTATTACATATTGGTCACCTTTGAGCTAGGCCATAGGCAGCCCATAGGGCAGGGTGCTTTGTTATTAAAATATATGACATACTTATAAGCTTAGTTTTAGTTTTTAACTACTGTGAGGCTTACCCCTCCACTAGGTTAGCAGTGGGGATTAATTGTTACATCTAATAAGGTGTAATTCCCAATTGGAGGGAGGTAGATCTGTTATGTTTAGTACCTTAGAATGGTAATGATAAAGGCAACGTTGAATTTATCATTACAATTTTAAAAATGTTACTTTTAGAAAGAGGGCATTTTTCTGCTCTTAGCCCTGTGTGTCTTCAGCCTTACTCTGATACACTTCTGGGAAGGGTGACAGCTGAACTCCATGTATTCCTCCTAGACAGCCACACACAATGGGGGCTTAGGTGTGATTTGATGGGCCATCTGGAGGGATGGGAGGGAGGAGCTGAGCCCAGCCTCACCCTTACACTTGAATAGGCTGTATCCTGTCCTCACACAAAGGGCTGCATACCCCCCCTTTAGTGAGTCTGGTCCTAGGGAAGGAAGGGAAGACTTCTGTGCACTTCAAAGATCCTCTTCAAAGGCACCAGTGGGTAAAAGAACTGGACTTCAGACCCAACCATTTCAGTACACTTCTCGGCCTGTGGATACTCTGCCAGGAAGAAGGACGCTGTGCTGCTGAAAAACTGTCACTCTGCTGAACTGCTGCTCTGGAAGATCTGCTTTCTTGCTGTGCTGACCTGCTGCCTCCTGCTGTTATGGTCTGGGTGAGAAGGATTGGACCTGCATCACACGAACCCCCAGAATTCAGAGTGACTCCAAGGGCAAGCTGGCTAGCCTCCTGATCCTCAATCTCAGAGCCTTAGCAGACTTCTAAATATCCTGCTTCTGTACCTGAACTCTGCAATCCTTAAGTCTACCCTGCCAAGTGGTACCACCCCAGTCCTGGACCCTTGGAAATGGGCCTAAGGTGCGGTGTCAACATTTGCTGCTACAGAGACACCACCGGTGAATCATCACTACTGTGTGGTCAGCATCCACGCATCTTCACCACTGCCTAGATCAGAACAGGTGCATTGACATTGTTTGTGTGAACAAGAGCCGATGCATTGCTGCATCTGCATGACTCGGAACCTCCGTGCTGCCTTCTGAACGATAACTGTGCGATGCTCTTCAAGTAAAGTCCTTGCATCTCCCTTGAGTATAGCATTGACATCAAAGCTGAAACTCCACATCACATCAGAGCCAATGCATCGTCGCTGTTGCACCACCAGGACCAGCACATTGCCGCCAACGCATGGACCAACATCAGCCCATTGCCTCTTTTGTGCTCCCTACCCTCTCCTTTGACGGGATCTTCCATGTTGACGCATCCCAGACTAAGGTACTTTTTCTCAGTGGGCCCAACATGGTCCCTGTAGCCGTCCCTGTGATCGTGGCCAGCCTGAGCTTGTGACTTTGACCCAGTCCAGCGTGACCAGATATATCTTATTGGTGCTTAGTGCTTTTTGTCACTATTTTCACTTAATTCTTCTAAAATAAATTTTTCTGGTTCTTCTCATTGGATTATTATTGTTTCGGTGTCAAATGATTCATTTTTAATTTAAGCAATTTTCTAAGTTGGCTTGGGCTTTTTCTTGTATTGTGTTTTAACTTTTTTACTGTTTTTGTGCTGCATAAATGCTTTACACATTGCCTCTAACTTAAGCCTGCTTGCTTGTGAGCCATGCTACCCAAGGTTCAGCACAGGTTAATATATTCACATTTAGTGGTGCGAACTGCAAGGGATCGAAGTTGTTGCTTGGCCAAGGCTGATACCCCAGTCAAAGAGTAACCCTATTTTTTCACAAACATGTACATTTTAGGTTTTTCACTACAACTCCCAGAATCCTGTGCATCAGGAAATGGCACAGGACATGAAGAAACAACTATAATAACTTGCCCTTGACAAAGACCGAAAGATCCAAAATATATATTTGAACAACTTCTGTAAGTGTCAAAGATTTTTTCCGCAGTATTTTTATGGTGCATATTTATACATCCGGCCTCACACCAGTCCGAGAACAAATTTAGGCATAAGTATGTACATACTTGTATGTGGATTTTTCACAAGAGTAACTTACACTTCGGTTTACAATATATTAAATTCAAAGTGAACTTTGATCCGATGATAGGAAACTAAAATGGGCCACACCATGTAGTCATATAGAGATGTGATGCTAGAGTAATAATCATCTCTATGTGTCACTCTATTTTAAACTTACCAGAGGATACCAATGATAAACATATTATTGGGACAGTCTACTAGAGATTTTTAACCACAGTTTCACCTCAAGATATCGTAGACTTATATTATCAAAAGCTGGTTGAGCCCTTTCAGATGCACGATCATTCTGGATGAAGCCTCCATGTTAAAGCATGTGACAAAGAATCAAGGGCTAATTTACAAGCCCAGTGCGCAGCCGAAGCATCATTTTTTTTTTCATTCCGGCAGCGCATTGAGCTTACTTATTTCTACAAGGCCAAGTAACGCCACCCTGTGTTGTTTTACTTGGCCTCGTATATATGGTGTGAGGCACTGCAGAGCAAGTTACGGCTTTGATTTACACTGCAATAGGAAGGTATGCCATAGGCAACCTTCCCAGGGGTGGCGTAAGGGCTGTTTCTGTGAGGAAAGGTCTCCATTCTGCCACAAAAACAAATTGATTTCAATGCAAACACTCGTGTACCATGGTGCAAGGGAGCCTACGTTGCCACATAGGAGCCATTTGTTGCCCCAGCGGTGAAGGAAGACAGGAATGCACTATATCTCATAGATATGGCACAAACCTGGCCTTTTATTTTGATGTGGGATAGTGCAGCAGGAAGGGTTGCGGCGCCGCTCTACGCAAAAAATAATAAAAGAGACCCTGTTTGGGTAAGAGAGTATACATCCTTAATATGGTCTTCAGTAGGGGTCATCTGTGTATTGAATATGAATGGGAGTCTGCCCCTATATCTTTCGTCAATAAAGCTACATCTTCCTTTTAACCCCTTCCATGCTGCCGTCGGCCATTGGCCGACGGCAACGCTACCTCGCTGGTGCTGCCATCAGCCAATGGCCGACACTGCCCGCCCGTTTTGCGGAAGTGCCGCACTTCCGCAAAATCGCCGGCCCATGGGAGGGGTTAAAAAGGGCCTAGAAACCTGACTTTTTACACTTACTAAGGCATAGGTGGAGAGGTGTGGCTCACTGGTTAGAGGCGGCAGACCTGTAAGCAGAGAACAGCCCGGGACCAGGGTTCAATTCCCGACGCGGCAGGGTTTTGGACCAGGGTCAACGGACTCGATAATTCTCGCCTCAGTGCCTACTCTAACCAGGGAACGCACTCGGTAACTCTGGGCATTAAGCTTGCCTCATCTCTACAGACGCCGGGGAAGCCTAGTTTCACCCTGGAGATAACCAGAAAGGGACCATCTCACAGGGAAAACCAGGACAGGTTCCCCAGCGGTCTACAGCGCCAGGACACTCGGTTAGAGTAACAGTGCGCTTTACAAGTATCCAACATTTACATTTACATAGGAGAACTGGAGTAATTTTTTTTTTCTTCTTCTTTCAGTACCTTCCGAGTGGCCTGGCAAGACTATAGGCCCTAGACGTCTGTGGGCATTTACTGTGCTTAAGAAATCTCTTTCATGTCAAATCATATCATATGATAATGTGTCTTAGCCCCTTAGTGATGTCTATTGTTTTTGTGAGTCTTAAAAGTGAACACAAAAAGTTGCTCCAGAAACTCTGACATATTGTGACTTATCATGTTTTGAGACTTCCAACACCTCCAGAGCAGCAGCGAGACCTCAAAGCAAAGGTATCCAATTTGGACCAACTTTGTCAGGTACAGTTTAGGGTTTGCCACGATGTAGCGACTACGTCAAAAGGCAAAATCTCTGTCGGAGATGAACCCACTTGCTGTATTCAACCGATGCTCTATTGAGATCTGCGTGACAACATGCATAGGTCATGGTCCCCACTCCTATTCTCCTTATCGGATATATGTTGATGTAATTTTAGTCTTTACATGTTTCTTTAATTTTTAAAATTGGTTGTGGGGTTTTACCGTGTTGCATTTAAACTTGTTAAATATTTTGTCACTGCTACATACTTTACACAGTTTGAAACTGTGTTTTACCTTAACATGTTTTTGGTCTTATTTCTTGCTGTGGATTTTCTTCCACACCGATTATTTATCCACTTTCACATACAGCAGATTACAAACTTTTTCTGAGGGTTTTGAAGTTACTTTATGTTATGTTTTTGCTAAGCGGCTTCAGTGGACAGGCTTTTTGTGACAACATAATGATTACTTTGTCTTACAGCAGCAGCGAAGTGTGTTAGAGTCATATTCTAGTGGGCTGATGACACATTACCAATTGACAACCTTCACAATTGAGTTAATCAGAACTTTCCCCTCCCGCCTAGACCTTTTTGTTTGGTTAATCCCCAGACTACATACTCTGGCTGAATTTTCTAGAGTACATTGTCTTGCAAGTGACTGGTTATTCCATAACGAAGAGGCTGATTTAGAATCTGACAGGCAGGGTAGTCTGTTCCAAATGTTACAGCGTACCCTGTGTACCAAAGCATCAATCTGCCCATGTAATTTAGGGATGGACAAACCTTAAGGGGCTTATTTATCAAGCCTGCTGACTTGACTAATGGAAAACTTTTAGCGGTTAGCCAATGGAATAGGGTAGTCAGAGGAAGAACCTTACAGCATTCACCCTATTTAATATGGAAAGTTTAATGTATTTTTCCCAGTCCGTTCTAGCAGTGAGGGACAGAAAAAAGATTGTTAGCTTTTTGTGTTTTCTGACACAAACTCCTAACAAGGACATTTTTGTGACAGTTGGTGAACAGTTGTCAAAACTAACAGAATACATTCACCAAAGTTCTGCACATTGAAAGGAATTGATACAGTGGTTCCTTTCAGTGTACAGAGATGCGTGGGCAGCCCGCTTTAAATTCGATTAATGGCAGCTGGTCAGGAGGACAGGTTGAGATATTTTACAACTTAAAACACATATCACTATATTGATGTATTACCGTTGGTTTTTGATATTTATAACATATTTACCACAGAACTATCAAAACATCACCAATAGCAGTAACGCTGAATAATTCTTTAGCAGTGTGTAGAACTATATATGGCAACTGGATCACATCTAAATTAAAGAAGACCCCAAAAGATAATGATAATGATAATGTTAGTGTGTCTGAGATGAAAAGGATATAAAAGGATATGAAATTGCAAAGCTCCCCTTAAATGAAGCAGCCACAAGTATCGCCCAAGACGTGGTGGATTCTGTGAAGATGGTGGTCACTGAATGAATGTTCAAGCAGGCTTATGATGGAGCGGTCCTTGTGCAAAAGCAAAGCACAGGTGCTAAAATAAAGTGAAAAGTATCTAAGTCAATGGGGCAACCCATGCTGTATACAAAAAGAAGCACACTTAGAAGTTTACTCACAATGTTTCGAAATTCCGAACAAAGTCACAAAGAACAAGGTTACCCCAAAGCAACCATTTTTAACCAAGTTGACTTCACACTCAGCAATGATCTGATCATGCAAAGTGACACCATGTATGCCTACAGAGCCTACATTGAGAGTATTTTCAATTACAGAAACAATGCCCTGTATACCCAACTTTCAGAGGGCCACTTCCATAGGGACACATTTCCACATTTTGAAGACAAGCTGCTGGACAGAGGCCATAAAGGTTTTATAAGGCGATGAGGCTTTGGAACTGGAAGTAAACAGTTTGACCTTCTTGACTGCCTATTTTCCAATCGCTTTTTCCAAGGAAAACTACTAATCAACAGCATTGATCCAAAGATTAACTCACAACAAAGAAGAGTTCTGTCTCATCAGTGGTGAAGTTGAGCAATATAAGCTAGTGAAACCCTTTTCTAGTGTATTTGTTAAGAGAGTAAAAGTGTCACTTAGCATCAGACTGGTGCATGTTGAAGCTTTACAACTATCAAACATCAAGTACGCTGTTGAAAGAGTCACTTTAAATATATTCAGCATGCGCATAAAAACACGAAAGGATGAATGCATTAACAACATTTCTTTTTAGATTAAAGAAGCGCTCAGGGGAAATGGGGTTATAGATGATTGCACCTATCTCTCGTCCTATAATATTTAGTTTTAAGGTGCCACGGACTGGAGATTCAATATCCACTAAATCTCCTAGGGCAGAGACCTGTCATATACCGGCTCCATGGCGTGGCGTCCTCCGTAATGGCGTACACCATTACGGAGGATGCCACGCCATGGAGCCGGTTAATATTCCGAGTCGAACTGTCTACTAAAAGGAATTCAATTCTGAGATTCTCTGTCATCGTGAAAGCATATCGTTGCCTGTTTACAAGTAGAAAATGAATACCGATCCAACTGAGATATTTAAAAAAAACTTTACCTGTCCTGGATAGAGGACACAGTGGTGAATGACACTCCACGATACAGAGTTAATTCGCCCTGAAGAAGTCTGTGAAGGACGAAACGCGTTGGCTTTGGCTACAGACTTTTATTGAAGATCTAATAAAGAAAGAATTATCAAAAGAACACTGATTCTGCATTGAAATGATTGATATGTGTATATAAAATTGTATAGTTTATTGTATAAGTGTGCTGGACCAACACTGTATGTAACATTTCTTTTTAGGACAACCACTGAAACCTCTTAAGAAATTGTTTGTCATTAACACAGTTTTTTTGGTATTGCTCAAACCCTTTCAATCTAAAAAAAATACACTGTGGTGCACACCAAAAGGACTGTAATTCCTGCAAATCCATATTCAATCAATCAGCTTTGAAGTTAAGTATTTTGGTTGAGAATATCTAGGATTTCTTTCAATAACAGGAAAGCACATGCAAGACTCTGTAGTTGTTGTGTCAAGAGAAATATTTGAAATGGTGTACATGTTGTTTGCATTAATTTGAGTCCCATTGTAGAAGACGTTGATCGGTACAACTTGATTAAACACAGAAATCTGAAATACGTTTTATTCAACCCCTGGTGAAAAATTAATATGGTTGTATTCTCTGGATTTGATAATGTAATCTAAATCAATCACGCTGGACAGATTCTGTTTGATTATCTTTAAATATTGAATAAATGCACACTTTTCAAATGTCTTATTATTTAACAAACATAAATATGGCACGAAATAACTTTTAGAAATTATTGCAATTAAAATACGAACTATTTAAATCAGGATTGAAAGACTGTTAATTGTTGTTTTTAAGACAGATCCACACTATATTGATGTAACCTACTGGGCAGCAATGTTTTTAGAGGAAGATAAGGTTACTGTGTTTGATGGTGCTGCCACGCTACCCACTCACCTATTAAAAAAACTATATTCAGATATTTTAGAAAAGCAGTATAAAAGACAAAATATTACAAAATACTGGTGCAGAATGAAAACACATACTATGCGCATTGTAAATATTGTATTGGTATAATGTCAGATGGAATGACCTTTTCAAAAACTGTATTCAAATGAATTTTTGAACAATGACAATTGTGTTATGAAAAATGTAAAAGAAAAAGATGCCTATCTAAATCTACTCACACAGTTTGTCAAAAGTGTTTAAATGTGTAAGGCAATCTTTTGTGTAATGCTATACGTATTAAATGCAATTTTGAATGAAATATCAAGTCTGCATATTTAATAAACAATTAATTTGTAAAATAAGTTGTTATTAAAGATATCCGAAAAACAGTTAAAGGGTTTATCTTTAAAACTGTTTTCCAATCCAAGCGGCAGTGAGATAAAATTTACCACAGAAATGGACATTTAAATGCTATCTCAAGTGCAATTAAATTAAATGAAAAATGTAAATTCAGTTATGCAGGAACCCATCTATACAAACATTAGACAGCAAGGTAGGTCCCCTTTTGATTAATGTCTTTTTAGTTTCCATCTGTTGATCCTGTGCACACTTGTTGGGCAAACGTTGTGGAAAGAGGTGATGTGGGCAGATTAGAGTGCAGATGAAACACATCAGGTAGTGGGGTTTTGGAGGAATAGAAGCGAGATATTACAAGCTTTCAAGTTGTTGCTGGTGTTCAGCATTGCCGCCAATAATAGTAGGAATATTCAGTTCTTCAGCAGAACACAGAAACGGTTCTCAATATATATTGGTGCAAGTCTTCGATACCATTGACATATATATATTTTTTATTTCTTTTAAAAAATAGTCTGTGGTTTATAGAGGTTATTGAGTTGATGGAGGCTGGAGATTTTCAGAGTACAGTCGTGGATAAAGTTGAGTAACCACTAATCACTTTGCTTTAATTGGTAATTCTAGAGATTCTGCATACACCCACTCTCTCCGGCAAACAATGAGGGCAAATATTTTTAAGGTACTGAAGGCAGTTTTTTAAACTTTATTCAAAAAGGTTTAGCAGGAATTTTTAACAGTCTCACATTGTCAAATGCATCTTAGGAGGAATAAACAAGTTTGGTGTGGTTGAAGACTTTTATCATCTCGAAAATACTCAATCATATGGTATTTTGGGCATGTTGGCAGTAAGGCAAACAGGAATTCCTAAAAAAAAAAGTAGATGGTGTTGCCCCAGGGAAGTTTTACCCCATTGGTTAGAGAAGCACAGGAGACGCTCCTATCCAATAATTTATTGCCTGGCATCAACGTGGCATCTCTAAGCATCCCATCAGAACACTTTCTGGGCTTGAGGAAGTACAGAAGAGGACTGGGCATGTTGCCTTTGACCTGAGAGGAGCACTGAAGGACTGGAGCTGCTCTGTCTTGTTACCAGACAAAAAGAAGAGGACTTCCAGTGTAAGCTGGCTGAGTTCATGTGTGGCTACTGGAAGACAACAAGCTGAAAGATTCCTTTTCATGGAAGTAGCCACTCAGTTGGCCTGTGGCAACTGGACCTGGACTGAACCCTGCTGTTGGCCTCTGCATGACACCCTGAGTGCCTGTAAGTGCCTCCCCTGAGGTGCCTTTATAAGTATATTCTTTTTAAAAAAAATATTTTTATTAGGTTTTATCCCAATTTTTTATGCAAGGAATGTAGAATAAGCAAAAAAAACATTAATACACAATAATAAATACATAGCCATGTATTGACGTCCAATCAGCATCCAAGAGGATATGTGCAGTAAAGAGAAAGAAAAAAAAAAAAGAGAGATCAAAACATATACAATATTACTTAAATCCAATCAGCAACAGGTGTCCAAATCTTCGCTCCCATAGCTCTCTTTCTTCTTCCTTTAGTTTTGTATATAGCAATTTCTAAATTATACATTACTAATAAATGAGCACGCCAGCTGAAAAAAGAGGGCGGATCCGGATTGATCCAATCATTTGTTATGCATGCACGTATCACAGCCATACATATGAATACAAAATATTTCAAACTATCCGATCTTAGTTGGGCGGATACTTCTGAACTAACACCAATCATAACTAATTCACCAGTTATAGTTACTGGTACTCCCGTTATTAGTTTTAAAAGTTGCTCAATTGAAACAAATAATACAGATAACTTAGGACACAAAAAAACATATGTATGTCATCAGCAGCATATTGACCACACCTATTACATTTAATCCCAACTGTAGTGCTCCATTTAGATACTTTTCTCGGGGTATAGTATAAATCAAATATAACCATATAGTGCTGCGCACGCATCGTCCCTGTCAGAAGTACCAGATTTGCTAACCTCAATGATTCAGCAATATTAACTTCTTCGACACCTAACTTAGTTGCCCAAGTAACCTGGTGACTCTCGAGATCAGCTGGTAATGCTGTAACAAGACAAGAATAATATTGTCCAATAGAGGTCTTTTTCCCCATACTTTCAACAAGGGGAAATTTCCTCAATTGCTGTTCTATTCCAGGTGCCAAAGACTGCAAAAAACTACGAATCTGAAGAAACTTAAAAAAGTCATGCCTTGCTAAGCCATACTTCTTTTTCAGCTCGCTGAACGAGGCTAAATGACCATCTTGCAACAGATCACCTAGGCAAAGAATCCCCTTACGCATCCACCAACTAGCAAATTGATCTCGAAAAATGTAAGGTAATATCTCAGCTGCGGTAAAAGGAGTATACATATTTAATTTCGGAATCCCCATCAGGCGTTTGGTCAATCTCCATACCAAGTAAGCTGCATTTAGAATTTTAAATTTCGTTTTTTTGAAGTAGCTAGGTTCAATTATTGAAACCGAGCAGCCCTTGATTGTTTCACCCATACCGAATTCAAAAATGGAAGGGGCATGGCATGGCAAGATTCGAGCTCTGCCTCCCACTACTAACAAACTAATATATTGCACGCTGCAGCAACATAATAATTTAAAAAATACGGTATACCCCAGCCACCTCGCTCTTTCGGCAGCACCAGCTTTTTATACGCTCTTCGTTGCCTCTTATAACCCCACAGAAATCTGGACGAAATCCTTTCTAGTCTCTTAAAACATATAGTGGGAAATGTAATAGGAATTGTACGAAACATGTACAAAAATGTGGGCAATTCCAACATTTTTAAAACATTCGCTCTGCCATACAGAGATAAGTGCAGATGGTCCAATCTCTCTAATGTTGCATTAACTTTTGTCAAGACCACATTCATATTTAATTCAGGAATATTGCAGACCTGAAGTGAAATCTTAATGCCTAGGTAAATAACCTCTGGGACAATGGTTAAATTAGTCGGAGGATTATTTCCAACATAAAAAATGTGGGTTTTCGTGATATTCAACCTGTACCCCGAAAATGTACCAAACCGATCGGCCAGTTCATTTATAACGGGAAGTGCGGTACCCATATCACTGGTAACAACAACAATGTCGTCCACATAGGTGAGGGCCTGGTAATTTGTATGGCTTACACAGATAGGTTTAATATTTTCAGCCTCATTTAACTTTTTCAAAAAAAGCTAATAAAAGTGGGGAGCATGGACACCCTTGCCGTGTCCCACGAGAAATTGAAAACTGAGCAGATTTTCAGCCACCCACCCGGATGCAGGCTGTTGGAGGATGATAAAGAGCCATCAGAGCAAGTAATATTCCAGGCCCAAATCCCTTTAGTTCTAAAATGTCCCACAAATTGGGCCAGGAAACCCTGTTGAATGCCTTTTCGGCATCCAACAGGGTTACCCCCATCGCAGAGTTAGTAGCTTGCGCCCAATCTACAAGTGCAATCAATCGTCGAACATGATCTGCAGTATCTCGCTCAGGAATAAATCCGTGCTGGTACTTCGAGACTAGTGGCGTGATTATACTAGACAGCTGAGTCGCTAAAATTTTAGGGTATAGTTTGCTATCAGCAATTATAAGTGATATAGGCTTGTATGAAGAGGGCATCAGAGGTGGTTTATCTTCTTTTACAAAAATAGTGACTATAGAGTCCCGCCCAGACGGTGGTGCATTCCCCTTTTGGCCTTCCAAAATAACTGCCAAGAGTTCTTCCTTGAGTACAGACCAGAAAACCTTAAAAAATTCTAGAGGAATGCCGTTAGGGCCTACAGCCTTACCAACAGCCAATGATGTCAGGGCAGCTTCAACCTCATCCCATATAACAGCAGTATCCAGTTCATCCCTCTCATCAGTTGTTAGTAAGGAAATTTCCATACCCCCACTAAAATCTAGTAAATTATCTTTGCCACCGCTTATCTCCTCCTCAGCATACAGCTTACTGTAGAATTGGCGGAAGACCTCCAATACTTCTACCGGTTTATCATAAATTCGTCCTGTATTATCCTGTATACTGTCTATCCTATTCATCACTTCTCTCTGCCGTAGCGTTTTTGCCAATATTCGCCCCGAATTCTCACCCACCTCATACATCTCTGCTCTATAAATTGCATTTTTTGGCAGCTTACTTAGTCGCAAAATCTTGATAGAGGCTCGTCTTCTGAGAAATTAAGTCCCTCGTAATTGAGTCAGTATCTTGTCCACTGGCTATCGGCGACATAAGTAGGATTTCTATATCCCGAAGTTTTTTCGACTCAGCGGCAAATGTTTCACGAATCTTCGTTGTTTATTAATTGAAAAGCTTAAAGTTTCTCCTCGTACCCCAGACTAAAAAGCATCCCACACCATAGTGATAGAGGCAGAGCCACGGTTAATTTTAAAGAATTCGGCAATCCATCTCCCCATATATTCAATATATTGTAAATCAAATAACAATTCACGCTCAAAAGTCCAGGTACTCGGGGAAGAGGTAAAGTTGACTTCTAACTCTAGAATAATCGGATTATGATCACCAATTATTTTGGGCAAGATATCAAACTTGGCGTTATTAACTAGACCAGTAGTAATCAAAAAATAGTCTAGGCGAAAATATTTTTAGTGAGGGATAGAGAAAAAAGTACTTCCTGGGGTTCCCATCCCTTTTGCATTGCCAACATCGCATAAACCAAACTCCTTAATTAACCCTCTAGTCGCCTTAAAGACTTTATTTTTCTTCCCTTGATACAAATAATCTCTAGATATATCCACCTTCCCTTCCAAATGAAGATAACAATCCCCACATAAGATTAAGGGTGAGGGCCAGGACGCCAGCTCAATACTAAGATAGTTCAACATAGCTGAATCATCTAGGTTGGGACCATAGATTGTACATATTGTCCATGAGGAACCTACCACACACAGCTCTATAATGACCCAGCGACCAAAGGCATCTTCTTTTATACGCTTACATTTCCCCCAGTCAAATCTTTTGAGAACATCTACCCCCTTGTCCTAGTTGCTTGTCTTGTACATCCAATTAGCGCCATACCCAGATCTTCAAGCCAACTTCTATTGTTCCAAGGAATAT
Organism: Lissotriton helveticus; assembly: GCF_964261635.1. Lineage (NCBI taxonomy): Eukaryota > Metazoa > Chordata > Amphibia > Caudata > Salamandridae > Lissotriton > Lissotriton helveticus. The sequence goes on from NC_136069.1 coordinate 1,618,145,653, forward strand.
GGGTCTCCTGTACACATAATAAATCAACTCGCATAGATCTGAGTATTTGAGCCATTATTCCTCTTTTTTTTCAGTTAACCCACAAATATTCCAAGAGCAAAAACATATTCTACCCATTCTCAAAAGCAAAGTGACTTGACAGAGCTAAATCATACATTTCAACAACATTGCTACATAAAGCTGTTAAACAAAAGTATAAACTTTTACAGTTTTTATTCAAAAGATTTTGGTTGCATCTTACATTTAGAACCGCTTTTCTACTATTACTTGCCCCACACACCCCCTGACCCTCCCCACCCTCGTACCCAGAAACCCACCCTCACCCACCCAAAAACCCACCCAAATGAGGCAAAGGGACTGGATAGTCCCCATTAGTGATGGAGAGAAAGGCAAAATTGCTCTCCCCCGACCAACCCCTACCTCACTGGCTGAAGATCAAAAGAAAAGAAAAAAGAAAACACAGCCACACAATTCCTGTACTCTTAATGACACACCGTGTGATTTACCCTAAATTGTTAGCAGAAATATCAGAGACAAAAAACTGTGTTTTCTCCTTATAAATACTTTTTAGCTTTGAGGGGTTCAGCAAATATGCCTGGGCTCCCTTGGCTTGGAACAAAGGTATACGTTGTCTCAAGTGCCACCTCTGTTGCACAGTGGCCTGACAGTAGTACAAAGAAATCTATACCTGTACCCTTTCTTTTAAGATCTGGCCTGGATAAATCATATAGAGCTTCATGCGCCAGAAAACTGTTTAAACAAATTAATATAGCTATAGGTTTCCCATCTGATTGCCTAGTGCTATTTCATTTATGAAAGGGGAATCGATGCACCCATTTCCATTGAGTCAGCTCAGGGAAGGCTTCTGAAAACAGCTTCTGAATAAACTGTCTAATGCCACTGCCTTCAGTTCCTTCAGGCATACCAAGAACACGCAAATTGTTCCTTCTTGACCGATTTTCGAGGTCGACGAGCTTCCAGTTAATGTAATCTCTAAGAGCACTCAAAGAAGAAACTTCTGCTTTCTGTTGGACCATCTCTTCCTCTACTGAGGAGATTCTGGCTTCCGCCTCGCCAATTCGAGCGGACATCTCATTAGAAGCTTTAACCACTCTTCGTACAGTATTTTGCAGCTTATGGACTGCTCCTTGCATTTGCAAGGCTTCCGCTCTTGCCTTCTCCCGATGAAGCATCACTGCATGATAAATAGTGGCTAAAGTGATCTCCGTATCCCCATGCTCCTCTAATAAAGCGGCAGAAGGCTTGCTCCCGGGTTCGATTGTAGCCAGTTCAGCTGACTCAAGTTCAATAGAGAAAGGGCCCAATATAGGAGACCCTTCATTTTCAGGATGTCCTCTAGAGAGGGAGCCGGGTTCCGCCCCTTCTTCTCTGACCTTACGTACTGTGTTTCCCCCACCTAATGCCGATATACTGTTTCTTCATCCTCCAAACGAGCGGAGCTTGTTAAGCTTTTATCATCTGGCCAATCCCCTTCTGTTCTCTCAACGTCTGATGTATTAGAAAGATCAGACATTGAATAAAATTGACCAGCAGAGTCTCCAGAAGTATATTCTTGTGATGAATTGGGATCTAAAAGACCAAGCCAGATGGTAAAATATTTGACCACGACGAAGCTGCTTAGTGTACCTGACCCCAGCTCCACTATGGAAAGCCTCAAAGTGAGCCAAGGTTCCAGTCTACTGTGACCATTGACTAACATTGACATTTTGTGCTTTTTCGCATTGTTGCTACTTACTTAAATTTAATATCTTCAGTTCCCCAATTTGGATTTTTTAATTTTGCTTATTAAATTTTACTGTATTTTTCTGTTTTGCATTTTGATTTTACTACAGTTTTAATTTAAACACTTTACACATTGCTTTAAGTTAATCCTGTCTGTTTGTGCCATACCTACGAGGGGTTGAGCAAAGATTAATATAATGACTTGGAGGGTTCAAGTCCAAGTTGACAGCTGCCTAGTCCAAATAATAATCCATTTCCTAACAGGAAACAACACTTCTGTTTTTCTCTGTCGTTCAATTTTAATCTGTTAAAATATGTCTCTGCATCGTTGTATGTCATGAATGCTTAAAATTTGGACTTGATGGCATCCTCATCTCAAACTGCAGGATATCTGGGTATCATGAATGTGCATATGGAGTCCTGATCCAGCTGATATTTGGCAGAGTTGAAGACTGTTGACATTTAAAGTGGGACATCGGCATCCTCCACCAACAGGCTTGTCTTCTAGAGCTGCATACACAACGGATGAAATTTTGATTCAGCTCCAAAACCTACCCATGTAGGTGGTAGGCGGTTGTTTTCCTTCATGAAAGTATGAATTTGTGTGGCCTCTGCTATTTCCCGCAGTTGGCCAGGCTATTCTTAAAATAAATAGAAGGATGTCTGCAAAGAGGATCCCTTATTAGTGAAGGTTATGTGGTGGTCATTGATAATGACACAGAGGGTTTAAATTAAAAGACCCTGCAAAGGATCCCCATAGTCCAGCATCAGGAATAACTAGTGAATTTCAGCTCATAACTGAACTAGTTGGTATACTTTAAGTTTCTCATTGTATATCTTATAACAAGCTATCCTAATGTAGGCTTAGAGCCCGTCATAGCTGGCTCCACCGGCCATTAAAGGTTTGCTCCAGCATTAAAGCGTTAACAAGGGGAATGACTTTAACCCCTTGGGCACGGCCGCGATTCTGCGCCTGTGCGGCACATTCCAATCGCGGCTGCGGTCATGATCACTGTGTGCCATGACGGCTCCCGGCCGTCATCAGCATGGAAGGGGTTAATGGCCAGTAGAGCCCCCAACAAAGGTCTATTAGAACATTTGTTTTTGTCTCCACAAAATGTGCAGGAAAGATCCTATTTATTTTTGAGTATTGCTAATGCAGGAAGATGTCAAGGATGATGTCCCACCGTGTGTTTAAGTCGGCTAGCCATTAATTAGGTTGAAGTGTGGCGAGGAAAAACTAAACGCTGGGCGTCTTTTTTTACCTCGCCTGCAGACAACTTGTAGCTGACTGTAATGAAAGACCGGTTGTAGACAGTAACAGCACTTGTATTGAGTTTTGGGTGGACTCATTGCTTATCATTGACTGTCTTTCTTGTCAATGTTCTTTGAGTGCATGTTATCCAGTGGTTTTACACCCTCTTCTTTTTTTCCCTTCCCTTGGAGGGCAGCTTCTTTACCATCCTTTTAATTTAATAACTTGAATCCTTCTAGATATACACATCCAGAAATTACTTTTTTCTTTTGTTTCCATGTTTCCATCACCCCATGTGAATACCCCCAGCTCCTCTGCTACTTTTGCTGTTCTTGTCTTTTCTTAAATATATATATATATATATATATATATATATATATATATATATATATATATATGTATGTATGTATATATATATATATATATATATATATATATATATATATATATATATATATATATATATATATATATATATATATATATTTAAATGTACCTCTGAAAGCCATGCCTTTGTCCTGCAAATAATCAGCAAACAAATTGCATTATCTCTCATACCACTTGATATTGATTCTTATGAAGTCCTATCAGGACAAGCTCTATTGCTGCTGTTTAAATTATAACATCTTCTTTTATGGCCCAAAAATGCCCTTACCAAATTGACGGCCTCCAAAATCTTCCCAAAGGTAGGGGTCATACCCTAGTCTACCTCCTCTGTATCCATTATTCCCTCTGACTGGTGCTAAGCACTTGCATCTGATTAAATTAAACACGTAGGTCAAGAAAGCTACCCAGTCAATGTCACAAATCCTATGTTTTTCTCATTTATGAGACTGGATGAAAGACTGCAACCTTGAATGAGAAAATTTAAAAAGCGTTATCTTTCAACAAGTAGAAAAGGTAATCTGCTCATGTTCATGCGACAAAGTCTCAATGGGAGTCAATAAAAAGGTATAATTTATAGCAGCATATTAATTCTACAAATAACACTTAATCACACTTTCATTTATGCAAAAGGTTTACATGAATATATATATATATTTTTAGTACAAAGGACTGATAGCAACATCAAAGTATTTTTAAAGTGTGTTTTAAAGTGCAAAGTGAATACGACAGAGGTGATTAAACGGTGCAAGTGAAACACATAAGAAACATCGAGAAAACCAGCATAACGATTGGAAGTTGTTTGATGCATATAATAGGTATTGGCATTCATTTCATAAACAATTAAGGATCATGGCATAATTATCAGTTCCAATCAAGCTGGTAGCAGTCGACGGCGTTTCAAACTTTGTTATTTGAGGTCTTCTCCAGGACAAAGAAAGAAAAATATGATGATTGCTGCCTAATGGGGAGAAACATATGTTGGGAGAAAAGAATTTAACCCAACATGTGGTATTTGTTTTTAGACCAGTTTACAGGTTGTTGTGGATAGCTGTATTTTACAGCAGGTACCTGAGCAAAATCCAAGGAACCTGAAAGTAAAAGAAAGGAGTGAATGAGTGTGCTAAACCTAGCTATTTTAGGACTAAGCTAATGCAGCCAACCAACAACAGCCATTGGGGCGGGCAATAGGGAAAACACAATACACCAACAGGTGGGAACCTTTCTGGTGGAACAGTCTTCCAAGACTTGGTCGGTGCCACTCTTACTCTGAGTGATTTTAGGAGATGCATGCTGTATTTCAATCGAAAGGATGAAGAGAGAAGAAAAATGGTGTGGCTCTCGAGAATGCCAGAAGTGCGAGAAATCCAAGTTGCTTCTGTCAAGTAGAATGAATCTGTAGGATTATTAGATTTTCTGTAAACCAAAAGGGTTAACAAGTAACCATGTCAACTCAATAAGGCGTATGCTGGTGTGGTTGTGAGAAATCAGAACAAGGGAAAACATGTTTTTGAAGGGGGTTCTAAGTACAGCTGTTACTTGAATTGAACCGAAGGTCCGTGGTGGGAAGTATATTCATGGCATAAACTGTGGGACATGAATTAAAGTTAGCTCACCCATCACAGGTGTTGCCAAAAGGAGGGAGCTATGGGGCTAATTAGGATGTTGGTGGGTCCGACAACGATGGCTTGTAGGTATCGGACGCACCGACATCTGACCCCACAGTCCGCACGCCGCATTACGATGCAGCGCCCAGAGGCATTGGGCTGAGGGACAGTCTGCGGCACTTCTGACAAACTCAATGAGCCCACTGGTACATCGGTGCGTCAGTACTGCCTACAATAAGGGTGGTGCCTGCTGAGGCACCACTGTAGGGATTACAATTTCTCTTTCCTCCTGCCGTGAACCATGAAAAGGCAGAATGAAAGTGACTTTGGGGGCCAGTAGCAGGGCCCCCTTCTCCTCTGGCTAGCAGCTATGGGGCCTGGGGGGCACCTCTTGTGCCTCCCTAACCATCCCTTCACAGTGTTTCAGGCACTGCATGGTGCCTGCCATGGGCGTAGGAAGTGTGGGGGACGCGGGGGATATATCCCCCCAGATTTTGTAGTGGGGGGACACGGGGGACAAGGGTGGGGGGGACAAAATAATGTCCCCTCTCCCTTCTGTCAGTCGCAGGGCCATTGGCACCTCAAAGCACTAGTGCTTTGAGGTGCCAATAAGTGCTTTGAGGTGCCAATAGCCCTGCGACTGACAGAGGGGAGAGGGGAAATGCTTTTGTCAAAGCCTTTCACATGCCAATGGCCCTTCCCTTTTGTTGTGCTGCAAACCTCCAGGATTTTTCTCACCTCGTCCTCCCTGCCATGGTAGCCTGCACTCTGCACTTCTAGGACAAAGGAGAAGAGACAGTTTGTTAATTGCTGTCTGCATGCTGCACCTCCTCAGCCCCGACCCTACTTAGTTATTTTGACTGAGTAATTTAGCCGCTCAAAGGCTAATGTTTAGTGAAATGTATATTTTGAGCAGTTGAACCTCGCCAGGGACATGAAAAACAATTAGTATCAGACACCGTCTGAGCCCACTTCTGTTGGGTGTCAGATGTTTTGGTCTGTCCTAATATTTACGTAAATAACAATTTAGATACCACTAGTTTGTCTGATTTCTTTTATAGCACCACTCAACCCAATCCAGGGTGTCAGAGCGCCTTACATCACACATGCACATTGGCAATAAAGCATATGTTTTAAAATCAATTTAGTGGATGTGTTACATAAGACAGGGTTACAATTTGAGGAGTCAAATATCCTTTCCTTCATAGTTCACTGTGCTATAATAGAAGTATTACAATTTATGAGCTGTAAGTAACGAAAGGATCTCTGTGTTAAAAGCAATAACACACTTACCCATCCATATAAAATAAAGATCCATCATCTGTGTGTCACATGATATTCTTTGTGGGAGGCACATTAACCCTCCATGCTACTTTGACAAAACTGGAACTAGACAAAACACCTGTCTCTCCAGCAAGTGCATTAACCTCCAGAGTTATCTTACCATTATTATTCCCTCAGATTTACTGGGTACTTAAAGATCTATGCAGCAGGCTCCTTAACGCCCTAAGATATTTTAGAATGCAGACTTTGCAAGCAATTAAGCAGACCAGATACACTGCCACGTTTCTCCTTGTTGCCAATTGTGTTTCTGGCAGAGTTTTAATAAATAAATGTGTAATCTGAGGCCTAGATCTTGCGCTGGGGTTCCAACACTTTTTTGGTACAACTCCGACGCAAGATCTAATTTGTTAAATGTTGTAATATGCTCAAATGAACTCATGACAGACCTGATTAACATATATGAGGTCTTAAAATCTGATGTCATTTTTTGTGATAGCACTTCCTGTGAGGTTGTGGGCTGTGATGTCACATGATGTGATATCACTTACATACTGCCTAACTTGGTTAGTGCCCCACTTCTTTTTTTATGACTTGTATCCTGGTGGGAAAAGTACAAAATTGGTGTTGGTGGTTGTAGGAGGCTGGTTTAGTATATAGTGTACGCTCAGGAGTGATGCACCTTGCACTAATCTAGGCTACCCTTATGGTGATTTTAGTGGTCTTTGATAACCATAGAAAGCTCTCAAAGTGGTAGCTGTGTAGAGAAACCTTCAGGCTTATCTTGAAGGAGTGTAAAGATTGGAAAAAAATATTACCCAAGGAGCATCACATATACATACACATGTAAAGCAACAATTTCTGCCATTACTCAAGAGTCAAAAATTTCCACCGCTACAGCCTACACCTTTCGTCACGAACGGGACATCATCAGGGCTTCAGATATAGTTATCTTTTCTCCAATCCCACTAATGGCCGTGCTAACTATTACACCATAATTTTCCAACTTCTGTAGATGTTGGCGACTAGTGTTCAAATGGCCATCGTACTAACAGATAAAAGTGAGTGTGTTGATTAGTGTAATGCTGTCACGGTCACGAGTTGTAACGGATGCTGCGCTCACAATTAGTTCTGAGCTGATTCACACAGGCAACCAATTTTTTTCCTTATACCTCAAGGGACTAAGTCGCCCTCTCTAATTAGTTTAATGCGGCTCAATCACAGGCTATTCGCTCAATCTCGTCCCGTCTCCGTAATCTTTATTTGTCGACCCTTCTAAACGACAACTCGTCCCTTTTTGACAGCCGGTGCGATAATTCCCGCTGTTGAGATTAGATGAAAAAGAACCACACAGTGTTTATAAAAATAGGTCTATTTATTATGCAACACAATCACTAACAAATTGGCATATCTCCTACCCAGAGATAACAATAATACACACAGGAATACTTCAAAATAATGAAGTCAGTAGCACAAATATACACTGGTCTCTAGCCCATATACTAAGAAAGTGGAATATAAACTGCAAAGGAGAATGAGACTTGGACCAGAAGACTCAGAGGTTCTGGGGACACAGGGAACCACCCAAGGTAAGTACCCACGACCCCTCGGAGGCTGTGTGCAGAGTGGAAACGCAGCCACGTGCCCAATGGAAGTCAATGAAGAAGACACAGTTGCAGTTTTAAAGAAGAAGAACCCATCCCAGAGGAGTCAGAAGAAACCCTTTGGAAGTTAGGAAGTTGCAGACCCACCCCATCTGGAATCAGGTTACTTGCACTAGGAAAGCCAGGTGCATAGGGTGAAGTGACGTCGGAACCTGCCGTAGACGACAATAGAAGACTTTGAAAATGACTCTGGAGAAGCCTGTGAAGGATTTTGGTGGAATCCAAAAGTAGACTCTTCAAGCGGAGAACCTGCAAGCAGAGGGGACAGAGTCTATGCCACTCGGAAGTGACCAGGAGTCATGGAAGCCCAACGCCCACCTATGCCTGGAGGTTTAGGAGTGAAGACAGTTACCATGTCCCTGCAGCTGTGAGGACCAGGCAATGCTGAAGAAGACCAGGAGCTGTGCACGAGCTGGCCCACAACAGGTGTCACTGTCTGGCAGGAGCAGCAACAAGCCTTGGTAGCCGCATTTGGCGTAGAAAGCAAAAAGATGCAAACGTTGGGACCAGCAAGGTTCAAGGGACTCACCAACAGCAGGAGAGTCAGAGCAGGCCCTGAGCAAGCAGGGGAACCCACTGCAGCAAAGGAAGACCCTTGAGAGGACCCACAGGCTGAAGGCACAGGAGTCGCAAGAGGACCTCAGGCAGCTCAGCAAAGATGGAGGCCCAGATTGCAGAGGATGCAATGAGGATGCTGATCTTCAACGGATGAGGTACTGGAGGCTTGAGCTTCTTGTAGCCCGAAGATCTCTGGAATACAGAGATCTTCGGATCTACAGGAGAAGTGTGGCTCAGTGGTTAGAGGCGGCAGACCCGGAATCTGAGATCGACCGTGGACCAGGCTTCGATTCCCCGCCTCGGCGGGTCTCGGGCTCATTAATTCCACGGTCTCGACAATTCTCGCTCCGGTGCCTACTCGACTCACGGGGTCACACTCTGCAACTCTGGGCAATAGCTTGCTTAATCTCCACATCGGCCCCTCGCGGCGGGATGCCTGGCTTTCACCTTGTGGATACCCTGCCGGGGTTTCTCACAGGGGAATACCAGGACGGGTTCCCTAAGCAAGCGCGGAGATGCCCCAGGGTAAGTCCTGCGCTATATAAGTTTCATACATACAGAGCCAACAAGCATTGGCAATGGCATGTAGACAGGGTGCTCAGGGGTTCAGTCTCAGCGGCTCAAACGAGGGATAGTGTCCTCAAAATTGCAGTGAAGGCAGGTCAGGCCTCGTGGGAGCTGCAGAACCACCACCTGTGTTGCTGGGCCTTGGGAAACCCGCAGAATGACAGAAGCAGCAGACCAGTCAGCTTCGTTGCAGTGCCTGCAGATGCAAGGGATGTCCTTGATGCCTACAGGCCTTCTGGAGAACCTGGATGAAGCACAGACACAGACGACTCAGAAGACTTGACAGCAAGACCAGGAGCAACAGGACTCTTCCTTGATGCAGTCTTGGTTCCAGTCAAAGCCCAATGAAGTTCAAGTGTCCCGACGATCGAAGAGTGTTTTCTTGGTTTCAGAGGTGATTCTTGTTCTACGATGAGTATAAGGACCCTCCCACAGTGGAGAACTTCGGTACCCTATAGAAAGCGTTAGAACTTCACCACGGTCCCTCCTAGAGGAGGGGCTGGACAGAGGGGATGATCCTGTCCTTTGGCCTTTCTCCAGTTTCTTGCCAGAGCAGGAAACAAGGGTTCCTGAACTGGCTCACACTTGAGTGTCCAAAGAGGGACTCAAGTATGCCCTTCATAACCGTCTGGATGCCTGGAAGGCGATCTCAAACCAACCTGTGTTGACCCAGCATTGTTGCCTACGTCCTAGTATCTTTCTTTCAGGTTATCTGGGTCCCCACCTGACAAAATGGAGTTCCAGCTGGCTGACCTTGATTAGTACACGGTAGTGCATTTAATGGAGTTTTGCCAGGGGATGGGGGTGCCGGTGGGGCAGAGAGCTGTAAAAGAAGAGCTCCGCACCGCCTTGAGGGCATGGGTAAGGGCCCACCCAGGGGAAAGAGAGGATGAGGAACAGGAGGGACAGGTCACACAAGGGGAGGCGGACACTCCAGAAGACCCAGGCCTGCTCAACATTGATATGTCTGATAATGTGTTGCCAGGAAGACGTTCCGGAGCAGGGAGTAGTGTATCTAGGGGGAGTGCATAGTCGCAGGAGTATGAGGACAGGAGGGAGAGAGGCGATTGAAGTGGGAGCTTGCCAAGTTAGAGCACGAGAGGGAGAGAGAGAGGGAAGATAAGAAGTTTGCTTTGGAAAGAGAAAGCCTAGCTATGGAGGAAAGGAAATTGGCGCACGAGCTCCAGCTGAAAGAATTGGAGCTGCAAGCATTGCAGTTGGGTGCGCCAGGGAGTCCTAATGGTGGCAGCGTACCAGGGGCTCACCAAAAGCCCAGATTCTGGTTACCTAAGGAGGTTATAGCGAGCTACACCAAGGGGGATGACATTGCGAGGTGGTTGAAGGCGTATGAAGTGGCCTTGACCGCCCATGGGGTGCCCGAGAAACATTGGGGAGGTAGCCTGTACCGTTATATACCTCCTGACGTCAGGGACACCCTCTTGTATCTGGATAAGGCAGACCAGTTCAGGTATTCCCCGATGAAGGAGGCGCTCATTAAACACTTTGGCCTCAACCCCGAAAGGTATCGCCAGAGGTTTCGTGGCAGCCATAAGCTGTCCACGCAGAATTGGGTGGATTTTTTTGAGTATGTCCGTAAGGCTCTGGATGGTTGGGTGCGTGGCAGCGTGGTGCGTGATTATGAGGGCCTGTACAATCTTTTTTTGAGAGAGCACCTCTTGGATAAGTGTTTTCTCGGAGCTGCGCCAACATCTGGTGGACCGCAAGCTTACTTATCCCCGTGAGCTTGCGGAGGAGGCGGATACTTGGGTTAGCACCCGGGTGTCACACAAGGGCCCCGGGGGAGATGGCCCAAAAGGCGGACAGGGCGCCCCCAGAAGAAAGAGGGTGGAGATAAAAGAACGGAGTTCTCACGAGGCCCACAAACTAGACAGTTTGGGAGAGGAGTAGGTACCCCACCTCAGTCCCGTTCCCCCAAACCCACTTACCCTGACAAGAGTCAGCAGCCAAAAGTGGTCCGGTGCTATGAATGTGGAGAGGTCGGACACTACAAGGGAGATGCCCAGTGTCGCAAACGACCCCCATCCCCCACTGGTGGCAAGAGTCCCGGGGTGGCTAGTGTAGCGATTGGGTTGGAGCTGCCCCTAGATAGGGAAGGGGAGTGGACAGGCCTGACCCAGGTTTCACTCGGGGATAGAGAGATGGTCCCAGTGACGCCCTTACCATCGAAAACTGCTAAGTATCAGCAGAGGGTGAAGGTCAATGGGGAGGAGGTGGATGCTCTGAGGGACACAGAAGCCAGCATGACCACCGTAGTGAGGCAGCTGGTGTCCCCTGAGCAGGTAGTACCTGATGTGTTCCATCCGGCCGTGTTGGCTGACGGCAGTATGAGCTACTATCCCATGGTTCAAATTCCCTTTGAGTGGGGAGGAGTGAAAGGCCCGTTGAGAGTTGCGATCAGCCCTGCCTTGCCTGTGGACTGTCTGCTAGGTAATGACCTGGAACATACCGCCTGGAAGGAAGTGGAGTGTAAGGCCCACACTGAGATGCTGGGGTTACCAGGGTGGACTTGCGCAGTCACGCGGTCCATGGCTGCCCGGCAGGAAGCTCAACCCGGGTTGGAGCCTGAGACAACGGCCCAACCCAATGCCGGTCCAGAGGAGTTGGAGGACACACCCCATGTGATGGATGGGGAGCCTGCGGAGTTATCCCCGGAGTCCGTGGAGGTGGATGTCGTTCCCGTGGTGGACTTGCCGACCCTTGCCGAGTGGCATGTGGAAGGAGGGCCTACCCGGGAGGAATTCTGTCGGGCGCAAAAGGAGTGCCCCACGCTTGAAAGCATGCGGCGACAGGCCGAAGCCCAAGCGGCTGATCAGGAGACCAGCAGTTTTCACGTGTATTGGGAGGATACCTCCTTTACAGTGAGCCTAAGGTTCCGGTGCATGGATCCTCGAGGGCCTTAGTGGTCCCCCAGTGCTACCGGACCTTTTTGTTGGAATTGGCGCATGAGATACCCTTAGCTGGACACCTAGGCCAAGACAAGACCTTTGCGAGGCTAGTCCCACATTTTTATTGGCCCAGGATGAGAGTTGCCTCTGACACCTACTGCAAGACCTGCAAGACTTGCCAGGCAAGTGGCAAGACGGGGACCAAAGTGAAGGCCCCATTGGAACCGCTCTCGGTGGTCGGGACCCCATTTGAGCGGGTCGGTATTGACATCGTTGGGCCGTTGGACCCTCTGACCTCTGCGGGACACCGGTTCATCTTGGTGTTAGTGGACCATGCTACTCGGTACCCGGAGGCTATACCTCTGAGGACCGTTACTGCACCTGTGGTGGCGCTGGCTCTGATGGGGATATTTACCCGAGTGGGATTCCCCAAGGTCGTGGTGTCGGACAGGGGCACAAACTTCATGTCGGCCTACATGCGGACCATGTGGAAGGAGTGCGGAGTGACCTATCGGTTTTCCACTCCTTACCACCCCCAGACTAACGGGCTAGTAGAGCGCTTCAACAAGACCTTGAAGGGGATGATCCGGAGCCTGCCAGAGGACTTGAGGCGGAAATGGGGCATCCTCCTCCCTTGTCTGCTGTTTTCGTACCGCGAGGTACCACAGAAGGGAGTCGGGTTCAGCCCCTTCGAACTGATCTATGGCCATCCCGTTAGGGGACCCCTCAGCCTTGTCAAAGAGGGGTGGGAGAAGACTTCGCAGAAGCTTCCCCGTGATGTCGTCAGCTCCATGCTGGCATTCCACAGCCAGACGGCCAAGCTGTGGAAGGAAGCCTCAGACAACTTAGAGGCTAGCCAAGCCGTCATGAAGGAGTGGTATGACTGCAACGCTCGGACGGTGGAGTTGGACACTGGACAGAAGGTGTGGGTCATGGAGCCTGGGGAGCTTAGTGCCCTCCAGGACCGGTGGACTGGTCCGTACGAGATTGTGGAGCGTCGAGGCCAGACCACCTACGTCGTGGATTTGAAGACCCCCGTCAGCCCCATCGGGTGTTCCATGTCAACCGCCTGAAGCCTCACCATGAGCGATCAGAGCTTGCTCTCCTCATGGTGACGGATGGGACCGAGGAGGAGGAGAGTGAGCCTCTTCCTGACCTTCTGGCGGCTCAGGAGAAGGATGGTTCAGTGGAGGAAGTTGTCCTCTCCCAATCCTTGACCCCAGAACAACAGAGGGACTGCCACCAAGTATTGGCGCAGCATGCCTCGTTGTTCTCCCTCACGCCTGGAATTACGCACCTGTTTACCCATGATGTGGACACAGGGGACAGTCCGCCAGTAAAAACCATGTCTTACCGGCTGTCCGAGAGAGTGAAGAACTGCATCCAGGGTGAGGTGACCAAGATGCTGGAGCTGGGAGTGATCGAACCCTCCAGCAGCCCGTGGGCTAGTCCGGTCGTGCAGGTGCCGAAAGCGGCTCCACCGGGCACCACACCAGAACTTCGGTTCTGTGTGGACTATCGGGGATTGAACTTTGTCACAAAGACAGATGCTCACCTGATCCCATGGGCAGATGAGCTGATTGACCGGCTGGGACCAGCCAAGTACCTCAGCACCATGGACTTGACATCAGGGTACTGGCAGATTGCCATGGCCGATGGAGCGAAGGAGAGGACAGTGTTCTCCATCGCCGAGGGCCACTTTCAATTCCGAGTGATGCCCTTCGGGCTCAAGAATGCTCCGGCCACCTTCCAGCGGTTGGTGAACCAGGTGCTATCTGGCTTGGAGTCCTTCTCAGTGGCGTACCTGGATAACATAGCTGTCTTTAGTAGCACCTGGGAGGACCATCTGCAGCATCTCCAGGAGGTGCTGCAGGCTTTGCAACGTGCTGGCCTCACCATCAAGGCTAGCAAGTGCCAGATTGGACAGGGATCTGTCGTTAACCTGGGACACCTGGTGGGCGGGGGTAAGGTGCAACCCCTCCAGGCCAAAATTGAGACCATCATGGCCTGGGAGCCCCCCAAAACTCAGAATGAGGTCCGAGCTTTCCTATGCCTCACTGGCTACTACCGCAGGTTTGTCAAGGGATATGGCACCATCGTCGCCCCCTTGACCAAGTTAACGTCCAAAAAGCAGCCACGCAAGGTGATCTGGACGGCTGCTTGCCAGGAGGCATTTGAAACACTGAAGCGCGCGATGTGCACTGCTCCGGTGTTGGCCACTCCGGACTTCCAAAAAGAATTCATTGTGCAGACAGATGCCTCAGAGCATGGCGTAGGCGCCGTGCTGTCGCAACTCAACGATGATGGCCAAGACCAACCCGTGGCCTTCATCTCCAAAAGACTCCTCCCTCGAGAACAGCAATGGAGTACCATCGAGTGAGAAGCCTTCGCTGTGGTCTGGGCCTCGAAGAAGCTGAGGCCATACCTCTTTGGCTCTCACTTCCTAATTCAAACCGACCACCGACCCCTTCGCTGGCTCATGCAGATGAGAGGCGAAAATCCCAAGTTGCTAAGGTGGTCCATTTCCCTACAGGGGATGGACTTTAGGGTGGAACATCGGCCCAGAGTTGACCACGCCAATGCTGATGGTCTCTCCCGGTTTTTCCGCCTTAGTGACAAGAACTCCCTAGAGGTTGGGTAGTTATCCCCACTTTCAGCTGGGGGGGACGCATGTTAGACCTGTCAGCCCTAGGGTGGTCTTTCCCTATTTTTTTCGCCCTTGCCTTATTTTTCCCACCTTCTTTTTCGTTGGCCCTTAGGTCTCTGGGCACCTTTCCATGGCCAATCCATGTTAAGGTGCAGGTGCTCTCTACTCCAAACATGGCTGCCACTGACCCCTGCTACTGCAGCGTGGTCTTTTTTGGCGCACTCTAGTAGCCAGGAGCTGGCTGGAACCCTTAAACAATGTAGCAATGCCAGCCTGCCAGCCTGCCCATAGCTAGAATGAGGGAAGCTTCTAGAACAGGGGAGGTGACACCAACTGCCACTGCCAACTGCCAACTGTCGCTATATAAGGAAAGGGAGGGAAACTTCTAGTCAGTTGGGGCATCACTGACCTGGGGGAACCACGCAGGAGATTTAGGCGGGAGGGCTTAGTCAGGGACTTATGCCACTGGGAGTGACAGGATTTAGGTGCTGCCTCTTAAGCTGAGTGAGGTACTCTAGACTAGCCCCCTGATCTGGCTCAGCGGTAGGGGAACCCAGGGACCCTCTTCAGTGACCTGAGAGAACTTGACAAGCCTTCAACTCCAAACCATCCAAGCGCCGTGAAGACCACTTGCCCTACAACCAGAGACTGCTGGGGGATCAACCAGGTACTGGTGCTGTCTCCCCTGTGTGCCCCCAGCGCTGTCCTGACTGAACTGCTGTATTCCTGACTGAAATGCCATACAAGCGCTGTAACCTGACCCCCCCCCCTGTCAAGCGCTGGGTCAAAGACTGCCTGACTTAGTAAGCGCTCCTACCCTGGGCCCTGCCGAGCTGCTGGGAGTCCCCCACTTCTTGTGAATAGCGCTTGCCTCAGCTGACTGAGCTGACGCCCGAAAACTGCCTCAAGCGCTTCCCTGCTGTGCCCCATCAGGAGCGCTGAAAGTCCCCCTCAGGCGCGATCCTCATCAAGCGTTGTGTGCCCCTTCCAGCGCTTACCTGCAGCGACTCGTGAAGCACCAAGATTGCCCTTCGGCGGCCCCCGTGTGCCAGGAGAGGGCCGCCGGAAATCTCCGCAGGCTTCGCTAGGCCTCAAGTGACCCGCCTTCCGGCCCCGGCGCTCTGTTGTGGCCTGCCCCAGCATTGTGCCCCCCTCGTCGGCCCCCGGATGCCAGGAGAGGGCCGCCGCTCACAGCGTATTAGGCCTGAAGCCGGGCTGTCCCACACCAGGTGAGCGGGAGCGCCGCCGCGTCATCGGCCTCACCCCGCCCCAACTGCGCAGCCATTGGCTGCCACCGCCGAGCCCTTCTGACAAGGCCCATCGCCCGGGGAAAGCCGTGACTCATTGCGGAGGGGGGCCATGGAGCAGAAGAGCCCCCTCCGATTTGCCCCCACATTGTACTGCCTCGCCCCCTGCGCCGGTGCCCCGCATCAGCTCCCTGCACCACGCCGGGCCGAGTAAGGCCCCCGGTCGGGCAAAAACCCTCCCGCCTTCCTAGAGCCTTCGCAAGGGCCCCGGAGGGCCGAAGACAGCAGGTAACTCCAGGGGAGGAGGGCAGAAAGCCGGTCAAGGCCCCGAGTTTGCCCCAGAAGTGAGACTGGGCCCTGTTGGCCCCCAATGTGCCTCTAGTGACTGCGAGGCCTCCAATTAACTGCTTTTGCCTGGAGATAGGCTTGCCCTGGATTAACTGTTTAGGCCCTGATGGTCCAGTAGGTGGAACCGGGACTGGTTACTGGTTATGCCTGAAAACACTTTAAATGATCCTGAATTGGTTTAGCCCTGCCCAAGGGAGTTATCTGCCTTAATGAGAAGAATTGCCTTAATGTAAAGAAGTGCCTGGATGAACTGTTTCTTTTTTTAAGATGCAATGGATTAAGGGATGTAATGCTCATTCTTACTTCCTGTAATGTTAGTTCATGATTACGCAAACACTCCACTTCATTTGATGAGAAGGTTATTGTAACAGGCGATGGTATTTTCTAAATTGCTACCTTTGCTCCTATACGGAAATGCTTTAATGAAATGCTTTAATGAAATGCTTTAAGGAAATGCTTTAATGAAATGCTTTAATGAAATGCTTATGCATTGATTGCCTTGATCTGAAGCCTATATAAAAGACATTGATTTTCAATCACAAGTACTGGTGTGGTCTCCATTATTGCGCTCACTTATTGTCTCAGTGGATGGATGTGTTGAGTAGCTGCTTTACACGAAAGCCCCTGGTTGCCTACCTGCTTGAGCCAAGCTAACCCCCCGAAGAACTGGCGGTCCCAGTTCTTACAGTCTACATACAAGATGGCAACATTTGGTGTGAAGCAGGTACCCATGGAAACACCTTTCTTTTGAAGGTAAAAAGTTTCCTTGATTAGGAAATACTTGTGTTGTAAAGCAATTTGTAATAGATCCATGATAAAGTCTGTAGGGATAAGTGTCGGTTGGAGTCTGGTATTCAAGAGATCTTTTAGGATCTGCATTCCTTTCACTTGGGGGATGTTGGTATATAGGGATTCTATATCTAATCCAACTAAAAGTTCTGTAGGGTATGAATGCCTCAATATTACCGCACCCCTCCCTAACCAAGGCCAACCTTCTGGTGGCCTATCCACCTGGGTGAATATTTCTTCAGGCAGCAGTGTTGAAACAGTCCCCACTAAAAGAACTAACATCCAAGCTTTGATATACACTAGGGGGTTTCGATTTGTTCCATTAATTTTTATAATAAGGATTTTTTTATCTACACCTCATATGAATTTTGTTAACCTTTTCAACTTTATTTCAGATATACCTAATCTCACAGGGAATCAAGACTTGCTGGAATTTGTTCGCGTGGTGATTTTAATGCAAAGATGTCAGGGGGAAACAATTCAACTCCCCTTCATCACTCTTTGGCCCACCCATGTGAAAGGGGGATTGAACTATTGGATCACTTATCGAATAGTAGTCTTTCAAATGTAATGGATATTGCGGCTACAAATAATGAAGATAGCCCAATACCTACCTATAGAAGCTGTGGCTGCGCTTCAACAATAGATTACGTTTTTTGTAAAGGCTACACTACAAGACTACTTGGCTAAAGCAGAAGAAAAACCGACCTCGTTTGGGGACCACAATCCAATCTCAGTTCTATTTAGGGTTGCCCCCAGATCTGAAATCAGAAAAGAGCCAGGGGCCTGTAATCTAGCACCCTCAACAGATAACTTAAGGGTTACGTGGAAAGGTATTGATAATAGTAGTGTGTTCCAAAAAATGCTTAAAACTTGTCGATCATTCTGTGATACTTGTCTTTCATCTGTTAATCCCAACCCAGAGGTAGTTTCAGCTTTCGCTCAGTTATGTGCAGGCATTAAAAAATTGATCTTAAGACCTGCACCTGCTTCCAACTCTAACCCTAGGTGGTTCAACAGCATTTGCTATCGGGCAAACAGAGAGCTTAGAGCTGCCCTCTCAGCTGCCCCCAGGGATTCTAACTTCATTAGATCATTGAGGCTCCAATATAAAAGAGTGACTAAGCAGACGAATCACGAGATCTTAAAAGAACAATGGAACAACTTGACTTGTGCTGCAAGACTTAACAACTCAAATGGTTTCTGGGCAGCAGCCAAGTCTTTGAGATCATTGGGCAATACACTCACTCCGTTAAATTGCAATATAACGAGCGAAGCCTGGGTATCCCATTTTTCCAAAATATATGCTGCTATACCACAGTGTGAGGATGCTATAGATAATCTTGTTGACACACAAATCCAGATATCATTATCAGAGGTTGAGGATGCTATTGATCAAAAGCTTGGACAATAAGGCCCCTGGCCCTGACGGGCTTCCCATCGATCTTATTAAATTTAGGCCGGAGTTCTGGGTGTCCCTTTTACTCAATGTTTTTAATAATTTGACAATTACTAAAATCCCCAACACATGGTCAACATCTGTCGTCGTTCAAATTTTCAAAAAGGGTGATAGATCCAACCCGAGTTGTTATAGACCAATTTCCTTTAATTGACAATACACTTAAGATATTGGGGAGGGTGCTATTTAACAAAATCAGATCTTGGGCCGAGGAGGAAAACATTTTAAATAGATGTCAACTAGGTTTTAGAAGCAATCTTGTAACGGTGGAACAGTGCCTTAACCTTAACCTGATTATCGGTAAATATACTATAGCGCGACACTGCCCCATCTACCTAGCATTTATGGACCTTACCTCGGCCTTTGATTTTGTTAATAGATCACAGCTCTGGTCATGCCTTTTAAACTAAGGGTTGGCTGAGGCTCTAATGCATTTTTTAGCATATCTACACAGGGAACTAAGGGCACAGGTGAGAATTAGTACGGACGGGTCGGTTTCTGGGGACAAAGTGGTTGGGAGAGGGATAAGACAAGGGTGTGTCTTATCCCCACTCTTGTTCATTTTATATATTTTATATTTTATATATTAACGAGCTACATAATGTGCTGTCTGAACTGACTACAGATGTCCCGATGATTAATGGTAATAAACTGCCCGCCCTTTTGTATGTTGATGCCGCCGTTTTAATGGGTCGTACACATAATGCACTGTGTATATTAGTTAGGGATTTTGTTGATTTTTTGAATGGTTTAAACCTTTGTACAAATTTTAAGAAATCGTTTTTAATGTGTTGCGGTACTAACCAATTTCTTATTGATGCTATTACTCTAGGTTCTGGAACTTTGCTACACACACGCACTTTCCCTTAATTGGGCTTACAATTCTCAGACAATGGATCTTGGGCAGCCCACTTGGCATACGACCGGAATACATTTTTAAAGGCTGTTAATTCAATCCTAAATCTTCCCCAACCAAAAAGAAGTGAGGTAGTGTTGACCCTACTCAAAATTTACAGAACACAGTGCATACCCACTGTAACATACGGGACAGAAATCCGGGGCTTAATAAACTCTAAGGGCCTCATTTATGAGCAGTGACTCATCACTGCGTGAAAGCAGTGATGCGTCATTTCTCAGTGCGCCCTCCTTGCGACATGATTGATGCGCCATATTTACTGTATGACGCATCATGTTGCAAGGAGTTACAGATACGTCAGTATTTCTGACGTATCTGTATGGCGCAAAAGTGACGCATTGCTGGAGTGTGTCACAAAAGTGATGCAACTCCAGTAATGTGTCCTTTCACATGGGGCAAGCCCCATGTTAAAGAGCCTGCATCAGTCTTATGCCTGAGGTGAGGCAGGCGTACGATATTGACGCATTTGCACCCTAAAAGTGGAGCAGTGAAATCTGGTAGATTTTACTGCGTCACTTCTAGGAGGCTTGCTTAAATGGGAACACCCACCCTGCATACATTATACCTGATGCAGGTATAATGTAGTGCAGGGGTTTACAAAGTGACGCATCTGCTTAGATGTGTCACTTTGTAAATAGGGCGCAACTGGAGGCATGTTTTACTCCGCCAATGCGTCACAAAAAGAGATGCAATGGAAGCTCACAACTGTTGCACGGCCTCATAAATAAGGTTCTAAAAGTATTCAGGTCAAAGAAAATAGATTCTGTAGGGGAATTCTGGGGATACCTATCTCCTCTTCATACTTTGTCTGTCATAATGACTTAAAATTGTTTTATATAGAAGATTATATTAGGTCCCACCTGGCCCTGTTTTGGTTAAAAGTTTGGCAAAATCCTTCAGCCTCGTTAACCAGAGAAAAAATAGTTGATTGTCTAAAATGCGACACGGGTGGAGACACACCGTGGCTGGCAGTAGTAAGGGCAAGTTTAAATAGAATAAATCTTGGCCATGTTTTTCAAAACCCAGACCAGTTAGAGGGTATTAAAAAAAAAGACTATGCGAGAAGCCATATTTAAAAACTATGGGGACATAAGATACGAACAAGAGTTCTCTAAAGCATCCATCGCACGTTATATATCTATGGTACATGACGGAGGACCCCCCTCTTATCTACCAGTTAGTTACCTTCTAAGAGACATTAACCAATGGGATCGAAGCTTGCTTTTTCGTCTTAGAGCTGGCACATTAAAATATTTGTTGTGTTCCCCCTAGGCTTCCAAACCAACATTGAGCAATTGCCTTCCCTTTGCGGCAATCTAGGTAAGCAATCCATGTTAAATTTTTTATTCTTTTGTAACTTTTACCAAAGGTATAGTAAGCAACGTTTGATTCCCTTTTTTAGGGTACAGGGAATAACGGATTTTATGGTTGCTTATAGGATTACATAACAACAATGGGAGAGGTAGGGAGAATCAAGGACACTCTCTCAGTCCCCGGTTAAGTGCAAACAAACAAAAACAGAGAGGTCAGATCAGTTTCAAAAACCACAAGACGGAGTCTAATGAGGATCACACACCCACTTTGGGTGGGAAAGAAAGCCCTCACACACCGACCTAGTCAGTGTCATGCTTCATTATCGGGCCCCACCAAAGAGGCAGAGTGCCTCTTTGGTGTGCTACGACGCCAGAAAGTCTGCGGAGCTGGTTTTGTGAGGAGGGTGTGCTGTGAGGTAAAGTTAAAATTAAAAGTGCCTGAAAAGGTATCTGAAAAAATAAATTTTAATTAGTGATCCCTAAGGCACAGAGAAAATGTATTATGTGTATGAATTTAGCTGCCAAGGTATTAGGATTGGTTAAATTCATAAATACATTACATCAGTCAACATGTTTCTGCCATATGGGTGGTTTCAATTTACCAAGGCATTCATCAGGACTAAAACCCCGGCGGTATGGACTCTCTAATCGTCCCCCCTAACCTGGGGACGTGAAAGTGAAAATCTAAAAAAGGTGAAAAAGTGCTGAAAAAAAGGAGAGCAAATAGCTCGATCCAAAAAAACTCCAAATTGTAGAGTAAATCAGCACGACTCGTCGGGGTCCGGTATCGAGGCAACTCCTAGGTTGTATAGTGGGTTGTGAGCGCTGAGGGCGATGTGCCAGGCACGCTCCTACCCCCCTCCCGAGACCCATGGTGCAAGTAGTGCCCTGTTTTAAAGTGCTGATTTACTCTACAATTTGGAGTTTTTTTTGGATCGAGCATGACACTGACTAGGTCGGTGTGTGAGGGCTTTCTTTCCCACCCAAAGTGGGTGTGTGATCCTCATTTGACTCCGTCTTGTGGTTTTTGAAACTGATCTGACCTCTCTGCTTATAGGATTATCCTTCAGTTTATTGGGGAAAATGTAACCCTCTGTGTTTGTACCTTCTTGAAGATGGCTATTCGTTCGCGTGCCTCCATGAGCCCCTGATAAGTAGACCTGATTGTATTATACGAACTTCCTGCTTTTATGCCTATAAAGAATATGCTTCTTGGGTTTTGGCCAATGTTTAAATTGTGTGGAGTGTTATCTATGGATTTAATAGCCCATTTCCTCTTGCTGCTACTCCTCCAAATGTATTTGCACTTTGCACTTCGCACTTTATCATATGCTGCTGCTATATAACCTGATATACTCTCGGTTTCTGTGAAAATTATAATCTCATGATGATTCATTTAATTATTTTTTTATATTGTAAAAGTCCTTTTGTATGTTTTAAAACAGATGATGTTTTTTATATGTAAT
This sequence comes from Lissotriton helveticus, assembly GCF_964261635.1. NCBI lineage: Eukaryota > Metazoa > Chordata > Amphibia > Caudata > Salamandridae > Lissotriton > Lissotriton helveticus. The sequence goes on from NC_136069.1 coordinate 1,618,167,803, forward strand.
GTTTTAAGTGATTAACTCTGTGAGATATTGCTTTGTGCTTTTATGGATATTTTATATCCAAATAAAAATTAAATGATGAATACAACCAAAAAAGTTCTGTAATGGAGTCAAAATGTATATTCTTAATTGGGTTGATTAAGTCCATCCTCTAAAAAATAAAAGTACTCGTTAATGACACAAACTCATTGATCAACAAATCAATGTATTTGCCTAATGGTTCCAGAGCTGAGTTACAACCTGAAACAATAGGTCTACCTGGATCATTATTTGCATCTTTATGCATTTTTGAAAGGACGTAGATGACTGGGGTGCAGTGACTTTTGTTGGGCCCCCAAAGTCCGGATCCAACTGCTGATGTGAGTCGTACGGCACGATTCAGAAAGGCTGTTCAAATCCAGCAGCATACTCAGTCGTTCAGAAACGCGGCCCTTAGAGACTTACGATTCTGCTCCATGAGGCTCGGTCATTCCACATGCAGTCGGGTTGGGATTGGGATACTCCTAACACCTAACTTGTATCATACTCAGTCGGTCAGAAACCTTTCCAAGTTGGTCTGAAAGACATGTTCCCGATCCGATTTGAAAGGCCCTATGTAGTGTAAATTGCCACCAAGAGATAGATTTCAGCTGGCCTAAAATCCTACTCAACCAAAAACCACCAAAAGTGTGCTGAAGACTTACAGCACATTTACTGAGCATTTCTATCTAAATGAACTTCAAAATCCTCTGCCTGACGTGCCATTCATTTCAGGAAACTTGTCTCAAATATTTACAGTCTCGCTTTAAGCAATAGTGACCAATCAAATTTTTAATATTTAAGTACCCAGTCATCTATATGCATGTATTACCAGATCACTACATTAATAATAAATAAGTTGATAAGTGCATGCTTACAGCTTTATTTTCCTATAATAAAGCATCTGTAACAGTGTGTAAATATGACTGTAGCAATTGTTTCTTTAAGTGAATTACTATTGAATTATTGTTAGGGCAAATATAACAAAATACCAAATAAATAAATAAAATAAAAACAACTTAATTGACAAAAAAAATGGAAAGCATGAGTTTGTAAATATTTATCCATGAATGTACATATGGGTATTATTTAGGACAATTTTACATCCCTTGATGTCTTATCCATAATCATATTAAAATCACTATGTATGTATACTTCCTATGTATCTACATATTGTTTTGATTTTCCTCCCACCTCAGAGAAAAAAAGAGAACAAGTTAACTAATCTCGGACACCTCACTAAATCCCCATTCCATGGCTTATCCCAAACTTCTTTTACTGCTATGAACTCCCAAGCAAATATTTCTTTCCAAATCCTTCCCTTCTCTATCCATCTTGTATTCTATTCATCAAACTAACAGGTGGTCTGACTCTTCTCAAACTGTTATGAACTTCAAAATTATACTTTCTAAGATCTTCCATTCTCCATCCAGCCTCTGCCCTTGTCATCCAAACAAACAAACTGACTTGTCTACTACTCTGACCACTCCCTATAACAAGTTATATTTTCTCCCTACTAATCCACCACTGTTTCACCCTTGGGTTCTGGAGTAGCATATTACTTAATGAAAATCACTTCAATGCCTCGTCACAGTTAGTAAACACTATGGGGCATATTTACAATAAGTGGTGCATCCCTGCATATCAGAAGGGATGCGCCACTTATTGTGCGCCATGCCTCCGCCACAATGGATGCGCCGCTGTTTACAATGCCAAAAAGGGGGTGGTGATGGACAGAGTATCTGAGTTAATCAGAACACTCCTACCCAGTCAACAGATCAGGGCTTGATTCATCACCACCCCCTTTTCTGAATCATTTTGTCCACCATAAGCGTGGAAGGGTATACTCAGATGTGAGTCCCTTGCTCATTGCACCATCAGGATTCAAGCAAGCCGGGCCGACGACGGCTGAAATGCCAGAAACCGGTCCCCGGAAGCTTGTTTCCTTCCCAGTATAAGAATTGGCTTGGTAGTTTGATTTGCCCTGTTCCCATCATGCACTGGGACAGGAACAGACTAATTTGCATGTAGCCAGGTTCTGAGCTGGGATGGTGCAGTGAGCTAAAAAACGGTGATGGATCAAGCCCTGATCTTTGGACTGGGTAAGAGTGGTCTGCTTAATTCAGACACTCTGTTCATCACCAGCCCCTTTTCTGAATCATTTTGTCCACCATAAGCGTGGAAGGGTATACTCAGATGTGAGTCCCTTGCTCATTGCACCATCAGGATTCAAGCAAGCCGGGCCGACGACGGCTGAAATGCCAGAAACCGGTCCCCGGAAGCTTGTTTCCTTCCCAGTATAAGAATTGGCTTGGTAGTTTGGTTTGCCCTGTTCCCATCATGCACTGGGACAGGAACAGACTAATTTGCATGTAGCCAGGTTCTGAGCTGGGATGGTGCAGTGAGCTAAAAAACGGTGATGGATCAAGCCCTGATCTTTGGACTGGGTAAGAGTGGTCTGCTTAATTCAGACACTCTGTTCATCACCACCCCCTTTTCTGAAGCATTTACAATGCGGCGCACCATGAGGCAAAAACGGCACAGATTCGTCACGCAGCTCCAGCAAGGTGCTAGGGTGCCCTATCCTTCAAATGCCACGTCAATCCTTACGCCAGCTTCAAGCAGGCACAGGGTTTTGACGCAGCATGGGCCTAAAAGTGACTGAGTGAAATCTTGTAGATTTCACTCAGCCACTTTTAGGAGGCGTTCCTGTGCCGGAACGCCCCCCCTGCACAGGAACGCCTACATGTGGCGCAGGACATTACATCGTGACGCATCTCCCAGATGCGTCATGTTGTAAGTACCCCTGCACCATGGAGCAGGATTTGCGCTACCGCTGCGTCACAAAAGTGACACAATGGCGGCGTAAATGAGGCGCAAGGGGCTTGTAAATCTGCCCCTATATACATACAATTGCAATCTTCTAAGCAAAGGACTGTGAAGACTCTAATAATGTAAACTTAGCTGGAAAAATAATGTAGCCCTATGTCATGTAGTAAGCATTCTATAGGAGTTATTATGGACTTGTGAATAAATAAAGGTCGGTAATCCGCAGATCTTATGTATTCTAAGTTGGCAAATAGCTATTATGTTGCAAATGTTGCAAATTCCTACATCCGACTGCCACCAACCCTTGGTAATTGTTGCTCCTAATGCAACCATTAGTAGCGATCCTGTTGTATTTCTATCTAGGACCCTAATTCGATATTCCTGATTTATGCCCTTATGAGGTTATAATAAATAATATCCTTATAAAGGAATAAGAATCATATTCATATTTTGTCGTAGCCCATGCAATCCAAAATAAGCAAGGCTACTTCCCCAGACTCCTAGAGAGTACAACGAGTTCTTTGAACAAAACAAACCTCCAGCAACCTGGGAAATCCCCATGCTTCTGTTTTGATTTGTCCTAGAACTCCTGGGAACACTGAAAGAATGGCCAGTTCTTAGTGACATCTTTATTGACATCTTATGTCCAACCTTACGTCAAACCCGGCACCTTTCAGGTATAAATATACCAACGTTGCCTTAAGCAAACACAAGGTGGTTTGGAGCAGAGCGGCTATCTACTTGCCCGAGAGCCCAGCTGATGCGAGAGCCCATGGACGCCGCCCCTCCCTTTTGACGCACTGAGAAAGACTTTCTCTTTTTCTCCAGCCGAGAAAATCCAGCTCCGGTGATTTCAGCCGCCCTTGCGGGTGGCTGGAATATCAAGTCCTGATGGAGAGAGATACCAGACCTCCTGCTTTCTATTAACCAGGTACGGAGCTGACTAAACCCTTAAAGAGAATTCTTGACTCATATTCTTGGCAAAACCAACTTAACTTAAACTGTTACTTACTTACTCCTTCCCACGTATTAGGATTAGGTCAGGTACACCAGGGTAGGCGTATTTAGAAGCACCAGTTGAGTACGTTAGTCAATGTATATATGTATGTATATATTTTATCCATTTTAAAGTATCTTATGGCTAAGAAACCATATCAATGCTTTTACAGTATTATTTCATAATACTCATTTTACTGTACGCACTTTACTTTACATTAAGTATTGCAATTGTGGCAATTCATTTCTCTTGCATGAGAAAGAAGATGGCTCAATAAATAACACCTTTTATTGAAAACGCCCGTCTCTCTTTTCTCTGCACTCTGGTGAAACTAAGTATGCACAATTGACTGAGTAAAATAGCTGTCTATTGTTTTCACACGACTCTAGAGATACACTTTTATTCTGAGGGAGCAAAGTTGTCATGTTTATGGTTGTCAGAAGCTAATCCCTTCTTGTCTATCCAGGGAAGTTAAACTCCTCCTTGTTTATTCGAGAAAGTTTCTAGTGACCTCTGAGCTAGCTGGCAAAACTAATTAAGTCTAATATAGTCAGTAAAGACCTAGTCAACCTCAGTCCTATGTCTACACTGCTGTTTATATTATTCCAATGCGCAGAGTCTATTGGGAATATAGGAACTACACTACAATCCCTTTCTTAAGGTTTTCCCCCTATCAAACTTGGCTCCTGTAACCTTGTAGGTAAGAACAAAATGGCTTGTCTAGACTGGTGCGATTTTGTGGAACTGTTTGACAAATGTTTGTTTCAGGAGACTGGGGCTGTCAACCCCCAATTCAGATATGGGTTTGCTAGTTTTGATCAACATGCCTTTCATTCTAGGAAAGGCCGGCCAGCAGAAAGACTTGTAATTTGGATCAAAACTACATTGGTAAGTACATCTAAAGTTACCACATTAGACTCTCCGGATGTTTTAAGTGTAACCTTGCGATTTTCTGGTAGGGTTATGCTATGTTTTTTTTAACTTTCTTTGTAGAAACATGAAGTCAGCACGCTCAGTATAACAGCTACTAATGTAATTACTGCCTACCTGCCATCTCTACCATTGGTGTATTTAGAATTGTGGCAGGTTACCTCAACTGCAACTTCTTGGCATTTCTTCTGAAATACTAAGGGCCCACGTTCGATGGAATCAGTTTGGTAATGGTTTCCGACCAACTCGGATCAGGAGAGTCCGACCGACTAAGTATGATGCATCCGGATGTTTCCAGATATGATTTGGTTGGATTCCTATTGACTTCTATGGGAGCCTATGTTCCTACTCACATTGTAATCTGGCCCTCGGTCGGGAGAACACATTCTGTAGTAAAGGAAGATACACAGTCCAGCTATATAGTTAAGTAATCCTTTATTGTAGGTTCCTTCTAGGATAGCTGAGTAGGAGAAGATAGGAAGTATAGGTAAAACCCCACCAGGAGCAAGCTCCAAGCAGCTCAGCCTGAGTTGACCAACTGACACTGTGAGCCAGAGAGTCATCCAGGTATTCTATGATGTCAAGGACATTCTATACAGTGGAGAACAGTAGAGTAGTAATTTACTACACATCCTCTTTCCTTAGGGAATGACAGCAGAATAGAGAGAAAGATAGGCAAAATGCCTCAAATATAACATTTGCATGAAAGTACAAAAAGAGATATAGAAATGTAATAATGTACGACATGAGGTATCATTAGCATGAGCAGAAATAAACTAAGATGCTAAATATTAGATGAACAGAATCACAATTACATGCCTCATCCCCCTCTCTTAGTGAAACAGCATGGTTAATGAACAAAGACCAATGCGACAAAAAAAGGTGGTCACGCTCACAACCTCCCCATACATGGGTACACCACAGGGTAATCACCCTGGCAAACAAAAATGAACGTAGACACAGACCCTTGGAGAGAAACAGGGGTAAAATTCACTCTAGATAACTGGAAGAGTGTATGTCCTATAACAGAAATTCAGCAGATAAAAACGCTCTGAAAAGAAACCAAAAGTTCCCCTGATGATTTTATGCTGACACTAAAGATATGATAAAGCTCCTAACTCAAAGTCCTACCAACATGGAACCCTTGGCCACGAATTCCAAGCAGGTAGACTTCAACTGGAGCATAGTGCCCAAATAATCTCCACGAAAATAGGGAACAACACAGGGTACTGACCTTGTAGAAGAACACAACCTCCCCTAAATAGGGTACACCCAGGATACTGAGCCTGTAAAACTGAACACCAAAGCACCAGGAACAGCGCAGGGTACTAACCCTGTAGAAAAAAAAACAACCTCCCCTAAATAGGGTACACACAGGATACTGAACCTGTAAAACTGAACCACCAAGAATTGTGAACAGCGCAGGGTACTAACCCTGTAGGAAAAACACAACCTCCCCTAAATAGGGTACACCACAGGATAGTCAACCTGGGAACTGAAATGGGCATTGACTACCCACAAACACTACCACCTCCCCAAAGTAGGGTACACCACAGGACATTTACACTGAGAACTGATATGGGCATTGACTACCCACAAACACTACCACCTCCCCAATGTAGGATACACCACAGGAAATTAACACTGGGACCGAAACTACAACATCCCCTAAATAGGGTACACCACAGGATAGTCAACCTGGGAACTGAAATGGGCATTGACTACCCACAAACACTACCACCTCCCCAAAGTAGGGTACACCACAGGACATTTACACTGAGAACTGATATGGGCATTGACTACCCACAAACACTACCACCTCCCCAAAGTAGGGTACATCACAGGAAATTTACACTGAGAACTGATATGGGCATTGACTACCCACAAACACTAACACCTCCCCAAAGTAGGGTACACCACAGGAAATTTACACTGAGAACTGATATGGGCATTGACTACCCACAAACACTACCACCTCCCCAAAGTAGGGTACATCACAGGAAATTTACACTGAGAACTGATATGGGCATTGACTACCCACAAACACTAACCCCTCCCCAAAGTAGGGTACACCACAGGAAATTTACACTGAGAACTGATATGGGCATTGACTACCCACAAACACTACCACCTCCCCAAAGTAGGGTACACCACAGGAAGTTTACACTGAGAACTGAAATGGGCATTGACTACCCACAAACACTACCACCTCCCCAAAGTAAGGTACACCACAGGAAATTTCCACTGAGAACTGATATGACATTGACTACCCACAAACACTACCACCTCCCCAATGTAGGATACACCACAGGAAATTAACACTGGGACCGAAACTACAACATCCCCTAAATAGGGTACACCACAGGATAGTCAACCTGGGAACTGAAATGGGCATTGACTACCCACAAACACTACCACCTCCCCAAAGTAGGGTACACCACAGGACATTTACACTGAGAACTGATATGGGCATTGACTACCCACAAACACTACCACCTCCCCAAAGTAGGGTACATCACAGGAAATTTACACTGAGAACTGATATGGGCATTGACTACCCACAAACACTAACACCTCCCCAAAGTAGGGTACACCACAGGAAATTTACACTGAGAACTGAAATGGGCATTGACTATCCACAAACACTACCACCTCCCCAAAGTAGGGTACACCACAGGAAATTTCCACTGAGAACTGATATGACATTGACTACCCACAAACACTACCACCTCCCCAATGTAGGATACACCACAGGAAATTAACACTGGGACCGAAACTACAACATCCCCTACATAGGGTACACCATAAGGTTCAACATCACCCTAGGAAACAGAAATGGGCATGGACTACCCACAAGCACACAACCTCCCTTAGACAGGGTAAACCTACACAGGATATACAACAAAACTGGGAAACTAACTGTCCGCTCAAGACACTATGTTATACACTGAACACACACCACCAAATTAAAGTACAGTGCTATACAGGACATGAATAATGAGAACAGACGTTGTAATCACAAAGCACTAGATAAGCATCGGTGAGCGGTGTCTCACCCGGGATCCATACACACAGACCATATATCAAACAGGATATGCACTATGTGAACTTGCTGTGTCCCATTAGAAGTCTTGTGGGTCGATGCATTGTTGGTAACGCTGTCCGCGCAGCCATCACTGCTTCAGGAGCAATGTTCTTACCTCTTCTTAGATAGGCAACTCTGCGTGAAGATCGTCAGGAACATGGTGAACAAGATCAGGAAGACCGGAAAAAGCACCTCAGCGGAAATGAAGTTATGCCCCTAGTACTGGTCAAGTAATGCTCTAGACCATACCATAACGCTGGTCAGTTCGAAGGCGTTACTGCGTGTGGGCATCTCCGGCACTAAGCTGGCAAAATCTATAAAGTTTGCGCTATGTGCTTTTACCACAGCAAAACTCAGCGCAAACACCAAACGTGACTGGCAGACAGGAACTGTAAGCAATCCTTGAAAATGACATGCTAATGCCAAGCACAAGATGGCGGCACGCTGCCTCACACCGCGCTGAGTGGCTCACGGCACGTCTGTGCGAGTGGAGACGTGAGACAATAGTACACAGAGGAGACGAAGGAACGGCATTGTGGCACCAAGGAAACTCCACTTGACTGAGAGTAGAGGTAAGAGCGTGAGCTGAGACATACGTGGGAACACTTTTGAAAAAGGTAGCTCGCGCGTGCTTGAAAAAACTAAACTGCCAAACGGCTCAGCAGCAACGGGGCTCTCTGTGTCCACGGCAAGGTGCACAAACGCACAACAAGGCCACCACAACCAGTAACCTCACATGGCGCTGCAGTACACCAACCACCAAAACTGTCCTCTTGTCTTGTCAGTGGTTCCTCCCAAAGCACTCTGTCAAGCACAGACCCAAGAAGTGCTGGCAGGGAAGGGACGCTACACCTCCTCCGCAAAGCATGCGAGAACATGGAGACAGTTGGTTCTTGTTAACCAGAGTATCAAATCCCCAAGACAGTTCCTCTGAGAAAGATCAGAAAAGTTCGGTATGCAGTCTAAATATCAAGTTTTTATTTTCGAATGGACATAATATCGACTCCAGAATATCGAGATGGCAGTAATATCGAGGTAAGTAATATCGATGTATTTATTATCGATTTCTATGTCTGTAAAAAAATATCAATTGTAAAAATATCGAGTAAGTAATACCGATAGTATATAATATCATTTGTTCTTGTTATTAAAAAATATCGAAAGTCAAAATATAGATTGTAAGAATATCGAAAGTCATGTTATCGACTGTCATGATATCGACAGTCATAATATCGACTGTCATAATCTCGATATTAATAATATCGAATATTTAAATGTACACTGTTTTTAATGTTTTATTAGTAATTTTGTTGTTAAAATATATATGTATTTTAGTTCTTTATTTATTTAGAAATATTAATAAAAATTATTAAATATTTATAAAATATATTTAAAATAGTATAATAATTTCTAGGAGCGGGTAGTGGGTGGGTTTTTAGGGGAATAGGGTGGGAAGTGTTTTAAAATATATGTTAAATATTTTAAAAATATATTTCAAAATCGAAAAATATATCAAAATGATGTATACATAAAAAAAATGATAACATTTTTAAAAAATGTAATATTTTTTCTAGGAGCGGGTAGTGGGTTTTTAGGGGAATAGGGTGGAAAGTATTTTAAAATATATAATAAAATGTAGTACTATATTTTTAAAAATAAATTAATATTTTTAAATGTAAACAAATGTTTTTAAAACTATTTATAAATGATTAAATGTATCACAATTTAAATGAGTGAGTTGTGTGTTTAAATGGGAATAGTGTTAGAACTGTATAAAGTATAATTTATAAAAAAATAAATATTTTAAATTTTTTAAAAATCCATTTTAAATTAAACATTTAAAAAGTTTTTAATTATTAAAAATGATCTTTATTTTCAATAATAGTGTTTGAACTGTATAAAATATAATTTATAAAAAAATATATAATCATTTAAAATCTAATTTAAATTAAAAATTAAAAATGTTTATAATTATCAAAAATGATCTTTATTTTCAATTATTTTATTATTATTTTAAAAAAAACAATTTATTTTAAATTTAATTTTTTTATTGATATGGAATTAAATTTTAAATAATTGTATAATAATAAAATATATATTTATGTAATTTTAGGATGTAAAAATATAATTTTTATATAATTTTGATGACATAGTATAATCTTTTGGGATTGTTTTAAAAACTAATATGATTTTAATATGTAAATATTATATTATAAAAACATATACAATCAAATTTCAAATTTTGAAATTTGATTATAAAATTTGTTAAAATTTTGAAATTGTAAAATTATAATTTAAAAAAAATTAAACATTTTAAAAATATTGTTGAAAAATCAAACTTTTGAGCAATTAATTTTAAATGTGTTCTAATTGTGTATTAAAGTACGTTTTTAAATGTATGTAATTAAATATTTAATTAAGATTTATACATTTAAATATGGTATCATTAGATTAATGTTGTTTTTGGTGCTAATATTGATTAGTGTGTGATTGTTTGTTACACAATTTTCATATCAATAGAGAAAATTGTAGCTAAATTTATAAATAATATTGTTAAAAACATTAAAAATTCTAATAAAAATATTATATTGATATTAGTATGATAGTTTAAGATTTATAGTTTAAATATATACAAGATTTTATGAATTAACAAATCTTTTTTTATTAAATACTTATTTTTATATTAATACTTAATTTATAAATTTGTGTTATTTCTATAGGAATTGGAATCTACATTTTTATGAGATTGATGTATTTTTTTATGTAAATAGTTAAGTATAAAATAAAAATTTAGATGTAGTATTTATTATTAAATAATATTTGCTTTTCTAAAATCAAAAAGTATATTACCATAACATATTTATATAGAGTGCATTGTGAATTAATTATCAAATGGTTTCTATGTACAGCGTTTATTTTGAGTTTCTATTTTGTGATTAAGAAATAGTATTTTATATGGGTTTAATGTCCAAAACTATGACTGAGTTTATACTTGGTGGAGTTGGAATAGTAATATGTATGTGCTCAGTGTCCAGCACCTTCCCTGATTTAATACTTGGTGGAGTGGGAATAGTAATTTGTATGGGTTTAGTGTCCAGCACCTTCCTTGAGTTTACACACGGTGGAGTGGGAATAGTAATTTGTATGGGTTCAGTGTCCAACACCTTCCTTGAGTTTACACTTGGTGGAGTGGGAATAGTAATTTGGATAGGCTCAGTGTCCAACACCTTCCTTGTGTTTACATTTGGTGGAGTGGGAATAGTAATTTGGATGGGCTCAGTGTCCAGCACCTTCCCTGATTTAATACTTGGTGGAGTGGGAATAGTAATTTGTATGGGTTTAGTGTCCAGCACCTTCCTTCAGTTTACACTTGGTGGAGTGGGAATAGTAATTAGGATGGGCTCAGTGTCCAGCACCTTCCCTTATTTAATACTTGGTGGAGTGGGATTAGTAATTTGTATGGGTTTAGTGTCCAGCACCTTCCTTGAGTTTACACTTGGTGGAGTGGGAATAGTAATTTGTATGGGTTCAGTGTCCAACACCTTCCTTGAGTTTACACTTGGTGGAGTGGGAATAGTAATTTGGATGGGCTCAATGTCCAGCACCTTCCCTGATTTTATACTTGGTGGAGTGGGAATAGTAATTGATATGGGTTTAGTGTCCAACACCTTCCCTGAGTATTTACTTGGTGGAGTGGGAATAGTAATTTGTATGGGTTTAGTGTCCAGCACCCTCCCTGACTATTTACCTGGTGGAGTGGGAATAGTAATTTGTATGGGTTTAGTGTCCAGCACCTTCCCAGACTTTATACTTGGTGGAGTGGGAATAGTAATTTGTATGGGTTTAGTGTCCAGCACCTTCTTTGAGTTTACACTTGGTGGAGTGGGAATAGTAATTTGGATGGGCTCAGTGTACAGCACCTTCCCTGATTTAATACTTGGTGGAGTGGGAATAGTAATTTGTATGGGTTTAGTGTCCAGCACCTTCCTTGAGTTGACACTTGGTGGAGTGGGAATAGTAATTTGTATGGGTTTAGTGCCTGGCACCTTCTCTGATTTAATACTTGGTGGAGTGGGAATAGTAATTTGTATGGGTTTAGTGTCCAGCACCTTCCTTGAGTTTACACTTGGTGGAGTGGGAATAGTAATTCGTATGGGTTTAGTGTCCAGCACCTTCCTTGAGTTTACACTTGGTGGAGTGGGAATAGTAATTTGGATGGGCTCAGTGTCCAGCACCTTCCTTGAGTTTGCACTTGGTGGAGTGGGAATAGTAATTTGGATGGGCTCAGTGTCCAGCACCTTCCCTTATTTAATACTTGGTGGAGTGGGAATAGTAATTTGTATGGGTTTAGTGTCCAGCACCTTCCTTGAGTTTACACTTGGTGGAGTGGGAATAGTAATTTGTATGGGTTTAGTGTCCAGCACCTTCCTTGAGTTTACACACGTTGGAGTGGGAATAGTAATTTGTATGGGGTCAGTGTCCAACACCTTCCTTGAGTTTACACTTGGTGGAGTGGGAATAGTAATTTGGATAGGCTCAGTGTCCAACACCTTCCTTGTGTTTACACTTGGTGGAGTGGGAATAGTAATTTGGATGGGCTCAGTGTCCAGCACCTTCCCTGATTGAATACTTGGTGGAGTGGGAATAATAATTTGTATGGGTTTAGTGTCCAGCACCTTCCTTGAGTTTACACTTGGTGGAGTGGGAATAGTAATTCGTATGGGTTTAGTGTCCAGCACCTTCCTTGAGTTTACACTTGGTGGAGTGGGAATAGTCATTTGGATGGGCTCAGTGTCCAGCACCTTCCTTGAGTTTACACTTGGTGGAGTGGGAATAGTAATTTGGATGGGCTCAGTGTCCAGCACCTTCCCTTATTTAATACTTGGTGGAGTGGGAATAGTAATTTGTATGGGTTTAGTGTCCAGCACCTTCCTTGAGTTCACACTTGTTGGATGGGAATAGTAATTTGTATGGGTTCAGTGTCCAACATCTTCCTTGAGTTTACACTTGGTGGAGTGGGAATAGTAATTTGGATGGGCTCAGTGTCCAACACCTTCCTTGAGTTTACACTTGGTGGAGTGGGAATAGTAATTTGGATGGGCTCAGTGTCCAGCACCTTCCCTGATTTTATACTTGGTGGAGTGGGAATAGTAATTGATATGGGTTTAATGTCCAGCACCTTCCCTGAGTATTTACTTGGTGGAGTGGGAATAGTAATGTGTATGGGTTTAGTGTCCAGCACCTTCCCTGATTATTTACTTGGTGGAGTGGGAATAGTAATTTGTATGGGTTCAGTGTCCAGCACCTTCTCTGACTTTATACTTGGTGGAGTGGGAATAGTAATTGATATGGGTTTAGTGTCCAGCACCTTCCTTGAGTTTACACTTGATGGAGTGGGAATAGTAATTGATATGGGTTTAGTGTCCAGCACCTTCCTTGAGTTTACACTTGGTGGAGTGGGAATAGTAATTGATATGGGTTTAGTGTCCAGCACCTTCCTTGAGTTTACACTTGGTGGAGTGGGAATAGTAATTTGTATGGGTTTAGTGTCCAGCACCTTCCCTGACTATTTACTTGGTGGAGTAGGATTAGTAATTTGTATGGGTTTAGTGTCCCGCACCTTCCTTGAGTTTATACTTGGTGGAGTGGGAATAGTAATTTGTATGGGTTCAGTGTCCAGCACCTTCTCTGACTTTATACTTGGTGGAGTGGGAATAGTAATATGTATGGGTTCAGTGTCCAGCAACTTCCATGACTTTATACTTGGTGGAGTGGGAATTGTAATTTGTATGGGTTTACTGTGTAGTAGTTTTTGTGACTTTATAATTGGTGCAGTGGTAATAAGAAAAGATTTTTAATAAAAAATAATTATTATTGGTAGGATACTATAATAAAGTTTTCAATAAAATATAAAAACTTGAGTACTAATTATAATTATTGTTATTGTAGTAGAAAAAAGATATATACATTTTTATTATTATTACAATCTAAAATGTATCTTTAATTAGAACATTTAATGTTTAGTTAATATTTATATTGAATATTAAAGAAGGAAACATACACAGAGTTAAATGGAACAAATAAAAAATAGTTTATTAACACTCTAAAAAAAGTTAAGTAGAGCTTTTTTTTCCTTTGTATTGAAAATTCGTAAGTAAATAGTTTTTATTATCACAAAAAATATACTAAGTGCATATATATGTTTTTTTTAAAAAACATGACTTTTAAATAATTATGTTTAATCACATATATTGTAACATAAATAGTTAAAGTAAAAAATGTATAATATGTACTTTTTATTTAATAACAATTATTTTCATCACATAGATATTGAATACATTTTCAGAATAAACATGTTGAAAATTATTGTTATATTTGTACATTCATTTTTACATTTTGTAAATTACAGGAAATTCATAGATACATATGTACACATTTTTTATAACAGTAACATTTTTGTGGGTTACAAAGTAGTAATAGTTTGTTTTATAAATTAATATTATGAATATAGAAAATATTAATAATATTAATTTTTACAAAGATAAACACACAAATAAATGTTTGTATACATACATAAGTAAGGAAATAATATTAGCATTTTTATAAACTGATTATTTAGAACAAGGTTATACATTCAAATTTCTTTAACATATAAATTATTTTCAAAATGTATATATAAATACTAATATATTTTTTAAATTAACTTAGATAACAGTTAAATAATTATTTGAAAGTAAAGAAGATTTAAGAAATAATTTTCTAAATTTATTAACATTAATTACATATAATATAATACTGAGTTTATAATTTTAAAGTGTTGGAATATAGAAATAAATAGCTTTTTGGGATATACAGGGACTACTTTTTAACCGCATAATGTTATTTAGGCTTATTTGGGGCTTCAACAGATCGCGGTTGGATGCTGCTTCGCGTTGGAGAGGGTAAGTTTGTTTTAATTGAATTTTATAAGTTAATGAAGTTATTGTAAGTGTATGTGTGGCGTGTTTAGGTTTATTTAGATAGTGCTATTGAGAGAAGATTGTGTTTTGGGTGTTAGGTAGAGTGTACGATATTTGCTTTTTACCGCGTTTTACTTGTAAGTGTGTGAGGTTAGCTAATATGTTTAAATGTTTCTAAATCAATATGTTTGCTGTATAAATATGTGTTTTTATATATGTATGGGTGTTTTTGTGTGGGTGGGTATGTATTTTATCTTTTTCAGGTTATCGTCGCGTTTTACTGTTTCGGAGGAGGTCCTTTTTTTTCTCAGAGTTGTGTGACGAGTATTATACACTCTTATTTTTACACACATACTTTGGTTTTCGGGTTTTCCTGGAGCGTTTCTTTTTTTAAATTACTATTTTCGGGTTTTGAATGGTACATCGTGTGGATTACATTGGAGAGGAGTCGCTATGGATTTGCTTGTATTTTAACATTTTTTTTGGGCTTCCTTGGATTGTATGGGTTTTTTGCAACGCTTTCGTATGGTTTGCTTGAAATTGGATTACGTTTGAAGGTGCAACAGAAATGTAAGTATTTACAACACATTTTGTGGGTGGGGAAACTGTTTTAATTTTTGCTTTAGTTACGTTGTATGTAACATTTTAAAAATACATTATCACAATACATTTAATATATGTTATTAATATGTATTTGATAGTTTAATTGCAAATTGTTACATATAAAAATGAAGGAATTGTGAAAAAAATAAATGCTTAATGTAACATGTATAGTTACGTTATGTTTTATAGAATAGTTTTTGCTATCATTGATAGATATTCTAGTCCTTTGCTAGTTGGATAGAGGGTAACTTGGCTTTGGAGTGTGTTATACATTTTTTTGTTTCTTTGGTGAATTGAGGTCCAATCAGAGTTACTGATTGCTCCATTCGGAGTTCCTGGTAACTCTGTTCTTTTTGCAAGGATTGTATTAATTTGTGAAGGGTAGGCGTTCCTCTGCCTGTAGTTGATTGGAATGCATTGTGCCATCCTTCAACTGCATTGTTTGTTTTTGCTTCCTTATTTAGTGTGCTAAGGTAGACATTCCACCAAGCTATTTGGTATTTAGGTTGTCTTCTATGGCCTGATCTGTGTAGCCTTCCTACCCATGTGTCTTCAAAGTAGTCAAGCATAGGGCATAGTCTTTCTTCGTTTCTTTTATAGTAGGGGCTGTCTAAATAGTCGTTAGTATGTTGTTTGACTTCAGTTAGTATTTCTTGATAGGTAGCTTGCTGTTTGTTTGGTAGGAGGGCATATATGAATGGAATATTAGCTTTTTGGCAATGACCGTGGATAGTGTATAATTGATAAAAAAGGTTTTGGACATACAGAAAAAGTACCGTCCATCATCCAAGTTTGGCATTGGGTAAGTTTAGTCATGTTGTTTGCTGTGGCAAACAGTATAATTCTTTTATCTTTAGATTTGTTGTCATATAGTATAAATTGATCTTTACTGTGAGTTACAGAGAGTTCAGGGGGAATTTGCACTTCTTCAAAAGTTGTAGGTGTGGGAGGTGTAGTGCATGTTGCTCTTTTTTGTCTAGCTACAGTTCTTTTAAGGGATTCTATAGATGGTAGTTGGCTAGAAGCATGTTGGGGAAGTACACTTAAATGATGTTTCAAAATAGCAGTTGTAGGTTGATCAGTACTAGTACTAGCTTCTTTAAGGGAATCAAGCATTTGTCTAATCTCTATTTCTGTTACATTGGGTGGGTGATTATGTTCCTTAGTATAAGTAACAGTGGTTTCCTGAGTTATAGCTCTACCATAACATTTGTTGGCATAATATTTGGTACGCTTCCAAAAAACTTTCAAATCTTTTTGTTTCTCTTGAGTGTAGACATATCCCATATAACAAAGAAGCCTTTTCCCTTTTTGAGAATAAATGAATTTTGCTTCTTCAGTCATGCTTGTATTTTAGTGCTAGGAGGTAATTAAAAGAAAAAATCAATAAATTGTTTAAAGAATGAAAGTTGTATTCTAATCACACAGTTTAACACATTTCTGATTTACCTGTATATCTTTTTATGATTTCAAGCTGTTCTTTTCAGGTGTTGATGTTCTTCAAACTGTTGTTTTCAGTGTATATATTTTTGCATCTGTAGAAATAGTCAAAATGTGAGCAAATATTTTACAAGTAGTTATGATTTTTTGGTAGTGGTTTTTAGCTCGTTTCTATTTAGTTACCTATCTATTAAACTTCGAAGTTACATTTAAATTATATACTTACTTATTTATATTTTAAGTTTGATGTCCAGGTGTTGTGTAGGTCTTCTGTATATTCTTTTTGTCTGTAGGATAAAGAGTAGAAAACAAATATATGTTTTAGGTATTTGGCTTTTAAATACTGGTGTGAGGTTTGAGAGTTACATTTTCGATGGATATTCAGGTAGTAGTACTTACTTTAGATAGGTGTAGCTTTCTTTCTGTTGAAGTCAATTAGTTTTTTTTCAGAAATCCTGCAGAGTTTCGCCTTCCTTTAGTTTGGAGATTTAGGCTGCATTTTTGGTTTGTTTAAAGCTTGTTTATATAGCATTAGTGTAATAGTTTCTGAAATAGGATTGGTTGTTTAAATTGATAGTCTATTTTTATTTGTGGATTTGAATTTTTTTACATATTATGCTAATTGCTTTCCTTATATGGGTGACGCCAATTAACTTTTTTTTATGTGTAAGGCCTTATTTTGTATAGGTAATGTTATCTTTATGTTTTTAAAGTAGAGGAATATATATAATTTGCAGTAAGAAATGTTTAGTTGTTAGCAACGTTGTTTATGTATTATAAAATGTATTTTTGATGTTATTTTGTGTTATAAATGTTTGTTAAAAATATAGTATGTTTTATTTATTTTTATTAACACTATGTGTTTAATTGTGATGAATATGACAATTTTTTAACATAATAAAGTGATTTATTTAAGTATGTAGTAAAATCGATATTTAAAAAAATGATATATTTGCATTCTATATTTTTGTATTCGATATTTTGACTGTATTTCATGTAAAAATGTGATATTCGATGTTTTAAACATCGATAATGTTGTTAGTTGATATTGTTGTAGTCGTGGTTTTTTTTAATCGATAATGTGTGTTCGATAGTTTTGTGTTTTGTTGTTTAAGTATAGGCAATCGATATTGTTGTGGTCGATAATTTGGCATCGATATTTTGTCCGGTCGATATTCGGTCTGTCGAGGTTATGTCAGTGATCCGAAAAGTTCACCACAGTTGTCGAAGATGCTGCCAATAAACTGCCTCACATATGCACTAACATAGCACAGGCTGTGGAGAGAGTCCCAAGTTGCAAGTTGAAACACACTGCCATACTCTTTTAGATGTAACTTGCCAAAGTATAATTTGCCAGTTTCTGCCAATCCTTGACACTTCCCACACTGGATGAAGGCCAGATGAAATAAATACACACCGCAGGCCTCAGGGAAGGGTGTTGCTGGAGAAACTTTTCCCAGGCAGGAGCAGGGTGACAGCAGGCAAATTAGTAACAAACGCCCAGGTTGCAGGCTGTCCAGATAGTACAGGACACTGGTGGGGTTGGCCAGGGCGTTACCTTTAAATTTCAAGTGACGTGTTGAAAGTCCTAAATCTCTTTGTTTCTTTGTCGCATGGTTCCTTGGTTGCTTAGTTGGCCTTTCTCCTTAGTTCACGCGTAGGTTCATCCTGTTGACAATCGTCGCCAAGTTGTAGTAAAGGAAGATACACAGTCCAGCTGTATAGTTAAGTAATCCTTTATTGTAGATTCCTTCTAGGATAGATGAGTAGGAGAAGATAGGAAGTATAGGTAAAACCCCACCAGGAGCAAGCTCCAAGCAGCTCAGCCTGAGTTGACCAACTGACACTGTGAGCCAGAGAGTCACCCAGGTATTCTATGATGTCATGGACATTCTATACAGTGGAGAACAGTAGAGTAGTAATTTACTACACATTCCCTATCCGATTCGGAAGGAGCAAGTGCCGATAGGAGGCCTTATTAACCGCATCGTAATCGGGCTCTAAGTCAGAATGCTTTCCTAACCGCATCGGAATTGGGCCCTTAGTGGGAAAGTGGACAAATTGTCTGCAGTTCCTGAGCTATCAAGGAGCAATTAAATGCCTGTACTCTTACCAATAGTTTGAAAGCCCGCAATGGGAGAACAAAGAAGTGAAAGATACATTTAATCAACAAGGAGGCCATATTGACAATATACTGGTGGATGTTAGGTTGTCATTGCAAATAGTTGAAATGGAGGTGATCCCCTGGCCAGAAAGCGATCATTGGTAGGAATCTAATACCAACTAGAAACTATGGCAGGCTGAAATGGAGTGTTACTGCTGTCACATAGACCATTTAGTCACAGCTGTATGAGGTATTTGTCACTGACTTTGAAGCATTGCTGGCCATGGGTGTGAGCTTATTTGTATTGGCCTCATGGGAGAAATATAAAGCTATCCATAACTCCCTGTTTTGCTCCCTAAAGGAGCTCTTTATGGTGGAGTCTAGGGGCCCAGTTCACAGAAGTAATCTGAGACAAAATCCTAAACTTACTACTTGTGATATTTAGTAGTAGTAAAGTTTGGATGTTGTCTTAAGTCTGTCTTAAGTCTGTCCTAAGTTTGTCTTAAGTTTGTCTTAAGTATGTCTTAAGTCTGTCTTAAGTCAAATTTAAGACAAAATTCTAACTTTACTACTACTAAATACCTTCTGTGACTACCAAAAGTAGTAAGTTTAAGATTTTGTCTCAGATTAGTTCTGTGAATTGGCCCCTAGGTCTTTTCCCAGGCGGGCCCAAGAGGCTCAGTTGTACACCAAGGACCGCAGGTTAGCAAAGCACGCTGTAATGGTTGCTATCAATGGTTGGACTAGAACATTAATCCAGAAAGCCAGGGCTTCATTCAAGGCCACATTAAGCATGGCCAAGTGAGATTATGATATGGCTAAATGGGAGTTACGACTGCAGGCAGTAAAAGGGAAAGACCCCCATTGTTTTTGGCAAATTGTGGCTGATAGGGGACCAGAACCTGATGCTTCACTGCTTAGAAATGTAATAGCTGTCCCTTGGGTTGAGCATTTCACAAGCCTTTATGCCTGTGATTTGGGATCACGTGGAGTGGGCAAATTACCTGCTGCTGGTATTGCTGTGAGTCCAGCTAGATGGCTGTCTGAAGTTGTGGCTATGTCCCACTATGCATATGGTACCATTGTACCTGCAGAACAGGCAGAGGATGGTCATATATCCAGCATTCCATCTGAGATTGCCTCGCTCATACCGGACCCTGTCTCTGTGAGGGAAGTTGCAAATGCTATAGATTGGATTACCAAAGGAACTTTTTTTAAGCTGAGCCCCTGCTAGCTAGAACACCTGTACATTACATTTTGGATTGGGACTCTGCCACTTCGAACATTTACAGTGAAATGGCCTTTTCCGTCCTCCGATTTAAATGAGTTACCCCTTCTGCTCAGAGGCAAAGGAATGTCTAGGCCATGTATTGGTTTTTTTGTTCATACTATCCTGCTTATAGGATCCTGCCATTGTTTTGTAACGTGGGTACCAGGGACTTCAGGATTGTATTAATTATCCTTAGATCAAATACAGAACAACAAAGTATGTATATATAATTTTTTTGGGGGGGATTATTTTTTTTTTAAACATACATTCGAAAATGATTGACAATGAGTACAGAAGATTAAAATATGACACGTTTTCCCAATACACTAGGTACAAATGAATAAGCAATATCTCCTTCCCCATTACCAGCAACTTTAAACATTGGTAATAAATCTCTCAGCTTTCCCACAACCAACCATCACAATCTCTCTCCAAGAGGAGTGATCAATAGCCCCTATATCCCACCCATTGGCCCCACACTTTTTCCCATTTCTCTGGGCATCCCTGACTCTGGTATACCACCGTTTTGGCTGCACAGCACCAGACCATCAGCCATATTTTGTGATACTTTGGCCATATCTCCTCCCCCGTCACGAAGAGTATGTGCCACCTAGCCTCCAGTGGAAAAATCTGGGATATTACTCCAGTCTTATCCTCCCCCGAGTAGTGTAGGATTTTGATACAGGCCCATAAAATGTGGATGAAGGAGCTAACTTCCTGACAATCCCTGGTACATTGGTCTGTGTTGCAGTGTCCCAGCCGTTGAATGAGTATTCTGGAGGAATAGGATCTATGAAGGATGCAAAGCTGTATAAGGCAGAAGAACCCCTGAAACGCTACCTCTCTGGAACTCTGAATCGCTTCCACCCATTCAGCATCTTCCAACATTCCCACTTTGGTGCTTGAAGACATTCTATAATTTCACTTGACTTGCTTTATTTGTCAAATTCTAAATTCGCTTAGGCTCTGGCATGGGATATTTATACATTATATAAATGAGCTCATTGGGGATGAATTCACTCACATTTCTGCACTATCTTGTACACAACGTTTACAAAAAATAAAATAAAAAATCTAGTGTTTAAACAATTTTGAAGTGTTAGCAAATCTGCAGAATAATGTATTTTTTCCACTCTGCTAGTCAATTTACAGAAATAAATGATGAATCCTTCCTGGTAAAGGTCCTAAATGTAATATTTACTATTCTGCACCTTTCTGGTAAAGTTGCAGATCATAAATACATACAGCTTTAGATCACATACTATTATAAAAGACAGTGTGCCTTATAATATGTCCCTCCTTCTTTAGTCCTTCTTTATTACTCTAATTATCATTGAAGTAATAATTTAGAGAGCCTTTCTTCCAATTTTTTTACAGATGTATTCTTCGTAATAATACCATGCAACACAAGAGAACGCTCTTATGTTGCATGGTAGAATACATGGAGATCAGGTGGAACATATTTTTGATGTGCTGCATGGTTGTGGGGGTGGGCGGGCTTCCGAGGGTGGGGGGCCACAGGTGTTGTGCCAGGTGTGTGGTTTGGCCTCATGAGGAGTACTTCTGTTTTGTTGGTGTTTAGTTG
The DNA here is from genome assembly GCF_964261635.1 of Lissotriton helveticus. NCBI lineage: Eukaryota > Metazoa > Chordata > Amphibia > Caudata > Salamandridae > Lissotriton > Lissotriton helveticus. Next base: position 1,618,189,620 of record NC_136069.1, read on the forward strand.
TAGGCAGCCGTTTTTCATCCATTTGGCGACGGCTTCCATGCCTTCTCGAAAGTTGTGCCTGGCAGCGTTGGCTTTGTTGGATAGGGAGAGGATGAGTTGGGTGTTGTCTGCGTATGACAATGATGAGTCCATAGGTCTTGACGATGGGGGCGAGCAGAGCCATGTAGATGTTGAAGAGCGTTGGGCTCAGGGAGGACCCCGGGGGACTCCGCAGGTGGTTGGAGTAGGGTCTGAGAGAAAAGGGGGGAGTCTGACCCGCTGTATTTTGCCGCAGAGGAAGGAGTGGATCCAGTCGAAGGCCTTGTCCTGGATCCCTGCGATGTGGAGTCTGCATATTAGGGTGCGGTGAGAGACTGTGTCGAACGCCGCTGAGAAGTTTAGGGCTACTGTTCCTCCTTTGTCCAGTAGGGTGCGGATGACGTCTGTTGTGGCGAGGAGGGCGGTTTCGGTACTGTGTTTTTTTCTGAAGCCGGATTGGGAGGAATCGAGGATGTTGTGCTCCTCGATGAATGTGACAGTTGGCTGTTTTTATTTTTTTTAAACAATTTTTATTGGGTTTTTTCCATACATCATACAAAATCAAGTACATTCCTATGCTCACCTACGCTCCCAAAGTTGACCCCCTCAGTTATGTATCCGATCACGGGCTAGGATGTAAACAAGATAACGATACAGAACCCCAGTAAAGGATTAACCTCAACACTCTCTTTCAAGTTTCTTAAAGAACTCCCCTATAAGCCCTCCCACCTCCCCAATTTCCCATCATCGATGATTACAATCAACACCAGTTGTAATATGCTGCGTGCACAGGAGTGGTAAATAATGATCTATGTGATGTGCCTGTCATGTCTAGGGGACATTCTCCAGCTGTGTGATTATTTCACTATTTCCCCCTGCATACCATAGTCTCGCAAAGATTGCACTAATGCATCCCATTCCTGGGCTGCTTCCAAGGCCTTTTCGTTGCGTTGCCGTCGCGCAGTTTGGAACCTTTGCGCCCCCTCACCTACGGCCCACTTAAGGAATTCATTCTTCCATCTAGTGCTATTTGGTCCTACTGTTGCTTTCCAGTGCTGTGTAATTTTGCGTTTAGCCATTATGAGCCCCAGATCTATGAATTTACTCGTAATCTTATTTTTGGGAGTATGGGGGAACCAGTGTAGAACACCCACGGCAAAGTCAAATTCCAGGTCTCTCTCCGTTACCGCTTTCAGGGTGTCTCCCACCACATTCCAGTAAGGAACTAACACAGGGCACGTCCACAGCATATGATCTAATTCTGTCCCTGCCGTCGTGCACCTGGGGCACGCTGTCGATTCCACTCCGAAGTATTTTTTTATTCTACCCGGTGTCAGGTATGCCCGATGGAGGATATAGAAGTGCACGAGCTGAAACCGTGCATTGCGCGTGCTCTTCCAGGCCCTCCGCATTATCCGTACCCACACCATCTCTGGAATATCTTTCCCTACGTCAGCTTTCCATTTTCCCTTCAGAGTTGCTAAAGGTGGCAGCCCCTCATTAAGCATTCTGGAGTAGAGGCACGTGACCGCCTTAAAAGTGCCCGCCGCCATCATGTTATATTGGCAAGCCAATGCTGTTCTAGGCTCCATCGCACCTTCCCTCCAATGTTTCTGTATAGCTCGCATCAGCACGGCATGCAGCAGAAAATCCCCCCCAGGTAGGTCGAACCTCTTTAGGAGTGTGGGTACGGCAGCAGTTACCTGTTTTCATAGAGGTCTCTTATCATTTGAACTCCCGCCTCTTCCCAATCTCGCAGTCGCGACCAATCGCCACCATGTGGCAGCGCTTTTAGCATCCCTATGGGGATTTCAGGGGCATACGGGTGTAGCACGCCCGCCCTTTGTTGCGACCGATTCCAGCATAACCGGATGTTTTTTTTCTCCTGCGACAGCTCACTAAGGTCCAATCACTGCTGTAGCGCTATAAAAGAAAGAACATGGCGAGGTATGCCTAGGCCTCTTTTGTGCTCTGGACCTCTGAATTCACAAGCTATTTCCTGTGTGTAGACCTGCAGTTGAGCTGCCAAATAATATAGCTCGAAATCAGGAACAGCCAGTCCGCCCTCCCTTTTAGGCCTCATTAACGTCGTTAGAGCTACCCTTGGGTGCCCCGCCCCCCAGAGGAAGGACACTATCATGGATTTTGGAAGGCGGAAGGTTTTGGCGGGTATCCATACTGGTAATGTCCTAAAATAATATAAGAGCCGTGGTAGCGCCACCATCTTAAACAGCGCTATTTGGCCCTCCACTGACAACAGGAGTGTAGCCCAAAAGGCCATGCTACCTTTCAGTGCCCGTAGTCCGCGTCCGATATTACCCTCAAACAGATCAGCTGGCGTGTGGTAAATGTATACTCCTAAGTATTTCAAGCAGCTGGGTTCCCACCTCATCTCTCGAGTTGTGAGGGGTTGGACCTCCCCCCGATGCCCTGGGAACAGGCACGTCTTGGGCCAGTTCACCTTCAGGCCAGATAGTACCCCAAATCTCGTAAGTAGGTCTGCGGCCCTCAGCAATGCCTCACCAGCATCTTCGAGAAAAAGCAGGAGGTCATCTGCGTACAGCGATGAGTATTTTCGCCCTACCCCACCGTGTAATCCCCCATGGTGGTTTCCCGTTCTGATGGTCATCGCAAGGGGTTCCATTGCCAGCGCCATCAACAAGGGGGACAGCGAGCAACCCTGTCTCGTACCCCTTTCCACCGGGTATTGAGGCGATATCAATATACCCGTTTTCACTCTGGCCACTGCAGAGTTATATAACACCGTCATCCATCGCAGGTAATCGTCCCCCACTCCGAAGCGTTTCAGCACTTTATAGAGATATTCCCATTCCAGGCTATTGAATGCTTTCTCTATGTCTACTGATAATATCATAGGTTGCAAAGCCTCGGGATGATCTCCCTCCAGTAATCGCACCAAGCGGCGTATATTCGTAGTCGTGTTGCGCGTTGGTATGAAACCAGCTTGGTCCTCGTGGACTAGCGTTGTCATATGGTGTAACAGGCGAGACGCTAGAATGCTGCTTAAAATTTTATAATCAGTAGTGAGCATCGACAGCGGCCTATATGATGCAGTGTCTCCGGCTTCCCTCCCTAGTTTCAATAAGGGGGCTTCACGCATGGAGTGTGGTAGTGGTCCCGGGTGGTTTGCTTCTTTGTAGACTTCGAGTAGCCTGGGCGCTAGGAGGTCAGTATATTTCCCATAAAATTCTATGGGGAGCCCGTCTAGGCCTGGGGTCTTGTTTCGCGCCCATATGTTTTATGGCGCTCCGTATTTCCCCTATTTCTATCTCCTTGCCAAGCTCTTTCGCCTGGTCATGATCCAATGTTGGAAAGCATAGCCCTTCCAGGAAGGCATCCGTGTCTGGAGCGCCGGTCACTAATGTGCTCTTGTACAGAGTTTCATAGTAGCTTGCAAAGCACTGTGATATCTCAGCCTGGGTGTAGACCTCTGCTCCGTCCGTTGTGCGCATGGTCACTATGGGAGACTCTCTTTTGGTGGGGTTGGCAAGCCAGGCCAACAGGGGTCCTGCTTTGTCCACCTCTGTATGGGTTATCGCTATGTACTCCTTATAATCAAAGCCGCGCAAGCGCTCCGTCTCCGCTGCAACTGCCTCTTTCACCTCACTAACCTGGCCCTGCAGCTCAGGGTGACCAGGCCTTAATAGTTCTGCTTCCCGAAGCCTCTTATCTGCCCGTTCCAAGTCATCCAAGAGTACTTTCCGCACCCTTACATGTGTCCCTATACAGAAGCTGTTCTCTACCTGGTAGGGGCTGTTCGCTCGTGCTGTTTGGAGTAGTAGATCTCTGTCCCGATAGTGCTTTAGCCGGGCTACCACCGGGCACGGGGGGCGGCCTTGCTGCGGCGGTCTAGACGGAACTCTATGTGCTCGCTCCAGTGTGTAGAAGGTGGAGAGACCCTCTGGCGCCACCACCGCTTGTCTCGCCCCTCCACTATTTCCGGCAGGCCCACTATCCGAATGTTGTTTCGGCGGTTGCGCCCTTCGGCCTCCTACGCTCTCCTGTCCAGCGCATCTATACGCTCCAGCGCATTCGTCATAGTGATGGTCAGGTCCTTATGTGCCGGCTCGAGGGTCTGAACCGTGTCCTCTATCAGCTTGACCCTGTCGGATAGCTTCCCATGATCAGCTCGCAGCAGTCCTAGGCCCGTGGCCACCTGCGCTATATCCTGCTGGAGGGCAGCTCGGGAATCTGCTATCGCAGTCAAAATCTTGTCTAGCTGAAGTTGGAGTTGTGCGTCTCGTGGCTGGCCGGAGTCAGACGTCTCCTCCTTGTCCGGTGTCTCAGTGTCCGATGCTGGTTGGGCCCCACTCTTGGTCCCTTTAGGCTTACCCATGGTGGGGGTGTCCCACCCACTTCGTCGCTGGGGGGAAGGCAGATATAGCACAGAAGCGATAGGATCTGCGCAGAGCAGCGTTCTGAAGTCTTCACCACTGCCACTGTTCGAGCTACAACTCAGGTACGGCGAGCACAGAGGCCGCCAGCAAAAACACAGGGGAACCACCTCAGGAGAAAGTCGTTCTGGCCACAGTTCCGCGGCTATCAGCTGCAGCAATTCAAAGTGGGGTCATCCAGTTCACGACAAAGCTCCAGTCCAACACCCAACGAACAGCTTGAGCGTTTTGCTATCCGGATTCCATCGCCCTCTGCGGTGACAACGGTGAGACGGGCAACAGCACAGCGAGCGTCACAGGCCACTCTTACTGCAGAGCGCATAACCAGTTTCCTCAGCTCCAACGCATGAAACTGCCATCTCAGGGCGCAATCGCCAGCAGGGCCGCCCTTCATGACCATGTCCCGTATACACGCCTCTCAGTTGGTCAGGAGGAGCCCCGATTATCAGGGCTCAACACCATTTCAGTAGGAAGGACACCCGTGAGCGGTATTCATCAGCAAAAACCGCTTCCAGTGCAGTCATAGACATTCACTCGCTCCGTTGTTATCGCTGTGCAGGCTTGCACTGCGCTATTATGGCGAGGCGACTCTACCAGAACAGACTGCGACCTTCCCCCCGTCCTGGTGTTCACTACCACCGATGGCCTCTAGGGCAGCCCGCAGTCACCACCTGTCAGTTTGTGGTCCGGTCCCGGGCTCCCGTCTGGAATCCTCGTCTCACCTCTATCAACGCCTTCAGTACGGCGCTTCACTGTTGCGGCTCACCGCCCCTCGGCTGCGTCTCTTCACAGGGTACTCTAGTCCGCCTTAGTAGATGCAAACTGCTGTCAGTAGGGCGCCGAATGGGTGCTCCACTATGGAGGGTCCAGGGGGAACCAGCGGTATCTCCACCCGACAATGACATCCCCGCTCCCTCGATTTTACTTCAGCCTCCATTACCTATTGTCTATGTGTGGGCCCCAGGCTGTGCAACCGCAGACTCCCCCAGCGCCAGGGAGCCCAGCTGGCTCGTTTCTGCGGGTAATTCAGGCTGGCAATCGGAGGACCCGGGGATCTCACGGGGCGTCGCGCAGCCCCCCCACAGCTCCGTCTCTCCGCGGTATTGGCCTCAGCCACGGCCGCAGCAGGGATCAGCCCCCGACACCTCCCGGGGTATCTCGGGGTGTGCCACACGTTTGGCCAGGCGGGCGCAGGGGGAGGGCGGTCCACGGCCCCTGCCCCCCACACAGTTAGTAATGCCTGATATGCACCGGCCCCTTCCTCCTTCGTCCGGCGGTAGTGCAATCCGCCCTAAGGGGTCCAGTAGGCAGTGGCTCCGCGTTCGGTAGTTGTTGAGAGGGCGGGTCCAACCTCGTAGGCCTCAGGGCATCGGCCTGCTGCACAGCGATGCGGCCCTCCTCACCGGGTCAGTCGACCACCGCTCACGTGCTCTGCGCCCGGCTCCGCCAAACATGAGCCACCCCACGGCTGGTGTCCCTGGGCTCCGGTAGCGCTATCAGAGCCCCGGGGAACGCTCGGCATCTCAGGGCCTCCCCTCAGCCGCCATGTTGTTCGCTTTGTCCAAGGCACCCCGGGGGATACGCCGATTATCGTTCCCGGGCGTAGAGGGGCACTAAGGCAGAGCTCCGCAGCTCCGATGCAGCAGAACCCCTTCACCCGACTTTCAAGGGGAGGCTGGGGGCTCTAGGGGTGAATGAACAGAATTAATGCGGGCTCGATCTCAGAACTCGGCTCTCAGGCGACCTCTGCCTTCGGCGCCAAGCCACACCCCCTGACGAGTTGGCTGTTGATGGCTTTCTAAATGGCTTTCACTGGGAACGGGAGTAGGGAGAGGTGTCTGTAGTTTTTGAGATCAATGGGGTCCACTGAGGGTTTCTTCAGGAGGTGGTTGACCTCGGCGTGTTTCCAGTCATCGGGGAACGAGTCTTCGCCAGGGTGCAGTTGATGGTGTGGCGGAGCATAGGTCAGTGGGGGCCTCGGAGTGAATTGACCTCATTGTCTTCAGTGTGTCTTCGGTGGTGAGGGCTGTCCAGTTGTCAGTAGCTGGCTTCAGGGTGTTGGGTGGTTGGTGAGGGTTCAGCGTGTTGGTTGTCTTCGTCGAAGTTGTTGTAGATGCTCTTTATTTTGTGGTGTAAAAAGGTGCTGAGTTTGTCGCAGAGGTCTTGAGGGGGAGGGATGTCAGTAGACTTGCTGTTGGGTTGGGCTAACTCCTTGATGATGTTGAAGAGTTCTTTGCTGTTTTGTGCATGTGTGGAGATTCTGTCTTCGATAGCTTTTTTCCTCGTTTTTCTGGTGAGTTGGTGGTGGGCGTTGGTGGCGGGTCTGAAGTTGCTGTGGGCTTCTGTGGATTTGGAATTCCTCCAGGCCTTTTAGAGGCAGCGGCAGGTGCGTCTGGACTCTCAAAGTTCAATGGTAAACCATCTGGCTTTCATGGCATGGGTGTTGTTGTTTTATTGATGGGGGCTATGATGTTGGCGCTGTCGGAGATCCATCTGTGCAGGGTTTGGGCTGCGGTGTTGGGGTCGTCGTTTTCCGCTATGGTTGTGGTGGAGGTGCTGAGTGAGAAGGCAAGCTGATCATTGATGATTCTGGTCCAGCTTCTTCTTGGGAGCAGGTGCTGGTGTCTGTGGATGGTGGGTGTTCTGTATCAAAGTGGACTCATTGGTGGTCTGTCCATGGGGGTTCCGTGGTGTGGCTAAAGGTTATGAAGTTTTCCGTTGTGAAGAGGGGGTCAAGGGTGTGACCTGCTGAGTGCGTGGCTTTGGTCATGATCTGGCAGAGTCCAATGTTGTGGAGGTTGTCCAGGAGTGATGTGGTGTTGGGGTCCAGTTGGTTGTCGAGGTGTAAGTTGAGATCTCCCAGCAGGGTGTAGTTGGTGGATGCGATGGCATGCGGGGAGATGATGTCCGCAATGGAGTTGGAAAAGGGTACCAGGGGTCCAGGGGGTCAGTAGATGAGGGTTTCTTGGAGGGTGGTGGTAGGGATGGCCAGTATCTTGAAGTGAAGGTGTTCCAAAAGGTCTGTGGGTTTGTCGGGGAGTGTGCTCAGGCGGAGGGTGGATTTGTGGATGATGGCGATTCCTCCTCCTGGGCGGGTAGGGCGGTCCTTTCTGGAGATTCTGTATCCTTGGGGAGTGGCAATGGCGATGTCCAGTCCTGAGGTGCTGTTGGTCCAGGTTTCGGTGAGGAAGGCTATGTCTCGGGTGGTGTTGTCGAGGAGGCCCCTGGTCAATCACACCTGTGTGCAATTGGGTTTGTCAGATAAACGACGGTATCCTCTGCGCATCAAGAAAAACGATTTTGTAAGGTGTGCCATCTTAAAGTGTCAGTATATATGCCATTGTGATTTAGGAACTCAAAGGACCCAACTTAACTTAATCTAATCATAAGCACCCAACATAATTAATTTTAAAAAGTGAATTTTAGGTCAACAAATCAACTGGTGTGTCAGCCTTTAACAAATAAGGTGGGCCTAAAATTCCTGAAAATGTAACTCGTTCAACATTCAGCGCCATTTTGGAACAGGAAAGAGTCTTACACCTCAGCACCATTTTAAACTTTACGTGGCCGCATGATAACAGAGTAAACACTTAAAGGAGCTGTTATCAATAAAGTGAAACCGATATATTGATTACTATTATGAACTGTCAAAATATATGCAATTACGTTGTATAGGAAATCAAAACAAACGTCTTTACTCAATCTAAACGCAAGCATCAAATAGAATTACATTTTTAAAGAGTGACTTTAAGACAACAAATCAGCTAGTATATAGGCCATTAACAGATGAAGAGGGCCAGAAAATTGAGAGAAAGGATGTCAATTATACATGGCCATGGTCGTGGAGGCATGCTTCATCATCGGGTTCTTCCAATCCCGCTGTGGAACGGGGTGTGCTGAGACCAACGGAGGTATGGGAGCACTGATTGTAAATACTATGAAGAGTTTGATGGTATAGGAATGGGAGGGTCTAGGTTAGATTTTTAAATACTCCTTTTAACCATACCAGCAAGAGGTCCGAATGTTCCTACCACGCCAGGTATTTTTAACTCTAACCTAGTAACTCCCACTCTTATACCATCTAACTCTTCATAGTATTTACAATCAGTGCTCCCGCGTCTCCGTTAGTCGCAACGGAAAGGGAAGAGCCCCATGATTAAGCTTGCCACCAAGGGGATTCCTGTTGGGTGAGGATTATTTTAAGAAAACCTTCTGTTTTCCTCAAATAGAGTGGAAAGATAATCAAAAACAGCACAGGTGGACTCTCTTTGGTTCATTACAGCAAATATGGGAGGCTGAGTGCTCTGTTTCCATACCTCTCTCTCTCTTTTCCTTGAATTACATGGTCATGGAGGACCATGTAGAAATACATTTTCTTTTTTGACTAATAATATTCAATTTGTTTACAGTTGCAGGTTGCTGAGCATTCTAGAGTCATTCTAGTGCCATCATAAACAAGGAAGTGAATGCTTCATTATGAAAGTATAATCTTGTGGCAGAGTCTTGTTTGTTCTGGAAAGAGTGTCTGATTATATGTATTTCAGCAATTAGTAAACTTCTGAGAGTTCAATGATTGATTGATTGATTGATAAAAATTTATATTGCGCAAGAACAATAACCCGCAGGTATCAAGGCGCCTAACAATAATATCGAAAGTCTGAATCAATCATCTTTACACATAGGCTTTCAGAAAAAGGCGAGTTTTTAAGGCACCGCGGAAAGTCTGCAGGGAGGGTGAGGACCTTAGATCCAGGGGAAGATCGTTCCACCATTTCGGAGCTAAAGTGGAAAAAGCCCTACCACCCCATTTTGCTCTTCGCACCCGAGGGACTGACAAAAGCAGTTTCCCGGAGGAACGCAGATTCCTTCCAGGAATGTAGGGGGAGATGATAGAACCTACTCCAGAGCCACAGTTTCTGGCAATAGCCCTGTATATCATACACAGGACCTTGAAACGTACTCGGTACTCTACCGGGAGCCAATGCAACGTTTTTCTGGCCAGAGTGGCCGATGAGCGGCTTGGAACAGCCAAGACAAATCTGGCCGCGGCATTCTGGACTACCTGCAAGCGCTGCATGAGGGTCTTATTTAGCCCCGCATACAGCGCATTGCAGTAGTCCAGACGAGAGCTGATGAGCGCAACGGCTATTTGTTTTCTGGACTGCGCAGAAAGATATTTCCTGATCCTTCGCAGGGTATGGATAAGGCCCCAACAGGTGGAGATGGTCCTACTCACCTGTCTGCTCATATCCAGGGCAGGGTCTACCATCACCCCAAGATTCTTTGCGGATAAAGTGGGGGAGGGACACCAGCTAGAAGACCAGATGTTTTCGTTCCCGCCAAACACCATCACCTCAGTCTTCTCCCCATGAGTTGTTCAAACTTAGACATGCTAGTAATTGGAAGATAGCTTTTGATACTGAGAATGCCAAACAAAAATAAATGTGAGAGAAAAGATTTAAGAATTCAGTCAGAGAGTTCAAACCACTCAAAGCCACATCATGGTATTGGTGAGAGGCTGCAGGCAAAGGGGCAATTCCATGCCGCAAAGAAGGGGACACACTTTCCAAATAATGAGTCTTCTTAGTAAAACAGTCTGAGCACACTCTGCCTAATTTTCTTTGTGCTCACACTGTAAATGACTGGATTTAACATTGATGGCAAGATGATATAAATGTTAGCCACAAAAATGTGCACATTGTGAGGTATATGTTTGCCAAACCTATGTGCAAAAAAAGAGAAAAAAGATGGTACATAAAAGAATGTAATTACACATGCATGCGCGGTACAGGTGCTAAAAGCCTTCTGGCGGGCTTGCAGTGAGTTCATGTTCAGGACTGTTCTGAGAATAAGAACATATGATGAAAAGACTAAGGCAGCATCCAAACCCACAGATGAAATGGCTGCAGTCAAACCATAAATGATATTCACTGTGACATCAGAGCAAGCTAACTTGGCTATTCCCATGTGCTCACAGTATGTGTGGGGGACATTAATGTTTTGGCAGTAGGAAAGTCTGTGGAGAAGATAGATGAAGGGGACTACTAGACAAAAACTTCGGACAAGTCCTAATACTGCAATGTTCCTAATTACAATATTTGTAAACTTGACTGCATATCTCAGCGGGTCGCATATTGCAACATAGCGGTCATACGCCATGGCCAGCAAAATGGCGGACTCTAAGCAATATGTGAAATGAATGAAGAACATCTGGGTGAGGCAACCATGAAAGGAAATACTCTTGGAATTGAACCAGAATATGCCTAATGTTTTAGGCAAAGCACAGGAAGGTAAGATAAGGTCAGTGACTGACAGCATAGACAGAAAAATGTACATAGGTTCATGGAGGTTGCTTACAAATACAATTAAAAACAGCACACTGAAGTTTCCTATCAGAGCCATAATGTACATCAGACAGAATAGGATAGCAATCCAGTTGTAGCAGTCTTCCATCCCAGGAATTCCAAGCAGGAGGAATGTTGATGGGTGTCTGCTGTTATTTAAAGTTGACCTCATCAGTTGTGAAGATTCCATGGAGAGAGGTTCTAGACTGTCCACAGCTCATGTAAAGAAACAGAAAACATTTGTATTTTGAAAATGAAATCCCTTTACACGCCTCTTCATCTCTTCACTAAGAGTTTTTCCAGCGACCAGATGCACTTTCTTAGCCTTAGTGTGCCTCACTTGGAACATAGTGGTGTAATACAGTATATGAGAACCCATGAATTTGACAATAAAATGGCTGTTACAAGAATAGAATCAAAGCTTTAAAAAAACATGTTTAATTCAAGAAATGATTGGTCGGCTAGGCAAAGTGTTCAGTAGATTTTTTGAAGTGCATATGGTCGCCTGATTTAAAGCATGAGAATGTTTCAAACGTTAAAGTTCCAGGTAGAATGAGTGGTCCCTGAGACTTCACTGCCCACATTCCAGACATGGTTAGCTATTTGGGTCAATAAGGTTATCTGGCTATTTATGCCAAGATACGCATCCACTTCTTTTAAATATTTTTTTTATTAATGCAAAGATAGAATCAATAAATTCAGGAATATTATACATTACGTACATCAAATAAAGGGAAAAAACAATAAAGGCATACACAAGAATATTGCATTAGTAATTTTCCACCTGGTTTAATCCACCCCGCCCTGCCTCCCCTCCCACCCCATATGGGGGTTGGTCACCCTTCGGTAGATTTCCAGATTTATGAACAGGTTTATGGTGAACTTTTCATCATTCACTCATTGATCACCAACCATCTAGTCAAAGGCACCCAAATTTCTTGACCTTTGCTTTGGGAGCGCGTTCCCCTACTTGCAAAGATAGCTTTTTCAAAATTGTAATTGGCCACTTTTGGAACCCTCCTGGGTTATGATCCAACCAGGCAGATCTTAAGCATAGGCACAGAATTGCCATGCCAATAAACACTAATTTTTCCCCGGAATTCCCCTGTAGGTCCTGGTCTACCCCAAGTCCGATTAACGTTGGAGAGAGAGAGCATGTAATCCCCAGGTCTTTGTTATAACAACTGGTATTTTCTCGTTTTAAATTGTCCAAAACATTACAGGTGGCAAGAATGTGAATTAGATCCGCTTGATATAGTGCGCAACGCGGACAGACAGTTCCTCTCCCCGTTCTCCATTTAGCAATTCTTTTAAGGGTATAATAAAGCAAAAAGCACGATTTATATTATTGCACCTGAAGTCTGGCTGGTACTAAAATATTCTGTGCTAAATTAACTGAATGAAAAAATAGATGTTCTGAGATGCCACTCTCTGTCTTCTATTTAGCAGCTCGGTTTTCCATATCATCATGAAATAAATAAATTAGTGACAACTCCAACAGAACTGTTCTTTCTAAGTTTATCTTTAATTTCAATGTTGGCAAAACCTATCAGACCCCCTCTTTTTTAATCAAAAAGTCCCGGATTTGTAAAACCTTGAAAAAGTCTCTCCTATCCAAACCAAACCATTCTCTAAGATTTTCAAACCAGACCAACCCTGTCGCGGTATAACAACCCCCAAATTTAGTCAAGCCTGCTGCACTCCATCTTTCTATAATAGAGCCTTTAAAAATCTCCGGCAAGATGGGGTTATCACAGAGTGCTGTGTAAAGGTTCAAGCGGCCAAGCCCAATAAGTTTTTGAATAAATTTCATGACCTTGCATCCACCTTGTAATGACTTGAAACGGACTTTCTTGTAATGATTGTCATTCAGATGTCGTCAGACCCACCCCCACGCCTCCGTCCCCATTAGAAGCTCCAATGGCGATGCTATTTCTTCCATCCTATTTTCTCTCGGTCTTTCCTGGATAAGGACTAAATTATGCAGTATGGTAATGGGCCAATAGTGGAGTTTGATGTTTGGTAGGGCGAGTCCCCCCCTTTCTTTGGGTAAAGAAAGAAATGTAAATGCTCTTCAAGGCTTCGCATATCGCCAAATGAATCAAGAAAATAGATCTTCCATTGTTTTTAAACATGTAGTATCAAATTCTAGAGGGATTGCCCGCAGCAGATACAGGAACTTTGGAAAAGACTGCATTCCTGCAGTCTGTTGCTCGGTGGTTGTGAAAACCCACTGCATGGGAGTCCATGATGAAGTTAACACTGATATCAGCTCAGCTGGGTGCCTAGGCTCAAAGAGCTGATGGGAATCTTGGAAGACCTCTTGCTTCATGACTTCAATGTCCTTCGGGGAGAGGTTGTGGTCCAACTCTTCCCATGCCTCAGCAATTTTTGAGGCTTTTATAGTTGATGCAGCAGCAGAATGGAGAAGGATTCTGCTCTTGTCAAAGGATGGCTCAGCAATGGTTTTATTTCTGCTTCTTCTGTGCAACAAAGAAATGTTCATTTTGTTTTAAAATGACTATGGGAATGCTACAGAGATTCCATACAGATGCTTACATTCAATGTGTGTAACTTTTATTGGGCAGGGGTGATGCCATTTTTGAATATCTTTCTGAGACTATCCACAAGTACACACACAGTCCCACCCTGATGGAGTTAAACTTAATTACTAGCCACATATCACTATATTTGCCTGCAACCAGCTGGCACGCAATAGCCAATAAGCCATCATGTGTACTCTCCAGGAAGCAACACATACATCAATAATGCAGCCCTTCGCATCACAGAAGGCTTGTTAGTTGGTGTATTGCAAGAAGTCTTTTTTCAGAAATGCTGTTCTCTGTGACAACATAGCACTAAAGGCCCCAATGAAATGGGGAGTGGAATATAATTCACTGGCTACCTCCTGCAACTATGGCATGTCAATATACTGGTGCACTTGCTTGGTGATGTATCTCGATATGTCACAATAGCACAAAGAATGGCTTCCTTGTAAGATGTCCACTATGTCGGCAGTGACCCCCTGGAAAGACCCAGTGGCCAGGAATTGAAGTGCAACCAGTATTTTACCATTGTGCAAGGAGGGCTTGGGAGCAGACTGCAGGTGAACTGAGCTCCCAGTATTAGTCTGTACCCATATCAACGATTAGATCAGTAGAGAAGCAGTACCCGGCCAGTATAGCTTCATAAGACAGTGACCCTCTGTGTATATATCCTCTCCTTCTTGGGTAGTTGGACTTCAATATAAGGATCAAGGTGATGAACATATTCACAAAAAATAGTTTTGCACCTTCCTGAACAAAAGCAAACCTGTTTGCAACAAAGGCACCCTTGCAAGGGTTCCTGTGTTGCCACTAGGCTGCGAAAGTGGTGCCAGTGCAGGGGAAAAGGACAGGAATGCCCCGCATTGGAGAAATACTGTGCAATCCTGCCCTTTCACTTTGACGCACTGCAGCACAGCAAGGTGATTTGCTGCATCGCCCTACAAAAAAATCCCCATAAATGAGGCCCCAACACAGGCCCCCTTGCACCATGGTGCACGGGTGCCTCTGTTGTCAGCAGGATTGTTTTTGTGTAGGAAGGCTTTTTCCTCTTTCCATCTGTTACATGGCAAGAGGAAAAACTGGGAATACAATAACGTTATTTCTCCTTGTTCAGCCTTCTCTGAGGAGGTGTAAGGTTTTGCTGCATCCCCCAGGTTACATGGTTTTCTAAATCTGGGAAGCTTCCAAGTCCATGGCTGCTGCATGGGAACACCCAGCACAACGCTCATAGAATGCCTCCATAGCGCAGAGTATGCACCACAGCGTTTTGCACGGCCTTGCCTCACTTCATTTCTATGAGGCCATTCAAAGCCATGCAAAGTGGCTTTGCGCCGTTTCATAAATATAATTTTGTCGCCTGCACCATCGACAAGTCATGAAAAATGATGCTACGGCAGCGAAAGGGGCGCATGAATATGCAACTACTTCTTTATTACAAGACAGTGACCTTAACCGGTGGTCATAAGCAAACAATGCAGAGAGGGGCAGCGTCTAAATTGAGCTGCACAGTGATGCAGTATTGATATGTTTTTTTCTTCATGGACCTACCAGGAAAAGAGACACAACATTTATTATAAGTGTAACACTGATCTTCACTAACTGTTAAGCCACAGGGTAGAGTGATACATTTGTATAACTGTGATATCTTCCCCTACAGATCTTAGGCTGGCAAGGCCCAGTGACACAGTATTATACATGTAATCTGCTCAGATGCAGTTTGGGTAAACAAAGGACAGCCATTCACTTTGAAACCTAGTCTTCCTGATGGCTCAACCAGGCACAGTTCTCTGTCGGGTCTTAGCCCTATAAGTAATACATTTCCAGAACTCTGTGGTCTGCACAGACAGCGTTTAGGGCCATATGCATCAAGCACATTTGTGATCGCAAACGCTGAACTTCACAGAATTTCGGCGTTTGCGATCGCAATTTTGCTTAGTGATATGTATGAGGCAAATCTGCATACAAAATAAGGAATCGCAAAATTTGTGATTCCTTATTTTGCAATTACATTTAAGGAATTGCAAATTTTGCGATTCCTTAAATGCAATGTAAGAAGAACCAAAAAAGTGCAATTTGGCTTTAAGGAATCTCAAATTACCACCAACTTCAAGTTGGTGGTAATTTGCGATTTCTTTGAAAAATGCACTTTTTTGCATTTTTCAAAGTGCAATGTGAAGCACATACATGCCCTTAGGGCATGTATGTGCGCCACATGTGCACCCATGCTTATTTCAGGGGTGCATCATGGTGCCCTTTTGACACCTTTGCACCCTTGAAATTGCATTCTCAATTTGCGATTCTCTAATTGCTAATCGCAAATTGAGAATGTCTTCCCATTTATTCCTATGGGGAACAAGGCCCATAGGAATGAATGGGGAGGTATTCCTTAATTGTGAATCGCAAGTTGAGATTCGCAATTAAGGAATATGTGGCATTCGCAAAATTTATTGCAAATCCTACATACATAAGGGTTGATGTATCAAGATTACATTTAGCGAATCTGTATTTGCGAAATTTTGCGATTCGCAGTTGCAGATTCGCAAAACGGGATGTATGTAATTTTTTGCAAAATTTTTGTGATTTCTTAAAAGTCGCTAAATAATCGCAGAATCATGGTTTGCGATTCCTTAATTGCGAAATTCGCAATTTAAGAAATCGCAAAATCGGAATCTGCTAAGCAGGTGCATGTTGATGACATCACAACCAGGAAGAGGGAGTGATCACCTGCACCTGCTTGCCTGAGCCTCACCCAGAGGCAGTTAGGAGAGCGTTTGGGGGCTGCACTGAACTGCTAGCTCTACAATGGAGTCTCAGAGGTCACAGGAGGGCATGGATGCTGAAAAAAGGAAAAGGAAGCATACGTTTTCAGAAAAGGAGCAGGAGGTTTTAATCGAGGAAATGGTTTGCAGCCATGAACTGCTGTTTGGGAAGAAAGCATTGAAGGTTCCAGAGTCAAGGAAGAGGAAGATCTGGCTTGAGATTCAACAAAAGGTGAATGCTGTTGGAGTCACCACACGTACCATAGAGGAATTAAGAAAAAGATGGTATGATATGTGCCAGACATCTAAAGAGAGGGTGGCAGCCAGGTTAAAGGAGGCCCAGAAGACTGGTGGTGGTACTTCAAGTACAGAACAACCAACACAACATGAGGAACTTGTGGAGGCCACTCTCCTGCCTGAGAGTGTTAGTGGAGTGGCTGATATTGACAGCTCCGACCCTGCTTCCAGTTCTCAAGGTAAGATGCATGTCAAAAAGATAAAATCAGCTAGGTGTTGCATGCACACAGTGTAGATTGAGAGACATAAAGTAAACAAGTTTGAGTCCAGGTACACTCCTTAACATACGCATACAAATGCATCATGGGAGTTGTAGTCTTATGAAGGATATTCTGTATTTGAGAGCAATGATGCAAATGCACGCATTGTGGTTGTGATTGTAGGCAAAATGAGTGTTTCAGGATAGACAGAACTTCAAAGTTGAAAACTTTATTTGTTCCAAGATGCATAACAGAACACAAACTCATTTGTCCCACTTTACATCCGCAGCACAATCAAGGGCACCAGGGGACATTGCTGAGGGAGAGGACTCCCAAATCCATGTTGATTCTGGCAATGAAGGGGATAGCAGTGAGGAACATGTGACCACACCAATTGTGCGCAGGAAGCGTAGACATGTGCCCCTCTGCCTCCTTTGCAGGATGACATGGACACTCATGGGGAGGCAAGAGACAGTAGTCAAGACACTGTGGAACCTGGTGAAAGCCTAGAACAACAGCAGCAAAGAACACGCTCATATGGAGCACAAAGGTCCTTGTGCAGGAGTAGTAGTGTTAATGTGGAGACACCCACTGTATTTGCTGGACTGGAACAGGACATGCTTGCTGTGCAGTGCCTGCAACACAAGGCACTGCGGTCAATCAATAGGCAGCTGTCCAATTTGAACAGGAATCAGCTAAACATGGGTGAGGGCATGCTGGTGATGGTAGGTGCAATCGAAAAATTGTATACTACACTTGAGCGCACTGAAACAGCAAGAAACAGGGCTGCACAACGTGCACATGTACGTATGCACAGCTGCACAAAGGCTGTAAACCACCTCTGCGCAGTAACATCCAACTTCACAAGGCGCAGCATCACCATGCAGATGCAGATGACTCACTGCAGCCAAGATATTGCTAGAGGCCTAGAGCAAGTCACAAATGTGGTAGAACTATTACAGACAGCCAACTCTGGTGCCAGCACCCTAATGGTCTCGGAAGAAAGTGAGGAGACCTCTAGCAGGAGCAGTAACCCTCCTACATTGCCAGTCACCCAACGCAGAAGTGGCAGACATGGTGCTGCTAGTAGCCATGGAAAGGAGAGCACCCAATCTGAACACCGCCCTGCACCTAGCCGCCACCGTTGGAAATAAAGGACTCCAGCACACTAGAGTTTAAAATGGTGAAGCAACAAAACTTTCTTTTTGAAATTACTTTACTTAACAGTGCCATAACTGTATTGTAACATGTTATGGGTTCTAAGTGCAATAAGATGTGCAAAGTGTGAATAAACACAGTACCTGTGACACACAGTTTGTTGTCAGACTACATTCATTTCTTACCTAAAAGTAATTTTGTGTGATCTCAGACTGTCTCTGGCGTCCAGCCGCTGCTCCTTCTCCTGCTGCTGCCCTGCCAGGGGGAGGTGTGCAATCATCATCCAATGTGTTTGAGTCGCTCACTTCAATTTCAGTGCCTTTACTCATTTGTTGGGTAGCATTGTGCAGCTTGTTACTATTTTACAACATGTTTCAGGCCTGTACTGCAATGCCCCTCCACTTTTATGTATACTCCTGAAACGGCTTTTCAAAATGCCAAATGTGCATTCTATGATGCACCGGTGTGCCCTGTTGTATCTTCTCTCACTTGCATGGATGTGTGATATGTATTTACCTAGCAGGTATCCCTCTCCAAACTGTCCAGCACTCAGACGTCCATTTATTCCACTATATCGGAAAATGAAAGAATCATGTGTGCTGCATGGGTATTTTGCCACAATGTCATTGATTATGTATTTGGCATTGCACTGAATCTGGATGTTGATGGAATGGTAGCGTTTCCGATTTCTGAAGACATATTCTGTAGTTGCTGGTGGTGTGATGGCAATATGGGTCCCATCAATGCCGCCAATCACATGGGGGAAACGTGCAATTTGATAGAAATCAAGTTTTGTTTCTTGTAATGCCTGTTGGGTGCTTGGAAAGTAAATGTGATGTCGTAGCCTGTTCAGCATTGCATCCAAAAACACATGAAAGAAACGTGAAAGAGCACTCTGTGACACCCCATCAACCTCTGCTATGACTCCTTGAAAAGACCCTGAGGCAAGAAGGTGCAGTGAGCACAATACCTGCACATGGGTAGGAATTGATTGTGTCCTGCCTGTTGGGTGTTCCAAAAAGGGTTCCAGTTCATCTATGAGGTCCAAGATGGTGTGTGGGTGCAGCCTGTACTTATCATAGATGTCCTCTTCAGTCTGCTGGAACAGCGTGATGCGCAGTCTGAATATTCACTCCTGTCTCTGTCTCCTCTGTGCAAGGGCGCGGATACGCAGCCTCCTGGCTATCAGGTATAGTCCTGCCATTTTGGAAGTTTCTGTTGCATTATGGGCTGCTTTTTATACCTTCAACCTGGTTACCACCTGCATGCACTTGGTGGTAATTGTGATTTCTTAAATTGCGATTTTCACGAAATCGCAATTAGCGATTTTTTTCATAGGTCATTGCGATTTCTTATTTTGCGAATTCTAGTTTGCGAATTTCGCTAACTTGAAACATCGCAAAATTAGAAATCGCACATTAATTCGCAAAATTGATGTTATTGCAACGTAAGAAATCGCAATTTTTGCGATTCCTTATATTGCGATGCGATTTCTTTCATACATACCTTTTTCCTATTTTTTTAGTCGCAAACGCTGTTTTTTTGTGATTAGCAGAGTTTGCGACAAAAAAATTGGTTGATACATCTGCCCCATAGTATTTTGCGATTCTCAAATAGCGATTCGCAAAAAATAGCTATTTGAGAATCGCAAACGAGGATTTTGATACATATGGCCCTTAGGCAGAAAAGGCAGAGCGAGCAGCAGTAAAACTCCATGATCTGTGCTCTCTTAGGCCAACAATGTGGAGTGAGTGATACATCACGTGCATTGTGTCGATAAAGTGGTATTGTAACGACGCTAAGCGCGAATATCTCCAAAAACTAATACCTGCCCTGAGCAGTTCTTAGCCATGTTATCCAATGGGAGGTGGATAACATGGCTAAGAGCATTAGCTCGGTAATGCATGAATATCGCTGACTTTTCAGCGATATTCATGCATTGCGGCCGTTTTTTATTGCATTTGCGATAAACCTTGATAATAGCAAGGTTTATCTGCGATAATTTCTGACGATGCTTAGCGTTACAAAATTCGTTGCTAAGCATCGTTAGCGATAAATATCGCTTAACGTTGGTAATATGCCCCCAGATTTCAAATGTTTCAGTGTGAATATCACTTACATTCCTTTGTACCCCAGGACATGGTGACTTTGTGAAACATGCACATGTGTGATTCCGTGTGCGCACATCGTCGCGTGTGCACGTGTGCCCTCTTTTGTGTATGTATTGACGTGTGAGATAATGTCTGCCATTTGTCATTCATTCAGGAGCGTGTAGAACAAAGGCAGAGATATAAACGTATTGTATAATAACAGTGTGACATTCTAAGGGCAAGAGGACAGGTAAAGGTAAACCGCACTAGGAGAAAATGCAAGGAGTCATTTCAGGTTAAGTAAAGTGATGCTGAGTGGTACACTGTGACGAAGCAAACTACCTACACATCTCTTTGGACTTATAATTTTTATGGGAAATACACGTCAAACTTTCATTTTACTGCTTAGCTTACTTTGGAAAATTGTGTTAAATTCAGAACCTCAACTTGCCACGGCCATGTCATTTTGATCTACACAGGCAGGGGTGCATGATAAGAGCTTGTGGATGTACTTGTACTGTAACTCCCGACCCCGAGAGCGCGCGCTGAATCAGAGTGCAACATGCGTGGTAATCTAGCAACAGCGCAGGTCTTGCCCTCTCTATCTCAGCGGCTGCCAGCCTCATATAGTGTAACCAAGAAGAGATTAACATTTAATTTCCGATGCAATATGTTCAGAAATGACACAACCCGTGTATTGTTGTATGTATTTACTTGATCAGTGACAATAGACTTCGATCCGTTCCTTTCTGCTTTCTGAGTCAACAAAATGAATGCAACTGAATTATGAAAAAGCTACATATTCTGTTACCTTCTAATGTTTGGTGACTATAGTATATACATTAACAAAAAATAACACCTGAAAGGTGTTCCCTTATTTCATTAAATGTATTTCGCTGAATAAATCATTCATTACCTACACAACACACGTACGATTTACACGAGTTCTTTAAAAATAATACCAAAGGCATCGATTGTTTGGCAATTCACTCACAGAGGAGACGGAGTAAAGAAGAGAGCTTAGAAAACTGAACCCCACACTCTCCCCAACATTCAAGGCACTTTAGAAGAGGCTGTATTTCCACCCATCACCAACTCCAAATGTTAAGCTGGATCTTTAAGGCGTGAGATATTTATTGTAACTCTTAGGAATCCTCAGAGGTTTAATTAAGCCTGTCAGCGACAGTGTCACAGGGGTGAGTTCTTTGATAATGTACATTTTTAATTCTCTTAAGCCACTGAAACAATGAGGCATGTAGACCCAGACTACCTCATTATAGCAGCAATGGGTGTTAATGTTTGACTCCACCCTTCCTCTGTCACATTCCTCGACAAAAAACACCTCTGGACACCACCTAGGTCGTTCTGTCTCTGTGGAGTCGGTTAGTTATAGAAATGAGATAACTGAAGAATCTGTAGTCCCAAAAAAGTTTGGCAACTCTTCAGAAGTTCAATTATAGGTTCATGTATATCCTCGACAACAAAGGCATTGTTTATCAGCTTACCCTTTCTTCTCTTCAGCTCCCCATCACCATAAATGACTCCTTGCACAATCCTCACTCTCCTGGGACACTTGGTGGCATATACTACATATCTCAGTTAGGGGCATATTTACAAGGGCCATAACTCTGCTTTTTTGGCTTTTAAAGCCAAAAAGCGGAATTAAAAATATCGCCGTATTTACAAGTGGGTGATTGCATGCGTTAGCGCATGTTATCACTCTTGTACCCAACGCCTCCCTTTGCATCTCTAATGAGATGCAAAGTGGGCATCACTGGGGCGTACAACCTTGTAACGTATGCTAAAATGCAGACTTAGCTATACTTATTATTGGGGGTGGATTATGCTGATACGACCACAGGGTGTGTGTGTCCCTCAAGCAGCTGCCTGTGATATGATCGTGCAGCTGTGGGCACTGATCCCACGCTCATGAGCATGGAGCAACAAAAAAGTGATTCAGGGGGGAAGAACAACAGCCTGGGCAGACCTGCAGAGGGACCTCGGCCCACTGACATTGGCTCCCACACTTGTGATGATGCAGGGAACGGGGGGGGGGGGTCGTTCCCACCACGAAGGCCCTACCCACGGGACCTTTTCCGACTTTGTTGGTCTCCTCAACTAGACTCGCTGCCACTAATGGCCCACCTCTCCCTCTAACAGATGGGGCCAACTATTGGAAAAGTCTCCATCCAGCTGCAGATGCAGATTAACAAAAGCAATGTGCTACAGTGGCCAACTCCTCAGACAGTAGCATACAACCTCACACCACACAATTCTTACCACACTGCAGAGTAATTGTCTCTAGGAGTACTGGAGACAAATAATACAGTTGTTGAAATGCTTTGCTAGACTTGATCTCCCACCTAAGAATGACAAATGCATTGTTCTAATTCTATTCCCTTCAGGTCTTCCTAGGCTGTCATATTATGTCCTGGACAATCTCACTGGAAGTAGTTTTATGTACTCGTCGCCCTAGTGGCTTTCATCGAACCTCCTCCTGCATACTACCATTGCATTTGACCGCTTCTTTCTTCCAGCTCCCTTCATCTGTATTTGACACAACGGTATTGCTCTATCCTTCTGCCTCAATGCCTCTGACACAGTGACTGCTCTTTGTCAGGGGCTTCAAGGCTCAGCTTTCCTACCTCCTGGGATGTCCTACATTCTGCACATTGCCTACCTGCCTTATGACACGGCATCATTTAATTTAGAAGTGTTCACAAAAACACAACTTTTGTGTTTTCATGAACACTGTCAGTGCACAGATTAACCCTCTCAGCCTCGACTCCAGGCTCCTGATGACATAAGGTGGAAGATGGGTCGGAGGAGGCTGAACAACTATTGATATAAAGAGTGTTGTTTAAAAACAGCGCACTCTGTAGGTGGATGTCTTGATTGAGCATGTGAGGGGTGTAGGTCAACTACGGTCCCCGTCATTCAGTAACAATTCATTTTATTTAGCAGATTTACTGTGCATGCCTCAGGCAGCACAGTATATCTGCTAAAATGTGGCTGTCAGGGACACATCAGTGCATCCCTGACCAAAGGAGAAGCCCCTCAGTTGCAGGATCCCCAGCTCATTCCCAGCTTCTTATGGTCTGAGCTCCCAGTCCTATCATGAAGCTGGGAGAGAGGTTGAGGTGGGTCTTCTCCTCTTTAAACCTGGCCTTGCTGCTCTGTCTGGCTTCTTATTGGGTATCCTGGCTAGCTTGTGCTAATGCCCAGTACCAGATTCCTACTCTGCTGCTTCCATGGAGCGTCTGGGTTGCCAGCAAGGGAAGCAGGGTAAGAAAAAACCTTTAGGTATGCATGCGTTTATGAGTGTATTTGTGAGTGATCTAGAGTGAATGGCATTGAGTGAAAGTTTGTGTGTGTGGGGTATTTGTGAGTGTCAATAGGAGTGAAAGTGAGTGGGAATCGGGGTTTGTGAGTTTCAAATAGAGTGAAAGTGAGTACAAATCTGAGTTTAAGAGTGTGCATGAGTAAGCAAAAGTGAGTATGTGGCAGCGAGTGAAGGAGTGTGAGTGTGTTAGAAAGAGTGAGTGCTTAAAGATTGTGTCAGGGAGTAAAAGTGAGTCAGAAGTGTAGTTATCAATGGTCCAGCAGGTGCATCAGGGTCCAGAGTCAGTTTGAGTGTGAAAGGGTTAGTATATGTAAGTGTGTTTGTAAGTGAGAATAAAAACCAGTGAGTATGAGTATGTTTGTGTGAGTGAGTGAGAGTGAGTGGAAGTGAGTATGAGTGAGGCACATTTTTTAAACATTTTGAACTCCTGGCAAATATCAAACTCCAATAACCTCTGATGTGGTGCATGGACCGCTACCACTGTAAGATTTGGAGGTCCTGTATAGAGAGTGTCACACTAACTTGTCAGACAGTCTCTGCACCCACCTTTCTACAGGTTCGAGTAGAGACGAGACCTCTCCCTCTCTGTGGTATAAATACTTAGGTCCTCATTTACGGAGATTTGGCATAGGGCAGTGCTGAAAGTCAGCTTGCTGCAGTGCCTTATGCAAAAATGAAAGGGGTGAAATGCACAGCATTTATGCAATACGGTGCATTCCTGTCCTTGCCTCCTGCGCTGTTTTGGCAGCCTAGCACCAATGCAGGCACCCTTGCACCAAGCAGCAATAGTCCTGTGTTATCAATGGAATAGTTGTCGTGCAGGAAGGGGCGCCTTCATGCACAGAAACAATCCTAAGAGATGTTTTCCTCTTTCTATGTGTGCAGCAGAATGCAGCAAACATAGAAAGAGGAAACAACTAGGACAAATAAAGTAATTTCTCCTCGTTACACCTCACCATATGATGTGTAAGGATTAGGCACTTTCTCAGGGGTACATGATCCTGTAAATCTGAAGCAGAATCAAAATTCATGGGTGTTGCATGGGAAACTCCACCGCAACGTCCATGGAATGCCTCCCTAGCGCAGAGTAAGACAACGCAGAGAATTGCGCTGCCTTGTCTTACTCCATATCTTTGATGCCATCCGAAGCCATGCAAAGTGGCTTTGCGTGGCCTCATATATAAGACTGTGTAATCTGCACCACTGGAGCATCACCCAAAGCCCCCTATATAGATACGTCAAGGCAATCCTGAGAGTCAGATTATTCCAACATTTCCCTGAGTCTCACCTTTGATATGAACTGCAATATCTATTCTTGGCCAAATCTGAGTGACAAGAAAATCATCAAAAAACTAGATAATACTTTAGCCGTGCCAGAAATAAGATGCAAAACAATCCGAAAAATACTTTGGCTGATATTATTTGATCTATGTAGAGGACCCCCAATGTTTGCATTTGAAAGAAAGAAGAACATCAAAAACAATGTTGTGAAAACATATAGGGGACCAGCAAGAGCACAAATCATAGCAGCAGGATTGTGTCTTCCTGCTGTGGTTAGACACAATATGTGCAATAAAGGACTCATTTGCAACTACACATGCAACACAAATACACCAGAAGTAGGACCCCATAAGATACTATTACAATCACATTCAAAGTGTAACACAAGGTAAGTTATATGTGTATTTATATGTCTTTGTGCTTTGATCTATGTAAGACATACTATGCAAATAGTCAAGTATAAAATCTGGCAGCATCAGAGCTGCATGCAATGCAAAACAGAGGTGGTTCAGGTAGTGAAACACTGCCATGACGACCACCATATAGAGGATGACTTGCTTTAGCTGGTGGCAGGTGACGTGGAAATTGACACCATTGAAGACAATCACAACATGCTGCTTTCACTACAAGTGAATTGATCACCGGGGAAGTGTAACTAAAGGACTGAATGATGTTTGCAAATTGAGATCTTGGGCTTGTGTGGTGGGCAGTCTGGGTTTATAGCTATAATTGATTCTTAATGAATTTCCACCCTAGCAAGAGTCATGGGGATGACATAGTGTACTGAGGGGCTATCGGTCATGGGGTTAGAACTTCAAGATTCATTTGTCAGCTCTGCTTGGTGGAGCAAGTCGAAGTTAAGCATGTTTTGGGCCACTCTTCCATCATGGAGGACGATGGCTTGGGGGAAAGTCTACTTTCCTTCATTAGATAGCATTCAGGCTGATAAAAGCAGAGCACTCTTCCCCCGTGGCACTGCATGTGGGTCTTGTTTGTTCTGGCCCAACACTTTGTTGGCAATATAATCCTGAGGACACAAACTAGTGTTTTTTTTTTTTTTACAGTTTAGTGATTAGACCATGGTGTCTGGTTATTAGATGAGGAGATGCTAGTGAGGCAACGTTATTTCTACTGGCAGTGTAGCATGAGTATCAGGCACAGACCTACTTTAAGTATATTTGTTTGAAATAATTAAAATTGATTTATTGGCATGCTCTAACCTTGAACAGTCAACAGTTCAATTTTACGTTGAACATAGCAATGACTTTTGGGATGTTTCACCTGACTATTTTGATCAGGGCCTTTCTGAGAGATGAAAATACATCAGGATTCTATGGACGAACAGCTGGCTGTCGTTTGCTTGCCCATAACCATTACACTGTAAAAGTGCGACAAGTTTGGTTGCGGCTCACTTGTTCTAGCAAACGTCTGATTCATTCAGACTGTAGTATTTAGTTAAATAAATCCAGACTACAGGTCTCTGACCTCCTACCTGTTATGTGTACTTTTTAGCTTTCTTTGTTGAACACACAATTGTGATAGAGAAGACACCTCCTTTTCCTTTTGTATTAAATACGGTTTGTGGGGTATGTCTTGTACCATCTATTCTTGAATATGATACCTTGTCTGGACTGATGGCCTTCCTTTAATCCTGTAGGTATATGATAGAGACGGTGTGTTACTTGACCTGATGAGGCTCTCAAAGCGAACAGGGAGGGTTGAAACATCAACACATTCTAGATTTTGTTTGATAGTAAATATTTCCTCAAGGAATTAAGTAACATTTCTGATTGTATATATAATATGGGTCACTGTGTTAGATTGTCACAACAGCTTTACTCTGGGCACTGCACCATTGTCACTCACAGATATGGTTATACTTGTCAAGGATAATGTCATTGACTTTGTGCAATGAGAATGTCTCTCTGAATTTTTTTTAATGACTAAAAATGAATTTTTTTTAATGACTAAAAATGAATTTTTTTTAATGACTAAAAATGTATTAATTCAATTGTGAGCAGGTTGACATGTGTGTCTCAGACCTGTAGGTGAATGAGACCCACGGAACCTCAGTGATTGTTATGATTTACCCTGGTTCCGATGTTGAGATATGAGTTCAGTCCCGCTAACGTATCATTATTTACAGATTTGATAAAGGTATATGACCAAATACGTATGGGGGGGCAGTCTATGTTTAATGTTAATATATGAAACGGGGCATTTAAAACCTTAATAATTGTTTATCAACCTAATAGTATCTCCATTCTGTATATGGAGGATGCACCCCATGGGCAGAGGTTATCCTCCGCACATGGGGCAGAGGCACTGCAAGTTGCGTGGAGAAATCCTCCTACCATGATTTGGCAGAGAATGACATATAGTAAGTGTTAGACCTGGCACCATTGGCGTGGGTCTCCCTTCCATTTTTGTTGCTGCGCCTCATGTGTTTTGCTGGTGTTAGCTGATCAGAGCACTGTGCCACTGCCAATCAGTGCCACAGTGCAAGTGCTCCCTGTGTAAATTGCTATATTGATTGGATTCCATGATTGGCTTGTTTGGTTTACTCTCAGACCCTAGTACAATGCACCAGGAGTGCCCGGGGCTTGTAAATCCAAATGCTGCTGGTGGGCCTGCAGCAGTGGTTGTGCCACCCACAGAAGCGGCCTTGTAAAATATGTCTAAGGTCTGCCATTGCAGAACCTGCGTGCAGTCTGGTACTGTCATGCTGACTGGGCAAGTGCACCCACTTGCCAGTCCCTAAACCTTCCCTTAACTTCATATTAGTCACTCCTATGGCAGGCCCAAGGGCAGGGTGCATTGTAAGTACAACGTAGGACAAGCCTGATGTGTGTGGCATGTCCTAATAGTGAATTACAGCCATTTTCGTTTTTCACTATTGCAAGGCTACCTGTTCTCATTGGCCAGAATGGGCTGTTAGAATTGTTACATTCTATAATCCTGACAGACTCAGGAAACACGGTAGAAATTCGAGTTTAGTATGCCTGAACTCAGAATAATAAAATACATCTTTTAGCGAAGTTTATTTTAGTATACTGTGTTTGCAAATACCCCTTTTAGAAAGTAGGTATTTGCTTGCCTAACCATTTCAGCCCGCCTCTGCTTGGATGTGTATCTGCTGTCTGGGTTCTGTGAGTGACAGGGCTGGGAAATCCCCAAGGGCAGGGCTAGGTAGCCTGGTGGTGAAAAGAGAGATTGACATCCTGATGGGTGGGAGGAGTGCACCTGCACTCTGAGTAGGGCTGTGCTCTGCCACCACAATGCTGGCTCCACCTCCTGTGGTGTGTCTGATGTCTCTAGCCTGCTCCCTGAATGAGAAGTCCGAGTCATGTCAACAGAAAGCTCAAGAATTGGTTTTGGCTGGGCACAGGCCCCTCAACCCCTGAGGAACAGTGGAATTAGGGGTATAAGTATTGGGACCCTGCTCCCAATACATTAGATCCTGCTTTGACAAGAAGAAACCTCTGCCAAAGGAGAAGGAACTGGGAAAGCTGTAAGGAGGAAAACTGTTCCTGACCTGGGGGATTGACCTGCAGTGGTTGCCTTGCTGCTGAAGGAGAGGAGAAAAACTCAAAAGACTTTATTTTCAACTTATGCTTAGAGATCTCCAAGGGCTTGTGAGTGAGCTTGCCCCCTGGACGACGTCCCAGGACCAGTGGACTTCATCCGCCTCGAGGAGAACTGTAGGAAAGGCTGTGTTCCGTAGTTGCCGTGGCCAGTAGCTGATTACGCCTCGTACAACCAAATAGTGTCCAGCAACGCACCGTACCCCGCCCGTCCGCCTCCAATAACGCGACTCAGTGCCCCAAACGAGCCAGAGCTCGCACCATGACTGACCAGCCCCGCCGCGAACAAACGCTTTGCCTCATCGAATCATCCTGGTTGGTACGACACATACACTGCCGCCGAGTCCGAGCCTGCCAATCGCACCTGGAAGGGGAGTACACTCCGTACATCCGCCTCGCATCGCATCCAAGACTGAACGCCGTGGATCCCGCAGTACGGCTCGTTTGCCGCATCGTATGCTGAACGTATCGCATCCAGCACCGTCTGCCTCACTCCACGCGGCTCTCCGCTCTACGCCTCGTACTGACGACTGCAACGAGCCAAAGCTCGCACCGTGACTGGCCGACACCGCTGCTGCACCTCCTTCTGATTAGAGCACCTCGTCCGTGCCGGACGCTCCACATCAAGGTACTGTGTACGCCTCGACCCCCATCCTAATAAGCATCGGACTGGAGCATCCGCTGTGCTGATTAGACTTCAAAAACTACACATTTAACAATAACTCTTTATTGCAACCAGTATTGTGGGTCATTTTTGATGTTATGTTGGTCTTGTGATAAGCTTATATATAAAGATTCACTATTTTTGATATAAATCTAGTGTGGTGTCCATTTGTGGTGTTGTCCCTGAGTTACTGTATGTGTTCACAAATGCTTAACCTATAACGCCTCTGAAAATAAGTCTTGTCTGCTCGCGCCAAGCTACCTAGAGGGTGAGCAGGGGTTATTTCAAGAGGGTGATCCCATTATCCTGACTGGAGGAGAGGGTCCCTGCTTGTCACAAGTATTTACCTGTGTCAACCAGAGACCCCCAAATCGAAAAGTAAGAGGACATCAGCCATTTTGAAATCATTCTGAGTCATCCTCACCTCAGAGAAGCATCCATCCTGCAGCTCCTTGAACAATTCGTGCCCCCAAATGGCTGAGTGACTTAAATTACAGAACATTATTAGTGAGACAGTCATACCCAAGACCTATCAGCTTTATGGGGTCTCAGATTCCCGGCTAAGCAAAGCAGCATCAGCCCAAATATGTGCCTAAATCTCCACAAACTGCAGTGCAGTGCGAGACCACAACCGGTGGGGAACGCTTTGCCAAAACTGCTGGAAGGACCTGTGTCACTTAGTGTTTAGTAAGGCCCAGTAGATACTGGGCTTGCATTCCCAGCCATATATCCAGCACCCCTCATTGATTCTACTTCACTCAAGGGTCCTGAAATCTGCCTGCCTAAACCCTTCATGTTCAACTGAAGAGTTTCAGCAGCAGAGAGATGTAGTAAGTACATGTTCATTGTTCTTTCAGACACAGGTATATGTGACTTTTGAGTGATATGTATTGACATGTTAAATGCTCACTTTATTTTAACAAAATATTTTAGAAATAATATGTTTAATGTAAAATATGTGTGGATTAGGCTTAGTAACATGCATGATGTTTGTACCTTCTGTTTTCCCTTCCTAATAAATTCCATGGCTGCAAATTTAGCGGGTCCATGCATGATATACTAGTCCAATCAAGCATATTTGTCTCATATCTGGGACTTCATAATCATGTTTATTCTAATTTAAAACAGGACTAAAATTCCCAGTTGTTCCAGTTCCTAATCTTCTTGATCCACGATGTAAGCTCTCTGCAGGGTACTTGAGATGAGGTGATTGAGCTCATCACTTTTTGACGGCCAGTTACCCAGAAATGAAGGGACATCACATGAAGTTATAACAACTTGCTGGAGTGCTGTCAGTCTCCTTACCTCTCTATAAGCCTGCCTGCTCAGAAAGAAAAAGAGTGTGCTTGCCCCTCCAGGATGAGAAACTGATGAGGTGGTGAAGCCTAGTTGTGTGCTCCGAATGAGGAGCATGTTGCAGAGTGAGTCTGTCGAACGGTGTATTATAAGCAAAGATCAGAGCCATGAAAGGTCACTCAGCTTCCCTGTGTGATTCATGTGTCAAACTGCCTGAAATATCAACAACACATTCATGACTGAATACCACCTGGCATCACCATGATTTAACCAGAGGAATTTGTTCTGAGCAGACCCTTGCATGATACAAGACTTGCAATCCCCAACAACAACGCCCCAACAGAGGATCCACATCATCCTGGAGACGGTGACTGCAGAAGAGAAGCTTCCGCTGCCAAGGCCAGCCATTGCATTCTTCACTCAGCATCAAGATCCATTAGGCAGGATTGTTTCCTGCGATACAGCACCTGCTTGTAGAGGTGCTGACTGTGTGACCACAAAGCGTGCACCACCAACCCCATTCAAAGAGAACAGGTGTCACAACTCTTGAAAGGAATTAGTGAGAGACTTCATCTTGGATAATCTGGCACATTAGAAAGATTAATATCTGCCAGAGTGAACTCATTTTGCTGAAAGTATGCTACAAGCTTACCTAAGTGTTGCCAGATAATGTAGTTTCTCAAATTGTCTGAAAACAGCGTGAAAACTGTGGAACATGGCTAGAGCCCTGTCACTCCTCTTAAAAGAACAGTGTACCTGAAACCCATGGTTGTGTAGTATTTAGAGAATTCTATGGAAATAAAGAACTTCTCCTTCTAGAAAGGCAATCTCTGTCCTGGACAGTGAGTTATTGATTCTCTGGCTAGACTATTTGAATTATAAATCTTTGCCTCTACTCTGCCTTCCTGAAAATCCATTGATTGTTCACTACCCTGAAAGTCAAGTGTGAAAAGGCCTTACTTTGTCCAGTTTGCAGAGCTATACTAGGGTGAACCCCCGGACACTAGAGCAAGCAACCCAAAGTTTTAAGGTAATGGCTCAGTAGCCCCTGTATGCCTTTTGTCTGCTCCTTCCCTCAATAAGGTCTGACAATGCTATATACAAGTGCTATTCCAATAGTGCATTGAACATTTAAATATTTGCTTTTGACTCACCCCTTGCAAATAACATGCATTTGATGCAAGTGCAGAGGTTCCAGTTGCTATGCTTGATATATGGCTAACAAGAAAGAGTAAAATGTTGATTTATTTAAGCCTTTTATACACTAAATTAGGACCTCAAGGTCTTTGATGATTTTCCAGTAGAACCATTCAACAGACATGAAAAAGCAAAGGGATAGGGGGAACTCTGTTGTCGCCTAGCTCAGCCTTGCCTTGCCAGACCCAGCCAGTCGATAGCGGATCGCGGATCAAGCTGTTCGTGGACTGCAGGAGGAGACCGCCGGCTCGCGTGGTGGGGCGCACCGAGTGAGGACACCGATAGTGCCGCCTAGCCAACACTGGTGAGCCCAGAAACTCCTTTCCGCCGCTAAACGCCCCCCAGCCTCGCGGCTCGCGCTGTGCAGGGAGTGGGGTGGAGCAGGACGGGGGATCGGACGAGAGCAAACCGGAAGCCACCAGCGGGAGTGGAAAACGGCACCCTACCAACACAGGTGAGCCAGGAAACTCCTTTCTGCCGCTAAAACGCCGAGAAGCAAACGGGAAGTCACCAGAGGGAGTGGAAAACTGCACCCTGCACCCAGGACAAATAGAGCGGTGTGTGGGGCAGCGCAGTATCACAGCTTGGGAGAGCGCATCTGGACGCGGTAGTAAGCCGCAGTAGCCGGCAACTGGGTCACAGTCATACCCCCCCCCCCGGCAATGCAGTAACACAGAACTCAGAACTCAGTAGTCAGCTGCCCCCAAACCCGCTCGGAGAATAGGAATACCGAGGAAGTCTACAGAGGCACAGTGAAAACTGTTTTATCCCATGGCGTGAAAACTGTTTTATCCCACGGCGTGAAACTCAGTGAGAAACCATACAATACCAGAAGCCAAAACAAGGGAGGATCCAGTATAAGGAGAACAAGGCTAAAAATAGCCAGAAGATATCGTAAGAGAGGACAACAAGGGCAGCAGGCAGGCAAGTCGGTGGGCACAAGGCACAACAGAGGTAAGTGTAAAGTTACAGTTATTTATTAACTCTTAAAACTGAGAAACGATCACACCAAACGATCAATAGAAGTACTACATTTTAAGCAATCAAACTAAGAAATGGGACCAAAAAAAGGGCAAATTCAGCGGAAAGAAGATAGCCCAGAGAAGAGCAAAATATTGGAGGGCTCAATATCATTGGAAGAGAGCCAAGAAAGTCAGGTATCAACCATGGAGAATAATAAGGGGCGTCGCAAGAAAAGAAAAGTGAAAAGAGCAACTAAAAACGCCAAACAGGCTAAAAGGGACTGTGTTCAAACAAACGCCAAACAGAAAGACAATACGCTAACCTCCAAATCTATAAAGGATTTTGTAGGGAAACACTACAAATCAATAGAGACAGCAATCAGTCTGGACCCCGAGAAAGATATGGAAGAACACGGCGCGGAGGGAGAAGGAGAGACTGGATCAGTAGGGGAGAATCAGAAAAGGAAATAAACAGGAAGATTCACGGATGAAGCTCCTCTCGATATAGAAGCAGGAAGGGAGGACTCCATATTAATAAACCTGACGCTCCAGAGTCAAAATATTCATATCCCTGCACCCCTTCTCTCATCATCCCCAAAATTATTCTCATTACAGTCACCAGGAAATGAGGAGCTAAGGGGAAATGAATTACAGAGACAGAGCGCAATCTGGGGCGGTGGGCCAGATCAATCCCCACAACATCAAAGCACCCTAAATTCTCTTCCACATCAAGAACCCACAAGAACAGGTCGTCAAATAAACCCAGACAGAGACCCCACACAGGATACGGAGTGTTCCGTAACACCCTCTTCCTCATTGGTAGACCTTATATTGATGTTACAAAAGACACTACAAGGAATCCTTGAAGTAACACTCTCAAATAATGGAGTGCTGAAAACTCAGAAATTGTACCTAAAAAAGATCGAAGAGGAACTAGCGGGGTTAAAGAATCAGATGCCAAGGATGCTAAGCCCAATAGTCACCGAACAACCGGCTGATGGAAGCGTAGAGATTGAACTGGTGGAATCATCTGTTGGAAACCCAGCAGGATCCGTACTACCAACGATTCAAAATCTATCAAAGGACTCTGTGGAAGCATCAGAAAATGTATACATCTCCAGATGCCCAATGCTGATAAAAAGGCGCAGGGTGTATACAGTGGCCACCCTTAAGAGTAGGGCTAGAAAGAAGCGAGAGCAAACCTTAAAAGTAAAGAGAAAAGGGAGGAAAGCTGGGAAGGAGGCACAGTTAGTCCTAAACGCATCAGCCCCGATATATGTTCCAAACAGTCCAAGGCAAGGGGAGTATAACCTAAGAACGACCCCGACAAACTCAAGAAAAACCTGGAGAACAAAGGCCACAAAAGAGGAACCAACAACATCCGGTATTACAAAACAGAAAGTGAGAATAGCCTCAGGGCAACCAAATAGGGGCCTTAGGGTCGAAAGTCCACAAGACCAGGTAATACTAAGGTCGGGAAATACTGGGTTGCGGACAGGGAGATCAAAGGCTAGACAGCATCAATATGAAACCCCCCAAAAAATACAAGAGAGAAACATCAATAAATGGGTGTATTTAGATCACATGCAGTAGGGGAAAAGGGGAAGCATGAATAGGAAAAGAAATCCCCTGAACAGAGCACAGATTTTGAAAGTCTTTGCTGAATGTAGCAGTCTATGTGGGATCAGTACAAGCGATCTCCGGCAAGTTGGTTTCATTGAAAACAGAAACGGTAAAGAAATAACAAAAGTGTCACTTCACTCAGACCTGGTAAAAACGGCAATTTTAAAAGCCACCAAAGAGATAAACCACCTGGGAATAAGGATAATTCCGGAGAGGGAAGTAAAAGTCCCCATGGATAATACTTTCTTAAAAACATCATGCAGGTTTGGGGAAAAGACAAGTGAAACTTTATAGAGATGAGGAAGGAAACCAAAGCCGCCTGAACATAGAAATAGACAATATAGGAAACGAAGAACTTTGGGGCAATTGGTCGCAATGTAGTAGTCCAAGGTCCGACCTAAACGAATGTCATACGGAGACTGAGGGAGAAGAGGATGGCATGAGTGAGGTAGAATAGGATGAGGGGGTGTCGCAAAGTCTAGGTCTCCTAACATGGAATGTGAACGGGTTAGGCAATGAGAAAAAGAGAGAAACTATAAAGGATATAGTAAATAAAGTGGACATTGCCTGCCTCCAAGAGACCTGGACATGCGACAAAACCCCGATCAACGAAGGTTACCTACAAGTAAACCGCCCGGCTAAGAAACAGAACTATGGCCGCCCGTCGGGGGGATTAATGACATTGGTTTCAACAAAAGTGCTCAGAGAAGTAACACCGATAAAAATGAAATGTAAATGGGTTCTGACTAGCAGAATTGAATTACTGACTGTGGAAAAGAAGTATAAAATGCTGACCATAATGAATGTATACATGCAGTGGGAAAATGGGGTAGAGTACGAGAATGAGATGAAGCTCTTTAAAGAAGATGTAGATTTTGTAGCAGAAAAATATGCATTGGATACTGTGATAATAATGGGTGATTTCAACCATAAACTAAACCCAAAAAAGGCAGATATTTGGAACAGAGAAATGTTAGAGGTGTTTGGAATTAACCCATTTTCCAGTAGGGGTGATATCGAAACAGGATTCGGATCTTGTTCACTTCTTAGGTGGTAGGGGCTTCCAATGCTTGAATGGAAGAATGAAGCTTGACTGCCCAGCAGGGAAAACTTTTAAAATAGGCTCTCAGAATTGTCCAATTGATTACATGTTCTTACAAGCCTGGAACTTCCCCCAAGTACGGGAATTCAAGTTGGAACAAAAAGAGATCAGTGACCATAACCTTTTACACCTAACAATACAAGGGGGAAGAAGCCTATCTAGAGATAAAGTGACCCCCCAGGAGGTTGAGTACCCCAAACGTGTGACGACACGACTCACGGAGGAATATCAGGCAAAACTGTCAGCTATGCAAATTAAAATTGAACCGGAAAACCTAGAAAAAGTAGAGGAAGTAGTCCAATGTTTAAGAATAGAACTGAAAAGGGTTAAAAATCATAGTAGGAAACCACCCTGTAGAGTACAATGGTTTTCCGTGGAGTGCCAATCCAAAAAAAGGGAGATTCGGGCAGCACAAAGAAGGCAAAAAAAGAACTTCACCCAGGAGAGACAGGACCACATAACCCGACTAAAAAGAGATTATAAAAAAATGGTAAACGACGCAAAAAGGTCATTTAAAGAGAAATGTTGGTCAAATCTGTTGGAAGCGATTGAGGAAAAAAAACTCAGACAATTTTGGAAATTGGTAAAGGCGGCCTTTAGCCCTTCTGACGGGGAACTAAAATGCGTAGTCAGTGATGCCGCATGGGAGAAGTATATAAGGGAATTGTACGGGGCAAGAACACCAATAGCCCAGGTAGCGACTCAAAAATGGCAAGAAATATCAGCAGAACTAAAAGCTAAATTCAACGTAAAGCAAGTTGAAGATACTATAAGAAATCTGAAATTAACCCGTGCAGCAGGTCCTGATAATCTCCCAGCAATAATATTAAAGTCAGACGTTAAGTGGTGGGCAAGATTTTTTGCACAGATGTTTAGTATAATACTAACAGATGGCAAAATGCCATTTAACTGGAAGGGTGCGATAATTAGGCCCATTCATAAGAAAGGAAGTATGGAGGCCCCACAAAATTACCGCCTGATTAACCTCCTAGACATAGGAGAGAAAGTTTTTTCCAAAATTGTACTAAATCAACTTAATATATGGGTAAAGGAGCTCCAAATTGTCCCTATAGAACAGGGAGGATTTAGGGAAGGACACTCCACAATAGACCACGGTTTTGCACTGTGGGCCATGGCAAAGAAGTCAACGGAACAAAATGGCAAGCTATGCTGTTGTTTCGTTGACTTCCGAGCAGCATTCAATTCAGTTGATCGTGCATGCCTATGGGAAACATTGTTGAAGGTAAATATCCCCAGTGACCTTTTATCAATAATAAAGGAATTACACAATGAGAACTGGGCACAAGTCATCAAGGATACAATGGGTTCATTGACGCAAAAAATACCCATAAACAATGGTTTAAGACAGGGATGCGTGTTAGCCCCTCTGTTGTTCTCTATATTCCTATCAGACCTTCCGGCCCACCTAGAGGTAGAGGGTAGTGCAAGCCCAAGAATGGATGGTAACAAGGTGTCCTGCCTACTATATGCCGATGATCTGGTTATAGTAGACCAGACAGAGAGAGGCCTCCAAAGAAAGCTTAATGCCTTCAACGCTTACTGTGTTAGTAAATTTCTAAATGTCAACCTAGATAAAACCAAAGTTCTTTGCTTTGGAAAAAAAATAAGCAAATATAACTGGTACCTAGGTGAGCTTAAACTGGAGACGGTTAATGAGTATCGCTACCTAGGGATATGGTTTGACAAAAGACTAAAATGGGATACGCATTTGGAATCACAGAAAGCCAAAGCACATACATCGATATGCGGCCTAAAAATATTCAATAGGGATTATGGAGAGATGTCACATCGACCAATGTTAAGAGCCTTTGAGGCAATGATACCCCCCCAAGTTCTGTACGGGGCAGAAATCCTTTATTTGAGCGGTAAGGGAGCCTGGGACTTGATGGAGGGAAAATGCCTCAAAAGGACTCCTTTCTCTCCCACAATCCGCTATGGTGCAAGCTATAAGAAGAGAAATAGGCACCAAGTCCTGGGAGATACTAACTCAAATGGCAATACTCAGACTCTGGAAACGAATGGAAGACCCAGAAGGACAAAAAGTAGCACAATGGTGCAGGAAGGAAATACAATCAAGTAACCTAAAATGGGCAAAAATGTGTAGGGAAAGAGTAACCCGAATCTGTAAAAGATTAAATGTAGAGGTGAACCAGGAAACACATCAACTCCTCTGTTCTAGGAGTGAGTTGAAATTAAAGGGGAAGGAAATATCGGAAAAGACTGATATGGAATACTTAGCGGAAAAGAAATCAGTATCACATATGATGGGCGCTTGGATAAATGAAAATTGGTTCCCTTATCTAGACCGCCTACCCAACCGTGGCTTTAGGCAGGAGATCTTAAGGCTGCGGGTTGGTATAAACCCATGGTTAACAAATAAAGATCTGAGAATGAAAATGTTAGACCAAAATGGGTGTTGCAAGTGTAATTTGGGATGCAAAGGAGACTGGGTTCACATACTCCTCGATTGCCTGTCTCTATTGGAACAGCGGAAACGGTGGCTACGAACAGTGTTCCTAAAATATGCTATAAACTCTAGAGTGCAGGCAGCCAACTTATTAACTGAAATCCCGAACATTGATATTGCAATTGCTCTTGGGAAATACATAAAAGTAGTACTGAGTGATCTAAGAAACCGGGAATAAGATCTAGGAGTTAAAAGTATTTTAATTTAATGAAATTTCACTAGCAGAAGGGAATTGAATAGGTTTTAATCATAAATGCAGAAATTTAACTTAATTTGACATTTTGTAGGTTGTGAACAAATGAAGATGTGTGTGTAAGAGTTTTTAACTTATATTGGATTAATTTTAATGTATAATGTTTTAAATGTTTTGATGTGAATAATTTTACCTTTTTGATATCGCCTCTTGCACCTGCTTAAATGACTATGGTCATAATAAACTTATCTTTGACTTGACTTGAAAGGGATACACATGAAATCTAAGATTAGGATACATAAGAAAATGAAAGATTGGTAAATAGGGTTATGGCATCAATGGTTCATAGAACTTTAATGGGGGTAGGATGGCATATAATATGTCAGGGAAGTGATGCTTCAAGAGAACACTTTATGACATCTGAAAGACAGGAGAAAATCCCCCAAAATAATGCTAAAGGATATTCTAGTGGATACACAGTTCCATATTCCTGGAGTAGGGCTAGAGAGACTAATTGTGCAGATATGTATGCTTCTTTAAACAGAACGCACTGAGTCACAAATGGAACATTTAATGATTGTTTAGATTTTGAATGAGGGGTGGAATTTGCACAGTGTAGTTAATTAGTTCGTTTTTAAAATTTATATTGCGCAACAGCTACCCAAAAAGGGTTTCCCGTCCCAGACCGAAAGCCAGTACAAAGAACACCCAAGCATCTTATTTATCGAACAGCCAGGTTTTAAGCGATTTGTGGAAAGAGGTGTCGTTTGTTTCATTTTGGAGCATGACTGGGAGTGACTTCCAAAAAGACGGCCCTAAATAAGCAAAGGATTTTCCCCCCATCGGGGCCAGTTTGAATTTCGGGACGGCAAATCTTCCTTGAGAAGCCGATCTTAAGTTTCTGGATGGGACATACGGTTTGGCCAAAGTACAAAGGTAGTTCGGGGCCATTGCAGATTTAATTTTGTGCATATAGGTAAGTGTTTTAAATTTCACACGATTTTCAATATTCATCCAATGTAGTTTACGGCGATGCAATGAAATCAATGCTGTTTTGGGGACTCTGCATAGAAGTCTAACTGCAGCATTTTCAGCCGTCTGTAATCTATGGATTACATGTTTGTTTGAACCCACGTAAAGAACATTACCATAGTCAAGCCGTGTTGTTATTAAGGCATTGACTACGGTTTTTCTTGTTGTTTCTGGTAGCATCCAGCAGATATTTCACAGCCATTTAATGATAGTAAAACATGTCGCAGCGACTTTTACTGATTGGGAGTGCATACTCAAGGTCTCGTCAAGGAGTACGCCTAGATTTTGCACTTGCAATGATGGAGTAGGAAGGACGCCCATTTTGTACGGCCAATGTTGTTGGCTCCAGAGATCTTTCTGCTTTCCTAATATCAGTATCACTGTTTTCTCTCCGTTCAATTTCAGAAAATGTGATTGCATCCAGGCTGCTATGTTGGTTAGTCCCGTCTTAAGTATTGAGGTGGTGCTGGGGTTATGCGCAGACAGTGAAAACATGATTTGTGAGTCGTCTGTGTAAGAATAGATCGACAATCCGGATTTCTCAGCCAGCTCAGCTGGAGGTCTTACATAGAGATTAAACAGTAGTGGGCGTAGAATGGATCCCTGTGGCACACCATGTGAAAAGGAGTGTGTTTTTGAACAAGCATTCTGAGAGAAAACTTGAAAGGTTCTGTCTGAAAGGAAAGCTCTGATCCAGTTTAGGGCTTCTACACCTTTTCCTTTTAAAAAAAAAATATTTTTATTGGTATTTTTTACAAATAAATGCATTCCCACCCTCCCCATCCCACCCTTTCCCTGACCAAGAACATGTCAAAGCAATAGATAAAAAACAACGTATTATATACATACAATAGAGATTGATCCAGTATAATGTACTTTGCCGTAAGGATAAAAAAAAAATAATAATAATAATAATAATAATAGTCATATATATATATATATATATATATACATGTAAACAATGCAATTTATACAAAGTACACTCATATATGTCTCTGGATCCACAGTAACATAGGCGACCAGATCCGCATGCCCATTAATCTTTTTTTAGCACCTTTGTTTTTATAAATTGCAACTTCCAGGCTACAAGTGGCTAATAGCCTAGCCCTCCATTGTTGAAATGCGGGTGGATCCGGATCTAACCAGGCTGAGGCAATAGTAAGTCGAAGTATTGCCATGGCCACAAATATTAACCCCTGGGTGTTTGTCTGCACTTCCCGATTTGCTACCCCCAGCATGATTTCCTCCGTTGAGATTTCTATTCTTGTTTGACAAATTTCTGATAGAAATTCCGAAATGTCATTGATCAGCTTAGTATGTGTGTTACATGTAGCAAAAATATGTATAATGTCGGCCCCATAAAGTGCACAGCGTGGACATGTTGTTCCCTTCCCTGTTCCCCACTTAGCGATTTTCTTAGGGGTATAATATAGGAAGAAGAAGGTTTTATAAAATTGTGCCAGTAATTTTATCGACATTAATGAGTTTAATGCTAAGTCAAATGCTATCCGGGGGATATTCGAATACAGTCCCAGTTGGTCTTGCCACATTGCGCAGTATTTATCCATATGATCTGGGGCCATTAAATTCAAAGTTTCATAGATTTCCCCTATCCTGGGGGGCATTTTTTTACATATATTATCCATCAATTGATTGTTCCGAAAATTCTCCCGCCCACCAGTTTTCTTTGTTAGAAAATCTCTAACCTGCAAAAACTTGAAAAAATCCCTATGGCTAATATTATATTCCTCATGCAGATCCTCAAACATCTTAAGACAGCCTAGTTTATAGAAGCAGCCCAGTTGCACTATCCCTGTCGAGACCCATCTGTTTATACAGCTATCATGAAATATTAAAGGCAGATCATTATTCCTGTTTATTGGTGTGTAAAATGAAAAGCGCCCTAGCCCCAGCATCTTGCGAATGCTACTCCATGCTTTATAAGCCCCTATAATAGTCTTAATCTTGACTTTCTTAAAACAATTATCGTTTGTATGTCGCCAAAAGCATCCCGCACAATCTTCACCTAATAAAAGTTCTTCTACACCTATTCCTATTTCGCTCAGTGTGTTTATGAGCACAGTGTGTGATATAGTATCGAACGCGGTTCTCAGATCTAACAGAATGAAAGCCACTGTTTCTCCTCTGTCTAAATGGTGGCGGATGCCTTCCGTGACTCCTAGAAGAGCGGTTTCAGTAGAGAAACCAGCTCTAAAAGCCTGACTGTGAGTGGCGGAGCAAGTGGTGGATTGTCATTTGTATCCCTTAGTGTTCTCTTACCCAATGTGATGTCAACATTAAGAAAGAGGAATTACATTTTAAAAGGGTTGAATTTAAGGGAGTTAGTGGGCATCCTCCATCTGAAGCTAGCCTATGTATGTTGTATTTTTGTCCAGCTGATGTTCAGTTGTTTTTAGTCAGTGTATTGATGAATGGTAGCAACTGCAAACTCAATAAGGGCTTCAATAGATTCCATGTCATGTTAAAGAGAGTTCACAGCTAATAAACCCACGGGGCGCTCTCGGGGTGAGGCATAAGCCATGGTTGAGAGGCATGTAGCTGAGTGCCATTTGAGAGGATTTGAAACACTCATTACATTTGAAATGGATACCAATCAAGGAGGAGCATGTAGAAATACATGTCCTTTGTTGAAAAATAGTGGTCAAATCTTGTGCAGAATTATGAGCAGGCAACATGATCAAAAACAGTCAATGCGTCCTCATGAAGGTGTTACCTGGTACAGAGTCCTAATTGTTTGTTATAGAACGAGTACATGAATCAATATGTTTAAACAGTTAGCTCACGGCCTAGATTTCAATGAGATGTTCAAAGCTGGAGATGTCAACAATGGGAAGATAGCTGTTGAAATTAAGATCGTCATACCAACATAAACCTGTTTTCGTGTGTGAGAAACGATTGCAGAAAATTGTGTGTGGGATTGTGGCACTCGTGAGAAGTTACAGGAACAAAGGCAATGCCATTCCACAAAGAAGAAATTATTGCTCCTCTTAGTAAAACAGCCTGAGCACACTGTGCCTAATTTTCTTTGTGCTCACACTATAAATGACTGGGTTTAACATTGATGGCAATATAATATAAAGGTTAGCCACAAAAATGTGTACATTGAGAGGTATATGTTTTCCAAACCTATGTGCAAAAAAGGAGAAAAAAGCTGGTACATAGAACAATATAATTACACATACATGTGAGGTACAGGTGCTGAAGGCCTTCCGGCGGGCTTGCTGGGACTTCATGTTCAGGACAGTTCTGAGAATATGAGCATATGATGCAATGACAAATACAACATCCAAACCCATTGATGAAATAACTACTGTCAAACCATAGATGATATTTACTGTGATGTCTGCACAGGCTAACCTGGCTATGCCCATGTGCTCACAGTATGTGTGAGGGACCTCCATGTTTTGGCAATATGGAAGTCTGTGGAGTAGATAGGTTAATGGTGTTACTACACAAAAACTTCGGACAAGTCCTAATGCTGCAATATTCCTAATGATAATGTTTGTAAACTTCACTGCATATCTCAGCGGATCGCATATTGCAACATAGCGGTCATAAGCCATGGCCAACAAAATGGCCGACTCAAAGCAATATATAAAATGAATGAAGAACATCTGGGCCAGGCAACCTTGGAAGGAAATACTTTTGAAATTAAACCAGAATATACCTAATGTTTTAGGCACAGCGCATGAAGGCAGGATCAGGTCAGTGACTGCCAGCATAGAAAGAAAAATGTACATAGGTTCATGGAGACTTTTGACAGTTATAATTAAAAACAGCACACCAAAGTTTCCTATCAAAGCCACAATATACATTAAACAGAATGGGATAGCAATCCAGTGGTAGTAGTCTTCCAGCCCAGGAATTCCCAGCAGATGGAATGTCGATGGGTGTCTGCTGCTATTTAAATTTGACATCATCAGCTGTGAAGAGTCCATGAAGAGATTTCAGAAAGTCCACAGTTCCTAAAAATAAACATATTACATTTGAAATGTTTTTTTTAATCATTGTTTTCCAATTTGCCACACTGTAACATGAACATGCAATATCTGTGGCTCTGGTCATACCATCAACATCAGGAAATAGTTATGTATACATACCCGTTTACCTATTGTGTCTCCCCCCACTTCCTATAAATGGGGGCCAGCAATGGCCAACATAGAAAAGGAGAAGAGCAATAGTGATAACAGCAACTAACACCCTATTCCAGCAGCTCCCCACCATTTTCCAATTCCTTCCCCCTTCAAATTCAAGACAGATAATTAGCTGCCATGTAATTGATTAGAGCAAGAGCTCCTCATTCTTTATAACCCAAGACACACCTTCCCAGACAAAAACAGTCTTCGCTATCTGTCCGCATCTGTCCATGTCAGTCCTTAGCTTTTATGATTGATTAATCAGGTTGGCACCAGGCATCCATATTTATTCTGCTTCACAAAAGAAGCAACTATACAAGACACCCCTGTCCATAATGCCTGTCCTTCAATTTGGATTTGCATCAGATATAGCCTAAATAACATGCAGGACTATGTGCCTCAGAAGTTATCTTTTTGCCCTCAAGCTTGCAGCTGAGGCCAATTTTCTTCATGTCTGACAACCATTTTTACATCTGGCCCCCTATTTAGCTTAGGCAACCCAACAAGAATTGCCTTCCCCTTAAGTATGTTTTTCATCTCTTGAACCTGTTGATCTTCACATCCAGCATTCGCATAGACCACAACAACTGAGCTACAAGGTAATCTGTCTCGGGATTTGGTTTTCCCATTCCTCCCTGGAGTCACAGGGCATGATGCACAAATGGCCTCTGCACTCGTGGGGGATGCTCCCCAGTCATGGTGGAGTCTGTATGCTTGGGGCAAAATCAATGCAATGAGAATTCTCATTGCAGAGATTCTGCCCCAAGTGCAGAGACTACCCCACAAGTTTGGGGCCTCTGCCATGAGTGTGGATGCCCTTTGTGATTTAGGCCTTCATTATTTCCCTATGGCAATCCTCCTCCACCCACTGGCCCTTATCAACTCATCCTGTAGACCATTAGCTTCTTCAAAGAATGCTCTGAGTAATATTATGATTATGGGCACAAAATGATACAGCATTCTTGGTAGGATCAATATATTTGCAAAGGCGACTCTCCCTAGTGGAGTCAAAGGGAGCCTAGTGATAAAGGGAAGTGAGGCTCTGATGGATATTAGAACTTTTCCCATGTTACCTGTCCGCAATCAAGTAGTGTTGTGATAGACCTGCACTCTGATATATTTAAATGTTTCTTTTTCCCAGCAAAGCGGAGAGACTCTAAGCCCCCTTATGCCAAGTCAAGATGGTGAGTGTAAA
Source organism: Lissotriton helveticus (assembly GCF_964261635.1). NCBI lineage: Eukaryota > Metazoa > Chordata > Amphibia > Caudata > Salamandridae > Lissotriton > Lissotriton helveticus. The sequence continues at coordinate 1,618,233,564 of NC_136069.1, forward strand.
GGAAACAGTCAGGATTCAGCCCAATCTAACAGTATTGGAACTAAAAGTCACCAAAGTGAAGATGCACATCAGAGAGGTCCCACGTTACTCAGAAGGAGTCCCGCCCCAGAACTGAGTAGGCAAGCACATTACCCCCATCCTGCTGAAGTCCCTTGTCTCCCCACAGCCAAATGGGGCAAACAGGCAGACCATGGAAGCGGCTGGGACGTGCTTGTGCCTGGACGATCTCCCGAAAACGAGGTTCCCTTCACCTCCTCATCAGTGCCTCGGCATCTCACCCCATTCTGCGCCCTAGGCTGCTAACCTGCTGCACGCCGGGTGGAGGCTCAGCAGTGACTTCAGCAGAGGGAATGTAGTGGTGGGTGGAAAAAGAGGATACACAGTGTGCACGGCCCAAAAATGCCTGATCCATCAGGTATAAGGGCTGTCACCATGTGATCTGGAAGTCTAAGGTCTTCCCCCCCGCAGCAACGATGAGGAAACTGAAAAACTAGTCCCGGGCAAGCACCCGAAATCGCTATCAGTCACTCCAAAAGTCTCAGAAAAGCAATTCTTTAGTCTCATGAATAGACCCCTTTCCCCCATGGTGTTCAACTCCTTTAAAAAAACAAAGAGGAGCTCAGTAGTATGTATGAAATAGTGTGTGGAAGACATTGTGGTGCGAAAGAGTTAACTAGTTTAGGCAGTGTTGATGAGTGAAAAGCCTTGTACCACGCGCTAGCAGAGAATCTTGTGATACATGTTTTGCTATTTCTACTGGACAAAATGAAATGTGCTGCCAAGGTGCCTAATGTATGGTACCTGGCTGTGTTGAGCTTGCAATGCTTGTTTTTGACATTCCATTGACAGAGATATCTGCGAAGAAGCGCTGTTTATAGGACGCTGGGGCGACCATGAGGATCATAGGAGAGACATACCATTGAGGATGTACTGGTCCAGAGAAGGCCTGGGAAGATGATTGAGGAGTACCAGGGAGATCAAAGTTGTAAATACGCATAAGAGCGCAGAACATGCAAGAAGGCAACTGAATGTGGTTTAATCAAAATGTTAGTATATAAAAGGGGGGTTGCCCTTGCCTCAGGGAAGCGCACAGATGGAGTTGAGCAGAGCTGGCATCAGACTTAAGATTCTGCCCCCCCAGTTGAGCCCTTCCATGAGAGAGTGTTGGAGAGGTTGGAGCAGGCTTCCTGGCACTGTGGAAAGTTGAGTTCCAGGGAGAGATGCTGTCTCCACCTGTCTCCACCCCTTCCACACTGCCTCCACCCCCAATTGAATGGGAAACAAGGGCCTAACTCTGTTGCTCTATACTGACTTGTTAGTTTTTTATTAGTGTGCCTTTAATTAGCTGCATTGCAATTGATTTAAGACTGTGTGTTTCAAAGTCACTGTGCTATCATTGCTCTGTACATATATATACATATGTTAGATGTGACCATTTTGCTATTGTTAGCTGAAAGGTTGTGCATGTTTTACCATCTCTGCGCCAGCATTGTACTGTCTACTGTTGTTAGTTGATAGGTTATATTCTCCTTCACTACAGCATAATTTTTGTGCTTTGACCCACCGCATTGTTAGTGATCTCAGTTTGTCTCTTTCTTTCTCTATTATTGTACTGATGTTGAATTATAAAAACATATAACCATTCCCCCAATGTACAACTATCATTGCTTTTACATCTATCCATGTCAATGCTCTATTAAATATAAATTGTATCCGCTATTTGTGTGTGTGTTGCTTCTTACTGGGTGCCCTTATTGATTTGTACTTGATTGACATTGCTTAGGTTGGTTGCCCCCAGCAGGTCCTACACAAGCACTACAATGAATTATTGGGCAGAGAGGCCACAGCAAGCAAGGGAAATGTTAACTCCATTACCACTGGCAAAGTCCCTGATGGGGATTAATGAATAACACACAGTCCCTGCAAAATAACCAGTGAAACAAGCAGCACAGTGCACAGCACAAGAAGTTTGGAGCCAATCCACCAACACACATACCATTGTACGGATCATTGCATGGACTGCACACAACTCTATCCAGACAATAACCAAGCAATGGCTAGCCCAAAATTAAGCCCACCCTCTGCCCTAGGTCCCCAATTTTTCAATGGCAGATTCAAGTATGACTTTCCAGGGGGGCCAATGCATGTGCAAAAGCAACAGGCAAGAGTACTGAGATGGAGTGCAACTCCCCTAGCCTCACAGCCCACACTGCCTCCACCCAATTGAATGGGCAACAAGGGAAACTAGGTTTAATGATCCAAGGCAAGCAATTGGCAATCTCAAACCTTCACCACTCGGAGCAACGTATCCACCTACCAGTTCCCATCGATTTTGGTCAACAACAAGTATCCTTAACAAGCCAGAAGCCAGTGTCCATGGAGGATTAATAACCCCTGCTAAAGAGATTAACATCTATTCAGAGTGCTTGGTCACTGTAATGAACCCCTTACAGGCAATATTTGAAGCTATCATGTTTCATTCATCTAAATTAGACCTACAGGTTTACTTGCAAATGTCATGGCCGTATTTATCTCAGAAATCAACACCAAACTTAAGGCATTAAATAATCTGATGTCCACAGTACATAGAGATTCCGATGCTGGATACTGGAAAAGCTGAGCTCACTGCCTCAGTTTCTAAGCAGTTTGGCAGAAAAATAAAGAAAAGCAAAAGAAAAGAATGTGCCAAAAGGCCAATAGAGTCCCCTCACATCAGAAGACATACGATGCCCCTGAACCCAATGATCAGCCTAAGAAAAAACTACTTACATTGAAAAAACCTAGATTGTTGTGAATGCAAAGCCTAAATTCAATTCTAGAGCTATAATGCCCATTGCATCCTCTTACCTCAAAGGTTCTCACCCGGAATCTATTTCTTATAGGTAGGACGCACAAGAGAATATATTGAGAGGGACAGCTCATCTATCATTACCAGTGGGCCATCAGCAAGAAAATTGTCATGAACACTTTCACCAAACAGATCATCAAGTGGTGGTAGTAAAAAGTGAGACAGGCACCATAGCACCAACTAAAATACAGGCTGAAGCTTTCCAGTCATCAGAGGTAACAACACAACCTTGGTTGGGTGGAAGGTTTAGGCTCGCCCGGGGTAAATTCCCCCCCAACAAACCAGGAGACAGAAACCACAGTGGATGGGATCAAGGCACGACAATCCACCATGTGGCCAGGGTTAGCCCACTTACATCAAACAAACTGCTCATGCTGTCAGCACTTCCAAACCCAGCCCAAGAGAGAGTCACCAATTAAATATAATCCACAGGAAACTAAGGCAATACTGTTAGACCTGTCAGCCTTAGGGTTGTCTTCCCCCAGAGTTTTTGCATTACAGCTCCGTATTGTTCTGATCTTTTTTTTGTTGGCCTTATCACTCTATGTGCTTTACTACTGCTAACCAGTACTAAAGTTTGTGTGCTCACTCCTTAGAACATGCTCACATTGACTTATACCAAATTGCAATATTTAATTGACTTATAAGGCCAACAAATATCATACTACATGTACCCAGTTCCTGTAAATTACATGTTACAAGTGGACCTGCATCACTTATTCTGCCACCCACTTAAGTAGCCCTTTAAACATGTCTCAGGCCTGCCATTAAATTCATTTTTTTACACAGTTGCAAGTCTACCTCTCACATAGCATGACATTGTCAGTCAGTCAGTCAAAAAAACTTTATTTCGACTGTACAGCCATAAAAGCACAATTAATTAAAACATTCATGAAATACAAGAAGTTATAATACACAGGAATTTATACAATTAGAGAAAAATGCAGAGTATCCTTAAAAGCTGTGAGTGGCAGTACACTGCAAATTAATGAAGTGTATTCTGACCCTAGGACTACTCATCACTCAATAATTTAGCAGCCTTGGGTGTCAATCAATAACAGGGAACTATGGTCACATTTTAAGAGCATTTAAAAACAGTTACAATAAATAAGTTTTTTTTTTTAAAAGAGAAGAATAAAACTATTAACCCTTTCCGCGCTCATGACGAGCTGAGCTCGTCATGAGTTGCGCCGCTCGCACGCTCATGACGAGCTCAGCTCGTCATGTAACACGGCGTTTTCAAAAACGCAGCGCGCAGCGGGAAAACTGCTAGCGCGCATGCGGTTAAAAGTAGCTAAGCAGGGAATACATTTCAGAACAAATTTTCTGCTAGGAAGATGTGGAAATTTAAATTAGCAGCCTAATCAATGAATGAGCACACTTAGATTATTCCTGAGCTCTTTTTCTTGATAATGCCTCTATGTATGCACCACATGGCAAACAAAAATCTAGACGTGGAAAAGACAAATAATGGGTGTGTCTTACATTTTAAAAGCCTATAGGCCTCAGTGTGGTCTCTAATCCCCACATTTCAGCGCAACTGGAGCACCCACTTAGACCTTGACCTTCTATAGGCAGGAAAGAAGAGGAGAACATGAAGTTCTGTCTCTTCAGTCAACATACACCCAGGGCAATCTAGTTTGGTAGCTCCCTTCCATTGGTTTGTAAATGCTCGGAGCGGGAGCACCCCATATCTGAATTGCAAAAACAATTTCTTTGCGACAAATAGCTGAATGTTATCCAGAGCTGGCTCTAACTTGTATTGCTGTTTGGCATCCAGAAACCTGGCGATCAGACTGCATGAGTGAATGCTCTGCGATAGTTGGGAAATTGATATTCTTTGAAGGCGAGTAATAGGGACTTTTTAGGGCTGGAGGGGCAGGTCTCCTCAGGTGTTAGCCATATGTTTGCCCTCCCCAGTGCTTGGCATGTGTTTCTAATATAGGACAGCCATGGAATATTCCCTGCTCCCAAGGTAGACATAACATCCTTCAATTCATCCCTATAATTTACTAGCTCAGGCACACTCCATAGACGATGCCAGAATAAAAGGGGTCGAGAAGCAATTATGTCAGCAATCGGTCCAATACCCAAGTCCATCCTTAGCGGTGTTTGAGGAGTGCTTTTGGGGAGACCCAAAAGCTGCCTAAGGAAATAGTTCTCTGTAATAGATAGTATGTTAGATGGGCAATGGCCCCAGAGTTCTGCTCCATATAATTACGCACCCCTTGCCTGAATTTTATTGATTTCTGCAGGTGGTCCCACCAAATTTTGGGTACAGTTTTTGTGTATGTTTAAAATGCCCCCAACAGACTGTGTCAATTTTAAGTTAGCTTTCTTTACTTGGGTCCCCCAATCTATCTTGTCATTAAATGTGAGGCCCAAATAATCAAAGATAGACACCCTTTCTAGGGGCCTACCTTCGATTAGAGGGTGTGGGCAGTTACTAATATTGGCGTGGAACACCATATATTTTGTTTTTTGAAGGTTTATCTCCAAATCCCTCTTCCTACAGAATTTGCAGAACTCCTCCAGTACCCGCTGCATACCCATGGGAGTCTTGGACAGTAGTAATGTATTGTCTGCAAACATTAACGCTGGTATTTTACGGTTTGCTAGCCTCGGTGAATCTATATCTTTTATTGCCAGTAGGGTTTCAATTAAACCTTTTAAAGAGAGAGAACTGGGTCATGGCTAACACACAACCCTGTCTCACCCCTTTCCCTAGAAGGAAGGGAGCTGTCAATTCCCCTTTCCTACCATATCTTACTCGCGCATACGTATCCTGGTGCAGGCGCTTCAGCTGGTGGCATAAATAGGCTTTTACTCCCATTCCATAAAGAAGACCCCACAGCTGATCATGCTGCACGATATTGAATGGGATTTGAGATCCACAAAGGTTAGATAGAGGCTACCACCCTCCAAGATCACTGTTTTCCAATGGATCAATTGCAATCTGAGGATCTGGTCAATAGTGAGATTTTAGTCCTAAAACCAGCTTGCAGAGGTGTTAATACATTGTTTTCATTTATCCATGATTGCAGTCGTCCCAGGAGAATGCGGGCAAATATCTTTTGAGTTACATCAATAAGGCTTATTGGCCGATAATTTGCCGAGTTGAGTGGGGAGCCTTTTTTGTAAATAGGAATGATTTCTGCTCCTGTCCAGGTCGAGGGCAACGCCATCTCTTGAAAGATAGCGTTAAATACTGTCCATAGGTAGGGTGCCCACACTGATTGTTAATTTCTAAATAGGTCACCAGGGATTCTGTCCAGCCCCAGTGCATTTGCTGGAAGCAATTTACCCATTGCTGCAATTACCTCTTTTATAGTACAAGGGCAAATTCGTTTGCACAATAAGTTTTTGCCCTTCAGGGGGAGGTTGCTGAGAGCAGACAGACGGAGTTGTCGGTATTCCTTGGGGGTAATTACCCTATTTGGGGATTTAATGGATTCAAGGATATGCAAACAGCATCGATTTTGGTTCCCCATGAATCCATAAGTGTATTTAACTTGTCAATACGTCTCATTGCATCTTCGAGTTTGTATTTTATGAGGTGTTCGAAATATTGTTTGAGCTCATTTGTTAAATGCGATACCCATACTGGGGGCTGAGAGGTTTTGTTGCCACTTTCATCAGCAATATAATCCCCTGGCAGTTGGTTTTGCACTACCCCTGGAGTGTGTTTCACATGCTTCCCTCCCTTACTTTCATTTGGCTTCCGAGGTCCTCCTTTCCTTTTTGCCCCCCCCACCCGTGCCAATCCTACTGGTGTTTTTTGGGGCTGGAATGTCTTGTGCAGACAATAATTCTAAAGTGGTGGGGACAACTAATGGTTGAGGTGAATAAGGGACTTCTGAATCCATCGTTTCTGAAATACTTGGAAACATTGGTGTTAAATAAAGTCGTTTCTCAGTATGTTCTATTTCACTGGAGACTGCTCCTATTGCTTGTTGCAACATTCTATCAATAGCAGTTGGTTGGGCAGTAGATTGAACAATGGGGGTTCGAATAGGGGCTTTCTGCCTAGTGGATGGCCTTGTGCGTGGGGTGGTTCTTTTCCCCATATTTATTAACTGTCTTGGCCTCCCCAATCATACAACAAACCAACTAGTGTTAATCAATACAATAGAACAAGCATTCACCCCACAGATCTTCAAATAACTTGAGGTCTAGGATTTCACTCTATAGAGCCCCCAAAGTCTCAACCCTATTCAACAATGCTCAGTAGGCGCTAGTGTACATACAGTAAGTCTCACAGGAAGCTGATGAAAGGGGGGGTGGCCAAGCCCAGTCTCGGTCGGTCTCGGACGGGTTCAGACGGGCCAGCCCTTGGCCCGGGCTTCGTCTGGGCTGCGTCCTGTGCGCGTCCTGCACCGCGATGCGAGAGGCTGCACTACAAGTGTGTTGGCCCCACCTCCCCCTCACTCGCGGCAGCAGCGAGCTGGAGAATTGCACTCTGGGTGTTGTGGTCCTCCCCTGAGTGTATGGAGTAAGGTATGTGGCGCTCTGGTGGCCGCATTGCCCCTGGGACCCTCGTCCTATCAGGGTTTGAAGAGTGGAAGCTGCGGCGTTGCGGGCGTTGCGGGCATTACGGGCGTTCAGAGGACACAGTGTACAGCAAGCAAGCAGATCGCAAGTTACCTTATTACATTTAATAAGGATATCTTTCAAATGAGAGCAGGTAAACAGTTCATGTTTGGTGTTTTTGCAATTGTAATAACAAATCCACCCTGTGGCCAGCGTTATCTCACCTACATCAAACAAACTGCTCATGCTGTCAGAACTTCTAAACCCAGCCCAAGAGAGAGTCACCAATTAAATGTAATCCACAAGAAACTAAAGCAATACTGTTAGACCATTCAGCCATAGGGTGGTCTTCCCCCCCAGATTTTTTGGCTTACTGCTCCGTATTGTTCTAATCTTTTTTGTGTTGGCCTTACAACTCTATGTGCTTTACTACTGCTAACCAGTGCTAAAGTTTGTGTGCTCACTCCTTAAAACATGCTCACATTGACTTATACCAAATTGCAATATTTAATTGACTTATAAGGCCCAAACACTATCATACTACACGTACCCAGTTCCTGTAAATTACATGTTATAAGTTGACCTGCATCACTTATTCTGCCACCCACTTCAGTAGCCCTTTAAACATGTCTCAGGCCTGCCATTAAATTCATTTTTTCACAGTTGCAAGGCCTACCTCTCACATAGGATAGCATTGTAGTTACCTTATTACATTTAATAAGGATATCTTTCAAATGAGAGCAGGTAAACAGTTAATGTTTGGTGTTTTTGCAATTGTAATGACAAATCCCCTTTTATGGTAAAGTTACATTTTCAATTGCAATTGTGAAAATGTCACTTTTAGAAAGTTTACTTTTTCCTGCCCTGGCCATTTAGTGCTTGCAGCCTATCTCTGGGTCACGTGACCAGGTGTAGTTGGCTGTTGGTCTTTGTGTATTCCTCTTAGACAGTTACACACAATAGATAGATTAGGTTTGCCTAATTGGGTCTACTGATTCGATTTTTGGTGTTCTGGTCTTGTTTTATTTATTATAGTTTGCTCTATTTTTTCTAATCTTGCATGGGATCCTTCTTGTATGGTGTTTTCATTGTATTACTGTTTTAAGTGTGGAATAATTCTTTACAAATTTCCTCTAAGTTATGCCTGACTGCTCTGTGCCAAGCTACCAGGGGTTAAAGCACAGGTTAATTTGAGGTTTGCTTGTGACTTCACCCTGACAAAGATTGTGGTTCCTGATTGAGTAGTGTTTCACCCCCCTCAACCAGTGACCCAATTTCTTACAAATACAAACTGATCTAACCTAGTTGTACAATGATGCAGTTTCCAATGGGACAGTATCATGTCAGAGGATTCAACACGCCAATCGACTCAAAATTAAGTGATGAGCGCCTTTCAGTGCTTAATCATCAACACCAGTGCAATAGTTTCATACTCATTTTCGGTAGGAACAGAGATTAAGTGATTTTCCCTGAATCACAGGACGTTGTGCCAAAGCCGAGACTCAAGCCTGTTTTCCCAGCTCCAAAGTCGGCAACTCTGGCCCTTAGGCAAAATCCTCACCCCACTTCCTAGTTAGTAGTTGGCTCTGTTTTAGGCTGCCTTACAGGAGAAATGTGCTGGTGCAAGCTGCCTCCTGACCAGGCACCTTTTTTTTAACCAATTAACCACTGGCCTTAATATTGTCCCAATGGTCACTAAGCAATTCAACAGCCAACAGACTTCTGTTTGTTCCTCAACACCTATCCAAGGGACCACATCACATAATAAACCATGGCTACGTGATAACATTATTTAAGAAGGACCAGAATTTAGAAACCCTTAACTTATCCGATATTCAATTGGTAGAATTTCTAAAACCAAGAGTAAGTAGCTCAAGTGACAGAATATCGTTTGTAACACCTGAACTTGCCCTTAAAGTACTAGGTGGAATGGCAACATTTTTTGACTGGGGAACTAAATTCTCACCCTTCCAGGAACATTGCTATCCATCCATTCCAACAGCCACTAACCCCAAGGCATCAGATTCCCTTCACCAAGGGAGACCTCTGCAGTTGCCAATATTAGCAACATGACATCTCAGTATGGGAAACAAAAGGATATAGGGAACAATTACACAAGACTTACAGCCAAAGTGAACAAACAAGGACAGACCCTCGTCTCTGAGCATCGCAAGTGTTAAATAATGACATTGTTTTTAAAAAAAAAGAATTATGTGTATTGATTGTTATTTAGCTAATTTGTTTGTACATTTTTATCCTTGGCTCCCTGTGAGCGTTTTTTAATGATTTAACTGTATATGTATGAATACTTTTTTACAATAAATAATGAACTACATAGCTGTTGTTTAAGTGTATTAGTCAGGGAAGTGATTTAGTGGGCTTAACAATTAGGTTGGCCAAGACACCTACTCTAGATTGTCCCATGTAAGATCGGTTCACCAAGGGAAGTAAATATTTTTCGCTTACAGACCCGAGAAAGCCAATGTCACCCAGGAAGGGTGCCACCCTGCAAATGCCCTCGCCAAGCAGACAGGCTATGGCTCCCCGTCAGCCCTGGTGGGAGATAAGAATTATGAATAGGGCATGTAGTACAACCCTCCCCACTGCTCAGGTAATTTGTTCCATTGATAGAACAGGCCCTGCCCCCTCTTAATTCAAATTTTCACTTGGAACATATCAGGCATTAAAAATAATGTCACTGATTCAGAAGTCATTCAAAACTTGAGGACGTTTCAAATTATCCTCCTACATGATACTTGGGCAGACCATTTGGTACCCCTTTGAGGTACTTGGAACATGTAGTGTCTTATAGATATGAATAGCAAGCCCCTTCTGCGTCCTGATAGACTTTGTAGGAGAATTATTTAATCGTATTGGTGTGTCTGGGTGTGGATAATAAAGTTAATGATGCAGTGCGTACAGTTAACGGTTGCACTCTGAAGAATAAAGACGTGCACTACAGAGCTCCATGTGTGGTGTGGTCATGTGCATGCTTCTGGACTGGGGAGGACGTAAACCTAGCGACGAGTTAGGAAATCTGTAATCCAAAGAAACAAGAGTGCTCTCCCTAGGAGACCTGCTGGTAAGGCCGAAAGAAGAGGTACTGCACTGCAACATAACACCCCCCCCCCAAACATACAGTACGATAGCACTAAGGCAAAAACAACTAGGTAAAGAGAAGCACAGACGGCTGCAATAGCCAGGTATAAACGTTGGCTAAAAGCAGAAGCATCCAGGTGCCAAGGAAATCCTAAAGGCAATGAAAATCAGGTTTGATGCAGAAGATTGAGAATGCTGACATGCATGTACATAAGACGAAACAGTTACTCACTGCCAAAGATGAAAAAGAGGCTATATGACAGCAGATTGGCCACAAAAAAACTGATTCGAGCATGCAGCTGAGGCTTAGAGATGGTACAAATGGAGCATGTCCCCACGGGAAGCAGACAACACCAGAGCAAGCCTGGCTCTTGATAGCAGGAAGTTCGGCAAGTGGTTATGATACTGCCATCTTCTTGAAACCGCCACTTCCATTCATTACCATAAAAAACAGACTATTGGCGCCGGATGGATTGCCTGGATTGAAACATTTGATGATTGTATTGATGCACCGGAAGAAACAGATGACCAAAAGATCATAAAATTCCTAAAGAACCTTCCAGGTGATGGAGTGAAGGAAGCAATAAAGAAAATACCCCAAGCTGATGAAATATGTTACGGTCAGATTAAGGTGTCATTAGCAGTCAAGTTCAATCCAATGTCGAACATTGACTATGAAAGGTACATCCTCAACCAAGCCAGACAGCAAGCTGGAGAATCGATGGATACATTTTCTGAGAGACTTGAGGCCCTCATCAAGCAATGCAAGTTGAATGAATTCAATGATGAAGAAACCATTCATCTCAGAGTCATTGCTGGTTGCCTTTCCAACAGGTTCAGACGAAGTATGCTGCGTGATTCACTCAATCTAGAGAGGGCAGAAGAATGTGCAGATCAACAAGTGGCTGTATGGAAGCTGGAGCAGCTCAGAGTAAATCAGCATTGAACATAAAAAGTAAGCAGATACACAAGGGTGAGGAAAAATAAATTGTGTTTCTGATGTGGATTCTCCTTTCCGCATGAAGATATATTTCTTGCCATTGAACAAACATGCAAAGGTTGTGGGAAAGAAAATGATTCTGTAATGGTTTGCAAAAGAGAAACACAATTGACTCAAGTATAATCTATCTCACACCTTTGAAGATAAAGGTATACACGTGGGCAGCCTCCAACCCATTGCAATGTCAAGGATCATTTGTAGCAACCATGCGAGACAAGCAGAAGAAAGTACAAGCACTGATTCATGTTCTTCAAGGTACTTTGTCAAGTGTATTTTTACTCAGTTTCAGTACTGCTGATGACATAGGTCTGATTTCCATCAACTATAACATAAATGTACATGCAGACATAGTAAGTCAGTTACTGTATACATAGTAAGCCAGTTACTGTCATTGTTTCATGGACTAGGAAATCTTAAGACCATGAAAGTGCAATTTCCTATGAATGAGGACATTCTGCCTGTAGCTCAACAACTTGGTGGAATTGATTTTCACTTGCAGGAATCTGTTGAGAAATAACTAGAAACACTATTAAAGCATGATATAATTGAATGCTCTACTGGTCCAACCCCAAGGGTTTCACCCATGGTGGTAGTGCCTATGTGGAGAAGTGTGGCTCAATGGTTAGAGCAGCAGACCCTGATGCAGAGATCTGGCCTGGGACCAGGGTTCTATTCCCACCTCGGCGGGTCTTGGGCTCAATTTCCTCGGACCTGATAATTCTCGCCTCGGTGCCTATTCTAATCATGGGTCCCACTCTGCAACTCTGGGCAATATCTTGCTTAATCTCTACAACAGCCCCAACAGCACTGGGATACCTGGCTTCACCTTGGGGGTGCCCAGGAGTGGACATTTCACAGGGAAAAGCCAGCAAGGGTTCCACAGCGGTATGTGTACAGCGCTAGGAAACCCCAGTTGGGGTATACGTGCGCTTTATAAGTACAAAATTCATTCAAAAAGCACAGTGGAGGAATTGTGCACATCTATGTTGACAGAGAATGACATCCAGGTCCACGCATTTCAGACATGATTACGCAGCTGGATGATGCCAAAGTAATTTTTTGTCTTGATCTGAACAAGGGGTATCATCAACTCGAATTCGAGAAAAACTGCAGGTACATTACTTTCTTTTGGACCCATATTGGTTTGTTCAGATATAAAAGATTATGTTCTGGGAAGTCTTCATGTGCATAACTGTTGCAGGATGTCATTAGCCGCAAAATACAGCATGTCACACATGCTTTTAATCATAGTGATGGCATACTAGTATTTGGGGCCAATCGAAAGGAAAATGACAAAGCCCCTACACAAGTATTACACTTGCTGGCTGATGCGGGTCTCACTTTGAATTTCAGAAAAGTGTGGGTCACACAGAACAAAACCCAAATTCTTTGGGCATATTTTCTCTGAAAAGGGGAAGACACTAGGGGGCATATTATGCATCAGGTAGCACGTTCCCTGTTTGCACAGGTGCGCCATGCACAACAGAGAAAGTGTGCCCAATTACATAGAATCGGCTACCCCCTGGGCAGCCGCGAACTTGTGCTGCCCTGGGGCAGCGCTTTAAAGTGAATACGGAGAGGGTTTGAAGCAGCTGCTCAGTTTTTTCACTGAGCAAACGGCAACCCGCTTGCACTTTTAAAGGGGATTAGAGATCCTCTTGCAGGTGGGTGCAGTCACTGACTGCACCCACCTTCAAGAAGATGTCTGGGTGTCCATGGGATCCTCTTTGCCCCTCCAGAAGGCTGCTCTCATGGGGTGCACTGACAGCGTGCAACCTTTTGGTGGCGCACTTTCACTGTTCCTCCAGCGAGTGTCTTTGCCTCTGCACCCCCCCTTGCAAATGACGGCCTGCCCCCTGAAGATAGCGCTGGCACTTTAAGCGCACCAGCGCTATTGGGAAGAGTAGGGGGTGCACAAGCATCTTTCTCGTCCACTACTCCACCACAAGATGTGAACTTCTTTGGCATGGCCAGTTACTGTTTCAGTTACATTTGTGATTTTGACATAATCAGTGCCCCATTGAGAAACTTGACAACAATTAATGCAGAGTTCAAATGGTCACCCAAATGCAATCAAAGCTTTAAGAAAATCAAATATGCAATTAAGAATGCTACAGAAATTGCCTATTTTGATCCAAAACTTAATACTGACATTGTAGTAAATGCCAGCCCAGTGGGGTTGGGTGTGATCCTTGCCCTGCACAGTGGACATGATAACGCTTGAAGGCAAATTATGGTCTATGCAAGCAGGAGTCTGTCACAGACTGAATGTGCTAATTCTCAACCTTCCATGTGCATCTATTCGGAAAGCACTTGTCACTGACCCCTAGGCATTGCTGACCATTTTTGGAAATCCAAAAGCCAAGTTGCCACCTCACAAAAAGAGGTGGGGAATGCGATTGCAAGAGTATGATTACACTGTTGTGCATAGGCCAGGGAAAGATTAGAATCCTGATGAGCACTTTTTAAGAGTGCCAGTGCAATGTCATAGTACTTCTAAAGCAACTGATGGCAATGTTAAAATGTATTGTCCATTCAAGCATATCAGCAATTATTTCAGTGGACCAAATTCTTGCTGCTAGAAATACAGATCAAGATATGTGTGTTCTCAAAGACATTATTGCCCAGAAATCCTGGAAAAAACCAACTAGTCCTGCTACGGATGACTTTGAATTCAAGAAAATCAAAAATGTGAGCAAGGAACTCTCTATGACTCAAGAAGGCCTTATATTAAGAGGTTCTAGAATTGTCATTCCAGATAGACGGCAACAACAAGTCATTGAACTAGCCCAGGGTTCTCCACAATTGGTCCTGGAGGGCCGGGTCCTAGGCACATTTTTAAGATAACTTCATATATCTAAGTGTGGATATTCTAAAATTCTAGCATGGATTCAGCCAACCAGGACAGACATTGGAGAACCCTGAACTAGCCTATGGGGGTCATCATGATATTGTCACCACTGAGAGAGCTCTTCAAGACCGAGTGGCGTTTCCTCACCTTGATGGAAGAGTTGAAAGAGAATTAAAGACCTGTCATTTTGTCAACTGTTTGTCTCCCAAAACAATTCAGAATCCATGAGTTATGTCTGCCCTCCCAAAGCAGGCGTGGGAGAGGATTGCAGTTGATTTGTTTTAGACCCCTAACAATCATCATCTAATGGTAGTTGTTGATCAGTTCTCATGATTTTCCCTTGTGGATGACCTTTAGTCAACCACCCATGACAAAGTCATTGGGACATTAAATTACATTTTTGTAACATGGGGTGTCCCATCCATTCTCAAGCCTGACGAAGGCCCACCATTCAACAGCTGAGAGTTACAGATTTTCTCACTAACATGAATGTTAACCATCAGAAAAGTAACCCTGTCTCGCCACACGCCAATTGTGTTGTTGAACAGTTAATGGGCACCCTAAAGAGAGTAGTAAAGCAGGATGCACTAGAGCACTAGAAGGACATTATATTCTATATTCAGCCCTTGGTACTTACAGATCTTCTCCTCATTCCAATGCATGTCAAAGCCATGTTACCTTGTTGTTTGGGAGAGCAATAGGAACCAAATTGCCACAAAGGACCACTCATAGGTTGTGAGATGCAGATGAGGTCCGTACGGCGGCTTCCTTACATAAGTCCAATGTTAACCCCTTCGCTGTGGTGCAAATTCTGCCGCGGTGTGAGGGGGTGGGGTCGTGCGTAGCGCTGCAGTACTCATGACAGCTCCCGGCCATCATAAATCATGGTGGTCATATGCTCATGACGGCTGGGAGCCGTCAGAACTCCTCCCGCTGACTAATTCTCCCACACAGTCGGGGAATTAACAGCACATGGGCGGAGCGGCAACGTTCAGGCGGCTCCCTTCCATCATGAGCACACGCCTACCGTGACTCATGACGGACCAAGAGCCGTCGTGAGCACCAAAAAGGTTAAGGCCTATGCTGATAAACAACTGCTAGACCTGTCCTCCTTAGGGTGGTCTTCCTCCAATGTTTTGCCTGCTTACCTCCACTTTTTGCTGTATCTTTTTGTTAGCATTATAACTCTGAGCATTTTACCACTGCTAACCGGTGCTAAAATGCATGTGTTTCTCCCCTAAACATGGTAACATTGGTGAATACCTGATTTGGATATTTAGTTTACCTGTAAGTCCCTTGTAAAGGGGTGTGTCATATAGCCAAGGCATGCAATATAAATGCAACTAGTTGTGCCACCCACACGAGTAAGCTTTCAAACCTGCCTCAGGTTTGCCATTGCAGGACCTGTGTGTGCAGTTTACTGCCACGTCGAATGGGCATTTAAAACCACTTGCCAATCCTTCAAATCCCCTTTTATTACACATAGGACACCCCTAAGGTAGGCCCTAGGTAGCCCTTTCGACAGGGTACTGGGCAACTAAAGGGATGATATATACTTTAAAGTTTTACATGTCTTGGTAGTGTCAAACATCTAAATTCATTTTTCACTACTTTGGGGTGTACTCCTTTCATAGGCTAGCATTGGAAATGCCTTAAAACACTTTTAAGCTGTAATTTCTGATTAGAAAGGAGTAGCTGCATCATGTTTGATATATTTGAAATGGTAATGATGAATCCTTTTTAGCTTGAAAGTGTGATTTAACATTACTATTTTAGATATGCCACTTTTAACAAGTGGAAATTTTCCTGTTCTTAACTTCACTCTGTGTGTCTGCAGCCTATCGCCAATACATGTCTGGGGTGGGTGACAGCTATACGTTGTGCATTCCTTCTAGACATCTGCAAACACAGGAAGGGTGAGTGTGACAGTGGACTCACCTGCATTCTGATAGCCTTCATGGGCAGGAAGTGGGAGAGGGAGCTGATAATTACATCTGAATTGACTGTGTGTTATCCTCGCACAAATAACTGATTACACCCACATATAGCCTGGCAGACACACTTCAGTTGAAAAGGGACTTGTGCACTGCAAGGAGCTGCTTTGAAGTCATCTACACTTCAAAGGCACATTTGGGTATAAGTATGGGGTCTTTGACCCTAGCAAATCAATACAGTACTGGACCTTTGAAGAACTCAGCCAGGAGAATGGATTGCTGCGCTACAAGGATTGCCATTCTTCTTGACTGACTGTTCTAAGGTTCTGCTTCACTGCTGTGCTAAGATGCCCCTGTGACCTACTGATCTTTGTTCTGCTGAGGACAAGGACTGGACCCATCTCACTTGAACCCAGAGTGCCTCCAAGGGCTTGTTGGCTCACCTCCTGTTTTCTGAAGTCTCAGGGTCATCTAATAGTGCTTGCAATTCTGCTGGTGCTGCTCGACTCTGTGAGTCCCATCCTCGCCTGAAGTGCCCCCTCCAGTCCTCTGCCTCAGAAATAGTTTATACATCTTTTTCATACATCAATGGCATCGATCAGCAACCTGCACCGTTCAGAACTGATGCATTTCCCTTCGTTGCCAGCACACCGGCTACTTGAGACAGCGATTCTACAGCCAATACAGTTCTACGCTGATGGTCTGTGTGGCTCGACGACAAAACACCTCCTCAACTCCTCACCTCGAGTCCTTGACATCGGCTCTTTGATCCATTCAAGGTACTTTTTTAGCTGACCTGTCTCAGTACTGTAGCCGGCCTGCCATCCATCATGGGCGGCATGAAATTTGGATTTACCCCGGTCTAGCAGGACCTCAGGTAACCTTTTAGTGCTATTGACTTTTAAGCACTATTTGTGGTTGATTATTCAAAAATCCAGTCCTCCAGTTCTGCTTATTGAATTATTGCCGTTTTACTCAGATCAATGTTCTCTATTTTTCTAAACGTGGGGAGTATTTTTGTGGTGTTTTCATGGTGTTACTGTGTATGTTTGTGAATTGCACAAATACTTTACACATTGGATCTTTAGATAAGCCTGCCTAATCTGTGCCAAGCTTCCAGAGGGTGAGCACATGTCATATTTTCACATGTATCTGGCTTACCCAGATTAGGATTGTGGTCCTTACTTGGAGATAGTGAGTACCTCTGCTAGCCAGACACCATATTACCAACAACAGTTATGTGCTCTGGACACAGTTCTCAAGGAAGGAGACTGTTATGTTTCATATAGGTACCCCAATATAGGCTCAGGTAGCAACCTAACCTTTCACCTATATTTCCCCTGCCATTACACTTGGGGCAGAACTTTTACCTAGTTACGGTACTGCTAACAGGACGTGGGGTTTTCCTGAAAAGTAGCCTCATTCATTATGCATGAGGATTCTTGGAAACTCAGCAGGACTACCATCTCCTGCATAATACCTTGGTATAAGGGTCATTACTTCCGTCATCGTAAGTCCGACATGACACAGCAAGGTAGATACCCTGAGGGTTCCACTTTGGGTATATAAACACCATTTCTTTGCTGAGGCAGGGAGAGGAGAAAACGGACTTCTATGCTGATACAGTGACGCGAGACGCTGAGGTTCCTGCACGCAGATACTCCAACTAGCAGTGGTCTGACATACCTCGCGGGATGTCCATCTCTAGCCCAAGATGGGTCCTACAGTCTCTCACTTCAGGTAACGGGGATGACTTTATCCTAGAGGGATTCTTGGTTTTACAACTACATAAATGCTAGGTACACTTAGGTACATCTAGTTAGGGTTGCATCATAGGAGTACGCATTATTACTGTTATGCATTTTATATACTTACCTGTATTCATTGTTTTTAGCACGATGGTAGAGATCTGCCATCCTATTACTTTGTTGGTGCTTATAATCATTTATATCTATTTATGTCTTATGGTTGTTTCAGCGCACCTATTTTACACTAGAATGACGCTGGTTCAATGAAGGTTTATTTAAAAACGTCACCACTGTTTATTCTGTGTGTCTCTCTGAGACAAAGTGAGCATGAGTGCCTGAGCGAAAGGTACTGTACTGTTTCCACGATCCCTGATAGGACAGAGTTGCATTGTTTGATAGTTGCCAAGAACTATTCTCTCCTTGGTAAGAAGAGTTTACACTGGTACTGTGAGCTAGCTGTTATATAGGCAAATATATCCAGTGGGGATGTCTGGAATCAGTCTGAACACCAAACCCACAGATTGTTGTTTAAACGTGCAGATCCTATATAGGTTTATAGGAACTACACGACATGGTGCCGCCAATGCTGGTTTGGTACTTATTTAATAGTCAAATCTGAGTAGTTTAGTCATTTTATTCTCAGAGACCCCAACTCACATTTTGCCAGAGACGTCTGGAGTGGGAAGGGAACTATCTGCCACAGCTGAGTAGGCATATCCTATGTATTGGCTGTAGGTTTATCAAACTTGAAGGACAAATAGTTTGTATTGTGCATATAACCTTATCGCAGTTTCTTTTTCAAAATAATGGCTCACAAAGTTGCCGCTGCACCAGCACATCATGCAGCTGCAGCAAGAGAGGAGGAAGAAGATGAAATAAATATTTCAGAAAATGTCAGAACTGCCAATACTTTAAAACTAGCAGACTATGGAGTTGCAGCTAAAGGTGGGACTGTAACATATGTGATTGAGGAACACGAATCATACAGAACAGAGGTATTCTATTCATGGATTAAATTCCCACAAGCAGATGCATAAACATATACATTTCATTCTTATACTAAAGGTGAAACACAAGATGAAGACTGCCCGTATGAGTACATTGAAATTTCTAAAAGGAGCACATGAACTGGTTTAAAGGCGCCCTCCCACACACAAAAGAAAAAGTGAGGCTCAGTCCGCTTGGAAGAGATGGAGCAACTTGGCCAGTCCGTGCGGCATACACACCACATCAAGACATTGACACAATGCTAGTAGCAGACTTACATCTACTTCATAAAGAAATAATAAAACTTTACAAAAACCTGACACCGTTTGTGATGAGAAAATGCACATGTCAGCTAGCAAGGGCTACACCTACAGAACAAATTCAGGGATCTACAAGTATAATAATGCTACAAACCCTACACGCAGGTATGGGTAAAATGCCCACTAGATGTGAACAAATGCCATTTTGGATAGTTCTAAAAATAACAGTTAGAGGCAGTCTTTCCCCACACGAGCCCTTAAGAAAAACAGAATGCTAACAATCTGCTTGTCAATGGGGATAGCTCCCCAGATAGAGGATTGTACCTCTTAGGGTACAGTTTTTGATGCCATATATACCAGAACTCATGCTGTCCCTTTGTTAACAGTAATACTAGATTTATTAAGGCAAATACAGAATGAGTATGGTGCAGAACCTGCTCTGAACTTAGGGATGAAACTGTAAGGACATTTTGCCCTGGTATCAGCAATTATATTATCAAACATAAAAGGGGAAGCAGCAGCAGTGGCAATACCTGAGAGATGTCACTCCTTTACAACAGGAACGTGAATTACCTAAAATTATCAAAGACACCTATGCCGAATTAGGTGGAGATAGTTTTGGATCTAGAGCAATGAAACCTCAACTCATTGGTGGTCCTGAAAAAGAGAACACCAAGCAATCACCTTATTCTTCCAAGAAGAAATGGGATAATAATAAAAAACAAAAGAATAGATTACAATCCAGTGGTGGGTCTCCTCAACAGGATGCCTCTTAAAGGAGGTACAACTTTTGGAATTGTGATAACATTAAAAGACCTGACAGGTATCAGGATACTGATACATGTTCCTCTCGTGCCTTTCAGGTTTTATCAAAAAACAGAGAAGGACGGTCAGAACACAGGCAAGAAGAGCGTACAAAGCCCAGTGACACATGACGAGCTTCAAACTATGCTTCCAAAAAAGAAGAGAAACCAAATTCAAAACCTCAATTTAAAAAGAAGAAAGTAGCAGGTCTTAAAGTTAGAAATGCCCAGAATTCTGAGGGCTCAACTTCTGAACGAGGAATGGGCTCTGACGATGCTAGACAGCTCAGCAGAAGTAACAATAGCTCACCAGAACCTGATGGAATTTCTGGTGATGGAGAATGTTGAATGAACATATCACGGTGGATACACCTCATACGAGGGTAAATGTCCCACATACGTTACATGAAATAACACTCCAAATGGAGGGGGACAAACCCAGGAAAATTAAAGGTCTCTTTTGGGACAACCTGACTTATGGATATGACATTGTTTTAGCTGAAAAGAATGGCCGCCTGAAATTGTTATGGAGTGCCCAAAGGGAGAAACAGTCATTTTACTGGCTTTTTCTGACCTCGTTCCAATTTACTTAAAACTAACATACGCGCAGGAGTGGGCGGTAGCACCTGCTCCAGCATTATATCGCAACCATGTTAGACAGTACCTAATAAAACAAAAAGCAAAAAAACGGGTCAGGGAGATCTTAGATAAAGTTAAATACCAGGGTGTAATTGAAACTTGCACCTCTTCAATGAATAAACCTTGTTTCCTGTAATGAAACCCCGATAATTCATACTGTCTAGTTTTAGACTACAGATGTCTGAACACATGCACTAAAACATTTGCAGTACAGAACGCACACAGTGCCGCATTGATGAATAACATTGTGAGGAAAAAATACAAAAAACATTAGGTATCGCAAATGGATTTTTCTGCCAAAATATAGTGCCTGAGAGCAGATATTTGACAGCATTCTCAGTGCTGGGTTCTCAGGATCAATTTTGTTGACTCACCCAAGGGTAGAGCATAGCCCTGGGTTGTTTTCGGCTAGGGTAACAGAGTTACTTCAGAATTTGGATGAAGAGGCCTTGTCTTTTTAAAAAAAAAAAAAAATTATTTATCCTCATTAGCCAACTCGCCACCCAGTTTACTAACTGTTCCACTTGCTGTTTTTTTTGTATCTCATACGCTAGTGTATCGAGGAAGAGGCATCAGGCTCACCTCCACAGAGTCCGGCCAGCACATTATACAAACTCTTGATGCCATTTGACCCATCCGGTGTGCCCATCTCATCCTCATTCCCGGAGCCTGAGTGTCAACCCAAATACTAGCGAGATAGGCGTAGGGCTTAATCATAGGATTGATGTTGCTTTGTTCGATAAATAATTCAACATTTCCCCATATGCCCAATCACCCAAAACGTAGAAGAAACGGTACCCAAAATGCTAGTTTTTTACTGGTGTGATTCAACATATCTAATTTCGCTGTATATCTCATTGACTTTATCCAATCCAAAACATTTGGAGAGATGGGAGAGACCCACAACTTGCAAAGTTCTCTACGTGCCAGTAATATAGCATAAAAAATCTATTTCACATTGTCATTAATTCTATCTTCCTCTAGGTCATTCCTCCCAGTAATTATAAGTTCGGGGCTTACCTCTATTTGCAGGTTCAGAGCTTGAGATAAACAATTACTCACATCTTGCCAAAAGCCTCTTATCTCTGAGCAAAAAACAAACATATGGAGGTCATCTGCGTTGGGGGTCTTACATTTTGCGCACTCCACCACTCCGCTTGATTTAAGTTTCGTCAATCTGCGCGGAGTCCAGTAGGCCCTGTGGATTGTGAACAGAAGGTTTCTCCTTAAATTCGCAGGTTTAACCACTCTGTATAGTGTAGTCATAGATACTTGCCATTGGTTTTCCGTTGCAATCCTTGGCAAGCATTGCTCCTACAGGGCCTCCGGAAGTAAGAAGGGGCCATCTTCCATCTCCAACATTGACCAATACCACAAGGCCACCTCCTTCTTAAAAGACCCCTCCATTGCCAATTTTGCCTTAAAGTCATTTTGTATTCCAATTCGATTTTCAAAGCCCTTTGCCCAGCTCTGAATCTGCAAGTATTTATACCTTGAGAAGACTTGCCCCCACCTTTGTTGGCATTCACTCCATGCCAACAAATTCCCCTCCTGAAACAGGTCATTCCATCTCCGAACTGAGCCTTCTCTCTTTAATGGAATTGCCAATAAATCCTTTGTCCAAGGCGGAGAACCTGGTGAGTCCCATATTGGAGCCATACAACTCAAATATGGTATCTTTAAGAATTTCCTAATCTTGTACCACATCTCCGCCAGATCATATAGAACTTTCAACCTAACCTTTTTAAAAACTTAGGATCTGAGAACTTATACAAAAAACCAAAGTCTGTATAACCACCATTCTTTAACATTACACCAAATGAGTCTCCTATTGGTGACTGAAAGCGGGTACCCAATAGCATCCTACAATTTTTCAACCCAAAAGCCCATGCATAAATTTGCAAGTCCGGGGCAGCCAATCCTCCTTTACTAAGCCTCCTTCTTATTTTTTTCCACGACAGTCGTGACCCCTTTGATTGCCAAATAAAAGAAGCTATCTCGCTCTGGAGCTTGGCTAACCACTCCTTTCGAAATCCAAGCGGAATAACCTCAAACAGAAAAGTTACCTTTGGCAAGATCATCATCTTCACTAAATTAGTTCTGCCATATAACGACAGAGGTAAATTCATCCATCCTTTAAGGATGGCCGAAACTTCTTGTTTAACTCTAAAGAAATTTGTTTTCGCCAAATCCGCAATATTGTGAGTAACGCTCACTCCCAGGTATCTCATATCCGCCTTAATGACTAACCCCTCTGTGGACACGTCCCAAGCCATAATCTCAGTTTTTTCCTGGTTGATCTTGTAACCAGAGACAGCTCCAAAATCCTTGGTGATACCTGTCAGGGCATCCAAAGAATCATGCAAATTTGAAGAGAAAATAACAATATCATCTGCATAGAGGCCTATTTTTTTTTACCAATTTTCCACCCCAAAATGCGGAATCCTGTTTGAGATCCTTATTCTGCAAGCCAGTGGTTGTATATATAAGTTAAACAGTAATGGTGACAGAGGACACCCTTGTCTCGTCCCGCGCATAATTTGCACGGGTGGAGTTAATAATCCATTAACCAGAACCCTGGATGTCGGAGAATAATAGAGCGAAAAGATAGAGTCAGTAAATCTCTTTCCCAAATTAAGATGTTGTAAAAGAGTTTTTAGAAAAACAAAATTAACTCGATCAAAAGCCTTGGAGGCATTGTCTTATGTGGATGATATTCATCTGACAGATGATGATTTAAAGGATCACTTGACCAGGATGAGCAACATCATTTTAGGGTTTGCCTCCGAGGGCCACAAATTCAACTTGAAAAAATCGGAAATAGCCCACCTCAATGTCCTATTTTTGGGGATATGAGCTTTCAATTGAAGGGAAAAGCCTGGCAGCTAACATTATAGAAAGGTGTGCACTGCTCTAACCTCCTAAATCATTGAAAAATGTACAACACATATTGGGATTCTTACATTTTGGCAGAACTTACATTTTAGATTATGCAGAAAAAGTGAAAGCTTTCTACGACCTAATAAGACCTGATTTTTCAGTTAGGCATTGGACACAGGAACACACAGATGTCCTACGTTCCCTACAAGCTGATATCATAGCTTCAAAACACCTACACATGTGTACTCACCATAAATTTGGTTATCCGTGTTATAGCTGGTCAATCCGGGTAAACTTACCTAACCTTCAATGAAGGCAAAACAGTACCAATAGCATGTAAATCACTCTTGTACACAAACGCAGAAATGCATTTTGCTTCAACAGAAAAAAGTCTGACAGCAGTACAGACTGCTGTGGTGCAAGAAAGAGCACTGGCTCAGGGGAAGCTAATAATTGTCGTAAATCCTGTACCAGCCTTAGAGGCTGTCACAAAGGCAAGCATTCCAAATGCTAAAATTTGACATCCAAGATGGATACAATGGGCTAATTCTCTCACTGCAACTCATTTAGATTAGAAATTGGACTCCACACTTAAAACACAAGCATTCCTGCAATACGAACAAGAATATCCTCTCCCGAATTAAATGATGCCTCTCGATCCTTCTGGATACATTATTTACACTGACGGTTCAGCTCAGTCGGCCATTATAAGTAAACAACAATACGTCACTGCTTATGTGATTGTGAAGGGTCATATGCAGGAAGGCAAGTTCCATCCTAGCAGTAGGAAGACACAGTTTTCTAGGAGGCTGCAAAATTAAAAGCACTGTTACTTACTCTAATAAATATGGATCTAGAATTCCCCACACTGAGGATGTGTGATTCATTTTACTGTGTCCAATCATACAATGAATGTCTTCACTACTGAGATCAAAGTGGGTTTATAGATGGAAAAGGTTGCACAACTGAGCATAAATTGCTATGGGAACAGGTAACTGAGTTGAAAAAAGAACTATCAAGAGCTCATGTGAAACACACGCTGAGTCTTCCACGTGATGGCGTTCACGTTGAAGGGAATTCATTGGCTGATGCAGCTGCAAAAGGAGCAGTATGAACAGCTGCCGTAGCTGCAATCACTCATTCCAAAACGAGAAAAGCCAGACGGATAATTGTAGCTGTCATTGTTTCACGCAAAAACAGCACAGCCTAACTGAAAGGCTTTCCACTAAAGTACTCCTACAAGTTAGATGCACAAAATATTCTGTATGCTCAAATTCCAGGAGTGGGGGATAGAGTAATACCAAACAATGAAGGCAGATTATGTTTAATACTAGCTGCACACGAGGGTCTGGGTTCTGCACTTGCAGAAGTTACAGCAACAGTTTCTTTACTGAAGCAATGCTATTGGTGGCCAGGATTAACTAAACAGGCAAAGAATGTTGTCCTAAATTGCAACATCTGCCCGCAGATGAAGGGTTCCACCATAGCACGTCCAGCGCAGACACCATTACATATATCAGGCACAGACCACTCGCTTGTGTCTATTTGGACCACTGCAGCCCCCTACAATCGGATGGGAATACAAGTATATCTTGGTGGCAGTGGATTCATGCTCTAGATTCCTGTGTGCTTGGCCTCAGCGCTCGGCTGACACTCGAACTGTTATAAAAGTCTTTTTAATATCGAGTAGCAATAATATTGAGTAAAAAATATAGAATAGACATAATATCGACTAGACAGAATATAAACTACCAAAATATCGAATAGAATAGTATTAATATCGAATTGAATAGCATTAATATCAATTCAAAAATATAGAATGGACAAAATATCGAATGGACAGAATATAGACAACAAAAATATCGAACTTTAGGTAAGCAAGTTAATATTATTTTTGATTTTTGTGTAATATAATTCTGTAGCAGGTTGTGGGTTTATAGGGGAATAGGGTGGGAAGTAATTTAATTAAATATGTTATTTTATTTATTGGTTTGTTAATTAATTATTAATGGTTAATTAATTAAAATATAATTGGTAATTATTTTTTATTGATTAATTGTTAAATATGTTAATGTTAGTAATTTATTTTCTGTAGCGGGTTGTGGGTTTATAGGGGAATGGGGTGGGAAGTAATTTAATTATAATTAATTAAATATGTTAATGTATTTATTGTTATATATTTTGAATTAATTTTTAATTAATTAATAATTGGAAATTAATTAAAATATAAGTGTTAATTAATTTCAAAAAATTGATTAATTGATAATTATGTTAATTTAATTAATTTATTTTCTGTAGTGGGTTGTGGGTTTATAGGGGAATAGGGTAAAGTAATTTAATTGTAAGTAATTACATTTTTTTTATTTTTATTTTTTGATCTAGTTTTTAAACACCCAGGTCGGGGTGAACCAAGATGGCGAGGTCGGGGGGAACCAAGATGGCGGATTGACACCGGCACGGAGTGGAAGCAGTTTCGAAGGCTCCCGGATCCCTACAATTGGGATATCATGAGAGAGGGACTCGGCTGAATTAAGAGACCGAGAGGAAGAGAAGGGGTCTCGGACGTGTCTCTGTTGTGATTTCGTCACCTCCATAGAGTTTTATATCCCCCGAATGCTCCGTATCGTCGGAGGCTGGTGTAGGCTAGGGCTGCTCGTACTGAGATTATGGAGCATTCGGCAGCCCTGCAGTCCGCTGATCCGCTGGGCGGGTCTTACCTTGCTCACCCCCGTCAAGTTTCGAATCTCGGGAGACGAGTGAGTCGAGGCCGCCGTTACAATTGGGATTGTTTAATGTCGGGCTAACGTCGGAGATGAGAATGGCTCCGAAAATCAGCACCAGGACCACTCGGGCGGGAAACAGTGCCAACCCGGAGACACCAACGCCGAAATCAACTCCCGCTGATATAGTAGAGTCTTCTATCGGGGACAAGACATTGGCCTGACGGGGAAGCAACTGATTCGTGCTCCACTTTTTGTTATTGCAGACCCGAATTGCAGTGATAACTTGGGAAGCAATGGTGGCAACAATGTCTCCATTAAGGGAAACTCGGGTAACATTTTCACTGTGACTGGCTGTGTTGATTCAGCAGTGTCTGGAGCAGCAGGAGTGGTTAACACTGTGAGTGACAGAGGCAAAATGCCTCCTATATTAACGGAGTTGCCTAGTGAAATGACGGGGAAAGCTAACCCAGGTGAAGGCACCGCTGAAGCGGAAACAGATGGTGCAATGGATTTAATTCTGGAGGAAAGAATAGAGAGTGGTTTGGATTTGGCTTTGAACTCGAAAATGGTTAGCTCAGACAGTAACAAGGCATCTGGCATTCGTAAAGAATTAATAAATGATCTTTCCGAGCAGGCTGGCGCTGGCAGAATGGAACAACCCAGTGGTATTGAAGAGGCAGAGGAGAGTCTGAATGCGGACTATGAGGAGATTCTTGATGTTGAAGATGATGTATACAGTGTAGCCACAGGTACTGCTAAACCTCTCGGTCATAAAAAAGAGAAAACAAAAGCTAAAAGCAAACTTAAGAAAGGCAACTGTAATTCTTCGACTCTCGGTATCTCTTCTGACAATCTACATATAAAGCCTATGAGGGATGCAAGCCCTTTGCGAAAATGGATCCAAGCAAAGGGAGGTGTCAAGAACATGGCTCTGCGTTTGTCCGGAGCCAGCTCAGTGGAAGATACTAACTTAAGAGAAGGAACAAATACTCCTCCATTGTTGGATAATACAACGTCTCTGATCCTTGTCCAGGCCGGTTTAAAATCGGGTTGCACGGATCAAATATGTGAGCCTGCCAGCAGCATTGCAGCTACTACTGTTAATTTGACCACAATCACTAATTTGTCAGCTACTGCTGATGCTTCAATTCCAACTTTGGCCAGTCCGTCTACTAAAGAGCTACCAGCTCCTGAAGGACTGTTGGATTCAGATCATCCCACCTCTTCTTTGGATTTAATCTAGAAGACCCTCATGGACCAGCGACAAGAAGGGCAACAACACTTTCTCCAGTTGAGGGAAGATACCAATAAATTGCAGAATTCCTTACTGGAGTTGTCTAGCAAATTAGGTGGGGTCACTCAAGAAATTGAAGAACTAAAACAGAGAGTTGTCGATGTGGAGGTAGGGGCTGTTCGTAATGAATCTTTAATCAGTCAACATGCGGAGTGAATAACGAATTTGGAAACCAAACTGGAGGACATTGAAAATCGATCAAGAAGGCAAAACCTTCACCTTTTTGGGGTCCCTGAGGGGTCAGAGGGTGCAGATCCTAGGGCCTATGTTGTAAAACTGTTTCAGAAGGCCTTTATAGATATTTCGGACTGGGATTCACAATTACAAAGAGTCCAGAGACTGCCTCTTTTTCAAAGAAATAAGGAAAGCAAGTTTCCACGTCCTCTTTTGATACATTTTGGTAATTTTCTACTGAGACAGGCTGTCTCATTAGAAGCTAGACCCAATACTCCTGTCACAGTAGAAAATGTAACATTTTTTGTTCGCTCTGATTTAAGCAGAAGTACTATGGATAGGCGATGGAAGCTTTGTCGGTTAATTGATTCTTTTAAATCTATTGGCTGTGATGTATATTTGCAAGAACCGGCCCGCCTTAAGGTGATTAAGGGTGGTCAGGTATATTTTTTCACAGATCTAAAAGAAGCAGAGTTGGCGCTCTCTAAGTTAAGCACCTGAATTTCAATATCAATCGTAGTGTAAATTGGTAGTTGTAGGGAGGGGTTTTGGCCGGTCAAGTCATATATATAAGGAAGCACCTGCATAGGAATTAAAATGGGGTAGACTGAAGGATGTGTTTAGTTGATCCTATGGAGGGTTTCTCTTCCTTATCTTTCTTTTTTAGAAACAAATAAACACAATGATGATGCTTACTGTAATTACTATAACTAGTGGTGAGATTATTGTTATCAACTCTCTTTTATTATTATTCTTTACTTCTCAGCCCTTCTTCATACTCTCCTTACTCCTAAAATGTTTTTTTTTCCTTCTCTCTTTTCTTTTCTTAGGGTTTTTTTTTTTTGGTAGGGTCCGACGGTTGTTGCCTCCCGGCTCCCACTCTGCAGGGCTGCCCTGGTTATCGGCAGCAAGGTATAGAAGGGTGTTCTCCCCGAAGGGACTAAGGGGTAGTGGGATAGAGAGTGGGCTGAAGGGTAGGTGGGTAAATAGGGTTGAAAATTTTATTGCAAGAGCAATAGTAAGAAATGTCAAATTGAATTTAAGTAGAATATTTATACTTTGGTTTTCTATAATGCAGAGGAAGGTAATGTATGTGCTTTCTAAAGATGTCCACTTTTAGATGTTTAGTTTGGAATGTGGCTGGTCTTAACAACAAGAATAAGAGGAGATTGGTTCAGGAAGAGCTCAATATGTATAAACCCCATTTGGCTATGCTCTCAGAAACCCATATAGGATTTCAGGATAGGAAACTACTGGGACAACTGGGGTATGAGCTTATTGTTTGTTCTACCTTGGGTGCTCGATCCGGGGTTTGCGATATTGAAACAGAAGCAATTGACTATTGAAATTATTCTAACGGCTGCTGATTCAAGGGGGAGATGGGCAATAACTCAAGTACAATTCGAATATTGCAAATACGTATTCTGTGTGGTATATGGTCCTAATATTGATGAACCAACTAAGTATGACCGGTTAAACATCGAACTGCTAGACTGGGAGAGAGAGCTACTGATTATGGGTGACTTCAATTGTGTCATGAACTATGATGTAGACACCACTAGGCGGGGTGCTTTCCAGGGCATGCGTATTTTCAGATCTGCTATATTGAAGTTAAGTCGGTTGCATAATCTAAGAGATGACTGGCGTACAATACACCCTAATATCGCTGGGCATACCTATTATTCAGCACCTCATAAATTATGCTCCCGGATAGATATGATCTGGGCTACAGATAGAGTTCTGGATAACTGCATTATAGAATTATGCCCAAGAGTCACATCAGATCATAATCCTATTTTACTAGAATTTAACATCTGTACTAAGAAACAAAGACCTCGGCAATTTACGTTTCCTAGATACCTTTTTTCGGACTTAGCTTTTATCTCACAACTGAAAGCTCATATTACTGATTTTATTGAGATTAATTTGAACTCTGCTGCAGTAGTATCTGTCTGGGATGCAGGTAAAGCCAGTATAAGGGGCTTCACCCAGCAATATGTTTATAGAAAGATCTCAGAGCGCCAGAAAGAGATTAAATCTATGACTTCCAATATCCTGTCTCAGGAAACTCGGTTTGCAGCAGCACTTCTGGAAGGAGATTCTAATGCTGACGAGTTAAGAATTGAATTAGTGAACTTGCAGTCAGCCACTAAAAAGACATTGAGGGAGACCTACAGTGCGAAACTTTATAAGTATCATCTGTCGCAGTACGAAAGCGGAGATAGAATCGGAAAAGTGCTAGCTTACAAGGTCGCTGACAAGAAAGCTAAATCATTTATTAAGGCTATCAAGGATACAAACATGGTAACTTACAACCAGCCAGAGCAGATACTTGATCAGTTTGTTAAAAACTATACATACTTTCATACCTTAATACTTATTTGACTGAACAACGAAATAGAGAAGGAGTCAGACAACTTGAATCAAATATCACACCTACAGAGATAAGGCTAGCAATTGAGTCTCTCCCTTCTGGTAAGGCAGCTGGGAAAGATTTGCTCCCCATTGAACTTTATAAAATCTGTATTCAGGAACTACCTCTTTTTAGTTTAGTCATAGACTCAATTGGGGAAACAGGGAAGGCCCCTGCCTCATAGAACACTGCCAAAATTGTATTTTTTCTTAAAAAACAAAATCCTGCAGATGAATGTGGATCATACAGACCGATTTAATTAATTAATGCCGACGCCAAGGCTTTGGCGAAAATCTTGGCCACCCGGCTAGCTCCCCTTATGCCGGAGCTAGTTAATACACAACAACATGGTTTTGTGACGGGGAGAGACACCACCGCCCACGTTAATATGGCTATTACCACCTTTGACGTTGCACGAGATGAGTCCACCCCACTTGGAATGGTCATGCTAGATGCTGAGAAAGCATTTGACCGAGTGGGGTGGGACTATTTATGGGCTGTACTTAAGGCTTTTTGCTTCCAGGATAAATACCTTGGCTGGATTCGGTCATTGTATGATCAGCCTACTGCTAAAATAAGTTATGCAGGCATGAGCTCATCTAAATTCCCAATAGCGAGGGGCACTCGGCAAGGGCGTCCCCTGTCACCCTTGCTGTTTGCCCTCTCAATGGAACCATTTCTAAATGCGCTTCTCTCTCAAGTAGATATTATCCCCTTTCAACATGGTAGGAATACTCTAAAAATAACACCATACGCGGATGATATTGCGATCTTTACCACTGATGTAGTTAAAGCTATTCCGGGGATAACTAAAGAAGCTAAAATATTTGGGGATATTTCTGGTTACAAATTAAATTTAAATAAAACACAGGTCATTGCTAATTATAAACCATTAGTTCCTGTTCAAGGTATGTGTACAAATGCTGTATATTTGGGAGTGAAAATCTCTGCAAATATTGATTAATTAATTGCACTCAATTATAATCCATTATTAAAAGAAGTAACTCTCTCACTAAAAAGATGGCATAAGATGAATGAATGAATGAATGAAATAGCACTTGTATAGCGCAAACTACCCGGAGGCCTCGTAGCGCTTATGACAGGAGCTTAATTAGCGAGGGCTCGAGGCAGGTCAACAGAGTGTAGCATACAAGTGTGTTTTCAGGGTTTTCCTGAAAAAGAGATGGTTTACAGTTCCCCGCAGGGGCAGAGGGAGAGTACTCCAGAGTTTTGCCGCAGTATGTGAGAAGGAGCGGCCACCCCAGCGAGCCTTCCTGACTCTGCTGAGTAGCCAGCTGGAGGGAGCAAGAACGGAGGGAGCGAGATGGAACATAGGGAGTGACCAGGGACTGAAGAATTACAGGGCCAGTGCGATGGAAGGCCTTGTGTAAAATACACATGGCCTTAAATTGTATTCTTTCAGCAATGGGAAGCCAATGAAGTTCCCTTAAAGCATTCCTTGCTGACTGCCAGCGGGGGAGGTTGTAGAGTAGACGGGCTGCACTGTTTTGGGCGACTTGGAGCCTCTGGATGGTGTACGCAGGAGCTCCCATGTAGAGGACATTCCCGTACTCCAGGCGAGATAGTATAAGGGCCTGGACCAGGATCCTCCTTGCCTGAAATGGGAGTAGAGGGAGCACCCTCCTTAGCATCCTCATCAGCCCAAA
This sequence comes from Lissotriton helveticus, assembly GCF_964261635.1. Taxonomy (NCBI): domain Eukaryota; kingdom Metazoa; phylum Chordata; class Amphibia; order Caudata; family Salamandridae; genus Lissotriton; species Lissotriton helveticus. Next base: position 1,618,265,414 of record NC_136069.1, read on the forward strand.
ACAGGTAGCCGCAGTCTTCGTAGCTTGTACCGAGAAATTCAGGTCGGTGTCAAACCAAATCCCAAGCTTTTAATTTGGGGTTTGGGCATAGGGGGCGGGCCTAAACATGGGGGCCATGAGGATGCAAAGCCCGAGGGGGAGGGGTTACCCAGCAGGATGACGTCTGTCTTCTCCCCGTTGAGTTTTAGGCATGAAGATTGCATCCATCTGGAGACAGCCTCCAGACAGGAGCCTAGGGTGCTGGACGATCCCTCCTGGTGGTCTAAAGAGACCACCAGTTGGGTGTCGTCTGCGTAGGTGACAATACGCACACCGAAGGGATGGACTATCCTGTCTAGGGGTTCCATGTAGGCATTGAACAGAGTGGGGCTCAGGGAGGAGCCCTGAGGAACCCCACATCTGAGAGGATGTTTGGGGGATGCCACCTCGCCCTCGAAGACCTGAAAGAAGCGGTCAGCCAGGAAGGATGTCAACCATTCTAGGGCTGCATCCGATACACCCATGTCCGCCAAACATTGTAAAAGCGTGACATGGTTAACTGTGTCGAACGCAGCGCTTAGGTCTAGTAGGATAATGGCGACCTTTCCACCCTGGTCCAGCACAGTTCTGGCTTCCTCGGTTACCGCTAGAAGAGCGGTTTCAGTTCCATGTCGAGGGCGGAACCCTGTTTGAGAGGCACGCAGGAGACCATTTGATTCCAGGTGGTTCATCAAGGTGTTGTTTACGTGCCTCTCTAGTAGTTTACTCAGCCAGGGGAGCAAAGATATGGGGCGATAATTCGCCAAGTTGTTCTGGTCCAGATTGGGCTTTTTCAACAGAGCCCTCACCATTGCGCACTTCCAGGAAGGAGGTACGGAATTTGTGGTGATAGAGGTGTTGAGGACGTCCAATATGACCGGGCGAATTATGTCCACTACCTTAAGAAGGGTCTGGGGGGGTGCCGGGTCACTAGGTGAGCCGGAGGTAATTTGTGGGATAAGTCTGTCCAAAGCCGACATATCCAAGAGAGGAATTGTATTTAGCTGGCAAGGAATAGCGGTGGACAGGGAAGGAGGGGCAGGGGGGTCCGGAGCGCTGTCAGCCTCTCCAAAAGAACAGTATATGGTCTGAATCTTTTGGGAGAAAAAGTTAGCCAGGTTGTTACAGCGATTCTGGGCACCCTCCACGGAGGGGCATTCCGTAGGAGGAGAGATAAGGGATTTAACGATTTTAAAGATTTCCCTTGGAGCATTAGCGGCAGCCTCGATTTTACTGCCGTAATAACAGGCCTGTGCTGTTTTTAACTCCTGTTTATAGAGCCTAATAGCCGCTCTATAACTAACCTTCCTGTCTTGGGAATAATCTTGTCTCCAGGCTCTTTCATATTTACGACAGAGTAGTTTCCTCGATTTAAGGTTAGGAGTAAACCATGGAGCAGGTTTAAGTCTTTTTGTGACATTGGTGGCTCGCACGGGGAGGGTCATGTCCAGTGTAGAGGAAATCCAACCATCAAAATTGTTGGCCGCTGTATTAACATTCGGTGCCTTCATCGGGGGATTTCTGACTAGGGCAGCTTCCCAATCAGGGAGGGAGAGTGAGGACCACTTCCTGCCTCGCTGTTTAGCAGGATGACACGTGGGGATGGAAGAATATGTGTGCCAAGTAAAAGGTACTAAGAAGTGATCGGTCCAAGGTAGCGGGATCGGGGGTAGCACCGTAAGATCGTCACTGTTGCTGTAAATATGGTCCAAAAGGTGGCCTCTATTGTGGGTTATATGAAAACCCTTTTGATGAAGATCCAGTGCTAAAAGATTAGAACGGAGAATATTGGCTGCTGTGTCGTGAGGATCATCAAGATGCAGATTGAGGTCCCCCAATAAAGTAAAATTGGGTGAGGACAACACCACACTAGCAGCGAGATCCGTTATTTGAGCGATGGAGCTTTTTAGAGCACCAGGAGGGCGATAGGCTAGTATACCTGAGAAGGTGGTGGTAGGGGAGAATTCTAATGAAAAGTGGGCACTTTCGCAGGTTGATGAGGTGGTAGGGGTAATGCGGCATTTGTAATTGTCTCGATAGACAATGGCCAGTCCCCCACCTCTCCCAGTCTGACGATCAAGCCTCTTTAGTGTAAAGCCCTGAGGAATGGCCCACCCAATAGCTGGATCGTTATCTGAGTGGAGCCACGTTTCCGTTAGGAAGAGGGCGTGAGGGTTAAGCTCCTCGATCAATATATGTATTTCCGTGTGATGTTTACAAACGGACCTGCAGTTTAAGAGATACAATCTCCATTCCAAGGCAGGGGAAGAATGTGAAGTGGCTATATTTGAAAAGGATGGGCTCCAGTTACAATTCCTACAGAGGTAGTTGGTATCAGATGGGTCAAACAAATGGGCACAGTGAGGGCGTGTAGGAGGGCGTAGGACAAGTAATGAATGGACATCATAGGAGAGTATAGGGTGTGCCATAGCGAGCCAGCCTACCCACCGGTCCGCCGGAGCGTCTGGACGCGGACTGGCGCAGACTGGCTTCTCTCTGGCGCCTCTCCGGCGCGTCTACGGCGCTACCGCTGCGCGTCACCGCTGCGCGAGTGAATAAGAACTAAGTAGGTAAGGCGGAGTGGGAGACTAGCGCGTCAACCCACCAAATATGGCCGCCTCCGATGGAGCAACCAGGAAGTTGTGCCGCTTGCCTCCCTCCACAACAAACAGCACTGGTAGCTGCGGTGGACCGGGGAGTGAGCGAGCACACAACAGGTAAGTAAGTTTCACAAAGTACACTTTTAAAATCAGTAAATTTCACAAAGTACACTTTTAAAATCAGTACACTTAAAATCGCTTTTTAAATCAGCTAAGAATAAAGGCTAGCAGGAATACAAGGAGAAACGCTTGTAGCAGTCCTGCTTGCTACCAAGCGCCAGCGCTACTAAAATCACAGTCAATGTTCGAGCGCGCTTCCAACCGGCCCTTTTGTGATCAGGGCGGAGTGGGAGACTAGCGCGTCAACCCACCAAATATGGCCGCCTCCGATGGAGCAACCAGGAAGTTGTGCCGCTTGCCTCCCTCCACAACAAACAGCACTGGTAGCTGCGGTGGACCGGGGAATGAGCGAGCACACAACAGGTAAGTAAGTTTCACAAAGTACACTTTTAAAATCAGTAAATTTCACAAAGTACACTTTTAAAATCAGTACACTTAAAATCGCTTTTTAAATCAGCTAAGAATAAAGGCTAGCAGGAATACAAGGAGAAACGCTTGTAGCAGTCCTGCTTGCTACCAAGCGCCAGCGCTACTAAAATCACAGTCAATACCACTTGGTTTAGCCGGACGGATTAATCTGATTAAAATGAAAATCAATGGAATATGCAGTAGCTATATTTGGGGGTAAAAAAAAGCTCGCAGATCGATTCAGTTGTTGAAACTCCCAATTGAAAAAGGAGGACTGACCTTCCCTGAATTTAGACTATATTTTTATGCAACATTCTTTGGTCGTATTCGAAGCTTGCTAAAAAATGAAAACTCGCTATTTTTTTCATCAGTTTATGTTAGGTCCTGATTGTAAACAATTTCAGGCGAGAGTTCACGATCCAAACTACTTCAAACGAGTTAAGTTTAAGACTGCCAGGGATACCATAAGAATCTGGAATCTGATTATGATCTATGGTAAGATCTCTTCCTTTCATGCAGAACTACAATTATTGGGCAATCTGGGACTTCCTGGGATCTTTTCGGATGGAGCTGGGGCTTCATGGTCCAGCTCTGGGGTTAATATCCTAGGTGATCTATATGGTCCTGAAGGATTACTTGACTTTACATCACTAAAATCTCTTTATAATTTGAATGACGGTATGTATTTCAAATATATGCAAATTCAGGACTTTTTAGTTCAGAAAATGAAATTCAATGAAGTTTGCCATTCCGACATTTTAAAATGTTTGTATTCTGATCTGACCAAATCACTTATCAGTGAAAGCTATAGACACTTAATTCAGCTGAAAGCAGATGATTGTTGCAAATTGGCGGCTAAATGGACTGCTAGAATAGGGATAAATATAACGCCAAATCAGATATCTGCTTCTCTTTGTCAAATCAACCAGGTGGTCCAGTCTTCTAATATAAGACTTCAACTGTACAGAACCATCTGTCAATTATATTATACCCCTCAAAGAATCTCTAGCTGATTACCAAGTAATTTATTGAGTGATCGCACTAAATGCCCTAAATGCGATCTGGTGCTGCTGATCTGGAGCACATGCTCTTCTCTTGCCCCGCTCTGTTCGAGTTCTGGAAAGGAATAGAATCTGTTCTTACTAAGAAGCAAATCACATTCCCGCCTTTTTCTGTTCATTTGATCTTATTAGACCTACAGGATGTAAATAGTCCACATAAAGATCTGAATACTATCTTATTTGCCTATGCAAGACTGACAATAGCTAGGGCTTGGATCTCTTCAAAACCACCGCATGTTATGGAGTGGTGGACTCTGGTAAATGAAATTTATACTATGGAAGTATCATTAGCAAAGCTAAGAGGGCCACGCACATTGAGAAAACTAGAGAAAATCTGGGGAATGCTCATCTGAGTTTCGACTCTAAAATGCTGTTAAGACTACTATAATATTTATTCATGATATCTGCTTTACTTTTCTATTAAAATTATGTTATAAAGGTATCCTCTGTATTAACAACTTATAATGATACTTTTAATATTATGTCTGTAATTAAGAAATGTGTTTTTTCTTTTTATTCTTTTCTCTTGCAATGATAATAAAAAAAAAATTTTTTTAATTATTATTTTTAAATTGCTAATTAATTTATTGTTAATTGGTAAATAACTTGTATTAGTATTTAATTATTAATAAAAATTAATTTGTATTTGTATTTCTAATTGATTAATTAATACAATATATAAAAATGCTATTTATTTAAATTCATTTGTAATTGGTAATAATAGTTATGTTATTTTTATTTATATATGAAGTATTTACTTTTCCTACTGTTGCACTCTCTGGAGTGGGAATAGTCATTTTTACCCCTACGCGATCCAACGCTTTCCCTACTGTTGCACTCACTGGAGTGGGAATAGTAATTTAAACCCCTACGCTATCCAACGCTTTCCCTAGTATTGCACTCACTGGAGTGGAAATAGTAATTTTTACTCCTACGCTATCCAACGCTTTCCCTAGTGTTGCGCTCACTGGAGTGGGAATAGTAATTTTTACCCTCCCACTATCCAACGCGTTCCCTACTGTTGCACTCCCTGGAGTGGGAATAGTCATTTTTACCTCTACGCTATCCAACGCTTTCCCTGCTGTTGCACTCACTGGAGTGGGAATAGTAATTTAAACCCCTACGCTATCCAACGTTTTCCCTACTGTTGCACTCACTGGAGTGGAAATAGTAATTGTTACCCCTACGCTATCCAATGCTTTCCCTACTGTTGCACTCTCTGAAGTCTGAACAGTAATTTTTACCCCTACGCTATCCAACGCTTTCCCTACTGTTGCAATAACTGTAGTGGAAATAGTAATTTTTACCCTTACGCTATCCAACGCTTTCCCTACTGTTGCACTCTCTGGAGTGGGAATAGTAATTTTTACCCATACGCTATCCAACGCTTTCCCTACTGTTGCAATAACTGTAGTGGAAATAGTAATTTTTACCCATACGCTATCCAACGCTTTCCCTACTGTTGCAATAACTGTAGTGGAAATAGTAATTTTTACCCTTACGCTATCCAACGCTTTCCCTACTGTTGCACTCACTGGAGTGGTAATAGTAAATTTAACCCTCTCGCTATCCTACGGTAAAAATATTATATAAGTTTTGTTAATAATATGTATATATATATATATATATATATATATATATATATATATATATATATATATATATATATATATGTATTAAAATTATTATTATTTTGTAAGTTACATTAATTATTTATTAATGTTAAGTTTATTTAAGTATTTTAAGTATGTTTAAATTAGTTATATTTATTATTAAATGAATTTTAAATGGCTTTTAAGACTTTTAAAACATTTGATATTTTGACTGTCTATATTTTTTACAATCGATATTTTAGAGTCGATATTTTTGTACTTACCTGTTTGTAGGTAGGAAGTCGATATTCTGGCATTCTATATTTCCTCCACGATATTTTGGCAGGTCGATATTTTGCTACTCGATATTCTGTCATTGATCCCCTTATAAGGACATACGGAGTTGGCACATTACATTCTGACCGCGGCCCCACATTTAGCTCTAGGGCTTACAAGAAAGCCATGGGAAGTTTGGGTTTTGCACTGTGGTACTCCTCTCTTTACCATCCCGAGGGAAATTTGGTTGTGGAGAGGAACAAATGAGTCTTAAAGCAATCTTTAACAGCAAGAGTATTAGGTTTGGGTGGTAGTTGGGTCAATCACTTATATGCAGTCCAGAAGGCTCTTAACAATATGCCAAGAAGTTCCCTAGGAGGTGTCACTCCTTACGAAGTCATATTTGGTACGAGAATGTGGGTACCTGATCACAATCTTGAAAGCACAGTGGTGGATAAAAACCATTTGACATCAATAAACGTTTGGCTGTTTTACAGGACCTCAATGAATTCCAGGCACTACAAAGCAACATGCAAGTAAACCGCATTGCTAATGGGGAAGTCAAATCAGTCACGGCAATACCTGTCTGGATACCAAAGTTCAGGGATCTGGCCAGAGAAAAGATTGTGGACAAAAAAAATGTGGGCCATCATATAGAAAGACTATACCTGTCTTACTGTCGATGGAACAAGAACAGTACTTCTTCCACCTCTCGCCGGCCCAAAAACAAAGAGATTGTCTCCATTCATCTGATCAAGCCACACTATTTGGCCGATACTGAATACTAGGCTTCGTGGGCTCCTGGGTAGCCTATACTTTCCTCTTGCTACCATACAGGAAGTTCAGACAGAAAGATTCATAACATTTGAAGATTCACCAATACAGAATAATTGACTTTCCAGCAATAAATTGGAACTCGTTCCTGTTGAAACAGAACATTAAAACACAAATGAAAGACAAATATCAATTCGGCCTACCACCGATATCTACATAAATATGCCCCTAAATGAGACGTCAGCCAGTTTAACAAAACCTGCTGAGCTACCAAAAATAGATTGAACTGCATCTGGCTACTTCCTTGATTTTATACCTTTCTCTCTGGATCCCAGTGAACTTGAAACAATGGCAACTCCAGTTTCCCATAAGCAACAACTTCATGATTTCTACACTTTTATGAAAAAGACTTACCTGGTCTTACCATGGCTACAGCTCTGGCTAATAACTGCAATACTGTTTTTTCTATTGTGCATTGGCCTTGTGACTGTCTTATGCTTACTCATAAATGGAAACTATCTCCCACAACAATCTGCAGTATCAAATGTGAACGTGGTCCTGAAACCTCATACGCCATCTCATGATGAACAAAGAGACCTGTCCTTCGTCAACATTACAGCTGTTCCAACTCCTGATGGTATAGTTTGGGAGAGTTTCATATGACGTATTCGGTCCTACAGAACCTAAAAATTCTTTATGTATTCAAAATTTCTTCAAATGATATAATTACCCACAGTACATTTTCAGATGATTGTGATTTTGAAATTGTAAATGATATGTTGATTTAGAAACAATCAGCTGCATTTTCAAGCATTGAAATGTTAGAGAACACAACTGATTATGACACAATGTCCTGTTACCAACATTATGGTCATCATTTTTTACACAAATCCAGTATCCCACATAATATTTTTACATACCACCAATGGGAACATTGTCCAACACCACCAAAAGGTTGTTTGAGAACGTTAGAACAGAAACATTCGTATTTTTCAGGGTTTAACACTTCTGACGCGATCTCATAATACTATAAGTTTGTACCTACAACTGCACAGAAAAATATGCTAACTAACACCAAACAGATTTACTCTGCATCCTTTATTTCCTAACTGTCTGAACAGGGTTTCAACTCATGGATGGACATAACATCAGTCTGGGGTTCAAAGAAATGGCAAGTTCAGGAACAGAAGCACTATTTTCAGCAGGCCTCATTCCAGAGCAGACCAGAACGATACTGTGCAATAGACTTTCTGTCTGGGACTAGCCAATAACAAAGACTTGAACACACCTGAGATCCCCTCACCATCACACTTTGAAGGGTGGCAAAGCTTTAAGACACATTGTGAGGATACAGTAGATGACATCTTACATACCATTTCATACAATTCATCAGACTCCAATTGGAAGGGATTGTTAGTTTGGCCCACAGACACAAATAGGTGTCACTCAAGATTCAGGGGTACCACCAAAGAGTTCAGTATCCATAGGCCAGACTAAAGCTATGTACAACAAGAATATCCAGGGTGGTGACATCATACAGTGTTGGGGAGTTATGCCTCAATTGGCTTAAATCATTGACAATGTCCCAGGTGAAACAACACTTATCCTTACTATCAGATGATGTGAATCTAAGGGACTTTTTATTAGGCCCCTGAAAGCCATGTCAGAAACGTTTCTTATACGCTGTTTATAATGAAATCTGGAAAATCTCTCAAAAAGGTCCTGGGGATTGACTTTGTGAAATTGATAGAATTAACCTAGAAAAAGTGTTAGTTGTAGTCGATAATGGTATGACTACATTAACATACAAGATTTATTCACTGGGCAACATTGTATCTTCTGCTATAGATATACTAGAACAGGATTTGTCCATACTACAGCACTGACATTCTCAGCTAAGTTCTATTGTCGTTGTTAAGATGGACACTACAATCATTGCGTTCCATTTATGTGCATTGGCAATGTATTAACAGCACGTCCTTGTTCTCTGCATAGAATCCAACAAAAAAACTGATAACTATGGCACAAAGGGGAGCAAAATATACAATGCTGCGGATTAAAAAACTGGAACAATTACCTTTCACTGTGACAGAGTCACCATCCACAGAATGGGTAATCCATGGCCATATAACATTACCGGTCTCAACTTTCCAGTTTTAATATTGCCTAGAACAACAACAGGCAGGCAGATATGAAGCGATGAGTAGGGAAATCATCAAGAAATCTTGAGAATTACCATACAGATTCCGATGCAGGAGGGGGAACATGGAGGTTATCCTGTCATTTGAAAGGGTCCCCGGCTGCCGTGATTAATCCGGTGTTCAGGTTGCTTTCAAATGGAAGTTACTTGATGATGAATGATAAGTGTTGTTATGGGATGCTTCCGGGCATTGCATATCATGTCACTGTACGCTCCCGGGTTACTTGTTGTATGCAGGTATTGTTTCCCCCTGCCCACACAGTCAGGGAGGCACCGTTATGACCTTCATTGAATGTTTCTTTTATAAGGTTTGATATTCTGAACGGAATGAAAGCCATGGTTTTACAGAGAACTGTGCCCTTAACCTCCGCCTGAGAGACTTTTGATCTTCAGGTCGCGAGGTCCTCAGCTGAGATACAGGCACTAGTATGAACAAACTGCCCTTCTATTTCACAGAAATGGTACAATGTATCTTTAACTTGTCTGATACACTGGGTATAGTACTGTCAGGACCATACAAGTCTTACCTTCTGCTTGCGGAGTGATCTCTCAGGGAGGATATGAACAACCTCTACCGTCTCCCACATTTGTATACTGACCAGGGTGAAATGGAATCAGGGAAGGAAATCCTAGTAGTGCGGAGAGGTATCCTTACTGAACACTTGGTTGGCTACACCCTTTGATAACGATGGGACTCCTCTCAGAAACACCTTCTGTAGGAACAAACTTAATGGTAAGTACTATCACCACTGCTCAAATTCAGACAGAAGCAGGAATAGCATAATCACCTGGGGTGGGGTATGATGTCAGGCAGAAAGAGAAGTCTTCACACAGCAGGATTGTGTAAAAATGATAAGCGCTCCTGTGTCTGATGTCGAAATCAACAGATATAAACCACTCCTGCACAAGGTGTTAGATGAAAACGTATAAAGCGCTCCTGCGTGAGGTATCAAATGAAGAGATACCCAGTGCTCCTGTGCTAAACAAACAAAGGAAAGAAAAGAGGCAAGCACACCTGCATGGGCCTCCTCAGGGGTAGCCCATGGCACTCCTGTACTAGGCTAAAGGCAGGGATACGCAATAAGGCTTGCGCATGCCCAAGGCAAAGAGTGAAGCGCACCTGCGATTCAAACGCAAAACAAAAAGATTGAGGCAATCGCTCCTGCGCTGACCTTAATAAGGATTACCCAAGAGTTCCTGCACTAGGCAAAGGGCAAGGTTTGGTGAAGGGGATGTGTGCTCGAGCGCGAGCCAAGAGCGTTGAGGGAAGTGCACCTGTGCAAGTCAGCAACCCCACGAGCCAGTGGCAAGCACTCCTGCGCGCGTCTCTCAGAGGTACAAGGAAAAGAAGACTGCAGAGCTCAGAGGTGTCATCGGGAGCAGCAAAGGTGAAGCTGGAATCTGAAGCACTGCCAGGATGAGCACCGCAGGCTAATATGCGGTCTCACTCGGAAGTGCTATGCCGGATAGTAGAGGTCGCTTCTAGAAGAAAAGCTAGACCGCTAACCCGTCTAATCACTTCTTGATGCAGCTGAGTGGCCAATTTGTGGAGTAACAGACATGAACACAAAATCCCCCAGGCAGGCTTACCGGACCCAGAACCATGACAAGTACACCTATTTAAGACCATAGGTTCTTGACTGTTAAACACCTTTCATACAGTCTTCGGAGTGATTCTAGCCTTCATACACTCGTATTTGGAAACATTTTTGGAGGACTTCCGCTGATCCTGTTCCTAATAGCGGGAATCCTGACTATCATTTTTCTGCTACGCAATGGATGTCCCAGTCACCAAGTATGCATTATTACTGTAATGTATTTTATATACTTACCTGTATTCATTGTTTTAGCACAATCGTAGGGATCTACCACCCTTTTACTCTTTTGGTGCTTATAATCATTTCTATCTGTTTCTTTCTTATGGTTGTTTCTGCACCCTTATTTTACACTAGAATGACGCTGGTTCAATGAATGCTTATTGAAAAACGTTCTCACTGTTTATTCTGTGTATCTCTCTGAGACAAAGTGAGCAGCAGTGCCTGAGCTAAAAGTACTGTACTGTTTCCACGATCCCTGATGGGATGGAGTTTTCATGTTCGATAGTTGCCAAGAACTATTCTCTCCTTGGTAAGAGGAGTTTACAGTGGCACTGTGAGCTAGCTGGTACACAGGCAAACAGACCCAGTGGGGGTGTCTGGATTCAGTCTGGACACCAATCCCACAGTTTATGTTGTCTTAAGGTGCAGATCCTATGTTGGTTTCTAGTGGTGGTACTGTGCATATGTGTGGTTTGCACAAATTATTTAAACATTGCCTCTTTAGATAAGCCTGCCTGCTCTGTGTCAAGCTTCCAGAGGGTAAGCATAGGTCATCTTTTAGTATGCATCTGGAGTACCCTGACTAGGATTGTGGTCCTTACTTGGACAGGGTGAACACCTCTGCCAGCTAGACACCCAATTTCTAACAACTGCAATGTGTTCTAGACACAGTCTACAAGGATGGAGACCAGGTCCTGGTCAATCGAAAATGAAAACTCAAGACTGATACTTAATTTGATGCTGAACCCCTTGAGGAATGTTCCAAGCAATGGACATATTGTGACCGGTCAACGTCATGGAAAGTCAATCACAAGAAATTAGTCACACTTCAAGCACCTTCCTCGATGTTCGTCGGCTCCAGATGTCAGAAGTGAGATCTGCCCACCTGAAACGAAAGATTCGCAAGGGACAAGCCCCCAGCCTGGATGGATATTATGCAAAACACCACCACATTTATAGATTATTCATCTGCCTCCCTGACTGTTTTCAGATACATTGGAGACTTTCAAATAGAAGAGCCTGAAGAGAGCTTTCACAACCCTCAGGTGATAAATGTGAACCTCAAGCCATGCTTGCCCCCACTAGCTTGCATCCTAATCTCAGACTCAATCACAGAAAACTTGAAGAGGCTAAGATAGTAATAAAGGCTCCAGGAAGAAACTCTATTGAACTGCAGAAACCAGTCCAATGAACATCAACTCACTCCATACAACACAATCCCCAATGAGGAGCAATATTGTGAGGCTTTGTTGGCAAAACACTCCAGAGAGAACGTTCCCACGCATCCTGCAATCATTAAACAGCTCACCATGGATGACAAAGCAGCTCATCTCACTAAAGAGAGCATTAAATAGAGTTTTCATACCACGCTTCCTGTTGCGGAGGTGGGTATGCAGGCAATCTCTCTGCAGCAGCGCGGACATCGCGCATGCCTGCATGGGGTTTTCCTTTTTTGGGAAACAGTCGGAACACAGCAGCCTCAGCTATGCGTGTTACCACGCATATGCCTCAACTACGCATATGCATAGTTAAGGCAGTTTGCAGTCTAGCTGCTGCTGCTGGGCGGAAGACAGAAGACCTCGCCATAAGAGAGCCAAGGTGAGGTAGGTGGGGCTGAGGGGAGTCGGGGGTCGTTTTCAGGGCTTACGGGGGTCGGGGTAGTTTTGAGGGCTGAGGTATCGGGGTAGTTTACAGAGCTGGGCGAGGGTCGGGTTAGATTGCTTAATTAGGTGTTAGGGTATTAGGCCTAAGGGAGGAGTTGCAGTAGTTTTAGGGCCAGCGCAGGTCTGGTAGGGGTTCAGGCAGTGCGAGTTAGGCCTCTGGGCAGGGGAGGTGAATGGGCAGTCGAGGTAGTTTATAGGGCTTTGGGGGGGGTCAGTGTATTTTTTAGGGCTGGGTAGGAAGGGTATTTTAAAATAGGGGTTTGAGTTTTAGACCTAAGGGCAGTGGAAAGGATTGGGAGGGGGTCAGGTAGTGTTTGTTAAGGGTTAGGGAAAGCGTGGAGTTTGAGAGGGGTCGGGGTGTTTGGACCTCAGGGCGAGAGGGACAGGTAGGGAGTTTGTAGCTTTGGGGGTAAGGGGGGTTGCGTTCTGAGCCACAGATACCACTTTACCATTCATGCGTTTACCACAAAATTGCGCAGCAAAAGCATGTGCGGTTAAGATGCATTTGTGGTTCAGGCTGCATGGTAGAGGCATGTGTGGTTATCCATGCAAGCCCCTATCATACAACTTTCTTTTTCTGGTGCCTGCAGCAACAGTGCCTACAGAGATGTGTCACTTTATCTCCTCTGCCGCATGGTTTTACCTAATGTGCTGCTGGATTCTGGGTGTCTCTATACCACTTTTCCCCTTAAAGGTTGATTGAGACAGCAACAACAGTGCTCTCAGTGGGTCTGGATGTCACTGTCAATGTTGCGTTGTGAAGCATGGACATGCCGCAGCAACACTGGTTATGGCAAATAGGTACTTTATTGCAACTGTGTATTTAGCTCCTAGACACACACACCCTTATATAGTTCTTATGACCTCACAGTATAAGGCAAACTATTCAGGCCTTAAACGGAGGTGGGGGTAGAGACAGAAAACAGAGCACAAATCCCTGGTTAAACATACTGATATCCATAAACATACATATAGACACTCACATGAGCTAGGGGGTCAAAGTAGATTTCCATGCCCTCTTAAGCTCTTTTTCTTTTTCCCAACAAAGTGCCTAGTGCGCTGTGTTGGGTAATGATGGACGTAGCAGGAAGGTTTCCATGAAGACTAGCCAATCAAACATGGCAGATTCACAAATTGTGAACTAGATTTGCGAATACACAATTCACAAAGGTAGAAAAAGAACACTAGTCAAATAGGATGTCTATTTTTTTTTAGATGGAGAGACAAATCCTATGTGAATTCTCAAATGAACTGAGAATTTGCAAACTATTGGTCAAGATACCTCTACAATGTAACATGTTCATGCTCATAACAATCATCCTATGAAATGCTATGGGCTGGATTTCTGTATAAGTTGCTTGATGCAAGGCAGCACAGTTACTTAATTCAGGTTTAGAACTACATGCAAGGGGTGAATTGAGCCACATTGCATAGCTTTGTGAAGAAATGTAAAGTAACACAGCTGTTTGTGCTGTTATGTTACATTTCAAGCTGGGTGCAGCCTAAGCATTCTCAGTTGATTCAATTCCATATTTACAAAAGTTTGTAAACATGTAATTGCATTAAATCAGTATGCCTCCTAAATAATGGTATAACGAGGTGAAAAATATTTTCTCCTTGTCATTACCTTTTTCAATGCCTCTTTGCATTGAAAGAGGTAATGACAGTGTCATATCCTGCACAAGAGCAATCCTGCCTTTAATGTAGGCACCCTTGCACCATTGTGCAGGAGTGTCTACATTGGCGCTAGGCAGCATATATGCTTTGTAAAAATAGAGCATTACTGTTCTCTCCCTTTCATGCAATACAGTGCAGCAAGTTCCAACATTTTTCAACTTATGACTGGGTTTGCAGCACACCAATAAAAGCAAAGGTTTACCTTCACACCAAATGTGGAGTAATCTGTTTAGCCACGTTTTTTTCTATATTGATGATCAAATTATTTCCCATGAATTGGAATGGGAAATGGCACTTAAAGTGCCCTCTTTTTCTTGAACCTGGCTTCAGGGTTCTGCACAAAACTTGCCTGACAGTTCCATTGAGATTCTAGAAAAAAGACGTTTAAATGGTTTAGTAAGTTAAACTCCAGTAAACATAAAACAAATGCTCTATATTTAGCCTAAAGATCAGGGCCCACTACAATGTGTCAGTGGCGGCTGGCACGAATCAGGGGTGGGTGGTGCTGGGTGATGGGTTTAAATAAAGATGAAAAAATGTTTTACCTCCTCACTGCGTCTCTCCTCCGTTGTAGCGTGTCTCTCCTCTATGTTGTTTCCGCGTTTCTCCCAGCCAGGAGAAGGAAGCGCCCGGGCTCCACTGACCAATCACAATGATGCAATGTTGTGATTGGTCTGAGCGCCGTGGTTCGGAGCTCAGCCAGGGAATGGGAGTCTGGGCATGTTCTCCATCCAGGTTATAATGCAGCCTGGGTGGAGAACATGCAAAGTATGCATGACTGACCGGCCGAGAGGGCCTGCCAATCAGTTATTGTGCTCTCAGAAAGTGCCTACCACTCCTCCCGAGCTCTGAGAGCAGAGCAGAGCAAACATAAGGAGATGATGGATGGAACGCTGTAATGTTTCAGACACTCACCCCCAGCCACAGATCTTGGTTGAACCCATCATTGTTTTTTAGCTCACTTCGCCACCATAGTTCAGTCCCAGCCATATGCAAATCAGTCTTGACTCTGTTCCTCATGGGAACGGTCCACTCCAATTTGCCAAGCCAGGACTTCCCTGGTCCGGAACCAAGAATCCTTGGGCTGGTTTTGGGGTAACACCCCTCATCAGTCGGGCTAGCTTGAATCCATTGGCAAAGTGAGCAAGGGACCCACGTCTGGGCATATCTTGACAACCCAGGATGAACAAAGCAAGCATAAGGAGATGATGGACGGAGTGCTGAAACTTTTCAGACACTTACCCCTAGTCACAGATCTGGGTTGATTCCATCATCGTTCTTTAGCTCACTTCGCCACTCCAATTCAGACCCAGCCATATGCAAATCAGTCTTGACCCTGTGCCTCATGGGAACAGTCCAGCCAGTACTGCCAGACCAGGTCTTCCCAGGACCGGAAACAAGCATCCTGGAACTGGTGTCGGGTAACACCACTCATCAGCCAGGCTTAATTGAATCCAGTGGCAGAGCAGCCCAGCCCCACCCGCCAAAGACACTGCAGCAGGAACAAATAAAATGATAATAACAACAAAATATTACCAATTTATTTTTCCTTTATTTCCACTGCTGATAGCATTGGGACAACACTCCTCCATCTTACTGGTGGAGCCTCCCCTGCATTTTGTTGCCTATTTCTGTCACAGAGCAGCTTGTTTTTTAATGCTCTGTACCTTGCAGTACAGTGTTCAGTACATGTGAAGCTCTAAGTTGTTAACTGTTTAATTATTAAATATGTCATTTATTTGTAACATTACATACTCCAGACCATTGCATGAATTCATTTCCGGTGTTTTGTATGTCGCAGAAGTGAAATCTACATTTATGATGCCTTCCCATCCCTACATGTTGTATCATCAATGACAGGAATCTTTGGCCATCAAGCATGAAGCATTTTATCAGTCGGTAAGGTTCAGATTCATAAAATCAGAGCCTTTCTAACTGCAAAATGGCTTTTTTTAACTCTCCCAAAACTCACCTAGAAAGGTTATCACCGCAAGAGTAGCAGGTTCTTCTGAGCTTGAGTGAAAGGTAAGCGGAAGGGATTTACCTGCAGTGATTGAAGAATAAACGGAAGTTCTTACTTAGTGAAGAGTAAGCAGAATGTGTTACTCGCAGTGAAAATAAATCTATCCTTTATTTAGTACAACAGACAGAGTAGCAAATGTTTTTATGTTGTTACTAACAGAATAATTGATTAAGAAAAACTCTGAAAATATTGCAGTAAGATTTTGAGGAGGGTCAGTGGTAGGAGTAAAACTGACTGAAATTGAGACTGACAGCTTTCGAGAAAAGAAATTGTATTGAACTATTGCAAAAATGAAAATGTTTGAAGGTTTAAAGAAGCTGTTTGGAGGTAAAGTGAAAAAAATCATCTTTTATTGATGATGCTCCTGAAGGAACACCTGTGCATTTTATGTCTACCAATTTGGGACAAAATGCATGTATGTGGGTTCACCAATGGTGCAAGATTACTGAAAAAGGGGGTGCTTTGAGGTTTCCAAAAGATGGTACATTTGAATTGCAAATTATTGACAAATTAAGGTAAGTGTTATGTGAAATAAAGACACCATCTAAAGCTGCTCAATTTGAGTCCTTAAGCCTGTGGGAAAAGACAGAAAGAGAGAAAGCAAGTGAGGATAAATGGTAAAGCACCAAATCCCTGAGAAGGGAATTAATGATGATAAAGAGCTTCAAATAAATAATGATGCAGGTGATAAAATAATGGATGCATTGTTAACTGAGTGTCCACCACTTTATGTGGTTCCCATTAAAAATACTGAAAATAGTGCACCAGTAAGTAGTACAATGGCTACTGCTTCTGTTGAACAGAGAGAAAAACAGATTGAGGGAACTGTGCAGACATTTTATATGAACTCAATACCTGTTGATTCAGCACTGACAGTGATACCTCCAGGTGTTACTGCTTCAAATGTGACTGATTCAGTCCAACAATTGCAAACTGCAGATGCACAGACAATGTCTAGCAAACTTATGACTGTCCCAATTAATATGGTCCCTACTGAAAAGGTTCATAGAGCTGCAGAAGGAGTGATTATGGCAGGGTTTATTTCATAAACTCAGAATATACAGATTATTGAACAGAAACTACCCAAAGCACTGAAGGGTGAGGGAAAAATGGTATTTACAACATCCGCAGCCTAGGATAAAATAAATATATTTGAAAATAGGATTTTTCAAACCTGCTTTGAGGAAGCAGCAGTGATTAAAAATATAGAGAACATGGGGGAACATATTAACACCATGAAAAAGAGAAACAGCTTACTGTTTTAAATTCAACATGTGAACATGAAGAAATTACCAGTCTCTGCTGTTCAAATTATGAAAATCTGAACCAGTGTCAGGAAAAATAATTAATTTCCCTGAGTAAGAAAACAGCTGCATGTGCATTAACTACACATAATGGACTGACAGATTTGGCTCAGAAATATGAAACTGATGGTTCACGAAGTTTTCCATTTCAGAAAGGTTTTAGGGTACATATGGATGATGAAGCAAATGAGAAAATGTATTCTTCAGGAATGCATTTGCACATTTTAGAAATAATAAAATATATTTTCAAATGCAATGGGTTTGAGAAATTAGGAAACAAATGGGCAAGAAAACATGACGAGAAAAAGAAACCACCAGATCTAGCAAGTAAACTGGATAAGGAAAAGAAGCCACCAGATGTAGTTGAGGAAAATAATAAGCACAATGAGGGAGAAGCTTTTTCTTACTCATTGAGAGAAAAGGTGGGAGAAATGAATGTGCATATGCCACAGAATAAAAGTGAATTTACAGCAATTCTGAACACATTTCCACAATTGAGAGACAAATTAATGCTGTGGTACTCACACGTTGATGGATTTGTTGAAATTTTAAAAGAATTGTCCATTAATTTGGAAATGTTCTTTTACATTTCCATGCAGACCAAATTGTGGTTTGAATCTAAAGTTGTGGAAAGGCTAGGTGAAGAGACAATGAAAAGGGTTTGCATGAATGCATCATCATTTTCTGTAGTTATGGAGAAAAACATAGCAGTGATTACTTTCCTGAAGGGCAGAGTGCTATCAAAGGATGTTGATTGGGTACAGATTAAAAGAACACAGGATGGAAGTAAAGGTGTTTTGGTATGTGCAAATTCAGGTATGGATGTTGTACTGCTGGAAAATGTGTCCTTATGCCATCTTTATAACAGATTTGAGCATTGGAAGAAGAAATATAAATTTGAACATGATGCACAAAGACATAGAGAAATGCAGGTGCAAAATATGCCAGTTAAGCAAATGCAAATGACAGTTCAGAAACAGGTACCAATGGCAGGAATTTTCCAAGCAGAGATGGTCCCACCAAATAAGAAAAATGCTAAAATGAATTTAAATAAGTTGTCCAGAGCAAATGTGAATTATTCCCAGAGACAAAAACAGAACCCAGTTCAACAGGTTGCTGTGTTTGAAAATGAGATTTTTCACCCTCACAATTCTGAATTGACAAAGTCCATTGTGAAGGCAGTGGAAGGTCCAGATTTAATTGCAGGAGTTTTAAACAAAGAAATTACAAACCTAGCTTTAGAAAAATTTGCACCAAACTTGGGCCCATTTGAGGAAAATTGCCAAGTTGTTGTTTATGACTCAGGCCTAGTAATAAAACAATTGTTTTGCAAATTAAAAAGCACAGATAACTGTACACCAGATAATGTTTAGAATCCTGATGAGCATGTACATTTTAAAATGGCCCAAAATGAGACAGCTGTAGCAATATTTTCGGAAAAGACAGTTGAAAAATGACCTTCTGATTTGGGAAAAATAATAAACACAGAAATAAGAGAGTTCACAGAGAAGAATGCCAAATTAATAAAATGTGCAGAACATGTTTTATTAAAATTAGAACCAGGTGACATGTATTCAAGAAAACCATCAGTTGCAGAGATTTTATTAATAAAAGGATTTTTGATGGAATTGATTGGAAGTTTAAGTAACTTTCTGATCACAGGTTAACAGAAAATAAATGAAAAGAACAGAATAGTGCAGGAGACTAAAAGCATAATTTTTCCATGTTGTCCTGTGGTACTGAATCCAGCCAATATATATTTTTACTTTTACATATGCTGAAGAATGGCTTACTTTTATTGATTTTTGCCAAGTTCACATCACAGTGCTATTGCATGAGAATAGTTAGGAGTACTGTCAAAAATAAGATGAATACCTGGGACACAAAATTGGAAAGGGAGGTAGAAACGGTGTCACCAGAGAGGGTGGAAATTATTCACCGGATAAATCCACATCAACTTCAGAAAGAAGTCAGAACATTTTTGGGAATGGTTAGCTGCTGTAGAGAGTGGTTACTAAACCTTTCCCTAGTGGCTAAGCCTTTACTGAGGCTGACACACAGGATGTGTCTGATCCACTTCCATTGGACAACAATTGCACAAAAGCATTCCTAGAGGTGAAAGAGAAAAATGTTGCACCACAGTACTAGGAATGAAAGTTTATTTGAAAGAAAATACACCAATTTGCAGTGAGAGGGAGGGCTGTGCTCTCTCATTGCCTATTCAAAAAGATGAATGTTTTCAAGGGTCTGTGATGTATTTCCCAATGACCTTTGACCCTAATTTCACAGAAATATCAGGAAATTAATTGGTTTGTGATTAAACTGAATATGAGTGTCTAAATGTGATGAAAATATGCATAAAGCCAAAATCAGACTTTAAGGATGAACATCTGAGTCAGCCCAACACTGTCCATTTTGTACATGTCCCATATTTGAAAGGTAACAATGACACATTAAAAGCAATACATGCTGTGCTCCTTATGCATTATGTTGTCAAAGCTTCATGGCATTCAGTAGTTACCCCAGCCCAAAATTCGAAATTGACTGCCCTTACCATAACATGCAGTATATCTACTCAATTGGCAGTCACAGTTGTCATGGAAGAGAGAAATGCTAATTAAGTTGCACAAATGTGTGTTCTGATAGTATATACATTCAATAGAATCTTCACAGTTGAATTAAAAGAGGCTCATGTCATGAGTGATGTAATATGTGACGTCATCAGCAGTGCATTGCACGCGCAAGTTATAGTGAGTCCAACTAACTATAACGTGGGAATCTCAATGGTTTTATGCGAGTATAATTTCCAGCTAACTATAACTGGTGTGAAACCTATGGTTTTTTCAGTGAATTTAATAGGTTTTTTAAATGCTAATTCCTAACTATAACTGGTGTGAAAACTATGTTTTTTTCAGTGAATTTCATAGGTTTTTTAAATGCTAATTCCTAACTATATATAGGGCCTCAAACCTATGTTTTTTTCAGTGAATTTCAAAGGTTTTTTAATAGCAAATCTCTATAGCTATGAAATATAATATTTTTTTATAATGAATTTTATATTGTATATTTATCTAATACTATTTATTTAATGTATATTTTTCCCTCTTTAATTATTTTTTTTTGTTTGTGCCCTGGAGCGCTCCCGGTGAGCGTACCGGTGAGCGTCCCGTTTGCGCTATTGCCGCGAACGAAAACATCATCGTGACGTATCGCGTAGCCGCGACGCCTTCCATCATAAGACACGTATCGCGTAGCCGCCAGATGCGTCTTATGATGCACGGCGTAAGCGCACCCGGAAGCGCCCGAGCGTATACGATCGCGCAACGTAAGCGCCCCGACGCGCTTACGCTACGCGCCCCTTTGGTTCAGAATATTTTTTTTTCCAAATTTGAGAAACCCACCCATTCCTCTCACTATTGCTTTGTACTTGGAGAGAACAAGAGGTGTTCTGTGCATTATCTGCTTCTCAAAGTTTCCTGATCTACAGCAATGGCTCCAATGGAGTCATCCAGCAGTGATTCTGATGGTTTTTTGCCTGAGGACCCTCCTCACCACAAAACAAAGGAACACTTCATTTGGAAATTTTTTGACATCCCTGAAGGAAAAAAAAGGTTAATGCTGCTAAGGTAACCTGCAAGATATGTAAATGTAAATGTACAGGAATTTATATAGCGCAAATCACCGAGCGGTTTTTAAGCGCTTGCTTAGGGAACCCGTCCTGGTATTCCCCTGTGAGATAACCCCGGCAGGATATCCGCAAGGTGAAAGCCAGGCATCCCACCGCAAGGGGCCGTTGTGGAGATTAAGCAAGCTATTGTCCAGAGTCGCAGAGTGTGGACCCGTGAATCGAGTAGGCACCGGAGCGAGAATTGTCGAGTCCATGGACATTTTAGGACTCAAGACCCCGCCGAGCCGGGAATTGAACCCTGGTCCCGGGCTGACCTCTGCTTCCAGGTCTGCCTCCTCTAACCAGTGAGCCACACTTCTCCACTTCTAGCACTATTTTATCCAGAGGCAATCCTAATAGGAAATATAGCTTTGGAAATGCCACTTTAATTAGGCATGTCCAGAGAATACACTCAAATAACTATGCCAGGGAGAGTGTCAGGGACCTGGCACGGAATTTACCAAGAGATGGCAGTAGCAACTCCACTGGTGGAGCAACACCTTCAGGAACACCACGTGGAAGAATGGTCCCTAACGTGCAGCCGGTCTTTGCAGGCATAAAATTTCTATGCGTGGACTGTGATGAACTGCTCTGTTATGGGGAGCAGAGCGTTGAACTCATTGCTATGAAGAGACAGGAACACCGCTGCCCTCCCCGTCCCTAATTTTTCACAATTTTTTGCTCTTGTTGAGCAGTTTTGAAATCCCTGTTTTTGTTTTTCCCCTGAAAAAATCCCCAAAAAATATAAAATCGTTATAAAAAAGTATAAAAAAATATAAAACAACAAAAAGAATAAAACAAAAAGTTCTTTTCAGAACTACCTCCAATTTATAAAAAAATGCTAAATTTTTTAAAAAGTCTGTCATTCTTTTTTCTCCAGGGTACGCTCCCCGGGACGCTCCCCGGTGCGCGTACCGGGCGCTCCCCCCGTGAAAATTGAAAAAAAAAATGTTTTGCCCTGCGGGCCCTTTTATGGCCCCCACATCAAACCTAGGGGGTCAGGGGGGGTCTACCCTGCCCCCTTTTGGTCATTTCCCCCTTTGTTTTTGCCACCTCTTGTGTCTCGATCCTACCGAGACACAAGATGGCGGCCGCTCCTGGACTGTTTGGAATGTTGACAGACACCCGAGAGCCAATCAGCTCTCGGCTCGCGTGCTCGCGTAGTGAGCTGGTACGTGCCCCGGTGTGCGTACCGGGGCGCACATATAGAAATATATATATTTTTTTAACCTAAATTACTCAAAATCCACTGGAGCACATATCTTGAGACATAGCAAAGGCACATCGGGCTACCAGTCCCTACAATGTTGCCAAGTTTGGTGGAAATCCATTCAGCCGTTCGGGCTAAAAGTGAGTCCAACCGCCCTATGGAAATTAACATGGGGAAAACACGTTTTAGGACCCCCCTTTTATCTCGGCCCCCGCTTGATGAATCCCCCCCAAACTTTCAGGGAAGGAGCAGAGAATGTTGTGGATTTCCTATGGAAAGTAGATCTTAACTATAACTACCTACTGGCGACCGCCAGTAGGTAATATCAGTTTATAACACCTCTTTTTTATAATGTGTGTGAATTAATAATGCTCCAAACACTACACATGAGACTAAATGCTTTTTTTGCATGAAAAGCTATCTAAAACATTAAAGCATGTTGCTGTTTGAGCCGCTGTATTAACTGTGTGCGTTTTTACCCTAATGCAGTGATTCCCAAACTCTTTCGGCCCGTGGCTCCCTTGACCTATTAGCTTTTAGCCGCGGCTACCCATTATTTTACTTTTTTTTTGGGGGGGGCGGGTGGAGGGAATGTAAGCCCGGCCTCCGGAGTACAAAGGCATAAGTCCCAATCTTTGTACAAGTTGGTGATGGTAAAACAAATCATACAAGCAACATAGAAAAATATAACGAAGCAAGACAGCGATCCCAAACAGCGCTACCAGCTACTGATAGCTTTGGTAATTTTAAACTCACCTGTGAGCTTGTGGTGGTAGCAAGCTTGACGTCCGTCTTTTCAACCAGGTCCGCAGCAGGCAGAGGCTGTTCAGGACTTTTGTCAGAGCGCAAGCAAGACATCTTACAAGCTAAAACTAGAGACTCAACAGGATCTGCAGTTCTGCACCCTGTGTTCGCTTCACCTTAAATACAGCTTGAAAGGCAGGTACCACTGCAACACCCTCCATGAATCTCCACTGGAGTGCCTCTTTCCATGTTTATTTAATTATATGTACGAGCCAGGTAATTGGGACTTGCGTAACTGAGGGATTTTCATACACAAGCAAAAGTGGGACTAATAGCAAGCCCAACTAAATATGACCTGGCTGCTCGTTGCAGGTTGCACCTTCTTTAAAAAGTGTGGGTTACTATATGCAAGAATAATTCGCAATCTATGCGTCCTTAAAGTGCAGAAATGTCAGGAACTCTGACAAAGCAAAAGGCAAATAATTTCTAGTTGCTACAATTTGTTACGGTTGTCAGGAAGCACTGGGAGGCCAAGCATCGAGTGAATTCCTGCTGAGGATATTGTCACACTTAATTCACTTTTAACCACAGACCAGGATGAAATCCAACCTTGTAAATTAATGCTCAAAGCAATGGAGTTTCCAAATACACACATAGCTTTTTTTAGCTAATTATTCTCATGACTCATTCATGAAAAGGAGATTACTAAGAATAGCAGATCTTTTCTCATCAATTGCATACACTGGTAGCTTCAATGAATTCAGTTAATGGGTCAGTTACTTGTTCTATGATTTAAATAGCCTCCCCTGTGCGTGTGTTTATATTTTCTCATTGCTCATAGTTTGTATGAACTGCAGCAATATCTGACAAACAGGAGCGATTCATGTGCTATTCTGTATGTTGCACTGCCATCTAGCGGTACTAGAGGGAATTTAATCAAACTTTAGCAAAACATATTTTAGAAAGCGAGTTTACAAAATTCAATTAAGAGCACAAGGGATATTGAAGCAGAGTGTTGCGGCGCCCCTGGGTACTTCTGGGGGCGCACAAATTGCGAACCACTGCCCTAATGCATAATAATGCTATGTTATACATTGCACATTTTGAATGTTGTACATAAACAATAACAAAAGCTGCTTGAAATCAATAGCTTTTGCTAGGGAAAAATAATACAAGGGTATTAGTATGGAGTTTGGAAAAACATAATGGGATTATTTACATGAAATTAATAATCTTTTTTGTTTGTTTTGATTTTTGGGCCTAAGAAAACATGGCTGCCTGTGAATCCATCAAGGCTGTGACTTGCATTAAAAGAAGAGAGCATGCGCAGATTACACCACCTTGCCTCAAACCACGAAGGAGTCAAGGTCACTGTGAACTGTACATTCTTGTGATTGTGCCAATGTACCAATGTTAGTTAAAGTATCCTTTCAGCCTGCGCTGTGGAAGGAAGGAAGGAAATTAGAATGAAACATTTTCCTAGCAAATTTTGCAAAACATATAACATTTATTATTCATTTACGCTTCTTTTGTTAAAACTGGTATGCTCTAGAATTTAGAATGATTCAGGATAGCGAGAGATCATGCCATCATTGGCTAATCAATCAAGTACAAGCTTTTTAGACTATGAAACATTTTTGTGTAGTCTGCCAAGAATTAGAGTATAAATAATGACCTCTTTGGAGGCGTGGTTGGCTTTCAGCTCATTTAGGCTTCTAGCCACATTTAGCTTTTTGCTCATTTACGCTTCTAGGCTCATTTGGCTTTTAGCTCATTTAGGCTTCTAGGCTCAGTTGGCTTTCAGCTCATTTAGGGTTCTAGGCTCATTTTGCTTGCAGCTCATTTTAGCTTTGGCTTCAGCTCTGCTTCATTCATATGGGTTATGTACAAGAAACGTCGCAGGAGATAGCTGAGAGTGGAGATTGCTTCAGAGGAAAGGGGAGGTTCCCTTGCTCAGGTTTTTCTGAGAGTCCTGGAAAGTCATATTTTTGGCACGGCAGGCCACATTCCTTTAAGGTCTTGTGAAGGGCGGGCTGTTTGCTCTTTTTGACACAGAGATGTAGAGAGCAGCAACAGAAAGAAAGGCTTTTTAGATTTAGATGCTAAAATTCTAAGTTTATGCTTTGACTAATTAATTAGGTCTGAAAAGATGTATTTGTCTTATGCATTTATTTCTCTTTATGGGAGATTTTTGCAAAATATTTAATTATTGATTAGCCTTGCAAGACTATTTTTCTTAGAAACTCATTAAGAGTTTTGACTGACATTTTGCACATTTTCTTTTCTACGTGTGATGCTTATATGCAGACTGTAATATCTTCTGTATTAATGCTAATGTTCCTGTTTTCCAAATTCTGTAACCTGATTGATATTTCACTAATGAATAAAGGGTCAGAGAAAAACTTAACTTTTGACTAGAATATAAAACCCTTTAAAATACTCAACAACTCTCTTTATTGGCTTAAATAATAATTGAATTTTTGACTGTTCATGTTAATTTAAAGTCTCCTCAAGGTAATACACGGTGTCAAGGGCCCAACACCTCTTTCAACGGTAAATATAGGTAACATGAGGGTTGTGCATATCACTGTTGGCGTAGCACAAATGACAAATTGTGTGCACATCACACTTATTACAAAGTCTTGTAACATACCTAAAGTGAGCGTATCACAGTTGATGAGCTTCACATTACAAGATACCACAACATATAACAAACAACATATGTGCATGTCACAGTTGAGGAACTTCACATGAATATGTTTTAGCACAGTGTGAGCATCCAAGATATGTAACATGCAAAATGTGTACGTACCACAGTTGTTACACAAGTTAATGTATTCTACCCCAAATGCTCTCAACAAAACACATCACATGCAAGATACGTGAAAGTCACAGTGAATAAACTCAATAGAATGTATTCTGCTAATAAATATGCATCAAACTAAATATATGGCATGCAGAATATGTGAACAGTTGATGAACTTCACAAAACAAAATGTGCATGCCACATTGGAAAAACACCAGTTTAACCCCTCCCCTGCTGATGACGGAACCGCTCCGTCATCAGCCGCGGTCGCGCTGTGCTGATGACGGAGCGGTTCCGTCATAAGCACAGCGCAACCGACGCTGGTGACGGAGCGGTTCCGTCACCAGCATGCGTCCGCCGCTCTTCCGCCCCGCCCCCTTAGCACTGCGGCGGAATAGCCGACGCAGTGAAGGGGTTAATGTACACTGCCACAAAGCATATGACAAGGTTGTGTCACAGCTGTTAAACTTCACTTGAATGTGTTTTGGTACAGTGTACACAAACTTCACTTGAAATATGGTCTGCAACTGAGCAAAATGGTGGTGGTAAGCGAGGGGCGGGATGCTGCACAGGAACGCGAGTGGCAGAATACACAGTGAAAAATAAGTACAATATCCCTTTAATTGTGCCCTGTGAAAAATAAGGATGGTATCCCTTTAATGCTGCACTGGCAATCAATTAGCAGAATGCTCTGTAAAAACTTAGGGCGATATCCCTTAAAAATAAAGTTGAAAAGTAAACACGTCTTGCCAACACCATCCAGGACGCGTAACCTACCAACCTCTTCAAACCGGGGTGAACTCTTCCAATGGCGTGATACAGTGAGCGCACCTCAAAATGGCGCCAGCGATTGATAGCCAACGAGCTTCAGAATGCTCATGTGGGATCGCGCTCGCCCATGGTCAGACCTGTGGAAGCCTGCCACCTGATTATCTGCTAACACCGCTAAAATCAGCCATATTGTGAACACACCCTAGAGCCCTACAGAATGTGGCATAAATCATCTGAAGCAAGCAATCCCTTTATATTGCAGTGCTGCACACTAGCCTGCTTTCCATTTAAGGTGTACCCCAGTTTTTTTTGTCTTCAAACACTGACGTGGGTTCTAGGGTTGTGATGAATAATTGTCACCAACATTTTATTAGCCTCTCTCAAAAAAAGGTCAGGAAACCGTTGTATGCGGAAAAGGTTTATTCAGTAGCACCACAACCCTTGGCAGAGTCAGGGCAACATGCCCACACACAAAACCCTGATAAGCAACCTCCCCAAACATTCTCTGCAAGAATGCTGATATGCCATATTTGGGGACCGGCTCTTATATTTCCTGAGAGCAAGAGAGGGAAAAAATGCAAAGTGTAAGGAAGGAGGAAGAGCAAGACTTAAAACCTGTCATGAAAATAGAAAGCAGAAACCTGCAAAAGTGAGATGGATCGGCAGGGGTGTCTGGCAGTGGATTAAAGAGGTTAGGACGAATTCAAGACTAGGCAGCCTTGGGTTTCTGTGCCTCCATGTTTAATTGCACTGGCTGCGGACTTCTGAGCAGAGCTTTCGACACCGGCACTCATCATGTTACAACTGAAGCACTGACTATATCCATGTGATCTGCAAGACAGGTCTTAAGCCAACCATGCAGACAGGCCCAGTATTACATTTCTGTGATCTTCATAAATATGTCTTAGTATAACAATTCTGAGGGACTTTGTTAAAATTCCTTGTTCTGTACAGACAGGTCGGAGGTCAAAAAGGCACAATGAAATAGTATTATAATGATTTCATCACATATAAGTCTTAGAACAACTCAGCAGAATGTTACAGTATGACAGCATTGTGATCTGTGCCAACATTTATAGAGTAACACACAAAATGGCACAATATTAAAACTATGAGCTCTTCATGACAGATCTTAGGCCAACAAGGCAGAGTGGTAGAATGTTGAAATTCTGTGATCTGAACAGACATGCCTAAGGACAACGACTCGCAGTCATGTTGTATTAAAACTCTTTGATCTTCACAGACAGGTCTCAGACCAACAAGGCACAGTGGCACAATGGTGACACTATGTGATCCTCACAGACTAGTCTTATGCTGACAAGAAAGAATGATGCAGTATCTTATCCATATGATCTGCAAGTCCAGGTCTTAGGCCAACTGAGAAAGTGTTCAAATGCTGGGTATTTGGAAGGGGCATGTTTTGGGCATCCCATTAAAATACCGAATATATATGGTATGTATTATTGTTTTGGAACCAAACTTCAGTTGCAAAACAGTAATACTTTGCAAGCATTTGAAAAGTGGTGGTAACACATTCTCAAATGGGAAGGTGTACCCTCGGGATGCCTTCCCCTTTGCGAATGTTGGATACATCTTTTTAAGAGCAGGCAGTGGTCCTCAGGACCACTGCGTGCTCGTAACAAATGAAACTTTAACGTTTTTTATTTTTTGTTTTTAAACGCATCCCGTTTTCCCAGGAAAATGGGCTGCATTTAAAATAAAAAGATGGCTTTGTTCAAAAGTAACCACAGACAAGGTGGTCTGCTGACATCAGCAGGCCACAATCCCTGTAAGAGCTACGATTATAATGGGTCGCAATCTGTAACCTGCCTCATTAATATTCATGAGTTATGTAGACTTTCCACTCCACGGGAATAGATATTACAAGGATGTAAGCTTTCTTACATCAGGAATTGCGATTTACTAATTGCAACTCTGGGGGCCATATTAGCAAGAAAGGGCAACACATTATCGCACCTTTTATCGGCAGGAAACTGCCGCTAAAGCGGCGATAATGGGCTTGATAATATGCCCTTGTGACTTCCCATGGAAGCCCAGGTTAACACCAGAACCTGGGCTGCTATGGGAATTCATATTATCAAGCCCATTATCGCCGCTTTAGCGGCAGTTTCCTGCCGATAAAAGCGGCGATAATGTATCCCCCTTTCTTGATAATATGGCCCTAGATTTCTTTACATCTGTCCCTCTGTGTTCTGCAGTTCTTACTTAGGTCAACAAGCCATAGCGGCACAGTGTTATAACTCTGTGATCTTCACAGACAGGTCTGAGGCCAACAAGACAAACAGATAGAGACTGATAACTATAATCTGCAGAGTCGAGTTTTAGGCCAACAAGGTCCAGTGATTCCGATTGTGCTTTTTGTTTCTAACGAAAATTCTCTGAGTGTACATTTACGACCTACCAACTTGGAATCAATCAAAATGCACCCTTGTGGTGATGTACTAATGTCTCATTTACAACCACTGTTGTTCAGGTGTTCAGGTGTACTAACCACAAAATGTGTGATTATGTCTAATGAGGGACTGAAAGGCCCAGGTTTTTGCATGTTACATCGCAAGCAATTCTTGTGCTTATGTTGTGATGAATAGCAAAATGAAAGAACAAAGGCGCACATGTATCAATGTAAAGTTTGCAAGTCCTTAATAGCAGTAGCGGTCGGCAGTAGGTGTTTCTGTAGGGCGGTGACGTGGACAGGGGTAGGGGCAGGGTGGAGGGTAGTAATGTATGGATTACAGAGCTTTACAGGTAAGTAAACATTTAAATAAATAAAACAAATTTCGTTGCACACACTGTATCACCAAATACATTAATAGCGATATTTTGCGAATCACTATTAAGGACTCGCAAACTGCTGTGTAGGTAGGAATCTGCTAATATTTAGCGATTCCTACGCATTCCTTATTTGCGACTCGCAAATTGGGAGTCCCAAATAAGGAATGACTTCCCATTTATCCCTATGGGCCAAGAGGCCCATAGGAATGAATGGGAATAGCATGCACAATTTGCCAGTACCCAATAGGTACTCGCAAATTGTGTATGCAATTTCAGGGCTGCAAGGGTTCCTAAAGGGCACCCTGTTGCACCCATGAAATGTGCAGGTGTGCACATGTGGCGGGCACTTTGAAAAATGCATAAAATTGCATTTTTAAAGGAAATCGCAATTTACCACCAACCTGAAGTTAGTGGTAGTTTGTGATTCCTTTCAGCAAATCGCAATTTGCGATGTCTCCCAGAATAGCATTTAGGGAATCGCAAATTGCGATTCTCTAAATGCTTGCATAAAATAGGGAATCACAAATTTTGCAATTCCTTATTTTGCAGGTGGGTTTCTACTTACCTGCAGTGCACACAGCTGAATTGTGATCGCAAACGTTATTTACCTTGATACATCTGGCCCAAAATTGCGTATATTTCCCAGTGTCAACTCACTTGTAGGCCTTTGAATGTAACTGAAGGCATGGTCTTAGGTGTTTGTATGTGCATAATATGTGTGATCCTCTGTGTGCACATCTGCTTCTGTGCATGCATCTGTAGCTATGCATACGTACACATGTGTATGTATATTCACGTGTGTTACATGTTTATGTCTGCCATTTCCTTTTTTATTACATCAGGAATTTATGAAACATATACAGAGAGATAAACATATTCTAAAATAATAATATTGCAAACTGAAGGCAAAACGACTGATAAACCCAAACCAGCATTTATAGAAATGCGCAAGGAGTCATTTTAGTTGTTTTTTGTATACAGAATGGTACACTGTGAAGAAACAGCCTGCGTGCACAAGAAAGCTGATTTCTAATTTCTGTTGGCAATACAAGTACAAAAACTTTAATTTTAGTGGTTATCCTAGTTTGTATAATATTGTTAAGTTCAGAATCTCAACTTCAGCTTGATCTACACAGGCAGAAGGTGTATGATCGGGGATTGTGGATGTACTGTAGCTCGATGTCTAAACTCTCCTTCTAAAGTGACTGCTTTGAATCAAATTGTATAACGTTTTATAACTTTACAACAGCGATGCTCTTCCCCACTCCATCTTAGCTGCTGGCAGCCTCTTGCAGTCTAAACAGGAGCGAATGAACAAGTAATTTAAGATGTAATATTAGTAGAAATGAAAAAAGGGAATTAATGTATAATTTTGCAAATGTTGGTGTCGACAACATGAATACAACTGATCTGTGAAAAAGCACCACGATCTGTTTCCATCCAATGTTTGTCGACTATGGCACTACTAAATGTCATATCTGACAGTTTTATTGTTCCCCTGTTTTATTAAAGTCATTTGACTGAATTACCACACACACACAGCACATGCTTGCTTTCTACAGATTACTTAAAAACGGAAGTTAAAAGAAGTCCATTGTTTGGCATTTCACTTACCGAGGAGACATAATAAAGAGGAGAGTTTGACCCAAACACTTACTTATAAACAAAATCTGCAGGGACCGAGCCAAGAATGACATTGAAGGGACATAAAAATGCGTTGTATTTCCTCCAATCACCTTCTCCAAATGTTCAGCTGAAGCTGTAAAGCGTCAGATATTTATTCTGGCTCTTAATAATCCTCAGGGGTTTAATTAATCCTGTCAATGAGAGGAACAAGGATGTGATCCTTTGATAATGCACATTCTCTTAAGTCACTGAAACATCTGGAGCCCTCCTGGACCCAGGCTAGCTCATGAGAGTACTCTGCTTGGTGAGTTCCTGCTGGACTCTCCCCTTCTGCTGTACCACTCACATCATCTCAGTGGTTCCTGCTTCTATAATAGAACCGGTTGGATATAGACTTGAGGCAACTATAGAATCCGTAGTCCACACTTGGAAGGTTCACCTAGGTACCCAGACGTGTCAAAGGCATTGTTGATCAGCTCACCCCTTCTGGTCCTCAGCTCACCATTACCCTGAATGACCCCTTGCACAATTTTTTTATTTATTTCAAAGGTTTTATATAGCGCTGCGGACCCAAGAGTATCAGAGCGCTTTACAAGGGAGGTAAACATGATACGATGGAGTGACAAAATGCAGAAAATTCACAAGGGAATAAAATATTGCATTCCGAGTAATTTACTTTTTAATTGACTAAATTCTGAGACCCTTACTAGCCCTGACTACACATCTCAGTCAGACTCCTCGTAAGTGCTCCATACAAAGTCCACACACACACAGAAAGTGCCTCGTGCCTCAGACTCCTTTGTCGCTAACTCTACCTGACTCTCACCTCAGGTACCGAATGCATGCGAAAACTAGGGCCTCCCTCAGCTTTCTAACCTGAATCATGTTCAGAAGGATATACCCCATATTCTACCCTGATGTCAGGCCAAAGTCTCCTGTGCGTACCTATCTCACTCCTGTCTACACAAATTTTGGCCTCACTGGAGCTTCTGGCACGCTCTTCAAATTGAAGCTGAGCCTCAGAGTGTCACACCACCTAAGCATCCTCAGCTAAGGATGGCCAAAGTCAAAGGCATCCCCTTTTTTAGGCCTGTTCAGACCAGGTAGAAAACAAGGGGGCATATTTACTAGAAGATGTCGGAGCACGAAGCTGCACCAAATTTGTCAGCGCCACGCTCCAATATTTTCAAACTGCAGGGATGTTCCGTATTTGCAACAATACAGCACATCCCTTGTGTTTACCCTAGCAAAGGTACTATATTTAGCTGCCTAGCGCCAATGCAAACGCCCTTGCACCATAGTGCACATGTGCCTGCGTTGCTGGGGATGATTGTTTATGTGCAGGAAGGTGTTCCTTCCTGCACCTAAACCATCACTAATGGCGATTTGCTACTTCTATGTATGCTGCAGAATGCACCACACATTGAAGTAGAGAATCGTCATTATTTAATGATTGTTTATGTGCAGGAAGGGACACCATCATCCACATAAACAATTATGATTGGGATTTTGCTCTTTTTATGTGCACTGCAGCACACATAGAAAAAATAAAAACAAGGCGAAATACAAGTATTTCTACCAATTTTGCCATTCTAACGCCTGCTTTTCCACGGAGTTAGTTTTTGGGGCTGCCTCAGATTTACACCTTCTTGTAAATCTGGGGCAGCTTCAAAAGCAATGGGCGTTGGGGTCAAACACACACAACAACACCCATTGCATGCCCCTTTCATGCAAAGTGATGTGTGTAAAGAGGCCTTACTTATAAAGCAGCTTTAAGACACAAAAAGTGGCTTAATGCCACTTTGTAAATATGAAGAAGGGCTTATCACCACCAGACCATCACTAAAAGTGACCTTCTTGTGGCGATATCCCCTTGTAAATATGCCCCACGGTCTTCACCTATTGCTCCAGGTGCTTATCCATCAGCATCTTATGCCACACACACAGCATAGGCCATGCAAACATAACATCTAGCAGCACATCAATAAAGATGCTCCAAAAAACAACATCCTGTCCCTCTTGTACCTCCATTGTGGAAGTAAACACCTCTCAACAAGATGGGCCACTTGACCATCTTCTTTTCCATCCTCTTCCCCACCCCACTCCACTGCATTGAGGTCAAGCGGAAACCACCATATTACCATTTTGCTTGTAAAAGAAAATGCAAAGCCTCACTGTATAATTGAAGACTATAATATATTTATGAAAGCAAAAATATGAAATAAGCACTCAGTAAGACTGAGTCATCTCCCCGAGCTAATAAACTTACAACACTGACCCCTCTAACAATGTATTACTTTTTAAGCATTTTGTACCATAGCTTGTAAAGAAAAAAAAGGACGTGACAGAAACTGAAACTCAGGCAAGTGTGGGGGTCACAACATAGGTGCTGAGTTTCTCATGAAAAGGATAGGGAGGACCTTGAAAAGTTACTGATAACATATATTTCTCAGATGCTCAGCTAGGCATTCTTGCTTACAAGTGCCAATATGAATAGGAGGTTAACTGTGTGGGTATGTTTAAGTATACCCTGGACATGCAAAATAGCTGAGGAGGAACAAAATGGCGTTTTCGGTAAGAGCATCAGCATTTATCACAGAAAAAGGCATAATGAGTTCACATGCAGACACTAAGGGGTCCATTAGGGTGGCGGGCGGATTGCCCCCGCCAGACTGGCGGTAGCCACCGCCAGCCTGGCGGGGGCAATCCGCCCATCATCCGTTCCTGTATTCCCCCTCGCCATATTAGAATGGCGCGGGGACCACGGCGGAGCACAACACCGCTCGCCACTTTTCCGCCCCGGTGGCATTGCGGCCGGGGCGGAAAATGATTAATATGGTGGCGGTGTCAAGTAGACACCCCCAGCCATATTATGATGGGCTGAGGGTGATGCCTTTCCGTGGTGGCGATGCCGCCACGGAAAGGCATGCGGTCTTCACTTTGGTGGCCCCCTGCGGTAAGGCCTGCGGGCCCCCAGAGTGAAGGAGGGGGGTATTGCACATGGGGGGGAATTTGCATTAACAAATCGGCAGGCACCGCACGGTGCCTGCCGCTTTGTTAATGCAAATGCAGAAATGCATTGCTAGCTGAGAGCATCACCCGCCACAATGCTAGAAATGCAGGATGTGCCCGCCCGCCATCCTAATGGACCCCATAGTCTTCCCGGTTGCACCCCTGCAAATGTAACCAACCTGCCAAAAACACCCAGACCACTGCAAATGCCATTGCTCTTCTTGACATCTACAAAACAACACTGAAAAAACACATAGAACTTAACTTTCCACTGAAACCATCTAATGCCAACCACAAAGCACTTGATACGCCCAAGAACTTCCTCACAACAAATACAACATGAGCAGACATAAAATTAACTGGAAATGGGCCAATGATTCTGTAGAATTCACCAAAACACAAAGCACTCAGAACTACACACAGACCAATCATCACCTCAAGCAAAACCACACTTTTACAGAAGTACGATCAATAAAGTAACAGTAAAATGCTAGGAAACTTCAAAGTCATCAAATTCTGTGTACTTCCAAATTCTTCTGGCCCACAACCGAGGGGATACTTGTCAAAACACCTTTCAGAGGGACATTGAGCAAGCAGGGGTTACTGGACCCAACCATGGGGGTTGAGACCTTTCACTTCTGATGTCCTGGGTCCCGACTTATTATGGATACTGAAGAACTGGACCAAGTACCGCTTCTGCACTTGACTCTCAGGGTTAGTGCGGTTTGAGCAGCTCAATGCTCCCTTAGGGGGAGATGTGGATACAGACTGATTCATAATTCAAAATACGCACATCAGAAGCAATAAATCATTGTCCAGCCAAGTACTCACTTTTATTAAATAAAGAGAAATATTTTATTTTCTAATACTTTCCACAAAAGGGAAAAATATGACACCCACAAACAATTGCACAGCCCTCCCTAGAGGTCAAGGGATTTAGTGTCTCTTTGGTGCTTCCCTGTCCCACTCACTTCTCGTGATAGAGATTGTGGTTATTCCCCATTCACTATTGGTAACATCTAGGGTATCTCCTACCAGTAGTCTGAGGTCAAAGAGTACATTACAACTCTAACTTACAGCCAATGGTGTTCCAGCGCTATTGCACTAAATGAGCAGAAAGTTCCCCCGAGGCCTGAAAACTAGTCTTACCCACACCGACAGGTGTGAAGCATTTGGCCCCCATCTGCGGGTGCTTGTAGTGGCTACAGCTAAGTTCAGGTAAGTTAGCAGTCAGAAATTGGGCTCCTGTTTGACTGGGGTGGGAGGCCTGGTGAAGCAGCAAACACAATCCTTGTCAGGATAAGGCACAAGAAAACCCCAAATTAACCTGTGCTCACCCTCTCTTAGATTGGCATAGAGCAGACAGACTTAACTGGAAGGCAATGTGTAAAGTAGTCGAAGCAGTGCATCGGTTCTGATATGAGGCAAGGCTGAGGAGCGAGGTCCAAGTGTCTCTATCGAGGATCCCCTCAATGGAGCTTGTGATGTGAAGTTCGGACATGTAGGATGAAGCATGCAGCTGAGTCGATGTGTCAATTCCTAGGAGCTACAAGGCTGCGATACAGAAGCCGGTTTCATCATCGAGCTGCCATTGACAAGGCATGTGAGGACGCCATTGGTGATGCATCAGTTCCATAGATGCAATGTTGATGCGGACCTTCTGTGCCGTGCCCAATCCTTGCAACAACAGTGATGCGTCGGGTCTGCTCGAGCGCGCTCAGCTCTGACAAGGAGATGCTTTAGTTTGGCTCGCAGATGTGCTGCTCAGCAGAGGCGATGCCTTGGTTCTGCTGGTAAGCGCCTAGGGCCCATTTCCAAGGGTCCCGGACTGGAGTGGCACCACTTGGCAGGGTAGACTCCTAGATGGTAGAATGTAGGTGCTGTTTCAAGGTTGTTTATAGCCTGTTATTTCCTTGAGGATTCTGATCAGGATGGCAGTCAAGCAGCCCTTGGAGTCTTTTTGGGTTCAAGAGATGGTTCAGTCCTTCTCAACCAGGGAAGAGGCCAAGAGGCAGCAGGTCAGCACAGCAAAACAGGAGTCAAGTACAGTAGCCAAACTTTCAGCAGCACGTCAGTCCTTCTTCCTGGCAGAGTACTCACAGGTCCAAGCGTGTACTGAAGGGGTGGTGTCTGACATTTAGTATTTATACTCAGTGGTGCCTTTGAAGTGGAGGAGACTTCAAAGAAATGATTTGAAGTGCACATATGTTCTATCTTTCTGTCCTGGCTCCAGACTCACTACAGGGGGTATGCAGCCCTTTGTGTGGACAGGACACAGCCAAATCAGGTGTAAGTGAGGCTGTGCCCAGCTCCTCCTTTCCATGCTGTCAGGATCGCCCATCAAATCACACCTATGATTCCATTGTGTGTGGTTGTAGGAGGAATACACAAGCCTAACTGTTAACTACACCCAGACATGTGATCAGAGACAGGCTACAGGCACCAAATGGCTAAGGCAAGAAAATGCCCATTTTCTAAAAGTTTTGAAAAGAAGAGAAGTTTGCCTACAAGGGATTTTGTTTATCAAATACTTTTCAGAGATATTCTCTCAGCGATATTTCTTGAGGTTACACCCTGATCAGTGGTGAACCACAAATTCAATCAAAAGCAGTCAATGTACACATTTTAGGAAAATAACTGATATTAAATGACAATTTCAAAAGTGACACAAGGGGCGAAAATATACTTCAAGATAATCATATATTTAAAATACGGTCAAAATTTTGGTCAGGGAAAAAGATAAAAACCAACCAAAGAAAGCTTGAAAGATGACGTTAGTTAACCTATACAACAACTATGTTGACATCTTTTCAGGAATTCAAAACAATCAATGTATGAGGAAAAAGATGCTGTTGTCGACGTTTCGGTCTGTGATGGCGATGAGACCGTCAGACCATCTTCAGGACGAATAGTTGACAAAAAGTTTTTTCTTATTCCTGTGACTTGAATCAGACAGGTATATCATTTCTGAATTCGAACGAAACTCAAACAACTGAAAATGACGTAGATGTTTCACCAAATTGCATCACGTCAATGAGCCAGGTCGTCAGAGTTTTAATCTTGTAAGGCTCTGTCGATGGTTCTAGTTGTAATACTGACGACAATATCGACTCGCCGTTGGATCCGGCCTAGAAAAATCTACTTTGTATGTAGTCTTTGTTTTCTTCAGTATGGCAGAGTTGCAGTTCAGCATTGAGGGTAACGCGACTGCCATACCGAAGAAAACAAAGACTATATGCAAAGTAGATTTTTCATGGCCGGATCCAACGGCGAGTCGATATTGTCGTTAATATTACAACTAGAACCGTCGACAGAGCCTGATAAACAAAATCCCTTGTAGGCAAACTTTTCTTCTTTTCAAAACTTTACCGCCCAAGCCTCCAAGGGTTTATTGGGTTCCCACTCCTTTTTTAAATCATTTTCTAAAAGTGGCATTTTCAGAATTAAACCAGTTATGTTTTCCCATTTGTAAATGACACTTATTAAAATGTAGTACGTTAATCCCAAAGTTATCCTAAGGGAGATATAAGCCTTGCAGGAGTGAAAAATGTTTTTCACTACCAGGATATGTACAACTTAAAAGTACGTGTCCTTCTTTTAAACTACTGTCTAGTGCCTACCCTGGGGGTGACTTATATGCATTTAAAAGGAAGGTTTAGGCCTGGCAAGCGGTTTAACATGCCAGGTTGAGATGGCAGTTTTTAAATCTGCACACGCAGGCTCTGCAAAGGCAGGCCAGAGACATGATTAGAGGGTGACTGAAGTGTGTAGCACAATAAGTGCGATCAGGACCACTAGTCGTTTTTAATTTAAAAACCCTGGGCACAGGTAGTGAATATTACTAGGGCCCTATAAGTAAATATATTATATGACAGTTGTGGATAAGTCAATGTTATCATCTTTTAGGGAAGAAAACAAACAATTTAGCACTGAAAAGCAGTGGTAAAGTGTGCAGAATCGTAAGGCCAGCAAAAACAAAGTTAGCAAAAGCAGGAGGTCTGAAGGGGAAACCAGGTCCACCATCAGCCATACGTGGCCCAGGCAGTTGCAGTCAGTGGGTGCAGATTCTCTCACTAGCGTTGGCCCTCTTGATGCAATCAAAGGCGTTCAGCAGCTCCTTCTGCCGGGTATGTGTTTCTTTGGCTCCCAATAGGGGGTGACTAAGAAAATCCTATCTCTCATCTGGGTGAAGGTGCTTAGGTGCTCCCACGATGTCCTCACCTCTCTGCTGAGGAGGGGGGAACAAGTTGCAGTCTTTGGTGCTCCGTGTAACACCCTCCGACTTACGGGGTCACTATTCACAGGCTGTGGAATGTTTTACAGGGAAGTTCTCCAGAGCAGTCCCTCCGGGCATAGGGATTCACTGCTACCACCCAAGGCTTTGGCCCTTACCGCACAGCAGTCTTTTTCATGGTGGCCACTCCTGGCATGCAGGATTGCAGGGAACGCTACCGCACAATATTTCTGCCCTTACCTCACGCCAGTATGTTCTACAGCGGCCCCACCTGGCATACAGTGTCGCCGCCTGACTACTATACATGGGCTACAGCCTGATCGGCAAAGCACAACACTCAGCTAATTTCATGGCAGCCCTCTCCTGCCATACGGGGGCGCTGACTCTTTTCTGCACACGTGCAATGACTCAATTGTGCAGAAGATGTCACATCAGACCTTGCACCAGGCATCCACTAGACAGGGCACACTCCATTCTACCTCACAGGGCACACTGGTCTTGACAAGGATGAAGGCGCTGGGGCTCCAGGCTCCAGGGCAGGTGGTCTTGTATTTCCTAGGTGATGTCCCCTAACCCTACAGGGAGACTATCTGGCCTTGGCCCCCAATCATGGTCACATGCAAAAGTCTTTCAGAGCTTACTCTCCTCAACACAGCCCTGGCTGCTTGGCAGAGGAACATTTTTTGGGTCTCAACCTCCCCTTT
Organism: Lissotriton helveticus; assembly: GCF_964261635.1. Classification (NCBI taxonomy): domain Eukaryota; kingdom Metazoa; phylum Chordata; class Amphibia; order Caudata; family Salamandridae; genus Lissotriton; species Lissotriton helveticus. The sequence goes on from NC_136069.1 coordinate 1,618,304,515, forward strand.
TTATAGTCAATGTTCAGACATCAAATATGTTGAATTTCACGGTTACCGACCGGTATTTAGGCATTTGTGATGTAGGGAAGGATTCGATATTAAGGAATCTGTAAATACCGATTCCTAATTAACCTTGCATTTAAGAAATCGATAATACCGATTCCTTAAATGCAATGTAGGAATCACTTTTAAGAGTGCTTTTGGGCCTTAGGAATTCGTTAATTACCACCAACTTCAAGTTGGTAGTAATTACCGAATTCTTTTAAAAAAGCACATTTTTGCTTTTTTAAAAGTGCCATGTGGCACACATTGGGCATGTATGTGCGCCACATGTGCACACATGCACATTTCAGGGGTGCAACAGGGTGTCCTTTGGACTCCCTGGCACCCTTGAAATACCTCCTGGTTCTACCGATTCGATAATACCGAATCGGTAATACCGAATGTCTTCACATTCATTCCTATGGGCCTCCAAGCCCATAGGAATAAATGGGTATTCCTCATTACCAAATCGGCATTACCGATTCAGTAATAAGGAATATTAACGATTCAGTATTTTTTTCCGAATATTTACCTACATCACAAATACCGAATTCTTAATACCGAATCGGTAAAATTCGGTATTAAGAATTTGGTATTTGGCAGTTACCTACATATGGCCCTAAGTCTTTTAAGTTTTATGTTGGGGTTCTGCTTCTTTAAAAGTGCCTACTCCTCTTTCTCTTGTAAAGCAGTCTGTCACCACAGGAGTGCCCCCAAAGCTAATAGTCCCTCAACACAGGCCATGGAAGTGATTAGAATTCACACCACGCCCAGTGATATATGCTTCAAAAGCTTAGTCCAGGGTCCACAGCCCCGCTCTCTATGATACTCCCTTAAGCCCAATCTCCTTCTTGAGCAGTGACCAGGCCCCTTCCTTGTGACCTCGCATTGAATCAAAGATTCCCCTTTGAAGTGTAGTGGAGAGGCCTGGTCCTCCCCTCCCCAGTATGTGTGTGCCCCTCCAACTTATCGCTTACAGGGATGCAGAAATATAAAAATCTATCTGGGGGATCTCTCTACCCCCTCTCCATGTTTCGCCATGCAGGCCTGGGTCTCCAACAATGGAACCATGAGCTCTCCATGTATTGTACCATTTACAGGCACACAAACACCCAGTGCATTTATGCAGCAAACACACACTGCACATTACTGTATCGTCAATCTACTAAACCACTCAAAGGTACACATACAGCCAGCAGTTGTATTTAACAAGCACACCCTGCCCAGCATTGTATCCTTTATGTACTGTACCACTCATAGGCACAAAAACATCCAGCATATGCATTTAACATGCACGCACTGCATCATTCATGTATTGTTCTACTCACAGGTACACCTACACCCTGTACATGCACTTATCATGCATGCACTATATCCTTAATGTATTGTAACACTCACAGGTATACACATCCAGCACATACACATATAATGCACGCACTGCAGAGCACTATACCCTTTAGACACTGTACCACTTATAGGTACATGTACCTCCAGTACATGCATTCACCATACATGCACTGCTCAGTATTGCATCATCCCTGTATTGTACCCTTCCCAAGGACACAAACTCAGCACAGATACTGTGTAGTACTTCACACCAAACCAATGTAGGCCAAGGGTGAGTTAAATGTGGAGCAGCAAAACTTTAAAAGTCGCTGAGACTGTAGACCTTGTTCCAGTGACACAGGTTAACAAGCATTGGCAAAGCCAGTAGGTTTTGCCTATGAGAAATATATTGGTTTTGTCAAAGTTTTTTAAACCTGTTGAGCAGAAAAGCAAGGAAATATGGTGGAGGTGGGGGGATTCAAACAGCAGACATTGGGAGGAGGGCGAGGGTAGGAGGAGCAAACAATGAACAGCAGAAGGAGGGCATGGGGTGGTGGGGTGCAACACGAGTGTGCAGAGGGAGAGTGGGGAGAGAGCAGTAACAGCGGACAGTGGAAGGAGGATGGGGGTGTGGAGACTGTATAGCACCATGCAGTCTTATAGAGTACATGGCAAAATGTTTTTTTTATATACCTGGTGATTGGAAGAACATTGGCCACAAACAGAAAGCTGTGCTAGGTCTATGCTCCACAGTGGGAATAGAAGCCACAGGAAGAATGCAGGAGGAAGTGAGCAGCTGGCAGCAGGCAGGCAGGAAGCAGGTGGTTTGACCAGTAAGAAGCAAGGAAACTGGAGTGACATGGAAGCCAACCAATGGTAAGTATTCGTAAGTAATAGACGGGCTCTAAGCCTGTGTTTAAGCTTTTTTTTTTTACAATGACATTCACTGGCAACGCATGAGCACTGTTGGCAAGACCGAAAAACTGGCCACACGGACCATAAGGCAGACCTCCACACATCAAACAAAACAGCCCATACTGCAGCCTGCTGGACCAGTCCTTCAGGCACTCTCAGACTGCCCTCTAGGTAGGTTCGACAGTGTCTCACAGACCTAAGTCTCTTTTGGACACAAACTGCATGAACAGATGTGTGCTATTGGGTCAATCTGTCCATGCATTCTGCGGGGATGGAAGACTATGAATGCAATAATTTCCCCCCTCACCTACTGAGACTATTGTGCGTTGTTGGTCCGTACTGACCCATCATCTGTGGGGAAAGAAGTGCAAGTAGGTCACAATCTGTCCCTGCTGCTACAGGGATAGTAGTGCAGTGGGGAAAGAGAGGATGCACCATTATGTCCATAGCTGCTTCCTTTGGAAATGAGGAACCAGGTTCGAGTCTCTGTTTCAGCTCAACAGCCTGTGATTCTGGGGAAATCACTTTCTCTCCCCGTGTTTACAAAATTAATGTGTCCTTGTGTAATGTATCAGGTGCTAATGTAAAGTGCTCCAATAGCTGTATATGGAGATCGCGCTATATAGAAAAAGTGCATTATGGGTCTATTCTGTTCCAGAATCTGCAGGTCAGTAGCCTCAGCCATAATTACATTTTTCAGCTTCTCACTCCCACCAACTATGTTTAATTTGTATTCCTGCAAACACAAGAAGATGATGGACCGAGCACTGAAGATTTTCAGTCACTCACCCCCAGTCACAGATCTGGGTTGGAACCATCATCGTTCTTTAGCTCACTTCACCACCCTAGTTCAGACCCAAACATATGCAATTCAGTCTTGACCCTATTGCTTATGCAAACAGTCGAAGCCCGTTCTGCCAAGCCTGGTCTTCCCTGGACCAGAAACAAGCATCCTAGGACCGGTTTCGGGGCAACATCCCTCATCCACCAGGCTAGCTTTAATCTATTGCCAAAGTGAGCAAGGGACCCTCATATGTGTATGTGCTGGAGGTGTATACCTGTGAGTGTTACAATACATTAAGGATACAGTGCATGCATGATAAGTGCATGTACAGGGTGTAGGTGAACCTGTGAGTAGAACAATACATGAATGATGCAGTGCGTGCATGTTAAAAGCATATGCTGGATTTTTGTGTGCCTATGAGTGGTACAATACATAAAGGATACAATGCTGGGCAGGGTGTGCTTGTTAAATACAACTGCTGGCTGTATGTGTACCTTTGAGTGGTACAGTAGATTGAGGATACAGTAATGTGCAGTGTGTGTTTGCTGCATACATGCACTGGGTGTTTGTGTGCCTGTAAATGGTACAATACATGGAGAGCTCATGGTTCCATTGTTGGAGACCCAGGCCTGCATGGTGAAACGTGGAGAGGGGGTAGAGAGATCCCCCAGATAGATTTTTATATTTCTGAATCCCTGTAAGCGATAAGTTGGAGGGGCACACACATACTGGGGAGGGGAGGACCAGGCTTCTCCACTACACTTCAAAGGGAATCTTTGATTCAATGAGAGGTCACAAGGAAGGGGCCTGGTCACACCTCAAGAAGGAGATTGGGCTTAAGGGAGTATCATAGAGAGCGGGGCTGTGGAACCTGGACTAAGCTTTTGAAGCATATATCACTGGGCGTGGTGTGAATTCTAATCACTTCCATGGCCTGTGTTGAGGGACTATTAGCTTTGGGGGCACTCCTGTGGTCACAGACTGCTTTACAAGAGAAAGAGGAGTAGGCACTTTAAAAGAAGCAGTGTTTTTTTTTGTTTAGCTCAAGAAGCACATCAATGACACAGTGTGGTGAAAGTATAATGGTGCCCCGCAAAATGAAAGGGCAGGTCAGCAATGTCCAAGACATGGCTTACGTAAACCTACTTGGATTTTAGATTTGGATTCAGAGTTACAAACATCCAGAATGAGTCAGTATTTCTAGCGAGATCTGCATACACTCACAAACCCAATGGAAATCAAGGGTACATCTTCAGTGTCAGCCCTCCAGAGAGCTGCTGTGCTGCTCTTTCTTCTGGTAATACTTCCAAATTAGCTTGTTACGCTTATGTAATCATGGCCATACGGTTAGTGCTGAGTGTCCGAGATGATAAGAATCTGTGTGAGGAGCAGCATGGGATATCAGGCTTCTATGCCTTGTTATGAGGTCCATTAGGGGAGGCTAAACCTAAAAACAAAGAAATTTAAAAAATGCAGATGAAAGTGAGTACTTTGGCCATGTGCCACTCATAAGAAAAAGACAAAAATAACATTACTCTAACCTTTGATTTTTTTACAGAATTACCAAGGATTTTAAATGGTTATTTCCTAACTGTAACCAGTAACGTTTGACAGTGAGTGTGTGAGTGAGTGCATGAGTGTCTCAGTAGGTCTTTGTGTGGGTGTAAGAGTGTCTGAGTGAGTCTGTCAGTGGGTGTGTGTAGGTGCATGAGTGGGTGAGTCAGTCTGTGAGTGAGTATATGAGTCTGTGAGTGGTTCTGGGAATGAGTGCATGAGTCTGTGAGTGAGTCTTTGAGTGAGTTCGTGAGTATTTAAGTAGGTCTGGGAGTGGCTGCATATGGGTCTCACTGGGTGGATCTGTGAGTTGGTGTCTGAGTCTGAGTGGGTCTGTGAGTGGGTGCATGAGTGTGTGAGTCAGTCTGTGAGTAGGTCTGTGAATGACTACATACGTCTCTGGTGGTTCTGTGAGAGAGTGCACAAGTCTCTGAGTGAGTCTGTGAGTGAGTGCTTGAGTCTCTGATTGGGTCTGTGAGTAGATGCATGAGTGATTGAGTGGCTCTGTGAGTGGATGTATGAGTCTCTGAATGGGTCCATGACTGGGTGTGTGAGTCTCTGAGTGGGCTTGTGAGTCTCTGAGTTACTCTTTGAGTGGGCGCATGAGTGCCTGAGTGGGTTACACGCTGAGCTGTGAAGTGTGTGATTTTTAAAGGGGTATAATACAGGCCCCTGTGCTGAAGGGGCTGCAGTAATAATCCTAAATATTTTCCACTGCTCCAACCAGGGTTCTTTTCTGTGGTTCTCTGGTTACAGACACCGACCTCTGCAGTGTATTAACTAATAGAGGTTTCATAAAGTACTATAGTGCATTTCCTATTGATTAACTTGACTTGCAGTTATTTTATAATCTAAAGTGGAGGCCATGTGGCCCTCATCCCAGGGTAAACTTTGCTCCCGGGACCCCATGCCCCAGGGCCCGAGCATGAACAAAAGGGGGTAGAGGGCCACGTGATCCCACTCCCCTGGCCGCTCCCCATCCCCCGAACCCACCATGTGTCTCTGGGTGCCCAGGTCACAGTCAGGTCACCCAGTGTGCACAATGGAGACCACCTCCTGTGAGTGCCAGCATTGCTGCTACACTGAGGGAGCTGCTGTAAAGCCAGCTCCCTAATGCAGGAATAATCATTTCATCTCTGTCCCTGCCCACATGTCACTGGCAGAGAAAGAGATGAAACCCCGATTTAGAGCGCAGGAGCACTTTGACAGCTCTGCCAGCTTGAACTGTAGTGTTTACTTTTGCTTGACAAGAGCTGCCTAAGCTTCTGACAAGCAAAAGCAAACAGCTATGTGCCAGGGGTGGTACCCAGGCAGATAGCAGGAGCCGGCCCTGCGGCATGACAGTCCATAGGGTCATTAATGACTCCAAGAGGGGGGCTGCGTAGCCCCCTCCTTTACTTCTCCGCGCCGGCCCTGGGGAGGTTGTGGTCCCTTGGGCCCGGTGTGGCCAGGGAGACGGGGAGCACCGCCACTCTCCCATTCCTTCCCAAAAATATTTGGTCCCAGGGAGGAGGTGGTTCACGGGTCCCCAGGGGATTCATGGGCCCCCCATTTTGTGTTATTTAGCCTCAGGGAGGTGACGATTTTCGGGGCTATGGGGAGTTTGCGAGGCCCTTCTAACAATGTTTGATTGTTTTGTTTGAGTTGGTGGTTCCTGGGGCTTATAGAGCCTGAGGAGGTGGGCACTGTGCACCCCTCTCCTTTTCTTTAAATAAAGAACTGCGGAGGTAATGGTCCCCGGGGCTCAATGGACCCTACGCTCCCCCATCATTTTTAGGAAAAATGCCCCAGGACTTGGCCCATGGGTACACAATTCAAAACAATGTTTCATTTCAATGCTTTTTTGCCCGGGTGTGGGCTCTCTAGGACCTCATGACCAGAGCTTAGGGGTAGGGTATTCCTACCATGCCCCCTTATTTATTTTTTGTGGGACTCAGCTGACGGCTGCCCACACTTGCTGGTTGAAGTGGTGGCAATCAATCAGATTTCAACACAGGTATTATCGAATCCTCTGTAGAGACGTGTCCCTATACTTGCAACATTGCATTTATGTCAAAAACTACTGAACAGATTTTCACCAAATAACAGGAAGGGTTCTTTCTGGATCAAATGCTACCTTTCTGTCAAATTTGATGCAATTCCGTCCTGCGGTTCAGGCTGTAGTCGAGTCTAAAATCTCTATTGAAATTACCATTGGAATACACTTTTTTTGACCCCCCATTTTTCTTGACCCCTGCTGAAGTGATCACTCCAAAACTTTCCATGTGTAACAAGAATCACTGGGGCACTTTTGGGGGGAAACGTTTGTGTAGATTTGTCAAACTGACCAAGGATATAGACAAGTCAAAATACGCATTTCCTACGGAAACATAGTCCTAACTATAACTACTTACTGGTGACTGCCAGTAGGTAATAGGTATGGGGGTGGGCGCATGTGCAGTTTTTATGAAGAAGTTGTGATGAAGGAGGAAGAGGGAGCCAAACACAGCCTCTGGGATTGCCAACTCCCCAGGGCATATATAATGTGGGGTCTCGCAGACCCTCCCTGCCCCAAAGACCCCCACCTTCCCGCGGCTTTTTTATTTGACATGGTGGCCTTACAAACCCACCTGGGCCCCAGGGACCACCACTTCCCCAAGGACAAACTTCTTTTTAAGAAATGCGACAGGGGTCCGTGGCCTTCTTCCTGGGCCATTCTTGGCCCTGCGCACCACCAACTCCCCTTGGCAGGCCCTTAATCCAGGAATGTGGGGGTGCCGCATGGCCCCCCTCCCGGAGCACAACATGGCCAGAAACTGCTCCTGCTATGTCCCAGGGTGCCCACCCTCAGAACTTCCACCTCAAAAACACCAACAACAGCAACTCAACCACCCTGCTTGACAACCTCGCCGACCTCGGATTCAAACAGCTCATCATGACTTCCACCCACTCCGCTGGATACACGCTCGACCCCATCTTCTCTGCCAGCAACCACGTCACCTTCAGCCACACCACCGAGCTCCACTGGACTGACCACTGCTGCATCTACTTCACCTTCGAGAAGCCCACCATGCACCACCACACACAACAGGCCCCTGCCGCAGCTGTAGCAAAGTCACCGAAGACCAGCTAAACACCACCCTCGTCCGAAACCCACCAACTGTCACAACCAACACTGACACTGCCGCCTGCAACCTCAGGCAATGGATCGACGACTGCGCCAACACTCTTGTCCTGATCAAGAAACCCTCTAACAGACGCACTGACAGAAAGGCCACCTGGTTCACAACCTACCTCCAGGCATCCAAGCAGAGCTGCCGTAGGCTCGAGAAGAAGTGGCACCAGGAACAGACACCGGACAGCAATGCAGTCTATAAGAGCGCCATCTGCAGACACCACAAATTCATTCAAACCACCAGAAGGACCTCCTTCAAAGAATGCATCGACAACAATGCACACAACAGCAAAGAGCTCTTCAACATCATGAAGGAACTCTCCAACCCCACCTCAAACTCCAATGGCATCCTGCCACGGCAAGACCTCTGCGACTCTCTAGCCACCTTCTTCCACAAGATCGCAGATATCCATGACAGCTTCAACAACCAGGCCCCCCGACAGATACCGCCATCTCAGACTCACCGACCCCCCAGCCACTCCAATCCCCTGCTTTCCTGGACCCACATCAATGACGACGACACCATCAAAATCATGGACACCATCCACTTCGGCTCACCATCAGACCCCTGCTCGCACCACATCTTCAACAAAGCAAGCCTCCCCATCGCACCCCATCTCTGCAATATCATAAACAACTCCTTTGAGACCGCCACCTTCTCGGAGAGTTGGAAGCACGCCGAGATCCACGCCTTACTCAAGAAACCCAAGGACCTCAAGAACTTCCGGCCCATCTCCCTACTCCCGTTCCGGGCGAAAGTAATTGAGAAGATTGCCAACAGGCAACTGACCTCCTTCCTCGAAGATAACAACATCCTGGAGTCATCCCAATCTGGATTCTGCAGCAACCACAGCACCGAAACAGCCCTCATCGCCGCCACCAATGACATCAGTGCCCTGCTGGACAACGGAGAAACCGTGGCCCTCATCCTTCCAGACCTTTCAGCTGCCTTCGACACCGTCTGCCACCAAATCCTACGCACACACCTCCACAACGCAGGGATCCATGACAAAGCCCTGGACTGGACCACCTCCTTCCTCACTGGCAGAACCCAGAATGTCCGTCTCCCTCCATTCCAAGATCACCTACGGCGTACCCCAAGGATCGTCCCTCAGTCCGACACTCTTCAATGTCTACATGGCACCGCTCGCTAAGATCGTCCAATCGCATGACCTCAACATCATCTCACATGCTGACGACACCCAGCGGATCCTCTCCCTCACCAAGGCCCCAACCACTGCCAAAACCAACCTCCATGAAATTATGAAGGCCATCGCCGAATGGATGAAGAACAGCTGCCTGAAACTGAACTCGGACAAGACGGAGGTCCTCATCATCGGTTCCACCCCCTCCCCCTGGGACGACTCATGGTGGCCGGCTGCACCGATGCCCACTGACCACGCACGCAACCTGGGGGTCATCCTGGACTCATCGCTGTCAATGACCCAGCAAGTCAATGCCGTCTCCTCCTCCTGCTTCAACTCCCTCTGCATGCTCTGCAAGATCTACAGATGGATCCTCACAGGAACCAGAAAGATGGTTACCTAGGCCCTCATCAGCAGCAGGCTGGACTATGGCAACGCCCTCTACATGGGACCCTCAGCCAAACTCCAGAAACGACTACAACGCATACAGAAACCCTCTGCACTCCTCAAGCTCGTCATCTTCTGCCACAGCCACCTCATAGCCCACCTGAAAGGCCTGCACTGGCTCCCCGTCAACAAGAGGATAACCTTCAAGCTCCTCACCCACGCTCACAAAGCACTCCACAACTCCGGACCAGCGTACCTCAATGAGGGACTCACCTTTTAAACCCCGAACTGCCAGCTTCGCTCTGCTGACCTCACCCTTGCTTCCATCCCCCGCATCCCACCTCACCGCCAAGACTTGGAACACCCTCCCCTTCCACCTACGACATACCCAGGACCTGCTGACCTTCAGGAGACTTCTCAAGACCTGGCTGTTCGAGCAGTAGCAGCAACCCCCACCCCCAGCACCTTGAGACCCTCACGGGTGAGTAGTGCGCTCTACAAATAGATTGATTGATTGATTGATTGATTGACATAGCTGTTTGCTGTGGCTTGTTGGGAGCTCCACCACTCCCGCCAAGCCATAGCAAACTGTGCTCGCTTTCACCAAGCGAGAGCAATGAAAATGCTCTGGTGTGCTGAAAGCGAACACAATTGCTTTGATAGAGAGGGAGTTGCATGTTAGAAGCTCCCTCTCTGTCAAAGCAATGCCGGCTTCCATAGGAGGCGGGAGCCGGCAGGGACCGGGGGGGCCTTGAGACTCCCCTGTGGTCCAAGTGGTGAGTAGGTGCCCAGGAGGCACCAACTTTGAATGTCCAGGCCCCAAGGTATGAGGACCCTGGGGTCCAATTTGGACCAGTGAGGTGGGGCACGCAGCCCCCCTTCCCTATCTGTAAATGGCTGAGCCCCAAGGAATGGGGTCTCCGGGACCAAAATCAGACTGGGGAGAGGGGGCCACAGAGCCCTCTTCCCTAGCATTAATGTAAATGTTTTTTAAAAAGACCAGGTCCCAGGGGAAGGGGTCCTCAGAGCTAAAATCAGCCTGGGGAGGGGCGATTTGGAGACCCCCTCCCCTGTTTTAAAATAAATACTTGGCCCCCATCCCCATTCAAAATATCCTGGCTCCGGGGGATGGAGTCCACTGGGCCGAAATCATCCCCAGGGAAGGGGGGCCACACATCCTCCCTCCTGTTTTAGAAAAAAACCTGACTGGCACACTGAAGGCCAGTCCCCTTTCTCCACCACTATGCAAACGGGCCTTGTGGTGCACTGCTGGTTGAGGGATGAAGTCACCTTGGCTCCAGAGGGTCCGTGGGGGCCAACAAGCTCTCCTCTTATCTCCAGTAAGTCCCACACAGTGGGATTTTTGAGAGGTCTTTGGAGGCCACGCCCACTTTCTCCATCACTCTGTAAACACTCCTCCTGGTGCACTGCTGGTAGAGGGATGGAGTCGCCTTGGCTCCAAAGGGTTCTTGGGGGACAACTAGCCCTCCTATTACCTGAAATAAGCCCACAGAAAGAGATTGTTGAGAGGACTTCAGAGGCCAAGTCCCTTTTCTCCATCACTCTGCAAACGTGCGTCCTGGTGCACTGCTGGTTGGCGGATGACGTCCCCTTGACTCTAGAGTGTCCTTGGGGGCCAACAAGCCCTCCTGGTACCTCCAGAAAGTCCCACAGAGTGAAATTCCTGAAAGGTCTTAGAAGGCCATTGCCCCTTTCTCCACAACTCTGCAAACGCTCCTTCTGGCATCTTGCTGGTTGGGGGATGAAGTCCTCTCGAATGCTGAGGGTTCTTGGGGTCCAGAAACCCCCCTCTTACCTCCAGTTACTCCGACACAGCAGAATTCCTGAGAGCTGGTTGGAGGCCGCCCCCTTTCTCTATCACTCTGCAAAGGTGACTACTAGTTAAAAAACCTTGGAAATTCACTTAAGAACCAAGGGTTACAGGGACATTATAGTTCCGAAATAGAATACGAAAACCCTTAGAAATTCACTGTAAAACCAAAGTTTCCAGGGACATTATAGTTAGGCTCAGGTTTCACTCGTATGAAACCAGTGAATGAGTTTTTTTTTAATTAGTTTCAATAATTAACAATTGTTACAATTAAAATAAAATAATACCAATAAGCAACAACAACAAGAAAATAAAACAATTAAAATTGGTTATTGAATCCACAATATTTAACTTTTGTCAATGTGCCCTTGGATTTCGCTTAGGAGTGCTTGGAGTTGTCATGCAAATTATGCTAGCCTTGCCAGTTCCATTGGGATCTCCAAATTAAAAAGAAGTTCCTTTGATTTTGAGCAAGTGTGAGTGTCGAACTTTAAAAAGAGTGGATTTATTAAGGTGCAAAGTGCATACTAACCCTTGGTGTAGTGTGCGTATTCCTGAGAGCTGGTTGGAGGCCACCCCCTTTCTCTACCACTCTGCAAAGGTGACTACTAGTTAAAAAACCTTGGAAATTCACTTAAGTACCAAGGGTTACAGGGACATTATAGTTACTAAATAGAATACGAAAACCCTTAGAAATTCACTGTAAAACCAAAGTTTCCAGGGACATTATAGTTAGGCTCAGGTTTCACTCGTATGAAACCAGTGAATGAGTTTTTTTTTAATTAGTTGCAATAATTAACAATTGTTACAATTAAAATAAAATAATACCAATAAGCAACAACAACAAGAAAATAAAACAATTAAAATTGGTTATTGTATCCACAATATTTAACTTTTGTCAATGTGCCCTTGGATTTCGCTTAGGAGTGCTTGGAGTTGTCATGCAAATTATGCTAGCCTTGCCAGTTCCATTGGGATCTCCAAATTAAAAAGAAGTTCCTTTGATTTTGAGCAAGTGTGAGTGTCGACCTTTAAAAAGAGTGGATTTATTAAGGTGCAAAGTGCATACTAACCCTTGGCGTAGTGTGCGTATTCCTGAGAGCTGGTTGGAGGCCACCCCCTTTCTCTACCACTCTGCAAAGGTGATTACTAGTTAAAAAACCTTGGAAATTCACTTAAGAACCAAGGTTTACAGGGACATTATAGTTACAAAATAGAATACGAAAACCCTTAGAAATTCACTGAAAAACCAAAGGTTACAGGGGCATTATAGTTAGGCTCAGGTTTCACTCGTATGAAACCAGTGAATGAGTTTTTTTTTTTTTGTTTCAATAATTAACAATTGCTACAATTAAAATAAAATATTACCAATAAGCAACAACAAACAAAAAAATAAAACAATTAAAATTGGTTATTGTATCCACAATATTTACCTCTCGTGATGTGCCCTTGCATTTCGCTTAGGAGTCCTTGGAGTTGTCATGTAAATTATGCTAGCCTTGCCAGTTCCATTGGGATCTCCAAATTAAAAAGAAGTTCCATTGCTTTTGAGCAAGTGCGAGTGTCGTACTTTAAAAAGAGTGGATTTAATAAGGTGCAGAGTGCATACTAACCCTGGGCGTGGTGTGCGTAGTGGCGCTACGTGGAGTGCCACGGAGTTCAAAACAAACTCTGCACACTCCACATAGCTCCGTTACGCACCACTCCGCTGCGGAATGTGCAAAGTTTTGCCAACTTCGCATACTTCATGGAGCGTGGAGTAGGCAAAACTCTGTACACTCCGTAGGCGGAGCGGAGTTCTCTGACCACCCTTAGTGCATACATGAAATTGGGAGAAATGCAGACTAGATGGGCCAAGGTTTCCTCATACTGGTGGCACTGTCTGCCAGAGGTAGACATCTCAAGGAATTTCCAGTGGGTGTTTACGTCTTTTATTGGCTAAACCATGGGTCTAACTGACAAGATCTGTTTTTAATTGACTTATTCAGTGTGGAATTTAGATACAACTGGCTTAATTTCTCCCTATTGGAGCCAATTAGGACCTACGTGCTGTTTTCAGAAGTTTCTATTCGTCCCAGGTTTTCTTGCTTAGATAAAAGTCTTACTTCTTCCCTTAATATTGTTTTTAAAATTCCTGCCCGAATGGATAAAAAGTCCCCAGTTTGACAGTTTTGGATTCCCAACACTTATAATTTCTAAAGAAAGAATAAAACGTTTTTTGTCAGCAGTAAGACATACAATAACTCGGAAATCTCCCAGGAATACATACAATTTAAGAAGAACGGAAGCTTCAAAGTACATTAATGACTATAATCCAGTCATTTTGAAAATGTGGGCTGCAAACATGGATATTCAGTTTAATGTAGACAACTCAATTGCTGTTGCTCGTTATGTCACATCATATATTACAAAATCTGAGAAGTCAGAGATGAAAGACATGTGGGATTAAATTTCCGCAGGAAAGAGTCTCAGCAACAATTTGTACAGCATTAGATTGAAGATGCTTTCCCATAGAGAGATAGGATCTTATGAATATTTGGATGGCTTGAGCTCAGCCAGTTTGCATTCAAAGTCAAAAGGAATCATTTGGGGAAGTCTAGGCCTAACCTCCACACGGAACAGAGTATTGTAATCTTTTCCAGCAATCCAACACTTAGGGGCCGATTCGGATGTCGGACGGACTCAGGTCCGTCTGACATTGGTCAAGAGCCGTAACCTACCGAACTGCTGTCGTTGGTTACGCCCCTGCAAGTACGATGTGACCGAACCCTGTTCGGTCTTACTCGTATAATTCACAATGGGAGCATGCATTCCGAGCGGAATGCATGGCTGCATTGCGAAAAGCAGGGGTGCAGTTCCTCCCGGCACCCTGTGGCCGGCACCCCAAGGTGCCTGCCACTCGGTGCAGGGATCAACAGAGGGCACCATAGGTGCCCCAGGCTGCCATTCGGTGGCCTCGCAACCATGGGGGCCCTGCTGGGGGCCCTCAAAGACAGTTTCCGACTGCCTTTTCATGCCGGAAACACCAGCACGAAAAGGCAGTGAAAAACTGCCATAGTACTCCCTCGGTTGTAATGAGGCAGCTGGGGGAGTACTGAAGGATTTCTGGATGGCGGACGGACTCTTCGAGCCTGTCGGAATCCAGCCAGCACATTCCGATTTGGTCGGAAGGGCTTCCGATCATCGTTCGGAGCCCTTCCGGCTGAAATCGGAATTGGCCCCTTAGTGTATGACAGCAAAAAAAGGGAAAATTCCTTTCTGAGTGTTAAGATTCTAGGTTAACACTAACGTTTATTCTGACTTTCTCAAACAACAGTTACCCCCGAATAGTGTTACTAGTCAAAACTAACATTGAATGTATCAAAATATATTTTATTTTGTTCTTTTTATAAAGACACAGTTTCTTTCATACAGTTACATACACAATACATTAAAATCAAAACTCTTAAGTATAATCACGTGAAGTCATCTAAAACATTTTTTTCTCAAAAGGACATTTTATATGAATCCATTCATATTGTTATAACAAATCATTGTATCAAAATACATAAAAACAATCAGTTACTATAGTAAAAAAAGCTTGTCGACGCGTTTCGGTGTTTTTTCGTTTGGAACACCTTCTTCAGGACTATTTTAAAACATCTTCTTTTCTAAAAAATAGACACATAACATTTGTTAGTTATTAGACTATCTGGTTTTTTTTACATTTTAACTGTTGAGAAGGACCTTAAATCTCTTACATTCAAATGTGGTCCTTTTATTAATTGCCACATTAAATCCAGGAGTTGTAATTAGCTTTAGTGACTCCTCATCCCAGCTATTTCATCTGAGAATCTATACATAAAAAAGACATATTTTTAGAATTTAAGACATGATTCTAGGAACTGCAAGTGCTCATTCCATGTGCCTGATATGTGAGTTAATCTTCCCACCTACTTTTGATTTATCAGGAAGCTGTTCGAAACTTTGGCTTTATTCTATCCAGCATCTAAGGAGATTTTATTTATTTATTTATTCAAGGTAAGCGTAGTTCTTTACGCTTCGTGGATCTGTGCACGGAAGCCGCCCCTTTTTTTTCCTTTTTTTCAAATTAAGGCGATCACCTGTGTCTAAACAAATAACGCACATATTTTAGTGGTTCCCGTTTGAGTATATACAACTAAAAAACGGGTTGCATCAAAATTATATCTTATTCCTGTGCTATCAAAAACCCTGCTCGGTACTTTAGTAGTTAAAACAAAGTTCAGGGAGCGACCACAATTAGATTAAGGGACTCTCTTTCCCTTATAAACTTCTCATATGGCTTTTAACGGGATGCCCATATATTGACGTTTACGTTTAGCGGATGCAGAGTAAATAACCCCCCGCCTTCCAAGAGTGAACTGAGGGACAGTACTACCTATCTTAGTCCGTAGTCCCCCTTACCTTTCAAACGAACTCGCAATCAGGCCGTCCGGTCTCTCTGGTTTTCCCGTATCGGTTAAAGTCACGTTTGTATCTTTGGCCTTATATACGTACGCTGACAAGGATTTTGAATAATCATTTTAAGCACCTGAGTTTCATTAGTTCATTAAGGATCCTGTTCTACCACCATGTTTGTAGTTTTATAATGACAGACAAAGCGTCCACATTCGATGACGGACTTATAATTTGATAGCCCGTATCGCCGTGTCCCGATTATTGTTATCGGGAATCTTTATTTTCCAAGATAAATCTTTACTTTTCAGGGGTCGCTATTATCTCTCATCTTTTTGACAATAGTAAACAACATTAAAGGCGACATCAAGTATTATCATTATAGTATGAAGCATGATTTTGTCGGCCATTTTGGTAGTTTTTAAATGCCCGTTTTCCTAAACAGTATGTTTGACATTTTATTTTAACATAAACATTTTCCTATACATGGGTAAGGATACATAGATTCAGGTTTCACAATTGATTCGTTTTAGCGACGAACGTAATCACTCAGCCTGAGGGGATAAGATAATTCTTAAATCCGAACCTAAAAATTATGTCCTCATTAATTTCGTAAATGTTATATTATAATAACACATTAAAGTACCCAACTTAAAATCCTAACAATGCGGGTACCCTGGCCGGGTGAGAACGTTCATCCCCATTACAGACAATCAAAGTGTACTCTATTCACAGTCTGCTTCGATTACTTAAACATACTCTCATTAGTTTTGAACACTTTGCATGACGATAAGTAAAGAGACACACTGTAATATTCACAGTAACCTAATGTTCTTGTTCAGTAGTACATAATTGTTTTCAACAATAAAAAAATATAATTTTTTTACCTAAATGGCACTCGTATTTCTCCCATGGTATACATTGAATATATTGTTTATAACAGTACATGTAGTTCTTTTAACAGGTAAATACTGCATATTCCCAATTCTTGAATGGATAGACAATTGCGTGCTACCTCACCATTCTCTCCCATTCTTCTCTACTATTGAGGCCTTCAGTATACGATCTGAACTTAGACATAAAGAATTGTTCTCTCTGCTTGCGTCTTTTCTCAGTATCACCACCCCTCATTGATGTTTTAATTTTTTCTAACATGAACCACTTTAGGTCTTCTTCTCGGTGGTTCATTGTTACCCAATGTTCAACTAGAGGGGCATTTTTCTTTTTGTTTTTGAGGGCTGATCTATGTTCCCTTAGTGTATGAGCCAGAAACCACTGATATTGTCAAAACTAATATGTTGGATACATACTATCCCAAAGGGAGTCCACGTCTTAAAAACGTATGTCTGTGTGAAATACTTCAACACTGCAGGTGTAAAAAGAATGTTACAGAAAATATAAAATAAGAAAAATATGCAGTAATTGGATCTGCTGACTGTTTAGTCAAACATGCCAAAGAAAATCTTGTTAACCATAGAAAACTAAGTTGTGAAACTCCAGATACAAGAGAATTTTTCTATTTAGCACTACTGCAACTGTTCAAGCCTTGGCGTAAAAAACAGAATTTCTTGGAGATTTTGATTGCTACGAAGATTCTTTTAATGCAAAAAAAAGATACAATTCATTATATGGTATTTCTTGGCTGTGGGGTTTTAGGTTTAAACCTATAATAACTGATAAAACTCCACTGAAAGAGAAATACCCCTCACCAGTGAAAACATATAAACACTGAAAAAACACTTGCACAACCACAAACTAAATGCCATTCAAAGAAAGGAAAAAGAGTGAAAGAGTCATTGTTTTTTCTTCCTGAAGGGGGCAATACAATGTTAGTTTGTTATACAAGCTAGCAGTAAGAAAGACAGGCTAACATTATTCTGCTTGAGTTTTGATGATTAGGGATGCCACTAAAATATTGTTTCTTCTTCCTTTTGTTTGTTTCAGTTTTTGTGGTCTTTGGTCTAAAGATGCCGGGTTTAGTAGCATGTTTTAGGTCTTGTTTAATTAATTTATAAACTGTTGAGCATCAGGAAATATCAAAACCATATTTGATATTTTGGCTGCGTTTGATTCTTTGACGAATAGGTAAAATGGCTGGTTTCATAAGAATCTTTCCTAATATTTGTCATCACATTTACCCACAGAGAATGGGTAAAAACCCTTAATACATCAGCCACAGTTTCTAGTGGATCAGTATTGATAGCAGGAGAATTGCCAACACATCAGGCTTTAAACATTCAACGCAAGGTATAGTGACAATTATATGTATAAAGAGCGCTATCACCAAGCATCTGGGATAGTGGTGAAAACATGACACTAGACTTTTGGAAAACATGGAACGCAGTGTCACTTGGAATGCTCTTCAAAAAAAGGTTCTTTCCAAGTTCCACAAAGATTGGAGTGATATTGTTTGTATTTCCAGTGATTCAGCTACATTTATGAAAAAGTTGTGTTGTGACCTGCCAAAATTGATACCCGAGCTGAACTAATTCCCTGTAGGAGATCCTTGCCACTTGTTAGATGGTATGCTGAAAGCATCTTTGCATTCTTTAGAGTTAATGAGGGATGCGGTTTACTTTTTAGTCCATTCTGGAACACTGCTTTCTTATGCACAGGAACTAAAACGCAAATATTTATCATTTCTTTCTTTGTGTGGCATCAAAGAGTCATCCCAACTGTGTCCTTTAGCTGATCGTTCTCAGTTCAAGGGGCTATGAATGCTCTATTATCCACGTGGCAACCGTTTACCAAATTTTTGGCTGAGTGGTGATGCCAAAGGTAAGAAATGTGAGGATCTTTGGTCGCATATTGATAGTGATGTAAAGAAAAGTACACTCTACTGCATTATTAGATTTTTACAGGAAAACATAACTGCTGTAGTGGACATGATAAAAAAACTAGAGTCTGAAAAAACCCTTGTCTGCCAAGTGTTCAGCATAATTGGTGTAGATGTGAAACATCTTCTAGAGAGTAGGCTGGGCGTCAGCTTTGGTGACTTTGGCACTGCAACATGTTCCATGTTAGAGTGCTTGCCACTTGGTAAGCAAAGCAATGTTGAAGAGCAATTCAGGAACGTTTATTTTACAATGTGTAAGAAATGGCTTGCAATGATGCATAGAAATGTCCCTTCACCACCAATGGCATTTGAAGTCAATGACATCTAACTGTGGTACTCTGTACAAGTTCTAGATCACTTCAGTAAAGGGGACAAGCGCCAGCTCAATGCAAATGTTGCAGAACCTGCCATGAGAATCGAAATGTTCAAGTGCACCAGTATTGGCATGGAAAGCTATGTCAGTGGCCAGAGTTAACAAATGGTGTACTGGCTGTTTTGGCATTGCCCATCTCAAGTGCCAATGTTGAGAGGGCCTTTTCACAGAAGTTTACATGGGAAGGAAAGAGCGAGCACACATGACCAAAGACTCACTGAAGAAGTATTGTATGGTGTACTACAATAAGTTTAATTTGCAAAAATCTATTTGGACCTCTTATACACT
This sequence comes from Lissotriton helveticus, assembly GCF_964261635.1. Taxonomy (NCBI): domain Eukaryota; kingdom Metazoa; phylum Chordata; class Amphibia; order Caudata; family Salamandridae; genus Lissotriton; species Lissotriton helveticus. Next base: position 1,618,323,557 of record NC_136069.1, read on the forward strand.
ATACGTACACTGTCTATATACCATGTTCTATCAGTGCAGAAAGCAAGCAATAATAAAAGTAAAACATTCCATAAACACCGGAAAAACACTGTTTGTGTTGTTTACAGTGGCGCGCAAATATATAACCACTGATAAAAACAGTTTTTTAGGGTATTGAAATCACTGGAAAAAAAACACCATAATTTACCAAAAATAGAAACTGAAAACAGGAAAGCCTAGGTATTTCCTACTTGAATAAGAACGAACTATTGCTGCAGAAATAGCTAGAGAAAGTTCACAAAGCATTGAAAGTTCTGGTTCATTGACTCTAGATCCACCGGGACAACCAATTATTGAAAATGAAGCAGCAATTGCCATGAATAAAGTAGAAACTGCATTGCTGCAAGCACAACAGGATAATATTGAGTTTGATCAGTTAGAAGAACAACTAAATATTGAACAAAAAGAAATATAGCTGCTAGTGAAACAAGTGGAACATGTCTTTCCCCCCAAAAAAGAAAATCAATGTTCATCATTTCAACCTATTATATTATACATTTGTGGCAAGTTGGAACAGGGAAAGTTTCTTAATTAAAGTTCTGACAAGTTATCTACACAGGACTACAGAATCACATTTATTGTGTGTCATAACAGAAACAACTGGATTAGCAGCACGCAACATTAAAGGTATTACTTTACATCAATTGCTTTTGCTACCTGTTGAACAAGATAATAAACTGGAATATCAAAACTATTGAAGAAAGTGAAACTTTTAATCATTGGTGAGGTGAGCATGGCCTTAAACTTAGTGCTTGCCTTTGTACACTTGAGAATGCAATAGATTTTAAAAAACAGAGTATGATGTACTGTTTGGAGGAATGCATTTAATTGTATTTAGAGACCTACTACAACTTACTCCAGTAAAGGACAACCTGTATTTAAAACTCGTCTCCATGATGACACAAACTTTGAATTTAAATAACTTGTTAAAAATATGTGACTAGCTGCTGATGAAAATAATGGAAGTATTCCTAAAGACATCAAAATTGGCATGTTGACAAAACATGGTAAACACATTTTAGAAAGTCAGCTAATATGGAATTTGTTTACATCTCAAAAAACACCAGCAGGACTGGTCATTATGCTCATAGAAAATGAATTAATAGTTTGTCTAACGCCTAGACTGCAAGAGTGATCTAACTTTAATGAACAACTACTAAAACTGGAAAAACAACACATTCTGGAAATTGAAGATAGTGACAAATTGAAACACCAGGGAGTAACAATTCCACTTACTGAAAAACTACAAGCTAAATTAGATTCTTTGTAAAAGTCTGTATCTAAAACTGCAGGGTTAGAAAAGCGTTTACATATATGTAAAAACTCTAGAGTAATTTAGTGTCGTAATTTTCAAATAGAGATGGATTAGAATTTTTGATTGTAAAATTTGACCAGATTAATTAAGTAAAACAGATTGGGCATTGTGTTGTACGTTTTTCGATTGTAAAGTAATTGTATGTTTGAAGACAACAGTTTCCTCTGTCTTTAGGACATGTAGTAACAATTCACAAATCTCAAGGTTTAAGTATAGACAGAGATTGTGTAATTATTGAAAGTACTATGTTCAAAGAGGGAATGGCATACGTTGCATTTTCTCGAGTACAAACATTGTCCAGTTTGTATTTGATAGAATTTGATAAGAAAAATGGTTAGATCTGATGCAAGTTGTGTAAGAGAGTAGACTCGCTTAAGAAGACTTTATACTGCTCATTGCGATGAATACCCAATATGTGGGAAACATATACTATGACAAAAATGGAAATCTATCAAACATTCAACTGAAGTTCATGATAAGAAAAGCATTGAAAAGAAAGTTAAAGGTGTAAAGAAAAGAAAATTGAAACTGGTGGTGACATTGTAGGAAATCAGTTAGAAAACAGTTCAGATTATCAACTGTTATGCAAATGTAGTTCTGACAGTAATCTTTCATTTACCATGCCTTCTTAATTAACTCATGGAAAACCATGAAAAAAGATCATGTTCTGCACTACATCATTTATTTCAACAGTTGCTTACTGACAGAAGTAAGTCGCATACTTATTCTGGATATATGTAGCGGATCAGTGACTTTTACTCTCAACATACAATAAGATGCACACAAAGGTATAATGGTCATGCTTGGAGTATAGGAAGGTGAAGGAATACACATGGATAACTTATTTGGACTAAGTTTACAAACTGAACCATAAGTACGAAGATTGTTTATTTACTTCTACCACTGATATACATGCAGAACGATTTCTATACTTAACGATACCAGACTGCAAAACGGTGCCTTTTACCAAATTGGTTAAAACAGCAAATCAAGATATGATGTGTTCACATTGTAGATCAGACATGTTGTCTAGATTGAACATACCAGGATTTGGAAAATAAATAATTTTAATGCTAGAACGTTGTAGATCAGATGGAACAAAATTACAAACAGAAATGACAAACTTCAAAGCAGGTCAAATATCTATTCCTGGAAGAACTTATATAACACAGGCCATTATTTTTCATGAAGGAGCGATTATAACATGTGGACACTATACTGTGTTTTTAAAATGTAATAGCGGATGGACATATTGCAATGATGCCAACCAGAAATTCAAAGTGAGATTGTCTTCTCAACTAGCTGATTCATATATGTTATTTCGGCAGCCAAAGTTCTCAGAGCATAACTAGGCCTATTGGGGGGATGTCGTTGAAAAACAGAATGGATTGGATTCTACCAGTATTCATCATTAGTGTTTTCATTATTAATTTGCCTTATGGAAGATTAACTTTAATCAAACAAGTAGAATATATATTTCTTTTCAGTACTGTACCAAGTATAAAAGCAATAGGTATTGTTTTAATATTGATTTATGTTGAATAGTAAAGTTAATATACATAAAGCAAATGGTTAAGAATTTTTAGTGACTGTAAAGCATAGTAACGCATATTTATAATGCTGTACTATGCTCTTTAGGGTTTTTTTTTTTATACAATCCATTCAATTGTGTTTCCCTACTGTTCAAGGATGATACCACATTCACAACACAACATTTGGTGAAGCTATATGAAATCTGAGAACAGTAAAAAAGGAAAATTAATACTGGTATTTAATTATAATACAACGTGATTTAAAAAAATGTAATGTTACTGTTTTTTTAACAAAGCAAGCTATATATTTCTTTTTCTTCTTAATATCAGTCGAAGAAGGACAGATCTCTTTCTTTGGCAGGCCTCATGAAAGCACTAGAACACACAGCTTCACCCCCAGATGCCCTGTATGATAAACAGAAAGTGATCCATCCAGTTCCTTCTACACATATTTACTTAGGATTTGATGGGAAACAGCGGTAGTCACACCACAGGATTGCTAGGAGGTCTTCAGAGCCACTCCCCCTTTCTCCACCACTCCGCAAACCCAGCTTGTTGTGCACTACTGATTTGGAGATGAAGTCAACCTTACTCCTGAGGGACGTTGTGGGTCAAGAAGCCCTCCTGGTACCTCCTGTAAGTACTACACTGCGGGATTCCTGAAAATCCCCCTTTCTCCACCACTCTGCAAATGTAACTGCTAATTAAAAAAACCTTAGAAATTCACTGAAAAAAACAAAGGTTACAGGTATGTTATAGTTATAAGAATCAGCATTTATAAACCCTTAGAATTCATTGAAAAAACACAAGGTTACAGAGTTGTTATAGTTAGGGGCAGACTTTACTCGTACAAACCAGAGAAATTCAGCAGTTATAGTTAGCTGGGCTCACTCTAACTTGCACACCACAATGCACTGAGTATGACCTCACATATTACATCACTCACGACACGGTCAGTGACTTCACTGATGACATCTCAAATTCTGCAGCTTTCTACATAACCGTAATGGTTCATTTCCCATTTTGGAAACTTGGTGTTACTACATTGCATTTTTGTGCCTTTCCTGTCGCAGGCGATAGGCCTCACTATAGAATTGTGTTACCGTTTTCAACAGAAGAAGTGTGGGATTTTTTGTGGTAGGAAATTTGAGCATCCTCACAGTTTTCTAAAATATTACCGACAGTAACATGAGTAATATGTGTGATTTTAGCCAGCATTTGAGGTTTTGCAGGGGATTATGGGTAACAAAGGTTAGAAGTAAGCTTGGGCGCAGTTGGCGTAGTGGGCATCGCCATTCATGGGAAAACTGCGAGAAATGCACATTCGTGGACGCATGCGCAGTTTCCCCATGGATGCGATCAAGAGGAGGAGGGCAGCCAGGGGATACCACAGCTCTGGTAAGTGCTTTTAATTTACTTTAAAGTGTGTTTATTTCATTTTACATCAATTGGTAATAGGGGGGGTGGGTGGTGGGTGGTGGCCAACTCCGCTCTGCCTCGGAGTGTGCGGAGATTTGCCTACTCTGCGTTCTCCGCGGAATGCAGAGTATTCAAATCTCTGCACACTCCGTGGGCAGAGCGGAGTTCTCTGCTCACGGTTAGTTAGAAGGACCATTCAAAGCACGCAGCCCTGCACTCCACTGCATGTCTCCTTTTCAGAAATGACTGTGTTTGGTAGGTTTCCCTGGGTGGTGGTGGAATCGAAGTCCAAGTTCAACAAATTACCTGAATTATTATTATTATTATGCGTTCCTATATAGCGCTCGATTACCCGTAGGCATCTCGGCGCTTGCCTTGGGAACCCGTCCTGGCTTCCCCCAAGGTGAAAGCCAGGCATCCCGCCGCGGGAGGGGGCGTAGTGGAGATTAAGCAGGCTAATGCCCAGAGCTGCAGAGTGTGAACCCATGATTCGAGTAGGCACCGAAACGAGAATTATCGAGTCCGTGGATATTTGGGCTCAAGACCCTGCCGCGTCGGGAATTGAACCCTGGTCCCGGGTCTGACCTCTGCTTCAGAATCTGCCTCCTCTAACCAGTGAGCCACACTTCTCCACTGAATGGGTAATTTTTAAAGGAAAAAATGTATGTCTCCACATTTGCTATGGGGCATTTCCAGTCTGGGTCAATTGGACACTGAGACTTATTGGGAGAATTGTCGGGGCACGGATTGGTATAATATTTCTTATTATTATTTGCATATTTCTCTATTCAAATACCCCCAAATTCAATGTTGTACATATAACCACTAATCCTAAGCTCATTACATGTCATAAATGCGTAGGATTCCTACAGATCCATTTTTAATTCCTTAGATTTTACCACATCAATTGAAGCATAGTCAGTATTCAATAAAAAAATATTTTTAAGCTGAATCTCAGTTGTTAGCTCTGGATTGCACATGTTTTTGGACAACCAACAAATTCTATTTATCAGTGACCTGAATGGTCTGATGAATGTAACAATATATTATATTTGTTAAGCAGCCAGTGGGATATAAATTACAGAAGAATACCTTGTCACCTATTTTTATTTGAATTTGATTTATTTTCATTAATTTAATGAAATCCATTAATTCGCTACACAAATGACACCTTGATGAATTCAGACTTTTGTCAAGTTTTAAGAAACGTATAGCTTTTTCCATGTATTTTGCAGAAAATGAGTTCTGCCCATTTAGTCCCCTGGATTTTTTGCATTTGAATACCTAATTTTGTCAAAGTGTCTCACCCTCTGTAAATTCTATGGAAATGGACTGAGAGTGCTAACCACCTGTATACACCTTTCAAAATAAGGCTGCTGCTGCACAGCTATGGTAAGAGAGTCTGAGCTGGTTTAATATGAACAAGCTAGCACATGTGTGTGCGCACATATATATGCTACACATGCAAGAGCACTGCCTTGCACAGCCTGGTACCTGTGCATTGGTAGCCTGTTGTAGAAGGGACCCTTCAAGGATTGGTGCTGACCTGGGTAGGACTTATAATATGAGTGGACACTCATAGTGTAGGTCTGTAGTGTGTACTGAAAGTCTGTGGTGCTTAACTGAATTACATACAATAGGTGAAATCTGCATCATAGCACAGTTTTTCCCCACTTAGGCCTGCAGGGCACAGTGAGATATTAATCTTAGGGTCAACCTGCATCCCACGCGTAGATTCACAATGCTTAATATCATACACTCATTAAGGCAATTTAAGAATGTTCAAATTTCCCTAGCACAGCTCATTATCAGAGGTCGTTGTCCCCTCTAGTGGGCCAAATTACTCTGCTGGCCAGCAAGAGGATCAAAGGCCTCCACCCACAATAGATCCATTAACAGTATTTGATCTAGTTTCTGGGAAAAGAAGGGGTTGGGGATATCTGCGTCTTCTAAATATCTCCTCACACTGCACCTCTGTTAGGAAAGTCCTAGCCCATAGAAACAACAGAGGAAGACTAGACCTCAGGACCCAAACACAGGAGGTTCTCCCCTTTCAGGTGTGGTGGGAAGAATTCAGGCAGCTGTGTTGGCTGGGGGTGGAGCCTAAGCTTAAAGAGAAGGTACTTTCATAGACCACTTGAAGTCTCCATATTTATATGTCCCCGAATGCTGTGCCGTAGGATTGGGACATCGCTGGAGTGATGCTGTAGCGCCTTATGATTGACATGGGGATCCTGGTTTAACACTTTCTAACCTCACTTCAAACCCCCCCCCCCCACAAGTGAGGAACATTTGAGAAGACACTGGACCTGGGAGTGACAACGACAAAATAATTCACAACTGGACCGAAGCTGCCTGATAGCACTGCAAGGATGAACTGAAGGACTCCTGAGGAACAGTGGTTCAACAGACTTGATGTGGGACCTCTATGGTTTCCCTAGGGCTTCAGAGCTATTTTTCTTGACTCCACTGACAGAGGCGTCTTTCAAGAAGCCAGGGGGGTCTGATGAGTACACCAGAGAGGTTGTTCTGCTTGCTACTGTGTAGGGACTATCGGAGATGCACTCAAGCAGATGAGAGAACCAGAAATCCAGGCAAAGGATAGGTCTGGCAAGGGAGCAGCAAAATCAAGCTCCCCCAAATGTAAATCACATTTAGAGGCCAGAGGAAAGTGCTCCTTGTGGCTAGGTATTGATACCAGGAGCAAAACAGGTCACTTAGAATCAGCCAATCGAACCTATGGGAATGGAGATATCTGCATTGAAAACTCAGTCCTCTGCGAGATTGTGCTCAAAATTGAGCAATAAGTGCTTTGCTAAAGTTCCTGAGTTTACCCTTGTGGATTGCTAAGACCCTGGGGTTTGGTGCATCCATGTTATATTTTATATTGATGGGGTTGGGCATGTGTGGAGCCCCTAGCCAAGATATTTCATGGCCCAGGACCCAAAACAATTCAAGGAGCCTCGAAGACAGAAGGACAGAGGCCAAAGAATGAATCAAGATGAACACCACCACATGTTATTTTCCCCCCTGGCTCCATCCCGCACCCTGTGCCCATGACTGTAGAAGTGTGGAGATGCAGCCCCTGCAACCACTCATTCTCAATAACTTTGGAAAAATAATCTTGTGCTGGCACCGGCATCAGTGTTGGCCAGACAGGGAGTGGGCCTCCCTTGTTGCTGTATCTAAGTGGGGGCACCCAGGTGCTGCTGATATAATATGCACTCCTGGGGCTATGAAGCACCTCGTAAGCACCAGCAATGGCAAGGGAATTTGCATATTGGCCTTGTGCTGCCCCAAGAAGTGCAGGGGCACCATCAACCATTTTGAAGCATGAATGGAGGAGTTGCAGTGTGTGCAGCAGCATCCACAGAGGAGTTTCTTAACAAGTTAATCTAAGCCTCCAAAGGAATTTAATTCTTGACCCCCAAAGACATTTTTTATTAAATCAAGCACTCCTGGAGCTGAAATAACCTGCGTGTGGCGCCTCTGTTGGTTGGTCCTAAAGCTGCTGTTTCAGCATTGTAAAAGTAGAAATAAGACTCTGGTACAAATGTCTTGGAATTTAAGGCTTTATTGACAATGTTGGTGGTTGACAAGGCAAGGTTTTACAGTATAATGGTTCATTAAAATGAATGAATATAACATGCATTGAATATTGTTACTGGCTCCAGTCAATGAATGAACGAATATGTTTATTGTATTTCAAGTAATAAAACAACTGTACAATAAATAGTTTGGAGTGATAAAAGCTTCTAAACAATAAATTGACCATCGCCCTCCTAACATGTACGACAGTTATTTAAAATTCTAGAGTTAACATTCACTGATGTTCTTATGACTAGTCAGGTGTAAAAGGCAGTAAGTTAAATAAAAAAATGTTGATATCCTTCCTTCCTTAAATTGCAGCTTCCTTTACTGTTCATATCTTGCTGGCGATAAACAAAGGCTTCGGATACTTTTCCCGCAACTTTGGGGCCTATTATGATGGTGGACGGACCTGCGTCCGTCCGCCACCCCCGAGGTGGAGGGACCGTCCGCAGGGGCAGCGGCGGTCCCTCCGTCAGAATTAGGATGTGACCGCCACCCTGGCGGTCACATCCTGTATATTTAACATTGCGGCGGGTGGTGCTTGAAGCAGCACCCGCCGCAAGGTTAAAAATGCATGCTTTGCATGTGCATGCACAAAGCGGCAGGCACAGCGCGGTGCCTGCCGCTCTGTGCATGCGCATGCAGGGGGGTACCATAGGTACCCCCCATGTGCACCCCCCACCCACCCCTTCACCATGGGGGCCCGCAACGGGCCCCCAAAGGAAAGACCGTATGCCATTCCACGGCGGCAATGCCGCCGTGGAAAGGCATGGGACCGCGGGCATGATAATATGGCTGGCGGTGTCTCGCAGACACCGACACCATATGTATGCACTATTTCCGCCGGTCGCGAAAGCGACCGGCGGAAAAGCGGCGGACGGTCTTGCGGAACGCCGCGGACCCCCCAGCCATCCTAATGTGGCGGGGGTCTTTTCAGTCACCGCAGCGGTGAATCCACATCCTCCGGGCCGGCGGTGGCTTCCGCCGGCCCGGAGGATGCGGATTCACCGCAACCCTAATCGGCCCCTTAATGAGTACTGGTCAAATACATTCAATGTGCTCAGTAGTTTCATTCTTGCAATTACGGTGCCAGCAAGAATTTGTGGCTAGACAATTCAAGGTCCATGGGCCCTTCAGGTGGGCTAATGGAATACAAAAACAAGCAAAATCACAAAAACTTGAGTTTACAGGATAAAGCAAAAATTTTATGAAAGGTATCCCTGAGGTGTGTGTGAGTTAGAATCCATGGTATAGTCAGAAAACTTGTATGATGTTGGCACGCCCAAATCCAATGTTCTGCTAATAGCAGTGGCATCAGGAAATTTGGGGTTCCCCCTGCAAGGTACATGGAGGAGCCGCTCCAGATTTAATCCAGAGCTCTCAGGCCCCATTACTGTGCCGAGGGGGCCCCCTGCAGCTCGGGGCTCCCCCGCACAGCAGGGGCTGCGGGGACCTGTGTTTCGCCACTGGTTTATAGAAAGGAATACACATATATAGGTACATATCGATAGTCCAAATAAATGCTTATATACTGAGGGATATGCTGTATATTTCTGTTTGTCTATGGTGGTTATGTGGGGAAGAGCCCGTTCTTGAGTTGTTTTCTGAAGATAAGGTGGTTATCTGAGGATCTTCTGTTGGGGGGTACAGAGTTCCATAGTTTGGCTACTTGAACAGAGAAGGATGTACGTTGGGATGTTAAGGTGAAGTGTCACTCTTTATAGCAGTTCTAAAACAATAGAAGTTCTGAACTAAAATAAATCATGTTCTTTTACTTGTGAACATACCTTTTTCAAATTTTCTGAATGGAATAACTGTGTGGGGTGCCGTGAATATTAACACGTTTCCTCCCTTTCCCATACATGCATTAGCGCTGTATCTGGTACCCGAACAATAAAGCATATTTAAGTTTTATGTACTTCCCTTAATTATTGGAAGTGTACATACAGTAAAATGAATTTTATGTGGTAATGCCGCCTCTGCTGTGTCCATGTCTGCCTGATCAATTTCCAGCTGAACATGTATCTTATTTATTTCATGCGCCTACTAACGTTTGTAGTGCTGAAATATTTGCCTCCATGTACATGTTCTCTATGTGTACTGTGTGTTCCATACAAATGTGAAGTGTTATCAAGGCTTTGACAAAATTTTACTTTCCACGGCTTAATTGACATGCTTGCTCAATTTATAGAGATCCAATCAATCCTGTTAACTTTTGATACTCTATATTGTCATTTTAATGTTATTATGAAGCACCAATTTGGTAAATTGGCTAATATCGAGTTTGGGATTATTTGTTTTTCCGTATTGTAACATAGGTTTTTGAGCCTTGAGAAATACAGCTGAAAAAACATAGCATCCACTGTTTGCAGCTTTGGGGTCTTTTGAAATGAGTCTATTTCCGTTTCCGCCCTCCGCCCACAGAGATATCATTAGTTCGATTAAAAGAGCCAAGGAGTGTTTTTATTTGTCATTAGGCATTCCTCTAAACATTAATACATATGTTGGATCATGGTTACCAACACCTCGAAGAATTGCCAGTGCTACTGTTTATTATAAATTTGAAAAAGATGTGCGAACCAATCATCATGTCATCTTTAAGCTCATTTGTAGCTTTTATTTAAATTTTTAATCAAGCTCCATGTATTTCACACAATAATTTTTATATATACACAATACATTAGACACCGTACTTACAAATGCTGTACAAAAATGACATACCACAAATGAATGAAGGGGAATTTATCGAGCGCAACTAAGCCCAAGTGCATCAAGGCGCTAAAAAGATGGTATAGCTGCTTGTAAAGTGGAGAAATGCCGAGCTAAACATACGCTTCTACAAAGAGCCAGGTTTTTAGTTGCTTATGAAAAAGAGAGAGTGATGTTTGCCCTCTTAGCTCAGCGGGAAGCGTGTTCCACAATTTTGGAGCAAGGGATGAGAAAGACCTCCCACCCCATCTGGCTTTAGCGACTCGGGGGACGGTCAACAGTTTTTTATTGGAGGAGCGTAAGGCTCTGCTAGGGGCATACATGGATAAAAGAGACCCGATGTCTTCAGCGCCAAGTCCATGAAGGGTGCCGTAGGTGAGACACAGGACCTTAAAATTGATCCTGGACTGCATTGGAAGCCAGTGCAGGTTTTTCCTGGTTAGCGTGGCAGAGACCCATCTAGGGGCGTCTGCGACGAACCTTGCCATAGCGTTCTGCACAATCTGAAGGCGGTGGACCAACTTTTTATTTATGCCTGGATACAGTGCATTGCAATAGTCCAGCCTTGATGCAATGAGGGCCATCACAACCTGCTTCCTGGACTCAGGAGAGAGGTAGTGGGTGATTTTCCTCAGGATTCTGATAGCGCCACAGCAAGTAGAGACCGTTCTACTAACTTGCCTTTCGAACGAAAGAGTGGAGTCTAGCAGCACACCCATGTTGCGGGCTGATTGGGAAGGCTGAGGGCAGACTCCGAGTGAGGGAGGCCACCAGTCACCTGACCAGATGTCCTGTTTGGCCCAAAAAATCAGGACCTCGGTTTTCTCACTGTTTAATTTCAGGAAATTCTGGATCATCCAGCAAGAGACTGCTTCCATACAGTTCCTGAAATTAAGAGCGGTGATACTCACCGATTGGGAGAGGGCGACCATAATCTGGGTGTCATCACGTATGACAGAACTTCCAGCCCGAAGGATCTTACTAGCCTGGCCAGGGGGGCCACATAGATGTTAAATAGTGTGGGGCTCAAGGATGAGCCTTGAGGAACCCCACACTGTACAGGCATAACGGGTGAAGAGAAATCACCCAGCTTGACCCTCTGTTCACGTTGGTTAAGAAAAGAGGTCAGGAGACTCAGTGCAGGGCCACCCACTCCTATTTCCCTGAGCTGGCTGGCCACAGGGGCGTAGCTAGAGCTTGTGGCGCCCAGGGCTATCCCTCAGATTGCCGCCCCTTGAATCCGCAGTCCTGTGATTGTGTGAGGTTAAGTCTCGACTCGAATTTTGAATCTCACCTCATTGTCAATTTTCGGGCACAGAAATTTCTCACATATATCATTGGAATGCTAGTTTTACATTGATCTATTAACTAGTGCAAGTAAGTGTTAACTATCTGAAATCGCAGTTGTGGAGGGATACGGAATACATTTCTACAAAAACCAATGTGCTGTAAAATTGTAATTGCATTTATATAGCGCTTACTACCCCTGACGAGGCGTCAAAGCGCTTTTTTGGCGAGTAGCACGCTACTCCGGGACCCATAGAGGATTAGTGTTGAATTAGTATAGTGTATACCTTCTGAGGACAGACCAGAGCTCTGTGGAGCGATAGCCCCAATCGAACCTGTCAGGGTGGATGTTAATAAGTGTTCTGACAGTCAGTGGTTGGTGCTCGATTTGGGCTGCTAACCTACCACTCGTGCTGCCTGTGCAATTGGGGCCATGTCTCCATGGAGCTCTGGTCTGTCCCTAGAAGGAATGCCTTGATCCCTTTGGACAGTAACAGGCATGACACGTGTGCACCATAACGCTGGAAAAGATGGCCTCTGGGCTATCGCAATCGAATGTGGGAGGTGGACGGTCTCCCTAGGTCAGTGTGGAAGAGGTTATAAAAAATGGGAATACAAATTTGCACTTTAAATGTAGAGGTCTTGGGCCAAAGTCCAGTAAGTGCCACCAGCACAAAAAGTCTAATTTTGAGAAGTAACTACGGCAAATTTTGGGGGAAATGGCTATAGTATGACTTCACACCTGACAACACTAACACTTTGTGGAGATGTATCTTAAAAAATGCACCAAACGTAGTTCATTTAATGTATGTAGGTGTATTGGCCAGTGAACGAACAGCTTCCAGACTCCAAATGAGAACTCTCGCTAAGCTCGCCCTTCAGCCTGCATTCCACATTCTACATTCCATGCCACAAAATGTGGAATGCCATATGAAGAGTACCTCACCGCACACTTGTTTGCGGACTAGGCTTCTTGCCTGTGAAAACGTAACTTAAAATGGTCTAGTTGTGAGTATTTTGTTACCGTTCACTGCCAGCCAAATAGCCTGCCAAAATGTACTGGCCATTCACCAGTTACAAGGGTGGGATGAAAGGCAGGGATGGTGTTTTACGCACTGTGCACATGTATCTTGGGTTTGTTTAGCCCACCATAGTGATGGGAGACTGATGACACAGCAAACATACAGACTCCAGGTGTCCACTATGAGCTAAACACTACAGGAGACACAAAGCGGAAGGGATTCCTCATGGGTACTTACGATGAACTCGATCTGACCTTGTGTAAAATAACCTAGTGCTCATGTAAAGCTCTCTGATGCCTTTGGACCAAGTTCACACTACATAAAACTGCAAAAAACGCCAATGAAAGACTTTTTCCTTCAAGGGATCCATAGCTGCCAAGGTTTCAGATTGCTATGTGTGACAATTTCATAATTTCAGTGTAATTATAAGTGACATTTTAACAACTATGAGTGACACTTTCTCGCAAGCAAAATTTAGATTTTTCACAGCCTGCTGGGCAGAAAATCTGGATTTTATTAAGGACACGGAGGCTAAGATTATGCAAATCTCCTTTATTGCGTAGCTCACAGCAGCAACAATGAGAGATCTAGAACTTGAATGAACATTCCAACAGAGAGGATATAGTCCATGAACACACAGTAGACTTCCTTCTTTGTAAGCGAACAAGATAATCAGGAATAACTTAGAAGACTCTGGATCCAACGTAGAACCATAGAGAATTCATCCGAGTCTTCTTTTGAAGAAATTAATCTGAAAAAGAAGAGTAAGAAGGTAATAAACATTCCCAGGGTGGGAATAAAAGAGGTGGGATAATCTTAGCCTCCGTGTCCTTAATAAAATCCAGATTTTCTGCCCAGCAGGCTGTGAAAAATCTAAATTTTATGGCACGACACGGAGGCCAATATTATGCAAGTTCAAAGTGTGTTCAAAACACTATCAATCACATTTGAAACAGGTTTAAAATAACATCTCTTAAAGATACATTCGTTTGACCAGTCTGCAGCCCTAAGGATATCCTGGAGGCCGCCACCCAAGATAAAAGCTTTTGAAGCTGAAGCACCTCTGAGGGAGTGAGCTCCGAAAATTGAAGTATCAATACCAGCTTCTTTCATGACATCCTTAACCCATCTAGCCAAGGTGGGAGAGGAAACAGCTTTATGAGGGAACCTGTGGGAAATAATTAATTGATCTACAGAACCCCTTAGACCTAAGGTCCTTTTCTCATATTCCAAGAGACAACGTACCACACACAAGATCTCATTTTGAGGGAAAAAGGGATAGAAAACAGAGGTTGACAAAGTTTTAGTCCGTCTTTTAATGAAAAAGCAAACACCTTCAGGTTGAAAAGCCCTATTAGAGACATCTAAGGCCTTAACGTCCGAGGTACGTCTGAAGGAGACGAGGCAGAGAAGAACGGTTAATTTAAAAGACAATTTCTTCAAAGAGAGAGAAGAGTTCTCGCCCCAAGAGGAGAGTAGTCTGAGGACGTCTCTCACGTCCCAGAGAGCGGAATATTTTGGTAGAGGAGGATTCAAAACCCGCATACTCCTCATAAGTTTTTTGGTCAGAAGATTTTGGCCTACCGAAGAACCATCTAGCAAGCAATGACCTGCAGCAATAGCTGATCTATAAACGTTAACGGTCCGATAGGCCAGACCCGAAACGAAGATTTCAGTTAAGAAGTTAAGAACTTGAACTATATCAGCTGAAACGGGATCATAACCCCGTCGAAGGCACCAGCAAACCCATTTGTGCCAGGCCAATCTATATGCTTTCCTGGTACCGGGGGCCCATGATTCTGACATGAGCCTGAAAGCGCCTTCCGAAAGTCCAGGGATCTGCCACTGTCTCCTGAAATCTTCCAGGCCATCAGACACAGGGTGCCCTGAAGAAGGAGTGGGTGGTATTCTCCGTGAGGCCCTACCAGTAGGTCTTTGAAAACAGGGATGAGGATTGGGAAATCCACGCTCATCTCCAATAGGATGGGGAACCACGCTTGGGAACTCCAAAGGGGAGTTATTACTACTATGGACTCTTTGTTCCTCCGGGCCTGAACAAGGAGGCGAGGAAGCATGGCAAAAGGTGGGAATGCATAGGGTCTCAGACCAAGCCAGTTCTGAAAAAACGCGTCTATTCCCAAGGCCAGAGGGTCCGGTCTCCAGCTGAAGAATTTGGGCAGCTGAGTATTTAGACGGTCCGCAAAAAGGTCTATCCCGAAGGGGCCCCACCGAGATTGAATCGCAAGGAAGGTGTTCCTGTCTAATCTCCAGTTGCTTGAATCCACATAGTTCCTGGAGAACCAGTCTGCTACCCCATTGCTCAACCCCGGAATATGTTCGGCAATGACCGAGATGCCCTTGTTGAGGCAGTAGGCCCAAAAGTTCTTGGCTAGGTCCGAGAGGCCCTTGGAATGAGGGCCGCCCATTTTGTTCACGTATCTCACAGCGGACACGTTGTCCATGCGAAGCATGACCGAGCATTTCATCTGGTCCTTGGTAAAGCTCTGGATGGCAAAGGATCCCGCCAGGAGTTCCAGGCAGTTGATATGAAGATCCTTTTCCTGTTGGGTCCAAAGTCCCCCGGTCGAGGAGTCGCCGCAGGTCGCGCCCCAACCCTCCAGGCTCGCATCCGAGTGAATGACTAGGTCTGGTTCTTCTCCGAAGATTGCTCTGCCGTTCCAGGCTTCTGCATTTTTTAACCACCATATGATCTCCTTCTTGGAGTCGGTGTCCAGGGAGACTATTTGAGAGTAGGACATGTTGAATCTGAGGGCTTTGGCTTTGAGCCTCTGAAGCGCTCGATAGTGAAGGGGACCTGGATAGATTGCTTGGATAGTTGAGGAGAGTAGGCCCAATATCCTCGCTAGGGTCCTTAGGGGAAAGGATCGAATCTTTAGCACCTTTCTCAGTTCTTTCCTCAGTTTCCTGAGTTTGTCGCCAGGAAGCTTGAGTTCGGCATGGAGAGTATCTACTGAAAAACCCAAAAACTGAGTGACTTGGGTTGGAGAGGTGGAGGATTTTTTCGTGTTTATCACAAACCCTAGGTGTTCCAGAAGATTTATGGCAAGGGTAGTGTGTCGAGAAGCGACCTCTTTGGATTCGGCCATTATCAGGATGTCGTCGAGGTAGAGGATCAGTCTGACCCCTTGGTTCCTTAGCCAAGCAGCTATGGGACGGAGAACCTTGGTGAAGCACCAAGGGGCTGAGGAGAGGCCGAAGGGAAGGCTGCAAAATTGCCAAAGTTTGCCCTCCCAGAGAAATTGAAGGAATTTCTGGTGAGGGGGCCAGATTGGGATAGTCAGATATGCGTCCTTGAGGTCTAGGCGAGTGAGCCAGTCGCCCTTCCTCAGGACATCTCTGAGGAGGTGGATTCCCTCCATTTTGAAATGTCGGAAGACCACCCACTGGTTCAGCTCCTTGAGATTTATGACGGGTCTCATTTTCTTGTCTTTTTTCTCTACGAGAAAGACGTTGCTGATAAAGCCTATTTCTTTCCCCTGCCGGATTGCACCTTTTGAAAAGAGGTCCTTTACTTCCTGGGAGACTAAAGCAGAGTCTTTTTGCGAGAAGCGTATTTCTCGGGGGAGTCTCTCCTGGACGGGGAAGCCGACGAATTCTATTTTGTACCCTCTGACGGTGTCTAACACCCAGGGATCCTGACTTACTGCGGTCCAGTTCCCAGAGAAGAGGGCTAGTCTCCCGCCCACCTTTATAGGGGTATCTGAAGGGTCTTTGGGAGATCTTACCGGTAGAGAAGGGTCTTGTCCTCCTTTCGCCTCTGAATCCTCTTCCTCTGGATCGTTGTCTTTGGGGAAAGAAGGATGATGACTGGAAGCCATAGCCGGACTGAAAGGACCTTCCTCCTCGTCCTCCAAAGGGTCTTGTCGAGCCATTTCCACGGCCGGGGAATCGACCCCGCATCCTCCCGGCCCGGGAAAAAACACCTCTGGTGTTGAAGACCCTTTTAATGTCTTTCTGGGATTTTTGGATGGAGTTAAAAACTCCCACGTATTTGGCCATATCCCTAATGAACTCTTCTCCAAAGAGAAGACCTTGCGAGGAGGCGCCGCCTTCCTTGTTGGATAGCTCAGCTAGTTTAGGGTCAATTTTGAGAAGCACACTCTTCCGTCTTTCGTTAGAGAGGGCAGTGTTTGCATTGCCCAGGAGGCATATAGCCCTTTGCGCCCACTGTCGCAGTTCCTTTGGGTCAATGGGGGAGTCAGAGACGTAAGCTCCTTCAGCCATCTCAAACATTTTGGTCAGGGGGCCTGTAATATCCAGTAATCTGTCCTGGCAGGATTTGAGTCCTCTGTCAAGTCCCCTCCTGGGGTCCTTCCCCGTTTTGGCAATGAATGCCACCACTTTGGTGTCTAGTTCGGGGGTCATGGCTATTTTGTCGGGGAGGGAGGGGCGAGGACATTCAGACCTGAGGCGGGCCCTGACCTCCTTTGGTATCTCTTTGCGGAGCCAAAAGGACAGGTATTCGGCAATGTGTTGGGATGGTGTCCACTCTGGGGAGAGTGGATGCTTGATGAGGAGCGGGTCGAACATATGTTCCCCAAAGGGGTCAAGTATCCCCATTTTTGAGCCCGAGGCCCCTGATGCCTCACCAGATAGGTTTCTGATTTCGCCTTCCTCCTGGTCAGAGTCAAACTCTGAGGAGCAAGACAGGTCAATTTCATCTTCGCCTCCATCGTCGCTGTCAATGGGGATAGGAAGGCTAGGGCCTCTGAGTTGCCCATCTAGCGTGCCCGAGGCACCAGCATAGTCACCGCCAGAGCGTGAATCAGAGAGCAGAGGCTTTGTGCTTCTTGGTTTTTTAGCCATTTGGGGTGGATTGGGAGTGGACTGCCTTTTTCTTTGGCTTGTTGAGGGCTCGGTAGGGTCCCCTTGGGTCCTCATAGGTGGCCAAGCTGATTTGGCCAGGGTTTCCAATTTCTTGGTAATGGTATCCTCAAGGGATCCCATTACCTTGTCAAGGGTTTTGTTAATAAGGCTTTCCAATTTGTCCTCCATAGAGGAGGAGGAAGGGTCAGAGGACATGCTGACAGGCTGAGATCAGAAGAGGTGAAGATCAACTGAAAGAAAGAGAATGTTGAAAACAAAATGGATGTAGGTAGTTATGGTAACAGGGGTAGTGGAAAGGTTCTTTCCTCTAATAGTTCGAGTAAGGGTTGTAAGTCCCTTGTTTGTTTCGTATAAAACATGCCCTTTAGGCCTTTAGTCCTTCCTTTATGTTATGCCCCTTAAGTCCTTCTTCTTAGTCCTTCCTTTATGTTATGCCCCTTAAGTCCTTCTTCAGTGTTTGTGATTTCCTCTTTTCTTTTTTTTTTTTTTTTAATCTAGGACGACACAAGAGGATTGCTAGAGGTCTGCCAGCGTGAGAGGGGAAGCGAGAGGAAACTCGGTAATTCAGCGTGGGAATAGCCGTGCGAGGAGACGCGGTAAGCTGGGCTACGTGTGTAGCGGGATTCAGCTCGATTTTATTTTATTTTCGGCATGCGAGGCTCGGTCCCCATGGCAACGCAGCGCGGCTCCGTGTAGGAGAGAGGCCGCAGCGCTGCCATGGAGACGCATGTAGGAGCGGTGAGCGCGAGGGCGGCGTTTCAAAGGACGCCCTCGGCTATAAGAACCGCTTGGCTATAAGAGAATTTTAGGGGCCGGTGTCCCGAAGGCACAGGCCCCGCAAGAAAGAGAGAGAGAAAGAACCGCTCGGCCTTAAGGAGCCGAGAGGGAGAGAAAGGGAGAGGGAGCGGGTTGGGGGGAAAAAACCTCCGTCCGCCGCCTCCGTCCCAGAACGAGAGGAATCAGTGTAGTGCCTCAAAGGCCACGATGAGAGCGACGAGAAAACATAAGTAGAAGGGCACAGGGTTGCCCAGGGGGAAATAAATAGGCGGAAAAGCGCAAAAGCACAAAGGTAGTCAAAATAAGCTGCTGATTAAGGGGAGGGGAGGAGGAGGGTGACGAAACACACTCAATACAGCCTCCCTCAGCCCAATCCAAAACAAATAGAAAGGCACAGGCAATTACAGTGCAGAGAGTAAATCTAAGGTACTTATCTTGTGAGCAGCAGCAACAAAGAAGGAAGTCTACTGTGTGTTCATGGACTATATCCTCTCTGTTGGAATGTTCATTCAAGTTCTAGATCTCTCATTGTTGCTGCTGTGAGCTACGCAATAAAGGAGATTTGCATAATATTGGCCTCCGTGTCGTGCCATAAAATCAAGCAATGAAGACAAAAGAAATATAAATATCAGAAATAACAAACATGACAAGCGTCTCCCACCCACACACCCAGGTAGCCTGTGGTTTACTTTAAAGGTATTGGAAAGTTTTACCAACCTCAACATTATAAGCAACGGCCTTTACATTTAACTGACTGTAGGATGTGAGAAGCTGCAAAGTACAACTGTACTTTTCAATTCAACTTTGAAATTAAAATTATGAAGTCGTAAGCGTGACTGGAAAATCAATATTTTCACATCAGACACAAAAGCTAATATGAGTCCCTCTCTCAGTTGAGCCAGTAGCACAGCACGTCAGAAAGGTTGGCCGTGGGAAATAACTGCCTTGCCTACGCATTAACAATACATATAGGAATTCAGAATTAAAGCAGATGGGATATTGTAGCTGTTCTATCATATGCCCGTAGCTACTGACAATCCAGGGGAATTTCCGTTACAATATCAAAGCCGACACCCGGTTCCCACTCATACATCAAAAACGTGCTGAAAGGAAGTATTTCTTCGAACCCTGGCTGCCCCTGTAGTAGCTGTGCACTTTTCCGACCGGGACCATTAGCAGTGTGATTAAATCAATAACTGAGCATTGCCCCCGGGGTCTGTGGTACGGCCGCCCATTATTATTAACGAGTTTCACTGCCTTCTCTGCTCACGCACCCAGCACCTACCAGCAGTAAAAAAAAAAAACGGTCTTGGCTCGCTCCAGAGAGCTCACTAACTTTCTTTTCAAGCAACTCCATCTGAAGAGCACAGAGCAGAGCGTGACCACGAAAAAGGAGGCGGCCTGGGAACAGCAGCACACAGCACAGAGGGGATGCTGCAGAGGAAAGGAGAACGGCACAAGTCCCCCCTGCGGCTCTTGCTTTCTACCACCCACCACCAAATTGCCATCCGGACCGACCCCTCGCCCCCCCCCCCAGCTACGCGGGTGGCTGGCCAAGATGGAGGGGGACAGGGTATCAAAAGCAGCTGTCAGGTCGAGCAGGACCAGAATGGTAGTTTGGCCCCGGTCGACCTTAGCGCGGATGTTATTGATGACCACAGTTAGGGCGGACTCAGTACTGTGTGCCCTCCGGAAGCCATGCTGAGAGGGGTCCAGTAGGCAGGAGTTATCCAGGAAGGCACTCAGATGATAGTTAAGGTGAGCCTCTAACATCTTGGCAGGGGCGGGGAGCAAGGATATGAGGCAAAAGTTCTTAAGGATCTCAGGATCCAGAGTGGCCTTTTTTAGCAGAGGCTTAACCACTGCCATATTCCAGGAAGTGGGGAAAATGCCTTCAGACATAGCTAGGTTCATCACCTCCAGCAATGGGGGTAGCATAACCTCCCTGTACTCCTTGAGAATCTTAAGCGGACAGGGATCCAGATTTTATTTTGTCCAGGAGCACATTAAGCTGTTCGGAGGTAAGGGGAGGGAAATTAGAGAGGCTACTACAGGGACCCGTAGCTTGGTCTTCGGCAGCGGGGGTCACGGGGGGAGCCGCGGTCTCTAGGTCTCGATTCAGCGAATCCAGCATGGTGTAGATATCCACTATCTTGTTATGAAAAAAAGTGGAGATCTGGTCACACAATTCCTGAGTCCCCACTATGGGATCTGGTAACTCGAGGGTGGTCAGAGAATCTATAATCCTGAACAGCTCCCGAGGGGATTTGAGGGAGGCCGTTAACTTCGCAAAGTGGGCCTTCTTTTCCCCAATCACTGCCGCCTTGTACTCCTTAAGGAGACTTTTGTGTTTTTCCCTCTCCTTCGGATCCAGTTGAGGCTGCCAGTGTCTCTCCTGTTTCCTGCAGCCCTGTCTAAGCAGCCTGAGCGTATTGGAAAACCAGGGAGCTGAGGGTCTCTTTCTGGCAGAATAGTGTTTTTTAGCGGGGGCCAGAGTATCCACTGCACTTGCAATAGTATGTGAAAGAGCGAGGGCAGCAGAATTAGTATCCCTCAATGAGGAGGGCCTGAGGCTAGACATAAAAGGAGCAAGAGTTTCATTTTTATTCCCTTTGTAGTTCCTTTTCAACTGCCATTTTGTACTATCAAAGGGGGGTACCGAGAGGTGATGCAATGTGAGAGCAAGCGGGACGGCCATGTGATCTGACCATGAGAAAGGGAAGGGGACGCCTGTTTTTAGCCTTTGGTCGTTTGTAAAAACCCCGTCCAGTGTGTGCCCGGCGGTGTGGGTGGGGCTCCCCACCAGTTGCAGAAGCCCTCAAGAAGCCAGGGAATCTACCAGTGAGGTGGTGTCACTGGAATTAGAATTTTCAAGGTGAAAATTAAAGTCGCCTAGAATGGTCAGGTTAGGTCTATCGATAAACGGTTCCAGAATCTTCAGTAAATCATGGCTAAAGGCGGACCTTAGGCCCGGAGGCCTGTAAATCAGGAGACCGGAAAAGGAGACTGTGGGAGAGGCGTTAAGGGAGAACTGCATGAGGAAAGGAACTCGGTGCGGCATTTTGAGGAGTCCCGATTCAATATTCCCAATCCCCCACCCCTACGTCCAACTCTATCCATTCGTGCTAGGGCATATCCCTCAGGGATAGCATTTACAAGCTCAGGGCCTGTAGAGTCCGATGCCCAAGTTTCCGTTATGAAGGCCAAGGAAGGCTTCCTCTCAGAGATGAAAATCCTAAAGGCAATATTATTCTTCACTAAGGACCTTGCATTAATAAGGAAACCAGATTCTACAGTCACAGTCACAGTCGTCGCAGGCTGCTTGTTTGTAAAATCAGAGATGGGGGAACAGCTTCCTGTGTTCCAGCACCTGCAACTAGGGGCGGCACCAAGTGCCTCTGGTGTGAGTCTATGATGACAGTCATGCAGGGAGTAGAGATGACTTACTTGGGAGGGGGTAAGAGTAGAACCAGCCCCCCTGGCCCCTGGCACGTCCCCAGCACGGACGGGCGCAGATGGGCTGGACTCAGGTGTGACTCCGGCGTGAAAACGGCACGACCGCTGATCGCGTCCGCTGCGTGGAGTTATGTCCGTCTGCTTTTATGCTGGCGACTAGACTGCTAACCTGAATGGCCTTCCCCAAAGATGGCTGCTCCAATGTTCCACCGCCCCGGGTCCGTGAAACTCAGCACCTAACTCGGCTGAGCACCGACCAGATACGGGGTAGGAATTTAAAATCTGGCAATTTTAGCAGCGTGATATTTTAGATTTTTAGCAGCGTGATATTATAAAACAAATGGCACAACAGAGGAGTAATTTAAAAATTAAGAGAGAAGCACACAACACTCTCCCGGCTTCCGCCTCAGGAGACAAACAGCAAAGTCTTGCCCCTTCACCAGCTTGCTGCTTTTATGCTAGCGACTAGACTGCTAACCTGAATGGCCTCCCCCAAAGATGGCCGCTCCAATGTTCCACCACCCAGGGTCCGTGAAACTCAGCACCTAACTCAGCTGAGCACCGACCAGATACGGGGTAGGAATTTAAAATCCGGCGATTTTAGCAACGTGATATTTTACATTTTTAGCAGCGTGATATTATAAAACAAATGGCACAACAGAGGAGTCATTTAAAAATTAACAGAGAAGCACACAACACTCTCCCGGCTTCCGCCTCAGGAGACAACGATACAAAATCTATTTATATTCACAAATCACACCATTCTCACCATCCCACTCTTTCTGCATTCATACATTGTATTAATAATACACTCACATACTCCAAAACCAAACAAAATTGCTTCACAAAGTATTCTTTTTGCTAAGAAAAATGACTGTACAACATTTACAATACAAATTTTACACTTGGTAAACTAAATTAATTTGGGAAAAATCCGATCACATAAACATTCAATTTACGCCAAGCAAATCTTAGCTTACTCCAATGGTCTACACGTTTCAAACCCCATTGAGTAAGGGGTTCTTCTCATCAGGACCAAACCTCACTATGAAAAAACAAAAAGACACAAATTCAACAATGACCTTAACCTGTCTTAAGCACAAGCCCCACCAGACTTAGACTCTGCCCTAGCTTACCTCTGAGTGAGTTGAAAAAATGATGAATCGTTATTAGGAACAGTGAATCAAATGACTAGCAAGACTGAAGGAGGGAAAAGAAAAGAAAAGAAGGAGAAATGATCGTCCTGTCTTTGAACTTGGCCGAAGTGCATGTGGTTTTGAAATAAACAAATATGTGAAATTTACATATTATCATGGAAATGACCCTCCTGTTTATTTTGTTCAAGCGATGGTCTTGTTGGTGTCTATAACCGGAACAAAACCGTGGGGTCCAAGTAAATCTAAGGGAGGGAAACCAATGGTGCTGCTGTTAACGGTTTGCGTTGACTCCTATTGCAGCCATATTTACTAATCCGGCGTTCTCTTACCTTGTCCGCCGTCTTTTTGTTTTTAAATCGTGGCCTGTTATGTGCTCCGCAATGGTTCTTCTCAATCGTACTCTGAAAGGCAAGGGGAGTAAATCATTCTATTTCAGGGGGGTCCTTATATCGTAACACGCAAGGATTTCGGGACCGCAGTGCCAGTGTCTCACCTCGATCGTGTGCAAATTGATACCACATAAGTCCGATGTCCTAACTAATAGATGTGCCTGATAAGCCTTTCGCTACTTCCATTGGGTAAAAGGCCTGTGTGTGCCCGCTAATGATGCTGGGATATGTAGTCATATTGAGCAAAGCAATGTATACCTAATAAAATGCAGCCGACATTCGTATAATTGGCTAAATCTCTTCTTTTGCATATAAATCCTGGTTCTGGATTTAACATTGTTTCCAATCTGTCAAAAAAGCGTCTTCTTATTAAAAAAACGTTGTTGCAAGAGGGATACTTTCCGCGCATAGCCCTCTGGAATTCATCGTTTTTATGATGATGGACACATAATCACCCTCTCAAACTATTGTTAGAATCTAGGGCCAGTTTTACTGGAAAAGATTGTTATTAGGCCGTTGGCATCCCACTAACATAAATAACCATTGTTTTCGATAGCTAGATAATTGGAGGCACGTCCATTTCTCATAAGCTTGTAACTTCGACGTCCTATATAATGCACTCATGAGGTCATCATTATGATGTCATAAAGGTTGTTGCAGAGAATATGGTTTTATAATTTATACAATTCTGAAATCTCATTTAATCCTGACACTGCTTTATCGAATTTTATAACCAATGGAGCTTCTCTTCTTGATAGTTTCTGTTCACGGTCTCCTCCTCGAGGGTCTATTTCAACATTGGAAATTACTGTCCACCGAAGTTCTTCTTCCGTATGTAATTTTTTGGCACAATGGTTTACAAAAGGTGCTGTTTCCACATTTTTTCTGAGGTGGGATTTATGCTGACTAATCCTCTGACGTATTTCTTGGCTTGTTTTTCCGATGTATAACATCCCACAAGGGCAAGTTATTCCATATATTACAAATTTCGTTCTACAATTGGAAAAAGATTTGTGTTTCCAATGTTTTCCTCTATGGGTAAATAATGAACCTTCAACTGTTGACTCGCAACAGACGCAAGTGCCACATTTATGATGGCCTTTCACTGGTTCTAATCCCATTAAATGTCTCAATGTAGGTTTTGGTTCCTTTTTGACCGCCGCTCTCACAATATAATTCGAGATACTGTTCTCTTTTTTGAAAGCAAATAAGGGGGTTACTGGTAAAAAGTAATACTTTGTTTCTATCCGTCGGTTTTTAAAAAGAGTAGTAGCCAAACCTTCTGTGTCTGTATAAACCTCTACATCAAGAAAAGCTATTCTGTGGGTTGATTGCGATATACTGAACTGTATATCCAATGTCCTGTTATTAAGCCATTTGTGAAAGTTACACAGTTGTTCTTCACCTCCCGTCCAGACCATAAAAATGTTATCAATAAATCGGAGCCAAGTAGTAACATGCTCCGCAAAGGGATTGTTGTTGTGAATGAACGTCTCTTCGTACATGGACATGAAGAGAACTGCTAGCTCCGGCGCAAAAGGGCAGCCCATTGCTACACCTTTTACCTGGTAAAAGAAATCATTTCCAAACGAGAAGTAATTCCTCTTAAGTGAAAGTGAGGCTAGATCTACAATAAATGTTGTTGTTACTCTGGTAGGTCTTTCTCTTCCATCCAGAAAATGTGTAAGCACTGCCACTGCTTTGTCCTGGGGAATCTGTATGTATACCAAAGTGACATCCAATGTCACTTATGGATCTCTTTCTTTTGTGAATGAGACATCCTCGAGTTTATTAATAAAATCTGTGATATCTTGGAGGTAAGACTTTTCCCCCGGTAGAAATTCTTTGAGAAAACAATCTACATATTATGAAATAAGTTCAAGAAGGGAGTCACACCCAGAGACAATCGGTCTCCCGGGGGAATGTGTTGCATTTTTATGAATTTTTGGGAGTATATAAAATACTGGCATACGCTGGTGTTTATTCTGCAAAAACTCATATTCCTTTCGTCCTAGGAAACCTTGATTGAAGCCTTCTTTAAGCATAGCGAAAAGTTGTCCTTGTAGTTCTTTTGTTGGATCTTTCGTGATCTTTTTATAACAGTTAGGGTCATCCAGCTGTTTAAGCACTTCCTTGGTGTACTCTGTTGTGTCCCAAACTACAATTGAGCCTCCTTTATCTGCCTGCTTTATAATGACCTGAGGGGCATTTTTTAATGAAATTAACGCCTCCTTTTGGTCTTTTGAGATGTTATGTTTGACATACTTTGTTCTTTTTTCCATCTCTGAGATGGCTGATAGTACCGTTTTTTCAAACACCAAGACTTTTTTTTGGGACTTGGCTGCCGGGAGGGCAGAAGGTAGATTTTTTCCAGAAACCAGTTACTTCCATTGTTGTGGGTGCATCTTTATCAGTCAAAAATAATCTCAATCTTAGTTTACGACAGAATTCAAATAACTCAGTTTTGAGTTGGAACGAAGCTGAGGCCCTTGCTGAGGACACTTATCTCTGCACTTGTCAAGGTCTTATTTGACAAATTGAAAATAGGCGAAATTGCTAGGGCAGAGTGCAAGTCTGGTGGGGCTTGTGTTTAAGACAGGTTAAGGTCATTGTTTGATTTGTGTCTTTTTGTTTTTTCCTAGTGAGTTTTGGTCCTGATGAGAACCCCTTACTCAATAGCGTTTGAAACGCGTAGACCATTGGAGTAACCAAACATTTTGCTTGGCGAAATTGCATGTTTATGTGATCTGTTTTTTTCCAAATTAATTTAGTTTACCAAGTGTAAAATTAGTATTGTAAATGTTGTACAGTCATTTTTCTTAGCAAAAAGAATACTTTGTAAAGCAATTTTTGTTTGGTTTTGGAGTATGTGAGTGTATTATTAATACAATGTATGAATGCAAAACGAGTGGGATGGTGAGAATGGTGTGATTTGTGAATATAAATAGATTTTGCATTGTTATGGTATGTAATTTTTGTACAGTATTTGTAAGTACAGTGTCTAATGTATTGTGTATACATAAAAATGATTGTGTGAAATACATGAAGCTTGATAAAAAATTAAAATAAAAGCTACAAATGAGCTTAAAGATGACGTGATGGTTGGTTCGCACATCTTTTTCACATTTGATTTATAATAAGCAGTAGCACTGGCAATTCTTCGTGGTGTTGGTTTATAAGTGCCCAGCCTTTCTACTTTAGAGCCATACCATTTGTTGTTATTGAGGATCATGGTTACAGCACATTTGCATTTTACCAGATCTGACAGATGAATTTGTTTTGCCCTTTGTTGACTTGGAGATTTAAATGAATCTATGTTCTGGCTGCGCACTACGTGACTTGAAGAACCTTGTAAATAGGTTTATTTGTGCTCCTCAGGTGTACTCCCTGCACTGGAGTATAAACTTGAATAGATGAAGGTAGCACCCACACTGTCGGTATGGATGTCTCCTGGGGCACAGAAATGTGCGAGAATTCTGCTAACAAATTTAATCAAGAAAACTATGCATTTAAGTCTTCAAAGTATTTTACTCATACTTCATTGTTCACATGAACTTTTTCAGTTCCATAATTCGACATATGAATTAATGGTCAATTGCAGGTTAGGTAAATATCATTCCATGGTTTGACTGCATAAACTTCAATATTCCAATGCATTTCAGCATTATATGCCTTCATAAGGGAAATCTACAAGAAAGAAATAAACATACATTCTAATGTTCCACCTCTGGAAATCATGCTATTATGTATGTATACATTCATACTAGTGAATAATAACCAAATGGAAAATGCGTGCAAATTTATACTATCAATCTCTATACTGCAGTGATATAAAATATAAACAAAATATAAAAAAATAGAATCCGTGATTCATGATGAGAAACATACGTGGAGGGTAAACTGGATAAGAATTAAAGCTATAATCACAACGGAATGTGTGGTTATCAGGTTTAAGCTTAGACAGCATCATGTTGCAAGCATTTACTCACTGATAACGTGAACTGACAGTTCAAAAGGTTGCTCCTGAAACACGACGTGCGGTATCATTTAGTGTTCCACACGTAAATTAAAAAACGGTATGCAGCGCAATACCTTACTGCTGTCTAAACGCGGCCGTTCAATGTTAGTCAACGCTTACCGCATGAAGAAATGGTCAGACTCCGACACATCAGGATATGTGCCGTGCGTGATATCCTCTACATAATCGAGTTAACCGACAAGGGGACCCTCGTTGTTTGAAGTTGGCGTGTGACGTGTGTAGGGGGGATTGGCTAAGTACAAGGAGTCTATAATGCTCCGGGTTTAATTTAAAGGGGAAGTGTAAACAAAACGTGATGAGATTACTAAATAAACAACAATAACCTAAAGTCAAAACCGCGGTAGTTCAGGGAAAGTTATCTGGAAAACGATACTTCAAATATGCATCCTCTATATTTGCTAATGGGTTAACAACAAAACTCTCAAGGCGGAATACTTAACAACTGTTCAAAATCTCAATGGTTAGTAAACACAATGCCAGATACGTACAGTAAATGTTATAAGTAACAATTAAATTCAGTCCCTTCATTTAACCCTTTGGGTTTCAGAGTTTGTAAATTGTATATCCAGTAGTTCTCTCTTTTTACCAAAGTTTTTTTGTTGTCTTTGTCTGTTCGTTTCTCCACTGTTTCCAAGACACAGGCCTTAATTTGGCTGATTTGGTGACTGGCTTCAATAAAATGGATAGCCACAACTGATTTTGATGCCTTGGTTCTGATGTTGCTCCTATGTTCATTTAAACGTATTTTAAATTTACGTTCTGTTTGTCCAATATAAGCCTTGCCACATGGGCATTTTATCATGTAAATAATGTTTGTGGTGTCACATGTGGCATTGACTTTTAAACTGATGGGATGGGTGATGGTGTTACCCTGTAGAATGTTGTTACAATTCCCACAATTCCTGCATGGGATAGTGCCTTTATATTTATTTGCTCCAGTAGGCATTGCTGTTTATTTAATTATTTCACCTAAATTTCTTCCCCTATTGAAGGCGAAGATGGGCATCTCATCAAAAATTTCTTTGAAGTCTGGTTCAACTTGGAGCATTGGCCAATGTCTTTTGATGATGCTTTTATATTGGGGAGAAATGGTAGAGAATTTGCTCACACATGTTATTTTTGGATCTTTGGTGGTCTTGTTTGAAGACAGTAACATCTGTCTATCTTTGCTGTTGACTCTATCTGTGGCTCGTTTCAGAATTTCATCTGGGTATCCTCTCTGCTTGAAACGTAATATCATTTTCTCTGATTTTTTGTTGAATTCCTCGGGGTCAGAAACAATCCTCTTTACTCGTAGCAGTTGCGAGTAAGGTAAGTGTTGTCTGAGAGCTTGTGGGTGGAAGCTATTGTAAGCCAAAAGGTTATTCCGATCAGTTTTTTTTATGAACAAGGTAGTTTGAAACTTGTTGGAATTTTTTCTTACAGTAACATCCAAGTAGTTAATGGTATTTTCATGAATCTCAAAAGTAAACTGTATCCTAGGGTTATGGGTATTAAGTTCCTTGATGTTATTGATCAACTCTTCTTTTGAACCTTTCCACAATATGAAAATATCGTCAATGTATCTCAGGTACATACGTAATTGATCTTGCCACTTGGTGTTTTGTAGGATGTACTCATTTTCATATTGATACATGAAGATATTGGCATACGCCGGTGCTGCCGAATTGCCTATGGATGTACCACTCTTTTGGAGGAACCAACGATTTTCCCATGTAAAATAGCTATGCATCAACGTGAAATTCAACAATTCCAATATGAATACCTTCATGGATTCCTCATAGTTCATTGTAAGTAGGGCTTTCTCTAGTGCATCGATGCCAGCCAAATGGGGTATTGAAGTGTACAGTGCTTGTACGTCAATGCTACACAAGATGATGTCTTCCTCATCAGACAATCTCATGGCATCCAGTTTGTTCAAAAAATCTGTTGTGTCTTTCACAAAAGAACTCATAGTAATCACAAACGGCTGTAGGTATCTATCAATTAGTTTACCAACAGGTTCATGTAAACTCCCACACGTAGACACAATGGGCCGACAGGGTGGTTTCATCAGATCTTTATGAATTTTAGGTGTCATATAAAATTGTGGCGGTTTCGGGTACTCAGTGGTGAGAAATCTTTTCATTTTTTCATCAATGACGCCTTTGTCCATTGCTTCTTGAATGATTTTTTGTAATGTTGTTTGAATTTCCTTGGTAAGGCTGAAGTCAAGTTCCATGTATGTGTTTACATCTTGGAGATGT
This sequence comes from Lissotriton helveticus, assembly GCF_964261635.1. Lineage (NCBI taxonomy): Eukaryota > Metazoa > Chordata > Amphibia > Caudata > Salamandridae > Lissotriton > Lissotriton helveticus. The sequence goes on from NC_136069.1 coordinate 1,618,353,383, forward strand.
GTTCTGATCTGGGTCTGGTAGTATTCGATGTTCAAGATAACTAGAGCTCCACCTTTATCTGCTTTTTGGCAAACAATGCGCTTATTTTCAGCTATGGATTTTAGGGTTGCTAGCTCCTTTTCTGTAAAGTTTTTTAGCTTTAGATGGCTTGCGAAAGTTGATTTTGGCTATGTTCAAAAAGGTCAAGGGTTTTATGGCTTATTGGTGCCATGTATGAACTTTTGCTCGTCAGACCTTTCAACGAATCTTCTTTGAGTTCTTTTCGTTCAGTGATGACGTTCTCAAAAAAGTGACGAAGACGGAGTTTTCTCATCAGTTTAAAAAAACTGATGTCTAATTCTAGATGGTTAGTGCTGGAAGTTAGGACAAAGGACATGCCTTTTTGTAATGTAGCAATTTGGAATTTTGATAATTTGACATCAGAAATATTAATAACCAAATTATTCATCATCTGTTCTTCTTCTTGTCCTTCTTGGACGTGGCATTCCGTGTTTGTGGAGGGTCCTTCTCTTTCGCTGTCGCGTCTTCTTCTCTTTGACCTCCTGGGTCTCCCCCTCCTGGTGGGCCTGATTCTAAAAAAGGCTGCGGTACAGAACTTGTGGTTGGTTGTATATTTAAATTGGATGTTGTTCTTCTTGTGGGTTCTGATGTATCAGTATCAGTAGAAGAGGTATCCGTTTGTGTTGTATATGGGCGATTTTGACATTTTTTGGCATATACTTCAGCCCAGGTGTAGACCTCTCCTAATTTATAATCAATAGTATCTCTATGATACTTACGTAGTTTTCTTTCATTAACCTCTTCTGTATCTTTCTGAAGCTGGAATTTGATATCTTCAAGTGTTTTATTCAACTCTTCTGCTGTCATTGACTTTTCTAGTTCTTCCTTCACTGATGTGATGTCTTTTTCCAGTTCTTCTAAGATTTGTGACAGTTCTTCTATTATTAATAATATAAGGTCAAGAGAGCACTTATTCAATATTGCAAACCATCTATCAGTGTCAGTCAGTCAGTCAATTTATCTTTATTCGGCTTTTTAAAAACCATACAAAGAAGTGAACGGTAAGATACATTCCATACAAAATTTATCATAAAATACATGATGCAGATATCCAACAACACTTTAAAATTTATAATAAACAGTTTTAAAAGGAAAAATATGCTAGGCTTTTATAATTAATCTTGACAGGCGGCTTTTGCCCCTGAGGCAGCTACCAAAAATTTAGCAACGCAGTAAGTAATGTGAGGGTTAGATAGTAGCTGTAAATAAAGTAAAGCCGGCCTCACCTGTGTGAAGCCGGCCTCCTTGAGGATTGGTATCAATAATTTCTTCCTAGGCTCTATATATAAACCGCAAAACATGACAAAATGCATTGTGTCCTGCACTGAGAATTGGTCACAACTGCAGGGCGGGGCTGATTCTGGTTTCTGCCAATTTTGAAAAGAGCCTAAATAATAATGCAACAAATTAAATCTAAATTTTGTTAAAAGAAACCTGTGAAAAGGACGTGTGACATAGCCAAGATAAGGTTCAAGTGAGGGTGTAGTAAGCAACAAACAATGAACCCTCACTGCTGGCTTTGCTAATTCACGCTCTTCACGGCACATCTCCATCCTTCCTAAAAAAGACTTTTTAACCGAATCAAGATCTTGAATCCTTATGGACTCCGGAGAGGTGAAAAGCTCCGGGCGACCTATGTCGGCAAAAGCTTTTGCAAGATAGGCCAGCCAGGGAATTTTGTTAGATCTATCAAGGGACAGGACATCAGTCAGAATCTTATGGTTTAATGGGAGTTCTTCATTCATCCATAATTTTAACCATAGAATCAGAGGGGCCATACGCAATTTATCCGAGAGGAACTGAAGGCCGACTTCTTTGTGTATAGAGTACGTCGGAGTGGACTGAGGTACAGAGAGCAGGGCTCTAATGAATCCATTCTCTGCTCTCTGTATTGACTCTACGTTTGCGTACCCCCACAATGCAGAACCATATAGAGCAATAGCCACGGATTTACTGTTGTAGATTTTTATTATGGCTTCCATAGGCCTAGCTCCTAGCCTTGCAGCAAAACTCAGAATTGCTGAGGATGATCGAGTGACGGCCAACCTCTTCGCTCTGACCTGTGGTCCCCAAGTCCCTTTCTGGTCAAACAAGATGCCTAAATAGGGAAATATGGATACCCTGGTGACCAAGTCCCCCCTACAAGTGAATGTTTTGGTTTTCTTCCTGCGACACTCAGAACCCACCACCATAGTGTGTGACTTGGCTGCGTTTATTTTAAGGTCTAGTTGATCCATAAACGTGCCAAAAGCATTTAATAGGCGCTGGAGACCAACTCCCGTACGCGCGATCAGCACTGCGTCATCCGCGTATAGGAGTGCCGGGATCTTGGCAACTCCTACGCGCGGGACGTCGGCTTCCTGCCCCTCCAGATGTGCCCCCAGGCCATTAATGTAGATGGTAAACAGTAAGGGGGCCAAAATGCAGCCCTGCCTCACACCCCTTAAGGATCTGAAGAGAGCGGTACACCTGCCCTCATTGGTCACTCGTACACTCGAGAAAAGTTCTTGGTGCAGGGAGGACATAAAGGTGACCAAAGCTTCGTCTATGCCGATCTCCAACAAGATGGACCACAACTTGGTCCTATTGACCAGGTCAAAAGCCGAGGAGAGGTCCATGAATGCAAGATACAGTGACCCCTCCTTGGCTATAGTGTATTTAGAGATTAACAGATGTAAATTAATACACTGTTCGATGGTGCCCTTTTTTTCCCTGAATCCATATTGGATTTCGGACAATCCACCACAACCCTCGACATTCACCCTTAACCTAGATAGGAGGACTCTGCCTAAGATTTTTACAGATGAAGCTAAGAGGGATATAGGCCTGTAACAGCCTGGGTTATCTCGTTGGCCTTTTTAAAAAATGGGAACAATGGTGGAAATGTTCCATGATGCAGGTACAAGATTTTCATTCACTGCATTAAACACATTTGTCAAGACTTCAGCCCAAAATTTTGGGGAATGCATAAAAAAGTCAGCGGGCACGCCATCAGGGCCAGGTGCCTTATGCTTTGTGGTGGACATGATGGCTTTCTCCACCTCGTCTTGATTAAAAATAATAGAACAAGTGGCCGATCTTATCGGCAGAGCGTCTGTAATTACATCAGCAGTGTCCCCATAAACATTTTTAAAATGGGATAACCATTTTTCATCAGGAATAACGCAATCCATAATATCATTGTCGTCATCCGAGAAAAAAGGCTGTTTAATAATCTCCCAGAACTTTTTACTATTCTTCAGGACTGCCGCCGAAAGGAGATCTTCCCAAGCTTCATGTTTAATGATGTCCTTTCGTTTTTTTAATGCTAATTTATAAATTTTCCTGAGTCTAGTAATCTCATCATTTGCCCTTGGGATATTTTTTAAAGCTATCATTAATAGTCTGTGTGCTTTAGAACAGGCTGAATCGAACCAGCGCTTATTGCCTGGAGTTACATTTTTGGTCTTTACCAAGAGATCCTGTAACACCTGCACACATATGGCCTCAAAGGCCTCTACAATTTCTTGGCCCTGTGCGCAAGGATTTATACAGACCTCAACCTTACCCTTAATCTTTGGGAAGTTTTCGGCATAAAATTTTTCTGGGACCACCTTAGCCCATTTCAGACGTCTTCCTTGTCTGGATGTCCTTAATGGATGGGAAGTGATTTCCAGTGGGGATGGTCCAAAATTGCCTCCCCAAGCCGCTTCTAACTCTACGGGGTTATGGTCACTGAAATGTGATTGTGTGGTACAATAAGCATTGACCCGTATAAGAGTGCTTAGGGATACAAATATATAGTCAATAATGGTACCATGCGGGATGCCAGTAAAAGTTGGCTGTCTAATGCCACCATCTGGTTCATACAGGTCAAAATTGGCAAGAAAATCCTCTAATTCCTCTCCCTCGATAGAATGTTCAAAGTGGGGTTCCTCGGGCCCATCGTCCCCATCAGGGCTACTTCTCCTGCAATTTAGGTTGCACGGATGGATGTTAAAATCACCTAATAAAATGTAATCTGTATCAAGCGTTTTGTTCTGACTGACCATGTTTAAAATCCTATCCAGATCCATAATGTTACGGCCTCTGTGCTCACTATTACCTGAATTATAAAAATTGATAAAAATAGTCCTGCTAGTGCTTTTGATCACTCTTTCGACCAGCAGGATATTGGGAGAATCAGTATCAATTTGCCTCCAACTACCCTTTAAGTCTAATGAAAACAAAAATAAAAGGCCTCCCTTGGCCCTCCCCATACGACTATGGACAGCGGCTTTAGTAAAACTAATAAACCCATCCCAGCACAAACTATCTGAAGTATCCCACGTTTCTTGGAGGGCTATGATATGATGGCCTAAGACAAAGCTTGACCAAGATTTATCCTCACGTTTGCCATTTAACCCCGCAATATTCCAACTCACTAGCCTACAGGAGTCCCTAGGAATCTCAGCTACTGGGCCTAGGGCTGGCGCCGCATCCAATTGTTGAGCTGTGTCATCTATACCCTGATTAGTAACCTCTGTATGTCAATCGCAGTCGTTTAAACCTGACAAGACCCCATATCTATTGCCCATTGCCAATCCCCAGTCAGAAGGAGTGGGCACCTGACCCCATCCATTTGCTGCCGGATTCCACATAGGCTGGGGGGTATTAGGTCGTATTGACAGATGATCATTCCCTTGCCTAGGCATAAACCCAATGCCCTGGTGTCTGTTGACATAACCTGGGGTATGTGGGCCCCACCTATTTAAATTGGGCCAAAGTGGCCCTGGTGTTCTGGCCATTGGCCCATGCAGAAAGTTGGTTTGCCCTAACCCACGGCTACTCAGGGGGCGAGAGTAGTTGTTATTAAATCTGGGCCTAGTTTCCCCACCCCAGTGAGCAGTTCTATCATTCCTTCTAGACCTGAAAATATTAGAGGAGGTCACCATCTGAGTCTCAGTATAAAAGAATTTCAGGGTAAGGGGAATTATGGATCCAGTTCTGCGTTGCGGTGGGAGGATGTTTGCAAGAATGTTAGGGAGTACTTCAGCGCTAGCAAAATTTAGTATAACGCAATCCCCATTAAATTTCTTGATCTTGCTCCCAATCCATGAAACCCTCCTTGCCATAACAATATCACCGGCTAGCTGATCTGCCCCCTGATCTGCCATACGCATATTACTAGTAAGCCAATATAAGGCTTTGTCCTTAAGGCCTTGGGCGGATTCCCTTTGCTCCTGAGATAAAACGGGCACATTCGCCAAAACCAGGACTAGTGGGGAGGCTTCCAAAATGAAATGTGGTGAATCATCCCCTAAGTGCAAAGGGACAGGTGCCATAGGTTGAGACATAGGTTGAGACATAGGAGCCTCACTTATTACATCATTGGTAGGCACAGGTGGTAGCGGTTGGCCATCCAAGATGGGCTGTTGTTGTAAATCCATAGTGCCTGAAGCGGCACCCGGATCTTCCTCTATGGCTACTATGGGTTTACAAATTTCATTAACAAAGTTCTCTAAATCGTCCGCCAACTTACTTTGCAACCCTCCCATCTTTTTTATTTCAGAAGTTAGTCTATCGATCTTCCCAATAAGAGGTTTGATGATGGTTTTGATTTTTATGTCTATCATATCTGCAAATCTATTAAGTAGATCATCATCAATAATTTGTCTACGCTCGTCAGCGTCATCACACTCCACATCTATCCCTTTGTGAACAGGGGGTAAGTTAACCTTCTTCTTTCCTGCCTGTTTTCCCCCCCTTTTGGCTTGAGCTTTTCTACAATTTCTCACAGGGCGAGTAACAGGGGAAGAAGGTGAGGGAATCTCCACGACAGTATTTTGCTGCTGCTCTGGTTCAGGCGCAGTATTTAATGACTGATCAGCTAGCAAATCAGAATTTCCATCATCAACTTCCAGATTGATTAAATCAACATCAGAAATAGCGGTGGTAGGGTCAGGCAATGGGGTATCAGAGATATGTGTACTTCGGTCAGGACTCAATGGGGGCAAAATTGGCGATTGACTTAGACCCAAAGATTCCCTTCTATCATTGTTAATTTTTTTAACCACATGTACAAGGAAGGAGTCAAGGGTTTTAAGTGCTGCAGGGGTAACTGAGGCCGTTTTTTTAGACATTATTGTCAGGTCAAAGATCACAAAATGCACAGGTAAATATAAAATTAATAAAATCCGAGTATTTCAAAATTTAGGCAACAGTGTTCAAGGGCACAGAAAAAAGGCCTTTAAAAATATGTCTTTTCATAAATCACAAAGCCTTGCCTGTGCGGTCGGGTACAGGATATAAAATGTTAGGGAGTGGGCCCAGCCCGGCCTCCTACGGCCCCGGACGGCCACAGACGGTCCCGCCCTTGTCCCGGGCTTCTCCCGCGCGCTCCCGCGCCGCGGGAGTGGTAGTTCCTTTTAGGGGTTGCACCGAGGGGGCGTGGCCGGCAGGGAGAGGAGCCCAGCTGGAGACGGGCGCGCGGAGACTCCTGGACAATGGAGTCCTCCGCTCTAGCCTCGCAGCCCTGCCGGTGACGGTGTTAGTAGGAAATGCCCCAAGATGCACACAGCCTCAATCCACGAAGCGGGACCCGCGAAGCGGGTCCGGCGAGGCGTGGAGGCTTGAGGAAGGCTGAATCCAGGAGATGAAAAAGTCAGTGCGCGGAGCGCGGCGTCTAGGCGAGAAATCCACTGGTCAAGCCTGAAAGAGCTCGTTAAGTCCTGCTGTGTTGGGGGCGCGGCCGGCAGGGAGAGGAGCCCAGCTGGAGACGGGCGCGCAGAGACTCCTGGACAATGGAGTCCTCCGCTCTAGCCTCGCAGCCCTGCCGGTGACGGTGTTAGTAGGAAATGCCCCAAGATGCACACAGCCTCAATCCACGAAGCGGGACCCGCGAAGCGGGTCCGGCGAGGCGTGGAGGCTTGAGGAAGGCTGAATCCAGGAGATGAAAAAGTCAGTGCGCGGAGCGCGGCGTCTAGGCGAGAAATCCACTGGTCAAGCCTGAAAGAGCTCGTTAAGTCCTGCTGTGTTGGGGGCGCGGCCGGCAGGGAGAGGAGCCCAGCTGGAGACGGGCGCGCGGAGACTCCTGGACAATGGAGTCCTCCGCTCTAGCCTCGCAGCCCTGCCGGTGACGGTGTTAGTAGGAAATGCCCCAAGATGCACACAGCCTCAATCCACGAAGCGGGACCCGCGAAGCGGGTCCGGCGAGGCGTGGAGGCTTGAGGCTTGAGGAAGGCTGAATCCAGGAGATGAAAAAGTCAGTGCGCGGAGCGCGGCGTCTAGGCGAGAAATCCATCTATCAGTGAATTTTTTTGAGTTTTTACATAGGGACGGTTTCAATGAAATCCTTAAGCCTCGAGGAATTCTGGCTGCTTTATGGTATCTTACCATTGTGGTCGCGTGCAGGCGTTAGTTAATCACTTTCCGTGATAAATATAACAGTTGTTTAATTTGTTGCTCCTTCGTTCTGGAAGTGGAATATTGTGTAGTTTCTTCATTAATCAAGGAATATATTCTATTGATTTCATCATTGGCATACGCAAATGTATCTGCTCTGCTCTCCGTAAGTTGCGTGATTTCTTCATACTGCATATTTTATATCTTTGTGTGCTCGCAGTCTATGGCCGGACGATTCAAATGATTCTATGTTCTGGCTGCACACTACGTGACTTTAAGAACCTTGTGAATAGGTTTATTCGTGCTCCTCAGGTGTACTCCCTGCACTGGAGTATAAACTTGAATAGATGAAGGTAGCACCCACACTGTCGGTATGGATGTCTCCTGGGGCACAGAAATGTGCGAGAATTCTGCTAACAAATTAAATCACGAAAACTATGCATTTAAGTCTTCAAAGTATTTTACTCATACTTCATTGTTCACATGAACTTTTTCAGTTCCATAATTCGACATATGAATTAATGGTCAATTGCAGGTTAGGTAAATATCATCAGATTTAGCCATAGAAAAGCATTGCATGTAGCATATCTCACTCATATCTGCCAGAGTATACTATGGAAGTGCCTTCGGATGATTGAATTAAAGGTACAATTAAGGGAGCAGGGACTGTATAAAAGGGCTGATGTTTCTTACAACCATCAGTGCTTGATAAGTAGGAAGGACCCACTTTTCAAAATAGTGTGTGTTAGACCTGGCATCTTTGGCGTGGTTTCCCCCTATCTTTTTGATGCTGTGCTGGATTTCGTTTTTGCTGGTTTAGATGCTTTGGACACTCTGCCGCTGCTGATCAGTGTCACCCCTATGGAAGGCCCATGGTACCCCCTTGGGCAGGGTGCAGTGTATGTGAAAGGTAGAGCATGTACTTCTGCAGGTGACATGCTCTGGTAGTGAATTACAGCCATTTTCCTTTTTCACTGCTGCAAGGCTATCTTGCTTCATAGGCTATCATGGGGGATGCTAGCTACAGTGGCTACCAGCATATCTTCCCATAGAAGCAAGATAGGACATAAAAGTCTGGTATCCCTGAACTCAGAATTTAATAACACATCTTTTAGGAAAGGTGGTTTTTAACTCCTGTGTTTGAGAATAGCACTTTTAGAAAGTTGCTGTTCTCTTGTCTAACCCTTCTGTGTGCCTTGGCCTGTTTGTGTATTGACTGTCTAGTTTGAGAGTGACAGGGGCTGGGGATTCCCCAGGAGGCTGGCTGAGGCAGCCCTAGTCTGAATGACTGCATTTGCTATTTGAGTGGTGGGAGGAGATAGCACCTGGGCATGAATAGGGCTGTGCCTGCCTTCCACAATGCTGGCTCCACCTCCTGCTGGGTGGCTGACGACCCTGCCCCTCACTCTGAAAGGAAAGGAGAGGCCAGGAAAACAAAGTGCTCAAGAAACACCCAGAACTGGTTCAGACCGGGCTCAGAGCCCTCCTGCACAAAGGGATCAAAGACGTTTAGGGGTATAAGTACTGGACCCCTGACAACAGAAAATCAGATCATCCTGGATTCAAGAAGGAACCTCTGCCAAGGAGAAAGCTGACTCTGAAGAAGGAAGACTGTCCTGCTGTTGCTCTGCTGCACTGACCTGCTGTTGCTTTGCTGCCAAGGAGAGGGAAAGGACTTTGCTGTTGTGCTGTGTCCCCTGTCTTGAAGGACTCTCCAAGGGCCTGAGAAGAGCTGGCTCCCTGTTTTTGAAGTCCCAGGAACAAAAGGACCCCCAGCTTCCCTGAACTCTGCTGAGAGAGTTCTGTTCTTCCTAGAGTGCTTGGGCCAGTTGTGGTGCCTCTGGAATTTGTACCTGTGTTGGGAAGCTGGAAACTAAGATTGAGATACTTTTGCAACTGAAAAGTTATCGCATCGCTCGCTGCGGAGCGCATCCCGACAGTGCGAGGAAATTCCCACTGCTACGGAGGTCGATATCGTCGCAGCGCCGGTTGCAGCTGCCTCAGATGACGCATCCTTCGATTGCAGGAAGATCACCATCGCTGCAAGTTTCGTCGCAGAGCCTGTCATCGCTGGGTGAGATCGCTGCACCGCTTGCTTGCGGACCGCATCACTTCGCTGCGAGCATCGTCGCATAGCCATTACATCGAGGAGCTGCGAGATAGAGGATCACCGCTGGATCACGCATCTTCGCCCCGGAGATCGTCGCAGCCCCTTACGAGATCATCGCATTGTGCCTTTGCGAGAACAAACTTCCTACGGAACCTCCGCACCGGAATCCATACAAGTGGCCTTCCTCCCCATACAGACTGGATTCGTCGCAACACGCCCGCTGCTGCAGCGGGGTTGTCGCATCACCTCCCCAGGGTCTCAGGAGCAACACATCGCTTGTTTTCCACCGCACCAGCTTCTGCTTTTGGAACTTTGTCGCAACTAAAGGTACTGTTGGCTAAACATGTCGCAACGGTGAACTTTTCACGCATCTGTGAAGTATCGTAACGCAACTTTAAGAACTCTATCGCAACCATATTCTTGAACTGTGTATGTTGGATTTTTTGTCATTTTGGTCTTGTATAGTTTAGATTAAATACCTTTATTTTTCTAAACTGTTGTGAAGTCAGTTTGTGGTGTTTTCACTGTGTTACTGTGAGTGTTGGTACAAATACTTTACACATTGCCTTTGGTTAGCCTTGACTGCTCGTGCCAAGCTACCTAGAGGGTGAGCAGGGGTTATCTCAGAGGGTTTCCTCCTTACCCTGACTAGAAGCAAGGGTCCCTATTTGGACAGTGGTACCTACCTCTGCCAACTAGAGACCCCCAGTTATAACAGTCTGCATTGTGGAACCTTATCAATTATTGCAAACTACAGATACAAAAATATGCACACATTTTGGTTTCAACATGACTTTGCCATGTATGCATTACTAACAATCGTTCATTGGGGTAATACATTGCGATATATTTGTTATCTCTGCAGGTGTTTGAGCACAGGAAAGATTCTAAATAAAAGGTGTATTATGTGTTGCCTATTTGCATTTTTTTATCCCAACACCAATTCACCTCCCAGACACAAAAAACGTAGCAGCATCCAGAACAGGATGTGACACGAACATATCCGGAGCAAGAGCCCTTTTAGATTAAGACATCCCTGGGCACCAATCAGCACTTAAGTGAGGCATTTGGCATTTTTAAAGAGTTGAGCTGCGTTCATTAATTCTTTACATTCCAGTGACCCCCAGTGGCCCCCTTCCCAACTTATATCAGCAATGACAAAGCCAACATAGTGTGCCAAATATGCTTTATTCGCAAATATTATTGTTTAACTATACCGCGTTTTAATCTAACACGGTCAACAGCAACGCCAAAACACTTTGAGACCCCTACACTCAAACATTCATACTTCTTCTTCACAGAATGTGATAGTGAAGAAGTCACTAATATAGTCTGTGGCGCAATCATTTAACGAGTTCGGCTGGTAACTGAAAGGTTGGTGGTTCGAGTCCACCCAGGTACAAGTTCTTTTGTTACACTGTTATCTTTATGAAAATGCATTTCCTTCATATTTTAAAATCACCTTTAAAAATATCTCTCCTTTAAGCAGAGATAAACGAGAAAGCAGAAATGCAAGTAATCTACTATCATATATTGGAAATGGCTGAGGAGTAAACAATCTCAAATATTGAACTGGGGTGACTAGTACTGGTTGCAAAATCAGTAACCCCGAAAAAGTTAAGTGATGTATGAAACCTATGGTCTATTTCCCATCTGCTTTCACCTCAGTGTTTATATATCCGGATCACAGGATTATGTTTCATGACGTCGGATACAGTGTGTAGCAGAGTGACACCTCGAGGCCATTTATTGACTTGGCATGGGCTGGAGAGGTTAGCAATTCTGTGCAAACCGATCTGCTGATGGGGCCCCCTGGAGCTTGCCCCCCCCCCCACCGCGGGGCTGCGGGGGTCTGTGTTACGCCCCTGGCTAATAGTATTTACATTATTTCATATCAAGAATTACTGATGTAGCCGTGATGTTGATACCAAACCTGTGGGGGCGGTAAATTATTTTGTGTGGCAATATTATTGACTGAGGGTAGACTCAATATACAACTGATAATCCTGGCACATCTCAATTCGTTGGCAATGTGTCACTCAATGGACTCCTCTGTGGATGCTAGACAGTAACAGATGTAGTTTAGCTTAATCATGTGTTGCTGGTTTTTCAGAGATGGTAACAAGAGTTCCAGTCTAAGTCTTATTTCTGGTGTTGAATTCTGTAAAGATAACAAAGATTTTATTTTATTTAGAGTGATAACTGTTTAATCATCGAAGACAATGGAACTGTACAATACATTTGGTATTCATTTCGAGTTCATTATATTGAGTGCTTGTGTAATTGCTCTCCCGCCATAGTTACTAGTGTATCTTTCCACCGATTTTGTGATAATGGTTACTTTTTAATAGGTGCAGACAATAATAAGCTTATTAGTAAGAGTAACCCCCAGGTAGTCACATGACTTCACTTCCTCAAGGCAAATCCTATTTTTAAGCCACCTCAGACCTCTCCTGGGCTTCCCAAAAAGCATTATTTTTGTCTTATCAAGGACTAACTTTAGATCATTAGTATAATTACATTTCTCTAATTTAATTAAATGGTTTGGGGGCCACTAGTGGTAAGTGATAGAAGTATTATATCACCAGCATAGGCTAAGTAGGTTATGAGTTGCTTTCCTAATTGTGGTTCAAGTCTACTAGCGCTCTATAAGTAGAAGGATGAAGGGGGAGACGCTTCGAGACGCTTGCCATTTTTTGAACTTGCCCTGAGCAGAGGACCCGCGGCAGGACCTGCGGCAGCAACCGCGACTACAAGCCCCAGCTGACACCGGGGAGACCGCCAGAGAGCCTGCCCCTCCCACTACTGACCCGGAAGTATATAATTGGCAGAACTATCTCCGCAACGCGGCCGCTTGCCGGGCAAAGCCAGGGCCAAGGGCGGGCCCGTTTAAGCCCGTTCAAGGCCGGCCAAGGACGGGACGGGCTATCCCCTTAACATCTACAACTCTAAAAGGTCAGTGAGTCCCTTGTATGTTTAGCAACTATTATTATCTAAAGTGTGGTTAGGACTAACACCAACTGACCCATTACGATCGTGTGAACTATGACTACATCCCCAGCTGAAGCGGGAAACTGTGGGAGAAGTACTGGTGGGTCACTCATGAGTACTCTGAACAACTTTTTGATAAGAGTCTCTACCGCCCTGGCTAAAGATATCGAACTCACTGAGAAGAGATTATCGTTAGACCCACTTTTGGATAAGCGGTCCTCATTGGGCAGTTTGGCGAGAGCAAGAGTACCCTCTCCCCATGGGATTGATTTATATGACACGGGGTCTGCTAATGAGGGGAGGGACGGAAGTGTCATTATATTGCACGAAGCAAGTCCCGATGCCGGACGAATTCCTGTAAACTTGCCAAGAAGCAGCCTTCCCCCAACATGAAAATCAGATCAGCCAGATGTGCAAAAGCTGGAGTGGTTCAACAGGCACAGGGCCAAAAGCCAAAAGGAAATGCACAGGGCTACAACATCAAGTGGCAGACGGAAAAGGGAAAAAACCTAAGGAGGCCGTGACCAAAGAAAACTTGTTAATAAGTGCTTCAAATTTATCATCACCGGCAAAGGATGGACCAAGCATATTGCGATCCAGGGAAGGAGATGCCCCACGTGTTTCGGATGTTGCTTTTTGGAAAAAATTGGAAAATACTGTACAGAACTTTACTCTCCCCATACATGAAAGATTGGACCGAATTGAAAATAGACTGGTGTGTTTGGAACCTTTGCTGTCATCAGCACATGCCAGGGGGGTTCAGGGAAGGGACCCAATTGGCAGGCAATCAAATGTGGGGGGCAAGGTACTCTTGGCACTAGATCTGATGCTCTGATCAATCCGAACGTGTCCACTAAAGGAGCTCAAAGCCTTCCGGCAGAGAATATATCAGCTTCTAGTGCTATGATCGCACTGAGAATCTCAGAGGGGGTGCTGAATATAGAACGGGCAAGCAAGGATAAAGCTGTGAAGGGCATTAGCCCTTCGAAAAAATCTCAAACAACCCTCAAACCTCCTACAATTCGCGATGTGCAGAAGCAACAAACAATTGATCTTCCCCCGGATTCAGCTCCGTATGTGATAGTTCTGACAGGGGTGCCACCACTAGAATATGGCAAGAGGGAGTCCAATAGGGAACTGAAAAATAAGTGTATTTTTTGGCTAAATGTCAATCGGCCACTGCCTCGCTACGTTTGCCCAGATATATTATTTGCTAGGAGAGTAAATTGGGTGGGAAGAAGGGCAAAATCAACTGAAGGTGACTGTATAATCGTTAACTTCAGGGACACAAGATGTGCCCAATTTATTTGTAATGAGGGACAATTCCGCCCCTATCCCCGAATCCAATCACTTCCCCTAAGGTTCTTTTATGCCCCTGAACAAAATACAGAATGGGGTACCCCTCTAGGAGGTGTGGCTCCAAACTATCACAAACCAGAAAACATCAGATTACAAAATAGGTTTGGGGCTCTGTCAGGGCTAGAACATTGTGACTGACAGCTAAACACGCTAGAAGGGGAAAGTAGAAGTAGTTCACCAAAAGGAATAATAACTGTGGGGAAATTTATTGAGAGATGTCCGCCTGCCAGGCGATCTGTAAAATCGAATGAGTGGAACACTGTTGATCTGCTCTCTTGGAATGTGGCGGGACTTTCAACTAAATTTCATAATAAGGAATGGTTGGACTATGTAAATAAATTTAATGTAATCTGCGTGCAGGAAACATGGGAAGTTGACTCAACAAACTTTAATCTTGAGGGATACAAGTTGTTTGGGATTCCGGCTGTAAGATCTAGGGCAGGTAGAGCGAAAGGAGGTCTCGCTTTGTCGGCGCATCTGACTCTAGATGGGACTTGGACAGATCTCAACTGGAATTCAGAATGTATATTTCAGTTCAGTTTAAAACCAGGGATCTTAATCTGATCATAGTTAATTTTTATAACATTGGAGGCTCTAGAGGGGAGGAGTTGGAGGTTCAATTGAGAACCCAGATTGACAATATGAAAAATGTCCAAGCTCCCTTACTTTTAATTGCAGGTGATTTTAACTGCCATTTATGCCCTCGGCTGATTCCCTTTACGGAAAATTGGGCATCGTGTAATCTAGTGGAGGGTGCCCATTTTGACCATACAACAGACGGAGTTAATCTCAACGGGATTGTGAATAACTTTGATCTGTCCCATGCCATGGATTTTTTATCCTTTAACCCCAAAAGTGGGGTTAATCCAACCTTTAAAGGTAGAGGATGTAGCTCATATATTGACTTTGTCATTGTCTCCCGCTTACTTAAAGAGAGAGTTTTACGATTTAACATCGATTGTAGTGGCTTTAGCGATCATAACCCTCTTATAGTGACCATTGCAGTGTCAAAAGTGAATAGAGGAAAAAAGAAGAGACCCCAAGACGTCAGGGAGACGGTTACAGACCAAGGTAGAAGGCTAAAATGGGCTAAAATGGCTAGTGTATGTTTTTATAAGTCCCTAGTCTCCAAAGGGAAACAGCACTTGGATGTATGCCTAAACCCAGAGTATAAAGGGCCACAGGTGGTCGAGGCATTTGAGGAGATGGGTAGGCTAGTAGATTGCCTAATGCATGCGACAGGGAAAGGGAAGGAAAACCATAACCAGAGATGGTTTGATAGGGGATGCTCTCTGGCCCAGAGAAAGCTTAGAGTTGCACTCAAACAGAAACCAAGAGATGGTGTAAAGGTTGCATTCTGTAGAACACATTATAAGCAAGAAGTAAGGCGCCGTAAGTTAGCTCTTCAAACTGAAACGTGGGAAGACCTACGCGAGGCTGCAGAAAAGCGTGATCTCAACAGGTTTTGGCAAATAATTAATAAACGTTGCTTTCAAGATGGGAATTGCCCTAGCATTGCAACAAATGTACTCCCAGTACAATGGGTGGAACATTTTAGTGCTCTATACAATAAAGGGACCATGCTGGAAGATGACCAAGATGATCAGAGGGATGTCGTAGCGGAGAGGATCGAATTTACCCTAAAAGAGATCGAGGGGGGCATAAAGGGCCTTACACGTAATAAAGCCCCTGGTCCCGATGGGATCCCACCAGACCTTTTCCTAAGTAATATAGAACTATGGGGCCCGGTAGTTACAAGAGTTACAAACGAGGCCATAGTATCGGGTTTACCCCGCTCATGGTCAACAGCGACCATAGTACCAATTTTTAAGAAGGGTAGCAGAGACAGTCCTAAATGCTATAGACCAATTTCCTTAATTGATGTAACAGCTAAAGTAATGGGTAGGGCCATCCTGAACCGCTTAATGGAATGGGAAGAAGAAAACAGTATCCTCACAGAAGTTCAGTATGGCTTCCGGGCCGGGAGGTCCACGACAGACCAATGTCTAAACTTATATTTATTGGTCACGAAATATACAGTTGCCAGACTGGAGAAAGTTTACTTAGCCTTTATGGATCTGGCAGCAGCCTTCGACTGTGTAAATCGCTCAAAGCTGTGGGGAATATTATCTGATCTGGGGGTTGATGCCGGCCTTATTTCTATTCTAAGGAACTTTCACCAGAATACATCCGCAACAGTGAGGTGTAATCTGGAGGGTGACCAGACAGATTCTTTTAAATGTACAAGCGGGGTGAGGCAAGGGTGCATACTTGCACCCTTCTTATTTTCCATTTACATTAATGGGCTAGAACGTTTTTTATTAAATCTGAAAGCAGACACACCCAGAATAGGAAGCAGATCCGTTCCAGTTCTGCTCTACGCGGACGACGCGGTCCTGCTGGCCCGAACGCCAGTAGGACTGCAACGTCTGATTGACGGATTTGTGGAGTTTATGTCTAGCCTTGACCTATCTGCCAACCTGACGAAGTCATATATAATGGAGCTAGGCCCAAAACATAAAAGCAAATATTTTAATTATAAAATTGGCGCTACAAGTCTAGCAAAGGTGCAGACTTTTTTTTATTTGGGCATTTTATTCGATAGAAATCTGAATTTTAAACCATTGATCGATGAACATGGCAGTAGGCTGGCAGCGAGCTCAGGAGCGGTTATGAACTTTGGGCGCAGACTGGGCCGCTGGACTCCCGAACAAATGGTGACCATGTACAACTCGATCACAGTTGCAAAGGCTGTGTACGGGGCAGAGTTATGGGGAATGGGTAATGCAACCAGCTTACAGACCAAGGAAACTAAGTATTTAAGGAGGTTGCTTAAAGTACCCGAATCTATACCATCATATATAGTACATGAGGAACTTGGTTGTAAGCACCTGGAGGACAGGGTGAGGAACAGACCCCTCGTGGCCTGGTTAAAATTATGGGTCAATCAGGATGCTAATCTGTCGCGGTTGATTATCACAGATTGCTTGGGGAGTGAGAAAGGTATGTCTATCCCCTGGTTAAAATATGTGAAATGGATTTTGGAAAGCATTGGATTTGGATATTTGTTTTCAAATCCACAGAGTATTATAAAACAAGATCAAACAAGAGTAATTGATAAGCTCTCCAAACTTACCACCCGGTCACGAGAAATGATGGAAAGTAGTAAGCACACTGTACAGGCCTATATGACAGTGAAACCCTCTAGGGGGTTGGAGCCCTATCTCTCCCTTGTATACAACCCTCACAACAGGTTTTTATTAACGCGTTTTAGACTCAACTTGCTACATCATCTTTTATCTGAACCTGCGGGATTCACTAATGCGGTTGAGTCAAAGGGTCCCTGTGGCTGCGATCATCGATCTCCACAGGAAACTGTTCATTTTGTATTATTATGCCCATTTTATCAAGCACCTAGACGCTGTTTTTTAATACATCTTTTTAAAAAAGCTAATTTAAGATCAGCAAGAGACGCCCTTGTTTTTTAAAGGAGTCAAGAGATCCCCTGACATTATTTTGTGTGACTCACTTCCTGAGGGTTGCAGAAAGATTAAGGGCCACTAAATGATTTTGACTTTTGATATTGCTAATGAAGAAAATGTGGATGTGGTCGAATATTGTATATTTGATTAGTTTATTTCTGCCTCTTTTTTAATGAAATGTTTTTATAGTGTGAATTATGTACTTTTATGGTGTAGTTGAAATACCGAATAAAGAATTTATAAAAAAAAAAAAAAGAAGGATGAATCTGATATATATTTTTTTAAAGGAAGAGGTGCAAGAATACAGCCTTCTTTAAGGTCATTATTTGTGGATATCTTGGGGGGGAATCATTTTGTTAGTTAACTTAATTTTGAGCCTGGTGTTTTTGTGCAGCAAAACCAAAAAGTATAGCAATGTTTGATTGATACTCCAGTCAGATAATGATCTGTTAACCTTAATAAAGGCTGACAAGTAATCAACAAAACATGTATATAAATCGAGGCCCCCCTTCACAATGTTTTATCAATAAAAAGTTTGAAGCTAACAATTTTGTCTGTGGTTGATTAGGTCTAGCTGAATCTGGATTGATGCAATCGAAAAGGATTGAACTCAATCGCCCACACATTTAACACACGTAAGTCATTGGGTTACTAGTTGAGGGGGCTCAAACTCTTCTCAATAATCATCTCTCTCAATTCTCAGGGTGACATCACTAGCAATCCCTAAATTAACCTTTGGTAACTTGGCACAGAATAGTCGGGCTTAACTTAGGCAACTTCGCCTACCCCTCGCACTCTCACCCCGCTCCTGGCACCCTCCACACCCCCTCCCCCTCACTATACCCACCCACTCCCTACTTTGTCCACTGAGCCCTCCTTGGCATACTGTAAAATTACTATTTGTAACAACTTACTGGTTCTTTCAATTGGTTCTGTTTGTCTTATATGCACCCTTCACACTATGTACTCTTAATGGTTCCTTGTGTTTTTGTCTGACCACCTGTATAATTTGTTTCATTCATAGCTATTGTTGTTTTTCTTGCTTATAACCATTGCTGATGTAAAGCGCTCTGATACCCTCGGTGGAGCTAGCACTATATAAAACCTTCAAAATAAAAAATACATAAAACAAATAAAGAGTAATAAAGTTAAAACCCCACACAGAAAAATCCCATGCTAATTTTGGAAAATCTAGTACAATGTATTAAATAGTTTGATACGACAAAAATCCAGTCAGTAGAACCGGAGTTATACATTTTTTGACATTTAATTGAAAATGTCACCGAAAAGCACAAAACTCGATTCGCAGATATCTGGTCCTGTGAGACCGTGAGAAAGTCACATATTCAGGCTGACGGCGATGGAGCGCCGTTCAGATACAGTGGTCCTTCTGAAAAGTTACCTTCTCAGTCAAGTGAAATTAATCCTGTTCACTGTGGAGGAGGCCACGAGGAGCAGGGAAGTGGCGCAAATGGTCGCTGATGTAGTGTGATGAGCAGGCCTGGCACAACAGACAGTTGTTGCTTTAGCATGAAGATCCTGTTGTCATCACAAACATTTGGGCAGGAGCTTCTCGGTAGCACTCTCCACAAGTGGTCAATGCTGTTGCATGAAGGGTCAGGCTGACTAAATTTCCCGTTGACGGGTACTGTGAGTGACAAGGTTTTGGCACAATGGGATGATTCGCTTTCACACGGAGCCCAAAAACTTCAATTCAGTTCCAAGGAGACCACGCCAAGGGTACAGGACCTGAGGGGCACCACCTGGGGGCATGGGCTTGTCCAGCTGAATCTGGATGATGGTTCAGATTGTTGCGCGTCCGTTGTGTCGCTGTAGCTCTGAACGGGAGGCCAGCAGACTATCACTTGAGTCACTCTGGGAGTCCTGGGTACAAGTGCAGGTCCGATTCCTCTGTCTGAGGCAGAAGGGCAGCAGGCAGCTATCCAGCAAGGTAGTAGTGTGGAAGCAGTACACAACCTATTCAAATGAAATTAGGGCTGTGCCCAGCTCCACCCTTCCATCCAGCCAGTGATGGCCCATATAAGCATTCTATTGTGTGTGTCTGTGTGGGAGGAATATGCAACGCCTAACTGTCAGCTACACCCAGTCATGTGATCCAGAGGCAGGCTGCAGGCAATAAATGGCTAAGCACAAAAATGCCACATTTTAAAAATTGTAATTTAAAATCCGACTTTACAATTAGGGAGGATTTTTCATTACAATTCGGAAGACACTAAACATGAACTAGTTCCAATTTGGAATTTACAGCTTATTAATATGTAATGTAATAAGGTAACTCCAATGTCATCCTATGGGATAGGTAGGCCATGCAGTAGTGAAAAACAAATGTAAGAGTGTTTTTACCACCAGTACATGCAAAATTTAAAACTGTATGTCCAACGTTTTAAATACACCACTGCACCTTGCCCTCTTGGCTGATTAGAGCCTACCTAGGGGTGACTTGTATGTATTAAAAAGGAAAGTTTGGGCCTGGCAAAAGATTTTTTTTGCCAGGTCAAAATGGCAGTTTAAAACTACACACACGCACTGCAATGGCAGGCCTGAGACATGCTTAAAGTGCTACTAAAGTGGGTGGCACAATCAGTTTTGCAATACACTAGCAGCATTTAATTTTCAAGGCCTCAGTACTTATAGTACCACTTTACTAGTGGATTACAAGTAAATTCAATCTGCCAATTGGGCAAAAGTCAATGTTGCCATGTTTAAATGAGAGAGCACAATCACTTTAGCCCTGGTTACGATTGGTAAAGTCCACAGACTCCTCAGGCCAGCAAAAACGAATTCAGCAAATCAGGAGGAGTGAAAGGAATAAGATTGGTGAAAGACTGCCCTAAGGTTGACAGGCCTATCAAAGACCATGTATTCTGCCTGGAATACACCTCAAGATATTTTCTTCCACCACTCTACACTTCCTGGTTCTTTACTTCACTCTTACAGATTCATTTGCATCCCAGTGTCCTCCCTTTGCCACTGTTTTCCTACCGTTCTCTTCCTCCTACTTCTCCCTTGTCTGCCTAGCTCTCTCTTGCTCTGGGTCAAAGCTGGATGATGATTAATATATCCTGGTTCTCAAAAATTAGCCCTGGTATCCACCAGCTCTACCCGTGGCACAAATTAAGCACTGTGTGCATGAGTTTATTTATTTCAATAGCTTGAGCACACACTGCCTAATTTTCTTTGTACTAACACTGTAGATGACTGGATTTAAAGAGGATGGCAGTAGGAAATAAAGGTTGGCCACAGTAACATGTACATGGAGAGGGATATCCCTGCCAAATCTATGTGCCAAAAAAGAGAATAATGCAGGCACATAAAACAGTGTTATTACACAAACATGTGAGGCACAGGTGCTGAATGCCTTTTTGCGGGCCTGTAGCGAGTTCATGTTCAACACTGCTCTGAGAATCATAAAATATGATACAACCACTAATACTGCATCTAAAGCCACCACCACAATGGCTGCAACCAAACCAAAGAAGATATTGATTGTTACATCAGCACAGGCTAACCTGGCTATGCCCATGTGCTCACAATAACTATGAGGCACAATATTATTGTTGCAGTATGGCAATCTGTGGAGCAAATAGATGCAGGGGGCTACTACAGAAAGGCTTCGGATAAGCCCTAATATTGCAATTTTCCTAATGAGAGTGTTTGTAAACTTCAAAGCATACCTAAGCGGGTCACATATTGCAACATAGCGGTCATAGGCCATGGCCACCAAAATGGCGGATTCCAAACAATAGATAGAATGGATGAAGAACATCTGGGTGAGGCAAGCATGGAATGTAATGCTCCTGGCATTAAACCAAAATATGCCTAAAGCTTTAGGCAAGGTGCATGAAGGTAAGAGAAGGTCTGTGACTGACAGCATTGAGAGAAAAATGTACATAGGTTCATGGAGGCTGCCATTGGTTACAATCAAAAAGAGCACGCTCAGGTTTCCTATCAGAGCCCCAACGTACATGAGACAGAATGGGATGGCAATCCAGTGGTGGGAGTCCTCCATCCCTGGGATCCCCATCAAGAAGAATACTGAAGGGTGTCTGCAGCTGCTGTTGACGGGTGACGTCATTGGCTGAGACATCATCAGGAACTGATTCCAGAGAGTCCACTGCTCCTGTCAAGAAACAAAAATTGATTAATTGAGCTGTGTTCAATTCCCACGCTGTAGCTCCTCCCTCGAGTGTTTCCTTCGTATTAATCATTTTCTATTTAATTCTATAATCTACATCATTTACTTAGCCCGTATAACTGACTGTTTTTTAGTGCCATCATACCCTTCATGTGCATGTGCTGGTATTGCACAGAAATATGGGGTGCATTGACCCATATTTCAGAAGCAGAAGATATTATTTTCAGGATATCAGTGAAATATGCATTTAGGGAGCACTAGTCTGAGTCTGATTTCTATCCATCCAGCCAAGTAGCCTTGAAGCATAATGTCAAGTCCTGAATCAAATCACAGACACAGACTCGAGGACTTCCACTAGGAGCTTTATTACTTATGACCTTTCCCTTTGTGTTACTACTCTACACTGCCCTTTTCCTGTTCCCCCGACTACTCCCTATCCTGTCCCTCCCACGTCTCCACCCACCATAACTAGACTGCTAACTTGCATCATTACATCTCCCCCCTTCTTAAATAAAATTAAGTCAATCAGGCCGGCAACTGTCTGTTACCTCCATGACGATATGAAACATTTACAGTTCTTCAATTAACCGCACAGGTCTGCGGATAGTTCGTCGGGGTCTCAGGTGCACTTTTGAGTTCTCATTTTCAGACTCAACGGTAGTCTCAGATCTTGGCTGAGTGTTGCCAGGTGCAGTGTTCTCACTAGAAAGAATCCTTGGCGACGGGTCAAGGGCATCCTTGACTGCAGGGGGGCATTTTTGAAAATGGGTTACATTTTGTGTGATCCTCTTACTTTCAGACTCCGCAGTGATCATGGTTCCATTTTGCTGGGTGACTATGAGGAGCTCATTATGGTACCGACAGTCCGTTTTCCTATGTTGCTCTTGCTTGACCAGCACCCAGTCACCCTCATGAATGGATGGAGTTTTGGCTCTTCTTCGGGCATCTGCATATGATTTTATTTTTTCTTTGTTTTCCCAATCAGTGGCAGCAACTTTGTCATGTTCTCGTTCATGCATGTCAGGCTGTAAAGCTTCATCCAGAGTAGGTATTCTGGTTCTTATTGATCGCCCCAGCA
Source organism: Lissotriton helveticus (assembly GCF_964261635.1). Taxonomy (NCBI): domain Eukaryota; kingdom Metazoa; phylum Chordata; class Amphibia; order Caudata; family Salamandridae; genus Lissotriton; species Lissotriton helveticus. Next base: position 1,618,375,981 of record NC_136069.1, read on the forward strand.
TGAGAGTAGCTAGGAACTTGCCAGTGGTTGCATGGGGAGTCGTGCGGTAAGCCCGCAATACTTCATTTAGGGCAACTTGCTGAACTTTCTTGTCAAGTGCGGCTTGTTGGAGAGTCGTTTTCTGGGTGGCCTTGAATCGTTCGACCATTTCATTGGCCTGCGGCCATAGAGGGGTAATCTTGCGATGCTTGAAGTTAAGGTGTTTGGCAAAATCCCCAAACTCTTGACCGTTGAACGGTGGTCCATTATCTGTCTTGCTCGTTTTAGGTACTCCCCATGCTGCGAAGACTTCATCAAGAACTGCGATGGTGATGGCAGCTTTTGTGGATGAAAATAACTGGGCAATGGGAAATCTCGAATATTCATCCATGACTACTAAAATGTATTTCCCCGATTGAAGAGGACCAAAGAAATCCAGGGCAACATCTTGTCAGACGCCATTGGGTAATGGGGACATTTGAAGAGGAGCAGGAGGTTCTCCCTGGCTCACCAGTTGACACTGAGGGCAGTCTTTTAGAGTCAGCTCCACCCTCTGATCCAGTTGCGGAAACCACACTCTCTCTCTGAGGGCTCTTTTGGTTGCCACTACTCCTCGATGTCCTTCATGGGTCAGATTCATCACAGCTTGGCGAAGTTTCATGGGGATGAGTATTCTTTGATCTCAGAGTACTAGTCCATCCGCCGTGACTAATAATTTATCTCTTACATATTTGAACGCACTCAGTTCCAGCTTCTCACACAGATCTCTAGTGTCTTCTTCAGCTGAATGTCGCCATGAGTTTGTGCGGATCCGATACTTCACTTGTTGCACTTCACTTGTTGCAGAACAGCATCTTGAGAGGTGGCATCACAGATGGCTTCCAGCGGGACAGCAGGTGGCCTGGCCTAGTCAACCACAAAGTCAATATATTCTTCAGCCAGGGATGGCCTTGACGTGCTTGTGATTTTAGGATGCCTGGACATGTAGTCAACACTTCTCCGTGTGTCCTGCCTCCATCTTCTTGGCGTGTTCCTCCGCCTGGTCATGAACTCTCGTCATCTCCTCAATATCGTCTAAGGTGTAGCTTTTCTTTAGAAGTCGTCATCTTAGGGACTCCGATTGGCAGCCCTCTATAATGCATAACCTGAGAGCATCTTCAGTAGAGAATGAGTCAAATTCACAGTATCGGGCCAACCTTCGAAGCCGTGTGATGAACGTGGTTATTGGCTCTTCCTTCTCCTGCGATGCTAGATTGAAAGTGTACCTTTTGTAATCAGCATTTTTTTTGTGTAGAACCTTTCTATTCAGTGCGTCACGCACTTGGGTATATGATCCGGCATCTCTAGTGGGTAGTTCCTTTATTACGTGACTAACCTCCTTGCCTACGAGGTTACGCAATGCGCAATAATTTCTTCTTCCATCACCTGAGACCCTTGCATAAAGTCTTCAAAGTCTTCATGCCATTCTTGCCATCGGAGGCCCAAACCACCTCCCGCCACGAGTGCGAGTGGTTCAGGTGGGCGTAGGTAGGACACGCCCATCATGCCTGGTCTGTTGGTACCCCCTGGGGCTTGGGCTCTTCTAGAGGGTGAGCCTGACATTGTAGAGATTTATTCACTTATAAGTTTGTATTTCACACAGTCAATTTGTCGTTTGCACAGGGGAATTCTCACTGTGCGTGTTCACAGGTAAAATGTGTGCTTGTCGACATCTAACCTCTTCTCTTGGTTACATTCCAGTCATCTCTGCACAGGCTTATGGCTTTAAACAGCCGTATTTCTCCTTTTTGTTTGTATTAGCTTGTGCCTTATTATTATTAAATTTTATAGAGCGCGTAGTCACCCGTGAGTATCCCAGCGCTAAGATCCGTACGTCTGAAGGTCATGAGGGGGGAGCAGGAGTGGGGGGGTTAGGTTAGGTTAGAGGGAAGAGGTGAGTTTTCAACTGCCTTCTGAATCGTAAATGATTAGATTCTATTCTCATGTCGCGGGGTAGGGCATTCCAGAGGCGTGCAGTGTGAACTGTGAAGCGCCTTCCACCAGAGCGTGCCTTCTTGACTCTGGGAATGGTGAGGAGATGTTCCTGATCGGATCGGAGGGATCTTGGGGCTTTATATGGTTTGATGAATTTTCCTAGGATCGGGGGGGCATTATTTTGAAGCAGTCTGTGAGCCAGGCAGAGGGCTTTGAATTTCACACGTTCTCTAACCGGGAGCCAGTGGAGGAGCTTCAGAGCAGGTTTGGCCGAGGCTCTGGCAGGAGTGTTGGTGAGGATCCGGGCGGCTGCGTTTTGGATCCTCTGCAATTTGTTCAAGGTTGCCTCGGGGGGGCCTAGATAGATGGAGTTGCTGTAGTCGAGCCTAGATAGTATCAGGCCCTGAATCAACAGTCTTTGGGAGGTGGAAGGAAGTAGGGGCAAGATCTTTCGAATCGATTTGAGAAGCCCGAAGCACGTCCCGGCTACTTTTTTTGCTTGTGTAGCAAAAGATAGATCCTTTTCGAGCCATACACCCAAGCTTTTAATCTCGGATTTCGGGTCTGGGGGCATGCCTAGACAGGGTGGCCAAATGTTCTGTGAAAGAGAGAGCCCCTTCTGACCAAGGAGGAGAATGTCAGTCTTTGAACCGTTGAGTTTCAAAGATGACCGGTTCATCCATCCATGTATCTGCGTCAGACAGTTGTATAAGTCCGCAGGTTGTTGGCTTGGGTGGGATAGGGACACCACTAATTGGGTGTCGTCGGCATAGCTGACAATCCTCACTCTGAAAGGGGTGACAACCTCCTCCAATGGGGACATGTAGATGTTGAATAATGTGGGGCTCAGGGAGGAGCCCTGAGGCACGCCACATTGGAGGGGTGTTTCGGAGGACCGAGTGTTATTCTCCCAGATCTGAAAGGAGCGATGTTCCAGAAAGGACGATAGCCAGGACAGAGCGGTTCCTTCTACACCAACACTCCTGTTAGGAAAACCACTGCTGCCTGACTTAAAGATGGCCGCCTACTATCCCTGACAGTGGATAGGTGGAGCAGCCTGACCTCAAGATGGCCGCCGTCATCAAAATCTCATTTCTCACGAGATCTGGTCTAGTCTCATGTTCTCCAGGCCTCAGCATGCACTCACCCAGCCGGTGATCTTCGCGCTGGACTGGGCACAGATCAGAAGACCAGGGTGGGCTCCTGGCATCAGGCGTCAGGCTCCAGGGCAGAAGGTGAGACCGGGGTGGGCTCCCGGCATTCAGCACACGTCCGCGCTTATACCAGCAACAGCGCACGTCCGTGCTAGCCGCCACGGCCTTCAGCGCACATCCGCGCTTGCAACCACCACAGCGCACGCCCACGCTGGCAATCACTACTCCCCGCAGCTTACGAGCCGGGAAGCTTGGGACACGATGACGCGGGATAATCGGCGTAGATCTTGCCGAGATGAGCACCCGAATGGGCGGGCTCACCGCGACTGCGCCGCCATTCACACAGCGCTTCGGGAACCAGGTTCAATACTCTCAGGGAGCAGCGCAATTAGGTAGCGCGATGCATCCCACCTTCGTCGCCAGTTGTCAAGTCCTGAATCAAATCACAGACACAGACTCGAGGACTTTCACTAGGAGCTTTATTACTTGTGACCTTTCCCTTCGTGTCCCTACTCTACTCTACACTGCCCTTTTCCTGTTCCCCCAACCCCTCCCTATCCTGTCCCTCCCACGTCTCCACCCACCATAACTAGACTGCTAACTTGCATCATTACACATAACAGTGTATTTAGCCAGAATGACTTCCCATGCAACTCTACAAAACAGCCAGTGCTCAATTAGCAATCACCCCATGACAGCATTTACATTCTGATCATTCACATGCAAATAGGGGCCCTTTGTCAGCAAAGAATTGCAGAAGGAGCTTCAGAAATCTTTGAGTTTTAATCATTTCCTATTGCGTTTAATTATAGCCTGTTTATGAATTCTGAACAATTTAATTTAAGTAAGGGTTCATTGTTAGTTCTAACTTGTATGCAGTGGATTTAAGATCGCTGGCATCTTTTGAGAGCATATAGGTTTTAACAAACAAATCGTCTTTGCCACTGCTGACTACATGCACACCAGTTCATGAATTTTTTGACTAGTATTCGTTCTGCTTCACCAAGAGTACATCGTGTCTAAGCAATGTTGGTATCGGTACCAAGGTACAGTTAAGCCTTGATTCGTGCTGCACTGCTGAATAATGCCATGACTTCTTGATTATATAGTTAACCCTCAGTACCTTGTTTGCTTCGAGATACACCACTACAGTTCTGGGAAAGTAAAGTAAAATTATACCTCATGTATATAATTAAACTTTCCTTGGATGCCTGAGGCATGAACGGTATTTGAATGTATAGGATTGAAGTGCATGGCCAAATGTAGATAGGGATATTTAATCCAGGCTTTTCAAATTGGCCAAAAGGAAATCCTCTTTGTGATACCTTTTGCAAACATACAATTGTGATCTGGGCAGCATCGTCGGTCACGGAACTCGCTATATGTTGGAATGTTGTACATAGGCATCGAATAAAATATGAATATTTGCTGTCAGAATTCCGATCCCCAAACAAGGACAGAGCACTCGAAGATCTGCTCTCAGATAGCCAATATGATTCATGACTTCGCACCTTGATCACAAACCTGAAACTTCAATGCAGGGTTTCATTGTGAGGACACAGACTGATTTCTCCCATTGTGTATGGAACGTTTTTCCATGTTCCTGTCTGGGACCATCATGCTTTGCATGGCCATCCAAAGATGAAATAAGCAGGACCAGTAGCCTTACCACATATAGCTTGGGGCACCCACCACCCCACGGCCCAGTGGCGCATGGGCACTGTGTCAAGATCACACGATGTGTCACTCATGGCTAGACCCCGCCATCAGGGAGTTCTTCTTACTCAAATGGCCATGGACCTATCATTACAGCGCTGAAAACCTTACTCTTTACTAATAATATTATATACATAACAAAAAAGAGAGGTAGAAGGGAACAGGAGTGGTTGCAGTCAAGATGCTCGAAGGAAAAGAAAACACATTTTATAGTTCTAATTAACCAATGCTGAAGACTACCTTCTTACTGATATGATTATCTGTGAGGCACAGAACTTTCCAATTCATATTGAACTTCCTAAGTCATCCCAATTTTATTTTACCTTAGAGTGGTTTAATACACCAGCCTATCTCCTCAGTGTCTGCTGATCCATTCCTCATGACCTAAACTGTCTTAAAATGTCCTCCAACTTGTAAGCTTATCTTTTAGAGGGTGCAATAGTATTTCACTGCATATGTCCTCTGTTCGGGAAGTTGGAGGTGCTGCATTTCCAACCAATGCTTTTCTTGTTAGGTCGAGCCTCGACAGCACTTGCGATGTCTGCAAGACCTGTTGTATCCTCTTCTATTAACTTTGGCACACCCATGAATTGCCATTGGTTGCTATCTGTTGCATTCAGAAATGCTGGCTTGTTATTGGTGCATTCGTGAAAATGTCCCTCCTTTGTGTGCTGAGTTCTCTCCTGAGGATTTGACTAGGAGAACATTTATGTTGGCCATCCCACTGTAAAGCATGTGATGGCCCCTCCTCCCTCGTCCTGGATGGGCATTGCATGTTTAGTGTTGCTTATAGCTTCCTCCCCCCATCTGGTGTGTTATGGGCTTTGAAAGGCACTACAAGCACAGGCAAAAACATTTAAAAAGCATTTTTAGACTCAATGGGGCACGCAATCAGCAGTGCACCTGGGTCACAAGCAGGCATCCACTTCGGTGATGCCTCTTAAAAAGCACACATCTTGGTTCCCTCCCACCTTGCTGCTACCCACCGGCAGGGGGCTTGTAAGTACTCCATATTATTCCAGTCTGGAGATTGTTATCGGTGTTTATACAGTACATGCTACCCTCTGTCTAGTTGGAAATGTTAGCGTTTGTCTCGTGAATGTACTTTTACCTGAAAAGACGATGGGGCATATTCTCAAGGAGTTATCGCAGAGTTAGCAGCACTTTATCACAGCCAAAGTGGTGATAGATTTATCGCCCTATTTACAAGTTGGTGCTAACAGCTGATATCGCCAGTTTTCCTGCGATAGCAGCTGCAAAAAACATCACCATGGATGACACCGGCAACTAACACTAATGAGATGCAGAGTTCCTGTGCAAAAAGCCGCAACAACACCACTTCGCAATAGTCTCAACGACAGGCCAGATCGGCGAAAAGATCACAAAACATGCGATAAGGCGCATTAGCAGCAGGGAATTAACACCTGCTCTTTCCAAGTCGGACGATAACCTGCACCAGAAATGCGAGCCCAGCCCACAGCCACACCAGAAGAACAACAGATGGCATGGAGCAACTGATCATGCAGCTCGGAGCCCCAAGAGGGCCACAGCACCCACCGCCACCACACCCAGGCCCGCCAACCCCCTACAGCCCCCCTGTCTCCCCGGGTTACCGCAGAGGCAGCGCAGACAAAGACAGCGGACCTTTAGAAAACGCACCAGCCTCACAGACTTAACACCAGAGGATGTCATTGCCTACTACAGGCTCAAAAGGACAACCATCCTCCGCATCCTGACCATCATTGCCCACAGGATGATGGTACCAACACAGCGGACAACCAATATCCCTTCGCCGACAAAGCTGCTGGCTGTGCTGCACCTGTTGGCCTCTGGGATCTTCCAACCAAAAGCTGCCAGAGTCGGAGGAGTCTCACAGCCAGCCCTATCCAAGTTCCTCACACCTGTCTTGGATGCCATCATCAGCTTGGTACCCCAGCACCTTTACTTCCCACACACTGTGCAGGAACAGCTGGAGACCAAGCAAGGCTTCTACGCCATACCTGGCTTCCTGCACGTATTGGTGGCAATTGACTGCACACATGTACTTCTCGTGCCCCCTGCCGCCACTGCACACAATTACCGCAACAGGAAGCACACACATTCCTTCAATGTGAAGGCAATAGTGGACCACCTGCGACTCTTCATCAATGTCGTTGCCAACTACCCAGGCAGTGTGCATGATTCCATCATCTTCCGACAGTCCATCATCAACCAGCGCTTTGAGGCTGGCACCTATGGGAATGCATTGCTCGTTGGTAAGTACCAAATAAACAAACCACACACCTCAACTCCTCAATTATGCAACTCACTACTCTGGGAATGCAGATGTTACAAACTCAGAAACAACATGCCAAAGAACATGCCCACCTACCAGACACAACAGCACAACTTACTGTGGTAACCTGGGATAGCCATGTACACAAGCCATCAATGGCATGGCACCTCAGCCACACAATAGCAGAGTTGGGGAGAGGTAGGAACCAGGCATGTGCGAAGGAGGCAAGTGACCCATGAATGAAAATGTACACAATGCCAAGTGTGGCGTGGATGTGCTGGCCAGACTGCAGTATGCAGACCACAGACATGTCCATGTCGACATATTCTGCTGGTGTTTGGTGTGTAGTAGACAGTGGACGCAAACCATGTTACCCAAGGCAGTGGGGAAGATGGCGGAAATGAAGCTTGTTACATCCCACCCTGAACGCGTGAGCGGAGTGGGTTGGCCCGGAGTATGACAGGCCAGCGTAGGGGTGTGAATAAAAATCCTGTTGCCCTGAGCGTGGTTCTCTTGCAGAATGGCCAAAGTGTCTGCCAGGGCGGCACCTCTCAGCCCGCCATGAGGCCAACGCCATGAGCGGCGGTGCCTGTGATCCTGTGCGCCTGCTGCACCCCAGGCCGCGGGTCCCCAGACCCATCTTGGCTCACCCTGCACAACCAGGCCTCACTGCTCACCTATCGACACCGGCGTGTGTCAAAGAGGGCCCACCACGTGCCGGTGCAAGCTCCAAGCTCAAGGCCCGCAACCTTTTCAGTCTCTTCAGACCATTACGACCTCCACGACACAGGTCCCCAGCACTCCTTTCTCGTTGACTTACTCCACCGCTGCCTCCGGCCTACACTGCGGTCCAGTAGGTCACACATTTGGAACTGAGTCTTGATTTCATGATGGCTGAGTTCATATGTTAATGGCAGCATTTATATCACTGTACTCCCTTCGATCTGGTGCCACCAACGCTGTGTATCGCATGCCAACAACATGTGTCTGTGGGCTCTTGCTGACTACTGCCTTTGGCCTACCCTGCGGTCAAGTAGGTCACACATTTGGAACTGAGTCTTGATCTTTTAATGGCATAGTTTATACCATTGTACACGCCTCATTGCAGACTACATCCCCTTTCAGCTCTGATGCCACTAACTCTGTGCAACGAAATTCATGGACACTCTCTGGTTGAACTTTGGTGGCATCTGAGTCTATGACCTGGGCATTGTCTTCATCATGTGGCTGATACTTACTTGGTGTTAAACATGAGTTTGTAGCATTCATATCCTCCATATTGCCTGTTTCAGCTTGGTTCTGCCCTCTGCATCATGCCCTGAAAGAACACTTTCCACTGTCCCCCAAAATACTCTGCGGAATTCAGCTTCGACATCGATGAGGGCCCGCTCAAGCCCTACCTCAGTGCACCGCAAGTCACCGTCCCGTGGAGGTGTGCCTGTGCCGGCCGCAGTGCATCTGGGCCCACTAACTCTGTTCAGCCCAAGTCATGGACCCTTGCTGTTTGAACTTTGAACTTCTGATTGTCTGATCACTGTTGTAGTTGTTGCCAGCAGCAACCCCTCCCTGAGGGCTGGCTTACACTCGCCCCACACCCATCCAGCACAGGCGTCCCTGGACATGTGACCCTGGCAATAAAAGGGGCCGGGCGCATGTGCCTGTAGCCAGTTCCACAAACTATCTAAGTGTGTCTGTGTGGTCATTATGTATGCATGAGGGCCGCGGGCCCTACCACATTATATTGTGCTGTGTACAGTGGATGCAACCATGTCACCTCAGGCAGTGGGGAAGACCTGAGACAGGTAGCTGTGTCGTACCCCCCTGCAAGCTCCAAGCTCAAGGCCCGCAACCTTTTCAGTCTCTTCAGACCATTACGACCTCCACGACACAGGTCCCCAGCACTCCTTTCTCGTTGACTTACTCCACCGCTGCCTCCGGCCTACACTGCGGTCCAGTAGGTCACACATTTGGAACTGAGTCTTGATTTCATGATGGCTGAGTTCATATGTTAATGGCAGCATTTATATCACTGTACTCCCTTCGATCTGGTGCCACCAACGCTGTGTATCGCATGCCAACAACATGTGTCTGTGGGCTCTTGCTGACTACTGCCTTTGGCCTACCCTGCGGTCAAGTAGGTCACACATTTGGAACTGAGTCTTGATCTTTTAATGGCATAGTTTATACCATTGTACACGCCTCATTGCAGACTACATCCCCTTTCAGCTCTGATGCCACTAACTCTGTGCAACGAAATTCATGGACACTCTCTGGTTGAACTTTGGTGGCATCTGAGTCTATGACCTGGGCGTTGTCTTCATCATGTGGCTGATACTTACTTGGTGTTAAACATGAGTTTGTAGCATTCATATCCTCCATATTGCCTGTTTCAGCTTGGTTCTGCCCTCTGCATCATGCCCTGAAAGAACACTTTCCACTGTCCCCCAAAATACTCTGCGGAATTCAGCTTCGACATCGATGAGGGCCCGCTCAAGCCCTACCTCAGTGCACCGCAAGTCACCGTCCCGTGGAGGTGTGCCTGTGCCGGCCGCAGTGCATCTGGGCCCACTAACTCTGTTCAGCCCAAGTCATGGACCCTTGCTGTTTGAACTTTGAACTTCTGATTGTCTGATCACTGTTGTAGTTGTTGCCAGCAGCAACCCCTCCCTGAGGGCTGGCTTACACTCGCCCCACACCCATCCAGCACAGGCGTCCCTGGACATGTGACCCTGGCAATAAAAGGGGCCGGGCGCATGTGCCTGTAGCCAGTTCCACAAACTATCTAAGTGTGTCTGTGTGGTCATTATGTATGCATGAGGGCCGCGGGCCCTACCACATTATATTGTGCTGTGTACAGTGGATGCAACCATGTCACCTCAGGCAGTGGGGAAGACCTGAGACAGGTAGCTGTGTCGTACCCCCCTGCAAGCTTAAGCGGAGTGGGCTCGCATATGACAGTCCAGCATAGGGGTGTGGATGATCACCCCGGGGCTCTGGGCGTGGTTGAGTTTTGGCCTTGTCAAGGAAGTAACTAATGCGTGTGTCTCTGTTGTAGTGTCAGCGCCACCCGTCCCGCAATGGACAATGTTGCAATGTAGGATGCCCCAGAGTGTGGGTTTGACCGAAGGGATATATGAAGGAGTGCAAGCCCGCTCGTGGTCCAGGATCAAAGATGCCAACTGTTGTGTGTGTCGCTATTACTGCAGCATAAGCCAAAGGTCTACCCTCAACCGCATCACGAGTTCAGCCAGCCACGAACTCCACATCTGTGTCCGCCCTATCCTTACCATAGGCCTACACACACGTGGCCGCCCACCTTCAACGCACAACATCACAGAGTCATTGTCAGGCTTGTGGACTTGCGCAGACAGGCATGACAATGGTGTGCCGTAGGAGTGCAAGTGATGCAACCGGACTGTGCACACTAGTAAATAGGCTTGGGGAGGGAGGAGCAGCAGTGAGGCTACGTAATACTCATTGATGCTGCTCATTTACTACAAGCAGTACATGTCAAACAGCAATCACTAAGTCACACATATCACACACTAATGAACTAGTGAGCCTGCCAACACATCATGCAGAACCAACTATTGACTCATGTCTCTCCGCACTGTCACAGGTGATCAAGGATATGCACTCTGCCCTTGGATGATGACACCCCTCCAAGCCCCCAACACACAGGCCCGGAGGCAGTACAATTGGGCCCACAAACGCACCAGGGGCATTGTGAAACGCACATTTGGCATGTTGAAGTCACATTTCAGGTGCCTGGACATCACAGGTGGAAGGCTTCTGTACAGCCCAGACATCCTGTGCAAGATGATCATTGCATGTTGTGTGTTGCACAACATATGTGTACGCACAAATGCCCCATGGCTACAAGTGCCAGATGCACCGGATGATGATGAGGAAGATGAGGCAGGTGGACCACACCCCCCCTGCAGCTGCAGCAGGAATAGCCCATAGGAACACCATCATTGACAATTTATTCACATGAGCACATCACATTGTGACTGTCCTTAGCAATCATGGGACAGAACAAAATTACCACAGGTACAGCATGTGCAAATACATTAATTACAACACAAATTCCCTGAGTGTATGCCACCCCTCTGTACAAGCACATCACTCTGACAAGAGTAAGTGAAACATGTAGTGCTAACAATCTCAGAAATTGAAAAAAGATGGTGGGTGTGTCACCTCTGTAGAGAGAGGCTGTTTAGGGTGTCACGTATTCGAAATGCCATTTCTGAGTGTCAAAGATAGAACGGAATCCCACTAATCAGCATTTCACATGTCCCAAATCATTACATATAGGCTGTCATTTGTGACCTACAATTGACAACAGGGCTTCTTTTGGGGTCAAATATTTACCACCATGATGCAGGGATGCACCCTGTGACTCAAGTCCCACATCATGAGCAACATGGACATGAGAGTGAATCACTGCCCCTACATTTTTCCATGCTTTCATACTTAATTAATCACAGACAATGCCACATCTGTGTGTATTAGAATGTATTATTCACAGTCAATGGAGTGTTGAAGCTGTCTTAGTACTGGGCCATGCAGATAACACTTTACAATGTTGCCCCGTGAAGGGCCAGCCAGAATCCTTTAGGGATTGACAAATTACTCAGAAGGGGAATAGTCCAGTCGCATGCTGATTGCGGTGTCACTGTTAAGCAAATAAAATATGGCAGTCCATGTAGAGGTTCAAGGTTAGTATTGCAGAGTGTATCGGGGGACAGTGGAAGGTTTTATTCCAGGGCATGATGCAGAGGGCAGAACCATGCAGAAACAACCATATGGCGGAGATGAGTACTACTGCTTCCTTCTTACCACTAAGGCAGATTCATCCTTATCTTCGTCCTCTGACGTTTCATGACCTCACATGTGGGTGGTGGTGTTTGGTCTGCAGCACTGCGTGACACTGATACATCAGGGGCCGGAGATGTGGATGTAGAAGTAGCAGCAGCATTCATCTCCGCAATGTCTTGTGGCATCATTCCCATGATGAGGATCTGCAAGGCATGGAAGATCCCATCTACAGCTTTCCCATGTGCAGCCGTGGTGGCCATTCTTTGCGCCTGCATCCGCTCCATGTTCTCCATGACCCTCCTTATGTTTCCCAAATAACGGATGACAACACTGTAGCCACTCTGACTAGACAGTTGTTGTCTCTGAGTCATGACTACAGCGACGCCAGACATGGATTGTTGGAGGGCATGGGGTGGACTGTGGGTGTCCGTTAGGGAGTGTAAGTGGTCCCTGATGGGACTTAGACACCCACGTGTGGCATCTAGTTTGGGTGCCATGAGGTTGAGCCCCACCCGCTCCTGTTCAGCCAGCTCCTTCTTGCAGTCTAACACACGGTGTTGGAACACCATGTGTTCTTTGGTGAGGTGCTGGGAGCCAGACGTGGTGGTGGGTGCTTCCTGCTGTGTGGTCTGTGCAGGGGGTGGGCTCTCCTCGATGGTGCTGGGCTGCCCTGTTACTAGAGGTGGGGTGCGGAGGTTGTCCATGAACCGTTGGAGTTCGTCGTAGTCAAAGTCCTGGGGGTAGTATCCATCATCACTGATGTGATGTAGGGTCTGCTCTGCAGGAGGTGTCGATTGTCCCTCTGTGTGTGCTACATTGTGGGTGAGTCGCCCCTGCAGCTCTGATTTGGCTGCCGCTTTTCTCTCTCAGGTGGTGTGTCTTTGACGTTGGTGCTTCTACAGTGCTGAGATATTGTGCACTTGGGTAAATTGAGCTCTTGGTCGAGTTGTGACTCTTGGGCATGGTTTGTCCGAAGATGTGTTGTTGACGTCAGGGGTTGTTTGTGCACGTGGATATGTCAGAGTGTGACATGCTCCTGTCCAGATGTGGGCCACACTCAGCCACCTCACTGTCGTGGCATGCACAATGCCATGATGATTAGACGGCAGCCATGCTAATCGTCATGTAGTGTTACTTGCATTGTTAGTGTGGCTCACAAATACGCATCTTTGCTGGGTTTCGCATGTGTGCATGTGTTGGTGGTGAGATTGCTGGTGTGTGGGGTGGGACCCCTTTGGGTACATGGTGGACGGGGGCCTTTTAGGTGTTTGTATGTATATTGCAGTGTGGCAGAGGGATCAGGGACATGATCCAGAGTCATTGTGGGTGTGCAGTGTGCTCTACTTAATTGTGCTTGTGTGCCATTGTGCCCATCCCCCCAGTCCCTGGTCGGTACTCACCCTGTTGATGTTGTGTCAGGTCATGTTGAGCAGTGTCCGGATCCCCAACTCCTGGCACCGTATCCCAACTGATGACTGTGGCCACCATTTTCTCCATGTCATTGAGTACCTGGTGTGCCGCTGGACCCCCACCTTTAATCTGCGTTGCTGTTTTCATGTTGGCATCAAGTTTCTTCTTGGTTTTGCCCTTCACATCATTCCAGCACCTCTTGACCACTTCCATTGTCCTCCTCAACACTGCAACTGCATTCACATGGTCCAAGATGGTCTGTCATATTTGCGTCTTTGTTGCCAATGACACGTTGGAGGTGACAAACAGTTATTGGTAGTGTTCTATCACCTCCGTAACGATGATCTTGTTTTCCTGCGGACTGAACTGTTTCTTCCTCTTCCTCTTCTCCTTGGCCTTCGCCGACCCTGAGGTTCCTTGCTGGTTGTCTGCGTGGCTTGTGGGGTTCGCGTTGTCCTCTGCACTTTGTCCGGGTGCATCCATGGTGCTACGCAGTTAACATTTTTTATAATGTTTTTTTTCTCTGCTTTTATAGTGCATTTTCCCGCATGACGTATGGGAATTGCAGGCCTGTTGCTGGTTATCGCTGAATTTTGTATCGCGATTTGGGACATCGCTTCTTTTTTCACGTTTGTGTTTCGCATTTTTTAGGCGACGCATTAATTTCAACATGTGGCGCGTTCTCGTGAGTCCATTGCATGGTGCCGCCATATTGAGAATACAACGTTAACACAGCGTTATTTTCACGCGATAGACTGCGATGTGAAAAGATGCATTAAGCTAATTTTGCGATAATTATCACACATTCTTGAGAATATCCCCCAATCTTGTTACTTATAATCTGCGAAATGGGCAACCACATTGTTATCCGTACTTTGTCATGTTTGTTTATATTGTGTTTTAAAACTCTTTTATAATGATTATTCAAACATAACACCCCGCCCCTGTGTGCAGTAGAAACAGCCAGGCGCGTGAACAGTTATTGACAGTGCGTACGGAAGAGCCCCCATAAAAATCACACTGTTACCATTTATGCAACAAAATAATTGCAAATATATAAACATTTATAATAAGAGAGCCCAATTAGCGAATTAGTGCTTACTGTTTAACTGCTTTCATTGTATTTACAGCATCTGGCTGCAAGCATTTGCAGCTTGCTTTTAAATAAACTCTCGTCCTGTTAGCACGCATTTCTACCGTGATTTTTACATGTATGTAAAAGTATGGCTCTGTCGCCTTTGAACAAATTTTCGTGTTTATAGAGCGCATTTTCTGAAATATTGTAGTGCCAGCATTTATTTTAAGCAATTGTTAGCTGTTTCCTTTTGCTCGATCTGCAACTATTTATTTTAAATTTAGACATTTGTCTTGTGTACGTACTTTTAGTTTAAAAGAGGTTGTGTTTTTTGGGGGGTTTTTTTGCATCCAAAGCCTTTAAACTCATTTTCCCCTTTTTATGGCACTTTTTTGGGAATACTGTCGCTCAGCACACATTTTACGAGTTTGTTGTATATTTTTGTTTTCTCTTCAACCCCTTACATTTTGTTTGGAAAATGTAGGGGCATATTATCAAGTAAGGGCGTTACATTATCGCCGCTTTTATCGGCAGGAAACTGCCGATAAAGCGGCGATAATGGGCTTGATAATATGCTCTATGAGTTCCAATCAAAGCCCATGTTAGATGTCTTCACATCTAACATGGGCTTCGATTGGAATTCATAGAGCATATTATCAAGCCCATTATCGCCGCTTTATCGACAGTTTCCTGCCGATAAAAGCGGCGATAATGTAGTGCCCTTACTTGATAATATGCCCCGTAGTTCTGTACGCTGTTTTATTTTACAAGAGGAGGTTTTGTTATTTTTAACTTTGCAGTGGGCAACCACATGATACGTACACCGTGACGTTGATTTACATTTTGGTTAAAAACCTGTTCGAATGTAAACCCAAATATGAACCGTGACTGAAGACCACCTCCCATGTACATTGTAAGCAGGAATAGCCAGTGCATAGGGGACAGCCCTCAAACTATCCCATACTTTTCAACATAGCTGTTTGTTTTGTAAAAAAAAAACCACAAAGGATTTCCCCGTTTCACAAAATTCCAGACTATTGGGGGCATATTATCAAGGGCAGTAACGCTGCTTTAGTGGAACTTTTTGCTGCTAAAGCGGCGATATTCTTATTGCCCTATTAACAAGGATGTGCTAACATGCATCTGCGCATGTTAGCAGCTGATTTTCTAACGCTACGCATCTT
This sequence comes from Lissotriton helveticus, assembly GCF_964261635.1. NCBI lineage: Eukaryota > Metazoa > Chordata > Amphibia > Caudata > Salamandridae > Lissotriton > Lissotriton helveticus. The sequence goes on from NC_136069.1 coordinate 1,618,391,569, forward strand.
AGCGATATACAATTACTGCATTGAAAAACATTGCAAACATAACTTCGCTGTATTATCAACGCTGCCCCGGACCCGCGTAGCGATGAGAAAAGGCACGCTAAGCCCCCATTAACCCGTGATCCTAACCCCTGAATAAAACCTGACTTACTAATATTGCATATGGGAGGTGGATTGCGTGGTTAAATACACACTCCCCTATTACCAAGTTTTTCATTAGCGCTGTGAAATCATTGCTGGATTTCACACGCTAATGAGGATTATCAAAGTCTATCGTTGGATTGTACTTAGCCTGTTAGCAAAGCGCTGCTAATACAGCGCTAACACGATGATGTAATTCAGCGATAGAGGGCGATAAAGTAAAATGCGCTAAACTTGTTTTGCGATATTTATCGCAGTTTGTAGATTATATGCCCCTTGTTTTTTTTATTTGCTTTTGGGACGGTATTCAAATGGTTCGGCAGGTGACTTGAAGGGAAATTCTGTATGTATTCAGACCTTTATGCTATGCTTAGCACTTCTGCACTTTGTGAAAAAGTTACACCTAACATTTTTAACAAACCGCAAAGGATGAGACAAGGAGTCTGCAGTCTCGGAAGAAGTTTCAAGAGTTTGTAGGTTTGAGAAAGGCTATAGCTGTGCTATATAAAAGAGCCTAATTGTTAAGATCAGTGTTACATTTAGCATATGTGTGTGTTGTTGCCAATTAAACATTGCGTGAATTGTCTAATATCACCCTCTGTGAAGTCTGCAGAGACTGGAATTTCTTCCCAAGATGCTTAGTTTTAGGATGTAAATCGCCAGTTTTCAACCTTTATATCTGGGGCCTATTTGAAGGTATACATTTTTGTAGGTTAGTAAAATATTTATACTATAATTGTCGCATACGGCCAAAGGAACACTCAAAAGCATGGGTTTCCTTGAAAGAAACGAAAAAATACATATAAAAACTACGAATTCGATATTAACCAGCATGCAACGCTGCATTGTTGACATGTGTTAATAATCAAGGCGAATCACGGTTAACATATTTAAATATTTAAGGGCAACTTTGGTGGCTTTTTTACACTAATGCTATTTATTTATTTATTTTTTTATTTATTTAAACTTGTATTGCGCACAGCTACCCTCAATGGGTTTCCCGGCGCCAGAGATAGATAAAAGAAAGAGACAAGCAGAAGGCACGAAACAGAGCTGGCTGTGCAGGGAATTTAATTAAACAAAAGGGTCTTCAGTTTTTTTCGGAATGAAAGGAGATCGGTCTCAACTTTCAGAGCCGACGGGAGGGCATTCCACATCTTTGGGCCAAGATAAGAAAAAGAGCGGCCACCCATTTTGGCCAGTCTAATTCTGGGAACAAGGAAATCTTAGAGTCCGACCAGGCTTATAGTCTTGAACCAGGTTCTGCAGGTATTTGGGGGCAGAACCCTGCCTGATTTTATAAAGGAGGCATAAGGTTTTAATTTTACACGATTCGGGACTCTAAGCCAATGAAGATCACGCAGAGCCTGAACTGCGGAAGATCTCCGAGGTACATTACACAATAAACGGGCTGCCGAGTTTTGCACCACTTGCAGCTTATTTATAGTGGCCTTATCAGCCCCAAGATAGAGCACATTCCCATAATCAATACGAGAAGTCACAAGAGCCTGTACGACAGTTTTTCGAGTAGAGCAGGGTAGCATCCACAGAATCTTCTGCAACCATCTTAGGGTGGAGAAACAGATTGCAGCGACCTTAGTTACCTGCTGTCTCATAGAGAGCCTATCATCTATGAGAAGACCTAGGTTGCGGGCAACGGGGGCTGGCTTCGGCAGAGGACCCATATCACTGGGCCAATGTCGAGGGCCCCACAGGTCTTTATTCTTGCCCAAAATGACAACCTCGGTCTTGTCACCGTTGAGCTTGAGCAGATGGTCGTGCATCCAAGCAGCAACGCGTGACAGGCCAAGTTTCAAGGCTGAGATCTCATGGCCCTCACTGCTGGAGAGAGAGAACACAATCTGCGTGTATTATGCCTAAAAGAGACATACCTTTGTTCTGGGTGCTGAGAAGGGGTCGTTTCTCACATCTGATCGTTTGTAAAGTACACCCTAAACAAGCATTTGCAATGCAATAGGTCTCGCATTTGGGAAACTTTGAGATATTGGCATTGTTAAATGACAATGGCTTGTGTTTATGTGTTGGTTTTTAAAAAGAAATAAAAAGGATTGTCATGTACAATACAAATAGCTTAAACTCTCGCAAATGCGATACCTATTGCACTGCAAATGCTTGTTTTTAAAATAAGTCTTCAAACCAGTATCATTGATGCGATAACATGGTCATTGATTCCGGCTTCATCGGTATAGGGAGATCACGTGCTATTGGTGAAACTTTGGTCTCAGACATGCAGGTGCAGGATTGAGATGCTCTGTACATTTATAGTAAAACTTCAAGGACTCAGATGTGACCACTTTGTAAATAACAACCCACGGACATTTAATGAGGGGAACATTACAGTAAATATAGGGACATGTGGATTTTGATGCAGAAAGTTCCAAAATCAGGATGTTATGTCCGATTATATTGCACCCATTAAATTATATTTTAACCTGTGCGATAAAGCAATTGTAATCATTGTCCAGGTTGATATTTGTATTTCCTTTTTGTGTAATTATGCTTCTGTTATGCGTTTTTGAGTTCTGACTATTTTTAACGATTGCTCAATTCTCATCCCCATAAATGACAATACAGCAGAAAACATTCAGTTAAACAGTTTCAAAGTTTTTTGATATACCTCTCTGATGATAGGGTAATTTTCGATGACTGCAAAGAATGTGTCAAATTCAGTACACATCGCTGGCGACCCTAAACATTTGGAATAGGTCATAGTTGAAACAGAACATGACCTTTTCAAGTGTACAGGTTTGTAGCATTACAAGTAGCATGTTCGAATGCAATGCAAGCTAAAGAATCAACACACATGTCTGCAACATAAGCGGGGATCGTGGTACAGATTCCACTTTTAAAGGCCTAGGGTCTCATTTACGTGATTTTGTCGCAGGGCAGCTCCTCAAGGTATCTTGCTGAGCTGCCCTACGTCAAAAGAAAAATGCAGAAATGCGCTATATCTATGAGATATGGTACATTTGTATCCTTTTAACCTGTGCTGGCGCACAATGGGCTGCCATTTGCCAACTCAAGCACCCTTGCACCATGGAGCAGGGGATCCTGCGTTGTGGGGATTATTGTGTTTTTGCAGTGAGGGGAACCTTCCTGAACGATAAACAATCACAAGAGGTGTTTTCCTCTTTCTATGTGTGCTTCATCTCATAAATCTGTGAATGTGTCATCTGCCACAGGTGTTATGGGTGAACCCACACTGTAATGCAAATGGCACGACTCTCTATTGCAGGGTGAGGCAACGCAGCGACTTGTGCGGTGTTGCCTGCGTCCATATCTACAAAACCATGAAAAGCCAAGCAGGGTAGCTTTACATTGCCTTGTAGATAGGGCCCTGCAGTGTGCGCCGCCAAACTGTCGCCAAAAGTGACATTCCAGCGACACACAGGGGCTCTTAGATAAAGCCCCTACTCTCTTTAACATATTTATTCTTAAGAAATAAGTATGGTCCCTGAGCTAACTTTTTCTAATGAACCTAACATTACTGTTCTTAAGACCCAATGAGTTCTCTATCCCTTGTCAACGGCTAGTCACAACACCCAGCTCAGGCCTACTGTACTGAAAATACATTTTTCCACAAGACAACCTTTAGGCCTACCACTATAAAATTGCAGAAAATTAAAACTTGCAAAATAATATACAACTGCTTTCCTGAGGAGTTTACAAGGATCAGCATATTGGAAGGTGTCTAACACCAGGTGTTGCCTGAGGGGGTAACTAATATCAATACCATTGCCTTCTAAAGTATTCTGTGAGATTACATGGTAAAACCTGTGCAAAGGCTCTCACACCCATATTCCTAACCCACACTCAAAAGCCTGTTTATTGTAACATTCTTTTCACTATTGCTTTATATTAAAGAGCTCATACCCATGGAGCCTGACAAAATCCTTCTCACTGAATAAACCAGGCGCAAGGGAGTTTCTTCTTTATGAGGGGTGCCTGGAATATTTATAACAAGTATGTCCTTTACGTGAAATTAAACTTGAATATTATGTTATAAAAACTGCATCAAATATCTGGACACTGACCCCAGTAGAGTAGGAGGGGTATTTCATTGGCCGCACAATCAGAATCACCACCACCATAACTGTGGTCGAGTGGGAATTTAGGATCCAGGAGGCACAGGGGCATATATATGATCCCCTTTGCATTGCTCTTGCACCACACAATGTGGTGCAAGAGCAAAGTACATTAAAAATGAGATTTATTAAGGTAAGCAAGGCCACTTTGCGTGGCCCTGAGTGCCTTCATAAATCTTTAGTATTGCGACGCAGCACAAATAACCGTGTTGTATTACCCTGCATCAAGGAGGCATTTATGAAACATCCATGGATTTTGATGCATTTCTGGATTTACTAGAAGTGGAAGACCTGTCAATGTGCTAAAAACCTACTCCTATCCTGGTGAGGTGTTATGAGGAGGAATGTGTTTATTTTTTGCTGTTTTTCCAATCTGCAGCACACATATAAAGAGGGAAAACCCTCAATTTTGTGAAGGAAGGGGCCCCTGTACAAAACATATTTGCCTTAAAATGCAGGCACCCTTGAGTCATGGTGCAAGGGTGTCAGCATTGGCGCTAGACAGCCAAAAGAGCACCAGTGCAATGGGAAAAGGCAGAAATTAGCAATATTGACTTAAATAGGATTCATTCCTGCCCTTTCCCTGTCACGCAGTGCAGCGCAGCAGGGTGACTCTTTTATACCAGCGAGGTATCATACACCTGGATATGCTGGATGTGCTGCCTTGGCTGCGCTGCTTGGTGAGCTGGACACAGGATCGACATGACTTTGAATAAGTCAAAAGAATAAGTGCATTTCTTTCAGCCTCTTTGATTTTGTGATACTGTCCACAGACAATCTTCCTTACTCCAGCCTCATCTGCCAATTGGAAAAGCTGATTGGCTCAGCGATTGTGGAGAAAGGGAGGAATCAGAGGATTTTTGGCCTGGAAATGATTGTAAGAGCAATATTGGTTTCTCAGAGACTGTGACAGGAAAACGTAAGGGAAAAGTAACTTGCTCAGAACAAGTGCGGCACAGGCTCCAGGTGCTGACCCACGAGGGCCAACGGTGTTCCACGTTTAATTTTAGGAATTTATTCGAGGTGGGTGAGCCACTGAAAGCTTGATCCAGGCATGATCCCGAAGCCTGGTTCTGGCTCAGCTCGAGGTCAATCAATAAATCAATCAGGGGTTTGTAAAGCACGGTTACTCACCCATGATGGTCTCAAGGCGCTGGATGGGGTGGGGTGGGGCTGCTGATCCATCTTGTGTGGAGGTTCAGTCAACGAGCCAGGTCTTGAGGTCCTTCCTGAACTGCGTCAACAATGCTGATTGCCTGAGGTGGACAGGTAGGGTGTTCCAGGTCTTGGCGGTGAGGTAGGTGAAGGATCTTCCTCTGTCTCTGGTCTGGTGGATTTGTGGGTTGGAGACCAGGGCAGTCTGGAATTGTCTGGCTGGTGTGTGGACAGCGAGGCAGTGATTCACATATTCTGGTCTTGCATCGTGGAGGCCATTGTAGGCATCTGTGAGGAGCTCTGATTGAACCTTGAGCCCATATTGAGCTGAGCTTTCCTGTGGCTTTCCCTTGTCTTCCTCCCTCTTCCCAGGATGTGGCTTTACAGTCAGAGCTGCAGCATGTGGAGTCAGGTTCAAGTCTTGGCATTGGATAAACATCCTGTGATTCTGGGCAAATCTCTTAACCTCTCCATGCCTATAAGCAATGCATGTGACCTTCTGGAATATATCTTGTGATCATGTAAAGCAATCCAATACCTTTGTGCCGAGTTTGTGCCATATGTCGAAAAAAGCTGAAAAATGCACTAGGAGGTAAAACCAAAGCCTTAACATAAAGGTAGACAAATAAATACACTTTTTTGAATTTTGAAGAGTCTTATATTTCACATGATGATTAATGTATGATTTACATAGCAAATATTTTCAGGGGTCGGCTCAAACACAGGAATGAATGCCCGAACCAGACCCTATTTCTCGGCTATACCTGTTAATATTTTGGCTCGTTCACCTCTAGAATTGAAGTACACAAAAACACTTGAGAGAAGTAAATGCGTTCTACAGTACTATAAATGTAGGACAAAGAAAAGGAAAACGTGCACATAAAAGACACTTTTCAAATTACAGGTCAGCTTATGCAGTTTCTTTTCATTGACTCCACATTACACTTGGAAAAGTCTAACAAGAATAACCGTGCTCATTTTCAGTGCTTAATTCGATCCGATGGTTTCCCGTGCTCAGCACTGCCACTGAATCATCAACACCAGCACTTTTCACGTGCACCAGTTAATGACACAATCATTCATGGTAGGCACGGGGAGATTACGTGATTATCCCAGAATCACAGTCTGTTGAGCCGGAGCAAAGACTCAAACCTGGTTCCACAGCTCAGACATCAGTCGCTCTGGCCATCACGCCACATCCTCTCCCCATTTTCATAGGTAATACTTGGTTCTGTTTTAGGTGGTGCTAACTGGGGAAATTGGCTGGTGCAAGCTGCCTCCTAATGAGAGCACTCATATATTTACAAATTAACCACTGCGCATTTTATGAAAAAGAAGACGTAAGTGAAGAGTCAGGAGGAAGGCAAAAGACAGACAGACAGCTCTCTATTCAGCAGAAGACTTCCAAAGACACTTAGACCCTGATTATAAAGGGGCGGAGGGGGTGAGGGAGGAGGGAAGGTCCAATTATTTTCCTCCGCAATAAAAATCTGACTCTACAGAGTTTCTCAGGTGCCATAAACTGCACTTATTATGAGTTTTTAGTGGATGACATTCAGGACACAGGACAAGGCACTGAAGCTCCACTATTTCAAATTGATGTGGGTTATTTGACATACAGCATACCTTAACTCATCTATTTGCTTGCTACAAAACCCCAATACATACAACCTCCCATGCAAGAACATTGTTACCCGGTGTGTTTACTCATAACATAAACCTGTTGGCATATACACCATTATTAATTGATTATTCAAACAAGGTATTACCATAATGATAACATCTATTGCGTGTTTGGTGACCTCCCACACCTGATGCCTCTATGATTTCACCCAGAACCACAATACCTGCTTTTGAAAAGTTGTCCTGCAACACACCTGGAAACACCCGAAGACATGGCATCACCACAGGACCACCTGCGCCTCATGAAAGCCCTGCTTCATCTGTACATTGCTGTGAGATGGAAAGCAGTTGTGTGACATACTTTACAAAACCAGTAATTGCAACATAGAAAAGATATGCCACTTTAAGATGATGTCCCTCATATTCTTAGAAAATCCAACCCAATGAAACTCAGCAGGATTTGGAGATCAGAATTCAGTCGAAGAAATCCACCCTTTGGCGTCTGAAAGGATAAACTGAGATTTTAATTTTGGGCTGACTTATAGTCAGTCTTAAATACCCCAAAGGGGTCCCTTAAGCACATCAATGAGAGAGTAACAACTCCATCTCAGATTCCTTTGAAACACTTGTTTAACTCTCTCAACCCCCTGAAAGTTCTCAAATCCCACTGGATCAAGATGAGCTAATTACAGCAGCCTCTGTCTCTCGTCTTCGTAATTGATTATAAGCATTCTTTGCACATAGTTCTTGATTCCTGTATTAGTTTTGAACAATAATGCTTCTCAGTGGCTTTTAATGTGTAAAACACGACTATTGAATCGTCCAAAAGACCTCATGCTTGTCTGACCTAGTAAATATTTATTTTAAACTTCATGGACTTAGAGCCATATGTACAAATCCTTTTTGTTGTAACAAATGGCCAGAGTTGCAGAATCAGGATGTTTTCCGACCACAAAAAGGCTTCTGGATACGTACAAACATGTTGGTAAATCGCAGTTTGTGCCTGCAATTCAGTATTTGGAAAGTGCGTGTTAAGGGCGTCCCTTCCAAATACAGAATTGCAGAAGTATGTATAAATGTTTTGCGACTAGATTGCAAAATATATATTTTTTTAAGACACATCAAAAACGCTGGTAACCATTCACAAATGGGAATAAGTCCCCAAGAAACACCTTACCCTTTGTGGATTTTTGAAACAAATATTTTTAAAGAGCAAGCAGTGGTCTCTCAGAACACTGCCTAATCTTTAAAAATGAAACTTAAAAGTTTAATTTCCAGTTTTTTTTAAAAATATGTCCAATTTTAATTTAAAGAAAAGAGACTGCATTTAATGAAACACAAAAAGATTGCTTTATTTAAAAGCAAACAAAGACATGAAGGTATGCTGATTCCTAATGGGTCGCAATTTGTGACATAAGTCATTAATATTCATGAAGTAGGTCTATTTGTGAACACATTAGGCATATCTATTTTAGAAATCTTTATTTTAAACACTTGGAATTGTGATTTCCTAATTGTGATTTGGTAAGAATCACAATGAGGAAATCAGAATTCTTATTTTCTATACATATGGATTTATATCACATAAAGTGAGGACTGCACCACAATTCTTAGATGAGTGGTGTACTAAATAGTTAAAGAGCTTAAGTATGTTATTCTACCACCTAAGACAGTGGTAAATGATTGCTTGTCGTGGGAACTTTAAAGGCTTTTGCTGCTTTTCGCTGGAAATTTTATGAGTACTTGTTGACATATGAGAAACAATTGAACATAGCACAATAACATACACAAAGCAACACAAAAACAAATTAAAACCTAACAGGGCACATCACAACAAAACTGAATGCAGCACAATAACCGTAGTACAACAAAATAACATTGCATTTATGCAACGAGTCAGACCTGGCATCTTTTGGCGTGGTTTCCCCTGACGTTTTGCCTTCTGACCTCCTGTTTTTGACTGTGTGCTGAACTTTATTTATGCTGGCTTTAGGACTCCGTGCACTTTATCCCTGCTGACCAGTGCTAAACTGCATGTGCTCTGTGTCTAAGATGCAATGGCATTTGGTTTCTCCATTACTGGCATATTTTATTTACTTATACATCCCTCATACAGTGCACTATGTGTACCCATCGCCTGTAAATCAAATGCTGTTAGTGGGCCTGCAGGACTGATTGTGCCACCCATGAGCAGCCCTTCAAACATGTGTTAGGCCTGCCACTGTATATTTAAAAAGGAGGACATGTCATTTTAAGTTCTACATGTCCTGGTAATAAAAAACGATTACATTCACTTTTCGCTACTTCAAGGCCTACCTCTCCCTAGGGTAAGCATTGGAGGCAAACTATGAGACCTATAACATTTCACCAGTGTATCTTCCAATTGGAAAAAGATAGGAAAAGTACGTTTGGTGTCTCCGGAATCACAATGTAAAAACTTATGTTTCAGAGAAGTGTTTTTTTTAATTGAAGGTCTTCAAATGCCACTTTTAGAAAGTTGCCATTTTCTTACTTTAACCATTCTGTACCTTCTGCCTTTCTCCGAATACACATCTGATTGGGTAACAGCTGGTCTTTGTGCATTCCCTCTAGATAATCACACACAAAGGGAGCCGAGGTATGCCACTCACATCCTGATGGCCCATCACCAGGCTGATGGTTCTTCCATAGCTAGAATGAGAGGGCCTCTAAGTTCAGCCCGACTGTTTTTGAGCCAAGCAACCAAAGCACAGGTCCATTTAGGGACTAGTTATTTACCCTGACAGGGATCGTGGAAGTTGTTTGAGAAGAGTATTTAACTTTCTAAATCAAAAACCAAATTTCCTGAAAAAACTGATTTTTTTTTCATAATTTTGAGAAAATCTCTATTTTTGCATGGTTACCTCCATATTTGGCTGATTGGTATTGCTGTTTTTTGACTCTGCACTCTAGAAACTGTGGTCATTCCCTAATGTATGTGCCTCAACCCCCCTATAACACTGTAAACTTGGCTAATCCCCAATTCAATGTTTAAGGCCAAAGTATATTGTGGAGGAACTACACCAAAGTCATGGGGCCTTATTTATGAAGGCCTTGCGCCGCCGGTGCGTCACTTTTTCCCATTTTAAAAGTGACGCACCGGCGGCGCAAGGCCTTCATAAATAAGGCCCAGTGAGTTTAAATGTCATCTCTGGACTGGAGCGTACGTTATGCCATTCACTAACCTGATGAGAACTACATGCATAGCCTGTCTGCTAGAGCATTTACAACTGCTGGCAAAATGAGAAAATTACCTTTTTCGACAGGAATATTCTGTTGAAGTGTTAATAGTAAACTAATTGTAAAGTATCCCTCAGGAAGCCTGGTACAAAATTAGGGTTCGCATGTTTGTAGTTCGTAACCACCTGAAGCTATTGTCACTGCATAGTGTTTCAGTTGTTTCTATTAGAAAACATAAAGAACAGGTAAAATATTGTTTTCGATATCTTTGGTTGGGAATAGGTTATAGAGTCCATTCGACTATTGTTTTTTATATTCAATGGTGAATTTGAATTTTTTATAAATATACAGGAAAATTAACTGGAACCTCTACGAGGATAATGAGTATTATCCTGCCTGCAGCTGCCCTCCCTGTCAGTGTTTTTCTCTTCATGAGATTTGAAAATTTCTCAGAGTACAGACAATGGCTTGGGCCTTTTGGCAGGAAGACCTGGGTTTGAGGAATGTAACTCATTCACTCCCAGGAAGGGACGCTGGGCACTGCTCGTGAGCTTCATTAACTTGAAAGGGGCCATCGTAAGACCTACCCATTCATGCAGTAAAATGAGACTAGGGAAGAGGGGTTCTTTCATACCAAGGCTAACTGTAAGCAGTCGGGCTCCATTATAGTGCAAAGGGCAGCTGCTCCAAGTACCAGTTTGATGTGGTTGAGGAGGGGTGGACTGCTCTTTTACCTAGCAACACCCCTGGATGCAACATTGGCCACCTCAAAAGGCAGAACTGTTCTGCCTTGTTGGCTTTACTCGGAATAGAGCACGGTGGGACAGTTATCAGGGAGGAAAACAGAATGTACTGCAAAGTTGGAAAGCTTTCCAGTTGGAAAAATTTTCTCATTTGTTACAGGGTGTCCTGGTGTCAGCCCCCACTTACTTGCTAGTGATTCTTAAAAGACTTCCCCGCTCTCTAAAAGACCATAATAGAACTTGGCCTGCGGTATTTGACCATTTTTTAGACCTTAAGGGCTTTGACCTACTCTCACTTAAATCCAGGCCTGAGTAGCGAGCACCCAGGGTCGGTTGGCCGGGCAGCCTCCTTGGAGTATCCAACCTCCACTCCGTTTTGGTCAGCCTTAAATTGCACCTATATTCCTATGTCCCAATCAACTGTTAGCAGTGCCTTCTGATTGGCACTTTACTTTTTCTTAGTGCTTTTTGTTCTAAAACTGTTAAACAGATCATATTTCCAGTTAGCCTTAATGGCTTGGAATACATTTTGTGTAACTTTTCCGAATATACTGGTCTTCAGGAAGTATTTCTGAGCTTTTTATTGCATTGCACATTTGCGTTTTCATTATTTTGTTACTGCTAGGCCTTTAAACACTTTTCCATAACTTAAGTTGATCCGATCTCTGCCATCTCTCCCAGATTTGAGCCCATGTTTATTTAGTTAACGTCTGTGTTAAATCTGACAGAATTGGTATTCATTAGTTAAGAAAGACACACATTCTCCCAAACCAATGACACATTTCCCACAATTATCACTCCACAGAGATGCCTGACAAAGCATAGAAGAGCTACCTCAAATAACTAATTTCCTCTCTCTGTATAGCACTTACTACGGCTATTGCCTTGTATATAAAAACTCAAGGTCCTGTGAAAGAGGAAAGCCAACCTTCCCTGATTTCAGACCTGACCTAGTCAGTTGCACACTTAAAGTAGCAGCATCATCTTACCACACTGACCTGTCTTGAAGGATGTTCACTAAAGAATGGCAAGTGACGTTATAACCCAGTTGCCCTACGAAGGAGTTTTACATGTGTTAATTATTTTGCTTCATATTTGTTTGAAATCATGCTTTAATTGTCTGAAGCAAGTCTTATTTGTCTTTCAACCACTTGTCACTTGCTCGTTCTCTACCATTGTTAGAAGATATGGGTTTTGAGTGAAGGAGCACATCCGAGTCGGAGGAGCTGGATTATAAATGACAACAACATAATATAGACATAGAAATGGAGTTAAGAATAGTACATCTATCAGTCCACTTACCTTCTTGTTCGCATGGCCCTGGATATTTTACCACAATATTTTGGCCCCACAATAGATTTGTCATTAATATTCTGCCATACAATCAGAATAAAAGTCCAGATTCAACCACTGAACAAAAGCATGTGTCCTGGAAACGATATTCTAACTCCAAGGTGTATTTTTTTTAAAGAATGAACATAAGAACTATTTCAAAGATTCCTGAAAGACAAATATAGCTACTTATAATCAGTCCATCTAGTTTTTTGGTGTGTATTGAAAACTTTATTATTTTTTAACTCTGCCCAATAGTTAAATGTTAATATTCGAATCAATTAATGTTGTGTATTTATTAGTTACCAGGTTAATTTAATAAAAGCAAGTCATTTATGGTACAAAACAGTAACATTTTGTGGTGCTTAAGCCGATATATAATCAAAAGGTTTTGCAGTGCGTCAATGTGTCAATACCCCAAAAGAACAATCGATGGACAGAATGCAGAACAATGTCATACATTCACCCTAATAAAGAGATCTGGTCCTAAATCCATTGTGTTTTTGCTCACCATGCCATTCCAGTTTGAGCACAGCCATATTCAAATCAGTCTTGACCCTGCGCCCAATGGAAACAGTCCAGCCCAAACTGCCAGGTAAAGTCCTCCCTGGACAGGCAACAAGCATCCTAGGACCAGTTTAGGGGTATCACCCCTTATTAGCCATGATAGCTTGAATCCAGTGGCATGGATGGATTTAGGCCAAGATCTCTGACTGGGGTCAGTGTTTGACATTGCTCTGCTTTCCCTCCATCAATTGTTCTTTTTGCATTTGTCACTGCACATGGGACATGTATGCCCAGACATGGGTCCCGTGCTTGCCATGCCACTGAACTCAAGCTAACCTGGTTGATGAGGGGTGATACCTCGAAACCGGTCCTAGGATTTTTGTTTCCAGGGAGGACCTGGCCTGGCAGTTCTGGCAGGGTCATGACTGATTTGCATTTGGCTGGATTCAGACTGGATGGCCTGGTAAGCACAGAACAATGGATTCAGCCCAATCCAATCCAATCCAATCAGAAATTTGTATAGCGCGCTACTCACCCAGAGGGTCTCAATGCGCTTAAGGGGGAGGGGTTCGCTATTGATCGAACAGCCAGGTTTTGAGTTGTTTTCTAAAGGAGAGGTGGTCCTGGGTAAGACGGAGGCGGGTGGGGAGGGAGTTCCAGGTCTTTGCCGCCAGGTAGGAGAAGGATATTCCTCCCATGGTGGCTCTTCGGATGCGTGGAATCGTGGCGAGGGCTTGATTGGATGATCGCAGTTGGCAGGTGGGAGTGTAAAAGGTTAGGCAAATGTTGAGGTATTTGGGTCCTAGGTCGTGGAGGGCCTTGTGTGCATGGGTGAGGAGACGGAACGTGATTCTCTTGCTGACGGGGAGACAGTGAAGGTCTCTTAGGTGTTCGGATATGTGGCTTTGTCGAGGTATGTCCAGGATGAGTCGAGCGGAGGCATTCTGGATGCATTGAAGTCTTTTCTGCAGTTTAGCTGTGGGTCCGGTGTAGAGGGTGTTACCGTAGTCCAGACGGCTGGTGACAAGTGCTTGGGTGACCGTCTTCCTTGTTTCGATGGGGATCCATCTGAAGATCTTTCGGAGCATGCGAAGGATGTTAAAACATGATGATGAGACGGCGTTGACTTGTCTGGTCATCGAGAGGGAGGAGACTAGGATGAAGCCCAGGTTGCGAGCATGATCCGTTGGTTTGGGTGCGCTGCCAAGGGCCGGGGGCCACCAGGAGTCATCCCAGGCAGAGGGGGATGATCCTAGGCTGAGGACTTCTGTCTTGTCTGAGTTCAGTTTTAGGCGGCTGTTCTTCATCCACTCGGCTACTTCTTTCATCCCTTCGTGTAGGTTGGTTCTGGCGGTGGTTGGGTCTTTGGTGAGGGAGAGGATTAGCTGAGTGTCGTCCGCATAGGAGATGATGTTTAGGTTGTGATGGTGTCAAATGGATGCGAGGGGGCTCATGTAGACGTTGAAGAGGGTGGGGCTGAGTGATGATCCTTGTGGTACGCCGCAGATGAATTCGGTGGCCTCTGATCTGAAAGGGGGGAGGCGGACTCTCTGGGTTCTTCCGGCGAGGAACGAGATGATCCAATCCAATGCCTTATCTTGTATCCCGACATTTCTGAGGCGTTGTACTAGGGTGCGGTGGCAAACCGTGTCGAACGCTGCGGAGAGGTCCAGGAGGATGAGGGCTGCTGTTTCCCCGTTGTCGAGTAGGGTTCGGATGTCGTCTGTTGCTGCGATGAGGGCGGTCTCGGTGCTGTGGTTGGCTCGGAAGCTGGACTGTGAAGGGTCGAGGGAACTGTTAGACTCAAGGAAGGCGGTGAGCTGCTTGTTGACGGTCTTCTCTATGACTTTGGCGGGGAATGGGAGGAGCGAGATGGGGCGGTAGATCTTAAGTTCGGTGGGGTCTGCTGAAGGTTTCTTCAGAAGGGCGCTGAGTTTGGCATGCTTCCAGCTCTCCGGGAAGGTAGCGGCGTTGAAGGAGCAGTTGATGATGTCCCGGAGTTGGGGTGCGATGGCGAAGTCGGCCTTGTTGAAGATGTGATGGGGGCATGGGTCGGTAGGTGATCCGGAGTGGATGGAGTTCATCATGCGGATGGTGTCTTCGGTGCTGATCGGGGTCCAGGCGCGGAAGGTGGCGGTAGGGGGTTTCAGTTCAGTGGTAGGGGCAGTGGTCTGGTCGCCGAAGCTGTTGTGTATGTCTGCGATCTTGCTGTGAAAGAACGAGGCGAGAGAGTCGCTGAGGTCTTGAGAGGGAGTGATGTCGTTGTTGCCGGCGCTGGGATTGGTGAGCTCTTTGACGATTCTGAAGAGTTCCTTGCTGTTGTGGGCTTTGTTGTCTAGTCGATCCTTAAATGCTGACTTCTTGGTGGTGCGGATCAGCTGGTGGTGTTTGCAGGTGGCGATCTTGAGGGCGGTCATGTTGTTTGTGGTTGGGTTTCTTCGCCAGGCTTTCTCGAGGGTGCGGCAGTTCTTGTTGGAGTTCTTGAGGTCGTCGTTGAACAAGGAGGCTTTTTTGCTTCCTGGCTTGTTGGGATTGTTTTTCAGGGGTGCTAGGTCATCAGCACAGTGGGTGATCCACTGTGCGAGATTGATGGCTGCTTCATTTGGGTCCGTTGATCTGGCGGGAGCGTTTTGATTCAGTGAAGTGGTGAGCTGGTCGCCGGTAATTTTGTTCCAGCTTCTGCGGGTGACCTGTTGCGGGAAGTGGTGAGTTGTGTTCTTTCTGAAGCTGAAGTGGACGCAGCTGTGGTCTGTCCAGTGGAGTCCGGTGGAGTGGCTGAAGGAGATGTGCTTGCTGGAGGAGAAGATTGGGTCGAGCGTGTGTCCAGCGTAGTGGGTGGGGTTGTTCACCAGTTGTTTGAGTCCGAGATTGGCGAGGTTGTCCAGCAGGGTGGTGGTGTTGTTGTCGTTGTAAATCTCCAGGTGGAAGTTGAGGTCCCCTAGGAGAATGTAGTCAATGGAGGGGAGGGCGTGTGGGCTGACAAAGTCAGTGATGTCTTCGCTGAATTGTGTGGGTGGTCCTGGGGGTCTGTAAATGAGGGTGCCTCTCAGTGTGGTCTTGGGGTCGGTGTGTATCTGGAAGTGAAGGTGTTCGGTGGCTGTGAGGGTGTCGTCGGAACTGGTCGAGATGCGGATGGTGTTTTTGTGGACGATTGCGATGCCTCCTCCTGTTTGGTTGATGCGGTCCCTTCGGATGATCTTGTATCCGTCCGGGATGGCTATGGCGATGTCGGGTGCTGATGAGGCGTTCATCCAGGTTTCTGTGAGAAAGGCGACGTCCGGAGTTATGGTGTCGAGTAGGTTCCATAGTTCAATGGCGTGTCTGTAGACCGAACGGGTGTTAAGCAGGATGCATTTCAGGTGGTTGTTGTTGGAGCTCTGTTTGGCGTGTGCGGTTGTAGTGTGGGTCCTGATGCAGCAGAACTTGCAGGCTTGGCAGGTGAAGGGTCCATGGGTGCGTCCTGGGGCGGCTCGGTGGCAATCGGGGAGTCGGCCGGTGTTGAGTGCAGTGAGGGTTGCGGCGTCGTATGTTTTGCGGGAGGGATGGCCTCTGCCGGAGCCAGGGGGTCCAGCGCTGGGCGCGGTCCAGGCGTGAACGGGCGCAGACGGGCTTACCTTTGGCATGCCTTCGGCGCGCATAGGGCGCGCCCGCTACGCGTGAACGCTGCGCGTTTGCCACTCTGTCATAAGTGGAGAGTGGAGGGGCGGAGCAAGGGAGGAGCATCTGGGAGGCGGGAGCGGGGTGGCGAGGTCCGGGGATGCTGGAGGGAACGGGGTGGGGCCGCGGGGGGCAGCGGCAGGGAGCAGGGAGGGTTAAGAAGCACAACAAATGGCACCAAAACAATGCAGGCGAGATCGGGGGCACAATCTGGCACAAATACAGGTTAATAAACAATATCGATACGATACCAGGCAAAATTGCAGGCGAGATCGGGGGCACAAGTAAGGCACACCAAGGAGCGAGTGGAGCGACCGGTTCTGACCAGGTCGGGACGGTCACAGCCCAGATCTCTGACTGGGGTTGAGTGGTTGATGTTGTTCAGCATTCTGTCCATCAATTGTTCTTTTTGAATACAATATTTTTAAGTACATTATTTAACAGCCTTATAGTAAAAGTGGAAAAAGCAATGCAAGGTTTCTCATGCTCAGGGCGATCTTAAGACAAAACTAATCTTGCAAACAAGATGCTTGGCTGTCAATCAGAGCATTTGTCAATCATTCCTCTCGTATTAAGTGTTGGATATCTCAAGGGTAACACAATGCCTGGCACAGCCATTGTTGGGGTGAGTCTTTTCAGGGGCCCACCTGGTGCAGGGGTTCGCCATTTTGCTCACCCGTCCACTAAACTGATAAAGTAGAGATTGGCACGGAAGCTGTAATATTAAAGAGATAGTTTATTAGGACTCATGAGTGGAACTACATTGATACATAACCCTCAGGCAATGTATGAGGCAGCACATGGAGTACAGAAACCATGGTGCTTATATACACCTTTTACTGCAGAGTAAGCATGGATGTTCAAAAAGAGGCAGTACAAGTGTACACACAAATAGTCAGTTACATATAAGGATACATGAGAATCACTTAGTCAAAAGAGTGGGAGGAGTTACAATCTGCTGATATTAATTGAAATAGCCTGACAGCTAAATGCATGACAGGTGCATCCTAGCTGCTACAGGCCTCTCTGAGCATGCGCAGTGCTCGGGCTCAGTGCTGAAAGAGTTCACTATAGATGATGACTCAGACGTAATAGAGACGCAATTAGGAAAAGTACCCTATGCACACACATTCGAAAGTACAGGCAATTGTGATATCATTGGATAAGAACATAAATCCAAAGGGTAAGGTAGCAAAGTGATGAAGGAGTCTTATGTAGACTGAAATCCTCAGTTCTTTATTTTCTTGACATAAAAACAGCAGCCAGCCGACACGTGTTTCATCGCTCACGCTAATCTTCAGGGCTTGAACGCTACTGTGTATACAAAGGAGGTCGCTCTGCCGTAGTCCAGTCTACTGCTGACGAGGGTCTGGGTGACCGTCCTTCTCATTTTGGTGGGGATCCACTTGAAGATCTTGCGAAGCATTCGGAGGGTGTTGAAGCAGGAGGAGGAGACAGCGTTGACCTGCTTCATCATGGAGAGGGTAGAGTCAAGGATGACCCCTAGGTTGCGTGCACGGTCGGTGGGTGTTGGGGGTGTTCCTAGTGTAGTCGGCCACCAGGAGTCGTCGCAGGCCAAGGGGGTGGGTCCGAGGATGATGACCCCCGTCTTGTCCGAATTTAGCTTCTGTCGGCTGTTCCTCATCCAGTAAGCAACGGCTTTCATTCCTTCGTGGAGGTTGGTTTTTGCGGTGTGGGGGTCCTTGGTGAGGGAGAGCATCAGCTGGGTGTCGTTGGCGTATGAGATGATGTTGAGGTCGTGCGACATGGGCGAGCGGTGCCATGTAGATGTTGAACAACGTTGGGGTGAGGGATGAGCCTAGGGGTATGCCGCAGATGATCCCGGTGGCTTCAGAGTGGTAGGGGGGGAGGTGGACGCTCAGTGTTCTGCCGGAGAGAAAGGAGGAGGTCCAGCCCAGGGCCTTCTCTTGGATTCCGGCGTCGGAGAGGCGTGTTCATAATGTGCGGTGGCAGACTGTGTCAAAGGCATCGGACAGGCCAAGGAGGATGAGGGCCGCGGTTTCTCCGTTGTCAAGCAGGGTCCTGATGTCAATGGTGGCGGCGATGAGGGCAGTTTCGGTGCTGCGATTGCTGTGGAAACCGGACTGGGACGGGTCCAGGATGCTGTTCTCCTCGAGGAAGCTGGTCAGTTGTTTGTTGACGGCTTTTTAGATGACCTTCGCCGGCCCACACCCCACTTCCCATGGGAGCCTGTGTTACGGCCAGTTCTCAGGTGTTACACAAGCTCCTATAGGAAACAATGGGAGTCTGACCAAACAGTGTTCGGTCGCATCGTAATGCGAAGGTCTGACCCGCCGACTGCAAGACGGTCGGTCCCGATTCACAGTTAGTGTTGGGTGGAGGCTTTCCGCACGAGATCATAACTATCCCCTAAGTTGTATTCATAATGGTAATTGAAGTCAAAGAATAAAATCTGCACGTGTTGGTAGCAACTCATAATTATTGTTTCATTTTATTCCTCTACATCCATATTTCTAAGCAACAGTAACTGAATCCTTATGATGCATTTCCTTAGTTGTTCATCGCTGTTCGAGACCACATGGAAGCTATTTCCACAAGCAGCCCAGGAGAGTAAATTAGTTAGGATGTGGTATGAGCCAGCATTTCATGCACTTACCCTAGGAGGTGCCTGTGGGACCAGCAGTCCTTACAGGTTTCACCGTGGACATGCTATAAATGTTGCAGCGGGACCGCAGCCATAAAGCGGCTGCTGCAGCCACACAGCCGCTAAGGATCTGTAGAGCCTGTGAGGGGACGGCGCATGCTCGGTGAGTAACAAAGTTGCAAAGCATTTTCAAGTGATTGAAAAACAAAACAGACCAATGAATCCTCATTGGCTGTGGATTAGATTTGAATCATCAGCACGTATAGATCTATACCTTACTGCAAGCACTTTTGGAATGGAGTCAATAAGGACATTGATTTAAAATCATTGTTAATTTAGAGAGAACCTAGTAGCATTTGCCTATATTAGAAATTGAAATTAGCAAATCATGCTTTCTTAAATGCCCATTTTATGTGAAAGTGTTCTAATAAAAACAGCAGGGAAAGTATAATTTATGGCAGGATGCTAGTTAGCTCAGCGTTACAAATTGCACCCATTTTCATTGGTCATTACATCAAAACGCAATGCCTAGGTTTTGTCTAGGACGTTCATTTCTGCCTCTCCAGATCCCCAGTGCCCTCGGTAAAAAGAAACTTTGTAGCATAACACCTCTTTATAGTACATTGTAACTTGAGAACTAGTCCCGCAGGGCAAGGAACAGCACCAGCAGAGTCACGTAAGGCTGCTCCGTTTTTGTGCAAATTGTGTCGTCTTATCTGTTTGTTCATTTTTGATATTATTTAAGTTATGCTGATATCTTTTTAGTTTTCTGCCAAAATGCCCTTCGATGTGTGTTTCTGAAGGCACAACCCTAATGGGTTGAAATATGCATGGAATAGATTTTATTTAAACGCTGCAATTTCACAAGAGGACACAAATCAAAAGCAATCGAGCACAGCGGACACTCACCAAAAATGCTCAAGTGAAAAATTCTCATACGATAAATTTACCAGACCACATCTGCACTAACCAGAACACTCTACATGACCTGGCCCACGCCGTGTTTATTGCAGATGCAGCAGATTTGATTTGTCAACGAATATAAAATACCCTGCAGTAGAATCACGCGTGAGCTGTGGTCTGGATTTGGTATCTGCAAAAAACGTGAGTGTTGTGTATATGTATTCAACCACCACTCGCACATATAGTGCTGACGTGTGCAAAACTAAACATTCTCGGGGTTAGTGCATGCCTTGCAGTCAGACAGCAGAGCTCGGGCTCTGTGAGGGGCACCCACCGGGCACTGCTTCCGAACTCTGCCCTCCGCTGCCCGCAGGGCGTGCACGACATTCGAGTATTCTCCAGTTAAATGTCACCGCACTAGAATGTGCAGTCGATTAAAACAGGCTCACGACTGTGGTCGACACAAATGCACACCTTCTTGATTTGGACCCTGGATTTAATTTTCAGTGCCTGATCTGATTCTCCCCAAAACTAATTGTGTCCCAAATGCCAACTATAATGTTTAATAAACAGATGTTGTGGCCCAAAGAGCAGCTTGGCTGTTTCAGAATGATCTCTCATGTCCCATCACCCATAGAGGCAGATTCTGCCACACCCACCTGTGTGGCACTAACACATACCACTGAAGGACAAGTGTAGCCAGCAGAGGCCATGGATCAGACCTTATTCTAACAGTGGCCATCCCATGACAAGGGTGGCCCGACCTTGCAAGGTGGGGCCACTGTTACACTCAGCCCATCATTACACAAAGTTTAGAAGCCAACATGTCAAGGACGACAACGAAAATACCACTTTATGCTAGGGTGGCTATTATGAGAGAGGTTGCCAAGAGAGGGGTCAACATGTGCCAAGAATATCCCCAATATTCCAGAAAATACTATGAAACCAATGGTTGCCCTTTGCTGTTGGTACCCATTATCTGCCTCCCTCCATTTCTGCAAAGGCCACGATATGCCAAAATGTGCAAACAATGAGCATTGTGCACTGATAGAAAACACAAGGAGATGATGGACAGAGCGCTGAAACTATTCAGACCCTCACCCCCAGTCATAGATCTCGGTTGAATTCATCATTGTTCTTTAGCTCACCTCACCACCCCAGTTCAGACCCAGCCATATGCAAATCAGTCTTGACCCTGTGCCTCAGGGGAACCAACCTGCCCGAAATGCCAAGCCAGGTCCTCCCTGGACCGGAAACAAGCATCCTGGGACTGGTTTCTGGATAAAACCCTTCATCAGCCAGGCTATCTTGAATCCAGTGGCAAATTGAGCAAGGGACCCACGTCTGGGCATACCCTACCAACTTAGGGCAAACAAATCAAGCACAAGGAGATAATGGACAGAGCACAAAACTTGACACTCACACCCAGTCAGTTGAATTTATCATAGTTCTTCAGCTCACTTCTTCAACCTAGTTTCAGAGCTCCGCCCATCATCTCCTGGTGGAAGAGGTGTGGCCCAGCGGCCAGGGTGCCTGACTCCGGACCACGGGGTTCACGGTTCGATCCCCAGTGCCCGTGTCAGGTTAGCCCAACACCCTGTGACTCTGAGTAATAGATCGCTTAATCTTCCCGATGGCCCCCAGTGCCAGGACACCACTCCGAAGGTAGCTCTGCACTACAAATGCTGGTATTTTATATCTCCTTGTGTTTGCTTTGTTTTCACAATTAGGTCATGTGTGCCAACCATAATGCTAAGGACGTGGGGGTCATAATATGGTGACATTACACAATATTTCAGAGCCACTGCTAGGAATAGTCACCATTATGACCCTGGATTTTAGGAATACGCACCTACACTTTACTTCAAAGACAGGCATGCAAACACAAGAACTCCTACTAAGATGACATGCATGCACACGCACACACACACACACACACTAATTTATACAGAGATGCACTCATTCACACCTTCATGCACCAATAATTAGTAGTAGCGCTTGGCGCATGACACTAAGTAGATTCAAAACATATGTCCCATGACAGTTCAGATTGATGCAATGAAATAAATTAAACTCAGGTGTGTATGTTCACTTTACCGGCATGTTCATAGTCATGGGATGAATGATCGCTGTAATACATTTCTAACAGCACCACTGGCATGGCCACTGGAATAATAAGACGGCTGTAATGCCAGAAACCGGTCTTGGGAAGCTTGATTCCGGTCCAGGGAAGACATGGCTTGGCAGTTCGGGCTGGACTGGTCCCATGAGGCACAGGGTCAGACTGATTTGCATATGGCCATGTCTGAACAGGGGTGGCGGAGTGAGCTAAAGAACGGTGATGGATTAAACCCAGATCAGTTGACTGGGGTGAGCGTTTGTATTGTCAACGCTCCGTCCATCACCACCTTTGGTTTTTCTTTTTTTCCTTTTTTTTTCACTGGAATTATAATGTCACAAGAGGACCAACATATGCATAAGGGCAGACTAAATTATGTGGCGAGAAAAGGCAACTTATGGGGCGTAATGCTGCATATTTTGGGAAACCTTTACTTCATTATTTGTCATTTGTACACATGGTAACACTGTCTGGGAAAATAGCTCATCTTAATAATACCACTTAAGCACATAAGTGTGGTAATAAGCAACTGAACGATGACCAGTGCCCCTTTGTGAATGTGCTTTCTAGTGCACAGGAACTCATGTTGCCATGTTTTTAGTAACTTTTGACCTGTTTCATCTTGAAATAAAATGTATTTGGTTAAAATCTGCAGATTATGCAGCAGACGATGTAGCACGTGTCAAATTTGACAAATCCATAATTATGTGAAAACCACAGTGGTCGCAGAATTGTATATTTCCAATGGCCCTGACCTCTGAATGACCTTTGCAGGATCCCTCCAGGAGGCTGGTGAGAAAAGTTACAGAGTTATGCTTGTTCGGAGACGTCATTTAGGGTCCCCTCGTCAGATCAGATTAGGTTTCTAAAAACTAACCCTAAACAACTGTAAATAATACAGATCATGTGTTGTTGGTACAGTGCTCAATTCAACCTCAGTTGTGGATGACTTAGAACAGTGTGGCCTATCTTTTGGTTCTTGGGGTATTTAGATTGGAATTGCATGATGGTGTTCAGACATCATTTGAACCTAATACAATTTTGCTAAGTGAGGATGTGGTGGAAATACTGGATTCAGACTGTGGATAATGCTGCATGCGGTGTTATCCCCAACACATTGGTACCTGTGAGTGAGAAGGCCCAGTTGGCGTTTCAGTAGCTGGCTTCAAGGACTGGACCATCATGGTGCATGCCATCCTTTCATCAGCGATACAAAAGGGGATGATGGACGGAGCGTTTGAGCAAATCAAACACTCACCCCCAGTCAACTGATCTGGGTTTAATCCATCACCATTCTTTAGCCCACTCAGCCACCCCATTTCAGACATGGCTATATGCAAATCAGTCTGACCCTTTGCCTCATGGGAAAAGTCTGACATTGTTCTACATTTTGTCCATCAACTGTGTTTTTTGCAATTTCACCCCGAGTGGGCTGGGGATGCTCAGACGTGAGTCCCAGGCTCTCCACACCACTGGAGTCAAGCTATCCAGGCTGATGAAGGCTGATAGCCAGAAACCGGTCCTTGGATGCTTGATTCCGGTCTGGGAAAGACATGGCTTGGTAGTTCGGACTGGACTGTTCCCATGAGGCACAGGGTCAGAGCTGATTTGCATATAGCCAGTGTCTAACCCAGGGTGGTGTGGAGTGCAAAAAAACGATGGATTTAGGCCCAGATCATTGTACTGGGGTGAATGTATGACATTGTTCTACATTCTGTCCATCAACTGTGTTTTTTGCAATCCTTTCATCAGCAGCATCCTTAGATCACACAACAATAATCCTGGTGGGACAGGACCATGCAAGGCCAAATGTGATTCTTTGCTAGAGGTAGAGGTGTCTGATTGAGGGATAGGTGTTAGAGTGAGGGATAGGTGTTAGAGTGAGGGATAGGTGTCTGAGTGAGGGATAGGTGTCTGAGTGAGGGATAGGTGTTAGAGTGAGGGATAGGTGTCTGAGTGAGGGATAGGTGTCAGAGTGAGGGATAGGTGTCTGAGTGAGGGATATGTGTTAGAGTGAGTGATAAGTGTTAGAGTGAGAGATGGGTGTCTGAGTGAGGGATAGGTGTCTGAGTGAGAGATAGGTGTCTGAGTGAGGGATAGGTGTCTGAGTGAGGGATAGGTGTTTGAGTGAGAGATAGGTGTCTGAGTGAGGGATAGGTGTCTGAGTGAGGGATAGGTGTCTGAGTGAGGGATAGGTGTTAGAGTGAGTGATAAGTGTTGGAGTGAGGGATAGGTGTTGAATGAGGAATATATGTTTGAGTGAGGGATAAGAGTTGGAGTGAGGGACAGGTGTCTGAGTGAGGGATAGGTGTTAGAGTGAGTGATAAGTGTTGGAGTGAGGGATAGGTGTCTGAGTGAGGGATAGGTGTCTGAGTGAGGGATAGGTGTCTGAGTGAGGGATAGGTGTTAGAGTGAGTGATAAGTGTTGGAGTGAGGGATAGGTGTCTGAATGAGGGGTAGATGTTTGAGTGAGGGATAGGTGTTTGAGTGAGGGATAATAGTTGGAGTGAGGGATAGGTGTCTGAGTGAGGGATGGGTGTCTGAGTGAGGGATAGGTGTTAGAGTGAGGGATAGGTGTTAGAGTGAGGGATATGTGTCTGAGTGAGGGATAGGTGTCTCAGTGAGGAATAGGTGTCTGAGTGAGGGATAGGTGTCAGAGTGAGGGATAGGTGTCTGAGTGAGGGATAGGTGTTAGAGTAAGGGATAGGTGTTAGAGTAAGGGATAGGTGTCTGAGTGAGGGATAGGTGTCTGAGTGAGGGATAGGTGTCTGAGTGAGGGATAGGTGTTAGAGTGAGGGATAGGTGTTAGAGTGAGTGATAAGTGTTGGAGTGAGGGATATGTGTCTGAGTGAGGGATGGGTGTCTAAGTGAGGTATAGGTGTCTGAGTGAGGGATAGGTGTTAGAGTGAGTGATAAGTGTTGGAGTGAGGGATAGGTGTCTGAATGAGGGATAGATGTTTGAGTGAGGGATAGATGTTTGAGTGAGGGATAAGAGTTGGAGTGAGGGATAGGTGCCTGGGTGAGGGATACGTTTTAGATTGAGGGATAGGTGCCTGAGTGAGGGATAGGTGTCTGAGTGAGGGATAGGTGTCTGAGTGAGGGATAGGTGTCTGAGTGAGGGATAGGTGTCTGAGAGAGGGATAGATGTCTGAGAGAGAGATAGGTGTCTGAGTGAGGGATAGGTGTCTGAGTGAGGGATACGTGTTGGCGTGAGGGATAGGTGTCTCAGTGAGGGATAGGTATGTGAGAGAGGGATAGGTGGTATAATGCTCTAACTAACATGTTGTTGACTTAGGGAGGAAGGTGAAAGAGGAATCAGTTCCTACTCTACAGACATTCTCCTTGGAAGAAGCTGGAGGAGGCAGGTTGATACTGGATCACAGGGCGAATAACTTTTTGGAGCTGGATTCAGACTGTGGATAATGCTGCATGCAGTGTTATCCCCAACACATTGGTACCTGTGAGTGAGAAGGCCCAGTTGGCGTTTCAGTAGCTGGCTTCAAGGACAGGACCATCATGGTACATGCCATCCTTTCATCAGCAGCATCCTTAGATCACACAACAATAATCCTGGTGGGACAGGACCATGCAAGGCCAAATGTGATTCTTTGCTAGAGGTAGAGGTGTCTGATTGAGGGATAGGTGTTAGAGTGAGGGATAGGTGTTAGAGTGAGGGATAGGTGTCTGAGTAAGGGATAGGTGTCTGAGGGAGGGATAGGTGTTAGAGTGAGGGATAGGTGTCTGAGTGAGGGATAGGTGTGAGAGTGAGGGATCTGTGTCTGAGGGAGGGATAGGTGTTAGAGTGAGTGATAAGTGTTAGAGTGAGGGATAGGTGTCTGAGTGAGGGATAGGTGTCTGAGTGAGGGATAGGTGTCTAAGTGAGGGATAGGTGTCTGAGTGAGGGATATGTGTTAGAGTGAGTGATAAGTGTTAGAGTGAGAGATGGGTGTCTGAGTGAGGGATAGATGTCTGAGTGAGAGATAGGTGTCTGAGTGAGGGATAGGTGTCTGAGTGAGGGATAGGTGTCTGAGTGAGAGATAGGTGTCTGAGTGAGGGATAAGTGTCTGAGTGAGGGATAGGTGTCTGAGTGAGGAATAGGTGTTAGAGTGAGTGATAAGAGTTGGAGTGAGGGATAAGAGTTGGAGTGAGGGATAGGTGTCTGAGTGAGGGATAGGTGTCTGAGTGAGGGATAGGAGTTAGAGTGAGGGACACGTGTTGGAGTGAGGGATAGGTGTCTGAGTGAGGGATAGGTGTCTGAGTGAGGGATAGGTGTCTGAGTGAGGGATAGGTGTTAGAGTGAGGGATAGGTGTTAGAGTGAGGGATAGGTGTCAGAGTGAGGGATAGGTGTCTGAGTGAGGGATAGGTGTTAGAGTGAGGGATAGGTGTTAGAGTAAGGGATAGGTGTCTGAGTGAGGGATATGTGTCTGAGTGAGGGATAGGTGTCTGAGTGAGGGATAGGTGTTAGAGTGAGGGATAGGTGTTAGAGTGAGTGATAAGTGTTGGAGTGAGGGATATGTGTCTGAGTGAGGGATGGGTGTCTGAGTGAGGTATAGGTGTCTGAGTGAGGGATAGGTGTTAGAGTGAGTGATAAGTGTTGGAGTGAGGGATAGGTGTCTGAATGAGGGATAGATGTTTGAGTGAGGGATAGATGTTTGAGTGAGGGATAAGAGTTGGAGTGAGGGATAGGTGCCTGAGTGAGGGATACGTTTTAGAGTGAGGGATAGGTGTCTGAGTGAGGGATAGGTGTCTGAGTGAGGGATAGGTGTCTGAGTGAGGGATAGGTGTCTGAGAGAGGGATAGGTGTCTGAGTGAGGGATACGTTTTAGAGTGAGGGATAGGTGTCTGAGTGAGGGATAGGTGTCTGAGAGAGTGATAGGTGTCTGAGAGAGAGATAGGTGTCTGAGTGATGGATAGGTGTTAGAGTGAGGGATAGGTGTCTGAATGAGGATAGGTGTTAGAGTGAGGGATAGGTGTCTGAGTGAGGGATAGGTGTTAGAGTGAGGGATATGTGTCTGAGTGAGGGATAGATGTCTGAGTCAGGGATAGGTGTTAGAGTGAGGGATAGGTATTAGAGTGAGGCATAGGTGTCTGAGTGAGGGATAGGTGTCTGAGTGAGGGATAGGTGTCTGAGAGAGGGATAGGTGTCTGAGTGAGGGATACGTTTTAGAGTGAGGGATAGGTGTCTGAATGAGGATAGGTGTTAGAGTGAGGGATAGGTGTTAGAGTGAGGGATATGTGTCTGAGTGAGGGATAGATGTCTGAGTCAGGGATAGGTGTTAGAGTGAGGGATAGGTGTCTGAGTGAGGGATAGGTGTCTGAGTGAGGGATATGTGTTAGAGTGAGAGATAGGTGTCTGAGTGAGGGATAGGTGTCTGAGTGAGGGATATGTGTTAGAGTGAGAGATAGGTGTCTGAGTGAGGGATAGGTGTCTGAGTGAGGGATAGGTGTCTGAGTGAGGGATAGGTGTCTGAGAGAGGGATAGGTGGTATAATGCTCTAACTAACATGTTGTTGACTTAGGGAGGAAGGTGAAAGAGGAATCAGATCCTACTCTACAAACATTCTCCTTGGAAGAAGCTGGAGTAGGCAGGTTGATACTGGATCACAGGGCGAATAACTTTTTGGAGCGATGAGCAGGAGTTCATGTGTTGCTGCTCCAGATAGAGTCACCTGTGATGCCGTGTTCCTGGTGTTGCAATGCACTGGTTCATTCCAGGACAGTTGTTCTGTAGGATGCAACAGTTTGCTATATAAATGCATATGGCTGCGACTGGTGGACCGGTCTAAGATCCTAATGTGTACGCTGTGAATTATTCTAAAAAAAGTCAGCTTGAATCCGAGGATGAAAGGCAAGATTATTGAAATAAAAAAATATTACATAATTCTAATTATTCTGAATGGAAGATACCTACAATTTAAATCTATCATAGTCACAATTTCATACATGCAAATGTAAGCATCAATGCATCTATACGTTTGTGTCATCAATTTTAAGGCTTGCATGCCTATGTTACATGCATAATAATACACCAGCGAAAAAGCACAAATATGGTATAAAGGTGCCAGTTTCTAAATTGTGGGTCAAAACTGGGGAGTTACTGTTCACAATAGGGTGTGACAAGGGGGAATGGCCCAAGGGAGGCAGTGAAAACCATCACACTCAGTCAGAAAAGAAGAACACAGTCCAATCTATGGCTGATTCAAAAAGGAAAACAACACCTACTGCTGTGGTATTTCAAAACCTTGTTGCTCAAAGTTACTCCTACCTACTCCTGAAGCAAGGTATACATCTCACACAGGCCACTTAATGGACTTGCAAAAGATGCACACAGATTCCTATGACTACACAGATTATTCAACCACAAACTACCATGCAACTAGAAAGATGAGCTGAAAAAACATCTGTCACAAACATTTAGTCCAAAAGATATACTCTACACCTGGTCAAATCCAGAACTACAAAACCAAAGTAAAATGATACATGCATATTCATTTCATATTTGTCTAGGGAATTAAACAAGAATATAATTATCATAATATCTATTGACGTACTGATATACAATGGTTTTAAAGAACTCTCTATGAGCAGCTTTTACATTCTTGAATGTTCATGATTGTGCTTCAATAGTATGCAAAGGTTTTAATTAACTTGCACATAAATTGGATTTGATTAGATTAGAGATATTGAAATACTGATATTTTTGTTTAAAAAAAATCGAATACGATGTTTATGTCACACAATATTTCTGCATAGAATATCGTTGTCAGAATATCCTCTACAAATGATCACCTCTTCTACATTCATAATGCAAAATGTACAATCAATGTGTTAATGTTTTTGTAAATACCATTTAGGTCACAATATTTATTGAATACAATATTTCTGTCTTGGATATTCCGACATACAATACATTCCAATAAATGACTTCTGTTGGCCACTCTGAAGTTTAAATGTGAAACACATCACCACAACTGCACACGGTTGAAGTAAAAAGGAAATACATCCGCATCAGAGGCACACAGGCACACACAGCACCATGACACATATAATTTATAATGTGTAAGAATATTACCTCATAAAGGAGGCATAGATATGGTATTACACTTGAAGTACCTCTTTCTGCAACTGCATTTCAGAGGGCAGCCAAAGTGGCAACCCACAATCTATTGGTGGAGCTATCAACTGTACATCAAGTGATACAGCTGCTCCCTCCAGTGGGCATGTTCTTTGCAATATTTCGTAAGTATTTATATGCAATTCCCTCCTGCAGTACATGGCAGCTTCTTCTATTTAGGGTGTGTGATGGTTGCACACTGTAGACCAGTGGGGATGGCAATATGTGGTATGTTGGTGAGTAGTTGAGCTTCCCCTCATGTTGGCACAGTGTGTGGCCATGTCATTTTCAGGCCTGCAGGGTCCACACTACTGCTGCTGTCTCGCACAACCACACTGTGGAAGGCGTGGGTAACATGCCATGGATATTTTTGTTACTTCTCTTCTTTATCAG
Organism: Lissotriton helveticus; assembly: GCF_964261635.1. Taxonomy (NCBI): domain Eukaryota; kingdom Metazoa; phylum Chordata; class Amphibia; order Caudata; family Salamandridae; genus Lissotriton; species Lissotriton helveticus. The sequence goes on from NC_136069.1 coordinate 1,618,421,184, forward strand.
TCTATCTCTTTCACAGATAGGAAACTCTACAAATTCTCTACCACTGGATCTTCTGACTCCTTCCAATTGACCCAGTACTGTACCTTAACTGAAATAAGATGGAGTGGAAAGGAGAGTTTCATGAAGAGATAGTGGGCAGCAGCAAGAACATACAATACCTATCCGGCTGAGCTACAAAAATCATTCGTCGACCCGTCCTGTTTGTAACATTGTGAAACCCAAAATGATTGATGTGGCAGGGGGTAGGTAGACATGGTTCTAACTGGTGTGCAAGGGAAATAGGAGCAGACTATCAATTATTTGGTGGTTGACACTACTTTCCGCTTGGTAGATATTTGCAAAAAGGGGTTTTATCATTGTCAAGAGTATCTTGTAAACCTATGAATTAGGGCCAGCTCTGTGAGAATGTTGTGGCCTTACAATCCCAGGGGGTTAGTGACAAGCCCCTTGAGTTTTTTGATGCATGGTGGTGCAGTGTACCTGCCCATATTTACAAGGCCCTGTAAATCCACCCTCCCTGGCTTTTCACAGCCTTGTAAATATTGCCCCTTTCACACAGTACTCTGTGTGAAAGGGGCATTCCTTGAGTGTTGCTATGGGCGTTGCCACACAACATCCATGGAACCAGACGAATTCCCAAATTTACATGGTTTCGTTAACCTGGGAATGCATCAGATTCCTACGCCTCCCTAAGGTAGACGTAAGGGAGGCGAACAAGGAGAAATGCCTTTTTCTCCACATTTTCATTTTTCTATGTGTGCTCAATTCTGCTGCACACATAGAAAGAGGAAAACACCTCTCATGATTGTTCTTGTGCAGGATGGTGTCCATTCCTGCACAAAAACAATCATCCCTACAATGCAGACACCCTTGCACCATGGCACAAGGGTGCCCGCAGTGGCACATGGCGGCCCATTTTGCGCCATCACAGGGGAAAAGGACAGGAATGCACCATATCTTGCAGATGGTAAACAGCGTTTACCACGATTCTTTTTCCCCGCAGGGAATCACAACGCGGTCATTATCACGACCGCGTTGTGATTCTGCATACCATTACTCTGCAAGTCGGAACAACGACTTGCGGAGGGAGGGGGGAAGGTGTTGGATTTAAAATCCAACACCTTCCCTAGTGTCTGCACAGACTGGAGTTGGAATAGTAAATTATACTATTCCAACTTCCAGCGCCCCCATCTGCAAGTCGTTGTTCTGACTTGCGGACTAATGGTATGCGGAATCACAACGTGGTCGTGGTAATGACCGCGTTGTGATTCCCTGCGGGGAAAAAGAATGCGGGATCCTTGCAGATACGGTGCATTCCTAGCCTTTCTATTGAGGCATGGCAGCTGCCTGATGTGTCACGTTTAGGGGTTTATTTCACTTTTTCAGAAAACCCCCGGGGCAAGGCTGGAAGGTCAAGGACCTGTAGGGCACCAATGAGGGGGGTTTCAGACAGGATGGTCGGGAATGTAGTCTGCAGAATGGTGAAGCAGTGGTTTGCAAAAAGGTGGGGGAACTTTGTAGAGCCCCTAGCGAGGTGAATAGAGTATCGGCACAGCATGAATCCCCAGGTCCCAACGGCGACCTCCAAGCAGCCAGAATATGGACAAGTGAGGCAGCACAGTAATTCCCCCTTGTAAGAGAAAAGCAAGGGGGTGATGGTGATAAACGTTGGTGAGGGGTCTTTAGCCTTGTTGCACTCACCTCAAGTACTGAGAGGCTGTAATGCCCCATCAGCAAGGGCAAAGTTTCAGTTCCAGGTGGTCCGAAAAAAATGACTCATTAGGATGGGGTTCCTGGAGAGGGACAAGTCATTGCAGGCATGAGTCTATCATGTGTGGGAGAACTAAATCTACAATTACATCCCTCCTATAAACTCTTGTACCTGGAAAAAGGTCAAACAAAACAACAATGGCTGGGAGTAGGCATTTGTATATATAAATACGATTCCATCCGGCAACTCCAAGACGGCCGACATCGTAGCTGGTAGCCCCACTGATTCAGCACAATGCCCCGACGTCACCCCTCACGTGTCTGATGGCAAGATGGGCTTATGCATTTCCGCTGGGTATGGCGCCGCCCGCCCGGTGCATTAAATGGATGCTACCATGGCAGAAAGTTACACTGGCTCCTCGGCGAAGGCGTAGGGGTAGGATTCTGGAGCGAGTCCCATGGTGGGCAGGTAAGTGCTTTTGGGAAGGGTGTTAGTATGTGTTGGCCCGAGGATCCTTCACTACGTGGTGTGCACCATAACGGTGCCACCCGGTGCATCCCCTCTTTTGGCGAGGTCGGCGGCTTTCTGTCGGACTGCCGTTGTCATTGACAGTAGTTTTCAAAAGTGATCCGCTCCACTGTATGGTGTTTGGGGATACATCTGTTGACGGGAAGCACATGGATGAATGGCCCCAGTGCAGGTTCATACTTGTTTTCCCGCTCCGACCCCACATTAGCAACAGGGGCGATTTACCTTTTTGAATGCAGCATGCACTGAACCAGCAAGGAGCCTTGACGATTAGTCAGACCCACGCTTTAATTAAAAACTACAAACCTATTATACATCACACCGCTGACTCCCTCTACCAGGGCCAGACTCTGGGAATCTTTAGGGGCCATGCCACCCTTTCGGTCCTAGTTCAGGGCCCCAACAGTTCCCATTCTTTCTTCCAACCCCCCATCTTTTCTCACAGTGAGAAAGTGCCATCTTTCTTGAATTTGTATGCCCCCACTTTCTTCTGAACTGCTGATGGGCTTTGACTGAGTGTGCCTTGGGTTCCTGCCAACCAGGTACCCAGGGCCTGTGTTCCTTCCCCAAAACTGTGTTGAAACTAAAACCTAATTGGCATCTCTGGCCACCTGTCAGCCCCTAGTAAATTGTATCCTAGGTACCCAGGGCATGGTGGCCAGAGAAGACCCCTGAGGGCTGCAGCACTCATTGTGCAACCCTCAGGGGCCCTGAACCCTGACACCCACACACTGCCTTTGCAGGCTGAGTATCTGAGTACAGACCCAAACAAGGAGTCGACATGGCACACATCCCTGTGTGCCATGCCCATAGAACCCACTTCAATTGCATACTTCATTCACCCCTCTAGCTGGGTGCCCTATGCCAGAGGTGTGGACACAGGTGCATGCGCCTTGTGCCCCTACAGTACCCAGGGCCATTATTGGGCACTGTAAGTGCAGTGGGGCCATTAAGAGTATATGGTGCTGGGAGGTTGTCATTACGAACTCCCCAGCACCGTAATGGCTACACTGAAGACTGACAAGTTTGGTACCAAACTTCTCAGCACATTAAACCCTCACTGATGCCAGTGTGGGATTTAATGTAAAATGCACCAGAGGGCATCTTAGAGATGCCCCCTGAAAACCTAGCCTACAATCCACTTCTGGGCTGAGTGGCTGCAGAGGCTTCCACACAGCAGACATGTTGCTGGACCCCTCGGTAGGAGAGCCCCCGCTCTCCTTGGCCTGCAACAATGCACATCCTGGGCGAGGTGCTAGGTCTCCTCCCCCAGGATGGGCAGGGGGAAGCTTCAAAGGCATGCCGCCTCTGTGAGCTTCCCCAGACCATTTTCTGTACCCAGCAACCAGCCCCCACCAGTCCTGACCCCCCCCCTGATGGGAAGACTGGCAGGAAAAACTGGGTCAGGAAGGGAGGGTGCCAGCATTTGCCAACCCCACCCCTCAGGTGGGGGAGACGAGGTGAAGCACAACCCCGGACTCTGGCCATCTTGAAGATAGGGAGCCCTGCCCAATCCCAGCTAGGCTCCTGCCCCCCTCCCACAGGAGAGGATCAGGCTAGGGGGTATACTCACCCCAGGACAGGGACCCATTGGTCCCTGTCCTTGCCCTACCTGTAACACCCCTAAATTCAGTATTTAGGGGGCTCCCTGAACTTTCCTTCCTTAGATACAGATAAGAAAGAAGATCAAGAGGAAGGAGACCTGCCGTGCTGCTGCTAACCACAGGACGACAACAACTGACTTGGCCCCAGCCCTACCGGCCTGTTGATCCTGGAACCTGCTCCTGCCTAATCCCGGCATCTCCCGCAGACAGCAACTTTGGGACACACAGAGGACATGTCTGCCTTGACCCTCCTAAAGACTGGGACTCCCATCAGCAGAGGCTCTGCTGCAACAACCCACCTGGTGCCAGCCAGGAAGCTCCGGGCCAGCCCCCTCTGCACCTGCTGGGCCCGGGCCGAGCCCAACCAAACCAAGACCCCAAGGACCTCCCCCCTGTGATTGGGACCCGAAGTCCAGTGCCCAAAGACCCTCCTCGACGAACCAGACGATGCCTGCAGACTCAAAACCAGTGGCCACCCCAACCGCGACCAGCTGAGGATAAGCTTTTCCGACACCCAAAGACACCCCTGCACCCGGTGCCCTACAGCCCCCTGTGCCTCCCTTTGGGGTACCTACCTGTGCTCCAAGATCCCAACTTACCTCTTGAAGTGCTGGACGCCCCTGGAGAGCCTCCATCCCCAAGCCTGCAGCCTTTGTTCCCCTTTGACCTTTCCCATTGGACAATATTGAGCGCCCGATGGGTCAAAATCACCCTGCACCCAGCCGCCTGAGCTCCACTGGCGGTGCCACCTTTGTCCTATCCTACGTCCCCCCTTGCCCTGGGAAAGTGACCAGGAGCTCAGCCCCCACAGCCGTGTGGCCTGCTAGCCAGCAGCCACCAATGGGAGGCCCCCTTTCCCTCATTGGATATCATTGGGCCTAACTACCTCCGCACCTGGCCGCCCATGTGCCGCTTGGGGTGAACTAACTGTACTTACCTGACACTGGGGGACCCCTGATTGTATGCCCAGAGCCCTGACTTCACCAGCCAAGTACACACCTGGAAACCGGTAACTCACTTACCTGCCATTGGATAACATTGACTGGTTTGACTTGAAAAATCTTCTAAGTGTGAAGTTTTGGACACTAAAAATATTCATATAAAATCACCCGAATTCCAAATTCTAAAGTACTCACCTGTGATCAGGGGAGAAGCCAGTACTGTACCTTGTAGCCCAGGACTGAACCGCTAAATTAATCCTTACCGGGTTTATCAGTAACCTGTATTTTCTCCAAAGGAATCCATTGTATGCTTTTCTCTGAAATTTCTTCTAAGTGTCTACTTTTGAAAATTGAAATATTCTTTAAAAATCCTACAAAATACTAAAACACAATTACCTACCTGTTTTAAGTTGAGACCCCAGTGCTGGTCTCAGGAGCCCAGTACTGGATTACAAAAGTAACACAATCGTACTTTTCCAGCAACCTGAATTTTCTCCCGTTGGATGGCATTGTCAGAATTACCTTGCACAGTTCATGAAGATTCACTACAGTACCAATCTTAATGAATGGGCATTAGAAAATAAGATATTGCCTTTGAACCAAACTGGCTTTATAAAAGGCTTGGGGACAACAACAAATATTTTGGCATTATCTCTTCTTATGGATAAGTCAATCAGAGCTAAACGACCCCTGTATCTATGTTTTGTGGATTTTAAATCTGCCTTTGACTGTGTCCAAAGAAACTTATTATGGAAAAAACTCCTAGAAAAAAATATTCCAGTGGTTCTATTGAAACTGATTCATCTCTTGTATAGTAAAACCTGGGTTAGGGTGAGGATGGGGGATGGACAAACGTTATCAAAGAAAATCCCAGCAACCGAAGGCCTAAAACAAGGTTGTGTATTGGCCCCACTCCTCTTTAATTTGTTCCTGGCAGATCTAACTGGGATCCTGGATGAATTAAATGCTCACCCTCCGAAACTAGATGATAGGCACATCACTAATCTGTTGTATGCAGACAATGCCATCCTTTTAAGCCACACTAAAGTTGGATTACAACGTCTAATCAATGGAACATTAATGTACGCAAAGGAAAATGGGATGGTGATAAATGAAACAAAAACCAAGATCATGGTAGTCACCAAGAATAAAAAGATAAGGCATAAAAGCAAATGGTACATGGAGAAGACCCAACTGGAACAAGTTGACGTATACAAGTACTTGGGTGTGCTTTTTGATGATAAGGGTAAGTACCAGCTACAAAAAAGGGATATACAACGGAAGGCAAACGCATTGACTGCAGCGTTTAGAATCATACAGAAGTCACTTAGCAACCTCACTTATGGGCCGCTTCTGAAGATTATAGGGGCAAGACTGCTACCAACCATCACGTATGGCAGCAAAACATTAATGGGAAAGGATACCGAAATAGTAAATAAGGCCCTATCTAAAACATATAAGGCACTATTTCATCTCCCACCGAATGCCTCGTCTGCACAAATTAGACTGGAGTTTGGATTAACTAACCAATACTATGCGAGACAGGGACATTTTATTAAAACCTGGAATCGGATAAAAAATGACCATGACAATGAGCTATCACAGCTATTATGAAAAGAAATAAATAATAACGTAAAGTCAACTGCATGGAACTATCTTAAGGAAGCGATAGATGAGTTTGCGGTTACTTCAATCTGGGAAAATACTATAACCAATGCATCGTTCAAAAAAATAATCAATAGAACTGCAAACCAATTGTCCCTTCTAAACGACAAAGATAACCTGACAAAAAGAAAACATGCTTGGACAATAATAAATGGTTACGAAAAAAAGGAAATACAACAATACTTGGAAACACCCTGGTCTGAAAAAAAATAAACAAGTGCTTGTTAAAGCGAGATTTGGAATTATGCCGGGACTTTGTCATCTTCCCCCGTGGAAAAACATTGAAAAATGTACACTATGCAGACTTTGTAATAAGGTTGAGGAGAATATTGTCCACCTTTTATGTATCTGTCCTGAACTCCAAAATGAAAGAAGATCCTTACTCAAATTACCGCTTAATGCATGTGGAATAAGGACATGTAGGCAGGCATTGATACGCTGTCTCCATTTGAACGATATAAGCTTGAACGCTACCTTTGTAAGGTTCCTACTAATAGCGAGAAAAAAAACTAGGAGAGTAAACTTTTAAAATGTAATTTTTTTATGAAATCAAATGAATTTTATGGTGTAACAGCTTTTATTGATTGGTTTTTAATTACTCCAGCAATTTTTTATGAATTTGTAATATTGTAAGATTTTAAATAATCAATCAATAAAGATTACTTACTTACTTACTACAGTAACTAAAACAATTTTACTAAGTTGGTTTCAGTTTAGACCCCTCGACTAAATCTACGGTCTAATCCTGGAACTTCTAAAGTAATCTGTGTGGCTATCAACTGTACTTATATGCTGACAAACCATTGAGCTCAATGCTAAGTGTGTCTAGACCTGTGTTGCCTTCAGCAACCCCTGTACCTATTGTGGGCACAAACTTTATTGCTTCCTTGCAAAGTAATTGCATGAAAGTACTCATATCTAGAGAAGTATATTTTCTTGCCTGTTGGTTCTAAAAATAAAACAACTATATCTTTGGATATAAAAACAATTGGCCTGGAGTTCAATCTTTGAGTGTGTGAAATCCTTTGCTGACTGAGTGTGTACAACAAATGCTTTGCACTGCCCTCTGGTACTGACTTACTGCTCGACCAAGCTACCACATTTGAGAGTAAGGTCAGTCCTGACTTTAACCTATGTTATACCTTTGGGGTTTGTGGACTCTCACTCTATACACACACTGTACTTCCTTATAGTCCAGTATATATAGAGCCACTTTCTCACATTGGTGGCAGCGGTGGGATACAAACTTGCATTTGTTGGACTACTTGGTTACCATCTGATCACACGGCAGAACTCATAAGTTGCCTTTAGGATTTTGACATTGGTCTTTCCAAAAATAATAAACGTCGGCTAGGGCCTTGCTTAAATCCCATTAGAATAAAAAAAAATATAAAAGTCTCTATAAGCGAGGGTAGAGGGTTAGAGCTGTCAGGTTAGAATATCTCAAAAGAACCCAGCTAGTAGTGAAGATAATGTAGACATGGTGGAGGAACTCGACCTCACACCTTACTTGCACTTGGACTTCAAGAAATTGAGGGCCCTATGTAAAATTGTTGTAGGTCTGCATCCAACCAAACAAGGGCTCCAGGAGCTCCTGGCTGAGTATGCAAAGACCCAACCCTCTGAGCAGGGTGACACCCAGCCAGAAGAAGAAGGGGTGGAAGAGGAGGAAGATAATGGTACCCCACCATCCCTAGGGAAGAAAGGGTCTATGTACCCTTAACTCCAAGAGTCAGCCTTTGGGAGCCTGGGAACCACACAGGTTGACTGGGCCCCAGGGAACACTTTGGGGGAGCCCAAATGAAGAGGACAACTTCTTAGCAAAGTTGGCAAAGAGATTAGACCTAGAGACCAGACTCCTGGCTCTAGAAAAAGAAAGGAAAGAGATGGGCTTAGCTCCCATCTCTAGTGGCAGCAATACCAATAATAAGGATCCCTGAGCAATATTATGATCCTAAGATCCCCAAAGGGATTGTCAATAAATTTGAGGAATGTGATGACATCACCAAGTGGTTCACAGCTTTTGAGAGGGCTTGTGATATCAGAAGACTAAAGAAACCTATCTGTGGGGGCACTCCTATGGGAACTGTTCTCTGGTAACTGCAGAGACAGGCTTCTGACCCTTTCGGGGCCAGATGCAGGGTCTTATGACCTCACGAAGAAAACTCTGATTGAGGAATTTGGACTCACTACTGAGGAGTACAGAATTAGGTTCAGGGGGGCTCACAAAAACCAGACACAATCCTGGATAGATTTTGTAGACTACTCAGTAAATACACTGGATGGTTGGTTAACTGGACACAATGTGCACAATTTTACTGGACTTTATAATTTGTTTATGAAGGAATACATTTTGAGTAATTACACAAATGAAAAGTTGCATCAGCATTTGGTAGACCTAGGTCTAGTTTCTCCCCAAGAATTGGGAAAGAAGGCAGACCACTGGGTCAAGACTAGGGTGACAAGGACAGCCACTGGGGGTGACCAGAAGAAGGTGTTCACAAAACCTCCACAGGGGAAATGTGGTGAGAATCCCCAAGATAAAAAGTCTGAGTCTTCCAAAGGGCCCCAAAAACCTGTGCAGGTGGGTAGGTCCCAAACTGCTCCCTATGTGCCTCAGCCCTATAGAGGAAGAAACTTTGATCCAAACAAGGCCTATTGTAACAACCGTAAGAAGTTGGGACATTTAACTGTAGACAAGAACTGCCCCTACAACAAAGCACCTAAGGCACCCAGTACAGCTACCCCAGGGACAGAAAATCCACAGGTGGGATCAGAGGAGTGCCCAGAGCAAATCTGGGAATACACTTAAGCTAGTCTAATCTCCTTGGGGGAAATGGAGTTTGCCACTGTAGCTGGTTGTCCACCCAACTGTAAAAAGTACTTGCAATACCCCTCCATTAATGGAACTAGAGTAGACGCCGTTATGGATAAAGGTGCCCGTATCACTATGGTGAAGGAAATGCTGGTTTTCCCAGAGCAATACTTGATTGGGAAAACTTACCCAGTCACCAATGCTGACAGCATTACCACCCAACGCCCTATTGCTATGGTGACATTAGGTTGGGGGGAGGATACTGGCCTGAAACTAGTAGTGGTCTCTCCACAATTGCCAGCTGACTGTCTGCTGAGAAATGATCTGGAAACCTTATCCTGGGCTGAGGTTGAGCAAGTAACCCATGCAGCCATGCTGGGTATCCCTAGACTAGTGTGTGTGCAAACCAGAGCACAGAGCAACAAGAAGGGTGAACAAGTAGGTTTGGAGCCTGAAAATATGGCCCAACCACCCAAGAGAAAAAGCAAGAAGACTGGGGGACCAGCTTCTATACAGCAAACCTCACCCCGGGGAGAGGACTTGGAAACGCTCGAGGGAACTGAGCCCATGGAGCTTGAGCCTTACCAGGTTGGACTCCTGGGCCCAGGGGGACCCACTAGGGAAGAGCTGTGCCAGGATCAGCGAGACTGCCCTACTCTTAAAAGCCTGGGGCAGCAAGCTGTTTCAGAAGCACAAGGAGATGTCAGTCGCACCCACAGAGCTTATTGGGAAGAGGGATTACTGTATGCTGAGGCACAAGACCCCAAACCTGGAGCTGCCAGGAGGATGGTAGTGCCACAGAAGTACAGGGAGTTCCTCCTAACTTTAGCTCATGACATCCCCCTAGCTGGACATCTGGGCAGACCAAAACTTGGGAAAGGCTAGTTAGCCATTTCTACTGGCCCCAGATGAACCAAAAGGTGAAGGAGTTTGTGAGCTCCTGTGTTACCTGTCAGGCCAGTGGCAAGACAGGTGGCAAGCCAAAGGTCCATTGATGCCACTGCCAGTGGTGGGGTACCCTTTGAAAGGGTGGGTGTGGACATTTTGGGTCCACTTGAACCTCCCACAGCCTCAGGGAACAAATTAATTCTAGTAGTAGTGGATCATGCTACTAGGTACCCTGAAGCAATTCCCCTTAGGGTTACTACAGCTCCTGCAGTTGCCAAGGCCCTCCTAGGTGTCTTCACCTGGGTAGGGTTTCCTAAGGAGGTGGTTTCAGACAGAGGTTCCAACTTCATGTCTGCTTACCTGAAACATATGTGGAAGGAGTGTGGGGTGCAGTACAGGTTTACTACCCTATACCACCCACAAACCAATGGTCTTGTTGGGAGGTTCAACAAGACATTAAAAGGTATGATTATGGGACTCCAAAGGAGATGGAATGTCCTGTTGCCATGCCTGCTTTTCGCTTATAGGGAAGTGCCTCAGAAGGGAGTGGGTGTTCACCCTTTGAGCTTTTGTTTGGCCACCCTGTAAGGGGACCACTTTGTCTTGTGAAAGAGGGGTGGGAGAGGCCTCTTCAAGAGCCCAAACAATACATTCTGGACTATGTGCTTGGCCTACGGTCCAGAATGGCTGACTACATGGATAAGGCATCCAAAAATCTTGAGGCCAGCCAGAAGCTGCAGAAGCACTGGTATGACCAAAAAGCTGCCATGGTTGAATTTCAACCTGGGCAACAGGTGTGGGTTTTGGAACCAGTGGCACTAAGGGCTCTCCAAGACAGATGGATTGGTCCTTACCCTATCCTGGAGAAAAAGAGTTGTTGTATAGCGTTTTAGGACCATAGTGTAATTTTCCCGATTCATGCCCTTATATAGATATAAAATACTGTATCCTTATATAGGCATAGTAATTATAACCATATTAGGACATAGCTCAAGTAGTCCTAATACGGCTTGGCTACTTCCACCAGTTCCGAAAATCTACAACGATTTCTTGGAAAAACCCGCCTTCAGCAGTCAGGGACTTCCCCCTGCATGAATATTAAATTATCCAAGAAATCATGAAGTTTTCAGAGAATTAAGTCTCTGATGACGTTATTATGTCCAATCTTACGTCAAACTCGGCACCTTCAAGGTATAAATATGCCCACACTTGTCCAAACAAACATACGGTGGTTTGGAGCAGTTCGACTATCTACTTGCCGGACGCGCCCTGCTGCAGCAAGTGCCGAAGGAAGCCAACCCTCCTGCTGATGCACTGAGAGACACTGTACTTTCTCCTGCCGAGAAATCCAGCTCCAGTGTTTACAGGCTACCCTTGCGGGTTGCTGGGAAATCGAGTCCTGAGAGAGAGATTCAAGACCTTCTACATTCTAAAACCAAGATACAGAGCTGATTAGACCCTAAGAGAATTATTGGAATAGATTCTTGGCAACTAATACTAAAACTAGGCTACACCTCACTTACTTCTTCCCTTGTACTAGACCTAGGTTAGGTACACTGGGGTAGGCGTATTTTAGAAGCACCAGTTGAGTACTTTTAGTCATTATTTATCACAGTATGTATTTTATGCATTTTAGGTATCTTATGGCTTAGAAACCATATCATGCTTTTACAGTACTATTTTATAATACTCTTCGTATTATATACTCTGTACCTTACAGCCAGTATTACGATTGCAGCAGTTCATTTCTTATGCTTGAGAAAGAAGACTGTCCAATAAATACCCTTTTTATTGAAAACGCCCGTCTCTCTATTTCTCTGCACCTCTGGTGAAATGAAGCATGCACGATTGACTTAGTGAAATAACTATCTATTGTTTCCGTGACTCTAAAGATATATTTCTTATTCTTGTGGAACAAAGTTGTCATGTTTTAAGCGGTTGTCAGAAACTAATCCCTTCTTCTTCATTCGAGAAAGTTTCTAGTGACCTCTGAGCTAGCTGGCACACACACAATTAAGTTTAGTATATTCCATAGAGACCTAGATGACTTCAGTCCTACGTCTAAACTACAGGATACACTATTCCAATGCGCAGAGCCTATTGGGAATATAGGAACTACACTACAGAGTGAGATCACTTACTTAGTGGACCTGGGCACCAGCAGGACACCCAAAAGGGTTATCCATGTGAACCGCCTCAAATTCTAAAATGACAGGGCTGACCTCACCATGCTGATGGTGACTGATGAGGAACAGGAAGCAGAGAGTGAACCTCTCCCTGATCTCCTCTCCTCCAGCCCAAAAGATGGGTCAGTTGATGGAGTAGTCTTTTCAGACACCCTCACTCCCCAACAGCAGACTGACTGCAGGCAAGTCTTGCAACAGTTTGCTAGTCTCTTTTCCTTGACCCCTGGTCTGACCAGCGGGTGTACCCATGATGTGGACACTGGTGTCCTTAACCCTGTCAAAAACACAATCTATAGACAATCAGACCAAGTCAAGGAAAGCATCAAAGCCAAAGTCAGCAAGATGCTGGAGCTAGGGGTGAATGAACCCTCTGAGAACCCCTGGGCTAGCCCAGAGGTGCTGGTCCCCAAACCTCATCAACAGGGTGAAAAGAGAGAGATGAGGTTCTGTGTGGACTATAGAAGGCTCAACTCTGTCACCAAGACAGATGCTCACCCCATTCCAAGAGCAGATGAGTTGATAGACAAGTCAGGGGCAGCCAAATGCCTAAGTACCTTTGACTTAACTGCAGGGTACTGGCAGATTGGCATGGCCCCAGGAGCCATAGAGAAGACAGCATTCTCCACACCTGATGGGCACTACCAGTTTACTGTGATGCCTTTTGGGTTAAGGAATGCCCCTGCCACCTTCTAGAGGTTGGTGAACCAAGTCCTGACTGGATTAGAGGCCTTTAGTGCAGCATATCTTGATGATATTGCTGTCTTCAGCTCCACCTTGCAGGATCACCTGATCCACTTTGGGAAGGTCCTACAAGCCCTGCAATCTGCCGGACTAACTATCAAGGCATCCAAATGCCAGACAGGGCAGGGCACTGTGATGTACTTGGGCCACCTTGTTGGTGGAGGCCAGGTCCAACCCTACAGCCTAAGATCCAGAGCTTCTGAGACTGGGCAGCTCCAAACACCCAGACCCAAGTCAGGGCATTCCTTGGTTTGACCGGATACTACAGGAAGTTTGTGAAGGGATATGGGTCCATTGTGACTCCCCTCACAGAACTCACATCCAACAAAATACCCAAGAAAGTGAACTGGACTGTTAGCTGCCAAAAGGCTTTTGACACCCTGAAAGAAGCAATGTGCTCAGCACCCATTCTAAAAGCATCAGACTACTCCAAGCAGTTCATAGTGCAGACTGATGCCTCAGAGCTGGGGATAGGAGCGGTCCTCTCCCAGATCAACGAGGAAGGCCAAGACCAACCTGTTGCTTTTATAAGAAGGAGGCTACTCCCCAGAGAGCAGCGTTGGAGTGCCATTGAGAAGGAGGCCTTTGCTGTGGTTTGGTCCCTGAAGAAGTTGAGGCACTACCTGTTTGGAACTCACTTCCTGGTTCAAACTGACCACAGACCTCTAAGATGGCTGATGCAGATGAAAGGGGAAAATCCAAAACTACTGAGAAGGTCCATCTCCCTACAGGGATTGGACTTTAAAGTGGAACACCGACCAGTGACTGCCCATGCCAATGCAGATGGACTTTCCAGGTTCTTCCACTTAGACAATGAAGACTCCCTAGGACAAGGTTAGTCTCATCACCTTTCGTTTGGAGGGGGGGGGTTGTGTGAGAAAGTGCCATCTTTCCCTCATTGGATATCTTTGGACCTAACTACCTCTGCACCTAGCCGCCCCAGTGCCGCTGGGGGTGAACTAACTGTACTTACTTGACACTGGGGGACCCCTGAGTATATGCCCAGAACCCCGACTTCACAAGCCAAGTACTCACCTGAAAACCGGTAACTCACTTACCTGCCATTGGATAACTTTGACTGGTTTGACTTGAAAAATCTTCTAAGTGTGAAGTTTTGGAAACTAAAAATCTTCATATAAAATCACCCGAATTCCGAAGTACTCACCTGTGATCAGGGGAGAAGCAAGTAATGTACCTTGTAGCCCAGTACTGAACCGCTAAAGTAAGCCTTACCGGGTTTTCAGTAACCTGTATTTTCTCCATAGGAATCCATTGTATGCTTTTCTCTGAAATTTCTTCTGTCTACTTTTGAAAACTTGAAATATTCTTTAAAAAATCCTACGAAATACTGAAACGCAATTACCTACCTGTTTTAAGTTGAGACCCCAGTGCTGGCCCCAGGAACCCAGTACTGGATTACAAAAGTAATGCGATCGTACTTTACCTGCAACCTGAATTTTCTCCCATTGGATAACATTGTCAGATTTACCTTGAAAAGTTTCTAAGTGTAAACTTTTAAAAGAGCTTCATATTCATGAAAATTCACAACAGTAACTAAAACGATGTTACTAAGTTGGTTTCAGTTTAGACCCCAGGACTGAATCTAAGATCTAGTCCTGGAACTATTAAAGTAATCTGTGTGGCAATCAACTGTACTTATATGCTGAAAACCCATTGAGCTCAATGCTAAAGTGTGTCAAGACCTGTGTTGCCTTCAGCAACCCCTGTACCTATTGTGTTCACAAACTTTATTGCTTCCTTGAAAAGTAATTACATGAAAGTACTCATATCTAGAGAAGTATATTGTTCTGCCTGTTGGTTCTAAAAATAAAACAACTATATCTTTGGATATAAAAACAATTTGCCTGGAATTCAGTCTTTGAGTTTGTGAAATCCTTTGCTGATTGAGTGTGTACAACAAATGCTTTGCACAGCCCTCTGGTACTGCCTTACTGCTAGAGCAAGCTACCACTTTTGGAAGTAAAGTCAATCCTGACTTTAACCTCTGTTATACCTTTGGGGTTTGTGAACTCTATACACACTGTACTTCCTTATAGTCCAGTATATATAGAGCCACTTTCTCACACTCCCTTTTTATGTTTCACCCTCATCCAGGATATCTACATTGAGGTGTCTACGCCCGGGGAAAATGGTGAAGCGGATGCTTCATTTGAGTCGGGTGAGTGAGTCCATGCCACCCTCGGCTGGTTTTAATCCTACAGTGTTTAACCCCAGTCATCAGGCTTGTTTAACTTTTCAATAGAGTTTGGAGAGGTAACTTCACCATCTCTCCACACTGACAGTTGAATCACACCTAGTGAGTATGTACCGGATGACATTATTGTTCTGTGTTTTTTGTCATCCCCTCCAGGTTCCATCAGCCTTGGCCGGACTTCATGCTCGCACATTGATTAATAGGGTGTGGACACTACTCACCCTTCCTTAGTGTAGATAGTCTTTTTTGGTCCTGAAGAAATGCACTGTATCATTTTGAACATATCTGCATGACACATGTTGACCACTGATATCGAGTAGGACACTGCTTTTCTGGACCCTTAAGCCAGAGAGCAGCCACTCATCTTGTGTTTTAGTAAGGTGGGTTACCACTTTATTACAGTTCCGATGTGGACAACCCAAACTTTTTTAACCACCTACACACATCTTCACCACTCACTCCCTTCCCTAGGGTCCTCATACCCATGGCACCATATGGCAGGAACAAAAGATCTCCGCTAAAGAGCCCCTTTATAGGTGGCCATCGGGTATTGCACAGCCGACCCGACGAGGAGCGAGCCCATATGATGAAGCATGACATCTAGCTTGCTGGGTGTGTGGGGACTCTAGTTCCAACCAGGAGGATCCCCCTCCTTTTGTGCCTTCTCTCACTAGGTTTCATCTGTCAAATTTTTAAACTGGGGAACTGTGCACTCTCTTTTTTGATATACTGATGTTACTGATGTTGCCATAGTGACCTGGCTGGAAGGTAAGTTCATACACAACTTCCTTGTTTTGTACCACAGTAAATGTATCACCCTCAGCTTCAAAAGTATCATGAGAAGTACTGAACTTTAATTAGAGCACCCTCTAAGTTCTCCTGTAGATAGATTGGCTTCACTGTAAAATTTGAAATTTGGCTGTTAGGGTAGGTGCTCATAGATGGGTTCCTGGGAACCATGAGAATAAAAGGCCTTTTGTCCATGGTGCTTTGAAGGAACCTAAACTCTCATAGTTTATGCCATAGACTTTTAAATATTTCAATTCATGTACAGAAACCCAGCTGTTAAATGTATTGGCTACCCCCTTCTATGTAACCAGGCAATGGATTTGCTGCCCTCGACCCTTCAGAGGCCACACTTTTTCAATATGGTACAATTGATATTGATCCAGTTTTATTTTTTTTATAACACTGGTCTGAAATCCATTGATCTCCTCTCACTCATAATATTTTAGGTAAAAACTATAATGCTGACATGCATAGAATTCTTGTCTATCACAAAAGTTTAATCTGTTGAACTCTGCTCATAGCCCTTTACCAGCATAAACACAATTTGTTACTATGTTTTTTTATACTGAGGTATTGCTAAACATATGACCATTCATTGTTCTCCAAATTTTCAGCTAGTTTTCTGAAGCTTTTTTCTACAGATAACATCCTAAAGGTCCTATGTTTGCAGTTGTAACTTTCAATTAAATCTTATAAGAGGTCTATATAAAATGAAAGTGTTAAAATACCTCAATATTTGATCCTTGATAGTTCTGTAGAACCTATCTACGATCTCTGTCTTAACTTTGATGTTTGAGACAAAATGTTTTACCCTATATTGATTCAGCATACCTTAGCGTTTTGTTTTTAAACTTGTTGCCTCAATCTATATGGAACTTTTTTACAATTCTACCTTTTCTGAAAAGGCAATAGAATGCTTTTGTGACTGAGCTCCCGGATGTATCTCTTAACCAATCTACAAGGGAGTACTTTCACATCATATCTATTACAATTGATTTAAAGTATACACCATCATTTTTCAATACATATTCATGAACATCAATGAGGTCTCCATGCCATTGAGATGTATTCCTCCCACTAAAACATGACATCTTTGATAGTATTTTCTAGTGCTGCTATTTACTCTCATTTTTGCTCTGGTTCAAAAATAAAAATCATCTTCATTCAAAGTATTTTAATGTATTTTTCTGTAGTGCAAAAAACACAAATACATGATAATAACAGCAGTCGCATAGGTCTTCATGTATTAATTTACTATGCTTTATCAAACACCAGAGGTCTCATTTTAGACCCCTATAAAGATACTTGATTTAAAAATATGCTTGATACTGTTTCCTACTCTAGTGATGTTTATGGAACAAATGTTCTTGTCACCCCCATTGTACATGCTTTCCATAATTTTTCTGATGGGTTCATTGAATATATTTTAAAATGCACCTAATCATCCTAAAAATTAAGAATGCTCAAAAATGTGTTTTACTCTGTAGAAGCTATTGAGTTTGTAGCAGAGGTTTCATACCGATCTTTAATGATGCATGCATCATAAGGAAGTCATGATTCAATTGACTGGGATCATCAATTTTACAGCCCTCTAGTCGTTGTCCACCCCACGTTAAAGCACAAATTTATGATTGCCGCTATCAGACTCGGAAGTGTGAGGTACTCATCCACCTCCTCATCAACCCCCATTCCGCCTATGAAGGCAGGGGTTCCGCAGGGATCTATTTTGAGCCAGTCACTTTTTAATATTTATATGGCCCCTCTCGCACTCTTAGCTGAGTCACACGGCGCTAAGATAGTATCATACGCCAATGATACTCAACTGTTTTTTACGTGTGACAAAGGCACTGATTTTAGAGGCAGCAGGATCAACACCTGTCTCACGGATGTTTTCTTTTGGTTACGGCATAATCAATTAAAGTGTAACCCTGAAAAGTCAGAGATTATCTTCTTTGGTTGCCCGCCATGCGAATCATGGCATCAATGCTGGCCTCGTGAAATGTCCCATCCCACTGCACCAGGTAGTACGTTGAGGAACTTGGGGGTCAAGCTGGATGCCACTCTAACAATTAAGGCTCAAATTCAAACTGTCGCCGACACTTGTTTCGGCATGTTAAAAATGCTAAACCACTTCCTTCCTCTGCTACCGGTCGAGTATCGAAACACTGTAGTACAAGCCTTAATTACATCCAGGT
Organism: Lissotriton helveticus; assembly: GCF_964261635.1. Taxonomy (NCBI): domain Eukaryota; kingdom Metazoa; phylum Chordata; class Amphibia; order Caudata; family Salamandridae; genus Lissotriton; species Lissotriton helveticus. The sequence continues at coordinate 1,618,439,462 of NC_136069.1, forward strand.
TGGAGTATGTCAATGTTTTGTATCTGGGCCTAATTGAGTATTTACTGAACCATATGCAGGTCCTGCGGCCATCCTGCGGCCAGAGTCATTCTCATGGTGGGACCCAGAGCACGTAAGACCATCCACCTGAAGGCCTTGCACTGGCTACTGGTACGGAAGAGGATCCAGTTTAAGGCTCTCGTTCTGGATTTTCAGGCCTTTCATGACACTGGGGCTGTATATCTCAGGAGAAGGGTCCAGCACTATGAGCCGCAATGTGCCTTGAGATCTTCAGGGCAGTCTCTGATGCTCTTTCCTAAATTTGCCCGCTCCCAGGTAGGCGATCGCTCCTTTCAAGTACTGGCTGTCCACTAATGGAATTGTCTGCCTCTTCATCTTAGGACCTGCTTACCTTTAGGAGACAGCTATAAACCTGGCTGTTCCAGCAATAATTCTCTTTGTGGTGTTTGGCCTTTTGTCTCTGGTTGCCTGTTATTCGGTGGTCCTTTAGCGCCGGGACGCTCTGTGGAGTAGCCGTGCTCTTTATAAGTACCTATTTTCATTTCATTTCATGTCTCTTAAGACACCTTTCTACATTTGCTTCTTTTTGCTTATAGCTACAGTTTTTATGAGTTATCTTCCTGTCTTTTGCTGATGAAAAAAACAAATTCAACATCACTTCCACAGAATGAATCTCCTTAATTCCCCTTGATTATGTCACTCCTGGTTTTGAATGACTTGTACTTGCTTCTCACTTTCCATATTCACATCCTTCTTCTTCAATATAATTTAGAGTTTGCACTAGAATGAAGCTCCATACTATCACTAGAACCCTCTGCATCCAAATCTTGCAGGTTCATGATGTCATCATCAGCCCTGTGCTCTCATAGGCATCTGTAGGACTGGCTATTTTTTTTTTTTATTCTGTGCTGCTATCAGATCCTTGAATAGCTGCAGTCTCTGGTGTTTTGTTCTGCAGCGGCTTGAATCCTGCTGCAACTGAATTACTTTGTACTGCCAAATTCAGTGTTGTGATCCAAGGTCTTTGTGGCTTTGTTCAGAATCAATGTCAGTCTCTTCCCGAGGTTTAATTAACCACTATTATAAACCATTCTCAAAGAGTTCTAACATGTTAACTTGTTTCTTTAGAAAGTTGGAACTTCTCCATGATCTGAGGACCAATCACTTAAACCCAAGGTGAACTTCCTTGACACAGTGCAACACACATAGAAAAGTGTATTTCAGCCGGGAAACATCCTTTACAACGCAACTTTTGCCACGCAGTGCTATTACAACGCAGGTTTTACAACGAAAACCATTACAACGCATTGAGCTGGGGGGCGCTCTAGGACAGGGAATAGATTTAATTTACTATCCAACACCTTCCCTAGTGTCCACGGGGACTGGAGTTGGAATAGTAAATTAAACTATTCACTATCCAGCACCCCAAAGCGCTATGCGTTGTAATGGTATGCATTGTAAAACCTGCGTTGTAACAGCATGCGTGGTAAAAGCATGTGTTGTAACGTCATACATCCATTTCAGCCTACACCCATTTTGAAAATGGTCCTCCCTTCATGGACACCCCCAAACCCTTTGTCTTGCTCCTCCGCTTTTTCTGACCTCTTTTTGTTGACTTTGGGAAATATTGGCTTAATCCCAATTGGCATATTTAATTTACTCATAAGTCAATAGTAAAGTGGATTACATTTGGCCAGTACATGGAAACTAAATGCCGCATTCATTGTACCACCCACTTAAGTAGCCATCTAACCATGGCTCAGGCCTGCAACTGCAGAGCCTGCATGTACAGTTTTACACTGCCACTTGGACATGGCAAGATAAACCTCTTGACAGTCCTAAACCTTCCCTGTATATACATATAGGTCACCACTAAGGTAGACCCTGTTAACATATATTTGTAATGAAAAACTGTCAATTTCATTTTTCATTACTGCAAGGCCTATCTTTCTCATAGGATAACATTGGGATTACATTAATACCTCTTTTAAGTGTGATTCCTAATTGGGAAGAGAAGGTCTCTTCAAGTTTCGTGTAAAAAAAAATCACAAATTATGGTGAAGTTGGATTTTAAGTTACAGTCTAGTAAATGCCACTTTTAGAAAGCTGGCATTTAAATTCTGAAGCCATTCTATGTATGCTGCCTGTCTCTGAATAAACAAATGGGTGGATAACTGCTGGTTTTTGTGCATTCCTTCAAGACAGCCACACACAAAGGGAGTTTCTGTGTTGCTGACGGGCCCTCTTCATCCTGATGGGGTATCATGTACTGGATGGGAAGGAGGGGCTGACACTTACACCAGAATAGGCTGTGTTCTGACCCCACACAAAGTGCTTTATACCCCAGTAGTGAATCTTGAGCCTGGCAAAAGGGAGGGCCTCTGTGGCCTTCAATGCTTTCTTTGAAGTCTCCCACTCTTCAAAGGTACAACTGAGTAGAAGTACTGGACCTCTGCCATCATGACTTCTGCAGACTTCTGGGCCTGTGACCACCCTGCTAGGATGGAGAACTGCTGTGCTGTTGGAAAGACTGCCACTCTGCTGGACTGCTGCCTTTCAGTTCTCTTGCCTTGCTGAGCTGCCCCGCTTACTCCTGTTCTCCTGCCTGGCTGAGACGTACTGGACCTGCACCACTTGACCCCAGCTTGACTCTGAGGGCTTGCTGGCTTGCTTCTGTTCTAAGTTGCAAGGATACCAAAGGCTTTAACTACTTCCATCTGCTTATGGAACAACTATGAGTCTGCCCTGCCAAGTGGTGTCACCCCAGTCCTACCCTTTGAATTTAGGCCAGAGGTGCTTCTGCATCCAAAACCCATACATTTTCATCGGAACTAGCACAACTTTACATCTGTGTGAGTTGGAGCCAGCGCATCATCATTGTTCCTGGAGCAGACCTGGTGCATCGCATTAGGAACCAGTGCCTTGCTCTCAGAACTGAAGCATCACTGCAGTTGCACGGAGAAAATTGACACATGTATCCATTGTGTGGCTCGACACCAACACATAACTTTGGCTGTCCCTTGCATTTTCATCAATGATGATGCATCCTGGATCGAGGTACTTTGGTTCAGTTGGCCCAAGTGGGTCACGGTATCTGGCTTGTGCCCCATTGCGATCGGCCTGAACTGTTGACCTTTCTGGTCCAGCACAACCAGATAATGCATTTTAGCGCATATTGCTTCCAAGCATTATTTTGCATTTATTATTTAAAAATACATATCTCGACTTCTACTTGTTAGATTTGTGTTGTTTTGGTCTTGTTTTAATTATAGCAGTGAGCTCTCTTTTGCAACCTGGTGTGGAGTCGTTTTGTGGTGTTTTCACTGTGTTACTGTTTGAAGTGTTCCACAAATATTTTATATATTGCCTCTTAAGTTAGGCCTGAGTGTTCTGTGCCAAGCAACCACAGGAGGAGAACATGCACATTTAGGTTGTTTTTTGACCCACTCTGACTAGGATTGTGTTTCCTGCTGGGACAGGGTGCATTCCTCTCCCAACCAAAAACCCAATTTCTAACAGCCCACTTCTCAGCATGCATTCCTACGTCCTGCCCATTTTGTACACTTTGAAGCAAAATCTGTTCCTATTGTTTTATACATCTAGAGAGGATATGGTGTTATGGCCAGAGCTGTTGACTTTGGAGCTGGGTAACACAGTTCGAGTTCATGCATTGCCTCAACAACCTGTGATTCTGGCCAAATCACTTAAACTTCCAGTGCTTAAAATAGATGAATTTGACCTTCTGTAATGTAAGAAGTGCTCATGTAAAGCATCCTAATGCCATTGAATCTGAATTAACGCTGTGAAATACTGCAAAAAAATGTATTCTTAATATTTTATGCAACTCGATTTCATTAAAATATCATCACATTATTCTTCATTTTAATCCTTAATTCAGTGATAATAATTAGCCTATAAACTATATTGCCTTCATACAAAACAAAGACACAGATCTCAACCAAATAATATATGGACCGGTTAGGAGGATATCGAGACCTATTTCAATATACAACCCAAAAGGGGTATTATTCACCCTATGCACTCACATCCATGCCAACATTGCTTAGTGAGTACATTAGGCAACATAATCCTCTCCCACAAGGAGTTGTCTGAATCCCTGATGCTCATATCAAGACAGCAAGTGTTCTCTTGATCATTACTGTTGATATAACTGTACTTTTTCCTCTTGTTGCACTCCATTACATTAACCCTGGGCAAAGCACTACGCTACGCTCGCGTAGTTTGTGCTACTTCGCACTACGCAAATTGCACGTAGCACAGCGTAAACACGCGTAGCGTAGTGCAGCGCTCATTTTTTGCTTGCCTGCAGTCCTCAACGTCAAGTTGGCGACCGCAAGCAAGCAAATTGACATCCCGGCGAGACTTTTTCCTCGTTGGCGATCAGCAACATCAAGTTGCTGATCGCGGGCGTGGAAAATAAACCTTCCGGCGAGATTCTCTATGCGGGGAGGTCAGGTTTCTCATTGTGAGTGGTCGCGTATGCTCACGAATGCCCACAATGAGAAACTACCAGTCCGCGTTGAGAAAGCGGCAGAAAACTACAGCTCGCACTGTGCAAGATGCCGTTTTCAATGATTGCACAGTGCCGGATGCTTGTCAGCACTGTGCAATCATCGAAAACGGCTTCTTGCACAGTGCGAACAGGGTACTACGCAGTTCGGAAAGTGCTACGCATAGCTTGTGTATTGCAAAGTGACCTTTGTGTAGCTACGCATAGCGCTACTTCGCGAACTACGCCCAGGGTTACATTACATTAAGCTCATAACAGGTGACCAGCGTGGTGGAGACTTCTTCTATGACAGAGTCCCCTAGCTTGCTAATGACCTCAGAAAATATGTCCTAAAAATTCTGATCAGTGAATTGCATCACCTTTAAAGGGACTCATTACAAAAACGCTACTGCAGAGTCATATCTGAATCTCGAGTCATTTACTGTCAGTCGCTCAAGGAATTATCCCTACTGGTTAGTGCTTATTTTAAAAAATAGATTTCTGTGAATGTTTCTCTATTACATTTGCATGAATATATTTGCTAATTGATCTTCCTTGCTTCAAAATATTAAGTTGTATGTAGTTTATACTTATTCGGTGTGCTGACTTGTCTTTTGTGTGTTTTTGCAGGTGGCAGCTTGATGGATCCTAATGAGACGCATTTACCACCTCCAGCAATTATTTTGGCGGGCTTCCCCGGCCTGGAATCCTACTATGGCTGGGTGGGGGTCCCCTTCTGTGCCACATATGTGGTGGCCTTCCTTGGAAATTGTACCATGATTTACATAATCGCCTTTGAGTCTACCCTCCATGAACCAATGTACCTCTTTCTTTCAATGCTATCTGTCACTGATCTTATTCTGTCTTCCACCATTTTGCCCAAAATGCTGAGCATCCTTTGGTTCCATGGTGGAAGAGTGACCTTCGATGGCTGCATCATCCAGGCATTTTTTGTCCATTTCTACTTTTTGCTGGAGTCTGCGATCTTGCTGTCCATGGCTTTTGACCGCTATGTGGCCATCTGCCAGCCTCTGAGATACACAGCTATCCTCACTAACAAAGTTATCGGAAAAATAGGAATTGTCTGCATCACCCGAAGCTTTGTATTTGTCACACCTGGCATCTACTTTGTAAAAGTATTGCGGTATTGTGGCGACAATATCATTCATCACACATATTGTGAAAACATGGTGATAGCCAAGCTGTCCTGTTCAGATATCACACCCAGCAGTGTGTATGGCCTCACAGCAGCTTTCTTGTCCACTGGATTAGATTTTATATTCATTTTCATTTCATATGTCCTAATTCTCAAGGCTGTTTTCCATCTGCCTTCAAAAGATGCCCGTCTGAAGGCACTCAGCACCTGTGCAGCCCATGTGTGCATTATATTGATATTTTATATCCTAGCATTTTTTTCTTTCTTTACACATAGGTTTGGTAAAAACATACCTCCATACATTCACATCCTGCTGGCCAACTTATATCTTGTGGTCCCACCCATGTTTAACCCAGTTGTTTATGGTGCGAAAACAAAGCCTATCCGCAAACGGTTATACCAACTCTTCCAGAGAAGAAAAACCCAAAATCTGAAACTATTGTCAATTCAAGCTCAAATGAAGATTCCTTTTACCCAAAACTAGACTGAATCACTGCTTCAAGACATTCTAGGACACCATCTCTGTTATTGTGAAATGGAGATATGACCACATCATGAAATTAAGGAGACTGTGGGTCCTACTCTTAAAGTACTATTCATTTACTCTTTAGGTACTCCCACATTTCTTCGTGAATTGGCCCCTAAACTTCCAAATTAGAAATAACATGGGAGTGCTCAGGGAATATTTGTATGCATGTAGTATAAAGCAAAGGGCTAATTCATGAAGGCATTTAAGAGTATGAAAAATACTACTCCAGTAGGTCTACTTTCCATACTCATATATCCTTTTGAGAATCGACTCCTAATTTGTCATCTAAGTGGCAACTGCACCTGTCCAGTATTAGTGCTTTTTAGCAAAGCCTTTGGAGTTTTTAAGTCATAACTGTACACTAAAGCATGGACCCTGTACAGTGCTTTGCTGCCTTTTTACAAGGGCAGCTTTACAACATTTGGTTATTAGTTGTAAACGGAGTAAGATTTCACAAGTGATTTTCCACAATTGTCTTTCTGACTGGTCACCCAGTACCCCATCTAGTACTTGACTCTCAGGTTGGGAAGCAGCGAAATAAGGCCAAGGTCTACGTGGGGGAAGTGGAGCTGGAAAGTAAATCTAGCTTGCTGGTATGCAACAATGACACCCCAAAACTTTTTTTCCAGTCAGTGCTTTTTATTTTACAAAGGACCACTATTTTTCTTACACACAAACAGTAATAAATATTGTGCATAATTAAAAATAACTACAGTCACATGGATGAAAATTCCTCTGATGATACACTCATCTCACATTATAGCTCTATTGGGTCCTGAACCCCACACCACAATACCCTCCACCTCTTCTAGATGCTGTGAGAAATTCTTTCCTGTTTGCCCTGATCATCCCCATTTCTTGACTGATACTGTTGGTTAATGACTTTGTGCCTGATTCACAAAAGTAAGATGAGACAAAATCCTAACTTTACGACTTTCGGGATTCACAAAAGGCATTTAGTAGTAGTAAAGTTAGGAATCATAACTTTAGTACTACTAAATCCCTTTTGTGAATACCGAAAGTCGTAAAGTTAGTATTTTGTCTCAGTATAGTAGTAGTAAAGTTTGGAATCCTAACTTTACTACTACTAAATGCCTTCTGTAAATTCCAAAAGTAGTATGTTTAGGATTTTGTCACAAATTAGTTCTGTGAATCAGCCCCAATGATTGTACACTGGGCTCTGCTAACCAGGCCCAGGGCCAGTGCTCTGTTTAGAAGGTGTATGGAAATGAGTGCAATTACAATTGATATCACAACCTACCAATAAGCCCCTAGTATATAGTAGGGCATGTATGTTTAGAGCTCCAGCAGATTTTTAATACACTTAAGTGTGCACTTCCATGCTGCCTGTTGTCATTTTAAAATCAGCCCTACTTTGCAGGCTGCTTTTAAAGTAACATTATATGAAACATCGGCTTTTGAATTAAAGGTACTTTGAAAGTCTTAAACTACTTTATTTGTACATATAAGGTCTACCCCAAGTGGCTGAAGGGTAGGGTGCCATATTAACCTAAGCCGGGACATTTTGAAAGATGTTTTATCAGCCCTCATGATGAAAAAACTGGCAATGTATTTTCCCCCATTTAATGCATTAGCTCCATTGGCTAATATTGAAAGCCTTTATTTAACTTTAATATAGTCTAACTGTTGACAGGAGTGAGCTAAAATAATACCTCGGTGTATGAAAATGATGTCAATCAACTTGCCAAGGTTGGATTTATTATGGCTATTACTGAAAATAGGTTCAATAACTTGCTCTTCTGATGTGACTGAAATCAGCCCTGTAGCAGCCTCCTTTGATTGGAGAGCCTTTGACAGTCTGACCCAAACACTCTTGATTAGGAGTGAAGCGGCCTGGGCTGAGACATCTGGTGGGAGGAGGTCTGCAGCAGCAGGTGAAAAGACTGCAAGAGGGCAGGGTATCCAAATTGATCTTCAAAAGGTGAAAGATTGTGAGGACAGGAAACAGGTCCACCGCCACTTCCTGCATCCCCAGCCAGATGGGAGCTCCTGTAATTGATTTAGCAGAGGGGTTGGAAGGGGGAGCTATTAGAAATGGGTCTTCTGGATCACTAGGGTGTTCACCTAAGCTAGGCAGAGTCCACCACTCTAGTCAGGGTAAGGGGTTTACATATCTAAAATAACTCCTCCTCACCTCCTTGGTAGCTTGGCATGATCGGTCAGGCTTATCGCAGAGGCAGTGTGTAAAGAATTTGCAGATAACCAGTAGTAAGACAGTAAAAAAAAACTACAAAATGACAACACACACATTTTCGAAAAATATCCAATATTTATCTGTGTAAAACAAGCCTCAAAATGAACAAATCCAACATACAGTGATTAACTCCCTCCCCTCTCTTCTCATCCCTCCCCACCCGCCTTTTTATTGTAGGGGTAGCTGAACGATATTAATCGTAAACAGGCCTGACTCCGATAGCAGATAGGCAACCCCAATTGGCCGGTTTCACCCCCCGCATTAAGCATAGTAGTACTTAAGACAGTGCACACAAGGACTGGTTTTGGTTTTGTTTTCTTATATTCTATTTCTACGCTTTTTCTTTACAATGACATACGAATATTGGCTACAATAGGCTAGATCACATATAACCTGCCTCTAGCTGATCAGACCGGGCCCCAGGGGTCGCAAATAGGAAAAATGTGGGCGCATTCAAATATAGGGTTGGGTAGAGTTGCATTATTTGTGCCATGTGTTATGTGCACCGAGGAGAACTTCTGCCGACTGATTATATTGATTGACTCATAGGGGGTCATTATGATGACGGGCGGACTTAGGTGGGCGCAAGGCGACCAGGGCGGAAAACAGGTGGGCGGTGTTTCATACCGCCACGGTCCCCTCCACGATCCTAATGTGGCGGGGGGGAATTGGGCAATAGATGTCGGGGGATTTCCTCTGCCAGGCTGGCGGTGGCCACCGCCAGCCTGGTGGAGGAAATCCGCCCGACATCATAATGAACCCCATTGTCTTTGTTTGCAATGTATAGAATACACACTGTGCGGGGCTAACTGCCCAAACAGACAGATGCTGTTGATAATGTAATGGTTAGATGTCTGATCGTACATTTACTCATGTGAAAGTTGTATATATGATTAGAAATGCCAATACAAATATTTAAAAAAATAAATGCAGTGATCACACTATGAATAAAGCCAAAGTAGACCTTAAAAACAATTCCTTGAAGTTGATAGCTCCATGCAGGGTTACCACGGCATTGTGAGTAAACAAATCTAGCAGTTCTGGCTGACTGCAGCATCGCAGGCCAGCTACAGTGTCAGTGAGAACTGTACAGCAGCACCTTTGGAGATGCAGGGCATCGTACCTTGTGGTGAGCTCTGGAGGAATGGCGTCAGCTGGTGTCGGTTCTGGGAGTTGCTGTGGGAGTCATTGGGCCTTAAAATCACACGTGTTTCAGGTCGAACTTTTGAGTTTGAAGTCAGGAGCGCCGGCATAAGTCGGGTTTGTAGTGTGAAGCAGAGTGGTGTGGGGCCCTCAGGTCACGATGTAGGAAGCGGCTTGATGGTGGTCGTCCAGCATTGTAGATGAGACCAGGGCTGAGGTGCGAAGTGGGCTGGTGCTCGTTATTGTGCTAACAGGTTATGGTGCAAGCAGTACCATCATTGTTGGTGAAGCTCTGTTGTTAGACCCCAGGCTGTGGTGTGAGATGGTTGCAATGGGGATTTCGGGGTCCACAGGTCATGGTGTAGGCAGCGGTGTCGGTTGACAAACTGGAGTCAATGGCTCTGGCCGCTGTGGGCCTTGGCTACGAAGGGGTACTGGGCGGTGTGTAAGGTAGCTTACGAATGGTACCCCCAAACTATGATGCAGGCAGTGGCGTCAATGTGAGCTTGGAGCGTCATCGTCGGTGAAACCAGAGTTGCGTTGTGAAGTGGGACAGCCCTCCGTGTTCTCCATGGCGTTGTCCACAGGTCTTGGTGCAGACAGCGGCATCAGTGATGGCATCACAGAGTTGTCAGGGATACCAGGGTGGCGGTCTGAAGCGAGGCCCACAGGTCATAGTGCAAGCAGTGGCTCAGTAGCGGATGGTGTGGTCGTTAAAACCAGGGTTTCAGGTCAAAGTGCGATGGTGCCCTCTGCAGTGCCTTCAGGTCACAGAGCCGGCAGTGGGTCATTGATGGCATTGGGTTACCCTTTTCCTCTGCAGCAGCTGAAATATCCAATTCCAGAAGCCGGTACCCAGAAGATGTTGAAGTCTTTGATTTCCCTGAGACTTCCAACAGGAGGCAATCTCGCCCTCAAGCTCTTGGAGAGACCTAGAATGCAGAAAGGACAGTCCAGTCCTTTCCCTCCCCAAGAGAAGCAACAACTAAAGTACAAACTGCATGTAGACACTGCATGGCAGGTCTGAGACACCTTTGAAAGGCTGCGGGTGTGAATGGCACAATCAGTGCTGCAGGCCACTAGCAGCATTTGATTTACAGGCCCTGGAACACATGTGCACATTACTAGGGACTTAACAGTATATCAAAAAAGCCAATCATGGAAACACCAATCCATAAACACAATTTACATGGAGAGTAGAAGAAGAACTGTCTTGCTGGAACCCCTGGTCTGCACCAAGAGGAGTGCACTCTGAATGACTGCACCTGCTGCACACTTTGGAACTACAGCAAAAGACGCTCTGAAACCTGCATCATCTCCACCAAGAAGGAACCAGCCGACCACCTTCAGCTGCATTGTAAAGGATTTCGTCATGTGCATTGTGGGAGTGGCACAATCAGTGCTGCAGGCCCACTAGTAGCATTTGATTTACAGGCCCTGGCACACATGTGCACATTACTAGGGACTTTATAGTAAATCAAAAAATCCAATCATGGAAACACCAATCCATAAACACAAATTACTTGGAGAGCCAATGCACTTTAGCACTGAATAGCAGTGGTAAAGTGTCCAGAGTCCTAAAGTTAACAAAACACAGTCAAAAAGTATGGGGGTAAACAAAAAAAGACATGTCTAGCAGGATCATTAGGGGACGTTATCCACACCTCTAGGTTGCGTTAGCCAAACTATAAGCTCCAGGAGAGATTTTCTCAATTTCGGAGAATTTCCCACACTTCAGAAGAAGTGGTCAGCTTTGAAGGTGATACCCTGCACCCCATTGGTCAGGGGTACATCCTCCTGCTTGCCCCAGCCCAGAAGTCTGGATAAATATGGGAGAGCTGCCCAGCAACTTAGATCTTTGCCTGAAGAAATAAGCTGCCCAGCAACTCAGATCCTTGCCTGAAGAAACAAGAAGAAGAAGGACTGTTTTGCTGGTACCCCTGGTCTGCACCAATAGGAGTGCACTCTGAATGACTGCACCTGCTGCACCTCTTTGGAACTACAGCAAAAGACGCTCTGAAAGTTTGAGGAGTTAACTCCCTGAAAGGAACATACTAAAAGAGCTACACCTGCATCATCTCCACCAAGAAGGAACCAGCTGACCACCTTCAGCTGGACTTTAAATGATTTGGCCATGTGCATTGTGGGAACTGTAGTCCCAACTCTCCAAGGAGCACCTCCGAGCTTCTGGAACCTTGCCTGGTGTTGTGGACCTATCAAGAACCCAACAAGACCTTTTTGAGGCAGCCCCAGAAGTTTGAGATTATTTGGAGCATTTTAACCAATCCTACAATGGCGGAAAGCACACAGCTTTGTTTAAATACCCCACACCCACCCTAAGGACCCTTGATGGCATGCTTCTTCATCGTAGTCTTCCCGCCCCACGGGATGGGGCATGCTACGACCTACGAATACGTGGGAGCACTGGTTATAAAAAACAATACTATGTGTGGTGTAGGAGTGTGAGTGGGAGGGTCAGAAGTGAGTGAATGGTGACAAATTGAAAGATAGCTGGCTCAGTGGAAATAAATAATTGTAATGTTCCTTTGAGCTGGTATCATTAAAAGTGGAGAATGAGATGGAGATATTATGCTTTTAATGAGCAGTGTCACCTGTGTCGACATGTTAATGGAAATGAGACACAGCAGTAGTTTGGTTTAGCCAGGTCTTATTTCCAAGGAGAGGAATTCTCTTTCATGAATTTTGACGTATATGCCACACTTTGGAGACCGCTGTCATGCTGTGGGTGGCACCCTACACCTCATTGGACAGGCGTGCCTCATTGTTTGTCACCCAAGATGATTGGAGAAATATGTGAGGGCTGCAAAGCAACTTCGATCTTCTGCCTGAAACTATGAGAAGAAAGACTCCGCTGAAGGAACTCAGGTCTGCACCCCTAATCCTACTGTACACTTGGAATTACAATCCTGAGGACCTGGCCTAGCTTCAAAGGGGATTAAGGAGTGGACTCATTGAAAGTTAACAGATCCTTGCACCATCTCCCTCAAGACGTCTGCAGCCTGGAGTGCATCCAATGGACTTTGTAGGATTTGGCCAGGTGGTTTGTTGGAATTGTAGTCCCAAACTTCCAATGACCATCTCAGAGCTTCTAGAACCTTGGGTTTGTGTTTTGGACACTTTTGAACCATCAAGACCATCTCGAGGAGCTTAAGGAAGACGTTCCAGAAGTTTGGAAAAAACTCCATTAGAGAGCAGTCCATCGCCGAGAGTCCGGGTGTCGATGTTGAACCACGACCTGGCCTGGATTTCAGGTAGTTCTCACTGAAAACTTTGGAGCTTAAGACTTCCAGGATTTCACTGAGGCCTTGCGATGAGCCAAGACACTGTTGTTGACTCGACTCCCTGCCTGAAGAGGAGTCTCACTCGACGTCGAGAGAACATCCTCCAGAATATGTTCTAGGTGGGAAGGTAAAATCCCGCTAAGTTTATCCAATCAGGGCTCCACCAAGGCCTCAACTTTGACTTTGTGCCGGTCAAGAGCGACCAGATGTCCCAAGTTACCGTTATATGTTTTTAAGCATTAGAAAGTGTTTAATCTTTAAAATTCCATATCTCTGGTTCCCTACATTGGACATTTGTCGTGTTGGTGTCATTTTAAAGATACAAATATTTGTGTGGGATTTCTATTGTGCATTATGTCTTACTCATTTAATGAAATGGTGTTTTTAAAATGCTTTACATACCTGTCTCCTGAGATAAGCATATCTGCTCTCAGTCAGCTACCAAGGGTTGAGCCAGGGGCTAATGTATTGAAACCTTGACTGGACCGTATATTGCATTGGTGGCATTTCTGCTAGTGATGATTTGCATACCCCTACTAATAATCCACCTTCCAACAATATGCAATACATGTATAACCCCCGATTGAAGTCAATACAGCTATGAACAACATTCAATAGTAATCATCTTATTGTAAAATATTTCATTTTCAACCACTTACATCATCAATAAAGCATTGATATGAAGAATATGTGTTCTAGTGTTTTTTTTAAACTTTTCCTATGCTGAAGTCCCTGCGCTCCCAAAAGAATATGTAAAAGCACCATCTTATGGAAAGCTTTTTAGTCAGAAAAACCTCTTACTGCTGCATAAATATAAACCTCTGGGAGACCAATTCTGAGTCACTACAAGGAAAAACGTCAGCAAAGTTGAAAACCTCTGACTGGATTATGGGGTACTCCAATGTCCCAGCCACTCGCTGTAGGGCACATTAATGTAACTGCTTTGTTATAGTCAATTTAACAGGTGACTGCTGCGTTTACTTTTTTTTTTTAAATACTGGGTGCCCTCAACCACCAGGCACACAAATGTTCTCACAATGTCTCCATATTCCTTAGCACCATTTCTTTGTACCATTCAGGAGTTGGCTATATCTGTGCTCCCCCCACTCACAGCAAAGGGTGGAGTACCCTGCAGTTCTTCTGGTTTCTTTTGTCTCAGGGTAATGGGGTTACCTGAGACATCCTGTTCTGCAGGGCTCTGGGAGATCGGATCCTTGGGCCCACTAACGTTTTTGGGAAGGGGGACCATGCTTGCCTGCTCCCTAGAGAAATGTAATTGGATAAGGATGCTTGGGAAGGCTGTATTTTGGATCCTGTGAGACCGATATTCACAAGCAAGGTGCTGTTTTGCCCCTGATAGTGAGCACCAGCACCAGGCACATCCTTCACAGGACCAGTGGCCTCTAAATGTGGATTTTTCATTGGGAGTCTAGTTTTAATGCTCCCTTGACATACCCGTACTCTGCCTGGACTTCTGGCGTTCTCTTCTGCTTGAGGGAAATCCTCCATAGGTCCTCCAAAGACAACCACCAGAACACCATCCCGGTCAAACTCTCCAGGTCTCACAGACTCCTGGCTTGTTGAAGGGCAAACCTGTATCAGTGTAGCCAAGGGCCAGACGCAGATATTCCAGGAGAACTATCCAGGGTCCAACAGCATGTCCACTCCACCATCTATTTCTCAAGGGGAATAAGGCAAAAAAGCACCACTGGTCCTCGAAAGATACATCCAAGTCCTGTGGACAGCTAAAAATTAAGTCCTTTAGCCTATCCTTGTAGAGGCAGCATGTGACTTCTCAGCTTGGGCATTGCCAGTGACCCAGGCACTAACACATGCACAGCTACAATCCCCTGTGCACTACCCATGCAGACCTCTTACCCCCTACACACTACTGATTCACTCCTCCAATTATCCAGGTATTATCCATGCACTCCAGCAATTCATCTGTCACTACCCATGCACTTTTCCAATCAACCATCCGGCACCATGTACTTATTCAATCACTCTGCCAAAATCCAAGCACTTATAATATCACCATGCACTGTCCTTGCAGCAATCTAATCATCCAATCGCTACCCATGTACTCAAGCAATGACCCAGGCACAAAAACATGCACTGCTACAATCCCCTGAACACAACCCATGCAGTCAGCACCATGTACTTATCCAATCACTTTGCCAAAATGGGTCTGTTTTTAGCTGAATCGAGGAGGGATCTGAAATGTGAAGTTTTTTTCCTGGAAGATGTGCTTGTGATATTTGGATCTTGATGAACATAAAAGGGAAAGGTGGGAGGGGATGGAGAATGTCTCTAGTGCTTCTGCAAGATTCTAAGATTTTTCCTTTCGACATAGAGAGATTTATTGAACCAAGGAGCTGATGGGGTGGGTCTTTTCCTTTTGCTTTGAAGTGGAGCAACCGTGTCGATTCCGACTGCAAGGATTGAGAGGCAATGGGGAGTGAGATCGTTGACATCCGTATTGGGGTCAAGACTAGGAAGTGAACGCATAGTAGAATCACAAAGAGTGCCAAGGTCAATGTTTTTTGTGTTGCTGAACCACGTAGAGGCTCTTTTAGGTTAACCGAGAGTTAAAATGTGTGAGAGGTGAAAACAGAAGGGAATGAGGAAATGGTCAGACCAGTCAACACAAATGGGTGGAGCAGTGGTAATCCGATCTGATTTGGAAATAACAAGGTTCAGGATTGAGACCTTGGCGTGTGTACTTTCCGAGCAGTGTTGGGCAAGATCATTTGCTGAGAGAAAGGTTGCAAACTTGTTGGCAGCCCAGTCTTCCACGGATCCCCAGTGGAGATTGAAATCACCTAGGAAGATCTGCTTGTCGCTTTGTGATTATTGGTCACTAATGAAGTCAAGGAATTCCTCCATGAATGAAGAGCAGTTACCAGGCGAGTGGTAGAGGGTATGGAACTTGAAAGGTGAGCCATGATAAACTTGGAGTTCAAGGGAAAGGCATTCAAAGGTGCGAAAGGGGATGGTGGGAAAGACTTTGATTTGGAGGGCGTTTCTAAAGATAATCGCAACACCTCCCCCGATCTTGCCTGTTCTGTCGTTTCTGAGGATAGAGTAGTCAGTAGGAATCAAAAAATCAAATGACGTGTGAGAGGAGTCATTAAACCAGGTCTCAGTGAGAAAGAGCATGTCCAGATTGTGGTGGGTGATAGTGTCAGAGATTTCCGGTTTATGTTTTGTTTCAGATCTGCAGTTATGGAGCATACAGTGATGCTCTGACACAACAGTTTTGGTGATGGGCGTGTCTGGACTGATGAGGGGAATAGGGATTAGATTCTTGAATGAGGGTGCCCTTTGGGGGGGAGTCTGGTAGGTTCTGATGGAAGAGATGGTCTGAATTGTACAGTGAGTTGAGTTGTCAGGAGAGGCGAGTGGATGGGAATTGACAGCGACAGTCTTGTAGGAAGCCAGTAAGTTGGTGATGTCTGTGGAGGACAAATTGTGGTTGGCTTTGTTAGGGCGCGGGAGCAAGGAACTCCTCGGGATGTTATTCTGGGAGGGTGGGTGATATCTTAGCACATAAGAGTAAAATGGACACTTCAAGTTGGGAAATGGAAGAGATGAGAGAATCAAGTTTAGTTTCCAAAGTGTCTTGAGCATGGGTGGGGGTGGCTCAATGGTTAAGGGAGAGGGTGGCTTGGGTGACGGAGGGCAGGAGGAAGTGGGGACCCGGGTGGAGTGTTGGGTTACGAGGGTCGAAGGTAGGGGAGGAAGTGAAGTAGGTGAAGGAGGACAGTGGGCTGTGGGGTACTGGGGAGAGAGATGAGATGACGGGTCTGATGGGGAAAGAAGGTGATAGAAAGGAGTGGATGGAGTTACTGTGATATTTTTACTGGAGTTGAGCAGAGGTGAAAAATAGAGATCATACATAGGAGGAGAAAGTTGAGAAGAGGAAATAGATGGCTGGAAGAGGAGGGGGAGGGGTGGGGTTATGGGAAGGCCATGGATATGGTGAGATGAGAGGAGAAGGGGCTGAACAGGAAGGGGAGTGAGGGAGGTCAAAGGGGGGCCACAGAAGTGAGGAGAAGAGAGAGGGTGCGGGCCAGGTATCATGGGTAATGAAAGGTGAATGTAAGGGTAAAGGCAGCAGGTAGAGTGGGGGGGTTGAGCAAGATAAAGGTTGTGGGAGGAGTGAAGGACTGGGCAGTCAAAGTGCGGGAAGAGGGAGGAATTACCAAGAGGGGAAACAGGGTTGGGAAGCACAGGGGGGAATGTGAGTTGTGGGGAGATGGGAGTTGTAAGATCAGTGGGAGGGAAGATGATGGAATTACATAAAGGGGAGGCAGGGAAGTGAGGCATTGGCGGGGGAGTGAAAGATGTAGGGAGATGGGAGGTGTAAGAACAGAATTGAGTGTAAGAGGAAAGGGGAAGAGCGGAAAGGGGTGAGGAGAAGAGGGGAGGGAGGGAGGAGGGAAAGGCAAGTTGATAGGTGGTTCAGATTGTAAGAAAGGTGGATTAAATCGGGGGGAAATGGGTAGGAATAGGGGAGTTAAGGGGCGAGAGAAGGCAGTGGAATAATGGAGAGGTGAAGGATGTAGAGGTGAAGTGGGGTGTAAAGCAGATGAGGTAAGGGGGAGGTCCGATTGGGAAGGTGGCAGAATGGGAGGGGAGGGATCGAGAGAAGGAGGGGATAAGGGGTCGACCTGAGACTTCCGGAGAGCGGTCTGAAGGATTGAGTGGGGGTCGAGGGGGAAGAAAGAGGGAAAGTAGACAAGCTAGAGGAAGAAGAAGAGGGAGAATCTAGAGAGATTGTAGTCACAGGAGTGGGATGAAGGGAGTGGAAGGAGTCAGAAGTTTGGATCATGACAGTGCCATTGTTAAAAAGTGTGATGGTGAGAGAGACATTAAAGCAAGCGGAGGGGGACATTTTTAACCGCTTCCCAAGCGGGAAAGAGGAGGAGGAGGAGGAGGAGACGTTAAAGGAATTGAAGAAGCTGGTGGACCAGGAAGGGATGTCATTAGTGAAGAAAATGAAGTCATTTTTAATGTTCCCTAGGCGCCCACTATGGAACTGGTCAACAAAGAGGAAATCTGGGAATTATTCAATGATATTATGCTTGAACCGTTGAGCTGCTGCTTAGGACAAACGAGGGGGATAAATTACTTTGAAGCTGTTGATTCCAGACTTAATTCGACTGGAAGGCATGATAGGGAGATGAGGTGAATACGTGGTGTGGTGGACAGTAAAAGGGGGGCCAGTAGGGTAGTAATAGCGCAAAGGGGGAAAATAAGAGGGGTGTGCAAATTCCAGAAATCAAGTGAGAGAAAAGCCAAGAGGAGTGGGGTCAAATCAGGGCCAAAGGTAGAAACGCTTGTGGTTCCTTACAATCCCGTATTTTTTTTTTTTTTCACCTTCAGATTCCCGTTACGCCTTTCAGGTAAACTCCTACTTGCCTTACTCTTTGGGGATCATACTCAGTGCTCATTTTTCACTACAAATATGAGAAAAGACGTGGTAACTGAATGTAACTTTGTTT
Organism: Lissotriton helveticus; assembly: GCF_964261635.1. Taxonomy (NCBI): domain Eukaryota; kingdom Metazoa; phylum Chordata; class Amphibia; order Caudata; family Salamandridae; genus Lissotriton; species Lissotriton helveticus. The sequence goes on from NC_136069.1 coordinate 1,618,457,824, forward strand.
GTTTAGTGAATGTTTTAAATTCCTATCACATTTTTCTCGATGTTTTGCTCCACTGTATTTGTATTTGCATATCACCAATGCCCCTTTTGGGATTGACAATTGCTCCATCTCCATTACCGTTCATTATGCTTGCATACAGCAATGACTTTACAGTGAGTTGTATTTTAGACTATCGTTCTTCGCGCATATGTTCGCCTAAAATGTCATTTTTCATGTATGTTGCTCTCTAAAACATTAGACCTTTGTTTTAGCCTAAGTCACGCGCACCTTCAAATTAGCACGCTGTCGTCTATCAACCACGTACGGTCTCCACCGTGAGCTTGTGTCATTTCAATACCACGCCTCGAGCTACTAAATAGGTTTTGTTTTGCCTTGCACTTTTTTTACCACTTTATTCTCCCACGCGTAGTTCCTGGCCAACTATCTCAATATGCCTCGATTCTAGTCGATTGCATGCACACACGCACGGTATACTCACCGTTTCATCAATGTCTTACAGAGCGTCCCTATTGAGATGTTTTATACTTTTCATTTTATTCACAATGACGCACATTCACTGTTTTATTTATTATTTTTTCGGATTGCGGTTTTTTCGACACAAGTTATGATATAATCCTTATATCTCACCGAGGTTTCTTATATATATTTTCCTAATCAGTTACCTCATCACCTATCTTATACTTTCAGTGCATGCGCTTTTTGATCATGCACGCTGTTCTAAGATTTCACACAAATCACCATGACCATTGATTGAGAGTTGTTCTTCGTGCTGTTGACCTCATCATCGTTCTGATCTTGGTGTCATCCAATGTTTTTTCATTTATATTTTGGACTGCTGCTACAAGTCCGCGTTCAATTTTATTTATTTTTTCTCTCTTTTTTCTTTTATCACAACATGTCTTACAGCCCTGATGAGTCACAGGTTGTACCCTGATGACGAAACACGTGTCGGCTGGCGTTTGCTAAAAAAACAAGACTAAGAAATAAAGAATCCACACTGAACTAATACAACTGACCATTGAATGATTTTCATGTTCCTCTTTTGTCTTTTGAATTTTGTATCACTGGATACGACTGTACCATACGTGTGCACGGTACCTGTTGTTCATTGTTTTCAAGTGTTCAGACGCTTCTACGTCTGCTCACCTTTGAGAGGCTCCTAGGTTTCCCTCTATACTGTATGCACCGTTCTAACCTATTCTAATCCTATTCATCACCATTAATTCTGCCAGCACTGTATGAGCGCCTGACACTGTATGACCGAAACCTATAGCTGAACTCTCATCAAAGGTAGAAACCTGACAAGGCTAGAGACAGGTAGAAAGGTACAGAGGACGGTTTTGAAACATAGTGCGGGACGATCGCCCCAGCCCATTTTTGAATCGGGACACAATTCATGTAAAATGCAAATTAGATTAAAAACAATCAAAAGCACGTTTGAGATAAAAGGCATCAGGATGAGGAAGATGACTTAGGGTACAAATAGCGCATAAGGATTTAAAACACTGAAGGCAAAGCAGGGGGTGATAGAACTTTGGAGAAGAAAGTGTGACAGCATGAAATAAATAAAAATAAAAGATTAATTAGCAGCAAGGAGACAAACATTCATGAACAAGCGATTACCCAAAGGGGTAGTTGAGTTTTGATGCAATAGGTGAAAGACATCTGGTTGGGAAGTTGCACATCAGTCCACTGTTGAAGTCCTTTCACAGTTGTTATAGGAGGCTTCTGGCTAAGTCCTCTCTTAGTTATTATTGGTGGGGTCTGCTTGTTCCCCAGTCAGTAGCGGTGGAAACCACAGAACAGGTGAGGTTCAGTCCCCTTTCACTAGATATGACTTAGGCAAGTGAGGAAATCATCCACCAAACCTCGTGAATGCAACAGTAAAAGAAGGAATCAAAATGGTTGTCAAAAACAACCTCAGGCTAGGGTGACAACAAAGTAGCGTTACACATATGGTAAAATTGGCCAAGTCTACCCAAGAAAATATCAAACAGATAGCAAAGCGCTCCTTGGTTAAAGGTATCCGGCATCAGCTGCTCTCACCGTCAGCTAGGAGAAGGAGACAGACAGTTTTCCAGAAACACAAGCAGGCGACCCTCCATTTCACTTGGGCGGGCTCCGATGCCGCATTTAACTCTGGCTTTAGGCGGCATCATCTGCAGGTGGGCTCGCCAACGGGGGAAGATTGAAGATTAAAGAAAATCGAAATCACCGGATAGGTGGCAGGCTGGCTCATTGTCGGTACTGAGAGCGGGCGGGAAGCAGATAGGCGCTGGCGTCAGAGGCAGGCTGAGGGTGCAGGCTCAAATCACTTCCTATGCACTCCACCAAACACCCATTCACCACAATGTACTTATCCAATCACTCTGCCAAAACTCAAGCAGTTATATCACCATGCACTGTCCTTAGAGCACTTTAATCTTCCAGTCAGTACCCATTTACTCATGGAATGGCCCAGGCACTATCGCATGCACTGCTATAATCCCCTGAGCACTACCCATGCAGTCCTGCTATCTCCCTGTCACTGCCTATGCACTCCTCCAATCACCCAGTCAGCACCATGTACTTATCCAATCACTCTGCCAAACTCAAGCAGTTATATCGCCATGCACTGTCCTTAGAGCACTGTAATCATCCAGTCACTACCCATGTACTCATGCAATGACCCAGGCACTATCGCATGCACTGCTATAATCCCCTGAGCATTACTCATGCAGTTCCGGCATCTCCTTGTCACTAACACATGCACTGCTACAATCACCTGAGCAATACCCATGCAGTCCTGCTATCTCCCTGTCACTGCCTATGCACTCCAATCACCCATCCACCACCATCTACTTATCCAATCACTCTGCCAAAGTCCCAGAACATATACATTCACCATGCTCTCTCCTTGCAGTAAACTAATCATCCTGTCACTACCCATTAACTCATGCAGTGACCCAGGCACTGAGTCATGCACTGCTACAATCCCCTGAGCACTATCCATGCAGTTCAGCCATCACCCTGTCACTAACCATGCGCTCCTCCAATCACCCAGCCAGCACCATGTACTTATCCAATCACTCTGCCAAAATCCAAACTCTTATAAATTCACCATGCTTTCTTCATGCAGTACTCTAATCATCCAGTCAGTCCCTATGTACTCATGCAATGACCCAGGCAATAACATACACACTGCTACAATCCTCTGTGCACTACCCATACAGACCTCTAACCACCTACACACTACTGATTCACCCCTCAAATCACACAGGTAGTACCCATGCACTCCAGCAATCCCTCTGTCACTACCCATGCACTTCTCCAATCACCCATCCAGCACCATGTACTTATCCAATCACTCCGCCAAAACTCAAGCACTTATAATATCACCATGCACTGTCCTTGCAGCACTCTAATCATCCAGTCACTACCCATGTACTCAAGAAACGTCCCAGGCACAAACACATGCACTGCTACAATCCCCTACAATCCCCTGAGAATGACCCATGCAGACCTGCCACCTCCTTGTCACTGCCTATGCACTCTTCCAGTCACCCAGTCAGCACCATGTACTTATCCAATCACTCTGCCATTATCCAAGCACTTATACATTCACCATACACTCTCCTTGCAGCAATCTAATCATCCTGTCACTTACCATGAACTCATGCAATGACCCAGGCACTAACTCATGCACTGCTCCAATCCCCTGAGCATTACCCATTTAGTCCAGCCATCACCCTGTCACTAACCATGCACTCCTCCAATCACCCAGCCAGCACCATGTACTTACCCAATCATTCTGCCAAAATCCAAGCACTTATAAATTCACCATGCCCTCTCCTTGCAGTACTCTAATCATCCAATCAGTACCTATGTACTCATGAAATGACCCAGTCACTAACACATGCACTGCTACAATCCCCTGAGCACTACCCATGCAGCCCAGCCATCACCCTGTCACTACCCATGCACTCCTCCAATCACCCTTCCAGCATCATGTACTTATCCAATCACTATCACAATCACTCCACCAAAACCCAAGCAGTTATAAAATCACTGTGTACTGTCCTTGCAGCACTCTAATCATCCAGTCACTACACATGTACTCAGGCAATGACCCGGGCACTAACACATGCACTGCTACAATCCCCTGGGCACCACCCATACAGTCCAGCCATTTCCGTGTCACAGCCTATGCACTTTAATCACCCATCTACCACCATGTACTTATCCAATCACACAGCAAAAATCCAAGCACTTATAAATTCACCATTCTTTTATACTTGCAGTACTCTAATCGTCCTGTCAGTATCCATGTACTCATGAGCCAGGCAATAACACATGCACTGCTACAATCCCCAATGCACTACCCATGCAGACCTCTAACCACCTACACATTACTGATTCACTCCTCCAATTACCCAGTTGTTACCCATGCACTCCAGCAATCCCTCTGTCACTACCCACACACTCCTCCAATGTCAAAGGTTCTTATATAGCACCTTATCACCGCAAGGTCTCAAGGCGCTTGCTTTGGGAACCCGTCCTGGCTTTTCCCTGTGAGATAACCCCTACTGGGCATCCCCAAGGTGAAAGCCAGGTATCCTGCCGCGGGGGGGGGCGTAGTGGAGATTAAGCAAGCTATTGCCCAGAGTTGCAGAGTGTGAACCCGTGATTCGAGTAGGCACCGAAGCGAGAATTATCGAGTCCGTGGACATTTGGGCTCAAGACCCTGCCGCGTCGGGAATTGAACCCTGGTCCCGGGTCTGACCTCTGCTTCAGGGTCTGCCTCCTCTAACCAGTGAGCCACACTTCTCCACCAATCGCCCATCCAGTATCATGTAGTTATCTAATCACTCCACCAAGACCCAAGCAGTTATAAAATCACCATGCACTGTCCTTGCAGCGCTCTAATCATCCAGTCACTACCCATGTACTCATGCAATGACCTGGGCACTACCACATGAACTGCTACAATCCCTGAGCACTACTTATCCAGTCGAGGCATCTCCTTGTCACTACTCATGCACTCCTCCAATGTACCCAGCCAGCACCATGTACTTATCCAATCTCTCCACAAAAACCGAACACTGATAAATTCACCATGCACTCCTTGCAGTACTCTCTTCATCCAGTCAGTACTCATGAACTTATGCACTGACCCAGGCACTAACACATGCACTGCTACAATTCCCTGTGCACTACCCATGCACACCTCTAACCACCTACATAGTTCTGATTCACTCCTGCAATTACCCAGGTAGTACTCATGCAATCCAGCCATCACCTGTCACTACCCATGCACTCCTCCAATCACCCAGCCAGCACCATGTACTTATCCAATCACTTTGCCAAAATCCAAGCACATATAAAATCACCATGCACTCTCCTTGTGGCACTCTTATCATCCAGTCACTGATTATATACTCATGCAATGACCCAGGCACTAACTCATGGCACATACAGAGGAGGTCATGCTGATCACAGGGCTGCGCCAAAGCATAATGTTCCCTAGTGTATGTAGATGTTTTCACTGTATTCTAAGTGTATTTTAGCATATCACTGGCTCTAGGCCTGGTTAGTCAGAGTCAGTTACCACCAGTACCCATCAGCAAAAAGTTGGGGGCACAGGAGGACTTGCTGCTCCTCTGTTGGTTCTTTCTGCTCATCTCTTCTTCTTCCAGCACATTTCTTCGTCTTTCTGAACTTTTCTTGCCTCTATCTGCATTAGGTTTGCTTCCTTCTGCACTTTTCTTCCCCTTTCTTCACATGTCCTACCTTTGCAGACTTAGTTAGAAATTAGCATTTAAAAAACCTTAGAAATTCACTGAAAAAAATAGATTGCAGGGACATTATAGTTAGTTGGACTTTTCCCTCATACAAAACCATCTAAATTCCCCCGTTATGGTTAACCAAAATATATTGATACTGCAGCTGACTATACGTTTAGCACCTCACTCATAGGGGCCAATTAGGATGGCCAGCCTGGCCGGGGCAATCCGCCCGCCATCCGCACCTAAATTCCCCCCCGCCATATTAGGATGGCGGGGGGGACCGCAGTGGATGGAAAGACCATCCCCCACTTTTCCGCCCTGATTGCCTTGCGACAGGGCGGAAAAGGTTTAATATGGTGGCAGCCATATTATGATAGGCTTGTTTAGATGCCTTTCCACGGCGGCGATGACGCCACGGAAAGGCATGCGGTCTTCACTCTGGGGGCCCCCTGTGGGCCCCCAGAGTGAAGAAGAGGAGGGGGTACACACGGGGGGGGCATTAATGCATTTTTAGCATTGTGGCGGGCGGTGCAGAGAGCACCGCCCGCCACAATGCTAAAAATGCAGGATGTGCACCTGTGGCGGGAACATCCTAATACCCCCCACGGGACCCCCGCCCTTATGGCGGCCGTTCCCAAACCCCGGTAGGATGACAGGAGGACAAAGTCCGCCCATCATCCTAATAGGCCCCATAGTGTCCACAAAATATTAATGTCCTGTGCCAGTAGCTTCCAAGACCTGCTGCAGTTAGGTCTCACTGGAAATCCAGAGATATGAGTTGAAGACGAATGGAGTCAGCACCAGGGATAAAGTCACAATAACCAATAAGATATTTTCTAATATTTTTTTTATTCTTCTTTGGGTTAAAACAACAGGACAACAGCCAACGCGTTTCATTCCATATATAGGAACTTCATCAGGGCAGAAAAATCTTGTATAAGTCACGTCCCACTTTAAATATCAAGGCAATAGTCAGCCCACCGATGTAGACAGTGTAAGATCTGATTCCGGCCAGAACGTGTGAGTGACCCTAAATCACGTCAGTGTCGTATTTCAACAAAGGTCGATTGACTGTGGTGGCTCCCACAAAAGGTGTCAAGTGGGAATTTTGTAACTGCGTTTAAATGTCCTCACACACTGGGTTAATGTGGTTATTGACGTATAATATCCGACAGCTGTCTTCTGGAATAGAAGTAGTTCCAATGGCTCCTCCTTTCTACTGCTGGCTCTGGCTTATTCATGACTCCCGAGATTCAAAGCATTTGCAATTGTGTCGACTGAAGTGTATCATGGCTTCACTCATCCAGGATCATTTTGCGTACAAGGGCCATTGGAACTACTTCTATTCCAGAAGACAGCTGTCGGATATTATTCGTCAATAACCACAATAACCAGTGTGTGAGGACATTTAAATGCAGTTACAAATTCCCGCTTGATACCCACTCATTCTTCAATATACCTTGGCATATTTATAATAATTATTTAAACTTTAAAAACACAGTCACTGGATGATGTCATCAGTGATGTCATCTGTGATGTCACTGACCATGTCATGATTGATGCAATATCTGACGTCATCAGCAATGCATTGCATGTTTCTAAGGTTTTTAAAATGCTTATTTCTAACTATAACGTCCCTGAAACCTATGGTTTTTTCTAGTGAATATATATATATATATATATATTTATTTATTTATTTAAAGAGTTTTATATAGCGCTGGCTAGACCCGGAGGTATCAGAGCGCTTTATATATATATGTATATATTCACTGAAAAAACCATAGGTTTCACACATGTTATAGTTAGCTGGATATTTCACTCATACAAACCATTGAAATTCCCCTGTTATAGTTAGTTCAGCTAACTATAACTTGCGCGCCCGTAATGCACTGCTGATGACGTCACATATTACATCACTCATGACATGGTCAGTGACATCACTCATGACACCACTGATGACATCTCAAATGACATCACTGATGCTAACTCCTAACTATAACGTGGCTGAAACCTATGTTTTTTTCAGTGAATTTCTAAGGTTTTTTAAATGCTAATTCCTAACTATAACGTGGCTGAAACCTATGGTTTTTTAAGTGAATTTCAAAGGTTTTGTAAATGATAAATTTTAAATGTATTGTTATAGTTTTTTATACTGATTTACTACATTATTTTAAATTATTTATTTTTAGATATTTTATTTTTTAAATTACATTACATATTTTTTAAATAAATTTAATAATAAATGTTTTTAAGAATATTGAAATTGTAATAAGGGGAAAAGGACTGGTTAGTATTGTTCGATGTGGAATCGCTCTACATGTGCATTCCACAAGAGGAGACATTAGCCACTATAAGAGGGATGCTAGAAAACTTAACGTGGGAGAGTATCACACCTATTGACTTTGTGATGTTTTGCGCAAGGATGGTACTGAAAGGGAACTTCTTCAAATTTGAGGACTTGCTGTACCTCCAAATATCAGGGACCTGTATGGGCAGTATTTGTGCCCCTAGCTTGGCTAATTTGTATGTCCACAAAATAGAACAGGAGACAATACTAACATCAAGTAATCAGTTCTATAGTCATCTACGTACCTGGAAAAGGTACATGGATGACATTTTTGTTATCTGGCGAGGAGATGAAAAAACCCTGAACATGTTTCATGAATGGTTAAATGACCAAAATGATTTCCTATGCTTCACTCTGGAATTTTCCAGAACCAAGCTCCCATTTCTGGACCTATTGATCCGACCGATGAACGGGGAATTGATAACAGAATTATACCGTAAACCCACCTCGTGTAATTCATTACTGCCCTTTCAAAGTTACCACCCACGAGCTTTGCGTGAGAACTTACCGTTGGGTCAGTTTTTACGCATAAAACGTAATTGCACAGATTTGGAGCTTTACAAAGAACATGCTAAGGAACTAACGAAAGATCTCAAAGTGAAGAAATATCCCAATCACATCATTCGCAACTCAAAGAAAAGAGCGGCCAATAATAACAGAGAATCATTATTAGAACAGAGAACACAAAAAGAACCTAATCAAAGAATGACGTTTGTGAATACTTTCTCAAGTTTTTCAAACTCTGTTAAAAAAAGCATCAATAAACACTGGCCTATCTTGACTCTAGCGAATAACGAACTTCCTAGACCCTTGTTTGCATACAAATGAAGTGCCAACCTACGGGGCAAATTAGTCCATACTCGCCCACAAAATGTTAAAAATATGGGGGCTCAGATGACATTATGGAACCTGCCTCCAGTAGTAGGCCACTTCCCATGTGGCACTTGCACAGTCTGCCCACAAACAGAAAAAACTTTAGAGCTAGACATCGGTACTTCCCGCCCTTGGAAGATTGAGAAACATACTAACTGCAATAGTGATGGCTTGATTTATCTTATCTGGTGCCCATGCCAGCTTCGCTATGTGGGTATGACCACCAGAAAAATTAAGATACGCATTCAAGAACATAAGAGCACTATTAGATGTGGGAAACGGTCAACGAAATTGACCAACCACTTTATAGACAAAGGCCATACAGATACTGACTTCAAACAGGTAGTTTTAGAAAAACCATGGATTCCACCACACTTGACGGACCCCTCTAAATTTCTGTTCCGTAAAGAGCAGCAGTGGGTATATAAACTGAGAACAGACACACAAGGTTTAAACGATGAAATACCCTGGACCTCAATTTGAGATGGTATTCTCACTTGCCCATCTTTGAGAGATAATGGCTTGTATTGTCATTATGAAATTACTACATAGCAGATGAGGGCAGCAGAATGAGGAGAAGGTCTGCACCTATTTTCCAGGAGAATATATGACCTGGGTGTGACACAGGGCTTGGTGACTCTTGAGTATGCACGGATAGTGATTATACTTTTTTATATTCACTTACCATCTAAAAAGTTACTAGTTTACCATTTGATCAAAGAGAAAGAAAGAATGTTGTACCTCAGACAAAATGTAACAATCTTAGGTACATATCATCTTTCATGAATACAAATTGTGATCTTTGTGAAATAATATCTGTATATTAATTAACAAAGCCAAAGAATACTTTTCTCGAATATGAGATTTCCATAATAGGGCCCTAGCATCACTACCCGATAGGTAGTTAGGCGTGTTCACACAACTTTAGATATCTATATACCGCTAAAAGAGGTCCCATATTTACCCTCAGTAAGCAAACATGCACGCTATTCTTTTAACTCTGCAGGTTCGGTAGCTAGGAATCAACCCCAGCGTACAATGATTATAATTAGATTGCATAGATCTTGATCGCATATGCGCAATAAGTAGTGTTCACATGCTATGGGCAAGCGCATGTGCGAGAAAAAAGCATTATACTCCGGCGCATGCACAACAATCAAAAAGACGGATAATATCGGAAGGCAGTTTTCCCCTGCATAGTAAGTGCATACGCATGCGTGAGAAGAAAGCGTTACACGCCCGCGCATGCCTAACAAACAAGAGCCGCCCAGGCGATCGTAAAGACGGCTAATATTGCGCCAGTTATCATAAATCTGCCCCTTAGTTTTTAACCTTGGAAGAGAATACTTCCAGCCCTAAATAGTTTAACTGCCTTGAATGTACATGCAGACTTTGACTTTTTTGCCATATCTAGTTGTTTTTCTCCTCTGTTTAACAGAGAAACAAGCCTTTTTCAGACATAGGCATGTAGTCAGAATCTAATGCCTGCACTGTTTTGTTGTCTTTCTACATAGCGCGGGGCCTCCCTCCTGAGCAGCCTGTCAGGTAGAGGTGAGGCTGGGCTATCCAACAATTGTGGGTAAGTCCATAATGCTAATAAACATTTATTAGTAGACATAAGAATTGTGACATAGTACTAATGCACAGTTTGTCATGTGTTCAAATTATTGGTGCTAGAACTGCTTTTTCTTCTTTCTCTCTCTATTCTTATAACCCTCCCTGCGTCTTGTGTTTTGTCCATAGATACCCTGGGTATGACCTGACACACAAAAGAATCAAGCAGGAATACTGGTGGTGTATTAAAAAACTACATTTATTATTACTTTTTCAGAAACTGTAGCAGCAATGTTTATACCTGGTCCTGAAGAAAGCAGCTGATACATAAATTGACCAACAAACTGAAACATGTTGACCTAGTAACAGTGATTCTATATCATACCACTGTGCTGTTACATTTTAATCCTGTCAGGTAGAACACATTAATAAAGTCAATTGGTGATTCTATCTAGGCAGTTTTAATTCACACTCTTCTTTCCAACAGCGCTGCAAACCTCACTACTACCCATCATCACACATATGGGATTACTATCCTACTCCCTACCTATTCAAAACATCTCTGAGCTCCTTCCTTAATACCTTGAAGTAGTAGCTCCCAGTGGTGACTAGGTTTTCCACACTGGTAAGGAGGACCCATATGATGAAGCATGTCACCTTCGGGTGAGTGAGGGGTCTTATCCTTAAGGGATGCCTTTCCCTGTGTCTAACACATTTTGTGAAGTTTAGAGAGAAATTAGGGCAGTTCTACACACATTGTGCACACATGCAAGAGACTGTAGGTGTATACTTGTTTTTTCAGTACTTTATGAGGGAATATACACCCACTAGTCTATAAACATTCCCTCCTGACCCCCAAACTACGATAGTGTTATATGTCCATTATGCACCAGGGGGCTGCATTGCAGAGAGGTGTAATAAGGCCACACCCCTTTTTACAACACTCTGTAAACACAGCACTGTGGCGCTTACTGGAGGTACCTGGTGGGGTAGTTGTCCCCCAGGAACCCCCAGTATTCAAGGGGAATTACTTCCCCCTCTGCAAACACGCCAGGGAGCGTGATTGCAGAGTGGTGCAGGGAGGGGGCGGGGCTTGAGGTGACAGATTGCACCACTCTGCAAATGCACCCCCTGGCACGCTTGCAGAGGGGGAACTAATTCCCCTTGAATACTGGGGGTCACTGGGGGCCAACTAGCCTACCAGGAACCTTCAGTATGCGCCAGGGGTCTGTGTTGCAGAGAGGTGTAAAAAGGGGAGTGGCCTCTTAAACGTCTCTGCAAGGCAGCCCCCTGGCATGTTTGCAGAGGTGAAACTAATTCCCCTTTAATACTGGGGGTCCCTGGGGGCTAACTAGCCCACTAGGAACCTCCAGTATGCGCCAGGGGGCTGTGTTGAACAGAGGTGTAAAAAGGGGTGCAGCCTCTTTACAGGTATCTGCAAGGCAGATTCTGGCACATACTGGAGGTTCCTGGTGGGTACTTGGCCCCCAGAGACCCCCAGTATTCAAGGGGAATCATTTTCCCTTCTGCAAAAGAGCCAGGGGCCCGTTTGCAGAGCGGTGCAGGGAGGGGGACGGGCTCAAGGTGGCGGACTGCACCACTCTGCAAACATGGCGCGTTTGCAGAGGGGGAACTAATTCCCCTTGAATACTGGGGGTCCCCGGGGGCCAACTAGCCCACCAGGAACCTCCAGTGTGCGCCAGGGGGCGGCCTTGCAGAGAGGTGTAAAAAGGGGTGTGGCCTCTTTACTCGTCTTTGCAAGGCAGCCCCCTGGCACATACTGGAGGTTCCTGGTGGGCTACTTGGCCCCCAGGGACCCCCAGTATTCATGGGGAATTATTTCCCCCTCTGCAAACGCGCTAGGGGCAGCGTTTGCAGAGTGGTGCAGGGAGGGGGTGGGGCTTGAGGTGACAGATTGCCCCACTCTTCAAACGCACCCCCTGGCGCGTTTACAGAGTGGTGCCTTAATTTTTTGGGGGAACAGCAAGGTACGCGTATCCCGCGATTTAATAATCTATACTTTTTTTGGCCTTGGGGGTCCTTGTGGGACCCCCTCACCAGGCCTAGGGGGTCAGGAACCTCCAGTATGCACCAGGGGGCTGCCTCGCTGAGAGGTGTAAAAAGGATTGTGGCCTCTTTACAGGTCTCTGCAAGGCAGCCGCCTGGTGCGTTTGCAAAAGGGGAACTAATTCCCCTTCAATACTGGGGGTCCCTGGGGGCCAACTAGCCCACCAGGAACCTCCAGTATGCCCCAGGGGGCTGCATTGCAGAGAGGTGTAAAAAGGGGCGTGGCCTCTTTACACGTCTCTGCAAGGCAGCCCCCTGATGCATCCTGGAGGTTCCTGGTGGGCTACTAGCCCCCCAGGTAGCCCCAGTATTCAAGGGGAATTATTCCCCCCTCTGCAAACGTGCCAGGGGGCGTGTTTGCAGAGTGGTGCCTTAATTTTTTGGGGGGGATTGGCAGGGTACGCGTACCCTGTGATTTAAAAAAAAAATGTGGGCCTTAGGGGTCCTTGTGGGACCCCCTAAGCAGGCTAGGGGATCAGGGTGTTTCTACCCCACCCCCTTTTCGCGTTTTTCGCGTTTCTTTTTCTGTTTCCTTGTGCCTCGGTTCTACAGAGGCACAAGATGGCTGCCAACACTTCCTGGTTTGGAGTGTTTACAGACAGTTGACAGCCAATCAGCATGCAGCTCGTGCTCGGGAAGGTACAGAGTACAGTACAAAGTACTTTACTCTGTCTCTAGATATCGCTATGTTTTACTTTTGAATTTCTCAGGAACTACTAAACAAATTTACACCATTTAACAAAAAGCACAATCTGCAAACCGAACTCTACCTCTGTGCCAAATTTGGTGTAATTCCGTTCAGCTGCTCAGGCTGTAGCCCTGGCTAAACGTCCCTATGGAAAGTTGCATGGGGAAAACACGTTTTGGGACCCCCCTTTTATCTCGGCCCGCACTTGACGAATCACCCCCAAACTTTCAGAGAAGGAGCGGAGCCAAGCAGGCCATTCTTAGAGAAATTCATGAAAATTCATCCACCAGTGCCAAAGTTATTCCAAATAGAATGTTGTGGAATTCCTATGGAAAGTAGGTCCTAACTATAACAACCTACTGGCGACCGCCAGTAGGTAATATATATATATTTATATATATATATATATATATATATATATATATATATATATATATATATATATATATATATACATACATATATATCTTCACACAGTTTTCGTTATCCAATTTGCTTCCAAAATAAACAAAATCCAGGCCACAGTCCTTTGAGATAGGTGATTTATTTAGCAGCAAACTCCCGACGTGTTTCAGAGCCCAAGTCTCCTTGTTCACGGGTGCGGGTAAGTGGTTCAATAAAGTTTAAATAAACAAAACATGTGACACAGCACCATAAAAGATAAACAACAGACTTCACCTTATGTTCAGGAGCTTTCTTCAAACGTAATGCCTTGTACATTATTTACACTTTACGTATTTCTAAATTCTCTTTCATCTTGAAAATACTTTTTTCCCTTCCATTTATTTGCCTCTGCACTTTTAAAGTCAATTTAACTGTTTTTCTTGTAAGCATAATGTTTGTTCATACTTTTCTTAGTAAATTACATTTTGGGTTACTGCCTAGTATATTATAGGATTGAATAATCCTATTAGAAGGCAAAGGGTGCTATCCCACCTAGCAAAGTTGAGAACAGCTATTGCGGTACTTCAAGAATCTGACATTTCTGATAATGAAGCTTCCAAGTTGAAAAGATGCTGGGTGGGTCATGTGTTTAATTCCCCAGCCCTAGGTTAGAAACATTGTGTTTTGGTTCTATGTCACAAGAAATTGAATGTTTATGCAGTTCATCAAAAAGTTGATGCTGAGGGTCGTTGGGTTATTGTTAAGTTGTTTATACATAAGATGCCTATCGTCATTTTCAATGCATATGGTCCTACTTCGATTGATAAACTCTTTTGGTCTAATTTATCAGACAAATTACTTACTTTTGACGATTATTAGATTATAGTTGGTTGAGACTGTAATCAAATTCCTGCCCCAACATGCCAATCACTCAGAGATTGGCTTAATTCTAATATCTGACTATGCCTCTGTGTTTGTTGATATTGACTTGATCCCCTTTTCCCCTCACCCTGGTAGATTGAGTTTTAACAATTCCCTATTACTCAACCCTAATTTTTGTCAAAAGTTTAACTCTTTTGCCTTGGAATTTTTTGCCATAAAAACACTCCAGCGACTCCTTTTGTGATGGTGTGGGATTACTTTAAAGTAGCCGCCAAAGGTTTTATTATGAGTTATGTTTCACAAAAAAAGAAGTCTTTTGAAGGCAAGTCTTCTCAATTACGTACTAAAATTAAACAATTGGAATATGCGTATTATCATTCTAACAGCAAATCTGATCTGAAAAATCTTCTTGATGCTAAAATTACTTTTAATAAATTGTCTACTGATGCAGTTTACAATTACCTCCTGAAAAGCAGTTCTCATTACAATTGTGGCCAAAACAAGATAGGTAAACTTTTGGCTAACTATCTAAAAATAGGGAAATATAGAACTACAATAGAATACTTACAAAACACTGCGGGTGCCCCTATTTATAAAGATAAGGACATCTTAAATGAATTTGTTTCTTTTTATAAAAATCTCTGCACTCCTGAATCTACACCGGATAATTCTGTTCTTCTTTCCTACTTTCGGTCCATTCCTTCTCCACCATCACATCACATTGATTTTGATTCTTTAGGACCTGACATCTCCCTAGTAGATATAACTCAGGCTGTATCAGTACTGTGTCGTGGGAAAGAGCCTGGACCAGATGGTTTTACCATCGAATTCCATTCTCATTTTGCTAATATTTTTTTACCTAAGCTTTTATGTCTCTTTTAATCCTTTGGGGTTGTGGGCACCCCCAGTGGTACCTTTCAGGAAGCATTGATCTGCTTAATTCCCAAGAATGATAAAGATAACTCTTTTTATAAAAATTACCAACCTTTCCCATTAGTTAACACTGATTACAAAATGTTTGCAAAGATTCTGGCTCTACGTATTGATACTATTTTGCCTGATCTCAGTGGTCCTGAGCAAGCGGGCTTTGTCAAAGGGCGACTTGCTTCTGATAATTCTCGAGTCTTTTTTAATATTCTAAGCAAGGCCTCTTCCTTGGATCATCCGATTGCAGTAATTTCCCTAGATGCTGAGAAAGCTTTTGAGAGGATTGTTTGACACTTTATGTGTCAATCTTTAAGGTATGCTGGTTTTCTTCCTCAACTTATAACTTTAATTTCTTTATTATATTCATACCCCTGCTCTTCCATATTCGCTAACTGTAACACTTCTGATTTCTTCTCACTTCGTAGGCGGTTGCCCTCTGTCTACTTTATTATTTGTCATTGCCCTAAAACCTTTCCTAAGTAAAATTAGACAAAATGATCGAATCACAGGCTTCCAACATGGTTCTTATCAAGTTATTAGTTTATGCTGATGATATTCTTCTATATTGCTCCAATCCTGAAACATCCCTTAATCACTTTCTTCAACAGGTATTCTCCTTTTCTGAACTCTCGGGTTATCATCTGAACGCTGATAAAAGCGAAATGTTGCCATTAAATTTTCGATGTGAAAAACATCTCTTTGATTCATCTGTTTTTTCCTGGCAGCCCATCAAAATAAAATACCTTAGTTTATGGTTCACACCTTCATTAGCCAACTCGCTTAAAGAAAATTTTGAATAAATTATTAAAAAATTAAATGATAATATTAGCCAATGGCACCCTCTTTTTCTCTCTTGGTGGGGTCGATTAGACTCCATTAAAATGATGCTTTCCCCTCTGTTGCTATATATTATATCAATGATTCCTATTCATGTCCTTCAATATTACTTCAAAAGAATTGATTCCATTTTGATAACATTTTTATGGAAGGGTAAATATTCGCGTACAGCTATATCTTCTCTCAAGAAGGACAGACCTTGTGGCGGCCTCAAGTTCCCCGACTTTAAGACTTATCATTCTGCATTCTCACTAAAACAAGCTGCTAAATGGATATCTGCGGATCTTCCCCTACAGTCTTCTCTCTGGCTACAATTAGAAAAAGATCTTATTACCAAAATTACGTCTTTGCACTTCCCGGTCATTTCACACTCTTGTAAACTTTTATCTCCTATGTTATCTTCGTCACATCCCTCCATTACCTCCGTCAGCCTATATGGCATAACAAATCTTTACGGATTTGCAACCGCTTTATATACTGGAAAACATGGCATTCTAAAGGCTTATGCTGGATTTCACAACTTATAGCTGACAACGAAGCCCCTTTCTTTTTCTGATCTTCAATCTAATTTTTCTTTACCTTCATCCATTAGATCGCAATATAATGCTCTCCATCTTTCACTTATCCATTTTCTCCATTTTCTCCAAAATGTACCTGCTTCTCCTGACTCTCCTATATCTTCTGAATCTCTTCTTTCAACTCTAGAAGGTTCTCCTTCAGCATAAAAAATGTACAAACTTTTACTATTCTCCTCAGAAAGACTTAAATCAAAAACTGAGAAGATGTGGGAAAAGGACTTTTCTCAAGAATGGCCAATTGCTACTTTGGATAAGTTTGGTCTAAACTCCATAAACCCTCTTGAGCTGCAAATACCACGCAATCCCTTTTATTAATTTACACCAGACTATTATTCTCCCCTATGTCCTTAGCTTCTTTTTCATCTGACACATCCTCTGCTTGCTGGTCCTGTCCCTACCTCACTGCAGATTTAAAACATATGTTATTTGAGTGTCCCTCAATCCATCAGCTTTGGCAGTTAGTCTGGTCCCAAATGTTGGTAATTTTTAAGGTCCAAATCCCATTTTCCTTTCCTGATATATTTTTAGGTACTCTATCTCCCCAAAAGCCTCAAACACCAACAAGTTTTAAACTTTTTGATTTATTAATAGCCATTGCCTTCCATTTAATAACTTCCAACTGGAACCATGCTGATAAAGTCACTTTTCAAGCATGGTGGAATGCTCTTTGTTTCCACCACATACTAGATACAAATTATGATTCCCCCATATCTCTAGCAATTAAAAGAGATCGTTTATGACTCCCCTTAACCACTTATTTATCTCATTCTGCCTCCTCTTTTGTTGCCCTTAAAAATATATCTGATGAAGTTCGGAAGTCCTCCTCATTTTGCTCGCTTTGCCTTTTATGCTTGTCTGTTTAACTGATTCTTCTTAATTAATGAAAGTTCATTACAGTATTCTTTTCACTTTTTCATTCACTGATATGCTTACAATGTTGTATTATCTGTATACTTATATGATATACTGACTGTTTTATATTGATAACTTAGGTTTCCTCCCCTCCCTTGTTCCCTCCTTCCTCCATTTCCCCCCCTTTTTGTTCTCCCAATATATGTTTCTCTTATTTATATAGAGGTATAAAGTTAATTCCTATACTGTCTTCTTATATTACTTAATCATTTTATTATTCAATAGGATGGGTGTTGTCACTTTTATTGATGTTTGTTTCTTTTGTTATCCTTTAGTAAATCAAACTTAAAAAAAAAAGAAAAAGCAAGACCTGCTCTCTATAAAAGTTGAGATGGGCATGCATTTTTTCCCGCCATATTTCTGCCACGGAAGGGTGGAAAGTGCGTTGTGCCTTCACCAACTGATTGTACCATTTCAAGATGTCGATATTCTCATGCTTTTCAATTAGCTGCCACATGCCTAAAATAATCAACGATTCACTCACCCGTATATTGCCTTCTGAGTGTTTTTCGGAGTCTTTTAAGAAAGCATATGTAAATGAAGTTTTATTATACTATCATCATAATTCCCTAAAAGTTCTGTTCAAAGCGGAGGTTTTTTAAATTTGTGGGCTGGATTAACAATTTTACCATAGGGGCATTACCTCAGTAGATTGCAGCATAGGGTTCTCATCTCAAACTAGGATGGGCTACCATGAACCAATCAAACACTCACACCCAGTCAACAGATCTGGTTTTAATCCATCACCGTTCTTTAGCCCACTCTGCCACCCCAGTTCAGACATGGCCATATGCAAATCAGTCTGACCCTGTGCCTCATGGGAACAGTCCAGCCCGAACTGCCAAGCCTTGCCTTTCCTGGACCGGAAACAAACTTCCTAGGACCGGTTTCTGGCATTTAAGCCGTCTTCAGCCAGGCTTGCTTGAACCACCCCCTTTTGTACCATAATGCTTGCTGTATTGGAAAACTTTTTCCAATACAAAGATACCCTCTATCTCCAGCAACATGGTACATCTATGGGGAGTTCCTTTGCTCCCAGCGTGGCGGGTCTCTACGTAAGCACATTTGAACAGACCTACATCCACAATGTGAACAACCCCTTCTTTCGTCATATACTCTTCTGGAAGAGATATATTGACGATATCTTCTTAATCTGGAAAGGAGACAATGAATCACTAACAGATTTCCATAGGTGGTTGAATAATCAGGATGAATGCCTGAACTTTACATATACATCCAATGCGCAGAGTCTTGACTTCTTGGACATTACCATCTTTGCCGAAGGAAACACCTTACAAACAAGAACATTCTTCAAGCCTACTGCCAAAAACAGTCTGCTATCCTTTAACAGTTTTCACCCCCGCCCTTTGAGAGAAAACCTTCCGTATAGTCAGTTCTTACGACATACGAGAAATTGTAGCTCTATAAAAGACTACAAATCCCAAGCAACTGATCTCTGTGAAAAACTAACGGCTAGAGATTACCCCAAAAGAATAATCAACTCCTGTGCTAAACGAGCCAGAAATCAACCCAGAGAATCTCTACTGGAAAGTCACCCAAAACAGACTGATGACAGAACTACATGTGTCACAACCTACAGCCCAATAACAAATCACGTGAAAAAAATAATCAACCGCAACTGAAGGATTATAACATCCAACACCCTTACCTGGTCGAAACCAAGATTTGCAAATAAAATGAGCAGCAACATAAAAGATCTTCTGGTCCACACAAGACCACCTCCGAAGAAGAAAAAACAACAACCAGGCCTTTGGAACAACCCTCCAATCACTGGACACTACCCCTGCGGAACCTGCGTTGTTGTGCAACTACAGAACCTACAAAAGAACTGCAGTTACTTCCAGACTTTTCATGGAAACTGAAAAAACACACCAACTGCAACACTAGCTACGTTGTTTATATGATCACATGCCCTTGCGACATGCGATATATTGGGATGACATGCCGAAAAGCCAAACAGAGACTCTGTGAACACAGGAGCAATGTCAACTGTAAGAAAAGCACGACAAAGATGTCATCGCACTACAAAGAGAAACAACATACAACCAATGACCTACACTGGGTAATCCTAGAAAGCCTGGATACAGTAGACAGAAACGCAGCCAACATACTGTTCGAAAAGGAACAACGTTGGGTCCACAGGCTCAAAACGGACACCCAGGGCCTTAACGATTCTGTTCCTTGGCTGTCCCTCAACAGATAATCAATACTTTAAGCCCGTCTGTAATACCTTATCTCAAGTGCAGAACATAAGTGGCCTGATAACCCTGCTCACATTGCGTACCAGTGACTTTTGAAAGTGTTTTATGTGAGCAACAACAGAACCTTTGCGCCCTCATATAAGGTTTGGCATTATCCATGCCAACCTCAACATACTAAAATATGAAAATTGCATTTCCCCAATACCTGTACCTTAGGCCACCAACTCGGCAAAAAAAGGCTGCACCCAGCTGGAAATATACCTCTGCAACTTTATTACAGAAAATTGTATTAATTACTAGGTACCCCCCTATGACAAAAACATTCACTTTCGATATAATTAATAACAGTATTTATTACCATTATAGACCGACTGGGAAGTATGTCTTCTGAATCATCCATAATTGGTGCAATTAAAAATTCTTTGCACAACAACAATTATAAATCATGTTTGCTATAAAATAATCCTCCATTCTAATTTATCTTCAATACTTTTCTAACTTTGAAGCTAACTGGAAAGTATTAAGGGTCACAAAAGAGCGAGCGGGAAGTATTTCTTCCATCTCCACCATTACTAGGTAAAAATCCACCCGGAACTAGACTGACGAGTAGTTCCGGGTGATGACAGGCAGAGCCAGCACATGCGGCCAAGACCGAGTAAGAAGGCACTAAGGTAATGCTGACATCCGAGCGCGCCGAGCACAGGAACAAACCGCAAGTACAAGACCGCGCCCTGTAACATCTTTCCTTTAATACCCCTTTAGTAAGGCCTCTCTCGATCAGCCTTAAATCCCCGAGGAAGCAATTCTTCTAACAAAATAAGGTACGCATTAGAAGCTAAGCGCACATAGCGCACTGGGTACCACTCGAGTCACGCATCACGCACTTACGAACAAAGACCCACGGACAACTTTTGGTCAAAAAAAGCATGTGAAGAATTTATTTTAGCACGTAATAATCACACACTCGAATGATTTGTGAAAGTAAGCATGGTATGTCTGCAGTGTGTATGCAACCACAAGCGGCCACATTTTACACCAGTTCTCACTATAGAACACGCACTGAGAAAGTACAATGTTAAAACTATGGGCACCAAAATACAGTATTAGTCTTTTCTGCCCACCGAAGTATGACAAAGGAAGAGTTGACGCCTGAAATGAGTATGATGAAAGTATTGCCATTTTCTAGTTCCTTAAAAACAAAAGGTACTATTGTACATAATTATGTGTTTTCCCTACCCCGTCTCCCTGTTTGTTGCTGTTTGTGTGTATGTTTTATCTTTCAGGTACAATGAGACCTTAACCCACGAAGAATCAGGTCAATAACCTTCTTTTCTTCTCACAACTATTTTTTCACTATTTATTCACCCCCATTGGTCCTGACGAAAGCCTAAGATCCTCTGACTACCAAAGGCTGAAACATGTTGACCTCTTTTTAAAAACCCTATATACCAAACGCACTTGAATCCCTAACCAATTCAGCAAGTGCACCTAATTTTTTATTTACAGTCCGAATCCAGACTTATTAAATTGCCTCTGTCTGGCTGTCCGGACTTTTAATAACGACACCACCACTTGACCCCCCACTTTCCACGATCACTACTGCCTTAAACCTAAGGCAAAACCTCCTGGTGGAGGGTGCACAATACAAAAAATGACTCAATGATTACGCACGCACGTGTAGAAAAGCGGGTACCCAGTATATACCGCTGAAGAGATATCACCTAAATACACGTGTTTGAGGGTCATATTTGTTGGGAGATACCAGTTCCTCG
This sequence comes from Lissotriton helveticus, assembly GCF_964261635.1. Taxonomy (NCBI): domain Eukaryota; kingdom Metazoa; phylum Chordata; class Amphibia; order Caudata; family Salamandridae; genus Lissotriton; species Lissotriton helveticus. Next base: position 1,618,479,632 of record NC_136069.1, read on the forward strand.
ACTTGTGAACCCAAGGTTTAAGCAGGACAAGTGATCCTTTCCCCCTTCTGATTATAAAAGTTAACTACGGAGACTGAAAGGATTTTCACTCTACCTCCCCCATCCCCATGATTATACATGTCAAGCAGCGAACAGCTGTGGGAGAAAATCTCATAGGCACCCATAAGAGCCTGTGATATCATACTGCCTAACAGAACGTTGTCATCATGGCAGGAAGCTTTGGACTCAGTTACACAACTGAGGAAATCGACGAAATTTTGGCAAGACCGCCTCTACTCATGGAAGGTGACCTCAACCAGACTCTGTCTTCGACAGCAGAATGGGACGAGTTAAGTGAAGTAAAGAAAGAACAAGTACGAACAGCAGTACATGGCATAATCATGACCGAGTATCTCCGAGTCAATGCTGCACCCAAAAGCCTTTGGGTGACGAATGCACCACGCATTTTCTTGAAAGACCTAGCGTTTAGAAAAGATTGGTCTTCCATATCATGGAAGTGCACCAGAGACTACCTAGTGCTGATAATAAAAACTGCAACAAGACTCACGGACGAACTCGCAATCAAGATTGAGATTTTGGAAACAAAACTGACCAACACAATCAACATAACCATCTACAAAACTCGTCTTGACGAGATAAACAAAGAAATGAAAGACAGTCAAGAATATCTAACACAGACAAAATTGCAGAAACTTGCAAAAGAATTGAGGAGGTTCTCCTTGGAACGCATTCATCCTTATAGTAGCAAAGACTACAAACTTAACGATAACTCAGATACAAACAGTATGTCTTCAGACAACAGCTCAGATCAGAGCGGAGATGATACCACAACACGAGGTCGTGGGAATTTCAGGAACAAAAGAGGACAACAAAGAGGCCGTAGCAACTACTGGCGCCCCCCTTTTTTACAAAACAATGGACAAGGAATACCATTCCATCCATTCAACCCCCAGTTCCAAGGGTGGCCAAACCCATACTTCCCGATACCCATGAACCATCAAATGCCCCCACAAGGTGCCCAAAATTACCAGCAAGGCCGTCCTTTTTTAGGGAATGGCCAGAACAACCGGAGGTCCAGGCAAAAAGGAATAACATGGTCCGACCAGACGCGACAGGTTCAAACCAGAAGCGTCACCAAAGCCAACACAGGACAAGGTCCGACAATCTAATAGTCAACCTAACAGGACTAGAATTGACAGAGAACCAGACAAGTGTCCTGAACAAAGGATTAGGCTACGTGCCAACCCCAAAAACAGACATTTTCAAAACTAAGTGCGAACTTGCAAACTTTTGCCGCACGCTGAAACTGAAAGCGTTTTTCAAAGGAGAACAACAACCTCAAGAAGGAGACACCACTTTAAGAAATAAGTCCACCTTTTGCCCACTTAACTCGCAAGTACCCATTGAGATTAGTACATTTGAACAGGCCATCATGAAGGAAGTTGAAGAACTAAATCTACATCCTCCGAGACCTTTCCAGAACCTAACAAAAGCGGAAAAAATCGCTCTGACAGAATTGAAAGATAACCATGACATTGTCATCAAGCCTGCGGACAAAGGCGGAGGTGTAGTCCTACTATCAGCAGAAGGATATGACAAGCAATGTATGAATCTATTAGCAGATACAAAATTCTACCAAGTGATTACAACTGACCCAACAGCACGTTTACAAAGGACAATAACCCTTATGATTGAGGAAGCAGAGTGTAACAACTGGTTATCTAAAAAAGAGGCGGACTATCTGGTAACAAAAGCACCAGTCACGCCATATTTTTACTCTCTACCCAAGACACATAAAGGTAAGATGCCCCCACCAGGAAGACCAATTGTCTCGGGGATCAATTCTATTCTAGAGCCACTGTCTCAATTTGCGGACCAGTACCTGAGACCACTGGTCCAAACCACGCCTACCTACCTTAAGGATACACGAGACTTGATCAATAAGTTACAGAACTTCGAGTACTCAGAAAACAGCATGCTGTTAGTAGGTTTAGACGTCGAGAGCCTCTATACAAGCCTTCCACAACAGAAAACTTTAGAGACTCTCGAATCAATATTGTTTAACATCGATTGGCACCATCGAACTCCAAGACACTTTGTATTGGAGTGCTGCAGACTGGCCCTCATTGAAAACTTTTTCCAATACAAAGATACCCTCTATCTCCAGCAACATGGTACATCTATGGGGAGTACCTTTGCTCCCAGCGTGGCGGGTCTCTACGTAAGCACATTTGAACAGACCTACATCCACAATGTGAACAACCCCTTCTTTCGTCATATACTCTTCTGGAAGAGATATATTGACGATATCTTCTTAATCTGGAAAGGAGACAATGAATCACTAACAGATTTCCATAGGTGGTTGAATAATCAGGATGAATGCCTGAACTTTACATATACATCCAATGCGCAGAGTCTTGACTTCTTGGACATTACCATCTTTGCCGAAGGAAACACCTTACAAACAAGAACATTCTTCAAGCCTACTGCCAAAAACAGTCTGCTATCCTTTAAAAGTTTTCACCCCCGCCCTTTGAGAGAAAACCTTCCGTATAGTCAGTTCTTACGACATAGGAGAAATTGTAGCTCTATAAAAGACTACAAATCCCAAGCAACTGATCTCTGTGAAAAACTAACGGCTAGAGATTACCCCAAAAGAATAATCAACTCCTGTGCTAAACGAGCCAGAAATCAACTCAGAGAATCTCTACTGGAAAGTCACCCAAAACAGACCGATGACAGAACTACATGTGTCACAACCTATAGCCCAATAACAAATCACGTGAAAAAAATAATCAACCGCAACTGGAGGATTATAACATCCAACACCCTTACCTGGTCGAAACCAAGATTTGCAAATAAAAGGAGCAGCAACATAAAAGATCTTCTGGTCCACACAAGACCACCTCCGAAGAAGAAAAAACAACAACCAGGCCTTTGGAACAACCCTCCAATCACTGGACACTACCCCTGCGGAACCTGCGTTGTTTGTGCAACTACAGAACCTACAAAAGAACTGCAGTTACTTCCAGACTTTTCATGGAAACTGAAAAAACACACCAACTGCAACACTAGCCACGTTGTTTATATGATCACATGCCCTTGCGACATGCGATATATTGGGATGACATGCCGAAAAGCCAAACAGAGACTCTGTGAACACAGGAGCAATGTCAACTGTAAGAAAAGCACGACAAAGATGTCATCGCACTACAAAGAGAAACAACATACAACCAATGACCTACACTGGGTAATCCTAGAAAGCCTGGATACAGTAGACAGAAACGCAGCCAACATACTGTTCGAAAAGGAACAACGTTGGGTCCACAGGCTCAAAACGGACACCCAGGGCCTTAACGATTCTGTTCCTTGGCTGTCCCTCAACAGATAATCAATACTTTAAGCCCGTCTGTAATACCTTATCTCAAGTGCAGAACATAAGTGGCCTGATAACCCTGCTCACATTGCATACCAGTGACTTTTGAAAGTGTTTTATGTGAGCAACAACAGAACCTTTGCGCCCTCATATAAGGTTTGGCATTATCCATGCCAACCTCAACATACTAAAATATGAAAATTGCATTTCCCCAATACCTGTACCTTAGGCCACCAACTCGGCAAAAAAAGGCTGCACCCAGCTGGAAATATACCTCTGCAACTTTATTACAGAAAATTGTATTAATTACTAGGTACCCCCCCTATGACAAAAACATTCACTTTCGATATAATTAATAACAGTATTTATTACCATTATAGACCGACTGGGAAGTATGTCTTCTGAATCATCCATAATTGGTGCAATTAAAAATTCTTTGCACAACAACAATTATAAATCATGTTTGCTATAAAATAATCCTCCATTCTAATTTATCTTCAATACTTTTCTAACTTTGAAGCTAACTGGAAAGTATTAAGGGTTGTGGAAAAGTAAATTTTGCCATGTTCTGTGTCCCTACGTGTTCCCCATCTTATGTTATATGTGCATGATTAATATGCATATGTATTCCCTTATGATCGATTAAAGACGCAATTTTAGTTGTGTCCATCTCTAGTATGCCAGTTTTCAGTTCTCGTTAAAGCTACGAGTATTAGGCCTATGTAAAGTTATGTTGCCACGTTTTACAGTGTGCACGTTAATTCATTGAAAAGTCTCCGTTTCTAGGCCTCAAAAGGGCCCGGACACCAGATTCAGCTCCTGTCTCCTGAACCCTCGCTGAGGAGCGATACAGCCCCCACCTGTATCCCTGACCCTTCACTTACTTCCTGCCTCACAGTGCCCGGCTCGGCCTGGCTCTGCCTGCCAGTCTGCCAAGAGTATGTTATGATTCTAGTTATCAGTCCAGCCCTCCTTCTCTGCATTCCTAAAGCTACTGAATCGCATCAATAGTTTCAGTCATCGTCTAGCCTTTACGTCTCCATGTAAGAGAAATACTGTATTAATGGTCATTTAATATTCCTCAACACGCACTACATATAGAATGATGCATGCACCAGTCTTAGAGTCTGTTAGCCTTTACCCTGATAACTTTTGGATTCTATCAAGATGTTCTCTAAACATCAGATACTAGATAGTGTTTAGGTACATGTCGCTCTGACACTCCAGACTTTCGTCTCCTCTTCTAGCGCAGAAGTCATAGCCCCCAGTTCCTCCTAGTAACACGTCATTGCCAGCTTGCGCGCACCACTAGGTCAGAGGTCCCGGCTCCTTAGGTAGCCCCCTCCATGTTTCCGCCCCGTTTATGACATATTCTGTTACGTTTACATCACATGTCTATGTATACGCCTCTTGTTCCACTCACTTTATGCCTTATCTTTCGCGACTGCTATGAACTCCACCCACTGCTACGCCTACTATACTGAATGTAATACAATTGTTTAACTATAAATATTGTGCACTGTTATTAAAAGTTAACCTTATGCTCCCAGATCCTGACCCCCGGCAGCTGCCATCCCATTCCCATGCAGGTTGTCCTGTTCCTGTCCTTTATGCCTGATTAAAACCTGCAAACTCCAGCTACCTCGAATCTTGACTCTTATTTATTGAGCTATCTGTTATTGTATATCTAGTCAAAAATAGAACAGGTATTTAATTATTTATTTACCACATAATGGCGCCCGAATAGGGACTTGCCCTTTCCCCACGCGCCGGAGAAGCCACGCCAGCCCCCTGACCCTCTGCAGCCGTGACGGAACCATACCGTGCACGTGCAGATATTTCTGCTTCAAGTATCCCTCAGGCCCACGGAGGAGACGGAGGTTGCGGTCCAGCATCCAGAAGAGGCGGTGGAGGAACGCGGCGAGTCCCGACCAGAGCCCAAGCCGAGAGTCCAAGGTCCGAGGTATCCGGAGGCCCACCCGTAACTGAAGTCCGAAGTTCGTAGTCCGTCGTCGTAGCAGTCCAGTCCAGTCCGAGGCCTTCCGTTCTTGCTGCCCGGTGAGTACCGTTGCTGGGGTAGTATCTAGACAGGGTCAATTAATTTGTCTCTGGTCCGTGGGTTTGGGTACGCAAATCCAACACGAAGTATCCACCTAGGTGGATGCGGGTCCTGACGTGTCTCTTTATGAGACCGGTATGTTTCGTACTGTTTCAGCAGTGCATCTAGTAACTCTAGTAAGTTCTAGTCTCGAGAAATTCATGTGTTTCTGTTCTCAAGTATTCCAGGTAATGTTTCTGTTCGAACTGTTATTTTAAATGTCATTTCAATGTGTTTTTAATGTCGTGGTATGAGTGATCAGTCTCAAGTCATTATTGTGTTCATTGTGTATTGTATTGTGTCCAGATCCCAGTTCACGTCATGCCTCTGTTCTCAAAATTACGTCAGTTAAGAACTAGAAAAGGTCTGCTCGAGGAAGCAGTTCCTGTCCCACCTAGGGACAGTCCAGGTCATTTTATGTATCATAAGCATGGCATAAGTGCCATATTATATCTAGACTTATGGGTCGAGTACACTAAGGAATTAGAAGAGAAATATAGATGGCCTGTATCAGGCACATGGGATGCCGAGTGCATCATGCGAGTAGAAGAAGTATTATGGAAAAAGAAAGCCAGACAGTCACAGAAAGATGCCATCGAGTTATGGCGCAAAGAATCTCATAAAAGAACCGAAAAAGAAATCAGAAAGTCAGAATTAAGTAGAGAATCCTCAGAAAGAGCCCAAGAAAGGGAATTAATCGAAATAGGTGAACGAGTTAAAACCGAACAGTCAGACAGACAGAGGAATGCCCTTATTAAGGGTATGTACCCTCTTCTTGCCGAGGGCTTGCCAAAAGCAACCCCGGAGGCATCCAGTAATTTTCCGCCACCCTTAGTTCCGACCAAGCTACGTCACAAACCGACCGCAGCTGATATTTTTCTCTCGTCCTATTTGGACGACACAGTCCCAGAATATGCAAATCCTGTTCCGCCAGCTCCTGTAAATAATGTAAATCCTGCTCCTCCAGTCACCGGGGCACCTGTTACAGCACCTGTTACGGTACCCCCGGTCCAGCCTACATTACAAGTACCCGCTACACTGGTCACTCTGCCAGCACGAAGAGTATCAGTCGACGATTCCAGTTTAGGGGCCGCGGGAGGAGGTCCTCCGGGAACCCCGCCGCCACACAAACGTGTAACGTCAGTCGAGTTACATGAACGTGCGTTACAGCGCACGCCCAAACATCAGTCTGTTGCAGATATCAGACGAGCTCTTACCGAATGCCGTTATGATCCGGTCCCAGGTGATGATAGTATGGTTATATATTCATTACGTGTAAGACGGGTGACCGAGTATTTGGACACCCTACCAAATATGAAAGAAGATCTAGACAGAATATATCGTTTCATTCGTACAGGAACAGACCCAGAAAGTATTGGCGAAGTCATGTTTCTAAGAAAAGCTGAGATTCAGCTCATGCTATTAAAGTTTCTAATTAATTGTTTAATAAGGGAACAAGATTATCCGACTAAAGATCCGACCGAAATGAAAGTCCTGACAAGGTGGAGTGATAATATAGCCGAGGGAAGACACAGGACGCTCAGTTGTATAGAGAGTATGTACAAGAAAATTTGTAAGGAAATAATAAGGTTACACGAGAAACGCAAAGCAGCACAAGTAAGCGAGAAGGAAAACGACTCTTCTACTGAAGAGGTAGACGACGAGAATACCGCCAGAATAGCGTATGTAGGTAAAGCTAGACTTCCCGACCGACATTCACGTCTAGAACACAAGAAAACTGTTCCTCTTCCAGCACCAGAACAAGGTTCTCTAGAGCAAGTATTTCAAGCTACCGATCACATTCTGAAATCACGAATCGGTTATAGTGAACTTAGTACCATGCATGAACAAGAACTAGCCCGATCAGCAGTCCGATGGGCTACTGATTCTACCACTTTTTCAGACGAAATAGTGGCACAAATGTTTCTGAAACTGCCCCCAGCCGAGCAGCGACTGGTGGGTATGTATATGATCCAGCACCTCATTACATTGTATGAGGGTCAGCATTCCGATCCAGGTCCGTTACATGATGTTCTGAACGAGTTACTCCAGTATAAATGGAGAGGTCTAGGTACCGACTTAATTAGTATCATTCTAGAACAGCGCCACAAATATAGAACGTTTCTGAACCCGCATTTTGTTCACGTCTCACCCCCAGAAAGTAAACCCTTTTACATAGACAGACAGCATCCGTTACGAGAAGTACACCCAGTTAGGACAGCGGGTGGTGAAATGCAACGAGTATTTGTTTACACCCCGATTACAAAGATGGAACTCTTAGAGATGAAAAAGTTAATTCCCTGTCACGATAAAGATCCAGCAGGGTTCCACCGTGAATTAAAAGACATGCTCCGTATGGGAGAATACACGTATCCAGATATAATTAAAATGTTAAAGGTCCTGTTGCCCGCGGGCATATATGAAAAACTCAAGGAGAAAGAATGGGAGGTGGGAGAGAAAAAGATAGATTGGGCAGCTCTAGAAGCTGAAGAAAATACACGTGTACCAGGTACCGGTCAAGGAGATAAATGTAAAGAATTACCTGAACTGTTAATACAAGTTTTGCCAAGATTACTAGCCACGAAAAAGGAAGACTGGGATGCAATCTCAGCCTGTAAACAGAAACCAGACGAAGATACTAGAGATTTTTATTCTAGATTTGAGAAATGTTTTAGCATCAACAGTGGTTTGAAGACGAGTAGTGAGTCATACCCTCATCTTTTTGTTACTAAACTAGTCGAGAATTCAAGTCCACAAGTTAAAAATAGAGTTTTGAAAGTCGAGAGTACCTGGCAAGCTAATACTCCGTCCCAAATGCTCCAGATGCTCCAGTATCACCAGAATAGAATCAGGGAAGAGCAAGAACACGAAAGGAAACGTATGAAAGACACGAAAATGAAAGTATTAGTTGCACAATCTGTTCCACAGGACAGTCAGAAGAGGGGTCCAAATCAAGCCAGTCATCCTGCAGTTCCTGTTAAAGGGACCTGCAATTATTGTAAACAGCCAGGTCATTTTATAAACGAGTGTGCAGTTCTGAAACACAACATAGCCACTGGTAAGACTAAAGAAAGACCACGTCCGCCTAGACAAGAACAAGTTTCACAGACTTCCCAGTTACCACAGAATACACCACAGACAGTTACAGCACCGCAGCCTATAGCTGCAACACAGCATGTTACACAGCAGATGTACCAGTATGCACAGTCCGAGTATCCAGAGTACCAGCCGTATTCATGAAACAGCCTAGAGAGGGAGGTAGGCTTGCCTCTCATCGAGATTCCTGTAGATCAAGAGGGTCCCTATGTTCACAGTCAAGTATTAGGGAAAGACAGAAAGTTTCTGATTGATACAGGGGCAAGTAGGACTACTATCAGTCATGACGAGGTTCCAGGGGCTCCGCTCTCAGGCTCTAGAAATGTTTCCCTTGGATTTTCAGGAAAGCCAATTGTTAACGAGATTTCCAAACCAGTTACTCTAGAAGTAGGTCCATTGTCCCGAACTACTGACCTGCTACTCACGAAATCATGTCCAGAAAATTTGTTAGGCATTAAGACATTAAAAGAATTAGGTGCAGTTATTTGCTGCTCCCCAGAAGGAATACGTTTGTTTTTACGTGACTTTAAGGGTCACTATGTATTACGTGATTTTGATCCAAGATTATTGAATGTTCCGCAGCATCTATGGGCACAAGGTCCAACTGATGTTGGTTTTATGCAAATCACACCCCATCGTGTGACTCTCAAACCAGGTGTAGTGTTACCACGAATCAGACAGTACAGATTGCCACCTGAGGCTGTAGCAGCCTTATCCAAAATTATTGACGAGCTCATTGCTCAAGGAGTAGTTGTAGAAACTGACTCCAATGTATGTAATTCTCCTATCCTTCCAGTCATGAAACGTACTGATCCAAATGCACCTCCAGTATATCGATTAGTGATTGACCTTCGAGAACTTAATAAATGTATCATTCCCCAGTACCCAGTTGTCCCAGATATTTCTTCCCTATTGACAGCCATTGATTCTGAGGCTACATTTTTCACAGTCATAGACCTCAAAAACGCATTTTTCAGTGTCCCCATTCATCCAGACAGTCAGTTTCTTTTCGGATTCTGTTTAAATGGAAGGAGCTATAAATTCATACGAGCTCCTCAAGGTTTCACAGAAAGTCCTAGTATTTACAGTCAAGCACTTAAGAGACAACTAGACAATATTCACATGCCAACTGACACTGCCCTGCTCCAGTATGTCGATGATCTACTGATCACAGCCCATTCTGAACGTGCCTGCGAGCGTGCGTCACTTACAGTCCTGTATTTCCTAGCCGAGATGGGGCACAAGGTGTCCCCTTCGAAGCTTCAATTCTGTGTCCAGCAAGTGATCTACTTAGGCCACTTACTGTCCAAGAGGGGTAGGCAGTTGACACCTGACCGTATCCAGTTAATAGCGAGTCTTCCTCAGCCCAAGACCCAGAAGGAGGTACGAGCTTTTATCGGCCTCACTTCTTATTGCCGACAATGGATTCCTCAGTATGCATTTCTAGCCAAGCCACTGATACAGTTAACGACACAGGAGGCAGCCGTATCGACTGTCCTCCCTTGGACCCAGGAACATACACTTGCTTTTAATGAGTTAAAGAAAGCTTTATGTCAAGCTCCTGTTCTAGCTACTCCGAACTACAGTAAGCCTTTTACACTTTTTGTCACAGAACGTAATGGTACAGCATTATCTGTTCTCACACAAGATCAAGCAGGACAATACAAGCCCTGTGCTTATTTATCGAGCACATTAGATCCAGTAGCCCAGGCTCTGCCTGCGTGCCTCAAGTCAGTTGCAGCCACAGCTCTAGCTATCAGACAAAGTGATTCCATAGTGTTAGGACATTCCCTGACAGTACAAGTTCCACACTCCGTGGAAGTTCTTTTAAACCGAACCCAGACTCAGCACTTGACCATTGCACGTTTAACAGGTTATGAATTGACACTGTTCCAGCCACACATAGAAATCAGACGCTGCAACGTTCTAAATCCTGCTACACTGTTACCGTCAGTTACTTCAAATCCTGCCACACATGACTGTGTGGAAGTAGTTAACACCATGACAAAGCCAAGACAAGACCTGACAGATATTCCATTACCAGATCCCGACCTGACACTTTATGTGGATGGTTCATGTATGAGAACAAGTACAGGAGAACTAGTAGCCGCGTATGCAGTGACTACTGAGACTGAAGTTATAGAGACACACCGTATTGACACTCTGTCCGCTCAAGCAGCAGAGCTAGTTGCTCTGACCCAAGCCTGCATACGTGCCAAAAACCTGAAAGTTAACATTTACACAGATTCACGTTATGCATTCGGAGTCGTACACGACTTTGGAGTGCTCTGGCAAGAAAGAGGTTTTATGACTTCTCATGGAACCAAGATTCAGCATGGTCTCCTTATCCAAGCTCTGTTAGATGCAATACATTTACCAACAGCTATCGCTATCATGAAGTGCAAAGCACATACGAAAGTCACTGACATTATTTCCCAAGGTAACGATCTAGCAGATCGAACAGCCAAGTTTACAGCCCAGACTCCAGACATTCCAGTTAACGCAACACTGACACACACTCCAGATCCGACTACATGTATGACAGTTAAGGACCCCACTCAAGATGTCATAGATATCCAGTCACATGCTACTCCCGAGGAAATCAAGAAATGGTCCGAACAAGGAGGGGTGCAGACAGATCAGGGATGGTTGACGAAGGGAAAAGCCACATGGTTTCTCCCCGACTCAATGGTTCAAGTCATTATTAATACCGCACATAGTCCTGCACATTTAGGAGAAAAAGCCATGTTAGACAGTATCCAGAACATTTGGTTCAACAAGCATGTACGAGCTGCAGCCAAGCAGAAAGTCCGTACCTGTATGATATGTTGTCAGTTCAATCCAGGTAAAAGTGTCCCGGTGGAACAAGGGGGATTCCAGCCTCCTGACCACCCTTTTGAGGTCCTCCAAATGGATTACATTCAGATGGAGCGATGTCGAGGTTTTAAGTATGTCCTTGTAGTTGTATGCGCTTTGTCCAGGTGGACAGAGGCATATCCAGTCCCAGATTACACAGCCGCGACCACTGCCAAGCAGCTGGTTCGTGAATTCTTCCCCCGTTATGGACTCCCTAGGGTCGTGTACTCAGATAACGGCCAGCCATTCTCATCAGAGTTGATGAAGTATGTTTCCCTTCTGTTAGGGTACCAGTGGAAGTTTCATTGTGTACGCCATCCTGAAGCAGCAGGTCTCGTAGAGAGACATAACCAGACATTAAAAATCCGTCTTGCCAAAGTCTGTAAAGAGAAAGGTGTAGACTGGCTAGTAGCTCTGCCAGTCGCCCTGTTTTATATGCGCATGGTCGCACATTCCAGATCAGGTCTGTCCCCTTATGAGGTCGTATTCGCCCGCCCCCCGAACATGTGGGGTACACCTAGACCCCGAAGTATTACAGATGTTTCCAGTAATATGCTGACAGATTACCTAGCTTCCTTGATGTCTGCCCTACACTCTTGTCGTTCACAGGTTGCCGCCGCATTTCCAGACAATACCGAGGTGAAACCGCATGAAATCGTTCCAGGATGTTTTGTCCTTGTGAGGAATTTTGATCGTTCGAGTCCGCTGGAGCCTCGCTGGAAACTGCCTCAACTTGTCCTTCTGACCACCCGCACGGCCGTGAAGCTGGAAGGCCGCAAGGGGTGGGTCCACCTGTCTCACGTCAAGAAGTTTCATGGACTCCGAGAAAAAACTTTTTCCAAGAACATTTTTAAGGACTGCCAGAATTCTAAAAACTGCCCTATTCTCAAGGACTGTCCCGCTACAAACTTTGATTCCAAGCCTCCCCTGTTAGAGGAAACTCCGCAGCAGGAGTATAAACAGAAGCTCCGGTCTAGTAAAATAAGTCAGCCAGTTTAATTGTCTAAGTCCCCCTCGGGTGAAACGGTTAGACAGGTTTCTGACATGTATGAGATAGACCCCCATAGTGAGAGAGTTAGTCAAAACTCCATCAGATGTATTGGTATTTTATGTTTTCTTCTATTTTTGAGTTTGATGGTTACCTGCACAAGTTATGCATTGCATTTATGTTTTTCAATTTCTCATGTAAATAAGTTTTCTAATGCTACAGTAGAACACACATTTAGTGATCTGCCTCCTCACGAGCTATCCTATCGTCTTGCTATGCGCAATAACACATTTATCCGTCTGTTACACTATTCACACCAGACCAGCAATGCCACTAATTGTTGGGTGTGTGGTCGACTCCCCCCTTTCCAGACACCGAAGGGAGTTCTGCCACTCTTTCCTTATCCGTTTTCACATAATGGTTTGTGTGGAGCGTGGTCCACGTTAACGTCATCCTCAACTGATATGTCCCTTCTGAATAGTACATGTTTTCCAGACAAGCAAGGTCTCACCCATAGAACCGGGTTAGACCTAGAAAATGAAGTTTATAATTTAGGTAATTATTCTTCGAATTTTATGGTCCTGAATGTTCAGTCTGATACTACTCCAGATTTACCTGCTATTTCAGTACTACCAGTCAAAGGCGAATTATGTGTCCGAAAAAATGGTTCCGCACATGTAGGACATAGTGATTGTACTACTATTGTCAAGTATAGTGACAGTGGGAAATCTATTTTCAAAGCCTCACGTCATTCTTATTTTGTTTGTGGTCAGACCGCATATGTTCGTCTGCCCCTCGATTGGGATGGAACATGTTACATTGCCTTCCTACTGCCACCAGTTTTCCTAGTCCCATCCGATTATCATAGAAACACACATCTAGTACACATTAGACATAGAAGGGAGATTGAGTCCCCGATTGTCGATCAAACTGAAACTGCTCTAGAACAGTATACAGACTTCAATAGAGGTTTCTTCTTCTTTATAGGACCTATCCAGAATAGTAAGTTAATCCGTAGGTTAACCAGAACCCTTGAAGCAGTAGTGAATGAGACTACTTCTGCTCTAGGTAACTTAACCGAAGAGCAATCTGCTATGAGATTTGTCGTGCTCCAAAATCGTCTCGTTCTTGACGTCATACTGGCCGATAGAGGAGGAGCATGTAGAGTCATCGGATCTAGTTGCTGCATTTTCATTCCTAATAACGCGCCGTCTGTTTATTCAGCTATAACCAGACTTCATAAAATTGCCCATCAGTTACACCAGAATCCAGGCACCTGGACATGGTCCGGTTGGCTCTGGAGTATAATCTCTGCCTGGGGATGGAAAGTATTGTCATTCCTAGGTATAGCAGTAATGATCATTTTCAGTTGCTGCCTCTGTTTACAATGTGGCCCTGCGATTTGCGGCATTTGTGCTACATCCTGTATTCCAAGTCCTAGTCCTAAGTCCCGTTCCAAGACAATTCGAGACGAGCAAATGATACTGTATGAAATGATAGATGGTATCATGAATATTGATGTTTCCTGATGGAAACGTAGTGACAAGGAGGGAATGTGGAAAAGTAAATTTTGCCATGTTCTGTGTCCCTACGTGTTCCCCATCTTATGTTATATGTGCATGATTAATATGCATATGTATTCCCTTATGATCGATTAAAGACGCAATTTTAGTTGTGTCCATCTCTAGTATGCCAGTTTTCAGTTCTCGTTAAAGCTACGAGTATTAGGCCTATGTAAAGTTATGTTGCCACGTTTTACAGTGTGCACGTTAATTCATTGAAAAGTCTCAGTTTCTAGGCCTCAAAAGGGCCCGGACACCAGATTCAGCTCCTGTCTCCTGAACCCTCGCTGAGGAGCGATACAGCCCCCACCTGTATCCCTGACCCTTCACTTACTTCCTGCCTCACAGTGCCCGGCTCGGCCTGGCTCTGCCTGCCAGTCTGCCAAGAGTATGTTATGATTCTAGTTATCAGTCCAGCCCTCCTTCTCTGCATTCCTAAAGCTACTGAATCGCATCAATAGTTTCAGTCATCGTCTAGCCTTTACGTCTCCATGTAAGAGAAATACTGTATTAATGGTCATTTAATATTCCTCAACACGCACTACATATAGAATGATGCATGCACCAGTCTTAGAGTCTGTTAGCCTTTACCCTGATAACTTTTGGATTCTATCAAGATGTTCTCTAAACATCAGATACTAGATAGTGTTTAGGTACATGTCGCTCTGACACTCCAGACTTTCGTCTCCTCTTCTAGCGCAGAAGTCATAGCCCCCAGTTCCTCCTAGTAACACGTCATTGCCAGCTTGCGCGCACCACTAGGTCAGAGGTCCCGGCTCCTTAGGTAGCCCCCTCCATGTTTCCGCCCCGTTTATGACATATTCTGTTACGTTTACATCACATGTCTATGTATACGCCTCTTGTTCCACCCACTTTATGCCTTATCTTTCGCGACTGCTATGAACTCCACCCACTGCTACGCCTACTATACTGAATGTAATACAATTGTTTAACTATAAATATTGTGCACTGTTATTAAAAGTTACCCTTATGCTCCCAGATCCTGACCCCCGGCAGCTGCCATCCCATTCCCATGCAGGTTGTCCTGTTCCTGTCCTTTATGCCTGATTAAAACCTGCAAACTCCAGCTACCTCGAATCTTGACTCTTATTTATTGAGCTATCTGTTATTGTATATCTAGTCAAAAATAGAACAGGTATTTAATTATTTATTTACCACAGGGTCACAAAAGAGCGAGCGGGAAGTATTTCTTCCATCTCCACCATTACTAGGTAAAAATCCACCCGGAACTAGACTGACGAGTAGTTCCGGGTGATGACAGGCAGAGCCAGCACATGCGGCCAAGACCGAGTAAGAAGGCACTAAGGTAATGCTGACATCCGAGCGCGCCGAGCACAGGAACAAACCGCAAGTACAAGACCGCGCCCTGTAACATCTTTCCTTTAATACCCCTTTAGTAAGGCCTCTCTCGATCAGCCTTAAATCCCCGAGGAAGCAATTCTTCTAACAAAATAAGGTACGCATTAGAAGCTAAGCGCACATAGCGCACTGGGTACCACTCGAGTCACGCATCACGCACTTACGAACAAAGACCCACGGACAACTTTTGGTCAAAAAAAGCATGTGAAGAATTTATTTTAGCACGTAATAATCACACACTCGAATGATTTGTGAAAGTAAGCATGGTATGTCTGCAGTGTGTATGCAACCACAAGCGGCCACATTTTACACCAGTTCTCACTATAGAACACGCACTGAGAAAGTACAATGTTAAAACTATGGGCACCAAAATACAGTATTAGTCTTTTCTGCCCACCGAAGTATGACAAAGGAAGAGTTGACGCCTGAAATGAGTATGATGAAAGTATTGCCATTTTCTAGTTCCTTAAAAACAAAAGGTACTATTGTACATAATTATGTGTTTTCCCTACCCCGTCTCCCTGTTTGTTGCTGTTTGTGTGTATGTTTTATCTTTCAGGTACAATGAGACCTTAACCCATGAAGAATCAGGTCAATAACCTTCTTTTCTTCTCACAACTATTTTTTCACTATTTATTCACCCCCATTGGTCCTGACGAAAGCCTAAGATCCTCTGACTACCAAAGGCTGAAACATGTTGACCTCTTTTTAAAAACCCTATATACCAAACGCACTTGAATCCCTAACCAATTCAGCAAGTGCACCTAATTTTTTATTTACAGTCCGAATCCAGACTTATTAAATTGCCTCTGTCTGGCTGTCCGGACTTTTAATAACGACACCACCACTTGACCCCCCACTTTCCACGATCACTACTGCCTTAAACCTAAGGCAAAACCTCCTGGTGGAGGGTGCACAATACAAAAAATGACTCAATGATTATGCACGCACGTGTAGAAAAGCGGGTACCCAGTATATACCGCTGAAGAGATATCACCTAAATACACGTGTATGAGGGTCATATTTGTTGGGAGATACCAGTTCCTCGACTTGTGAACCCAAGGTTTAAGCAGGACAAGTGATCCTTTCCCCCTTCTGAATATAAAAGTTAACTACGGAGACTGAAAGGATTTTCACTCTACCTCCCCCATCCCCATGATTATACGTGGCAACTGTATGCCAGTTGTGTTAAGTAGAGAAGTGTGTTGCCCACTGAACCATTGATTGAGAAGCCATATCAGCTTCTTTGTTCATGCTCTCGTTGAATTTTCCTTCATATCCCTCTCATGAGTTCCCTCTTTGAATTGTAGAACCACAAATCTACGGCCTTCACGCCTTTTGTTACTATGTGACTCTTCTAAATATTTCAGTTTAAACTCATGCATTTGTACATTCTTTGCTGCAACTTTGCCTTTGAACCTAGGTGCACCGCGATGACATGATGTATTATTTTATTATCACTTGTACCGTGCAATTCTTCTCTGGACCAGTTACAGACATCCGTGTGCCTGCGTCTTCCTGTGCAGTGTTCTTATCACAATGTATTTGTGCATCGCTGTTATTCTTTTAGCGCCTGGTTCAGAATGTTGATAAAAAGATTATTTAATAAACACATCTCTGCGTCAGTCTGCTGCCCCTGTGTGTAGTTCTGCCTCCTGCCGGGGTCACCGGTCTCAGAGTACACCTGAGAGGTGCCACGGGTGTAAATTATTTTTAGTGTGAAGATGGCAGCGTGCTTTGAGGCTGGGAGGCCCCAGTGGGTTCAGCAGCGCTACTTAAGTTCTGTGTGGACTCTCTATAAATATTACCGCACGTGCCCATGCTGCGTTAATGTGGCTGCAGACGCCTGGCTTCAGAGGCGCACTTTTAATGTCTGGTAAGTGCCCTAGTTTATAATGTTTTCCTTAAAAAAGTAAAAGAAACCTGCTAGTAAAAGGTACACAAAGAAGCATATTTTTTTAATCAATGTGACTGAAATAGGATCATTTTTATTTCCAATTTCTGAACAAATTTTGATAGGGTTTGTATCAAAATAAAAAGTAGAGAGTGTGCGAGCAGTGAGGGGGGGACATTACATTTAATTAAAGACGGGCAGGTTCTGGTTACATGAATCCAATTCTAGTAACACTATCCAGCCATGGGGGCGGTGATGCACGAGGGCTGCAGATGGTGGAGGTCAGCCTCCGCGTGCATTGTGTCGCTGCTTGCGTCATCAGCTTGGAGCTTTGGCTGTCTTTACACATTAGTCAATATTGTTATTAGCAGACAGTGGCGTGTGTTCAGCATTGCTACACTCATGGGTTGACTACCTGGATGTTCAGGACTAGTATCCGCTCTCACTCTTACAGTTATCCTTATCATTAGAGCGCCTTGAGGCATTCTCGTGGTAGTATGCAGCACTTTACTGCATCATAACTAATATTTGTGAATATACAGAGAACCTGACCAATATTTCCGTAGCGTAGGACAGAGAAGGGCATTTCACCAAACACTCCCAAAACCTGTGTTCTTCTTGGTTGATCTGACTCTGCCTTACCAGGAGGATTCTTTTAATTATTTTCATTAAATGCACTGGTTTGAAGATTACAATTAGTGTGGTGTGACAGATATTATTCCATTGGTATACTACTGTGGTGACGGAGTGTCTGTTGTGTTGTGTTATGCTCATCTAACCAATCACTATAATTAGTAGTTTTTAGTGTCATGAAACAACATAAAATTCACTTTAAGTGACATTTTCCCCATGCATCTTCACAGTGAGTAGCCAGAAACCCTGATTAGAATTTTCTACCACCTGGGTTGAAAAGCCCACTCCTACCTACTGTGTGATGGCTGTTGGCCAAAGTCAGCAAATAAAAGCATCTGCTCCACATACACTTTGCACCGGTGTTAGGTGCACCAACCACTTTTTTTGCACTTTTGGTTGTGTGAGTAACACTGAATGGAGGAAATACGGTTAGATCAAACACACGTTTTTTTATTTTTTTATTTTTATTTGCACATGTCAAAGATGTTCTCAGATCGACTTGTTCAGTTAAAATATAAACACATTAGACGAGGGGTGACATCCCAAGTTTAAATACAATTACATGTCTAATGTTCAGGAACGGCAAATAATGAAAAGGCAACAAACATATGATTAAGTGATCACCAGGGTACAAACAGTATGTTGTTCCAAAAACGGCAATTCCACAGCTATTCAAAAGAGGCCTAAAGGGAGCCCTAACAAAATCACAAACAATAAAATAATTCAAACAAATAGCGTTAAAGTAAGAGAATTTGTATTACCGTGTGGATCGCAGCTAAACCTAGCCCCGATGCGACACATTTTTAAATAGGGCAAAACCACTGTGATTATGCTTGACATGGTATGCCAATAAAAAAGAACTAACAAACAAATAAAAGAAGCGCTTAGAAGCAGAAAAAAGCTTCAACACATGTTGTAAATGCATTTTTTTACCAGGTATAACCATGCAGCAAACTGGATTTTTGTGTTTTGGGGATTTTCTCAATTTGGCTGTATTTCAATAATTGAGAATATTACAAATTCGGATTACCCACTTGTAAAATAGGAAACAGGAAAATATGCTGGAGACAAAATCAAGTTCCCCTTTTTCTTACTAGGAAAGCAGTATTATTGGGAATTATCTTTTGCTTCATTTGATCAACAAAGTTCATGATTTGGAATTGGGTACTTTATTAATAGAACACCAACACAAGGCGTGTCATATATTGCAATCGTTTCACAGTCTGATTTTTCGTGTTTGTCTTTATGAACAATTAATATAATATGAACTGTAATAAAATCTGATTTCTCCACTCTCATAAAACCGGAAGCAAGTTGAGGATGAGGCCCTCAGTGCAGAACCCTGCTGACATCAGAGATCCGAACTCTCATGCAAACTCTGCAGGGAGAACAGAAGCTCCACAGTCCCCAACAATCTCTTTTGAGCAGAACGAACAAGTCTCAGCTGCAAAAAAAAAGGTTTAATATGAAGTGTCCTATACAAATGAAAAGAGGAAAATGTTTAATTGATAGTGAGCTTGACATATTGGTGAATACGTTTATTGGGAAAGCTGTCATTAGGGTCGGCCCGATTCACAGAACTAACTTTAGACAAAATCTAAAACTTACTACCATTTTCGTATTCACAGAAGGCACTTACTCATTTTGTAATTCACAGACGTTAGGAGGCCTAACTTTAGGACTCCTAAATGCCTTCTGTGAATACCGAAAGTCTTAAAATTATGATTTTACTCAATTTAGTAGTAGTAGTAAAGTTAGGACTCGTAACTTTAGGTCTCCTAAATACCTTCTGTGAATACAGAAAGTCTTAAAATTAGGATTTTTCTCAGTTTAGTAGTAGTAAAGTTGCGAAAATCCTAATTTTAAGACTTTCGGTATTCACAGAAGGCATTTAGGAGTCCTAAAGTTAGGAGTCCTAATGTTACTCCTACTAAATTGAGAAAAATCCTAACTTTAAGACTTTCGGTATTCACAGAAGACATTCAGGAGTCCTAAAATTAGGACTCCTAACTTCTGTGAATACCGAAATGAGTAAGTGCCTTATGTGAATACCGAAATGAGTAAGTGCCTTCTGTGAATACCAAAATGAGTAAGTGCCTTCTGTGAATACCAAAATGGTAGTAAGTTTAGGATTTTGTCTTGTTAGTTCAGTGAATCGGCCCCTTAGTAAATACCATGTGATGAAATGGATCAGATTCAAGTCCACCTCAAAGCAGTTGGCACTACCTAAGCACCACTAAGAGCAGCAAGAGTTGTCAAACAAGTGTTTGTATAAAAGAGAAAGTAGTAGACAATGCACAGAAAGCTTGAGAGGCAGGAGGAGTACTATTCTTTGAGGCTGTTTGTAGATTATCCAAGTTCGATACGTCATCCTCATGATCTATCGATCCATAAATAAACCCAAAGTCTATAATTTGCTTTTTGTTCGTCATCAACCCAAACGTAGAAGGCATGACCCGCATGTGTGTAGGCTGGCTGGATGTAATAGTCCACCAACAAGAATGCGAGTGATCACTAAGGCTAAAGTGTGAATGGACTGCTAAAGGCTTCCGCTACTACATTGATGTGTATTTCAACAAATCACACAAGTGAATGCGCACTACATCAAGAAGCAAGCAGCTCTGGCTCAAGGTATATTGAGGTCTGAATATAATTTGGACCCCAATTAAACAAATGTTATGTCTGTTTCCTTCATGAAAACTATAAAGAAGTTTCTTGATCTGGTTCCTCAAGAGACAAGGAAAACAGAACTTCCATTTTTGGTCACATCCGACCTGCACTACTCAAACAGTCTTCATTTGGTCTTCCTGCATATTTGATTTGCAGACTACAGTTAATTCTGAATGCAGTGGCAAGACTAATCAGGATACATCTGAGGCACCATCATATCCAGTGGTGGCTCGCAGCGGTAATGCTGTGGGGCAGGGAGGAGGGGCGGGGCTGGGTGTGGGGTAGTGGAGTCTGACATACGACGGCAGATATTTATTTATGTTTACCTTTGCCCTTGTATGTTGGACTCCACTACCCCCCCACCCAGCCCAGTATCCGCCCCGCCTCCACACCCCACAGCATTACCTCTGTGAGGCAACACTGATCATATCCCGCCACATGCGAGACACCTGCACCGGCTCCCAGTGAAACAGCGTATTGACTTCAATGCTCTGACACTGGCTTTCAGAACCTTTCATGGCGAGGCCCCATGCTATCTGTTGAATAGACTATTTGCATACTCTCAAAAGAGGGTACTTAGAACAGTAGTCACCTTTTGTGGATACCAAAAGTCTTATCATGGTGTCAGCTCCTTTGCACTGCAAAATTATGGAGCAGTCTTCCTTTTAATGTACGGCAGGTTGAGTCTCTGTCAGCCTTTAGAAGGCAACTCAAAACCTGGTTATTTGACCCAGTTTAGTCTCCCTTCACTTGGCAGGTGGAACAAAATTCGCAGTTCTCGCTCCTGCGTTCTGGAACTCTCTTCCGGCGGGACTCCGCGGGACACCCTCCTACACTGAGTTCCGGAAAGGTCTAAAAACCCTGCTCTTTTCTCAAGCCTACAATGCTTAGTCTTCCCTCCGCTTCTGTTGGCCTTCCTACTGTTCAAAAGCGCCAAGAAACCGCGTGGTAAAAGTGCGCTATAGAAATATTTTTAAATTCAAATTCAAATTCAAATTCACTTCGAGCTGTCTTATGCTGTCTGCTAAAGCCCGGGACGCTTCCAATGAAGCAGCTGTGAGCTTTATCAAGTGATCAATCAATTTTGCTCACATCACTCCCAGATAATTCACAAGCACCATTGTATGATGTTGTGTCTGCATTCCACAACCATCACTCCCAGACACTTCACGACTACCAGTGTATGATGGTGTGTGATCCTCACACCACCATCACTACCAGACATTTCACAACCACCAGTGCATGATGATGTGTCTGTATCACACCACCACCACCCCCAAAAGCTTCATAACTACCAGTGTATGATGGTGCGTGATCCGCACACCACCATCACCCCTAGACACTTCACAACCACCAGTGTATGATTTTGAGTTTGCATCACATCACCATTACTACCATACACTCCACAGCCACCAGTGCATGATAAAGTGCCTGTATCACACTGACATCACCCGCAGAAGCTTCACAACCACCAGTGTATGGTTTTGTGTCTGCATCACTAATACTACCAGACACTCCACAGGCACCAGTGCATGATGATGTGCCTGTATCACACTGCCATCACCCGCAGAATCTTCACAACCACTAGTGTATGATTTTGTGTCTGCATCACCATCACTACCAGACAATCCACAGACACCAGTGCATGATGATGTGCCTGTATCACACCATCATCCCCCTACACACTTCAGAACCACCAGTGTATGTTTGTGTGTCTACATCACACCACCATCACTACACAGATAAAGATGTTGGGTAAAACCTGTCTGAGCCTGAATGTGGTGGAATCTGCCAAGAATGGACCAAGGAGACATTTTAAAACCTTAAACGTTGAGTTTCATAGTGACAAAAAGAAGTTATCTATAACTTGCATCTGACCACTCTAGCCCTGGGGGTCTTCTGTCCTGACATAATATATGCATTTGATAATATAAGCAATTAAGACAACACTAACTGTAAAGGTTAAACAGCAATCAGTAAGGGAATGATCAGTGGTCGCTATGTTAACCAGGTACGCTGCTCTTTGCCCTGGGGCTTCAATGTGTGTGACTTAAAGAACTTTAGAGCAATAGAATCTGATCATGCTTGTATAGAAAATATAAAGGTTAGTAAAAAAGACAAAAACACAATTTCACTTTATGCAGTTACATCATGTTAAACAATGATTTCACTTATCCACCTGTTCAGTTTAGGACCCATTACTAGCTGCACAGAGAGGCGGGGCCAACATTAGTGGGTTCACAAACTCCAATCCTAGCAGGTTGTTACATCCCAAACTAATACTTTTGCTGTTTTATCAGCTTTGACTATCCTGTTACAACTGATGCCATCGGACAGAGCGGTGTCCTCCTGTGATACCACTCACCACACTCCAAATATGTCCCATTAATGGGGATATACATGCACCCACATGCTCTGCATTCTAATTCGAGTAGCAACTAGAGTAGATCTATAAGTTGCAAACATCTTACAGATCCACTGTCATCAATTTTCTTGAATTATTAAGGCATAGTGTATAAAAAGGAGACTAGACTAGATTAGAGTAGAATAGAATTGAATTGAATAGAAACAAAATTGTACAACAGTAATAATAGAATATAATATAATACAATAGAATAGAAATAAAATTGCAGATTATAAATATTAGAATAGAATTGAACTTATATTAAAGAATAGAATAGAATGGAAATAACATTAAACAATAGAATAGAAATAACATAATAGAATAGAATAGTATAAAATAGAATAGAATCGTTCCTGTGCCCCAATTTATTCCTCTGAGTATGCTAATGGAGCAGATCAGAGCTTGTGTACTTGTGCTCCTCCTCCTGCTATCTTTTGGAAACATTGAATTTAAATTTGCTGTGATTTTTATGAGTTTCTGTGACTGCTCAACACCACCTCACTCCCTGTTTGACTCTTCCTGTGTGTTTTGCTACTCTCAGGTATGATGGCTAACTCTGGTAACCTCCAAAGGAGTTTGTTATAAACAGTAAATTAGTAAGTTTTAGCTTAGTTACAGGTAACTTAGTCAGCCTGAATAAAATTAATTCGTTAATAATTATATGGACAAATACAGACCAACTAAACAAAACAAGATGCAACAATGACACAATACACTCTTGAACAAACACTATTAAGCATGTGTATAGGCAAAAAAATAGACTTTATCAAATTTAGTCATCAAGGGAAAAATACAATACAGAGAAAATATGTACAACAGGAATACAGGATGAAAATCTGAAATCAATCAAAGTCACTGTAAAGCCTGTGGAACACCTATCCAAAAGGATGTAGTCAATTTTCTTTGGATAAGGTTGGGAGTCGACGTTTCGGTCTTTATGGGTAACTCTCTAAGACCATCATCAGGACGGAGGTAAATTAATATTGTAACTCCCTATTAAAATAGAATAAAACAATTTCACTAAACATGAAAATTAAATTCGACATTTCAGTTTAGCACTATACACATGATTGCACCTACACTGTGCCTCAAGAGACACTTCAAATCCTACATTAAGCTAAATACATGAAACAACAACATTAACACAAAATTTACTGTGGACAGACAGCTTCGTGCTATACAATTTATATACATAAAGTGGTTAGTTACAATTAGTGATTACTTCCAATTATTTGGGTCATTTTGAATTTCCTGTAGTAGCAGTAAGTTAATGCTACTATTCAATTTGTTTGGTTATATCTGTATGGCCTCCTAACGCACGGAAAGGATTTAGTTATTATCAACGGAGAGCCCACACTGTTGAGTAATACATAAAATGTTTCAGATACCTTTAAGCGGAGAGAGGCCTCTCTGCCTAGGTTAGGAAAGTATGGTGCTTTTTGCCCAAAAGAGTGTTTCTGTAAATTAAAATAAGAGACAGTTACGATCTGCGTTTCTGTGATTCATAAAGTGAATCAGGAAATGATGCTGGTATTACCTCTATTACTTCAAGAGCTCTTATAAATGAAGGGGTTATTGATCTTGTGGACCGCCCAGCTTTTGGGAAATATTTGGAAAGTCCCACAGTCGTTATCAATCGACGATCTAATGGGGTCAAAAATGGCATTTTTAGGAACCCTGTCTAGAAATGGGTTTTGTGAGACAGGTGTTACCATGTTGCTACGGAACATTTACCTGTTCTCTTGTCGAACGCTTGCCTCTTGGCTGAATTCAATGGAGTGCTCGGGAGGGAATAATCTGGGAATTAACAATGAGCCAAAAGTTACAACCCGGCCTTAGCTATATTGCTCAAAGTCAAGGGATTATCAGAATGGGCAGGGAACTCATACCTGTCTGAGTCTTGATCATTCACTGAACGCGGGAAGTATCAGCCGTCACTCTACGCGCAGTTCCGCCGTGAAACCCGGTCGAATTTAAGAGCGGGTGGATTGTTAGCGTGCGGGTTGTTTGGAGATCAAAAGAGGACTAGATTGTGTGTTATTGGGCGCCATATTAGACTAGTGAAAAACGCGTGTATATAAAACTTCATGCCGGTGCAGTTATTGTAGTGAACTAATCAAATTGTCGTGCATTGCAACCTAAAATATTTACAACATTATTATACATAATTACCTCAGAAGGGGTAAAGGAACTTTAAAACCGATATTGTGTACAGATATGACATTTCAAAATCTCTCATTTCAGACATGACATTTCATAAGCTATAATCATATACATACAAAACTGACAGATTATAGATCTTTCAAAAAATGTATTAAATGAATTTTGAAGCTCATGTACAGGAACAATACATTTTGTCTTATGAGCTCACATTTTATAAGATCTAATTCAGTAAACATCACTGCCAAAGGCATCTACATACTGAAAAGGTTGCACATCGCTTAAAAGTTGTTGTCTAAACCTGTGCTTTCCAATGGTACTCCAGATATATATTCTGTGTTATGTTAGACATGCCAACGCATGCCACTCGGTAGAGGAGTTAAGTCCCTTGTTTACAGTATCTGTAATGCAAATCAGTTTCCCCTCTCTCAAGGAGAGTATTCTTTCAGCATTGTTGTGTCTTTTATTTGTTTTGATAACCTCTAAGACCCACCAGGTCATATCGGTCTCTTTGTGACCAAACCGCAGGTAGTGCTCTACCAGTGGTGCATTTTCTTTCTTGCACCTAATGCGAGATTGGTGCTGCAAAATCCTCTTTTTGACTGGTTGAATTGTTTTACCTATGTAGTAAAATTGACATGGGCACCGAATACAGTATATTACAGTAGTTGTATTACAATTGGAGAAACTTTTTGCTATGAATTTAATGCCATTAATTTCACATGACTTCACCGTTAGGGTTGTCTCACAGGCTCTACAATTATTACATTTATAGTGACCTAATACAGGTGTCGTCTGTAGCATGGTGGTCAATGCATTTTGAATAACAGGTTCTTCATAGGCATGGACCAATCTATCTCTAATGTTGGTCCCTCTTTTGAAAGCAAATAAGGGTTTATTTGTTAATTCTGGAATTGATGACAATAGAGTCCAATGTCTTGTAATTATTTTCTTGATGGCGTTTGTATGTGTACCGAAGGTAGACACACAGACAATCTCATTTTTTCGTTGTCGTTCACGGGTACTCAGAAGAGCTTCCCGGTTATAATACCAGGCTCGTTTCATAGATTTACGCAAAAGTCGAGATGGGTAACCACGTGCCATCAATTTCAGTTTCAATTTATTAGCTTCAGAAAAATAGTCATTTTTAAAGGTACAATTTCTCCGAAGGCGGAGAAACTGACCGAAAGGTAGTCTATCTTTAAGAGCTTGCGGATGATGACTCTTATAACTGAGAAGGGTGTTTCTGGCGGTCTTTTTAGTAAACAAAGTTGTATATAGACAGTTATTTTCATCAATTTTTATGGTAATGTCCAGAAAGGGCATTTCTGTCGTACTGTGTTCTAAGGTGAATTTCAAATTGACATTTCTATCATTAAGCCACTGATGGAATGATTTAAGTTCATGAATACTACCGTGCCAAATCATTAGGACATCGTCAATGTAACGAATCCACTTGCGTATATTATCAACAAATGGGTTCGCTACATCAAAGACATGCTCATCTTCAAATGCGGAGACGTAAATGTTTGCTATGTCCGGAGCGTAGACTGCTCCCATCGCCACCCCCTTAAGTTGCTGGAAGTAGCAATTCTGAAAAAGGAAAAAGTTTTCACAAAGTGATATTCTGATGCATTCCATAATGAATGCTGTTGGTACTGAATGAGGTCTGGGTCTGGACTCGAGAAGTTTATTTAACAGATCTAGTACGTCTAGTTGCGGAATATTAGTGTATAAACTCTCTATATCCATAGAGACTAGGATATCACTAATAGGATCAAATTTTAAATTCTCGATTGCATTAATGACTGACATGGTGTCTCTAATGTACTTCGGGTTGTCTACTGCAAAAGGTCTAACAAAGAAATCCGCATATTGTGCCAGGGGCTTTAGAATTGAATTGCACCCTGAGACAATTGGGCGTCCAGGCGGGTCCAACGGATCTTTATGTATTTTGGGCAGTAGATAAATTACTGAATCGTAGCAGTCTTATTCACGAGGAATGCGGCTTCTTTATCGTTGAGCCATCCTCCATCTAAACCCTGTTTACTAAGGGTTTCGATCTCTTTTATTAATC
Organism: Lissotriton helveticus; assembly: GCF_964261635.1. NCBI lineage: Eukaryota > Metazoa > Chordata > Amphibia > Caudata > Salamandridae > Lissotriton > Lissotriton helveticus. Next base: position 1,618,506,826 of record NC_136069.1, read on the forward strand.
GTGTAGAGGGATTCATGCTCAGTTTTTTATAGTGCGATGGGAACTGATAACTGTTTGAGCATCTCATTTTCATATTTTGTTTTATCCCAAATCACATCCCACCTCCCTTGTCCGCAGGTTTAAGTAGGGCTGAGGGAAGATTTTGCAAAGTTTGTAAAGCCAATTGTTGTGGTTTGGTTAGATTTGGTTTATACCCAATGGGTTTCTTAAATAGATTTTCTATTTCTATTAAGATCGCATTCTCAAAAGTTGGAATTTCTTTGCGTATCATGGCATTAGTTGGATAGAAAGTGGATGGATTTCTCAAGCCTGTGATTCCTTTTTTGGGATCACTTGTATTGGTGGAGAAATAATTGCGTAGACGTATGGTCCGAAAGAACCGATATAATTCTAATTTTGTGTTAAATAGATCGTTCCTATAAGTAGGTACATAGCTAAGTCCCTGTGAAAGAACAGATACTTCATGTTCAGATAGTAGGTGCGAGGAAAGATTAAAAATTGGAATCGTTTGGTTTGTATCTACCACTCGTAGTATTGATTCCGGGTTTGCCGGAATCCCGGGGTGTACTGGTTGCGGTACCATCCCCGTTTGGGCGGTTGGGGTCTCCGAGGAGGTCTGGTTGACCTCTGGTCCTGGGGTAAAAAACTCTTGTTGGATGTGGATGGTTGTTGATCGTATCGGTGATAGTTAGGATCATATGATTTGTCACTACCTGTTTCAGAACCTGAGTCAGAGAAATTGACTCTTTTCGGTTGCTGCTGATTGGTCCCTTGGTTGGTATAAAAATCTTTTCTAAGATAAGGGTATGTACGCTCTTTATTATATCTTTTAATGTCGTTTTGTAATTTCTCCGTTTTCTTGTGGGAATTGAATTCTTCAAATTCTTTGACTGTTTGTGTGACTTTTTCTAATAGGGCTTTACTGTTAGTAATGGTGCTGTCTCCTGTGATTTTACTTTCAAGGGTTTCAATTTCTCTGGTGAGAATTTTAATTTGTCTAAAGGCTGTTTCGATGCTCAGGACCATCCACGTTCTAGAGCATCGGTTCGCAGAAAAACTGAAGCCTATTTTAAACTCCTCATCATCTACAAAGATGATGGGGATATTGCGGATCTGGAGTCCCGCCGGTATAATGTTAGAGTTTAAACAGTCTGTTAAGAACTTAGCATGAAGCTCAGTTCTCACCAATTTCTTTTTCAGGCGTTCGAGTTGATTGATATCAGATTCATATGGTAATTGTGTCACTGGGCCTTTATTACCCAGCAAGGAGGGGCCAGATGCAACTTTTAAGATATATTCATCTGTATAAGCTAAAGTTTCTGCCTCAGACATAGATGTTTAAAGCAGAAAAGAGGGACCACTTAGTTAAGCGGCTCACAACAGACGGCTGTCTGCGCAAGATTATCGGAAATATTAGTGAGCAACCCAGTAGACCTTTGGGGGCTTGGGTAAAGTATAGTAAGAATGGGTAATGTAGCCTCCAAAGGAGTTTGTTATAAACAGTAAATTAGTAAGTTTTAGCTTAGTTACAGGTAACTTAGTCAGCCTGAATAAAATTAATTCGTTAATAATTATATGGACAAATACAGACCAACTAAACAAAACAAGATGCAACAATGACACAATACACTCTTGAACAAACACTATTAAGCATGTGTATAGGCAAAAAAATAGACTTTATCAAATTTAGTCATCAAGGGAAAAATACAATACAGAGAAAATATGTACAACAGGAATACAGGATGAAAATCTGAAATCAATCAAAGTCACTGTAAAGCCTGTGGAACACCTATCCAAAAGGATGTAGTCAATTTTCTTTGGATAAGGTTGGGAGTCGACGTTTCGGTCTTTATGGGTAACTCTCTAAGACCATCATCAGGACGGAGGTAAATTGCTACTTCCAGCAACTTAAGGGGGTGGCGATGGGAGCAGTCTACGCTCCGGACATAGCAAACATTTACGTCTCCGCATTTGAAGATGAGCATGTCTTTGATGTAGCGAACCCATTTGTTGATAATATACGCAAGTGGATTCGTTACATTGACGATGTCCTAATGATTTGGCACGGTAGTATTCATGAACTTAAATCATTCCATCAGTGGCTTAATGATAGAAATGTCAATTTGAAATTCACCTTAGAACACAGTACGACAGAAATGCCCTTTCTGGACATTACCATAAAAATTGATGAAAATAACTGTCTATATACAACTTTGTTTACTAAAAAGACCGCCAGAAACACCCTTCTCAGTTATAAGAGTCATCATCCGCAAGCTCTTAAAGATGGACTACCTTTCGGTCAGTTTCTCCGCCTTCGGAGAAATTGTACCTTTAAAAATGACTATTTTTCTGAAGCTAATAAATTGAAACTGAAATTGATGGCACGTGGTTACCCATCTCGACTTTTGCGTAAATCTATGAAACGAGCCTGGTATTATAACCGGGAAGCTCTTCTGAGTACCCGTGAACGACAACGAAAAAATGAGATTGTCTGTGTGTCTACCTTCGGTACACATACAAACGCCATCAAGAAAATAATTACAAGACATTGGACTCTATTGTCATCAATTCCAGAATTAACAAATAAACCCTTATTTGCTTTCAAAAGAGGGACCAACATTAGAGATAGATTGGTCCATGCCTATGAAGAACCTGTTATTCAAAATGCATTGACCACCATGCTACAGACGACACCTGTATTAGGTCACTATAAATGTAATAATTGTAGAGCCTGTGAGACAACCCTAACGGTGAAGTCATGTGAAATTAATGGCATTAAATTCATAGCAAAAAGTTTCTCCAATTGTAATACAACTACTGTAATATACTGTATTCGGTGCCCATGTCAATTTTACTACATAGGTAAAACAATTCAACCAGTCAAAAAGAGGATTTTGCAGCACCAATCTCGCATTAGGTGCAAGAAAGAAAATGCACCACTGGTAGAGCACTACCTGCGGTTTGGTCACAAAGAGACCGATATGACCTGGTGGGTCTTAGAGGTTATCAAAACAAATAAAAGACACAACAATGCTGAAAGAATACTCTCCTTGAGAGAGGGGAAACTGATTTGCATTACAGATACTGTAAACAAGGGACTTAACTCCTCTACCGAGTGGCATGCGTTGGCATGTCTAACATAACACAGAATATATATCTGGAGTACCATTGGAAAGCACAGGTTTAGACAACAACTTTTAAGCGATGTGCAACCTTTTCAGTATGTAGATGCCTTTGGCAGTGATGTTTACTGAATTAGATCTTATAAAATGTGAGCTCATAAGACAAAATGTATTGTTCCTGTACATGAGCTTCAAAATTCATTTAATACATTTTTTGAAAGATCTATAATCTGTCAGTTTTGTATGTATATGATTATAGCTTATGAAATGTCATGTCTGAAATGAGAGATTTTGAAATGTCATATCTGTACACAATATCGGTTTTAAAGTTCCTTTACCCCTTCTGAGGTAATTATGTATAATAATGTTGTAAATATTTTAGGTTGCAATGCACGACAATTTGATTAGTTCACTACAATAACTGCACCGGCATGAAGTTTTATATACACGCGTTTTTCACTAGTCTAATATGGCGCCCAATAACACACAATCTAGTCCTCTTTTGATCTCCAAACAACCCGCACGCTAACAATCCACCCGCTCTTAAATTCGACCGGGTTTCACGGCGGAACTGCGCGTAGAGTGACGGCTGATACTTCCCGCGTTCAGTGAATGATCAAGACTCAGACAGGTATGAGTTCCCTGCCCATTCTGATAATCCCTTGACTTTGAGCAATATAGCTAAGGCCGGGTTGTAACTTTTGGCTCATTGTTAATTCCCAGATTATTCCCTCCCGAGCACTCCATTGAATTCAGCCAAGAGGCAAGCGTTCGACAAGAGAACAGGTAAATGTTCCGTAGCAACATGGTAACACCTGTCTCACAAAACCCATTTCTAGACAGGGTTCCTAAAAATGCCATTTTTGACCCCATTAGATCGTCGATTGATAACGACTGTGGGACTTTCCAAATATTTCCCAAAAGCTGGGCGGTCCACAAGATCAATAACCCCTTCATTTATAAGAGCTCTTGAAGTAATAGAGGTAATACCAGCATCATTTCCTGATTCACTTTATGAATCACAGAAACGCAGATCGTAACTGTCTCTTATTTTAATTTACAGAAACACTCTTTTGGGCAAAAAGCACCATACTTTCCTAACCTAGGCAGAGAGGCCTCTCTCCGCTTAAAGGTATCTGAAACATTTTATGTATTACTCAACAGTGTGGGCTCTCCGTTGATAATAACTAAATCCTTTCCGTGCGTTAGGAGGCCATACAGATATAACCAAACAAATTGAATAGTAGCATTAACTTACTGCTACTACAGGAAATTCAAAATGACCCAAATAATTGGAAGTAATCACTAATTGTAACTAACCACTTTATGTATATAAATTGTATAGCACGAAGCTGTCTGTCCACAGTAAATTTTGTGTTAATGTTGTTGTTTCATGTATTTAGCTTAATGTAGGATTTGAAGTGTCTCTTGAGGCACAGTGTAGGTGCAATCATGTGTATAGTGCTAAACTGAAATGTCGAATTTAATTTTCATGTTTAGTGAAATTGTTTTATTCTATTTTAATAGGGAGTTACAATATTAATTTACCTCCGTCCTGATGATGGTCTTAGAGAGTTACCCATAAAGACCGAAACGTCGACTCCCAACCTTATCCAAAGAAAATTGACTACATCCTTTTGGATAGGTGTTCCACAGGCTTTACAGTGACTTTGATTGATTTCAGATTTTCATCCTGTATTCCTGTTGTACATATTTTCTCTGTATTGTATTTTTCCCTTGATGACTAAATTTGATAAAGTCTATTTTTTTGCCTATACACATGCTTAATAGTGTTTGTTCAAGAGTGTATTGTGTCATTGTTGCATCTTGTTTTGTTTAGTTGGTCTGTATTTGTCCATATAATTATTAACGAATTAATTTTATTCAGGCTGACTAAGTTACCTGTAACTAAGCTAAAACTTACTAATTTACTGTTTATAACAAACTCCTTTGGAGGCTACATTACCCATTCTTACTATACTTTACCCAAGCCCCCAAAGGTCTACTGGGTTGCTCACTAATATTTCCGATAATCTTGCGCAGACAGCCGTCTGTTGTGAGCCGCTTAACTAAGTGGTCCCTCTTTTCTGCTTTAAACATCTATGTCTGAGGCAGAAACTTTAGCTTATACAGATGAATATATCTTAAAAGTTGCATCTGGCCCCTCCTTGCTGGGTAATAAAGGCCCAGTGACACAATTACCATATGAATCTGATATCAATCAACTCGAACGCCTGAAAAAGAAATTGGTGAGAACTGAGCTTCATGCTAAGTTCTTAACAGACTGTTTAAACTCTAACATTATACCGGCGGGACTCCAGATCCGCAATATCCCCATCATCTTTGTAGATGATGAGGAGTTTAAAATAGGCTTCAGTTTTTCTGCGAACCGATGCTCTAGAACGTGGATGGTCCTGAGCATCGAAACAGCCTTTAGACAAATTAAAATTCTCACCAGAGAAATTGAAACCCTTGAAAGTAAAATCACAGGAGACAGCACCATTACTAACAGTAAAGCCCTATTAGAAAAAGTCACACAAACAGTCAAAGAATTTGAAGAATTCAATTCCCACAAGAAAACGGAGAAATTACAAAACGACATTAAAAGATATAATAAAGAGCGTACATACCCTTATCTTAGAAAAGATTTTTATACCAACCAAGGGACCAATCAGCAGCAACCGAAAAGAGTCAATTTCTCTGACTCAGGTTCTAAAACAGGTAGTGACAAATCATATGATCCTAACTATCACCGATACGATCAACAACCATCCACATCCAACAAGAGTTTTTTACCCCAGGACCAGAGGTCAACCAGACCTCCTCGGAGACCCCAACCGCCCAAACGGGGATGGTACCGCAACCAGTACACCCCGGGATTCCGGCAAACCCGGAATCAATACTACGAGTGGTAGATACAAACCAAACGATTCCAATTTTTAATCTTTCCTCGCACCTACTATCTGAACATGAAGTATCTGTTCTTTCACAGGGACTTAGCTATGTACCTACTTATAGGAACGATCTATTTAACACAAAATTAGAATTATATCGGTTCTTTCGGACCATACGTCTACGCAATTATTTCTCCACCAATACAAGTGATCCCAAAAAAGGAATCACAGGCTTGAGAAATCCATCCACTTTCTATCCAACTAATGCCATGATACGCAAAGAAATTCCAACTTTTGAGAATGCGATCTTAATAGAAATAGAAAATCTATTTAAGAAACCCATTGGGTATAAACCAAATCTAACCAAACCACAACAATTGGCTTTACAAACTTTGCAAAATCTTCCCTCAGCCCTACTTAAACCTGCGGACAAGGGAGGTGGGATTGTGATTTGGGATAAAACAAAATATGAAAATGAGATGCTCAAACAGTTATCAGTTCCATCGCACTATAAAAAACTGAGCATGAATCCCTCTACACGATTAATAAAAGAGATCGAAACCCTTAGTAAACAGGGTTTAGATGGAGGATGGCTCAACGATAAAGAAGCCGCATTCCTCGTGAATAAGACTGCTACGATTCCAGTAATTTATCTACTGCCCAAAATACATAAAGATCCGTTGGACCCGCCTGGACGCCCAATTGTCTCAGGGTGCAATTCAATTCTAAAGCCCCTGGCACAATATGCGGATTTCTTTGTTAGACCTTTTGCAGTAGACAACCCGAAGTACATTAGAGACACCATGTCAGTCATTAATGCAATCGAGAATTTAAAATTTGATCCTATTAGTGATATCCTAGTCTCTATGGATATAGAGAGTTTATACACTAATATTCCGCAACTAGACGTACTAGATCTGTTAAATAAACTTCTCGAGTCCAGACCCAGACCTCATTCAGTACCAACAGCATTCATTATGGAATGCATCAGAATATCACTTTGTGAAAACTTTTTCCTTTTTCAGAATTGCTACTTCCAGCAACTTAAGGGGGTGGCGATGGGAGCAGTCTACGCTCCGGACATAGCAAACATTTACGTCTCCGCATTTGAAGATGAGCATGTCTTTGATGTAGCGAACCCATTTGTTGATAATATACGCAAGTGGATTCGTTACATTGACGATGTCCTAATGATTTGGCACGGTAGTATTCATGAACTTAAATCATTCCATCAGTGGCTTAATGATAGAAATGTCAATTTGAAATTCACCTTAGAACACAGTACGACAGAAATGCCCTTTCTGGACATTACCATAAAAATTGATGAAAATAACTGTCTATATACAACTTTGTTTACTAAAAAGACCGCCAGAAACACCCTTCTCAGTTATAAGAGTCATCATCCGCAAGCTCTTAAAGATGGACTACCTTTCGGTCAGTTTCTCCGCCTTCGGAGAAATTGTACCTTTAAAAATGACTATTTTTCTGAAGCTAATAAATTGAAACTGAAATTGATGGCACGTGGTTACCCATCTCGACTTTTGCGTAAATCTATGAAACGAGCCTGGTATTATAACCGGGAAGCTCTTCTGAGTACCCGTGAACGACAACGAAAAAATGAGATTGTCTGTGTGTCTACCTTCGGTACACATACAAACGCCATCAAGAAAATAATTACAAGACATTGGACTCTATTGTCATCAATTCCAGAATTAACAAATAAACCCTTATTTGCTTTCAAAAGAGGGACCAACATTAGAGATAGATTGGTCCATGCCTATGAAGAACCTGTTATTCAAAATGCATTGACCACCATGCTACAGACGACACCTGTATTAGGTCACTATAAATGTAATAATTGTAGAGCCTGTGAGACAACCCTAACGGTGAAGTCATGTGAAATTAATGGCATTAAATTCATAGCAAAAAGTTTCTCCAATTGTAATACAACTACTGTAATATACTGTATTCGGTGCCCATGTCAATTTTACTACATAGGTAAAACAATTCAACCAGTCAAAAAGAGGATTTTGCAGCACCAATCTCGCATTAGGTGCAAGAAAGAAAATGCACCACTGGTAGAGCACTACCTGCGGTTTGGTCACAAAGAGACCGATATGACCTGGTGGGTCTTAGAGGTTATCAAAACAAATAAAAGACACAACAATGCTGAAAGAATACTCTCCTTGAGAGAGGGGAAACTGATTTGCATTACAGATACTGTAAACAAGGGACTTAACTCCTCTACCGAGTGGCATGCGTTGGCATGTCTAACATAACACAGAATATATATCTGGAGTACCATTGGAAAGCACAGGTTTAGACAACAACTTTTAAGCGATGTGCAACCTTTTCAGTATGTAGATGCCTTTGGCAGTGATGTTTACTGAATTAGATCTTATAAAATGTGAGCTCATAAGACAAAATGTATTGTTCCTGTACATGAGCTTCAAAATTCATTTAATACATTTTTTGAAAGATCTATAATCTGTCAGTTTTGTATGTATATGATTATAGCTTATGAAATGTCATGTCTGAAATGAGAGATTTTGAAATGTCATATCTGTACACAATATCGGTTTTAAAGTTCCTTTACCCCTTCTGAGGTAATTATGTATAATAATGTTGTAAATATTTTAGGTTGCAATGCACGACAATTTGATTAGTTCACTACAATAACTGCACCGGCATGAAGTTTTATATACACGCGTTTTTCACTAGTCTAATATGGCGCCCAATAACACACAATCTAGTCCTCTTTTGATCTCCAAACAACCCGCACGCTAACAATCCACCCGCTCTTAAATTCGACCGGGTTTCACGGCGGAACTGCGCGTAGAGTGACGGCTGATACTTCCCGCGTTCAGTGAATGATCAAGACTCAGACAGGTATGAGTTCCCTGCCCATTCTGATAATCCCTTGACTTTGAGCAATATAGCTAAGGCCGGGTTGTAACTTTTGGCTCATTGTTAATTCCCAGATTATTCCCTCCCGAGCACTCCATTGAATTCAGCCAAGAGGCAAGCGTTCGACAAGAGAACAGGTAAATGTTCCGTAGCAACATGGTAACACCTGTCTCACAAAACCCATTTCTAGACAGGGTTCCTAAAAATGCCATTTTTGACCCCATTAGATCGTCGATTGATAACGACTGTGGGACTTTCCAAATATTTCCCAAAAGCTGGGCGGTCCACAAGATCAATAACCCCTTCATTTATAAGAGCTCTTGAAGTAATAGAGGTAATACCAGCATCATTTCCTGATTCACTTTATGAATCACAGAAACGCAGATCGTAACTGTCTCTTATTTTAATTTACAGAAACACTCTTTTGGGCAAAAAGCACCATACTTTCCTAACCTAGGCAGAGAGGCCTCTCTCCGCTTAAAGGTATCTGAAACATTTTATGTATTACTCAACAGTGTGGGCTCTCCGTTGATAATAACTAAATCCTTTCCGTGCGTTAGGAGGCCATACAGATATAACCAAACAAATTGAATAGTAGCATTAACTTACTGCTACTACAGGAAATTCAAAATGACCCAAATAATTGGAAGTAATCACTAATTGTAACTAACCACTTTATGTATATAAATTGTATAGCACGAAGCTGTCTGTCCACAGTAAATTTTGTGTTAATGTTGTTGTTTCATGTATTTAGCTTAATGTAGGATTTGAAGTGTCTCTTGAGGCACAGTGTAGGTGCAATCATGTGTATAGTGCTAAACTGAAATGTCGAATTTAATTTTCATGTTTAGTGAAATTGTTTTATTCTATTTTAATAGGGAGTTACAATATTAATTTACCTCCGTCCTGATGATGGTCTTAGAGAGTTACCCATAAAGACCGAAACGTCGACTCCCAACCTTATCCAAAGAAAATTGACTACATCCTTTTGGATAGGTGTTCCACAGGCTTTACAGTGACTTTGATTGATTTCAGATTTTCATCCTGTATTCCTGTTGTACATATTTTCTCTGTATTGTATTTTCCCTTGATGACTAAATTTGATAAAGTCTATTTTTTTGCCTATACACATGCTTAATAGTGTTTGTTCAAGAGTGTATTGTGTCATTGTTGCATCTTGTTTTGTTTAGTTGGTCTGTATTTGTCCATATAATTATTAACGAATTAATTTTATTCAGGCTGACTAAGTTACCTGTAACTAAGCTAAAACTTACTAATTTACTGTTTATAACAAACTCCTTTGGAGGCTACATTACCCATTCTTACTATACTTTACCCAAGCCCCCAAAGGTCTACTGGGTTGCTCACTAATATTTCCGATAACTCTGGTAACAGCAGGATGTGTTACTTTGAGGTGTATGAGGCAGAGTCCTGCAGGTGGCCTTACTGCAGCTTATCATTAAGGTCCTCAGGAAACCTGCTGATGAGTCAGTTGAACAGCAGGTGAAGGAAGCAAGTGGGCATTTGGTTACAAAGAGCCCGGCCTGAGTTAATGTAATACCTTAAATCAGTGGTGGGTTCTTTAAAAAATGTGGAATTCACTCCTAACCACTGATTTCAGCTGCCATCTTGTTATATAGGAGGTAAAGGCAATTTAACAACCGATAGCGAGGTGTTTAGTACCAGGAGGTGAGATAGTGCTGATATCATTGGTGCTTTTCTTTATTTTCCTGATATATATGAGTTTTTCTCACTTGGTCTCCCAGTGTGCTTCATGGGGTTGTGTACATTTGTCCCCCACTAAGTAGCCAATTATGTTTTCGCGTGCATCTGTGGTGGCCCTGAGAATGCATAGAATTTGAGTGCCTTGTCCCTGGCCCCTTGCAATGGAAGTTTATAGGTGCAATTCGTCTGAAAGATTAAAGGATCTAGGATGAAGTACAATTTAACAAATACAGTGTAACCCATTTGGTCACACAGTAAAACACTGAGTTGAAAGATGGGATTAAGTATTGATTTATTACACATTTAAAGCCAAGCTAATATAAATCAGTCCCAGAAACATAGTATAAAATACAAAATCAATAGTGAATAACCGAAATGTCACACAAAATGTATCCTCAATAATAGACAGCAGTTGCGAAATTCAGTAGCTGCAATGCGAAGTGGGAGAAACAAAGTCTGGTGATTGTAAGAGAAGTTTTGATCTTCCTTCCTATGCATGAGGTTGTCTAAGAAACTGTTATGCTCTATTCTAAACTAGGATAAAGAGAGCACTTTTTAAGGCAGGGAAACAAGAAATGTGTCAGAAGAGAGGAACTTCTCTTTGACTTTGTAAAAAGTCTGAAAAGTAAGAATTTGCATAACATTAAACCACACTAGAGGGATGTCACAAAGAGGTCTGTACCTCTCAAAGTCTAAAGGGAATGTAACTAATATGAAATATCTTGTTCAATTATACCCACCAAAAGAACCTTCGAGAATCTCATGCGTACGGACAGTGCCACTATCTCTTTCACACAATGTGGTTTTTATACTTATTAGATCATGCATCTGCACCTGCAGAGGAGGAAAACATTGCATCTGAAGCAAATATTGTCATTGAAGGTTAAACATTGTGAAATCCAAAGCTTAAGGCCTGCTGTCAATTTAGTGTAGCAAACATCTCAATATATGTTTAATTGCATGATTACAGGTACATATGTGGTTACAATATGGCTGAAAATACTAGTCAAAAGAATATATTTTCAGTTACAAAAATAAATGCTAGTTTTTATTCAAACTACACCAATGCAGATGTATGTGATAACTGCAACTCGTTATTACTGTGTGGAAAATGTTATTATGCACACTCATATAGATGTTAAAATTGCACAGCAAATGTACTTTTGTTAACTGTTCAAGTGCACTGTGTTACATTGATTAATGTTACATCACACTAACACATGAGGCCAAACGTAAACATATATGTGGCCTAGTCAAACATGAAAGGATGGAGTCAAAGATACGCTGCTCCAGTCCCTCCTCTGATGGTGAATCAAGCCATCACAGAGTATAATCTGATGTTATATCATAGACCATCTAAAACTTTGTGGTCTTGAGCATTTCATATAGAAACCTCCAGACAGTTCATGTCATCATATCTAGGATGAAGTACAATTTAACAAATACAGTGTAACCCATTTGGTCACACAGTAAAACACTGAGTTGAAAGATGGGATTAAGTATGGATTTATTACACATTTAAAGCCAAGCTAATATAAATCAGTCCCAGAAACATAGTATAAAATACAAAATCAATAGTGAATAACCGAAATGTCACACAAAATGTATCCTCAATAATAGACAGCAGTTGCGAAATTCAGTGGCTGCAATGCAAAGTGGGAGAAACAAAGTCTGGTGATTGTATGAGAAGTTTTGATCTTCCTTCCTATGCATGATGTTGTCTAAGAAACTGTTATGCTCTATTCTAAACTAGGATAAAGGGAGCACTTTTTAAGGCAGGGAAACAAGAAATGTGTCAGAAGAGAAGAACTTCTCTTTGACTTTGTAAAAAGTCTGAAAAGTAAGAATTTGCATAACATTAAACCACACTAGAGGGATGTCACAAAGAGGGCTGTACCTCTCAAAGTCTAAAGGGAATGTAACTAATATGAAATATCTTGTTCAATTATACCCACCAAAAGAACCTTCGAGAATCTCATGCGTACGGACAGTGCCACTATCTCTTTCACACAATGTGGTTTTTATACTTATTAGATCATGCATCTGCACCTGCAGAGGAGGAAAACATTGCATCTGAAGCAAATATTGTCATTGAAGGTTAAACATTGTGAAATCCAAAGCTTAAGGCCTGCTGTCAATTTAGTGTAGCAAACATCTCAATATATGTTTAATTGCATGATTACAGGTACATATGTGGTTACAATATGGCTGAAAATACTAGTCAAAAGAATATATTTTCAGTTACAAAAATAAATGCTAGTTTTTATTCAAACTACACCAATGCAGATGTATGTGATAACTGCAACTCGTTATTACTGTGTGGAAAATGTTATTATGCACACTCATATGGATGTTAAAATTGCACAGCAAATGTACTTTTGTTAACTGTTCAAGTGCACTGTGTTACATTGATTAATGTTACATCACACTAACACATGAGGCCATACGTAAACATATATGTGGCCTAGTCAAACATGAAAGGATGGAGTCAAAGATACGCTGCTCCAGTCCCTCCTCTGATGGTGAATCAAGCCATCACAGAGTATAATCTGATGTTATATCATAGACCATCTAAAACTTTGTGGTCTTGAGCATTTCATATAGAAACCTCCAGACAGTTCATGTCATCATATCTAGGATGAAGTACAATTTAACAAATACAGTGTAACCCATTTGGTCACACAGTAAAACACTGAGTTGAAAGATGGGATTAAGCATGGATTTATTACACATTTAAAGCCAAGCTAATATAAATCAGTCCCAGAAACATAGTATAAAATACAAAATCAATAGTGAATAACCGAAATGTCACACAAAATGTATCCTCAATAATAGACAGCAGTTGCGAAATTCAGTAGCTGCAATGCAAAGTGGAAGAAACAAAGTCTGGTGATTGTATGAGAAGTTTTGATCTTCCTTCCTATGCATGAGGTTGTCTAAGAAACTGTTATGCTCTATTCTAAACTAGGATAAAGGGAGCACTTTTTAAGGCAGGGAAACAAGAAATGTGTCAGAAGAGAAGAACTTCTCTTTGACTTTGTAAAAAGTCTGAAAAGTAAGAATTTGCATAACATTAAACCACACTAGAGGGATGTCACAAAGAGGTCTGTACCTCTCAAAGTCTAAAGGGAATGTAACTAATATGAAATATCTTGTTCAATTATACCCACCAAAAGAACCTTCGAGAATCTCATGCGTACGGACAGTGCCACTATCTCTTTCACACAATGTGGTTTTTATAATTATTAGATCATGCATCTGCACCTGCAGAGGAGGAAAACATTGCATCTGAAGCAAATATTGTCATTGAAGGTTAAACATTGTGAAATCCAAAGCTTAAGGCCTGCTGTCAATTTAGTGTAGCAAACATCTCAATATATGTTTAATTGCATGATTACAGGTACATATGTGGTTACAATATGGCTGAAAATACTAGTCAAAAGAATATATTTTTAGTTACAAAAATAAATGCTAGTTTTTATTCAAACTACACCAATGCAGATGAATGTGATAACTGCAACTCGTTATTACTGTGTGGAAAATGTTATTATGCACACTCATATAGATGTTAAAATTGCACAGCAAATGTACTTTTGTTAACTGTTCAAGTGCACTGTGCTACATTGATTAATGTTACATCACACTAACACATGAGGCCAAACGTAAACATATATGTGGCCTAGTCAAACATGAAAGGATGGAGTCAAAGATACGCTGCTCCAGTCCCTCCTCTGATGGTGAATCAAGCCATCACAGAGTATAATCTGATGTTATATCATAGACCATCTAAAACTTTGTGGTCTTGAGCATTTCATATAGAAACCTCCAGACATTTAATGTCATCATAATATTTACTCTGACTCTCCTATAACTCTACATCTGCTCTCTTTCTCTTCAGTCCCCGTCTAACTTGTGCATTTTTGTATCCCTTAAAGATCATGAATCGGGATATTACATAAAGAGCAATCATCAGAAAGGGTTAAGATGGCCCCCAATTATCCAGTTGCCAGGTTGTCAAACTATTTGCCCACGGCATACAATCGATTCCCAATAGATTTCGCAAGTTCCTATCGCTTCTACCTCTTTCAAATCTTTTGCCTGTCCAAATATGTTCAGTATACGTATGTCCAGATCTTGACTTTTGTCTGAAAATATAAGTGCAACATTGCTGAACTTTAAGAATCCTGCGAACTCTATCCTCCTTTGTGAGTAAAAGGTCTACCACAAGTTTGTTTTGTAAAGCCGTAGACCTTATCGCAATCATCTAAGTATTTACAAGTAATAAAGAATTTGCAGTACTGGTAACCAGTTAATCCAGTACGGGAGACAGCTTTCTAATTTTCAGATCATTCAGAAATACACTTACAGTCTTGATTATAATGTCAAAAATATTATGTATATATATATTACTTCCGCTGCACTAACACCTGCTTAGTTCTAGATTTAGTTTCCCATACAGCATCATTGAAAGTATTCATTTGGTAAATCTTCTGGAAAACTATCCCAAGGTAACAGGTCCCATGCCATCTATGAGGCAACTTAAAACATGCATACTGTCCACAGATAATATGCACTCCAGGAATCACAGGATCCTGTCCCTATAAGAAAAGATCATTCTACCCTCTCACCTGAAAAACATGTTCACAATCACTCCATCCCAAAAATAATGGGTCTATATAACTTTGATAAACATGTATGCACAGCTTTCTCTAATGTCAAGGCAGGCAAATTTTCCCTTACCTGACGTTCAATTTCTTCACTACTCCACCTATGGTGTCTTTAAAGATCTTTTTCTGTTTCAGATTTGGACTCTAGATCTCTCGTTCTGTCTTCCACCAAATTAAAGAATTTTTTCTCCATATCTGACATGGAAGAAGTCAAATTATGTCCATGTGTGTATGCAATGTCTAATGACTTAATAGAAGCATTACATTTGACTGCATTCTCTGCACCTTTGAAATAAGAATTCTTATTAAAATATTTGAAGATTGGGACTTCTTAAAGAACAAAATCATCGTTTGAAATATGATATGGAAAACTACCCAGTTTATAGAATAGGCTCAATAGAACGCTACAAGAAATTCCACATGTGAAAGGAATATGTTGTAAATTATCTTGTGTGCAACAGACACAGGCAACTGAGTGCACACTTATCAATCTCTTGCTTTCATACTGTCAATGTATTCATAAAGCAATCTAAAATAAGCGTTTGAAGCATAATCTCCCTGTGGTAGATCTATATGAAATTTCTAATCCCCCACAACTGTAAGTTACTATCAGCAGGATGTGGTGTAGCATGAGCAACAGAAGGCTTAGGGCCATATGTATCAAAGTCTGATTTAGCGATTCTCAAATTGCGATTTTTTGCGAATCGCTATTTGAGAATCGCAAAATGCTATGTATGTAGAATTTGCAAATAATTTTGTGAATCCTACATATTCCTTAATTGCGAATTGCAAATTGCAATACGCAATTAAGGAATACCTCCGCATTCATTCCTATAGGCCTAGAGGCCCATAGGAATGAATGGGAAGACATTCTCAATTTGCGATTCTCAATTAGAGAATAGCAAATTGAGAATGCTATTTAAAGGCTACCAGGGTGTCAAAAGGACACCCTGTTGCACCCCTGAAATGTGCCTGTGTGTGAAAAATACAAAAAGGTGCATTTTTCAGACAAATCGCAAATTACCACCAACTTGAAGTTGGTGGTAATTTGCGATTCCTCAAGGCCAAATTGACTTTTTCTATGCTTCTTGCATTGCTTTTAAGTAATAGCAGTTTGCGATTCCTTAAATGCAATCGCAAAATAGGGAATCCCAAATGTTGCGATTCTTTATTTTGCGAGGCAGTTTGTCTTTCATACGTACCACTGAGTACAATTGCGATCGCAAACTCCGAATTTCTGCACATTTCGGCATTTGTGATCGCAATTTGGAATGATACATATGCCCCTTAATTTCGACTGACTTTTATGTAGCTCGATATAAAAATATAGGCACTATGAATTAATACGACAACTACAGCTATTAGTGTGCTACCTATAATGTATCTGCGCCTATTAGTATTAGAATTGGCTTCCATTTCTTTGGCGTAATCTAAACTGTTGGGTGGATCAAAACAGCTGCAGAGTCTTCTCTGTCAGTTTCCACCTGTCAAGCAGCAAAACCAAGCTCAAATGATATGCAACAAAATTATGTACAAAGTTTTCGTGAGGCTTCCTTAACCCTACTCCCTTTTCTACTAACTGAAAACCTGAGGTTCTTTCAGGTGCCTAAGGCATCTGCACACTTTTTTCTTCTCTACAAAGTCTATTTAAATGTCTCTAATAATAAGCAGTTCAGGTTCACTGACAATCAGTTCCAGAATTAGGGGCCAGATGTAGGAGAGGAAATACCGGTCGGTAACGGCCGAATTCGGCCGTTACCGACCGGTATTTAGGATTCGGCATGTAGTGGCCTGCATTTGACAGAATCGGTAAATTTACCGATTCGGTAAATTTACCGATTCTGTAAAATGCCAAATCGGTAATTTTACCGATTCGGTAATTCCACATGTAGGTGACACTCCTGAGAGTGTCACAGGCCCTTAAGAGTCGGTATTTTACCACCCAATCCTATTGGGTGGTAAAATACCAAATTCAGGTGTGCATGCACATCTGTGCATGCACACATGTGCCATGTGACACACAGACATCCCCTTAGGGCATGTATGTGTGCCACATGACACACATGCCTGTATTTGGGGTGCTAGAGGGTGTCAAAGTGACACCCCCTGCACCCTTGCAGAATTCGCCATTCAAGGCCCATAGGAATTAATGGGCAATACCGATTTTGTATTTACCGAAACGGTAAATACCGAATGTTACCAAATCGGTAATGGAAAAATACATTTTACCTACATCTCCCACCTTCTGTTTTACCGATTCATAAATACCGAATCGGTAAAATTCGGTATTTATGAATCGGTAAAATAGAATTACCTACATCTGGCCCTAGGTGTTTTAGTTTATTAACTAGCACAGGAAACTTATTGCCATCCAGAAAAGGAAAGGAAACCCAGCCACCTCCAGAATGAGATGTCTCAAAGTACTCAATTTCACTAATAAAGGAAGTTCAAAATTAAGATCAACTGTAGATCAAGTTCCAGAAGTTTCAGTTAAATTTTCACAATGATGCCACAATTCCTAGAACTCATTCTCTCTGTTGTTAGCAAGAAAATAAGTCCATTCAGGGGAAGAGTGCCTCTGACAGGGCACTCTATCTCACTTTGACCTTCTAAGTGTATTTGCCTCTCATTCCCTGTCAGTCAGATCGGAAGTCTCAGTATCCTCTGAGATGACTGGGAGGTCACCTTCTTCCTGCTGGACCAGTCTCCACCTCTGCTGCCTTCTCCGGCAACATTCTCCTGCAGCCACTCGTGGTTCTACAGCACGAGGCCCTTCATTAGGGTCTGATTCTTGCTCAGTAACAACCAACAAACCAGTCCTTCATTTTTCCACAGAGAGAGGCACATACACCGTTAAAGGATGACCCAAGACAATGCCTTCACATCTCTGTATGCTGACACCTGCAGTCATCACAGGTTCAAGACAGCCAGGCACAGCCCCCACTACTGGATCTGGGGGATTTGAAAAGTACGCCAAAGGTCTACAGCACATCCATATGTTTGTGTTAGCACTGAGAGCGCGGAACCCTCAATGTCACTGCAAAAAAAGTGAAAAGGCTTTGTTGTGCCAGGGCGTAACAGAGGCTTCCCCTCAACTCTAGGAAGGCAACCAAACAATCATTGTCCCAAAACACTGGATCCAACACATTCTAGTGTGTCATCTTCTGTAAAAGCTTAGTCACTAGGGAAAAGATGGGCATTCACTGGCAACAGTAGCCGGCATCTCTAAAAGCATCTTGACCTCTTTTCGGGTGGTTGGCAGGTTCATTTGCAAAATTGAATAGATTATTTCCAGCAACACCTTTCTGACTCATTTCCCAATGTAATGATCATGATACAAGACTTCTTTCGTACCGTACTGCAACTTACTGGGAGAAACGTTACCACCATGCTCAGACGAGTGGTTCAGCAATGCAATAGTGTCTGTTTTATAACCTTCCCAAGTATTTGACACAACCAGCAGGTCATCAACATTCTGTACCAGGATAGAGTTACAGGACATACCAAAAGACTCCAAATGCTTTTTAAGGATCTGAATAAAAATGGAGGGGTTCTTCATATAACTTTGTGGGACTCAAGACTGTGCCAAAACACGATTGCCGAGCCAAAACGCAAAGAGGAACTGACTGTCCTCATTCAAGGGTATGGAGAAGAAAGTCTGACACAAATCCATGACATAGAATCACTCAGCCTCACATGGAATCTGAAACAATATCACAGCAGGATTTGCTACCTTGGAACAACAAGGAATCATAATATTGTTCATCTTTTGAAGATATTGTTCTATGCAGTACTTACTACTACTCAGCTTCTGCAGACCCATAATGGGTGAGTTATATGGACTTCCCATATTCACTTTCAAAATGCATTATTGAATCATCATCTGAATTACTGGAGTCATTCCGGCAGTCATTTGAAGGCTCATATTATATGGTAGGGTTCTAGGATATTCTGCATTTGGTTTTATCTGTGTAGAGACAAGCTCAACTTCTTTAATGAGTCCAATATCCTTTTCTGAAAAATTCCAAACCTCAGTGTCTCTAAAACTGAAGGGTAATCCTTTACTTGTCATCACAGAGTACAGTACAGCAACTGTATTTTGATTAATCATTTGAAGTGGCGGCTGGTGATTTTTGAAAGTGGTAGGGCGTACACGTTGTTATTGTGTGTTGTGTTGCAAGACAGCCTGATTGACTAAAGAGGAACTGGAGGGACTCTTGCGGCAAGGAAGAAGAAAAAAAGGGTTAAATGGTGCAAGTTAAAGCAAATTTCAGAAAGCGAGTATATTTATTAAAGTAACGCATTTAACCCTGCCCCATATCTCGCTTCATTCCTCTTAGCCTGACTGCAATATTTTAAAACAGGAGGGTTTAAAAAAAATACTTTGATGCACCTCACCCTTTATTTAGCAACACAGAGGCTTCTCTTCAAAATGCAAGTTAAGATAAGTATCCCACAAATGTCATCGGCGCGCAATGCAAACACACACAAAGGCCAACATTTTAAGGTGGCCTCCCTGAGACCAGATTTACCTAAAAAGAGTTTTACCATCAGAATGTAATATTAAGCTATTCGGAGATATGAAATGAAGGACGCTGAAATCAAACGACCTGATTTTGCTGATGTTAGGGTACTGGTATTGTCTCGCAACTTACTAGTAAACTCTGTGTTATTTATAGTGCGAGCCTTGGAAGAAGAAACTTTCAATTTAAATGTAGATAGTTATTACACAAGGCACTTGGCAACAGTGGGAGACGTAGATGCACTTTGTGTGCACTGCAGTAGTATAGATGGACAGTAAACTGTCCGCAATTAACCATAAATCAATTCAGGAGCAGGCCAACACGATGAAATAATTGCTAATGCAAAACAAAAGTGCTTTCCATAGCCAGCAAGTTGAGTCTTGATTCCTATCATTTTATGCAGCAAATGCAAATGACGGACAATGCTTACTCTTTAAACTAGCCTGCGTCTTTGAAGTGAGGTGCCTACCGTGTTT
This sequence comes from Lissotriton helveticus, assembly GCF_964261635.1. Lineage (NCBI taxonomy): Eukaryota > Metazoa > Chordata > Amphibia > Caudata > Salamandridae > Lissotriton > Lissotriton helveticus. Next base: position 1,618,527,140 of record NC_136069.1, read on the forward strand.
GGGCTTCAAAGTCGTGGGCAATGACCTGCTTAATTGCACTTTCCAGCCTTCGCAGTCGCAGCTGTCAGTTCTGCAGCAGGATTGTCTGCCTGGATTCCGTAATGCTGTTTGCATATTCAATGAGTGTTATTGACTGCGCCTCCCTCGCTGGACATGAGATAAAAAACAGAACGTGGCACCGGCCCAGAGGTAACTCTGAGCCGAACATTTCCCACAGGCCGCCTGCTCTGACCTTCCCATTATTAACGTAATGGCTGAGAGCAACCCTTTCACACAATAGAATATTCAGAAGAGAAGGGATCGAATGACCCCCCCCACACATCCGAATTGGACAGCCATGCATGTCACTTTGTTTCCTTAAAATATTTTCTAGCGCTGCAGTTCAACATTGTGTTTAAAAACAGTTACGGCCGGCATTACGGGCAGGTGGGTAGGGTGGAAATGGGGTATTCGTGCCCCGGAGGTGATGGGGGGAGGCGGGAGCGGTTTAAGGGAATAAAATATATAAAATAAAAGTAAAACTTACCATCCCGAGACTCCCGACTCTCACCGTCCTTATTTTTGAATTCCTGCAGTGCTTGTCATCAGGAAGGCTGCAGGCAGCCTCCCTCCCTTCCACGGCAGCGTTGTGATTGGTGAGGCCGTGCCCCACCTGGGTCATTTTCTCTATCTATGCTGCAGCATACATAGAGAACAGGAAGAGTGGGCGGTGTTGCTTGAGGGCAGGGGGCAGGGGCTTGTCCACTGTTGTTCACACTGAATGCTTGGGCAGCCTGAGGCCGCCCTAACAGTCATTATGAACGACAGTGGGCAAGCCACTCTCCCTTGCCCTCGAGCAGGAGCGCCCACCCCCAACCAGGAAGAAATGGTAGTTATTACCATTTATGTTTCTGCCTTCTCGCACTGTGAGAAATAAGGGGGGCGGCGTCCAAACGCCCCTATAGAGGAGCTTCAACTGATCATTTGAAAGGCCACATCCTCGTCGTGGGTCTGAAACTCCACACCTTTCGGTGCGCAGTTAAAGGACCAATTAGATTTCTAAAACAAGTCACATCCTAACAAACTCACAGGGCTTGAATAGCAGACCACAAATTCGTCATTATCTTCACAATTTCCAGTTTTACAGGGACATTCCCAGAGATGGGATTCCTCATTTGTTGATTAGCAACTCCAACAACTTGAATACTTCTTCCAGAGAGGGGTTGTTCTGGAACTTCCACTGTTCGCACAGTAGAATGGGTAGCACCAGTATCAACAAAAGATTACACAGTGTGGCCATTTACCCACCATCTACATTTGGGCCACTTTGGTCTACTTTCAAGACTGGGCCAAGCTGGCAATCTTCCTCCCCCATCATGCAGCGTCAGGCAGACAGATCAGAACCAAAATATTCTCAATGACCTCAAACATAGGATATTACTGATAAGAAATGATACCCTGGAAAGAATTCTGATTCACAATTAGAATTCAATTTGAAATACATTTGGGATGACTGGCAGCGTGTTGTGGCATGGTAGGTTGTGGAACTTTCATCACTGGGGCATTCAAGTTTTGAGACCTCAGTCTGGAAATATTCTGTTGCCGCATGGGATGATTGTTCTCCAACTGTGTAACCCTGGATTCTGACCTTGATTTGCAGGATTAAGATGACATTCCCACATATGATGCACCAACCGATTACAATAGAGGCACGGATTAGACTTTTTCATTGTGGCTACATTGATTTCAGTATTTGGATCAATAGGAGGACCTTGACCCCCTGCCTTGTGACTCAAGTGCATGTCTACCGTGCATGACAGGAGCTCCTTGTGGGTTCACTTCCTGCATAGGGGGAACATTCCCAACAAATTGAGGACCTTGACTTCCCCTCTTAGTAGCTTTCATCTGTGCTATCGTGAGTTCGTCCTTCAATTTCTTCAGTCTCATCTCAATCTCAATATTTCAATACTTAACTTATCGCAAAACCTCATCAACCGACTTATGCTGTAAACAAGCAAATGCTGCTAAATCATTATGCTAATTTCAGGTCACAATCCTGTCACAAACATAGACACAAAATGTCCCATGTCCTTGGGTTCTACATTTCCATTCCACTTTACTGTTTAAATGCCTTCTGTAGCCTCTCTTAGGATGCATAAATATTCTCTTTAGGTTCCTGGGTCATACGGTCAATCTTGGCCCAGTCAATATCTTGAGGTGACACTTTAGACTTTAACCACATCATCACCTGTTTGTACTTCCTCATTACTATGGGTGACAGACCATTAGTCAAAGGATCCCTTATCGTTTCTCTCTCAGGCCATGCTGTAGCTATCTTATATGTTTCCACAAATCACTTGGAACCGAAATATAAATTGAATATTCAGTCTACAAAACCTTCAACATTTTCACAAACCGCTCAACTTGTTTGTACCATTCCACAGGTTTCTCTCTCAACCTAGGAAAATCATTAGTGAAGAACGAATAGATCACTACTACTCCAAGGTACATGAACATAACCTCCACTGGGTATCTCTCATAAAGGTAACATTGTAGTTCCACCAGTGACCTTTTGGGACTTCTCCTTTTTGACCATTAGAATTCCAACTTTAACAATTGTGATTGTATCTGTTTTCAAATTGTCTTTTAAATCTAATATGACTGTACTTTTATGGCTACCTTTTTGATAGTCAAATGAAGACTCAAATTGAACTGACTTCCCACTTATCCAGCGCACTCCAAATCCTGATGCTCTAATTCTATCCTTACTTTGCATCTGAAGTCATGGTATTCTCATATTGTTTAGGTCTTGAACAGAAAATCAGAGCCAGTAGCTGTTCTCTAAAGCTTTTGTCCGTTATAAGTCTACTTCATATTTATGAGCTATTTCAGATAATTTATCATGAGCTTGTCTCGCTCTCATAGTAACATCTTTGCTCAGAAACATAAGCTGATTTTGTTGATACGATTCTATTATAGCCAATTCAAGACTTCCACTTATCATCTAATTCAAGTAGATAGGCTACATTCACCAAATTTATTTTCGCTGATGACTTGATTGTCCCTTGACCTATTTTTATGTTCCACTGTCATTCGAAGTGCATTGAGGAACTTTCAGTCATTTGTCTAGCTCCTGAGCGTCAAGGCTATATGGCTCCTCAGTCTTTGCTACTGGTCCTTCATTGGGGGTGTTACTATGCAGAGGTGACTCCCAAGTGAGCAAACCCAAATCTGGCATCCCCCAAATGACCTCAATTTTCCAAATCCGGGGTCATTCACTAATTGCTCTGCACTTGCACCATATTGGGACCAGGGGAATACATTCTACATTCAAACTTGTAGGAGCCTTATCCAGGACTCTCGACTCTGTTGGAACAGCCAAATTATGTGTATAATTATCTGTGGACCTGTGATAATATAGAGGGACTACTAGGGCAATGGTGACTGGGATGGAGAGAGCATCAGAGACACTCGAAGCTGCTGTAACATTAAAAGCTGTAGAGGTTCCGTTGGCACAATTCCCTGAGCTCCCTCCAAATGAGGTTTGATTCATATTCACAGGGGCAGTCCCTATTATGCTAGGACTCACAGTTACTGGTGCAGTAGCAATTTCAGAATGTCCACTAGTATTACCACTGCCACCTCCCCTTATTTGAGTCTCATTGTAAGGCGGCCGATGCTATGACAACAACACATCTAAAAGACTATCACCATTATTGATGTCACAGTCTTCACCTCCCTCAACTGATTCCCTAGCCTTATTTCCTCTCTCTCTATTTTTCTTCTCTGGTCCACCCTTCTTAAATTCATCACTGGTCAATGCTGGATACAACATAGCTTGCTTTATTATGTCCGTTCTCTACTTCTTCTGTTCTGCGTCCCACCTTGCATCAACATAATTATGCACTACCTTTCTTTCTCTTCCCTGATGCCTTTCCTTCTCTCTGGCACAAGCTGCATGCTCCCAGGCATTGAGCCCTTACAACTGTGTAAGTCTAGGCAATGGTTTAATCTCAAGTTTTCAATGATTCTCACATTAAATGTACCAAAGCATGGAAATACCAGTGCACCTTCTTTCTCAGTGATCTTGTGCCATTGATTAAGTCAAATACAAGTGTGTAGCCCTACATTTATTGACATATAATGGCCTGTGGTATCTTCAGGTGGTGCTTCTTCTCCCTCCCTAACAGGTATCCTCACATCTCTCTTTATCATATCTCATGTGACCTTAAAACATTTCATATTTCAGGTACAATATCTATAATCACAATTGTATTTATTTATTTCAAAGCAGGATCCAATACCTAACTCTCAATTCTCGTTCCAAATCTTCAATCAATAACAGCGCGGCACATAGTGACTTAGACAACCAATAATAGCGCTGTTTTACTCCAAGCAACCAATGCCAGCTCAGCACAATGTGACGTCAGTCTCACTCCTTGCAGCAGTTCACCCTCCTCTACAATTTTCAAGAGCACACTCTTTTCAGAAATATCCATACAAACAAATGCAGTGTACTTGCAACGAATAACAATTGTCTGCTTGGCTAAAGAAATCGACAGAATGTACTCACACAAGAAATAATTGGAACAATGCTTTCTGATTTATTCTGACACACATTTGAATGAAACCTCGACCTGCTGGAGTCACCCTGATCAGTACAGTTCCCAACTGCGCAAAAGATCCACCACACTAATCATACTACGACACTCACACATAAAGATTAATGTCCGTATCTCAATTGGGCTGTCGACGACTTCTCATGACAGACCCCACAAAACCTTAGCAGACAATTACAATACAATGTCTCCAACATATTTAATATCATCCTGGAATCTTAGGCCACGCCGAACCCGTTAACAACCCTTCACATTCACACAACGCTCAAAAACCCACCGCCAAACATCATACAGCTGTTATTATTTCACTGCAAGCTAAGCATACGACTATTATTACTCACTCCTCCACTGGTACCACTCTGCCACAAACCACAGGAACTCTGTCAATTCTTTGTATCGAAACATGGACTCTGGGGCTGGAACCTTACCTATTCTAGAACTCCAGTTTGGTCTGTTATTAGACCATTTTATTTCTGTTACCTTAAATTTGCCATCCTCATTAAGACAGACCTGGAAATAGATGACTCTGAGTTAAAGGAGTCAATTGTGAATTCTTGTGTAACTCCATTTTTTCTAGCTCAATCTTTCTTTAACCCCTTGGGCACGGCGGTAATTCCACCACGGCACTGGAGGAGAGGGGGGTGCGCGGCACTGCCATGCTGGTGACGGAACCTCTCCGTCACCAGCCACGGGCGCGCTGTGCTTGTGACTGAGTGGTTCTGTCACAGCCCCGCCCGCTCAATATAACGCGCAGCGCAGGGGCGGAATCGCGGCAGCGTGGGCGGGGCGGTACGCCGTGACGAAACCACTCTGGCATTAGCACATCGTGCCCGTGGCTGGTGACGGAGTGGTTCCGTCACCAGCACACAAGGGGTTAAGCTGGGAGAAGAGGACATTATTGCTTCTACATCATAAATAGTTCCTGACGCAAACCTTTTATTAATAAATTACGATGCTTATTTACAAGCCGCTTGCACTCCCAGTGTGTCACTTTTAAAATGGGAATAAGAGACATACCCGCAGTTCAAGGGGCTTGCAAATAGGCCTTTATGTTTCCATCTTTGATCGAATTGAGCATACCTCTCTTCTTTAAGATAATGAGCCTCATGTATTAATGTTTTGAGAGTCACATACCATTTGTGGAATGGTTTGTAAGGGGATAATGCTTATTGTTAAATGTTTTAAAGTCTTGGGACCAGATTTCTCATAGTGTTTGATTGCCCTTGCATCACACAGGGTGATGCAAGTGCAACTCAATCCTTAAGTCAGATTTATCAAATTCCGTAAGGCCACCGGACATGGCCTGGCATTGCTCGGTAAATCTGGAGTACAGCAAGTCAGTGTAAAGTCACTGCCTTGCGTCGTTCTGTGCAGGGAAGGCATTACATGTGTGGAGCGTGGGTGTCCCTATGCATTCACCAATGTATTTTGGCAGATTCCCAGATTTACCAACACAGGTATACCTGGGAATGTGCCAATATGCTAAGCCTCTCCAATAGGGACGTAACGAGGAGAAATATCTTTATTTCCCCTTGTTTTTTCATCTGTCTAATGCAGCATACTTAGAAAGAGGAAAACGCTTCTAAGGATAGTTATAGGTGCAGACAACCTTTACCAATGACACAAGGGTGCCTATATTGGCACTAGGCTGTACAGAGAGAGAACTGGAATGTGCTCTATGTTAGTTAAAATGGAGCATTCCTGCTCTCTCCATTTGACGTAGAGCAGCACGTTGACTTGCTGCATTGTGCGGCATCAAATGATAAATCAGGCCCTAAAAGTAAAAGGATTCAATATTTTTGCAAACCTAACCAAATCATATTCAAAATTGGGGTGACGCTTCGTTTCAAGGCTGCGGGGGCATTGGCCCCAGGATAGAGCGGGGCAAACCAGCTGACTCCTTCAGCCCATCCCACCACCTACGGCCATAAAACTGCTCGCGCCACCCGCTCCGCAGGTGACGCTTCGTTCCAAGGCTGCAGGGACATTTGCTGAGCGGCAGAGGGACTTCTGGCCCCAGGATACAGCGGGGCAAGTCAGCTGACTCCTTTAACCCATCCCACCAACACCACCGGCCATAAAACTGCTTGCGCCACCCGCTCCACGGGTTGACGCTTCGTTTCGAAGCTGCGGGGGCATTTGCAGAGCGGGAGAGGGACTTCTGGCCCCAGGATACAGCGGGGCAAGGCAGCTGACTCCTTCAGCCCCTCCCACTACCACCGGCCATGAAACTGCTTGCGCCACCCGCTCCACGGGTGACACTTCGTTCCAAGGCTGCGGGGGCATTTGCAGAGTGGCAGAGGGACTTCTGGCCCCAGGATACAGCGGGGCAAGCAAGCTGACTCCTTCAGCCCCTCCCACCACCACTGGCCATAAAACTGTTTGCGCCACCTGCTCTGCGGGTGACCCTTTGTTCTAAGGCTGCGCTGGCATTTGCAGAGCGGCAGAGGGACTTCTGGCCCCAGGATACAGCAGTTATTTTTAATAACAGGGGGTACCCGGTAAACCAAAAGGCATCTGGGTGAGAACAATGAATTACAAAAAAGGTGATGCCAAGGTATTTACTACAAAAAAAGTTAATTCTGAGAACAAAAACTGTCAATTATTTGTCTCTTCACAACCTAAGTTGTATGATATATATCTCTCATCTGTTAAGACGTTCATCCGATGGTTATTATCAAATTACAAGTACAAATAAATAAAGAAAAAAACCACACAACAAAACCGTAATACAGTTTGTGAATTGTTTTAAAGATCCTTTTTTCATTTTATACATTCCAAATATAAATCAGTCGACCAAACACTATTTAATCTTGTAAGGAATGACATGTGAAATTCCAAAAAACTAAATTTGTAATCTAAATCCAGGTGGTTCAAATGTCTTATAGTTGTGGACCCTTAATCCAAGGTTTGTGTTAGAAGCCCGATGGTTTATTTACAAGGAAAAAAATGGCATTGTCTTTTCTTGGCCTTATTTCCTTTTTCGGACACCATAATAACAAGAAGCAAATGAAGCCCAATTGATTTTTTGGCTTCTACGCCCAATGATGCTCCTGGGAAATATATCCATTCAGTTTCCAATTCAAAAACAGGTGCCGAAATTAATCATAACTGTCGGCGCGTTTCGGCCTTTCAATTAGTCTTAGGCCTCATCAGGACAAAGGGCAACAAAATACATTTAAATGATCCTACGAAAAACAGAAATGAACCACAATTAATAAATGTCAATGATAATGAACACTTTAAACAAAATATAACAAATTATTCAAATTATAAACAGTCTGTTCCACGGACACAGGCCCCCGGGGGGACCACTACCACTATGAGAGGAGAGCATACTCAAGGTTTAGGTATCAAGAAGACTATTTACACACCGGAAAAGGGGAAAACGTGATCAGAAAGCCATCACCAAAGATCAATATATTTAAAAACACTTATTAAATTAAATAAAAACATCATTCAACCTCCAGACTCTTTCATCACCGTGTCAAATGCCCAAACATGAGGTAATGTACGGAAAAACAAACAGTTACCACTAATCGAATTTGCTATACATACCAAATGTTATTATCCAAATAACAAAACCAATAGGGGTATGGACGTCCAATGTTGTAAAAATAGTTCCCAAGTATCACACAAGTCAGGACGAACTTCCTATATAAGGCACACCTGTACTTGTCCAAATTTCATACGAGTCTCATGCTAGTGATGTAATCACCTAGATCAAAGGAAGGCGGCGAAAAATCACAAACAAGTCCGTGTCCGCTACACCAGATAAATGAGACGATTATATAAGAGAGTCCCAAATGTCGAAATACGACCCTTGTATAAAATAAAACTTATTTCAAGGTGTCCTCATGTTAAAAGTAACGTCCGAGTCAAATATAACATGTCTCCAAGGACATAGAACTCGGAAACAAACATACACAGATCTGTAGCGTGAAAGTCCAGCTTACTAAACAAATGAAATTACGCTTACCGGCAACCGCTGGGTATCTAAACCCAACTCCCATCTAAGAAGCGAGCCAGAGTCTCCTGTTTCTTAGCGTGTAAAACAGCTACCGGAAGAGGAAAAATCGGGCTAGTTAACTTCCCGGGCGGATTACAGCCTGTCCTGATTAGACCAACCAGGCTTCTTCAGTTCAAAGGGAAACAAACAAAGGACTACGAACACTCACACCACTCAACCAACATGGCTGCCATATAATCTTACTCGTGACCCATTCATGTCAATTCATCTGACTATCAATCCACTCACTGATTCTTATTAAAATAAAAGAATCATTCAAGAAAGAAAATCAATCCATATCCAAAAATTTCAAAGAAAGAGAATTTTGCAATTTAGAAAGAAAGTCAAAACAAGCAACCCAAATACCAGTGTGATACCATATGCCTTTTCCATTCTAAAATACAATTTAGTACTGTAAAAAACACAATATATACATTATGTACACTATTAGTGAGTTTAACATACACTAAAACATACTCAGTACTCATATATGTTGGAAATGTTACCAGAAGGTAGTATTTATACAGAAGTGTGCATCGGCTAAGCCCTTTAGCAGATAAGTGACCACATTTCATCCCTGTCGTTCAGTCCAGTTTTGGAAGTCTGATATTTTTCAATAAATCTGGCTTCCAATTGGTTTAATTTAGTTTCAGTATCTAATGTGTTTCTGTTAGATACCACGTATAATACTGTCCAGTATATATCGTTAAATGAATGATTGTGACTTTGGTAATGGCTGACCAAAGGAGCCCCAATGGTCATGCACTTAATACGTGATCTATGTTGGAGGGCCCTCGTTTTGATAGTCTGGGTAGTCTGTCCAATATATACTTGATTACATGGACACTTGATACAATATACCAGATTTTTAGAATTACAATTGGAGAATACCTTTTGAGTGTGCACATTTCCATTGATGTTAACTTCCTTTGAATCAAGCGACATCTCACATGCCACACAATTGTGGCACCTGAAATGACCCACAACCGGAGGCAAACCCAACAATCCCCTTGTGGTTTTAAGTACCTGTGTAGGTGCAGCGGTTTTCGCTCTTACAAGATGATTACGAATATTGCGGCCCTTCTTAAATGCAAATAATGGTTTCGGAATATTGATTTCACACAACAGTTTCCAGTTGTTCAAAATCAATTTTTTCACCTTATTTGCCCTTGGACCATAAGTTAAGACACAGGTTAAGGGAGGGTTACTTGCATCTTTCTCGTTGGGTACCAGCAGAGTCTCTCTCGGCGTATACCAAGATCTTTTTAGTGCCTCCTTTACCAATCTTTTAGGGTAACCTCGCAAAGTCAATTTTTCTCTTAGCAAGTTGGCATGGGTGAAGTATTGTTCTTTATTGCTACAGTTCCTCCGAATACGGAGGAACTGGCCATACGGCAAGTTTTCTTTAAGTGATCTAGGATGGCCACTATTAAAGTGCAAAAGGGTGTTACGATCCGTTGGCTTAGTATATAAGCTAACGGCTAATTTACCATCCTCATGTTCAATATTTACATCTAAGAAATTGATTTTATGGTGATCACTTGACATTGTAAACTTGAACTCCTGAGTTCTATTATTGAGCCAGGAGTGAAATTCGATAAGTTGTTCTGAATCCCCATTCCATATCATAAAGATATCATCTATATAGCGACACCAAAAACCCACCAGATGTAAGAATGGGTTGGTGTCGCCATATATCCATCTTTGCTCAAATTGTCCCATTACTAAATTGGCAATTTCAGGTGAAAAGTTACAGACCATAGCCACTCCTGAGACCTGAAGGTACAATTGGTCTTTAAAGTTGAAAAAATTGTTCTTCAAACAAATTCGGGCTAATTGGACAATGAATTTGGTAGGTACTTGATGTGGACGAGGTCTGGAGTCTAGAACAAATTGACACACAATCAAAGCATCCTCCTGAGGTATATTTGTATACAGCGATTCGACATCGAAAGTGGAGAGTAATTGTTTTCTAGGATCAAATTCCAACCCTTCCACTTTCGATATCAAATGCATCATATCTCTAATATACGCTGGTATTTCCTTGACTAATGGGAACAGAAATATGTCCACATATTGGGCTAACGGTTCCAACAGGGATCCACACGCTGCCACAATGGGTCTCCCTGGTGGATTCGTCAACGATTTATGAATTTTAGGCAGAACATATGTGTTGGGAATTTTGTTCTGCTCACTGCTCAAAAATTCAAATTCACTTTTGCATAGCCAACCACAATCCAAACCTTCCTGTGTAACATTCCTAATTTCTTCTTTCAGACGCAAGATAGGGTTTGTATCTAATGGCCTGTAGAACATTAGGTTAGATAGTTGTCTAACAATCTCTTGAGCGGTATCCCACAGCACAATTCCCCCGCCTTTATCTGCAGGCTTTACAGTTATATTAGAATTTTGGGATAGATTTTTTAGTGCAAGGAATTCCAATTTGCTACAATTAGGTCTGTAGAAGCATTTCTTACTTTGGAGTAGGTCTAACTCTCTTAGTACCTGATTTTCAAAAATAGATATTTCAGGTGGTAGTAGGACACTATCAGGAATGAATTTAGATTTATTTTTAAGTTCACTAATATTAAGTACTGTGAGACTTTCGTGTTCAAGAAAGAAGGCTTTCAACCGTATCTTCCTAAGGAAAGCCAACATTTCAGTTTTAGTATCAATAGGGTTCTGCAATCTAATAGGGACAAATGTTAGACCCTTGGACAAAATAGATATCTCTTGTTCTGACAGAGTGTGATGCGATAGATTATAGATTGGTATAATCTCGCTTTGTGGGTTTCCCTGAGTCTGAAGAGTTATCGTCTGTAGGTCTTTCTCCTGGTTTGGAAGAGCTCTGGTTCCGCCATTTGATATTGATCTCCTGCTTGGAGGCCCATCTGTGGGGGATATACATCCCCTGGGTAATTGTATCCCCTCCATCTCGGTCCCCCTATCCATGGTCTGAACCTTCCTCTGTTGAAAAAAGGAGGTCGTGATCTTGGGTATTGTTGATAGGTTTGGTAACCACTATTTGAAACTTGGCTGGAGTCCGAGGAGGTGTCTGAGAAAGTAAGAAATTTGTTTCTAGACCTACCGCGATACTGTAAATTCAAGGAGTTTGGATTATTTGTTGTAAAAAAATCCTCCTTAAAATACGGATATATCTCCTCTGTCTTGAAATTCTTTATGTCCCTTGCTACCTTGGAAATTTTCAGGTTAGTGTTATGTATAGCAAAATCAGCAATGGTTTTTTCAGCTGCTTCTAATAATTTTTTGGCATCTTTGATCGTGCTATCTCCTAGAATCTCACTTTCCAATTCTTCAATTGCTTTTACTTCTTCCTCATTCAATCTCAGTGCCGTCTCAACAGAGAGGGCCATCCAATCTATGGAGCATTTAGTGCCTACACCCCCAAATCTATTCAGATAAGTTTTGTTTGTTATAAAGATTACAGGAATATTTTTTACCTGCAAACCAACAGGAATAGTATGGTTCTTGAGAGCAAGCCAGCTGACTCCTTTAGCCCCTCCCACCACCACTGGCCATAAAACTGCTCGCGCCACCCGCTCCGCGGGATACGTGCGAGTGCGCGCCGGGGCTAAGCCCGGGCAAAGGGCGGGCCCGTCTTAGCCCGTCATCGCCAGGAAGAGGCAGGGCAGGGCCCTACCCCTTTCATCTTTGTTACTGGACACAATTTACTTTTTTTCATCTACTTTGTTGGGCCCTTGCGGTTTATGTTCAAGGGCGTTTAACCTAAGAGAACTTTTCACTGTAGTGAAAGCCCTATCTTTACGGCCCAAACCTGCCGAATTACCCCCTCGTCAACATCATCCACCCCATGGGCAAAAGGAAGGCAATGGAGGGTGGGGGGGGCAACTGGGTGTAAGAAAGGGAAAAAGACAAAGAATGTGATTAATGCAGCTAGCAACTGTGCTCCCGACAGAATTGAGTTGATAGTCAGTGAATGTGAAGAAATCCTGGGAGGTAACAATAGTACAGTACTGCCATTAACCCTCTGGAGGAGGCACCAGCCAACAAATCTACACGAGTAATTCCATTGATTTTTAAGAAACCATCCCACAAATCCCCCATTCTTACCGTACACAGTCCACTGGCTGATTCCTCGAAGGAATCTCCCCTAGACGTATCTCCCTCACCACCTACAATCTTAATCAATTCAGGGGATCAAAGCGATAGCGCAGTTGATGAGCCGTTCCCCTTTTCAAATAGGTTTGCAATACTGGAGCACATAGCTGAGGGAACTCCATCTTTTCCAGCTAGCAAACACATTGCCATTGGCACTAGTGATTCAGCATCTAGATGTAATTGCGGAGCCTTAAATGAGGGCTTGGCACAGAAAGTCGAATCACTCCAATCTTTAAAGAAAATGGTAGAGAATTTAAATCATAGGGTCGAGCTCCCCCCTCCAATCACCAGGCCACCAACTCAGCCTTCCCCTGGACCTGTCCTACCAACGAATAGGTTATTATCTGGCGCTCCCCCTGGTGTGGGCGATAGGATTCATCCTGTGCTGCGCAATCAAGGTAATGGCTCCTCTTCCATGGTTCCCTCTCCCAGTACTATAAGATCTTATGCTGATTCCATAAAAGCTCCAGGGGTCCCACGCACCTTTTCTAATACAGCTGTTCAGGCTAGACCCACCTACCATGGGAATTACACTCCCCCAGGGGGCATTTCGCCAACAGTCTACATGGTTAAAGTCCGCAAATGCTCTCCCAGGCAAGGTTTCAATAGCTGCGAATCTCTGCGTAACAAAGCAATACAGTGGTTGCGCCATGTGAGGGGATGCAGGTCTATAATACATGAAGATATGGTTAGAGTAAAGAGGATTTCATCGAGTAATTCTCAGACAGACTGCATTAGAGCTGTTGTTAACCGATGCTGTACTTGCTGAGAATTTACTGGCTTTGGAGTTTTGTACCTCTTCTCCAGAGCACTCTGCCATCCAGATTAGACGCTCTCCACTCTGGTCACCATTTAGACAGCCACAGCACGAAGTGCCAGGGAGGTTGGGAGGAGGGTCCGGCTTAAACACAGTCGGCTGACTAAATGGGGGTCCATTCAGAACACTTTTACTACCTTAGCAGGAGTCAGATGCAGGGAGTTTAATTCTATCCTAAGCCCCCCAGTATAGAAAGATCAAAGAGCGAGTGACTTATTGATGACCAGGCATGGGCCCTGGCCTGTACTTTAGACAGTGAAGTTTCCGTGGATAGGTCCAATTCGAAAGTGCTTAACTTCCTTTCTAGGAATATAGCGGGGCTCCAGAAAAAACTACTCCTCCCTGAGTGGAATGACTTCATTGAAAAGTTCGATGTGTGCCTATTCCCGGAAACTTGGAGCCTAACGCCTTTATATAAACCTGGCTTCATTACGTACTTCACTCCAGCAATAAGTTCAGGCAAGGGTCGCCCCTCTGGGGATTGCGCATTTGGATTAACATCTCACTAAATTGGTCGATTGTTCCACACACTTTCTCTTCACGAGACATTCTTCATCTGACCATCACAGGGCCAGCCAACGGTACAACCATTGAGTTATTTAATATATATGCTAGAGGTTCTCCCGGCGCCCAAACATCCGCAACTATAGCAGCATTGGAGTGTGAGCTATCCCGCACACCGCCTCATTCTAACACCATAGTAGCCGTGGACTTTAACTGCACATTTGAACCTCTGAGTGGGGAGGACCTTCTGGGAACCCATGAAGAAGATACTAAATGGGCTATCCCGACCCTTAATATAGCTCCTATCAAGAAGTGGTCACAGAGGTCTATCCAAATCAATGCCCTGACACTAGAATATAATCTAAGAGCTGTAAATGGAAGGACATGCTCGGATCTGAGCAGGGCAAATACGTTCAATGGGATTATTTCTCCATCCCGAAAAGAGTACATTCTTGTAGACGTGCAATTATGGGGGGACCTCCTGGACATGGTTGTTAAGCATTCTCTGGATAGTGACCACAATCCCTTATGTATGCAAATTAATAATGGTTGGTCGCCCTTCACGACAAAGGCATCAATCCCCCCCTCTAATGTCGACAAGAGAGGTAACCCCTCCAATTGCAATAGACGCCTTAAATGGCATAAGGTCTCTCAGCAAGAATGTAAACTGCAAAGCAATAGGGAACTTCTCAACCAAAATATAAAGGAGCTTGAAACGATGCATTGCAAAGCTGAGAACCTACCTTCTTTCCCTATGATCTATCGAGAAACATTAGATAAGATAGGTACCTTCTTCATCGTAGAAGGGAACAGGGCAGCAAAGAGACGTTTAGCAAGGCCCACAAACCCATGGTACTCACCAGCATGTAGGGAGAAGAGGCATCCCCTATCCCTAGCTGTTAGAAAGATAGATTCCCTGGCAATCAGAGTAGCAAGAAAGGCTTAATCCAGGGCATTAGTGGAAGCAAAACGCAACTGGGACGAGGCACACTGGCAGGAGCTCAAACACGCCTCTAAACAAAAGGACTCTACCTTATTCTGGGAGCTAATCAATAGTGGGAATAGAAAGGGAGCTGACCCAATCCCAAATCACATCACAGGGCAACAATGGCATGATCACTTTTCTAACCTTCATTCTGGAGATGAAGGTCCCTCGCGCTCCCAGACCGAGATCCACATAACTAATTCCTGGGGTTTCCCCGCCACCTGACTGCTTTGACCTTTACGAGGTGGATCTAGCAATAAATAGTATCTCTCCCAAATGTGGAGAAGTGTGGCTCACCGGTTAGAGGAGGCAGACCCGGATGCACAGATCAGACCCGGAACCAGGGTTCAATTCCCGACGCGGCAGGGTCTTGAGCTCATAATGTCCACGGACTCAATAATTCTTGGCTTGGTGCCTACTCGAATCGTGGGTTCACACTCTGCAACTCTGGGCAATAGCTTGCTTAATCTCCACTACGGCCCCACCGCGATGGGATGCCTGGTCTTCACCTTGGGGATGCCCAGTAGGGGTAATCTCGCAGGGAAAGACCAGGACGGGTTCCCAAAGCAAGCGCCTTGAGACCTCACGGTGATAAGGCGCTATACAAGAACATATGAATACGATTACGAAAGGCTTCTGGACCAGATGGCCTTCCAGGAGATCTGCTTTTGCATGATCCGAAGCCCTGGGCTCATTTTATTTGACTGTTGATGAACTTGATAGCCAGGGGGTCTGATGTCCCTGATTCATGGAAAGGCGCGGAGGTTGTACCAATCCACAAAAAGGGAAATAGGGAGGACCCTGACAACTACAGGCTGATTAGTTTATTCGATGTGATCCAGAAGGGGGTTGGCAGGGTGCTCCTTATGAGGTTAAGGTCCTGGATGGAGGATGGGAACATCCTCTCCCACTATCAAGCAGGCTTTAAACAGAAAGTGGGTACGATGGACGAGATCTTCAGATTTTTCATGATCCACTGGAAAGCAGTGGTGATTGGGAAAGGCAGCTTGTATATGGCCTTTATAGATCTGAAGACCGCATTCGATCTTGTTCCACGCGCCAAGCTCTGGCAGGGCCTGTGTGAACTGGGTATCTCCCCTCAGATTCTCAATTTTATAAAACGTCTCCATGAGGACAATTATGCCAGAATTAGGTGGGGCTCACAGGGGCAGCTGACGGAGAGGGTCGTGGTGAATAGGGGACGCGCCAGGGTTGCGATCTGGCCCCGACCCTGTTCTCTTTATTTATGAACGGGGTGATATATCATCTCAGAGAGGAACCAGGCGATGCCCCAATCCTGGCCGGGGAGAAAACCCGAACCCTCCTATTCGCCGACAATACCCTCCTGATCTCTAAAACACCGGGAGGTCTTCAAAAACCTTTTAACAGGTTTAGCCTTGTTTGTGACCCTTGGGGGCTGATAATAAATGCAAGTAAAACATAGTTAGTGACAATCAATCCATCGAAACGTTTCAGAAACGGCATTACCCTTAACGATGCTGCACTTGACAACGTTGAGTCTTTTGACTATCTGGGAATCCGGGTCTCTAAAGGTATGAAATGGAGTTCCCATATAGCCAAAATGCTCCTTACCCACAAACGGGTATCTGGGGCTATCCTAAGAGAGCAACATCTTTCTGTAAGTAGGCCTGTCGCCCCGGCCCTTGTGGTCTATGATGGCAAAGCGCTACCCTCTGCCCTATACGGGGCATAATTATGGGGCTTTGAGAATACCACCGAACTTGCAAGATCCAAAAACAAGTTCTTTAGAGATCTTGTTTCTCTTCCAACTTCCACTCCACTGAAGCCCTTACATCAGGATATGGGAAGACGTTCCATCAAGGACATTGCACGCCTTCGCCCCCTGCTCTTTTGGGCAAGCATAAGAAGGACCCCGGAGTTGTCCAACTATGCTGCCGCCCTTAGTGAATTAATAATAGCTGACACAGGAAACAAGATCAAAGGGATCACCAATCTCAGAGAGCTTTTAATTGATATTGGGTTTGGGGAGGTTTGGGCCAGCCATATTCCGCCATCCAAGCAGGACCTAAAAAGTGCCTATTGGCAATGGGAACAGGCAGAAGCGATGCGCAAACCTAAAATGGGGAAACTCACTGAGATGTTCCTTGAGCACAAACCCATTCATAAATTTGAATCTTTTCTTGATTTTATTCAAATACCTAGGGATAGGGCACTCTCCTTGAAGATGAGAATAGGGACTCACCCGCTAAATGACGTGACAGCAGCCTGAAACCGGCGTAATTTACCGTCTGCACCTTGCCCAGGCTGTGTAGCCCCTAAGGAGTCTATTGCCCATTTCTTCTCTGTGTGCCCAGCCTGCAGGATGGCTAGAGCCGAATGGCTCAAACCAGTCTGTAAAAAGCTTGGTTCCAAGAATTATAGGGTGGCACTACGCATCTTAAAAACTGACACCTCCTCCCTTACTTTGGTTTGTGGTGTGGCAAAATATCTGGGCTGCGCATGGCTAATAAGAACAAAGCTCTTAGCAATGTACCTGCTTTGATCATTGCTTTTTACGATTTTAATGACATTTTTTTAACTTACTTTTTAATTGTAGTTGTATGATGTATACTTGGTCTTATTTATTACACTGTATTTTTATGTTTTTTTAAATATATGAATTCTGGATGTATATGATTTTATGATAAATTTTATCGAATAAAGCTCACACTACTACTACTACTATTCAAAATTGCGGATCAGAAATAGCAATTGTCTAATAGAGAACTGCAAATGAGATGACGCATTCACAATTAGTGAATATTCAGACACCAATTTGAAGGGGTAACTAGACATAATATCGAATCCAAAATATAAATTAGCCAAAATATCAAAGTCAAAATGTAGAATGGACAAAATATCGAATGGACAGAATATAGTGGTGAAAAATATTGAATTGAAGGTAAGTAATATAATATCAATTTTCAAAATATAGAAAGTTAAAGTATCGAAGTATATAATATAGGTATTAAAATATATCGAATTGTTTATAATATCGCATTTTTAAAGTGTTTTGTAAGTTAGTATATGTGTGAACAGTGTATATTATTTTTGTAATTTATTTTAAGTAATGAATGTTATGTTATTTAATTTTTGCATAATTTAATTCTGTAGCGTTTATAGGGGAATAGGGTGGGAAGTAATTTAATTATATTAAATTAAATCTTTTTATGTATTTATAGTATTCATTTTGAATTAATTGCTAATTAATTTTCTAATTGGTAATTAATCTTTATTAATTGATTAATTGATAATTATGGTAATTGTATTAATTTATTTTCCATAGCTGGTTGTGGGTTTATAGGGGAATATGGTGGGAAGTAATTTAATTGTAATTAAGTAAATAATTGTTATTTATTTATTGGTATTGATTTTTTATTTATTGTTAATTAATTGTTAGTGTATAATTCATTTTTATTAATTGGTAATTAATTTGTATTAATTTATTAATTGATAATTACCATGATTGTATTATTTCATTTTCTGTAGTGGATTGTGGGTTTATAAGGGAATAGGATGTGAAGTAATTTAATTGTAATTAATTACATATTAATAATACTTTTGTGTATTGATAATTAATTCACTGTTAATTAATTAAATAATTGGTATTAATTTTTATCGTTAATTAGTTTTTGTTATTGAAAATTAATTAGTTGTTTATTAATTATGAATCAATCAATCAATCACAGTTATTGTAGAGCGCGTTACATACCCGCGAGGGACTCCAGGCGCTGAGGATCTCTTACCACTAATGCATTGACACCTTAGCTCGACCTAAGGTTACCTCCCCTCAAGATATCACTTTAGCCACTGAGACACCCTGATGACAGCTCATCATCATCACAAATTCAAAGCTAACAAAATTGAGCTTCTCTTTATTTTCCCCCAACTCAAACAATCTCATGTGCAAGACTGGGTCAACTTTCTTGGTTGCTCTCCTTTTATTATTGATAATGTAAAATTCCATGGATTCATTTTAGACTTTCATCTTAATATATTTAGTATGTTTTAATGTTCCTGGTGATATTAAGAGTTTCTGTATTACTGTATACTATATTTGAGTGTTTTAGTTCTTAAAGGTTTTAGAACCAATTCTGAAGTAATTCATCAGAAAGAGGTACATTAAGGAATAAACCCACCTTGCATGAATTCAAAAGCATTGCTTTATGTGGACAATACCCATCATAAGTTCACAAGCCATGACAGCACTGCACCATCATTACTGTCCCTGGCTGATACATTATCTGCTTTTCAGGCTGTAGAATTATGTCAAGATATATAAGATAGCCTGGACCCCAGCTGACTAAACAATCAGTGATTTCATCAGTAGATTGCATTTTCAATAACCATTGGGGAAGGGGATGAGTTCACTATTTCAGATCCACAATTTCATCCTACTGGTATTTCAGTGCCATTAATTGAAAATTACAGTAAATTTGGATGATCATTATTTTGGATATTTTTAAAGAGGAAAATTAATTATATGTATATATAAAAGGGCTGACATTAGATATATATTGCTGATCTAAAATGTGTTGTCTCATTGGTCATCTTTGAATGCTTTCTGAAATAAATTGAGCACCAGTAAGTCTCCTCCAATGCCAGCGCCCTCTTTACTTGTTGTGAACAGGATTCTTTGAATAGATTTGTGCAACCTCGACAATTCGCTCGCAATCACTTTGTCTGGCAGGATTTTCAACTCAAGCCATTGTATTATATCCTAAGGGGTTTGGGTAGGTCTAATTGGTTTCCTTAGGAGTGTATTTCAACTAGTTGTGATTGGTGTTTTAGGGTGTAGGCTTGAGTTTGTTTGATGGGTAAAGAGGAATTTGTAGGGTTTATGTTTCTGATAGTAGACAGGGCTAAGAACTTAAAGCATAATAAATTTAAAAAATGAGAAAAACAAAAAATAATACAATGAAAATTATGGTATACTACCGTAATAAGTTAAAATTGTGGTAATGGGATAAAAATAATAATAATATCAGAAATGATGGAATGGGAAACAGTGACTGTTGTGTAGTTGTAGTTCCTATCTTCCCAATAGGCATTGTGCATTGGAATAACATAAACGATAGCTTAGACTTAGGACAGAGGTCGACTAGGTCTCGATTGAATATGTTAGACTTAATTATGAATGCCAGCTAGCTCAGAGGTCACTGGAAGCTTTCTCGAATTCACAAGAAGGGATTCGTTTCTGACAACCGCATAAACATGACAACTTTGCTCCCCTAGAACAAGGAGTATATCTCCAGAGTCGCGGAAACAATAGATAACTATTTCACTAAGTCAATCGTGCATGCTTAGTTTCAACAGATGTGTAGAGAAATAGAGAGACGAGCGTTTTCAATAAAAGTGGTAATTTATTGAGCAGTCTTCTTTCTCATGCAAGAGAAGTGAATTGCCACAATTGCAATACTTGTCATAAAGTAAAGTGCGTACAGTAAAAGGAGTATTATGAAATAATACTGTAAAAGCATTTATATGGTTTCCAAGCCATAAGATACTTAAAACGTAAAAAATACATACAATGATATAAGTTGACTAAACGTACTGAACTGGTGCTTCTAAAATACGCCTACCCCGGTGTACCTAACCTAAGCCTAGTACGTGGAAAGGAGTGAGTGAGATGTAGTTTGAGTTAAGATAGTTTTTGCCAAGAATCTGAATCAAGAATTCTCTAAGGGTCTAATCAGCTCCGTACCTTGGTTATAGAATGAAGGAGGTTTTGTATCTCTCTCTCAGGACTTGATCTCCCAGCAACCCTCGAAGGTGACAGGGAAACACTGGAGCTCGATTTCTCGGCAGGAGAAAAGACAGCATCTCTCTCAGTGCGTCAATGGGAGGGTCGGCTTCCTTCGGCACTCGTTTCAGCAGGGCGTTGGGCAAGAAGATAGCCAATCCTTGAATGCTGCAGGAGCGAGCGGAGGTAAACGGATCTCGTTCTTGGATGCAGACGGCGTCGACTTCAGTAGATCGTCCGATTAATACGGCGACTCTGGTCCCAAGGAGCATTATAATCGTATTCAAGCCCTATGAGGGCCCCCATTTGGAAATCATTGCAGGAACCATTAGTTTCAACTACTGGATTTGAAAGTCCTTCACGCCAGAAATATCTCCCGCAACAATAACCCAGGGTCTAACTCACGAAGGCCCATCGGCGCTAGACCACTACCCCATGTCCTGAAGAAGACCCGCCCTAGATCCTCAACTAAGGCGTCCACAGGGTCGAAACGTCGACGACATTGAAACCATTGGATCAGTACAGAATACCCAGTTTCACAATAGCCAACCTAAGTGGACTACTGGGATAATTATAACCAAATACTGGGACTGGCCAAAAAGACTTTTCGCTTCTCCTTCCTTCCCCCCCCTTCACTCACTTGTACATAAGCACGTTTGAATGTCACTATTTCACTTCCTGTCACATTATATTCACTCAATTTTATAATGCGTTGTCTTTGTAAATTGTAAATAAGTCTTGATTCAAAAACTTTATGTGCAAACAGGGTATTTATGAATGAAAAATTAATTCATAAATTCAAAATAGTTGGTTACCCTGAACTTGTTTGGTGTTGGATTTGCATAGTGAGGAAGCTCCACGTTTGGAGCACTGACTTAAGTAACCGCAAGACTAATTGAACTGAGAATGGAATTAATTAGTATATTGAAGTAATCAGGTTACATACCCGACAGAACCATTGTTTATATTTAATTGTATTGCCCAGGTTCTGAGGGATACTGGGTCACACCATGGTGATTTACAACCTTTCATAAAGGCCTGCTGGTATATGCTTTTGGCAAAATTGAAACTGAAAAGTTGTTATCGGAATTGTAATGGTGCCTTGTATTATCCATTCAATGACAGGTCTTTCGGAGATTGTCAATGGCAATCTTTCTAGTTTTTCAATGCTCCGCACCGTATAGTCTGCTCCTTTTTGTGCCAAAGAGATTTGTTTATCTGTAAGGTTAAAGATAGAAAAGAATGACATTGTGTTGATTAGACGCCATGGCACGTAGCCTGAACGGAGATTTTGTAACGTCCAGCCTAACTTTACAATAGAACGTAATTGGGACTGGCCATGTTGTAACATTAGCATATCCTGTTCTATTATACCAATAGCAGATGATACAATGCTGTCCAGTGAATAAATTCTGGAGGACAGAGTCGTTAACCCGTTGTCCACTACAGACAGTGATTTTTCCAAATAAATATGATCAATTTCTCGTATTTTTTAGCAGTTTCAATTTGCGTTACTTTCCAAGCTTCGCTGTAAGCAGCGTATATACCCGCATATATGAAACGTTTTTGACGCTGTTTGCGAGGTCCTAGTAAGAAATCTCGCAAATCAGCACCTTCTTTAAGTAAAGTCAAGTGTTGCTTAATTTCAGGTAGTGTGGATTTCTGTAGCCATTCGAGGCATAGCTTTCCTACACTGTATCTTGTTATAATCCCCGGATGTTGTCTCTGGGAATATCTTGGGTCTGGCCTAATCTGTTTGAACCCCTGTGTTTTGTTCAGGAATCTGTCTTGACAGGTATTAGTGTCTGTGGGCCAGATCAACCATTTTTTCCAATCAGGATTTGTTCTGTTTTGGTGTAAAATATGGGATACGTCTATCTCCACATCTGTAGTTCTATTACTATCAGGTATGGGTTTTGGTACAGACGGTTTGTTTAAGTCCCTTATCTTGGCTAGGCCAAGACAGGTTGTTTGTTGAATGGTGTCATTCAGGAATATTATCTGTTCTGGGATCATGCAGGCTCTGAATAATGATTCTAAACCTTGTACCTGCCAGTCCTTTGTACCCCAGACTGTTTTAGACTCAATGTTGTTTTTCCAAAATTCAAAACCAAATGTAGACATTTTTTCGGAATATTTTTCAGAATAAATCTGTTTAGTATTTGTCAACATGTTTTTCATTCCTGTCCTATTCGTAATTTTAAAATAAAACGTTTCTGGATCAGTGTTATTAAACCCTGAGAAGTATGGGAATTTCCCATAATATGTTTTTGAACTTCCTTTTGGCGGTGTTGGACAATGTTCCCATTGATTATAAGTAAAAACATTTCTAGGATTAGCAGGTTTATGCAAATAGTGATGCCCATAATGATTAAAGCAATACATTTCTTCATAATTTGATGAACCTTGTAAATAATCATGTTCTGTACATTTTGCTGACATTTTTAAATCTGACATCATATTATTAATATTTTCAAAGTCCCAATCATCAGCGAAAGGTGATACAAAGTCATTTAAGGAAACCTTGAACTGTTGTGGATATTTCAAAAGTTCAACCGGGCCATAGATTTCGTAATCAGTTGTGTCCCATGCTACGCCACCAGGTATTGGAATGGCTGTGATGTTCACTGATGACAGTTCTCTTTTTTCGATGTGAGAGGATCTATGAGGTTTTAGAACCAAGTTGATGTTCTGACTTGCTGTGTCCATTGTACTGTATTTTCCCTCAATCATTCTTCCCAAGCTTAAAACTAAAATGAGCCAGAGCAGGAGGAAAAGTACACCTAACACAATCCACAATTCAATCCATGGTGAGATCAGATATGTTTCTCCAAGTTGATGAAAGAGTTCTGTAATTTTGTCTTTGAAAGTTTTGTATGCTGGCTTGTCTTCATGTTCACTTGGATCATCAGAAAAGTCATCGAAATTGATAAAGTAACCAGATGCAGTTCTGTTAATTGTTGGAATATCTTCCGGATTTTCATTAATCTTAGGATCTTCCTTTTTCATTCTAGTATTGTCTGAGGCTACATCGTTGTAGACTGGTGTTTCTTGACGAACTGTTGCAATTTGGGTTTCAAGAGGAAAAAGTTCCATTGCTTTGTTGCATAGTCCTTTTTTATTCACGGCATGTTTATCAAATGTGATTAGTCTTTCAGTTTGAACCTCTTGGATTGTAGCAAGGTTTGGTCTTCTGCTACTTCTTGGGAGTCCACTGGGCCTACTACTTATTATTGGCCACATGATTGTGGTTTTACCAGGTCGATTGATACAACTTTGTTCTCCTTTTTACCAGCAAGGGGTGGTAGTATTACTGATCTTGTTCTTCTGATTGCCAAGACAGGTACTGCTTTTTCCTTCTTCACCGCGTTCTTTTCTCTGACCAGATCCCCAATCTTTGGAAACCAGACAGGTCTTGCTGGGACAAGTGGTTTTTCTTCAGTGGCCGTTGGCTTTAGCTTTGTGTTACTTAGACTTCTTCTTGTTTCATTTAAGTCCTGTAAAACAGCCAAACGATCTTTGATATCAAAGGTTTTATGTTTCACCACTGAAGTCTGATGATCGATGTCTTCGATCAACATTCTAGTACCAAACAAAAGTTCATACGGAGTGATTCCACCCAGAGAATTTCTTGGCCGATTATTAAGACTACGTTGGACACTTATTAGATGTTTGACCCACCCATCACCCGAACCTAATACCCTCGCTGTTATAGATTGCTTTATGTCACAGTTTTTTCTCTCCACTACCGCATTTCCCTCAGGAAGGAATGGACTGGAGTACCGCAATGCAATGCCCAAGCTGGCCATGGCCTCCTTGTATGCTCAAGAGCTAAACGCAGGACCCTGGTCAGAATGTAGCATGCCAATTGTGTATTTGCCGATAAAGACTCGCAAATCTTTTATAACAGTTCTGGCGTCAGCCGAGCGCTGGGGCCACATCCAAATGAATCTCGTCTTAATATTTCTGGGATCGCATTTTTCCGTGTGGATGTCTGCGTGTAGATAGCCTAATGCTGTTTAACAGTGGTGTCTGGGCTGGTATCTGG
This sequence comes from Lissotriton helveticus, assembly GCF_964261635.1. Lineage (NCBI taxonomy): Eukaryota > Metazoa > Chordata > Amphibia > Caudata > Salamandridae > Lissotriton > Lissotriton helveticus. The sequence continues at coordinate 1,618,552,005 of NC_136069.1, forward strand.
TCCGGTTCACAACTGCGATCTCAGTCGCAGTCCTGACAGTTCATTGCAAAATTATAAATTTGCACGCTCATGCCCGGCCACCAGTATTGTGATTGTAATTCTATTAGAGATTTCAAGATCTCTTGGTGCCTCAGACCCATTCCCATGTGTGCTTCTTAAATCAAGTAAGCCCTCTGGTTGGTGTTTGGAATTACTCTGTCCCCCACTCCAGGGATTCGAGCAAAAGGAAAGGAGTTAGCATCAATTATGTATGTATTATTGAGTGGATAATTTAGAGGTAATGCCGCATGGTTGAATTTCAATGAGGCTTTTACTGCCAGCATGGTTTCTCCATCTATCTGTTTTTTTAGAACGCTTTTTGTAGCTACGGAAGCCGGTTGAATTGCTGTCACTATGTCTCTTTTAGCCAATGAATTCCCTGCAACGTGAACGCCATCACGTCGAAGACTCTGCGTACGTATCACGTGAGTCTTTCGTAGTTCTTTCTGTAGAAGAACTACTTGTTCCCAAAGTTTTTTATGTTTTATTGTGACACCTGTCTCATCTTTGTAACCGTTTTCAATCCAGGTCTGCATGGAATTATTGTAAGACTGGACGCAGTAATGCGAATCGCACACTATTAGTGTGGGGAATTCGCGATCAGCATTTTCGAGCCCCATCTTCAAAGCCCATAGTTCAGCTCGCTTAGCTGTACAGTTTCAGAGTGATTCAGTTTTAGTGACCATTGGTCTGAATTTACCTATGTTTCAAATTATGCCAGTGACCTTTGACAATCGCGCATGCAGCACTGTAAACATGTTTATCCACAACGTAGTGTTGTGCAAATCTGTCTGTGTAGATTACACAAGAATACTGTTCTAGAGGCAGAATTTCGATCGGCAGAGGATATTCCTGTTCGTATTCTAGATGTTTTAGATTTTTAATTTTGGGATCAAATGAGTGTATCACGTCTGTTGCAGCAAGAGAATTAACGCATTGTATCCATTCTGGATCTAATGCCATAGCATTTGGAATGCTCGGTCTTGTTACTGACTCAAGGGCTGATACTGCTGTTAAGACATTATGCTCTTCCCTTGAGCTAGGGTTTTTTCTTTTGTTACAGCAGTTTGAACCGCGGTCACAATTTTTTCAGTAGAACTGAATTTCATTTCAGCTTGTGTGTACAAGTGTGATTTATAAGTTATTGGTACCGTTTCTCCCTCATTAGAGGTCAGGTACGTGAAACCGCATCTTTCTGGGATGACTCGGATTACAAGGTTGCGTTCGTTTGCGTGTGTTTGCAGTTTTGTTTTCGTTAACATGTCTGTTTGTAATGATCGTAAAATTTCTATGTGTTTCTGAATCCAATTTATTTATTTGAAATCAGGTTTTATTAATTTGTAGAGAGGTTTAACCCTTTCTGCATAGTTTAGAATGTAAGTTCTTCCGAAATTCAGGAAACCTAGAATTGATTGTAAGTTTTTCTGCGTTTTTGGAGCTTGGAGTACTGCACACTTCTCTAAGAAGTTGTCTGCTAGGCTTTTTTCCTCACTTGATAATTTATATCCTAAAAATAGGACAGTTAGGTGGGCAATTCGTGATTTTTTAAAGTTGAATTTGTACCCTTCAGATGCGAACCCAAGTATAATAGTGTTCACTCTTTTCAAGTGTGTCTCCAGGTCATCGTCTGTAAGATAGATGTCATCGACATAAGATAATGCCTCATCATTATACGTTTGTAGTAACTCTGATACTCTGGCTGAAAATAATCCTGGGCTGTTCTTGAATCCCTGTGGGAGACGACAAAATTGCTAATGGGCCCCCATACTTAAGAAAGCGGTCAAATACCTGCTTTCTGGTGCAATGTTTTGACAGAAGAAACCATTTGAAATATCTAATGTTGTTTTAATTTTTTTGCGCACGATGTTGTTCATTAGTGCTGCACTTTGTGAGTTTTGTACTGCAAATGTTTTGCAACAAGAGTTTAGGTGTCTGTAGTCCAAAACTAGACGTATGAATTGTCTGGTTTGGAGACAGGAAACAAAGGATTGTTCATTTTTGAGGTGCATGTTTCAATCACACCCTGGTATTCAAGTTGATCTAAGATCTCCCTGACTTGTTTTTTAGCTTCTTGCTTAACAGGATGCTGCCTTTGAGCAGTAGGTACATTTTGTAACTGAATTTTATGGTGAGGAGAATCCTCATCCCATCCTACATGATTTTTATATAATGCAGGGGCTTGGGCCACTGCCCATTTTCTAGCATATTTGTATTTTTTATGAATTGGAATGTGATTTGAGAAGGCAGGCATAATCATTTCTTCGCCATGTGGGCACTCCCTGATAAACTCTGGTGGCCAGTTTTTCTCTGCTAGAAGGATGTTAGATAGGTTCTCCCAAAAGAGACCTCTTATTTTCCTAGTTTTGCCCCCCTCTATACGTAATGTTATTTCATATAATGTATGGGGTACGCTAAATCTGGTGTTTGCAGTTTCCACTTGAATGTATTAATTCGTGTCCACTGTCTCCAGAAGATTCATCAGGATCTTGCGAGCTATGGTCACTTCTGCTGCGCTGTCTAGCATTGTTTGGGCCCATTCTCCGTTCTCGAGTTGTGTCCTCAGAATCCTCGGCATGTTTTATTTTAATACTAGCTACCTTCTTTTAGGGAAATTGTAATTTTTTACTTTGATGAGCAGGTGTCGCGATTGAAAGCAGCGCAAGAACACGCACGCGCCACTAACCTGACTCTGATGCCCAGCAGAGACGAGGAGATGATAGACCTCGCAACCTCTCTCCCTACAACACTCAACAATGGGACTACCACCACTATTGGAATGAGCACAGCCAGAGGCCGCGAGGTGAATTGACGTAGGGATGCGGTGTACGTCAGGTATCTTCAAGTCTAGGTATACCCTCAACGGTTCACAGATAAGACCTCCCTGTAGATGGATGAAAAGATAGAGAGAGAGATATAGATCCATCCTGTCAGAGATTTTCTCCCTTCCCCTATGTTTCTAGACTCACCACTTCCTTGTCTTCTATACTCCGTGAACGATTCCGAAGTCTGTACTTGGTGAGGGGGGAGTCTTGCCCACAAGTCGAAAAGTTACTTCCACTTCTCGAACACGGACCACCAAGGCAAGCCGTTAGAGGGTTTTTTACGCGAAGCGTTTTGTAAGATACCGTTGCTAGACAGACCCACAATACTCCTTGTGAGTACAAATAGTTATGAATACCAGAAAGCTTCTGATACGGAGAAGGTTAGGTTCGCATCCCAAAGTCTAACAAACAAGGAAGGTGCAATCTGCACACTATTCTGAACGTGTCTCAAAACTAAATAAAGATAACGTGTAGAGGAAGAGAGCGAGCCCGCTCTCTTCAAGGATTCCTACCCGACAGTATACAGCGTCTCTCACTGCAAAGGAACCTGACCGTGCTGGCTCTTCGTCATCGCGGTGAGGCACAGAGGATACTGACCACGCAGGCTCTTCGTCGTCGTGGCGAATCAAAGGGAAACTGACCACGCAGGCTCTTCGTCGTCGTGGCGAATCAAAGGGAAACTGACCACGTAGGCTCTTCGTCGTCGTGGCGAATCAAAGGGAAACTGACCACGCAGGCTCTTCGTCGTCGTGGCGAATCAAAGGAAAACTGACCATGCACACATGAGGAAACCAGGAACTAGATTGACAAGCCCCGTTTCATTCCAGGGGCGGAGTTTATATAAGATCCTCCCATTGTGTCAAACTCCAGTGCCGCTTGGCCTTCTGGGACTGGTAGTTTTTCCGTAGGGGGTGTGTGACACGATGTCTGATGCATCCGGCTGCCCTACCATGGGCGATCGCTACAGAACCCCCTCTCGAGGACAGCCGTCCCGGCGGTCGTCCCGGCTTACCGGGATTGAGTTCGTGAAAACGTGCAACCAAATCGGGGCAATGTAGATGACTTACGGGTTCCCATGTGCGGTCTTCGGGCCGTAACCCTTCCAATCGACTAAATACTGGACTCTGCCCCGCACTATACGAGAATCCAGGACAGTCCCAACTTCATATTCTTCATGGCCCTCTACTTCCTCAGGGCCCGGGCGCATTGGTAATCGGACACTCGGCAGACAAGGCCGCAGAAGCGACACATGAAACACGGGATGTATAGACCATGTCGCGGGCAAGGAGAGTTTCATGGCCACCGCGTTTGTCACCTCACAGATACCATAAGGACCTACATACTTAGGTTTCAATCTGTTCATTCCTTTCAGGTGCAGATGGTGTGTGGAAAGCCAGACTTTATCGCCCACCTTATATTCGGGTTCTTGGGACCTTCTTTTGTCAGCGAAATGCTTTTGGGCGTCTTGAGCCTTTTTTAGACTGTTCAAAGCCTCAATCAGGATGGCCCGGAGATGAGCGTGGTGTTCATGAATGGCAGGAACTAGGGATTCAGCAGGCCACTCAAAAGGAAGCATATTGGGGTGGAAACCGTATAGGCAGAAGAAGGGAGAACATCCCAGAGTGGTATGTACCGCGTTATTGTAGGCAAATTCCGCCAACCACAAAAGGGTGGGCCATTCAGTGGCGTTTTGTTAAGTGAAACAGCGAAGATATTGTTCTAGGGTTTGGTTTAACCGTTCTGTTTTACCATCCGTTTGTGGATGGTAGCTGGATGATAAACGAGCGTCGATCTGTAAGATGGTACATAGAGCCTTCCAAAACCTAGAAGTGAATTGCGTTCCCCGGTCTGTTATCACTACACTCGGTAAACCATGTGGTCGCACAATGTTGTGAAGGAATACTTTCGCTAAGTCCCCAGAGGTAGGCAAGCCTGGTAAAGATATAAAATGTCCCATCTTAGTGAGATGGTCTACCACTACTAGGATAACTGTCTGTTTCTCACAGGATGGCATTTCAACAATAAAGTCCATGGACAGGGTGTGCCAAGGCTTGGGTGGAATCGGTAAAGGGTGCAACAATCCTGCGGGTTTAGCATGACAAGACTTCCCTTGAGCACAAATCGCACAGTTCTTAACGTACTCTTTGACATCGGTTCGGACACCAGGCCACCAAAATGACCGCTCCACGTTAGCGGTGGTTTTGTAAATACCCATGTGTCCTCCCAGTACAGAATCATGAGCCCATTCTAACACTTTGTTTTGCAGCTCAGTTCGGGGAATGTACAAGGCATGGTAATGATAGGCTAGTTGATCCTTTACACAGCGATGAGTGGGTTCTTTACTGACCCATGAAGGTATATCAAGATCAGTGAGGGCGATTTTGACGTCCTCTAGGAAGTCGTCTGAAGTGATCAAGGCAATAGATGCCTCTGAGTACTCGATTCCCTGGAGTATAGAAGGGGGTTCGACGGGCCGTAATGTTTCTTCCTCCCCCAGCCGGGAGAGAGCATCTGCTTTACCATTCCGTGAACCGGGTCTATACTTGATTACAAAGTCATAGTCCGAAAAGAAAAGAGTCCACCTCAATTGACGAGGCGTCAAAGCCTTAGCTGTTTTCAAAAACAGCAGATTACGATGATCTGTAATGATTTCCACGGTATGCACTGCCCCCAGGAGGTAATGTCTCCACTCCTCACATGCTCTTTTAATCGCCAGGAGTTCCTTGTCCGTGATTGTGTAGTTGACTTCACAGGGTGTGAGCTTTTTCGAATAAAACGCCACTGGATGGAGCTGTCCTGTGGATGGATGACGCTGTGACAGAACCCCACCAAGAGCGTATTGTGAGGCATCTGTTTCAAGAATAAAAGGCAGCTGTGGGTCAGGGTGCCGAAGGATAGGCGCTTGGGTGAACCTCTCCTTGAGGAGTTGGAATGCTCTGTCTGCTTCTTCTCCCCATCTGAACAAAACGTTTTTTCTCAAGAGGGACGTGATAGGATGTATAGTCCTGGAAAAATCCTGAACAAAGCGCCGATAGTAATTGGCAAAGCCAAGAAAGCTCTGAACGGATTTGACGTTCTGTGGTGTTTTCCAGGTTAGTATGGCCTCGACCTTCCTCATGTCCATCCTAAACCCTTGTGCATCGATCACATATCCCAGAAAAGCCACCTGTTGAACGTGGAAAAGGCATTTCTCGAGTTTGGCATACAGGGAGTTTCGTTGTAGCCTCTCCAACACTCTCTTCACATGCGTGATGTGTTCTGGGAGTGTGGCCGAATAAACCAGAATATCGTCGATGTAGACGATGCAAAAGGATTCCAAACACCCCCGCAACACCTCATCCATAAAATACTGGAAGGCGGCAGGGGCATTGCAAAGGCCAAAAGGCATGACTCGGTATTCGTAGAGGCCGAATTTGGTTCTAAAAGCGGTCTTCCACTCATCCCCGGTCTTTACTCGTACAAGATGGTATGCCCCGCGAAGGTCGAGTTTGGTGAACTAACGTGCCCCCTTTAGTTGATCCATTAAAACGGGAATCAAGGACAGCGGATAACGATTCTTGATCGTCACTTTGTTAATGGCTCTGTAGTCTATACATGGTCGCAATTCATCACAATCCTTCTTTGGTATGAAGAACATGGGTGATGAGACAGGAGAATTGGAGTGTCTGATAAACCCGGTAGCCAAATTGTCGTCTATGTAGGTTTTAAGATACTGTGTCTCTTTTTCAGTCAAGGCATACACTCTACTGCAAGGGAGATCCGCACCCGGGGTAAGGTCCACACGACAATCGTATGCCCGATGTGGAGGCAGATGGGTGGCCTTTTTCTTATCAAACAAGGAAGTAAATTCATGGTACTCAACCGGTAATGCCGTGGCACGGCAAACCCTGTCAACATCACAGGGTCCCAGCCAAGTAAGAGGCGGGTGAGGGTTCAGGTGAAATGGTGAGAATAGTCTTGTTTTGACAATGTTCTTTGCAATACTTTGACGACATACTGACCGAGCGTGTTGACCAGCATACCGAAGGATCATGCAAAGTGAGCCAAGGCATACCTAGGATAAGACGGAATTGAGGGGCATCTATGAGATCAAACTGGATGTATTCATAGTGATTCACTCCGTATTCCATTAACAACGCGAGGGTGTGATATACCACAGGCCCTGACGAAAGGACTGTGCCATCCACGGCTTTGACGGTTTCGGGCGTCTGTTTCTTTTCACAGGGGATTCCCATTCTGAACGCATATGCTTGATCGATGTAATTCCCTGTAGCCCCTGAGTCCAATAAGGCGTCGACTCGAAAGGGTTCTTGATTCTTTGCTTGTAGAGACACGCTGATATTCATGTGAGCGCCTGCTGGGTGAAGGGTGTTTGCTACAAAAGGGGAGACCGTAGTATGCGGGAGTCTTGAATCGGAGGTCTCGTTCTGATCCAAGACCTTCAGTTTTCCGACGGCTCCTCCATCTTCATGGTGGCCTGTGCTCTGGAAAAGGTGTTCTTTCCAGGAGTAGGATTCCAAGCTCTACATTCATTGATGAAATGTCCGCCTTTTCCACAATACAGGCATAGTTTGAGTCTCCGTCTCCTGTCCCGTTCTTCCCTGGTGAGAGGACCCCGGATTCCTCCAATTTGCATGGGTTCAGGCCCTTCTTGGGCTTTGGTTTTCTCTTCACCCCCCTGCCGGGGTCTGACCAGGGGATAGGAGTATCTAGTGTCTCCTCTGTTTCTATCCCCTTTCCGTTCTAACAACCTGTGATCCAGTTGTACTGTCAAATCGATGAGTTCTTCACAAGTTGAAGGCAATTGCACCACCTGTGCTAACACATCCTTCAATTCTCCCCGGAGGCCCTGATAGAACAACGAAATCCGTTTCTGAGCAGGCCAGTCCGTTTCAACTATCAGCCGATTAAATGTTGTAATGTATGACAATAGATCCTGTGATCCTTGGCGTAAAGTCATCAACTCACGGTCTAAGGACATCATGTGGGACTTTCTATCGAATAGTTTTCGTAATTCAAGACAAAAGACTGAAAAATCGTGTAATGCGGGATCATTCCGTTCTAACAAAGGAATGGTCCAACTGGACGCATTGCCTCCCATATAGGACATTACGAAGGCTGTCTTGGATGATTCATCCTGAAAGACTTGAGGCTTGCATAGGAAGTGTAGACGACATTGATTCAGGAATGTCTCGAACTTTTTGGGGTCTCCGTAATATCTTTCGGGAGGGGCTAAAGGTATGCCATGGGTTTGAAGTATATGTACCGTTGGAGCTGTGTCAGACGAAGTGGAAGGAGCTGCAAACGAACCTCCAGGTTGGAAAGAAGGAGGCGGGGGCAAGGTAGCAGGCCTAATCAAAGGTTTGGCAGCAAATCAAAAGGGAGAGAGAGGACTAGGTAAGCTAGTCCGGGTCCCCTGGTTATATGTAGAAATATCAATATAGGACTAGCTAGGTTGTGTTAGTGAGACTCAGGAGGTACATCTGTGGGCAAACCATTAGGTTTGGTCATGAAGCCCTCACACACCAACCTAGTTGGTGTCATGCTTCATCATCGGGCCCACCACAGTGACACCGAATGTGTCCCGGGTGTGCTGCGACTCCAGATTACTGAGGAGCTGGTATGCTTACTGAGTGTGCAGTGATTGGTGAGTATGAACGTGAAAAGTTAAAAGCTATACAGGTGGTCCCAGTTCCCAAGGGTGAAAGGTAAATTTTAATATCTGGGCCCCTGTTAGCAAGATAAAAAGGCTTGTGGACGATGTGGAGTGTATTAAGAGCTCCTACATCCTATGTGGTCTACATGTTTCAGCCAGGCCTTTTGGTTAAAACTGGCTTTCCTCAGGACCAATGAGTATGTGTGGGTGACAATAAACTATATTAAGTGACTTGGTGTGGTAAAAAGTGTCGCACTCGCTAAGGTGCTGTACGTGTTAGAGGGGGATTCCCTCTGCTTTAACTTGCTACTTGCTGTTAAAGCCTCATGGGCTAACAGGGGCCCAGATATTAAAATTTACGCAGCACACCCGGGACACATTCGGTGTCACTGTGGTGGGCCCGATGATGAAGCATGACACCAACTAGGTTGGTGTGTGAGGGCTTCATGACCAAACCTAATGGTTTGCCCACAGATGTACCTCCTGAGTCTCACTAACACAACCTAGCTAGTCCTATATTGATATTTCTACTAATCAAAGGTTTGACACTCGGCTCCTTGTTGGCAAGATCGGACATCTCTCTGCGCAAGTCAGACACCTCCTTGTATAAGGCTTGATTCTCTTCACGGGATGTCTGGACTTCGCTTTGTAATTCAGAGAAACTCTCCAATAAGGAGGTAAGTACGGTATTAGTATCCATCGTCTGGGCTGGGTGTTGCTCTTGGGCTTGTCAATCTGTCACGATTGAAAGCAGCGCAAGAACACGCACGCGCCACTAACCTGACTCTGATGCCCAGCAGAGACGAGGAGATGATAGACCTCGCAACCTCTCTCCGTACAACACTCAACAATGGGACTACCACCACTATTGGAATGAGCACAGCCAGAGGCCGCGAGGTGAATTGACGTAGGGATGCGGTGTACATCAGGTATCTTCAAGTCTAGGTATACCCTCAACGGTTCACAGATAAGACCTCCCTGTAGATGGATGAAAAGATAGAGAGAGAGATATAGATCCGTCCTGTAAGAGATTTTCTCCCTTCCCCTATGTTTCTAGACTCACCACTTCCTTGTCTTCTATACTCCGTGAACGATTCCGAAGTCTGTACTTGGTGAGGGGGGAGTCTTGCCCACGAGTCGAAAAGTTACTTCCACTTCTCGAACACTGACCACCAAGGCAAGCCGTTAGAGGGTTTTTTACGTGAAGCGTTTTGTAAGATACCGTTGCTAGACAGACCCACAATACTCCTTGTGAGTACAAATAGTTATGAATACCAGAAAGCTTCTGATACGGAGAAGGTTAGGTTCGCATCCCAAAGTCTAACAAACAAGGAAGGTGCAATCTGCACACTATTCTGAACGTGTCTCAAAACTAAATAAAGATAACGTGTAGAGGAAGAGAGCGAGCCCGCTCTCTTCAAGGATTCCTACCCGACAGTATACAGCGTCTCTCACTGCAAAGGAACCTGACCGTGCTGGCTCTTCGTCGTCGCGGTGAGGCACAGAGGATACTGACCACGCAGGCTCTTCGTCGTCGTGGCGAATCAAAGGGAAACTGACCACGCAGGCTCTTCGTCGTCGTGGCGAATCAAAGGGAAACTGACCACGCAGGCTCTTCGTCGTCGTGGCGAATCAAAGGAAAACTGACCACGCACACATGAGGAAACCAGGAACTAGATTGACAAGCCCCGTTTCATTCCAGGGGCGGAGTTTATATAAGATCCTCCCATTGTGTCAAACTCCAGTGCCGCTTGGCCTTCTGGGACTGGTAGTTTTTCCGTAGGGGGTGTGTGACACGATGTCTGATGCATCCGGCTGCCCTACCATGGGCGATCGCTACAGCAGGTTCCTTGTCTTTGGACTTGACGCGCTCTTCTTTATGTTCTGACCATCCTCTTCTTTCCGATTTCTGTGAGGAAGTCTGAAAAGATCGAGAGGGGCGTGTATCATTATCTTTCTATCTGTCAGGTTTTCTTAAATTGTCCCTATTTCTAAGGTTGTATCTTTTTTCAGAGGGCTCCTGTTGTGGAGACTTGCCCCCTCGTTCTGGAGATCTATCTCTCCATTGGAGAGACCTTCCTCTGGCCTGAAACTGTTTTTCTCTGGGAGTAATTTGTTTATTACCTTCCCACTTCTTTTTTGGAGTATTGAGATTATTCTTAATAAAGGTTCTTTCAGGATTTTCAGTTAGTTGTGGTTTTAGTTGTTTCCCACCCAAACTATCTCTACCTAGTTCTTCATAGGATTTTTCAATTACTCTGGCAAGTTCATAAGGTTGTTCTGCTATATCTGTTTCTTTCAATTTTTGGCGGATAGCCACAGATGCTGCTTCCCCTTTTATGTTGGCTAGTAGTATAGCCGAGACTTGCTTAAAGTCTTTCAGTAATTTCATTCCTAGATTTAAAGCAGGCTCCGGACCGTATTCTTTTTGAATCTGTCTTAGTACGTCTGGTATAACCGCCATAGACGGAACACCATGTGATTTTGTGTATATTGAAGCAAAGACTGTTCCCCAAGTGTCACAGTCCTTCACATGTGATGCGATACCCATTGGTAGGCAGATTGTCAGAATTCTGTGTTTTTCATGAGCTATAGTATCAGGAAATACTGCCTCTATCTGAGTAACTTTTTTAGCTAACCAGAACAGAATTTGTTCCCTTTTTGCGGGTAATTTGCCAATGACTGATTGTATAGTCTGTGGTGTAATTTTATTTGTGTTCCCCTAGTGAGGGGTGTGCTGTGGAATTTGTATTGCTGGTTGGTCTGTTAAAGTCCGCATGACATATTGTACCAATTGTCTATGTATCTTAATTAGTTGTTTTAGTTGAACTAAAAGTTCTCTGTCTGACATTCCTTCAATGTCAGGATGTGGTGTGCAGCCGGCTAGAACCGGCCATGTGGCTCCTGGTCTACCTAGCGGACCTAGCCTGGTGATGTGATTTTGATGTTTTAGGGCGCCATTAAACCAGAGCTGATGCTCTTGGTAGGTTAGTGGAATTTCAACGTCCTCGAAAGGGGCGTATTCCTCTGGAGATTCCTCTATTTTGTAGTAGTGGAACTCGTGTTTCACAGCATTTGCTGCTGGAAAATGTATCCATTAATAGAATACCTCTGTCTGCCGATACCACAAATATTACTGTACCACCTCTTGATGATGCTCTATTTTCTATAAGTTTTATAGTTATGGTTTTTCTTACATTAACCGGGATGAGTATTGCATCCGGGTCATTTTGTTGGAGACTTGTGTCTTCCGCTAAAAGTTGTGTTGCTATTCTAGCTCTTTCCCTTTCGTCGTCACTTTCCGTCTTTTTTGCTGACAGAAAGTTTTGCAGAGCAGGTTTCAAGGAAACAAAGATTAGGTGCACAATATTTTGGAACACTGTATCCTTCAACGTTGACTAAACCAAAAACTAATACATAGGATTCTCATCATACTAACTTTTGGTGGATATTAACCTTTCACCCACTCCAGACGTCTATTGGAGTTTTTACGGGAAAAAGGGGTCTGTGTGAAAAGCACGACTGAGTTACTCTAGTATCTAGCGTTAAATAATTGCCTTACCAAACGTTGGGCGCCATGTAGTGTAGTTCCTATATTCCTAATAGGCTCTGCGCATTGGAATACCATAAACGATAGTTTAGACGTAGGACTGAGGTCGACTAGGTCTCTATTGAATATGTTAGACTTAATTATGAATGCCAGCTAGCTCAGAGGTCACTAGAAGCTTTCTCGAATTCACAAGAATGGATTAGTTTCTGACAACCGCATAAACATGACAGCTTTGCTCCCCTAGAACAAGGAGTATATCTCCAGAGTTGCGGAAACAATAGATAACTATTTCACTCAGTCAATCGTGCATGCTTAGTTTCAACAGATGTGCAGAGAAATAGAGAGACGGGTGTTTTCAATAAAAGTGGTTTATATTGAGCAGTCTTCTTTCTCATGCAAGAGAAGTGAATTGCCACAATTGCAATACTTGTCATAAAGTAAAGTGCGTACAGTAAAAGGAGTATTATGAAATAATACTGTAAAAGCATTTATATGATTTCTAAGCCATAAGATACTTAAAAAGGATAAAATACATACAATGATAAAAGTTGACTAAACGTACTCAACTGGTGCTTCTAAAATACGCCTACCCCGGTTTACCTAACCTAAGTCTAGTACGAGGGAAGGAGTAAGTGAGATGTAGTTTGAGTTAAGATAGTTTTTGCCAATACCATGGTTATAGAATGAAGGAGCTCTTGTATCTCTCTCTCAGGACTCGATCTTCCAGCAACCCGCGAAGGTGACAGGGAAACACTGGAGCTGGATTTCTCGGCAGGAGAAAAGACAGCGTCTCTCTCAGTGCGTCAATGGGAGGGTCGGCTTCCTTTAGCACTCGTTTCAGCAGGGTGTCGGGCAAGTAGATAGCCGATCTGCTCCAAACCACCGTGTGTTTTGCTAGGGCAGATGCTGGTATATTTATACCTGGAAGGTGCCGAGTTTGACGTAATGTTGGACATAAGACGTCACTAAGAACTCACAGTTCTTTCAGGACTCCAGGAGTTCTAGGACAAATCAATACAGAAGCAGGGGGGATTCCCGGGCTGCTGGAGGCTTGGTTTGTTTAAGAACACATTGTACTTTCTAGGAGTCTATGGGAATAGCCTTGCCGTATTTGGACTGCATTGGCTATGACTTAATATGGGTATGATTCTTATGCCTTTATAAGGATAAGATTTGATATAACAACATAAGGGCATAAATCGGGAATATTTAAATAGGGTCCTAGATACGTTTACAACAGTTGGACCTTGCATCTTTTGGTGTGTTTCCCCTGTTTGTTTGCTGTTTTTAATGGTACGTTGGATGTCATTTGGCTGGTGTAATGCCTCTGCGCACTTTTTCACTACTGTTCAGTGTTAAAGTGCAAGTGCTACAACTGTAAATTGTGTTTTTGGATTGGTGTGTCCATGTTCGTCTTATTTGCTTTACTCCTAAGGGATGTATGACAGTACAACGCGTACCGTTTCAACGCGTGCCTTTACAACGCGTCTTTAACAACGCAAGTCGTTACAACGACTTGCGTTGTTGGGCGTGGATAGTGAATAGTATAATTTACTATTCTAAGACCAGTCCCCGTGGATAGTAGGGAAGGTGTTGGAATAGTAAATATACTATTCTTTATCCTTTAGCGCCCTCCAGCGCAAATCGTGGTTACGACTTGCGTTGTAAGGGACGCATCGTAAAAGCACTGCGGGGTAACATCCGCGTTGAAAAGGATGTTCCCCCTCCTAAGTCACTAGTCTAGGGCATTGTATGTGCCAAGAGCTTGAAAATCAAATGTTACTAGTGGTCCTGCAGCACTGATTGTGCCACCCACTCAAGTAGCCTCTCAAAGGTGTCTCAGACCTGCACCTGCAGTGTATGCAAGTAGTTTTTACTGCCATGTCGACCTGCCAAGTGCCCCCATTTTCCAGGCCCTAAACATCCCTTTTCTTACGTGTAAGGCACCCCTCAGGTAGGCCTGAGGTACCCCCCTAGGCAGGGTACAATGTATGTGAAAGGTAGGACATGTCCTGGTGTGTGTGACATTTCCTGATACTGAAAATACTGCCCATTTCATGTATCACTATTGCAAGGGTATCTGTCCCATAGGCTAACATGAGAGTTGCTTTGTAACATCTCACAAGTATAACTTCCCACTGGTTTATATAGAGAAATGGAGTTTAGGCTCTATGAACTCGGAGTTTAATAATGAACCTTTTTAAGGAGGTGGTTTTTAAATTGTGTGTTTGAAAATGCCACTTTTTGAAAGAAGGTATTTTCTTGTTTAACTATTCTGTGCACCACTGTTAGTTTGTGTCCTGCCTTTCCTGGGTGGCTCATAGTTCAGCTGAATAGGCCTGGTCTGCATTTAGAGTGGTAGGAGGATTTTTTATTAGCACCTGAATAGGCAGTGTCTCCCCTGCACAATGCTATCTCCACCTCTTGTAGTGAAGCTGGGCCAGAGAGGGTATAACTGGTTTGAGCTGGGTTCAGACACCCTTGTCACAAAGAGGGCAAAGAGAAAATGTGGTATACATACTGGGGCCCTGACCTCAGGACTCTAGAACATTTTTAGACCAAGGAACATGCCAAGAAAAAGAGCTGGAGAAGCTGTGAGGAGAAAATACCACATTGCTGTGTTGGCCTGCAGTGGCTGCTTCTGTCCTGGGCTGAGAAACAACTGGTCTTAACATTCTCCAACTTCTTTGTCTGAGCTGCTTCAAAGGCTTGAGGTAGAGCGAGCTCCCTGTTCAAAAATTCTCAGGAACAGCAAAGACGTCAAGTTCATCTGCTACCATCATTGGGCATTGTATGGTTGGTGCTGCAACAAAAGAAAAAGCAAGGCACTTCACACCGCAACACTGGTCTTAACAACAATGATGCCCGACACCGCCAACATGTCGCTACTTGCACCGTGACCTGTGGGCACCGCACTTCACACCACCCCAATTCACACCACTGCCCTGATATCCCCGATGATGCCACTCCACACCAACATCAATGTTCTTGTTTGCACCGAGATTTGAGGGCACAGCTCGTTAGTTACATGACGCACCACCTCGTCCCACACCGCAACCTTGGCCTACCGATGCCGGCGCTATCGACTCCAGTTCGTCAGCCAACGACAGTGCTTCAGCAACGACGATGACGATGCCTGGACTGTGACCAGCTAGCTCCACAAAGAGCACTGCACCACTGTGCACTGCAGCCTTGTTCTCACTGATTCCGCTGGATGACTGCCACCAAGGCGCTGCCTGCACGGCGGCATGAGGGTACCACACTCCACACTTCTACACTTTGCACCACAGTCCGGATGCCCACAGAAGCCAGTTCTCCTGACTTCAACCACACAGATTTGATTTGCAACACGTGTGACTTCAAGGGCCTGATGACTCCTGTACTGACCTCCAGAACCGACTCTTCATGGTTCACTGCCAGGTCCCATATGCCCTACATTTCTAAAGATACTATTTTATGGGTCTCCCTGACAATGTAGCTGGCCCCCTTCACCGTTGTCAGCCAAAACTGATTGGATTTGTTGTAATGACACCGTGATAGCCCCAGATGGACCTACCGACTTCAAGGAACTGTATGTTAAATCAAATTCAAATTCAAATTCAAAGAATCTTTATTCGGTGATTAAAAAACACCATAAAAGCACATTCATATATACACAATAAAAAAGCATTAAACATTCCAGAATTCTTTGTACAATAAATTTACAGACATAGTTGCAGTAGTATGACCATATTTAAGATTAAAAAAACAGAATAAAAGGTTTCAATCTACACCTCTAGTGAGCCTTAGTCTTAGGGCAACTTTAATGAAATTCAAGATGCTACACAGTGTCAAAGGGTCCTCGGATTTCTGTAAGAAAACTAATGCCTCCCTTGCGTGGACCAAATTAGCATTTTTCAAGATGTTTACAAGATATTTACGCCGGGGCATAGAGTAGAGAGGGCAAAGTAAGACCAGATGAAGGGAATCCTGCGGAGACCTGTTGTCGCAGCCGCTGGGCCCCTTCTGGTCTATTGTTGTAACAAACCCAGCTGGTGATGCCAACATGAATGGGAGTAAGTTAAGTCTAAATCGGCACATCAGGAACCTATCCTGGGCATTATGCATGAGAAACAAGTACGGCTCCATGCCTTGAACACTTTTTACTTGGCGATGGGCCCTCACAGTTTTTTTACAGCCTTCAGCCACCTCTCTGCACATGGTTTTCTGTTCCAGGAATATTCTCCCCACATGCTGTTTGTCCTGGGCTACAATCAATGTAGGGTGAAGGAAAAGGTTCCCCAGGCCAAGCTCCTCTAAGTTATTCTTTACATAAAGGAGCCAAGGAATACGCATACATTTATCCCTCTTTAGACAATCTGATAAAATTTCCCTACTTAGTGACGCCTCCGGGTTCACCCAAATTTTTAGCCAGGCGATAATTGGCCTCAACTTTATCAGATCTTCTATGTGTGGTCTCCCTAACTCACTGTGGGCAATCGAACCAGCGGTACATTGTGGGGCCCTCAAAACTGATTTCAAGTATTTGTTTTCTTCTCTCTGTATGCTAGTGGTGTTAACAAAGCCCCATACCTCTGCCCCATAAATTACCTTGGAGCATGATACAGAGCTATACAGGTTTAACACCTGTTCCGGGGACCATCTTCCTAGCCTCCTGCCATAACTAGCAATTGCCCCGTTCGATGATATCATTTTACCACAGCGTTCCTCCACCAAGGTATCAAACCGCAAGGCACCATCAAATGTAACACCAAGGTATGGAAATGTTTTGACCTCCTCCAATGTATGGCTCCCTATTTTGTAGGTAAATTTGGAGGCATTTTTTTTCCCTGCCAGGAGCACATAACATTTACTGAGATTTGCAGAAAGATCCAGGGCGCCCATAAAGCTAACAAATCCGTCAATCAGGGTTTGAAGGCTCCTCGGTGTACGTGCGATCAAAACCGCGTCATCTGCATAAAGCAGAACGGGGATATGCCGCGACCCCACCCTTGGGCAATCTGCCTTCAATCCTAGCAGAAACTGCTCTAAGTTGTTGACATAAAGGGAAAACAAAAAGGGAGCAAGAATGCAGCCTTGACGAACTCCACTCTTGCAAGGAAAGGAACTAGTCAGCCCCCCCTCCCTATTAAAGCGGACCTTGGCAGTAGTATCACTATGCAGTTCTTTCAAGATCTTAATTAAGCCGCTCTCTATCCCCAAGCTGAGCATCATGCCCCACAGTTTTTCCCTGTTCACGTGGTCAAATGCTGCTGCCAAGTCCATAAAACCCATGTAAATGGGTTCATCACTAGCTATGGTATACTTGGCAGTCAACATATATAGATTCAAACACTGATCGCAAGTGGACCTCCCTGCCCTGAAGCCGTATTGGGTGTCCGAGAAGATGTTCCTTTCCTCGGTCCACTCGGACAATCTATTAAGGATTGCCCTCCCCAAAAGCTTTGCTGACACATCAATCAGGGAGATCGGGCGGTAGCACTTTGGGTCATCCCTATTGCCCTTTTTGAAAATTGGCACAATTACTGCCGTGGACCAGGATCGGGGCAGGCCATAAATGATGGCGGTGTTTATTACCCTTGTCATGAGGGGGGCCCACAGTTCGATGTTACTCAGAAAAAGGTCGGGAGGGATTCCGTCAGGCCCCGGTGCTTTATTTTTGGTCAGGCCCTCAATCCCTGCAATTATTTCCTTGATGGAAAATTCCACCGGTGTAGCCTCAATAGAACTGGCCGGGGAGTCTGCAATGGAACCTGACTCATGATTATAGAGGCCCCTAAAGTGGTTAATCCACTGCTCAGGGAGAATATTAGCCCCTACATCCGGGGAGTCTTTTTCCTGGAAAGTTGGGTTGTTAATTATTTTCCAGAAACCCACTAGGTCCTTTTTTTCCCCCGCTTCTCGCAGATCTGCCCATGATTCTGCCTGCAAGGCAAACTTCCTCCTCTTAATTTCTCTTTTGTAAACGTCTCTACACTCTTTAACTTTATGGGGGATCCTTGGTTTGGCTTTAAGGCTACTTTTCAGCTCCCTCAGGGCTTTAGAGCAGGCTTTATCAAACCAACGTGGATTCCCGTCAGTCTTGAGAGGCACACTGGTTTTTAATAAACCGTCGACCAGCTTGGCAATCTGGTCGAAGGCTGCCATTACCCTCGGTCCATGGACTTCGGTGTCCAGGCAGTCATTAATAGCTAGTCTCCCTGCATCCACCAAGCCCTTATAAAACTTTTCCCCATCAATTTTTGCCCATTTTAGTCTCCTACCCTGGTCTGTTGCCCTCTCAGTGATAGTGGAGTGGGCTCTAGTTCTTGGGCCTGCCAAATACAACAGTTCCAGGGTAAGAGGGTTGTGGTCGCTAAAACCACTCCACTCAATCCCAGCACTGATTGTCTTATTCATTAGAGCCCTCGAAACCAAGATATAATCTATAAAGGAGGAGCATCCTCTACCCTTAAATGTGGGGGGGAGTGTGCCACCCTCCTGCATCTCTACCTTGTTAATGGTATGTCCCAGATCATATTTAAGCCGTAACATCCTCAGGGCAAGGCCCAACGGCGTGTGTGAAAAATGCGGTCCATTCTCCAATGGACATCGGGACCAATCTATATTTGTTTGGACCAAAGCAGGGCTCAAATGGCAGTTAAAATCTCCCATAACCACTAGCCCATAAGAGAGCCCGTTTTTTTGACCTGTAAGTACCTGACTCAACTTGTTATCCAGTTCGGGGATAAGCGGAGAGTTAGATCCCGCGATCTCATTGTTATAGAGGTTTACAGCGACGAATCTAAGTCCTTTCCCCGTGAACCTAACAGCCTGAATTCTGTGAGAGTTGCACTCAAGGCTAGCATATTTTCCCTGTAGGCTCAGGTCAGTATAAATAGCCAAACCTCCCATGGCTCTCCCTGACCTTGGTTTTTGCGCAGGTACAACAAAGGACTTATACCCTTCTAGGTGAAAATTATTCTCCAAGGCCCAGGTCTCCTGCAGGCATATTATGTGGAATTTCCTGATATATTCAAGCCACTCCTTGTTGTTGACTTTCCCGGCCAAACCGGCTATGTTCCATGAAATAATTTTTAATGCATCCCCCACCTGGTCCCCATTTCGTTGCATCCCATCTAGAGGTTCTCGCCCTACCTCCCCCGAGACTGGTCCTTGCGTATCCCCCATGTGAACATTTTCTACGACCCTCGGTTCATCCAACACCTGACTCCGGGCACTACCTGTTGCCAGGAGGCTGGAGATCTCCTGTTCTAAGTTTTGGGCACCTCTGCCCCCGCTATCCCCCCTACAGTGATCTATTTGTCAGTCCACCCCCTCGAGTCCCTCCAAGCAATGGAACCGATTAAAAGTTTGGAAAGGTGGTAGTGGCCTATTAAATGGTGGCCTTGGATTGAACTCATGGTGCTGGGCGCCCCTTCGGCCCACCCTTTCCCAGTTGTCATCAGAACGGGTCTCATGTGTGCGAACCGGGGCGGGAGGAAAGAAAAAGGACACCTGAAGTGTTTGGATTGTTGTCACTAGTGATCTATTCCTTCCCTGGCATATGTGAGCAACTGTTCCAGTATCCCTGCAGCTCACCAATATGCAGTCCCCTGTGATGGATTTTCGAGTTCTCCCTATCCAGGGTACCCTTCTTACCATTATTATCTCGTTATTTAGGTGTACAGGTAAGGGTCTATTCTGATTTAGCCACTTAATCACCCTAGTTTTTAAAGTGCAGAAATCCTCAGCTTCACCCTCCTTTAATGGTGGGACGCCCGCCATAACTACTGTGAAGTCATTCGCCTCTGGTGGTAAGTTGGGTCTGCGTGGCCTAGGGGGGGGCTTCATTAATGGGTTTGGGGCAACACTTTCTTTCCGCTGTACTATAGGAACACTGTTTACCTTTACAGGGGTGCTAGATCCTGTACTATGAGATGGGTTATTTAAGGCGGGAATGTTCCTCTGAGTTTGTGGTGGGATGGTCGTAATGGGCGCCTGTGGGGGAGCCAGTTGTAGTACGCTGTTCGAGGCTTTTGGGCTAACAGTAGATTTAAGGGCCTTTTCGTGGGATTTGGGCGGGTTTTTAATGCTACTTAGTGTGGCCTCAAGGATTGTTAATCTTATTTCCACTTTTTTAATACTTTCACTAATGGGTAGCAAAAGTGACCTAAGCAGGAATTCCAGATTGCCCAGCGGGGCAACAGAGAGAGGGACATTGGTGGTGTTACTAGCCATCTCGTTAGGCACAATGGGGGCAACAGAGAGAGGGACATAGGTGGTGTTACTAGCCATCTCGTTAGGCACAATGGGGGCCCCACCCTCCAGCGCCGTGGGTACAGGGTGTGAATCACCCGCCCCAGTCACAGTTGGTGTGGTATGTTTAGGTGGCTTCCCAAATTCGGAGTGAGAGATTTTGGGTTTATTTTTAGCCTGGGCCCCCTTTGACTTCCTCCTACGTTTATTTGGAGGGGGTCCGAATACACCCTGCGCAGCAATTTGTTTGGATTTAGCATTTCTAGGCTTGGTTTGTGGGGGGGGTTGGGAGATTAGATCTATCGTCTCCCTGGTTGGGCTTTCGCTCCTCACTGGGGTTGAGGACCTTGGTATTTCTGGGGGCGTTTTTGTGACGTCCCTGAGCAAGAAAGGGACGTCATCCAATAGTGTTAGGTCTGTGGTGGGTGTAGGGGGATGGTCTCCTAGGGGTCGGCCTTTCAAATTGTCAATAGAGCGTCTCCGCTCAGCCCTAAGACGACTTAGCGTGTTTTCCTTGTCCCCTTCTACCCCCGCCCGCGGGAAATAATTTTCTAAGGTCATATTTCTTGTTCCTGCCTGTCTTGAGGGGGTACAATCCTTTGCCGGGGACGGCATAGTCTTTTGGGATGTAGTCCAAGCTGGGAGATTGATGATCGACTTCTATACCTGGGAGTGGGCGGCGGGGCCCAGGGAATGGGCCCGGCCCGGCCTCCTGCGGCCCCGGACGGCCACAGACGGTCCCGCCCTTGTCCTGGGCTTCTCCCGGCGCGCTCCCGCTCGCTCCCGCTGAGCGGTACCAGTAAACTGCCTTATACCCCGATACTACTAGGGATTGGCTGGAGAACAGGGGGGTGTGGCCAGCGGGGAGAGCAGCCCAGGTGTGACTGTTTGGGCGCGCAGGGACTCCTGGACGCTGGAGTCCCTGCCTCAAAGCTCGCAGCCCCGCTAGCTCGCTCACCTGCCCCGCGTTCCTCTCGTCTCCCACAGGCAGCTCCCAGAGTCAGTAGGCAAGCGCTGCGGGACCCGCGAAGCGGGTCCGGCGAGGCGCTACAACAGGCTCAAAGTGCAGGGGTGCACAGTCCTTTCCCAAGGCTTCCGGATCCACAGATGGACGTCTGCAACTCCGTCAAGGGTCCCAGGAAGGCGAGTGAGTGGTCCTCTTTTGGCTCCGTTGGCGGGGGGCGTGGCCAGCGGGGAGAGCAGCCCAGGTGTGACTGTTTGGGCGCGCAGGGACTCCTGGACGCTGGAGTCCCTGCCTCAAAGCTCGCAGCCCCGCTAGCTCGCTCACCTGCCCCGCGTTCCTCTCGTCTCCCACAGGCAGCTCCCAGAGTCAGTAGGCAAGCACTGCGGGACCCGCGAAGCGGGTCCGGCGAGGCGCTACAACAGGCTCAAAGTGCAGGGGTGCACAGTCCTTTCCCAAGGCTTCCGGATCCACAGATGGACGTCTGCAACTCCGTCAACGGTCTGTTAAATCTATTTTTGCCTATTGATATTTATAAGAACTGAGTGGTGGATTTTTATCATTTTTGGTCTTGTTTTGCACAGATACAATATTGGATATTTTTCTCAAACTTATGTAGTGTATGTTTGTAGTCTTTTACTGTATTACTGCATGTTAGGCGCAAATGCTTTACACACTGCCTCTGAGATAAGTCTGACTGCTCATGGAAAGCTACTAAGGAGGTGAGCAGGGGTCATGTTAGAAATGTGTTCCCCTTATCCTGACTAGGAAAAAGTGTCCCTACTGAGACAGGATAACAACCTACCAACTTGAGACACCCATTTTGAACAGTGACACAGATCCATTTGGTGGTGGGGGGTTCAGATGATTATTGTACCTCATTCGGACTATCAGATGGGCATGTTGCCACTCTGAATTATGAGAAAAGTGCTTTGACAGATTGAGAGTGATATTATAACCATTGAAGGCTTCAAAACTACAGGCATTACCTGCACAGATGGATTTAGAATGACTCACATGAAATCATACTACCTGGTCCAATATATTTCCCATCTTAGACTTATTGAAAGGATTCCAATGTATTGTCCTATAGATAGGGGAATGAGAGGGAAATGTTATTTTGTCAAAATGGTTTAGACTTTTTGTGCTGCTTACAAACACTTATAGCCTTGCCCACTAACCCAGTCCTACGTGCTACTATTTCACCCTGGAATGCTGCCCATATGAGTATAAAAGTGACCCTCCTGTTTCATGTGTCAGTGCCAATCTGCTTTATTGTTGGTATACAGTTTGGGGTAACTACTTAGCTGGGATGTATGGTTTGACATGAGCCTGAGTAACAGTTCAATGGAAAACTGCATTTATGATGTACATGATAACAAGGGCCCCTCTACATATGTTATACATTTTCAAAATGCTCACTCTCCAACAAGTCCTCACAAAAAACTAAGTATAAGAAATTTGCTGGTCAACATTCACCATCAACACTCATCTGGAAAGTTTTATTTCATAAAAGAATTATAACCATAGAAAAACCTTTCTCAAAAGATTAATTGGAGTCTAGTCTTGAGCTTCTTGGTGATTCCTGCAAAGAGTGCATTACCATAGTCCAGTTATCTGATTAT
The DNA here is from genome assembly GCF_964261635.1 of Lissotriton helveticus. Classification (NCBI taxonomy): domain Eukaryota; kingdom Metazoa; phylum Chordata; class Amphibia; order Caudata; family Salamandridae; genus Lissotriton; species Lissotriton helveticus. Next base: position 1,618,574,896 of record NC_136069.1, read on the forward strand.
CAGAGACTGGGTGACCATTTTCCTGGTGTTCTCTGTAGCTATTTGAAGAACTTTCTTTGTATTGTCTGTGTGTAGAAGCAGGTAGAGGTCACGACATTCACCTGGCTAACAATTATTGATAGTGCTTTAAATAATATGTTAACTATTCAGTGATTTGACCCCAAATTATTTGACTTAGAACTGACATATACCGTTGCTTCTGTTTCTTTCAGATCGTGATCAGAGCATGCCGCAATGAATTATAATAATACAGTCATCTTCATGCGACCTTCAACGGTGATTTTAATTGGCATACCCGGACTGGATTCCATATTCCATTGGGTTTCTATACCCTTCTGTGCCATGTATGTGGTGGCCTTTTTAGGGAACTTCACCCTGATTTACTTAATAGTCTCTGAGTCCAGCCTTCATGAGCCCATGTATGCTTTCCTCTGTATGTTATCTGCCACTGACCTAATGCTTTCCTCCACTATTTTACCCAAAATGTTGGCCATTCTCTGGTTCAATGCTGGGGCAATGACGTTCACAGGCTGCATGATCCAGACTTTCTTTTTTCATTTCTTCTTCCTGCTGGAGTCTGTGATCTTGCTGTCTATGGCCTTTGACAGATATGTGGCAATTTGTGAGCCTCTGAGATACACAACCATTCTCACCAACAAAGTGATTGGAAACATGGCACTTGTTTGTGTCACCAGGAGCCTTGTCTTTGTTGCTCCTGGCGTTTATTTTTTAATGAATTTAAAATATTGTGGCAACAATGTGATTCATCACACTTATTGCGAAAATATGGTGGTAGCCAAACTGGCTTGTGGAGATATAAGCTCAAGCAGCGTGTACGGCATCACTGCAGCTTTCTTGACCACTGGCTTAGATTTTGTGTTCATTTTTGTGTCATATGTTTTGATCCTCAGAGCTGTATTTGCTCTTCCATCCAAGGCTGCCTGCTTGAAGGCACTAAGCACATGTGCTGCCCATGTCTGCATTATACTGATATTTTACATCCTGGCATTTTTTTCATTCTTTACACATAGGCTTGGGATGGGGATACCTCCGCACATTCACATCCTGCTGGCAAACCTCTATATTGTAGCCCCACCGGTGTTAAATCCAGTGGTTTATGGTGTTAACACCAAGGCCATTAGGACAACTTTAAAGAAGCTGTTCCAGTGGAGGAGAATTCAGTAAAGGAAAGTCATGATATCAAGATGGTACAAAAAAGATTATCTTCACTGCTCAGTCCCTTGTTTTAGAAATTCATATGTGGAAATCTCAGTAATTTAACATTTTATGTGCATTGAACACAGCCTTTCACCAAAGAATTGCTTTCAAGATGCTTCAACTTTATTCTAGTGGCAGCCTCATTGCATTTTTGTATGAGCGTAATTGTTTATGATATAATGATCCAGGGCCCTGCATTCCTATAAAGGACTGCTACAATTAAAAAATGTAAATTACTGGGGGTAGCACTGGTAATAAATCTCTAGATGCATCCAACGACTTCTCAATTCTTCACCTCTGCCTTCTGTTGCAACTCATTTATTACTTCTTCCTTCTGTCAATTTCTCAGTTTTGATAAAATATCATTGGAAACTTTTCTGTTTTATTTCCATTTGGTGGCTACTATAGCAATCATGGAATTGATTGTGACCGGATATGTGCAGAGCAGTTTAGAAATGGTGTTCTTTAACTTGGTTTATTTTGCTGCTTTACTCCCAAGGCGATTGATATTTTTAGGAATAAAAGTTGTGCATTCTATTATGGGGGATTCATTTAGAGTTGGTGAGCGTAATCCCTTACCCATCATTCCCAATTGAAGACTTGAAGACCATTGGTAGTTATGTTATGTTATGTTATATTAATTTCTTATGCGCACAGATACTCCAGCCAAGGAGCGTCCCGGCGCAGAGACAAGGTAGTACATAACACAACGAGAAAATAATATTACATAAAGAAACAATTTAAAACAGGAATGTTTTTATAGCCCTCCGAAAGGTCAAAAGATCCTCCAATAAGCGAATTTCCACAGGGAGGGAGTTCCACGCTACTGCAGCTTTTACACTGAAAGAGCGGCCACCCATACAACTAAGCCTGAATCTGGGGACCACAGCAAGGGCCAGACCCTGGGAGCGGAGGGTGCGGGTGGGAACATAGAAGGAAAGACAGCTGGATAAAATTTCCGGGCCTATACCTCTCAAGATCTTGAAAGCAAGACACAGCACCTTAAAGAGGATACGCTTCCTTACCGGAAGCCAATGTAGGGAGCGCAAAACATTTGTCACCGAACAGAATCTGGGCAGGCCGACAATCGCCCTCGCCGCAGCATTCTGAACCCGCTGCAGACGAGTTAGCTCGGCCTGGTTGGCCCCGGCCAGAAGAGAGCTAGCATAATCCAGGCGAGAGATGATGGTTGCCTGGATCATCAGCTGCCTGGTCGGGGCATCGAAGAACTTGAGAACAGGTCTCAAACCTCTTAACAGACCGAAGCAGCAGGCAGCAGTTTTTTTGGTGTGCCCTACAAAAGTGAGGCCCGCATCCAGCCAGACCCCCAAATTTTTCACCTCCAACACCGGGGTTGGAGTGGGTCCCAGCTCTGTAGGCCACCATTGATCGCCCCACAGCTCCACTCCCTTGCCGACAACCATCACCTCTGTTTTTGTGGCATTTAGCTGGAGACAGTTACCTGTCAACCAGCTAGCCACCGCCTTCAGTCCAGACTGAAACCTAGGGGCCTCAGTCTCCGCGTCCCCGCTGAGAGTAACCGCCAGCTGTGTGTCGTCGGCATATGAGACCAAGGTTAGGCCCCACTGCCTAGCGACATCAGCCAGCGGTCTCACGTAAAGATTGAACAACGTGGGACTCAGCGAGGACCCCTGCGGGACCCCCATGGCCAGTGGTTGGATCTTGGACTTGAAGGGAGGAATGGCAACACAGAAGGAGCGGTCGTCGAGGAAGGAGCGGAACCATTGCAACGCCTGGCCACCAATGCCATACTCCTCAAGCCGATGCAGGAGGATGCTGTGAGATACCGTGTCAAAGGCGGCGCTAAGACCTAACAATATAAGCGCCGCCGTTTGACCAGCATCCAGCCTTGCACGGAGATGTTCCACCATCACAAGTAACGCGGTCTCCGTGCTGTGACCAGCACGGAAGCCGTTTTGTGTGCGGTCAAGGGCATTGGTCCGGACAAGATGTTCAGACAGGGCTAAGTTGACATGGGCCTCTGCAATCTTTGCCGGCCAGGGTAGCAGCGAGATGGGACGGTAACTTTCAGGCTTAGACGGGTCCAGTGAGGGCTTTTTAATAATTGGGGACACCACAGCTTGCTTCCACCTAGCTGGCACCACGCCAGATTCCAAGGAAAGGTTGACGAGGGACTGCACAGCCAAGCGTCCTATAAAAGCCTGATCTCGGAAGAGAGCAGGCCTTACTGGATCAGAGGGAGATCCAGATTTGATCTGCAACGCAAGTTTGTCAAACCCATCCGTGGTAAGAAGGGGGAAGGCAAGCAGAGTAGACTGATGAGGTGGCCCACTAGTACTCTCCCAACTGGGCCCTATGCTAGAGAATGTCCGGTATATAGCTTGGACCTTCCCCAAGAAATATGCAGCAAGGGATTCACAGTGGGAGAGAGAGGTTACAGTCACGGAGGTCGTCCGCTTTGCCATAAGATCTTTTACGGCCTTAAAAATGGCCTTCGACGGATTAGCACTGTTCCTGAATTCTGCAGCATAAAAAGCCGCTCGAGCTCGGCAAATAGCCCGATGGTAGAGCTTTACGGACCTGGCATATTGAGCTTTTAAATCAGCCCCATAGGTCTTACGCCAGGCCCTCTCCGCCCGTCTACAGGCTCCCTTCAGGGCACGAAGGGCGCCATCGTACCAGGGGCTTGACTCTCTAGAGTTGACTTTAGACGATACAATAGGTATCAACGAGTCAAGAGCCCTGGTAATCCAGGAACAGAAGAGGTCATACCCCTTTTCTACATCCGTCAAAGAACCCAGCGGCTCCTCTTGTAGAAGAAGATGGAAGTCTTCTAACCTCAGTTTATGCCAAGCTCTCCTCGGTACCCGCCTAGCCGAAGAGCTAGAAACGGTGGCTGAGACAGGACAACGAATGGACACCAAAAAATGGTCTGACCATTCTACCGGTAGAATAGAGATGGTTTTAATCTCCGGTAAATTAGTGAAAAAGGGATCTAAAATATGTCCCCCGATATGGGTCGGCTGGGAAACCATCTGGGCAAGTTGAAAGGCCTCTAGGTCAGAAATAACGGTACGCACTGTCAGACCTGAGAGGGTGTCAAAATGCAGATTTAAATCCCCCATGATGGAGAAGTTGGCACAGTCTGCGACCAAAGGGCCAACAATGTCGGGGAAAGCATTTCTAAACCCCACATCGCTGCCGGGCGGACGATACACGACCATCCCGGAGAGCGTGAACTCAGGGCAGACAGAGACCTTAAACAAGGCACTTTCACACCCAGAGATATTAAGGGCGCTCCACACACAGGGAAAGCTAGATCTTACTATTAGGGCTATACCCCCACCTCTGGACGATGTATTCAAGGTGTACATAGAATAGCCAGGGGGGCAAGCTAGATTGGGGATAGCATTGTCCACATCCTGGAGCCAGGTTTCAGTTAAGGCAAATATGTCCGGGGCTTCCTCCTCAATGAGGTCATAGATGTTCTGATGATGTTTTAAAGCTGACCTAACATTAAGGTTCAGGATCCGCAAAGAAGAAGGGGAGTCTCTAGTACGGCGAGCAGCCAAAAGATTGTTCCGAGGTAAAAGCCTCGGACAGTCAAGATCCCACCCTCTACAGGGGCACTGATAAGGACCTCGTAGCGGATGCACTGGTGGATGGATGCAGCAAGGACTCACCTGACCGATAGTATACAGGCACTCACGCGAGTAAGTCAGCATGGCAGCATAAGAATGGCACACTAGCCGTCAACCAGAATCCCGCGACGTCCTGCGCGTCCTTAGCGCGGACGGGCGCAGACGGGCAGGACTCTGGCACGACTCCGGCCACGCGAGGACACGCCCGCTGCGCGATCCCGCTGCGCTAGGGGAGGAGCGTTAAATAGATGTTCCCAGGCGGCGCCTGCGCACTGAAGCGCTGGTAGGTGGAATCACCTTACTCCACTCACCCCACTCAAAGATGTCTGCCAAAACGAGCAAGGCACCCACCCCAGGACCAGACCCGCCCAAACGGCAGTGAGGGGCACAGATTATGGTGCAAGTGAGGGGGGAAATTAAAATGCAGGGCAAAATGCCCAGAGCCAGCAAATGCAAAGAAAAAAGTTAAAACAGCGTTTTTCCTGCAAAAACGCACGAAGCGCTCTTACAGGCAGCAGCTACCTTGTCAGGGGCTGAGAGTGGGAGGGACTCGCCTAAATAGATGTTCCCAGGCGGCGCCTGCGCACTGAAGCGCTGGTAGGTGGAATCACCTTACTCCACTCACTCCACTCAAAGATGTCTGCCAAAACGAGCAAGGCACCCACCCCAGGACCAGACCCGCCCAAACGGCGGTGAGGGGCACAGATTATGGTGCAAGTGAGGGGGGAAATTAAAATGCAGGGCAAAATGCCCAGAGCCAGCAAATGCAAAGAAAAAAGTTAAAACAGCGTTTTTCCTGCAAAAACGCACGAAGCGCTCTTAGAAAGCAAACATAAAAACATAAAAAGGTAGTGGGGTATTGAAGGTGCCTTTTTACCTTTAAATCAAAGGTATTGCCACGAGTGAACGCTTTCTAGAAGCTACAATTATCTGCCTCTAAGTCGTCGTTCTTTGATGTCAGATTGTATTGAAGTATGTCTTGTGGGGTGGTAGAAGAACAAGAGGCTGATTGAGCAAGAAGCTGTGAAGAAGAAATAAAGTACACCTAGCTGCATATTCATGTCCTGGTGTAATTTTTTGGTCTCAAGCTGTCACTGTACAAAAACAGAGGCTTGTTTGCAAACTGGGAATACCTTTTTGATGTGAAAGACCTATATATCTATATAGGAGAAGTGTGGCTCAGTGGTTAGAGGCGGCAGACCCGGAAGCTGAGATCGACTGTGGACCAGGGTTCGATTCCCTGCCTCGGCAGGTCTCGGGCTCAAAGTTCCATGGACTCGACAATTCTCGCTCTGGTGCCTACTCAACTCACGGGTCACACTCTGCGACTCTGGGCAATAGCTTGCTTAATCTCCACTACGGCCCCTCGCAGCGGGATGCCTGGCTTTCACCTTGTGGACACCCTGCCGGGGTTTCTCACAGGGGAATACCAGGACGGGTTCCCTAAGCAAGCGCCGGGACGCTTACGGGCAGCTGTGCGCTTTACAAGTCCATTACATTTACATTTACATTTACATTTACATATCTGTCAAAGCGCAAACATTAATCTTCAGTAGGCTTTGTAGAATCTTACTCCATTAATATTAATGAGGCTTGTGAAAAATTGGGTTGTTGGTTGACCGGGTCCTAGTTATGCATCAGCCATAATCCATTGCGGGGTGGACCACAATAAGTCACTAAACTAACCACTTAATCATGGGTACCTTAGCACAACAAGCTTTCAGGCTTACCTTAGAGGCAATGTATAAAGTATTTATGAAACACAAAAACAGCAATAAAGTGAAAACACAGGAAATCTAGAGTAGAGTCCATTGTAATAAATTATTTGACACAAAAACAACACAAATCTAATCAGCCGCTCTGGAGATATGCATTGTTTAGAGGTTTCATTGAACTCCAGCCCCTTAAATGATCAAAGTGCCAATCATGGATATCTAGTTGTGAGAGATGGGGTGAAGGTTGACAATTACGGCCGACTGTGATGGAGCTCAGTTAAGATACAAACAGTGGATTGGGCCCCGTCAGCACTAACCTTCGGACTTAGAAGAATTTCTGAGAAAAATAATCTGAGACGAAGTTGTCTGAGGAGGAAAGGCTATCATCGGAGAACCTTTGGTCGAAACTGCGGTACAGATATAAACGTTTGTAAATCTCCAGTGGGACTAGGCAGAGGGCTGTAGAAGAAAACAGTTCCATGAGGCCGGAGACACCTTTTGGGAGAACCACTAAAAAGGATTTGCTGTTGCGGAGAAGAACGTAGTGGGATAACCTGCAAAGTCAATCCGACTTGCGATGCACCTTGGACAGATAGGCGAGCAGTTGGTCCCGGTCTCCCTCCTCCTAATTCTCTGGAGAAGTTTTTGGCCAGACATTTATAAAGGCCTCAGTTTTAGGATTTGGACATCTGGACACCTTTAGCACCAAAGACAAGGGTCTAGGACTGGTGGGACAGGATTCAATCAGGACTGGGTCCAGGTACGGAATTAAGTTGATAGGAGACTTTTGTGTCCCTGTGCCTCTGAACAGGAGGCCAGCAAACTAGCCCTTGGAGTAACTCTGGTAGTCCTGGATTCATGACATTGCTACCTGCTCCCAATTGGAAATTACATCATATTAAATGTAATAGGGAGTCCTCGTGTTATACAATAGGAGGAATAGGCCCCACAGTCGTGAAAATCAAATTTAGGATTTTTTCACTACCATAACATGTAAGGCTTAAACATATATGTACGTCCTTTCTATTCCCCAGCACTCTAACTTATGGGCTACCTAGGGCCTACCTTTGGGTGACCTATATGTAATAAAAGTGGGGTTTAAGGCTTGAGAAGGGTGGTTTCATTGCCCATTTGACATGGCAGTTAAAAGCTGCACTCAGGCATGCTGGGTCTGGTGGCTCAGTGGGCTATTGCCTCCACTGCAGGGGCCTGTGTTCGACCTCATGGCCACAGATTCAAACCCCGGTGGGTCCACTCAGCCATTCCTCAATCTGAGGTGAATACAGTGAGTACCATTGAGTTGAGTAACAAGAAACATCTGTTATTCAGCGCCAAGATACCTACAGCTGAAAGTGCGCTTTACAAATACATATGTTATGGTAGGCCTGGTACAGGTTTTAAGGTGCTACTTAATTGGGCGGCACAATAAGTATTGCAGGTCTACTGGTAGCATTTCATTTACAGGACTGGTGTATGGTATGCCACACTGCAAGGGACTTACAGGTAATTAAAATATATCAATTGGATATAAGCCAATTTAACCATAATTGATTGGAGTGAGCACAAGACCTTTAGCACTGGTAAAGCCCTAAGGCCAACAGAAATAATTTCGGCAAAATGGAGGAGTAGAGGCAAACAGTTTGAGAGAAGACCATCCTGAGGCTAAGAGGTCTAACACCTCTAGTTTCAACTCTGCTCTGGGGTGTGTGTTCTATTCTATAATGAAAAGGAATCAGGATAACAAAGACATGGTGAAGTAGCAGGAGATGCATGTCTCTATTAAGAATAGTGTGTTAAGTATACGTAATTGATTTAGTAATTCTATGTCAGGACTGGAGGCAAGGAATATGCCTTCCTCTCTTCACGTTATTAATAGCCGCCAAAACAACATATAACAACTATGTTTCCCATGAAACCATGGGAAAAAGGTAGTGAGAAAAATTGTCCAATCAGCCACCAGCATGGATCCTCCAATCAGGGGCGATGCAGACCAACATATTCTGGCTCCGCTGGCTTCCCATCCTCTTTCTTCGCTGCTGCACAGCCGAGATAAGTGTTTTTCTCTTGCTGAGTTTGTATTGTGCTAACTTTTTTGATAACTGCTTGGATTGACATTGTTAATGTCATTAACCCCTTCCACGCTCATGACGAGCTGGGCTCATCATGAGGTAGCCTCCTCGCACGCTCATGACGAGCCCAGCTCGTCATGAAACATGGGAATAAGTAAATCCCAGCACAGGAGGGGAAAATGCATAGCATCGATGTGGTTAAGCTAATAAGCTGTGTGTTTCTGTTGATTGCAGAGCTCAGCACGTCATACATGCTTGGAACTGAGATTGCTATCTTTAATGTGGTCTCTTGCCTGGATCGTGAGCTCAGCATTGACATCCCTCTTCCAGGGGGTTGCAGAGGCCATGAGGGACGTGTCGTGCATGTTCGAAGTCCTGAGAGGTTTCCCCGAGCAGTGTGTGGCCTGAGTAAGAAGCCGAAAAGGTGTACGATCGTGCTGCTGCCCTTTTAATGGTCGATCCCTTTCATAAAACGCTATGCTCTGCTGCCTATTTTGACACGTTGCTCGAAAGAAGAGTCTGTATGTTGTGTCACACGGCCTGACATTTTCAGGGTCTGTAACTAGCGCGCTGCACTTGTGGGGAGTTACGCAGGTCACAGGTGTTTGACTCAATATATTTTCTCTTGGTCCAGGCTGTCTCCCCAGGGCAGTGACCCAGAAATATGTGAGGTTTCCTCACCTCTTATCAGTTGGCTGACACCCAGCCAGTGTTGGCAACCTACATAGGCTGCAGGTCTGTCACCTAGACTTTAACTGTTTTGTACCTCAGTCAGTCACATTTCATGATGGAAATGGACTATGTGGCTGATTCCCAAGGGGGAATAACACCCTGGCAGACCTCCATTGGGATGATGATTTTTATGATACGCTAGACGCATCAATCTACAGGGCAGTGGGGGAGGCTATGACCCCCCTTGAGGACAGACTTTCTAAGAGGATTGATCAGGCCATAGCCCTGCTAGCTGCGTTGCCCACGGCACCTGCCCCCCAGACCGGATCTCTGGACACTACTCCCCCAGCTGAACCTACCCCGCCCCCACCCAAACAACCTAGAGATGCGGGGGTAGACCTGTCTGCGTATGACAGGCTCAAACAAACCTTTCTTGCTACCCAACTGACACAACCAACCCTGCCACTGATAGAGAACCCAGTGACCCCAGATTACGCTACCCCTGACGGTGCAGGAGATTCCGACGCTGAAATAGGCCCTTCTAGATCTTGGCTCCCCTTCCGACCATCCCAAGACAATTCTGACATGTTGGACCCTGAGAACATAACTCATCCCAACTCTTCGGAAGGGGCCCCGGCAGATAAAGTCGCCAATTATATGGCTGTGTGTATTCACAAGCCCCTGGGAAAGGACATGCGCAACTGCATGAGAGCTCAACCCAGAAGTCTTCCGGTCCTTGAGAGAAATGGCATGCAGCTGATCAAAGAATACAATCCTACAAAGATAAAAACAGACACAACAATCAGAGGTTTTATGTAAGGTCAGAATTTTCATTCATGATTCTTAAAACAAAGAAAAGAATTTTCAGAGGGAATGTATGTTAGACCTGGCATCCGTGGTGTGGTTTCCCCTGTCATTTGGCCTCTACCTCCTGTATTTTTTACTTTCTGCTGGATTTCATCTTTGCTGGTTTAAATCCTCTGAACTTTGCCACTGCTCATCAGCGCCACAGTGCAAGTGCTCCCTTTGTAAATTGTGGCTATTACTGGTTACCCATGATTGGCATATTTGATTCACTGATAAGTCCCCATTAAACTGCGCTATGTGTGCTCAGGGCCTGTAAATCAAATGCTACTTGTGGGCCTGCAGCACTGATTGTGCCACCCACACAAGTAGCCTTTAAATGTGTCTTAGACCTGCCACTTCACTGTCTGCATGCACAGTTTTTAAACTGCCATGTTGACCTAGCAAATGCACCCACTTGTCAGGCCCTAACTTTCCCTTTTCTTACATGTAAGTCACCACTAAGGTAGGCCCAAGGTAAGCCCATGGGCAGGGTGCAGTGTATGTAAATGGTATGCCATGTAGTAGTGTGTTTTACATGTCCTGATAGTGAATAATCTATGCATTTTGTTTTTTACTATTGAAAGGCTGGCTCTCCCATAGGCTGTCTCTCCCATAGGTTGCCCCATAGGTTGTCTCCCATAGGAGAGATGGCTTGAAACATTTTACAACTGCAACTTTCAATTGGGAAGAGATCAAAATTTGGAGTTTAGGTTCACAGAACTCAGAATTGAAAAATACATATTTTGATGAAGATGGCTAATTAATTGTCTGTTTGATAAATACATCTTTTGATGAAGATGGCTAATTAATTTTGTGTATGAAAATACCACTTTTAGATTGTCTGCATTTTCTTGCTTTACCATACCTGTGTGCCTTGGCTGCCTGTGTAATCACCATCTCGTTTTAGAATGACAGGGGCTGTGTGTGCATTCAAACCTGACACTCACACAAAGGGAGTTGAGAGGTGCCCTGCATATGCTGATGGGTCTCCCTGGGCTACAGCGGAGTGGGAATTGTCACTAACACCTGAATAGGCGGTGGCCACCTTGTACAATACTGTCTCCATCCCCTATGGTGTGGATGGACCAGTGAGGCCAGAACTGGTTTTACTGAACAAGAAAGACTTTCTGTACAAAGACTTCAGATAGAAAAGGGGTATACGTGTTAGACCTAAAACACCAGAACCTTATATTACGTCTGGAATCAAGAAGAACCTCTGCCAAGGAAGAAGGGCTGTGAAGATGAGTACTGCCCCTTTTTTGTTTGTTGCTTTGCTGGGTTGGCCTGCAGTTGCTCCTTCTGCCAAGTAGAGGACTAAGACTGTATTTCGCTATGAAACCTTCTTGAGAAGAATCTCCAAGGGCTTGTGTTGCTTACCTCCTGTTCTGAAGTCGCAGAGACGCAAAGACTTCACCTACAGCTTCTTTGAACTCCACTGCTAGGTGGTGCCAAGTCCAGCTCTGGGCCCCTGGAGGTTATTCCTGCTACAGCAGAATGTGAAGGACTGAATAAGCCATCAAAATCAATGCTTTGCCCTTCTTGCTGCTTTTTTATTTGATGTTACACTGCTATCCGGGAGAAAGTTCTGACACATAGGCCCATACGGCTGAAGAATTGATGCAGTGCCTGTCAGCGGCTGGAAAAAAGTTGATTTCGACGCATCACAGGTACTTCGCACAAAATGGAACACATCCATAGTTTCCTATCGACAGAACTGTTTTTGCCTTTCAAAAGTCATAGTTTGTGTGGTGTATGTTGGATTTTTGTCATTTGGGACTTGTTTAGTTTAGATTAAAAATACTTTATTATTCTAAACTGGTGTAGTGTCCATTTGTGGTGTTTTCACTGTGTTAGTGGTGATAGTCCAGCACCTCAGCATTAGCTCGATCCCTTGGAGAAGCAGGTGTCCGCAGCCATCTTTGAAGAGATGGTGGTTGGCTTTGTGGAACAGGACAGAGCTGTCTCTGACGAACAAAATCAGCAACAGAGCAAGTTCCCACAAGCTCAAATGTGGGTAACTACATAATGTCATGTAGTCCAGGCAGCTATGTCCCAATGCTATGCTGCACTGGCTGCAGGCCAAAGGGAAGGCTCCTGGCTCACCTGTGGTTTGACATGACATCAATCAAAGACTCATGAGCATTTGGATAATATGTTGCCGTAAGGCAGCCTCACAAGACTTATAGTTGTGCTATCTTATGTCAAAAAGAGAAGGGCAGCAATGCACTGTATCTACAAGATATGACACATTCCTGTCCTTTCTGCCAGCACCGGTAAACAAACAGCTGACATCCACCAAAGCAGGCAACCTTGCACCATGGCACAAGGGCACCTGCATTGGTACTAGCAAGCGGAATATGCTCCAGAATAAAGGAAAGAACAGGGATGTGGTGTATTGTTGTATACACTGAGCAAACCTTCACTTTCCTAATCACACAGCTTTGTTGCAGCAAGATGGTTCCTCGCACAGCGCTGCACCACATGTCTATGAAAGATGCCCCTCTGTCTCCCCTGGGCCAATGCACATTAACCTAGCCTCCAAATCCCTAGCATAGATTTGATATCTCGTGGGAGAAACTCACCTGAGGGGTGGGGGATATGTGGACCATGGGTACTGCTTACACATAGTGACATTTCAACAGTCAAATCCATACTCACCTAGATTAAACTACATGATACACAGCTGTCCTGGCATGCAGGCTCAGACCACACAGGTGTCTGCTGTCTAGGTAGGGACCACCTGAAATCCTTTTATCTACTAAATATGACTGGGTGTGGGGGTGGATGACAGTGATGTACACCAGATGACCAGGAGGCATATTTACAGTGAAATGGTGCAGGGTGTTGATGCAAATAAATCTGTATCACTGAGCTGTATCCTTGCAAAAATGCATGGATGGCCTGTATTTACAGGAATATGTACCAGCCTTGTGCTCACCCCTGTGCCGCTACAGAATGAACAGATGTGTGCCACCGCAGGTTCCCTTGCATCATGGCGCAAGGATGTCAGTTTTTATCCAAGATCAAAAACATGGGATGCTCTGTATCCTTCTGTTTTTGTTTTTTTTGTCCTCATTTACCGCCCATCTCACTTTGAATGTACACTCAGGCCGTCCGTACCCACACAAACTGAGAGGCATGTACCCAGAGGAGGAGAACATGGCGGCTAGCACTCTTGGCTAGTCGGGAGGCTCCGGAAGGCTTGGGTGCCCGGGCGGTCATTCTGCGAAGTGTAGCGCGACATCCGACCAGCGGGAGCAGAGGAATGCTTGCGCTCACAGTGTGAACTTTCTTGGGGGCTTTCGGAGTCCTTCGGGGGTCAGCTCGACGAGTGTTTTTGGCAGCGACAGAGGATGCGGCTGAGGCTCCGATCGGCTCACACTGATTCGTAGCCGGTCGGTTTGGGGCCAGTTGTTGGAGGCGGGACAGGCTTGGAAGTTGTTTGGCGGCTGGAAGACCGCGCCGTGCGGAATTTGCTTTGAGGAATTTCGCGAAACTCACTGGCTTGTTTCGCCCTGTTCTAGCAGCGGAGGTCCTGGGCAGCCCATGCTCACTCAGGGATTGTGTGGGAAGGCAGGATACGTTGCTTCGCGTTTTGTTTTGTTCTGTTTGGCGGAAAGTGCTGAACTCTGTGCACTTGTGGTTGGCGATTTGAACCTTGGGAGGACATAGCCTATTGTTTTTTGTTTATTTACCGAAGCTTGGACCTGGATCGCAAGCACAACCCCAACGCGGCGGGAGCCGCCATCACTGACATAAGATATCCTCAAAGCGGCAATGCAAAGGTGAGAGGATACAAGAATATTATCGTTGAAAGGGGACTGGTACGTTGGGCAAAGGCAGCCTCTGAAGTGAAGAGGGGGAGAAAGCAGCGTCAAGGATCTCCTATGTGGGTAAAGATCTTGGTTCCATACAGCGAAAACTACAAAACCCACAATTCACTGGGGCAGGCTCTCAAAACAACCTGATTAATGCTGAGGGTACTGCGTCCAAGAAATCAGGAGCTATAGAAGCTATAGAGGCTTTACACTATATGTCAGGCAGGGACCCACAGGGAAGCCAGGCTTCCAGGTACACGCTTAGGAGTAAAAGTGGGAGACAAGGTAGTAGCGGTACGCGGTCAGATATTGCGCCATTGCTGCTAGCAAAATCTAAAGCTAAGCTTTCCAAGAAAACGGGCAAAAAAAATACTTCTAAATCTCAGAAGCCTGTTGTGAAGCTCAAACCACCACCACCTTCCCTAAAAGCTTACTTTAAAACAATCCTGGCAGTGCTTGAACTTAAACCTGCGGACGCGGGTTCTCCAGTTGAGATCCCAGAGGATCTTCATTCACCCAATAGGTATCATCTGTTGGGTCAGCTAGAACAAGAGCAAGAGCTGGGCTCTGAGCAATTAGATTCTTTAAGGGTCTGCAGGATGCAGAGTCTAGAGATGGCAGATAATGAGTCCAGGGTCGAGGACTGTATCTTAGAAAATTCCAGCATGGATGATTTAACTCCTACTCACAATCTTACCAGCTAGTAATACTATTACTGCCTCTGGGACTGTACCTAGTGATCAGTCTGTTTTGATAATGCTTCAGTCTCTAAGGTACGAGGTTAAAAATGGGGTTCTTGCTTCGCAGAAAAACCAGCAAGAAATAAAATTATATTGTGAGAAGCTGGAAGAGAAATTTGAGGATCTGGCAACAAGAAATGCGGAATTGGAATCGACGGTCTCTGACCTAAAAACACTCGCACTCCAACACACTAGGAAGATAGACGATTTTCGTCAGCGAGAACAGGGGTATCAGAAGAAGCTGGAGATACTAGAGAATGCGCAAAGGAGGAACAATCTGCGCCTCCTAAAAGTCCCGGAAGGGGCAGAAGGGAGTAATATCAAGGAATTTGTGGTCAGACTTATCAAGCAAGCCACTGAAGTCGAATTTTCAGACGAAGAACTGCTTAAGGACATACAACGAGTACACAGGGATCCGTTTAGGCAAAACCCTAATACAACGAGACCCAGGAAAATACTAGTTCATTTCCTGACTTATACTATCAAGGACGAGATACTCAATAGGGCGCTTAAGAGTAGGTCGCTTTTAGCCGAAGGAATTACTTTTCAGATTAGGTTGGATGTATCTTCGATCACAGCATCCAGACAGTGGGAGCTAGGCAAACTATTAGATTCTTTTAGACAGCTCGGTGCCACTGCTCAACTGAAGTTCCCAGCATCCCTAAAAATAATGTATAAAAACAAAATGAGAATTTTTAAAAGGGTTGAGGAGGCAGAAGAGTATCTCCAAATAGTCACAGCTGATGTTAAAGGAGACCAGGAGGAGTAATAGTAAGGGATTAAGGTACTAATCAGCCGAGTTAATGATTCAATGACTTCAACGACCTCCCAAGATTCGCTTAATTTTGTTATTTTTTGCCTAGAGTCTATTCCTCCTTTTTGTTTCTTTTTTGTTAGTTTTCGTCTTTACTAGGTTCAATACATAATCAGACCATCTGGGCATCTGAGGTAGGAGCCTTAAGGCCTTAGAGAGGCCAAGAAGAAGGAGGGGGGTTCTCCAGGGGAGCACGGGAGGGCTAGGGTTATACAGGGTAGGCTAGGGTAGGGAGGCACTGGGTGGGGAGCATGTGGAAAAAAAAGAAAAATAAATGTCCAAACCGCCAAATAGGATACGTAATCGTTATTACCTATCAAGGAAAATATTTGTTACTCCTTAGCACACGTTTTGATATTATATGATATTGTTAAATACAAGTGTTTCCACAGTACAGTTCATACACCAGCAAAATTAAATGTCTTAATCCTTTTGTTCAGGGTTTGTCGCTGTTTATTGAAGGAGACGTCACAGCCAACACGTGTTTCGTCGTACTGGGGAATGTAACCCCCGACTTTTTCAAGGCTGTTTAAAGAAAATGGTAATGTTATAGCCCATTACTTTTGATCATAACATTTGATCAGTTGTTATACATAACATTAAATGGTGTTTAAGATTAGGTGGTAGTGCAATATTCCAATTTACATTTTTTGTAAGCATGCTCGTACTGTGACATTATTAGTTACCACATTTGGTACATGCTTACTGGTATTGATAAAGATTCGTTTGCAGTGTGTTTTTTCTTAACATCATAGAAAGTATGAGCCCATTACAAGGTATGGAGAGACCGGTGATGGTGTCATTATCATTATCTTGGGGGTGACATGCAGGATTCTTTTGGTTGTGATTATTTTGTGAAGTTTAACGTGGGTTCATGCTTATCTAGGAACCATGCATTCTTGTACCTATTCTCCGTTGCTGTATCTCGTTCTGCGTGAGGGAATAAGGAAGCAAGATGTAACTCCTGTTTGGGACATCTAGTACTACATACGTACTATTTTTAAAGATTTTTTGTAACTTTACTCACGTTAGTTGAGGTGATACTTCCAACCCTCAAAGGGGTTCTGGTGTGGATATCGTGGGTATTATTCAAGCTTCGATGATGTGATGACCAAAATAATGGTTCACTATCTGTAAGTTGTAATTCATATATCAGACTTTAATTTGGTACACTCAGAAAATTTCTGTTTTTGACAAAGTCGTGCTGTCTTTGAGCAAATATGCCTCCTGGCGTCCTATGCATTATATTGGGTAACTGATTATCAAAAGGTGCTATTAAGTTATTTATGAGTATAAAAACGTATATAAGCTATATATACAGCGTAGTGCTACCCGATGTAAAGTATTTGTTTCTTGAGCCATAATATTTTTAATGAGTGAAGGGCTTTACCGATATTGGAAGTGCTCCCCGTCTCTTGCCCCCAATGTGCATATCGCCGAATAACACTAGTTTTATCCCTTTCTTTTATGGTGCTCCCCACGTCTCTTTCCCCGTGTCCATAACTTATTATTAAAGCTAGTTTAATCGGGTCTGTTTCCTTTTTATTTTTTCAACTCCGACATGCACCAGAGTTCCACACGAGTCTTCACACACAAGCGTGTGGACCCTCCCCCGGGTGGTTAATCATAACCTCCGCGCTCTTAACTCTTACCTTTTTGTTGTGTTCTTACGGGAGTAAATCCGTCCCGTCTGCCTCACGTAAGATGCAGCGTTTGTTTCAAACGACTGGCGCCATATATTTAGCAAGGAAGCGCTGCCCAATTACTGGCAGGCGTCACTTCCTGGTTGCTTCACTTGTAAGCCTAGTACCGGTTTCAACATTCTTGACTGCAACTGCGGCAGCCATTTTAGACTGCCTATTTAGTGTATTAGAATCAGTCCTTTTAGTGGTTTTCTCCACTGTTGTCCTCTTATTGAGGTATTCAATATATGTATTAAATACAGTCACGTTTTTTAAGACATGAACTACACAAGTTAGGTAATTCCCGTTTGGTGTATATATCTCAATTTTATAGTTGTTCAAATTTGTTAACGCTACCATTGGTTTAATCATATTGGGAAAATGTGTCTCTTTAAAGAAAATAGTACTTAAAGCGTTTTAGTTGTTACCGGTAGTTGCTTCAATTTACATTGTGCCTAATTCTAATGAATCCTGTGTTTCCCACGTGAGGGCATCAAATCGGTGGTGGCTGAAAACCCACCCTCCCGTGCTTCCAATCGTGCTAGTGTGTAGTGTGATTTTCACTGTTCTCTATAGGTTTTGTGTTGGGCCAGTCACTATTGATATCAAATTCTCCATCCCAAATGGGCTCAGAACAGTTTTATGTGCCATTCAGTGGCCTCATTCTCATTCAGTGGTACAGGCTTAACATACATTTATTTTCTTTTTTTTAAATTAAATTATAGCACAGATTTACATTACATAATATACAATGTTACTCTTTCGTTGTAGTTCCTCTACATTGCAGATATTCGTCACTCTATGCATGTTGTTTCCTAGGTTCTTCCTATGTTTACAGTGGTCTACCTTATGTATGCTTGTGTTGTGCTTATGTGTCTAAAAAATAATGTAGCTCCTGGTCAATGTTAAGGCCCAGTTCTACACTTTTCAGAGTCATAATCCAGATAGCCTCTCTCCGTCGCAGGGCTAGTTCCCTGTTACCCCCTCTGGGGTGGATAGGTACATGTTCCATCCCAAAGTACTGGAATGAGTGGCTCGATGTTTGTGCAGGGCAAACTGACATGTGAGCTGCCACTGGGTAGCGCATGTCTCCTTGTTTGACTGCCCTGATATGTTCGTTTATTCTGTCTCTTAGCATTCTTTTAGTGCTCCCTACATATCGTTTGCCGCATTTACAGTCTAGGGCATAGACCACAAATTTACTACAGCAATTGATAGTCGTCTGTATTCGGTATTCCTCGTTATGTGGTCCTTTGAAACCCTTCATCTTTTTGTAGGCCCATTTACATGCTGCGCACATTCCACAGCCGAAAAAGCCTGGGTCTGTTAGCCAACAACTTTTGGTTGTTTTTTGCGGGTAACTCGGGCTCAATATGTTTCTCAATGTTGTCCCTTTGAGAAACATATTGAGCCCGAGTTACCCGCAAAAAACAACCAAAAGTTGTTGGCTAACAGACCCAGGCTTTTTCGGCTGTGGAATGTGCGCAGCATGTAAATGGGCCTACAAAAAGATGAAGGGTTTCAAAGGACCACATAACGAGGAATACCGAATACAGACGACTATCAATTGCTGTAGTAAATTTGTGGTCTATGCCCTAGACTGTAAATGCGGCAAACGATATGTAGGGAGCACTAAAAGAATGCTAAGAGACAGAATAAACGAACATATCAGGGCAGTCAAACAAGGAGACATGCGCTACCCAGTGGCAGCTCACATGTCAGTTTGCCCTGCACAAACATCGAGCCACTCATTCCAGTACTTTGGGATGGAACATGTACCTATCCACCCCAGAGGGGGTAACAGGGAACTAGCCCTGCGACGGAGAGAGGCTATCTGGATTATGACTCTGAAAAGTGTAGAACTGGGCCTTAACATTGACCAGGAGCTACATTATTTTTTAGGCACATAAGCACAACACAAGCATACATAAGGTAGACCACTGTAAACATAGGAAGAACCTAGGAAACAACATGCATAGAGTGACAAATATCTGCAATGTAGAGGAACTACAACGAAAGAGTAACATTGTATATTATGTAATGTAAATCTGTGCTATAATTTAATTTAAAAAAAAGAAAATAAATGTATGTTAAGCCTGTACCACTGAACGAGAATGAGGCCACTTAATGGCACATAAAACTGTTCTGAGCCCATTTGGGATGGAGAATTCGATATCAATAGTGACTGGCCCAATACAAAACCTATAGAGAACAGTGAAAATCACACTACACACTAGCACGATTGGAAGCACGGGAGGGTGGGTTTTCAGCCACCACCGATTTGATGCCCTCACGTGGGAAACACAGGATTCATTAGAATTAGGCACAATGTAAATTGAAGCAACTACCGGTAACAACTAAAACGCTTTAATTACTATTTTCTTTAAAGAGACACATTTTCCCAATATGATTAAACCAATGGTAGCGTTAACAAATTTGAACAACTATAAAATTGAGATATATACACCAAACGGGAATTACCTAACTTGTGTAGTTCATGTCTTAAAAAACGTGACTGTATTTAATACATATATTGAATACCTCAATAAGAGGACAACAGTGGAGAAAACCACTAAAAGGACTGATTCTAATACACTAAATAGGCAGTCTAAAATGGCTGCCGCAGTTGCAGTCAAGAATGTTGAAACCGGTACTAGGCTTACAAGTGAAGCAACCAGGAAGTGACGCCTGCCAGTAATTGGGCAGCGCTTCCTTGCTAAATATATGGCGCCAGTCGTTTGAAACAAACGCTGCATCTTACGTGAGGCAGACGGGACGGATTTACTCCCGTAAGAACACAACAAAAAGGTAAGAGTTAAGAGCGCGGAGGTTATGATTAACCACCCGGGGGAGGGTCCACACGCTTGTGTGTGAAGACTCGTGTGGAACTCTGGTGCATGTCGGAGTTGAAAAAATAAAAAGGAAACAGACCCGATTGAACTAGCTTTAATAATAAGTTATGGACACGGGGAAAGAGACGTGGGGAGCACCATAAAAGAAAGGGATAAAACTAGTGTTATTCGGCGATATGCACATTGGGGGCAAGAGACGGGGAGCACTTCCAATATCGGTAAAGCCCTTCGCTCATTAAAAATATTATGGCTCAAGAAACAAATACTTTACATCGGGTAGCACTACGCTGTATATATAGCTTATATACGTTTTTATACTCATAAATAACTTAATAGCACCTTTTGATAATCAGTTACCCAATATAATGCATAGGACGCCAGGAGGCATATTTGCTCAAAGACAGCACGACTTTGTCAAAAACAGAAATTTTCTGAGTGTACCAAATTAAAGTCTGATATATGAATTACAACTTACAGATAGTGAACCATTATTTTGGTCATCACATCATCGAAGCTTGAATAATACCCACGATATCCACACCAGAACCCCTTTGAGGGTTGGAAGTATCACCTCAACTAACGTGAGTAAAGTTACAAAAAATCTTTAAAAATAGTACGTATGTAGTACTAGATGTCCCAAACAGGAGTTACATCTTGCTTCCTTATTCCCTCACGCAGAACGAGATACAGCAACGGAGAATAGGTACAAGAATGCATGGTTCCTAGATAAGCATGAACCCACGTTAAACTTCACAAAATAATCACAACCAAAAGAATCCTGCATGTCACCCCCAAGATAATGATAATGACACCATCACCGGTCTCTCCATACCTTGTAATGGGCTCATACTTTCTATGATGTTAAGAAAAAACACACTGCAAACGAATCTTTATCAATACCAGTAAGCATGTACCAAATGTGGTAACTAATAATGTCACAGTACGAGCATGCTTACAAAAAATGTAAATTGGAATATTGCACTACCACCTAATCTTAAAAACCATTTAATGTTATGTATAAAAACTGATCAAATGTTATGATCAAAAGTAATGGGCTACAACATTACCATTTTCTTTAAACAGCCTTGAAAAAGTCGGGGGTTACATTCCCCAGTACGACGAAACACGTGTTGGCTGTGACGTCTCCTTCAATAAACAGCGACAAACCCTGAACAAAAGGATTAAGACATTTAATTTTGCTGGTGTATGAACTGTACTGTGGAAACACTTGTATTTAACAATATCATATAATATCAAAACGTGTGCTAAGGAGTAACAAACATTTTGTGGCATCGCCTAACTAGAAGAGGGAGAGTGGTTCTCTTCTCCTTGTAGCACCGTGAAGAAATCGGCATCCAATTACTTGTATACGAGAAAAGTGCACATCTCCCTGTGGCGCCGTTAACCTAGTATAAATTACCACTATTCTAGTAGCCAAACGTTTACCAAGGAAAATATCTCACAGGATAAGATAGCCCCACTGGTAAATATGAATGTTCTCTCATGGAATGTAAATGGTTTAAGGGTTAAATATAGAAGAGAAAGGATATTTCAATATTTTAAAGATGCCCCCGAACATATTTTGCAGGAGACGCACTGTACGGAGCAGGAGCTACAAGAAATCTGCTGAGACAAAAAATGGATTCAGCATGTAATAACCACATCACAGCAGAGTACTATGAAAGGAGTGGCGATTCTGATTAAAGCAAATCTGGCAATAACACTACTAGAATCTAGAACTGATTAAAAAGGAAGATGGGGCATAGCAAAGATAAAATTCCAGTCTTACAAATTTACGGTAGCAGGATTTTATGGGCCGAATTTAGATGATCCGCTCCCTCTTAAAGAACTGTTGGTTGAGCTCCCTGATTTCGAGGATCCTCTAATACTATCTGGGGACTTTAACTTAGCTCTGGATCCTCAAATAGACAAATCATATAAACCCAAGATCTCGCATAACCCTAAAACAAGATCATTACTTGTAAATGCTATCAATCAGTTTGGCTGGAAGGATATATGGAGGAAGAAATGGGGCACAAAAAGAGAATTTACCTTTCACAATAAGAAGCTGCGCCATAAGTCCAGATTAGATTTCTTTTTAATTTCAGATCAGCTCTGTGAGTTTGTACAGGAAGTTAAGCATGTAGGAGCACATATTTCAGATCATTCGGCAGTCTCTTTATCTCTGAAACTATAGGATCCACAGAGTTTTAAAAGATGGACCATGGATAGGAGCATTTTGTTGGAGGAAGAGATAATAGAAAAACTGTTGGCAGAGTCGAAAGTATTTTTTGAGAACAATTTAGGGACAGCCACTCTTCCTGTTGTCTGGGACTCGTATAAAGCTTTTTTGAGAGGGATAATATTGGCTATTCAGTCTTCCAGACATAAAATATATAGAGCAAAGATTTCTGAGATTGAGTTAAAAATCATCACATTATAACGAGAGTTAATAGACCTCTCCTCAGGCTCAGAAGCGAGTATTTGGGAACAATTGGCAAGTTGTAAAATACAACTTGAAGATACTCTAGATGGTAGACTCAGGGAGATATGGCAGGCTAGTTCTCTTGCCCATTTCGAATATGGGGAAGCTAGCGGTAAGCTACTAGCCTGGGAGGCCAAAAAGGAGCAGAAGCGGAACTCAATTAAAGGAATTCAGCTGGCCAACACGGGCCTGATCTCAGAAAATAGGGCTGATATTGAGGAAGCTTTTTTTAATCACTTTGATCTAGTATATAAGGAAGATTTAGATCCACAGGAAGATTTAATTCAGACATGGCTTAAGCAATTTTCTCCTCGGAGAATCGATGATCAGGCATCTGAGAACTTAAATAGAGGAATTAGCTTGCAAGAAATAGTGGGCGCAACAGACTCAGCTAAAAGAAGCAAGGCTCCGGGCCCGGACGGACTCCCTGCTGAGTTGTACAAAGCTTTAGCTCCAGTAATCTCTCCTGTCCTTCAGTTGCTTTTTACATCTATCTTTGAGGAAGGAGGTAAAATCCCTTCCTCCTGGAATGAAGCTACGGTTGTCCTTGTCCTTAAACCCTTTAAATCTCCATCCCAGTGCGACTCCTACATACCCATTTCTCTGCTAAACTATAAATTCTTGGCCAAAATATTAGCAGAGAGGTTAAATGGGGTAGCTGGTAGTTTGTTGCATCTTGATCAAAAGGGATTCGTCAGAGGGCGGTCCATTCAAGACCTGATGCAAGCATTGGTGGGCGCAATTGACCTCGCCTCTCTGTACAAAATACCATTGGCGATCATAACACTAGATGCTACTAAGGCATTTGATCGCGTTAATTGGAGATACTTGGAGAAAGTTTTAGATAGGTTTATTTGGGCAGGAATTTCTGCAGATCTATATCGACATTTTACTACGCACCAACTGCAAGAGTCTTGATAAATGGAAGTCTTTCAGCATCCATAAAAATTAACAGAGGTACAAGACAGGGGTGTCCCCTCTCACCTCTGCTTTTTGATTTATATATAGAATCGTTGGCTGAAAAACTTAGATTAGATCAGGGCATTGTACCATTTAAATATAAAAGTTGGGAAAAAAAGTCTCTCTCTATGCCAATGACATCATGATATATACTTCAGACCCAATTAACGCAATCCCCCTTATTTATAACGCTGCCGATCAGTTTGGGCAAATTTCTGGATATCAGATTAATCAGTCTAAATCTGAATGTATGACTTGGAATATCACCAGTTCTACCCCAATTCCAATTCTAAAACATGAAATAAGATATTTGGGGGGTACAAATTACACAGGATATAGAACAATTGGCTGATAGAAATTTGATGAAAATTGAGAGAGAGGCTGCCGAATCGCTCAGAAGCTGGTCATTTCTTCCCTTGACTTTAATTGGGAGGGTCAATATTATCAAGATGATGCTGCTCCCTAAACTAATTTTCCTGTTCCAGAACATCCTGTTAGCTTTTAAAGAAGCCAACTTAAGTAAAATTCAAGCTAAATGGAACTCGTTTGTATGGGCTTCAAAGGGCATAAGGATTGCGTGGAAGAAGCTTCGTAGAAAGAAAAGCAAAGGGGGGCTCTGTGCTCCAGATTTGAAAGCCTATGCCTGGACTTTGCTAATGAAGGCGGGGGTAACGCTATTCGACATTCCAGAGAGGACAGAAACAGGCAATATGCTCAAGATAATGTTATCAGGGGTTCAAGGAGGCGCTCAGGGTTTCCTGTTCAAATTTGGGGATCCGTGTTTCTTTAAGAAGGTTCGTTTAAAGGTGCTGAGAGACATGGCGTATGTCTGGGCCAGAGTTAGAAGATCACTGAGTATTCCATATTACTCTGCTCTCGCTCCAGTCTGGGAATCACCTGGCTCTCCAGAGTGGACTAAAGATGCATTGACCACCCCTCTCCTGGAGGCCAATTTAACGGATGTACGTTGTTACAACGCATGCTTTTACCACGCATGCTGTTACAACGCAAGTTTTACAACGCAAGCCTTTACAACGCATTGCTTTGGGGGGTGCTGGATAGTGAATAGTTTAATTTACTATTCCAACTCCAGTCCCCGTGGATAGTAGGGAAGGTGTTGGATAGTAAATTAAAACTATTCCCTATCCTAGAGCGCCCCCCAGTGCAATGCGTTGTAATGGTTTTCGTTGTAAAACCTGCGTTGTAAAAAAAGTTGCGTGGTAAAAGATGTTTCCCCAATCTAACAACCTGGGGTCAACTAATGCCGGAAAGGGGTTCTTCTAACTTGGGAGGAGATCTCCAATCTCACAGATAATAACCTATCCAAGTTTAAATACTTACAAATTAAGAGTTGGAGTCAGGCTATTGCAGCTGAAATTGGTGCTAAGACAGTATTGGAGGAACTCTTACTGAGAAAGCCCAGGCGGATAAAAACATCAACTCTGTATTGGACCATTTTGCAAGAAGAAGATGGGGACTTCTCTTTGCCGGCTCAACTATGGGGAGACCAAGTTTTGGATGTCGACATGCAGGCTATATGGCAAGTATCTTTTGATCTACTCTATATTACAGTCTCTCCCGCCAATTTAAAGCGCAACCATCTTTTTTCTCTTCACAGAGTATACTGGTCTCCGGCTAGATTGGCAACATTTTCTAAGGGTCCCATTCCATATTGCCCAAAGTGTAAGCAGGTAAAAGCAGACGACCTTCATATGTTTTTAACTTGTCCTGCTCTAGGAGAGTTCTGGGCCATGGTAGAAGAAGGTATGAAAGAGCTGTTTAAGTTTGACATACAGGTTAGTATACTACTTGTTTTTTTGGGGATTTTTTCAAATTATGAGGAACTTCCTCAAGATATAAATAAGTAATCTCTTTATTTAATTATTTTGGCACGCAGAGAGATATGCAAACTTTGGGTTAAGAATATTTCACCTTCATACCTAGATTGGATCAGGGCAATCAAACACACACTTAAGTTAGATAAGGTAGGTTGGAAGAGAAGGTAGCATTTTTGGATTCCCTGTATCGAATGTCTTGATAGGATGTAAACGATCTGGTCCAATGATTATGCCTTTTTGCAGAATGGGTTACCCTAGGATCCGTTCAAGGGCCTGGAAAGATAGAGGAACTGAATTGAACTCTTCGGTACCGGTGGGTACACTCTGGGTATCTGCATAAAGAGCATCCATCAAGATCTTTGGGGTTTAAGGTGCCGCACCCCGCTGTGTAGGGGGGCACAAGCCTTTTACTCTGAGAATATACTTTATGGCGTATGAGGACTTAAAAAAAACCCCAAAAAAACTGAGAGGCATAGGTGGCTAAGGGTTGGAATTGCCCACCTACACGCACTAAGACTTGCTGATGTGTACACCCAGGCACCCACTGAAATAACTCTATTTTACAAGCTTCTGGAGCTAGGTGGTCTTTTGTATTGGGAGCTCCCCACTTATACTGGGTGTGGTCCCAACCTGCCTTAAAGTATTCAGGCGCATAATCATAGGACCCTAGAGGAAAGAAAAAAAAAACGAAAAATACCTACCCCCTCCACTCCGGGTCCCATCTTGATTTCAATATATTCCAGAAAGTTCTCTTCTTTTGGCTGCTAGTTCTCGATAGATCCAACTTAGAAGTCGCCAGAACTGAAGATTGCCAGTCTAAAAAGGAAGGAGGTGTGAGTTCTGTCCATTTTATGCATATTTGTCTCCTAGCCAGGAGCACAGCGCAAAAAAGTAGCCATCTTGCATGGCCTCTAACATTATCCTAAAGGCCAAAAAAGACCAAGGATAAATCGATGAAAACAGGCATTCCAATTAGGTCCGACATATATTTGCCAACACTGTCCCAAAAGGAGACCAGAGCTGGACACTCTTTAAACATATGAGTATCAGAAGCCAAGGCCAGACCACATTTCTTACAGCATACAGGCAGCTCTTTACAGATTTTAGAAAGCCTCAGTGGGGTGAAAAAAAAACCTGTGGATAGTATACAGGTGATTCCTTTTTAGACACGCCGGCTTTACACGAGGTTTGCCACAGAGTGTCCTATTCTTGGCCTAATAAGACACTCCTCCATAGAACTTGAGCAAGTTTGAACTCTCCATCCACTGCCTCCAGCACTGCCTGATAGCAGAAGGAGACTTCTTTCTTCCCTCAAAATCTGATCACAAGGTTGTACTCTAATTCAGTACCTTTCCCTAATAAGCCCCCCTGGTTGTTTGTAACTGAGCCTGAACGCAGCTAGCCAGCTGGAGGTATTTTAAACTGGATAGACCTGGGCCAGACCTCTCGCTAAGTTGTTCCCATGTTAACAGAGTGCCATCTGAGATCAGGTCCCCCCAAACTGCCAGGCCCGATTCCCTTAGCGGGACTGCCAAACTGTCCCTCAGACATTCTGGACCCCTGGGGGAATACTGAAAGGGGGCCATACTAGAGAAGTAACCAAGAGTGACTGACCTCCTCAAGTCTGCCAATGTTTTACCTAGGCCCTGCAAAACCTTAAACCTGACTTTTTTGAAGAACATAACGTCTCCAAATTTAAACAAAAAGCCCTCCACCGGTAAATGTGCACCCTGAAGCATTGCAAAAAACATCCCTCCTATTCTGGTATTAACCTGCATTTTTAAAAGCATACGGGCGTGAGAGAGTTGGAAGGCCCAAGCATAAAGCTGAATATCAGGCAGGGCCTGACCCCCCTTCTCTCTTCGGCGTCTCAGCTTTTTCCAGGCTAACCTCGCAGATTTATAACCCCAGACAAAAGAGTTGATCTCTCTCATGTTTTTATCAATTTGTGATTTATCAAAATGCAGTGGGATGCAGGTAAAAAAGAAAGGTGATTTTTGGAAGTATCGACATTTTAGCCAAGTTGACTACACCGATGATCGAGAGGGGCAGCGAGGCCCAGGTCTTCATAAGCTTCACACACTCTCTCGCCACCACAGTCAGATTAACCTCATCAATCTTGGCTATATATTGCACTCTATTGACCCCTAGGTATCTCATTCTGGGGCTTATCTGATGCTAATACTGGTTTTCCACCTGGTTCAAGATCATCACCTCGGTTTTAGCAGTGTTGATTTCATACCCCAATACTAATCCGAAATCTGGGCTTGGCTGATGAAAGCTGGGAAGGCCTTGTCAAGGTCGGCAGTGAAGATCAAAATATCATCTGCTTACAGGGCTACCTTCCTCTCCCACTCTCCATATCTAAAAGGCTGAATGTTAATATCCTCCCTTAGCAATTGAGCAAATGGCTCAATGTATAGATCGAAAAGGAGAGGGGCGAGTGGGCAGCCCTGGCTAGTGCCCCTAGATATATCAAAGGGTGCCGTAACGCTGCTGTTTACCAACAGTCTAGCCGAGGGGCTCCTTTAAATAGATTGCACTGTGCGCCAAAACTTCTCGTCAAGATTGAATTTTTTCAAGACCTCTTACCTGTCAAAGGCCTTGGTGGTGTCAAAAGTCATAGCTGCTAAAGGGATGGAATATGTAGACGCCAGGTCTATTGCCCCGATAAGATCGTAAGTTAGGTGCGATATCTGGCGATCTTTCACAAAACCCTTCTGATCTGAATGCTGGATATCCCCAGCCACTGTACCCAGACGTGCTGCCATTATAGAGGTGAAAATGTTATAATCGGCATTGAATAAAGATATGAGTCTATAAGACCCACAATTGAATGCCGCATTCCCTGGTTTCAGGATCAAGACTATGATGACCTTGGTCCATGCATCTGGCGGGATCAGGCCTTCTTGCAAGATCTGATTGAAAAGTTTGGACATAATGGGAATAACCTGATCCCCTATTACCTTATAGATCTCGGAAGGTAGGCCATCTGGCCCTGTGGCCTTACCATGCTCTGTATCCTTGTGAACCAAGTGCTGTTCTGTACTCATCTATTGTCATACACAGTTTCTAAGATTGACAGCAAAACGTAAAGATCAGATAATTGTACATAAACACAGCGTCTTCCAAATGAATCAAATAGATTGTGTTCTTCCATTATTCCTTTATTCTTTTGTTCAAGATTCACTTTGTTAAAAAAAAACCCACAAAATTCATAGCCTATGTGGCGCGTTTTGTCCCAACGGGACTTCTTCAAGGCTCTAAAAATACATACAAAACAAACATTACAATATAATTTAAGAAACACACTATTTACAAAATGTTATAAAAAAGAATGACCCAGACTTGAGATATAGTCAACATCAAAAAATTGGTGAGGTAACATACCAACTCCAGAATATTTTGAGACATGATCATCAGAAGACAGCTCAAATTTGTATCCAATTTAGTACAGTCTTGATATATCAAAGATAGACTTCAATTCCTTTTAGGCATATTGATCAAGAGAAAGCTCAGATCCATATCCAAACAAAAACAGAACCGGGATAATGATAAGAAATAAAGTAAATGAGTAGTGTCTGTGTGATTAGAGGAGTGCAGAGGTAGTGCATGGGTGATTGGAGCAGTGCCAGGTTAGTGCCAGCGCTATTGCATGAGTGGATGAGTAGTGCCTGAGTGATTGGAGGAGAGCATGGATAGTGCTTGGTTGATTTTGTAAGTGCGTGGTTAATGCCTGGGTGATTGCTTGAGTGCAATGGTAATGTCTAGGTGATTGTAGGAGTGCATGGGTAATGCCTGGGTGATTGCATGAGTGCATTGGTAGTGCCTGCCTCATTGGAGAAGTACATGGGTAGTGACTTGGTGTTTGCATGAGTGCATGGGTAGTGATTGAATGAATAATGGGGTGCATGGGTAGTTCATAGGTGATTGGAGTGAATGGATAGTGCCTGTATTATTGCACCTCGGTGATTGGAGGAGTGCATAGGTAGAGCTTGGGTGATTTCGGAAATACTTAGGCATTGATGTAGGTAAATGTGAATTACCGATTCATAAATACCGAATTTTACCGATTCGGTATTCATGAATCGGTAAATCAAATGTAGGTAGAAATTCGGTAACAAATACCGAATCGGTATGATTCGGTATTTTCCGATTCTGTAATTACAGAATCGGTATTTGTCATTGATTCCTATAGGCCTTGAAGCCCATAGGATTCAATGGCAGATACCGATTCGGTAATTACCTAATCGGTAAAAATACCGAATTTACAAGGGGGACAGGGTGTCACTTTGACACCCTGTTGCACCCCTGTTTCTGGCTTGTGTGCCATGTGACACACATACATGCCCTTAGGGCATGTCCGTGTGCCACATGGCACAGGTGTACATGCACAGATATGCATGTACACAGGAATTCGTTATTTACCATGGAATAGTATTCCATGGTAAATAACGATTCGGTGAGAGCCTGTGGCACTGATTACAGTGCCACCTACGTATTGATTTACAGAATCGGTAAATTTACCGATTCTGTAAATCAATGGCCCCCTACATTACAAATCCCAAATACCGGTCGGTAACGGCCGAAACCGGCCGTTACCGACCGGTATTTGGCGAGCTACATCTGGCCCTTAGTTACTGCCTGGGTGATTGCATGAGTGCACAGATAATGTATGGCTGATAGCAGGAGTACATGTGTGGTGCCTGCATGATTTTATAAGTGCATGGGTATTGCTTGGTTAATTTTAAAAGTCCATGCTTACTGTCTGGTTAATTAAATGAGTTTTTAGGTAATATCTGGATGATTGATTGAATACATGGTTAGTGCCTGGGTCATTGCATGAGTACATGGGTACTGCCTGGATGATTACAGGACTGCAAGGATAGTGCATGGTTATTTTATAATTGCATGGGTAGTGGCGTAGTGATTGGATCAGTGCATGGCTAGTGGTTGTGGGATTAGAGGAGTGCATGGGTAGTGCCTGGGTAATCGAAATTGTAAATGAGTAGTGTCTAGATGATTAGAGAACTGCATGGGTAGTTGATATATGATTGGAGCAGTGCATGGGTAATGCCTGAGTTATTGCACGAGTGGATGACTAGTGCCTAGGTGGTTGCAGGAGTACATGGATTATGCCTGGGTAATTCTGTAAGTGCACAGGTATTCCTTGTGTGACTTTGTGAGTGCATGGGTAATGCCTGGGTAATTACATGAGTTTATAGGTAATACATGGATCATTGAAAGAGTGTATAATTAGTGTCTGCGTGATTGGAGGAGTGCAGGGATACCGCATGGTGATTTCATAAGTGCTTGGGTATTGGCAGAGGGTTTGGGTAAGTACATGGTATAGGCTGAGTGATTGTAGAAATGCATGGGGTAGTGCATGGGTGATCGGCGAAGTACATGGGTAGTGCTAGGGTGATTTTTTAAGTGCATGACTATTGCTTGGATGATTGCATGAATGCATGGTTACTGCTCAGGTGATTGTATAAGTGGAGGAGAAATGTCTGGATGATTGAAGGACTGCATAGGTAATACTTGGGTTATTGCAACATTCTAGAAGTAATGTGTGGGTGATTACAGAGCTGTTGGGTACTGCCACAGTGAATAAAGCTGTCTATTGATAATGCACAGGTGATTTTGTAAGTACATAGGTTCTATTTCAGTGGTTGAAGAACTGCATGGGTTCTGGTAAAGTGATTTGATCAGTGCGATAATTCAGTTTAAAAAATGAATGACTGCAATAAATGTGACTGTACGTATTAATTCATTTCATTATGCTTATTACATTTCTTTATATTGAATAGCACTTGTTACTTAGCATGCGTTTAGTACGCATGCCATTACAACGCGGTCGGTAGTACGACCGCGCTGTTAGTTCGCATACCTTTACTACGCAATTTGGAACAACAAATTGCATTAGGGGACGCTGGATGTTGGAATAGTATAATCTTCTATTCCAGCTCCAGTCTGTGCTGACACTAGGGAAGGTGTTGGATTTTAAATTCAACACCTTCTCCCCCCCTAACGCAAGTCGTTGTTCCGAAGTGCGTAGTAAAGATCTGTGAACTAACATCGCGGTCGTTATAACGAGCGGGTTGTAATGGCATGCGAAGTAAACGCTGTTCACCCTTTATCTTACCATCTTTATTGAAGTAAATATGAAACTCATTGAAACAATTTTGCAGTTGTTTTATTATAATCTAAATGTAAAATATTTTCAAACTTTAGAATTACTTTCTATAAAAGAGAAGAAAAATACAGTTTTTGCAAATATTTTTATAGTTTTAAGAATGCAACATACTTTCACAATTAGATAACATATTCAGATTCCCTTTTTGCTGTTTACAGATTCTGTTGAATTTCACCATACAAAGTGATTTCAATGTTAATCATCATGTAACAGCGGGCAAAAAAATACAATCCATAAGATTGTAAAAACAAAAACGAATCTGTGTTCAAAATATTTACAACAAACTCAACTATCTGTTTACATTTTCAAAAATAAACACTCTCATTACATTGCATATAATACAAAGATCAAATATATGAACTACTTCTTTGAAACACAATTTTCAGAAATGCAATATCAAAGAACAGAAACGATAATTCAAACACTAATTGTTGAAATTTTCCCAATAGGCCGAATGATGTTTCCAAAATCATTTGCATTGAAAATATCCAAAATAAAATTGATAATTCATGTTTACATCTTCCAAATAGGCCGAAAGATGTTTTCAAAACTTTGGCACCAAAAATATCAGATATGAATTCGGCAATTCGTAAGGCAACCAACATTTGAATTCCAAATGGGCATCATTACAATGTGTCCATCCTTTATTGCATCTTAAATACACAGTATAGTATCCAGATGTTGTTCTAGGTCTATCATGGAAAATAATAACCACTGCTTTAAAAGTTCTTCCAGGAATTGACACTTGACTTGCCACAACATTTTTAATTTTGGTTTCCAATTTTCTTGTATCTGCTCTAAAATGTTGTAGCATTAAAATGACCTGTTGTCCATATCTTTCTATAAATAATGTTGACAACATTTCAGATTTGCAGTGAGTACATCTCATATCTTGATTAGCCGATTTTACAAATTTGTTAAAAGACACTGTTTTGCAATCTGGTATTGTCAAATATATGAATTGATCAGTGTCTATTTCAGTGGTAGAAGAAAATGAACAGTCTTCACATTTATGATTCCATCTGCAACTTAGTCCAGGGAAATTTTCAATTTCTATTCCTTTATCTTTCAATGTTGCAGGCATAAACATAAGAAATTCTTCAGCATCTTATTGTACATTAAGTGTAAATTGTGAAGAACAAGTACATATATCCAAAAGATTCTGAATGCCAGGAGCAGTATGGTTTTGTTAGTTGTCATTTTTTCAACAGTATAATGCAACAAAGAACAAAATCTTTTTTCTCGATTCTACATAATTTGATGATGAAGATTTTCTAGAAAAAACACTACGTTCAGAATAGTTGATATCTGACCTATTTTCTAAATGGGATCCTACAATATGATCAACAGTGTCAATGTTAATGTTCTTTGCAGCCTCAACATTCTCTTGAATTGTTTTCTTCTTTCCAACCTCACTAGAGTGTTTCTCATATGTTCGTTTTGGACATACTACATGCTTTTCATATATGGGACATTCAACTAAGTTAGCATCATACGGTCTTCTTAAACGATTATACTCTCTTACACAATTTGTATATGCACTAACCTTTTTCTCATCAAAATCAATCAAATACAATCCAGATAATGTTCTTACTCGGTACAATGCAACATATGCCATACCCTCTTTAAAAACTGTACTTCCAATGTTTACCAAAGCACTGTCTACACTTAAACCTTGAGATTTATGAATGGTCACTACATATGCTAAAGAAAGAGGAAACTGTTTTCTACGAACATACAAGTCTTTCACAGGCAACAAATGAACAGCACAATGTCCAATCTGTTTTACCTCTTCAATCTGATCAAATTTATTCTTTAAGAATTCAATTCCATCTCTATTTTGATAATTAACAAAATCAACAACTTTTCCCATTGACAATTTTCACATACATATAAATTATTTTCTAAACCAGCAGTCTTAGATATAGACTTTTCTAAAGAATCCAATTTTGATTTACAATTGCTGACAGAATAATAGTAATTCCTTTGTGTTCTATTTTATCAATTGCTTCCATTTTCATTATTTGTTGTTTTTCCAGCTTTTTTTCCAGCTTCAAAAGTTCTTCATTGAATGTAGAATACTCTTTCAGTGTTGGCATTAGGCAAATTACAGATTTTCTTTCTCCAGTTTTTTTGTCCATTATTTCAGGACCAACATTTTCAAATTTAAACAAGTTTGCAAGTAGCCGACTTTGTAAAGTTTCTTTACCACATTTTTTCAAAACACCAATTCTTATATCTTGAAGAATACTTCTATAATGTTCATCACTTGCTTGTCCCATATTCCTAATACGTTCTTTGTATTCAAAATGAGACCAAATGTTGACATTTCCAATATGTCCCAAAGACTTCCTAGTGTCTTCATGTATAAATGTTTTAAAAACTGGTTGCCCTTTTACAGGAGTAAGCTGTAGAAGGTCACCAAATACAATTACATGTTTTCCTCCAAATAAAACATCATAATCTGTTTTTTAAATCTGCTGCATTCTCAAATGTACAAAGGCAAGCATTACGTTTGAGACCATGCTAACCTAATCAATGATGAGAAGTTTAATTTTCTTTAGTATTCTTGAAAATTCATAACAAGCTTCTCCAAATAGCTTGTGATATTTCAATGTATTTGCATGTTTAACTGGTAGCATCAGTAATTGATGTAATGTAATCCCATTAATGGTGTGGGCTGCTAACCCAGTTGGAGCAGTTACAGCACAAGATAAATGTGAGTCAGTAGTTTTCTTTATATAACTGGTCAAAATTTTAATTAAGAAACTTTTTTCTGTACAAGCTTGACCACTGATATACATTTGAATATGTTTAAATGATGTGCAGTTGCATTTTTTTTTCATGAAGTAAACTATGGTCTATCTGTTGTAGAACTTGCTGATATATTTATTTCTGTTCAATATTTAGTTGTTCTTCCAAATTTCCCAACTCCAGAATATCCTGTTGTGCTTGTTGCATTGCCATTTCTACCTTACTCACGGCTATTGCTGCTTCATTTTCCAGGATTGGTTCTCCTCGTGGATCTTGACTCAGTGGAGCAGAACGTTGACTATCTTGAGAACTGCCTCTAGCAATTTCAGCTGCAATAGTAGTTTCTTGTTCAATCTCTTCATTCAACATGTGTAGATAATTTGGAAAAAACTGTGTATTCAATGCTATCTTTACATGCATTAAAAGAATCTTCATAGTATTGAAAAGTTCCAAGTAATTCCATTTCAGTACGCCAAGGCTTAAAGAGTTGCAGAAGTGCTAAATAGAAAAATTCCCTTTAACTGGAGTATCACAACTGAGTTTACGGTGATTAATGAGATTTCATTTGGTATGTTTTACCAAACATCCATCACTCCAATGACTGCATAATTTTCTTAATTTTTATTTTCTGTAATATTTCTCTATAAATTGTAATATTGCACTACTTCATAGAGACATATGTTTTCCAGATGTGGACTCCTTTTAGGATAGTACGTATCCAACATGTTTGTTTTAACAATATCTGTACTTTCCTGTTTATTTAATGCTAAGTATTCAAATTCTTGTACAGATTTCAATACTCGATTTCATGTTACAGCAAGACCTAGACTTACCCAAATGATTCCTCTTGACTTGGAATATAAACTTGCAGAAGTCAACCGATCCGAACATTCATAGGATCCAATCTGTCAATAGGAAAGCATCTTCAAACTAAAGCTGTACAATTTGTTACTAAGAGTCTTCTCTTGTGAAATTTCTTCCCACATTTCTTTCAACTCCGTCTTTTCAGATTTTGTTATGTACGACGTAACATAGCGAGCAACAGCAATCAAATTATCTGCAACATACTGGATCTCCATATTTGCATCCACATCATCAAAATTACTAGATTGTAATCATTAATTTACTTTGAATGTTCACTTCTTTTTATATTGTAAGTGTTTTTGGGAGATTTATGAGCTATAGTATGCCTCACTGCTGACATGAAACTGTTCACTCTTCCTTTGGAAATTACTGGATGTAAGAATCCAAAACGATATTTTGTATAACATGTTTCCTTTGACTTGTATTTCCGTCGACAATATTTGCCACATCGATGAGTTTGAAACCGTAAAACTTGTTGTCTTAGGGGATTTTCTTCTCCTGTTTTTGGAATACCACATGTAACATAGACTTCAATGAAAGATAAAACAGTCTCATCAGAATCAGTTCCAAATTTAGGTGCATCCTTGAGCCATAATAACATCCTTATATGAGGAGCACCTCTGGCTTGGTACTCCTTTCTACAAAAGAAAACAATAATTTCTCCCAACGGTGGGTTATTTTTATTGCAGTAAACGACATCATAGCTTGAAACCTATGATTAAAATATCTGCACATATTTACAGGATCCAAGCAACACAGTTCTCCAGCTGTCTTGCATTCAATGTTTTTAATATTTGAATTTGCTTCTTGTAGAAATTCAAGTAAATCGTCCCATGCGTATTCAGCACAGCTTAGTGTAACAAACCATGTAGGTGTTCCTAAGTTCCTTAACATACATTGAAGTTCTCTGTGATGAAGATACCAATACTAATTAGTTCCACATTGACAGGCTATAAATCTATTCAATTGAGATTCTATCATCGTTTCTTTGTTGTACTTTGTCCATGAATTCCTTTGCAACAACATGTTGAAGATGAAGTCCTGTTTTTAATATGTGGTTAACTGAAAGTCCAAACAAGTCACTTTCAAACAAAAGATGAAATATATATGGGATACATTGTCGAAACCTTGGATCTTCTGAGTACGATCTTGTTGTACGATATTCTGAAGCTGTAATCTGCACAGGTCATTCATCATAATGTCCACCTTTTCCAGTGGGGAAGAGCTGTGGAAAACAATGGGCTTCTAAACTTCTTTCCTAAACACTCATAGGAGTTCCCTTCGCTTTCTTCATTTGGAACAATTCAATAGTATTTCCACTCACTTCCTTTGAATGTAAAGGATGTACACTATAATGTTCATAAACTTCTTCACGCCTGGAGATGTCCACTTTTTCGATTTGGCCAGTTGAAATGTTGCTCTCTTCTTCTAAAACTATTTCATATTCTTCCAGATATACATTTTTGTAATAAAGATTGTTTTTATGAGATATAACGTAGCCTTTTGAACTTTTCTGACATCTACTAACTCTTGCCATCTCTCTCTACACCAATAGTTTCACGATTCTTCTTTAAATTTAAAGGTAAACAACACAACTCTTCCTTTGAATCCTCTTAAAGATATTGTCTGTCAGAGTACAGTTAGTGTCAACACTAGGACAAAAGAAGGTTCAAGGGTTTTACATGTGCAACAAGTGCAAGGCTTGCAAAAACAGTAAACAAGTCAAGCTATCAGTCAACTGCAACACAGACCATTCTGTGTATTCACTGACATGTCCATGTGACAAATATTATATTGGCAGTACTATTTACCCAGCCTAAAAGAGAGCGTTAGAACATCTTAGGGCAATTAAAAAAGATGACAAACAGTACCCGATAGCAAGACATTTTAAGACATTCCACAAACAGAATGCTAATCTTTTGTCTTATTGTGTCTTAGATCCCATTCCACTGAGAGAGAGGGGAGGAAATAGAGTTCTAGAATTAAGACCGCTTGAGTCAAAATTGATTATTGAATACCAGACAGTCCAGCCTCACGGGCACAACATTGATGAAGAATTGTCAGTACATTTCGGTTGAGCGGCCTGCCATACGATTCTGGTTTTTATTTTGAACTGCAGTATCTATGATATATGTAGAACACTTTGTATGGCTTTTAGAACTTCAGTACGGTTCATGCATGTTGTTTTTTTACACTTATTTATATGCACCTTATGTGACACTATTTTTGTTTTATATGTGTTTTTTTTTACAGATTTTCTGAAATCAGAGTGGTTGGTTTACCAATGGGGAAGTGATACCAAGGTGCTATCAGCCATGAAGAAATGAGAGTAGTTTTTTGGAACTGTCACATCCCACTGTATTTGAGAGATGGACTGAAAGTTTATTATCCTAATGTACATAATGAGATTAGCCCACTGGGGCTGGAGAATTATTGAAGTATAAAAATATTCATGCGCACTTGTGCAGAATTGTTTTGATAAAAAATGATGGCTTAGCTGAATTTGCTGTCTACAATACATTAGATTGCCACATCCTGGCAAGAAGGATGAAACATGCTCCGCAATATTGTGTATCTGCGTTAATTTGCAGTGCGCTGAAATTAAGATGCATTGTGTAGGATACTGTGATTAAACAGGATAGTCGGACATATATTTGTGCCACTTAATAGTCCAGTGAGCACTAGCTATGTTAAGAGGGAGTCTAAGGTGACTAATAAAGTTTCGTTGAGAAAGAGTATTGAAACATGCACCACTACGGCTGAAGGACCAAACTGAATTTATAAAGTGCTTTTTCCCCTATTACAATTTATTTACCACTATGGCAGAGACAAGGCTTACATGCACGCAGTTAATCTGTAAACCAGTATGAGGAAATATTGTGTTTCAACACGAAACATGCATTGCTCTTGAAAAGAAACTCAGAGTCTGTTTACACTGTTTATTAAATGTCACATGTTTGTTTATTTAATGCAAAATGAAACACTCTCTCACCACTCGTGAACAAGAGAACTTGTGTCCTCGAAACGCGTTGAGTGAGCATTTGCCGAAATAAATCAGTTCTAAGCAATTGGGTGCCGTGGATTGTCGTCTTTGGGAGGGTGATGACAGATGGTGGATTTATTGGGTTTCGCTAACCCGCCACTGTCCGCCGTCGCATGAGGCTCGGGTTAAAGCGAAAACATGTGTTGGAACAATATATATATATATATATATATATATATATATATATATATATATATATATATATATATATATATAGATATCACTGAAAAAACCATAGGTTATAGACCATATATAGTTCGGAATTAGCATTTACAAAATCTTATTTTACTCACACAAAACCATTGAAATTCGCATATATAGTTAGTTGCACTAACTATATATCGCGCACCCGCAATCCACTGCTGATCATGTCACATATTACATCATTCATGACATGGTCAGTGACATCACTGATGACATCACTGATGACATCTCAAATTACATCACTGATGACATCACTGATGACATCTCAAATGACATCACTGATGACATCACTGATGACATCTCAAAGGACATCACTGATGACATTACTGATGACATTACTGATGACATCACTGATGACATCACTGACGACATCTCAAATTACATCACTGATGACATCACTGATGACATCTCAAATGACATCACTGATGACATCACTGATGACATCTCATTTGACATTACTGATCACATCACTGATGACATCATTCATGTGATAATACGATAATACGATGTGATAATACGATGAACCTCTTCAGACTCTAATATACCCTTAGATACACTCAGTGTAAACAGACACTCACAGACTGTCACTCATCCATGGAGTTACTCACACACCTAGTCAGTCATGCAAAGAATCAATCACACCTCCATTTCCTCAACTATACAGTTATACACACCTTACTTATTCAAACATATACTAACACATATTTACTCTCTTATACAATCCCTGATACAAGTTCACAATGATCCATACAGCCACTCACACATTCACTGGCTCTTATGCACAGTTATTTATATATGTCAACTCTCACATGTACTGTGTTTTACATATGTACTTACTTTGGCATGTAGCACTGAGATATCCATTCACTCACCAATACACTCATGCACACAGTCAACCGCCCATACAGCTGTTTCCACATGCACTTTTGAACCCATACATCTAGTGAATCAACTGCTCACACATCTATGCACAGAGTCATACACCTCCCAGCCACCCACACACACACTCAGTCTCCCATACAAATACTTGGGCAACCAACCAATAACCCATATAGTTACTTATATAGCTACTGATCAACACATGCAGCAGTTTACAGAACAACAGACATAATGATGCACAAATTAAGACAGTTTAGTTACTAACCCATGCACTCAGGGAGACCCATTTAATCACTCACTCATACAGTCAGTCATGCACCTACTAAATCCTTCATCCAGACACTTATACATCCACTCATTCTTCAATATGGAAGACATATTTTAACTTTACAGAAACATACAGTCACTGGATGTTGTCATCAGTGATGTCATCAGTGATGTCATTTGAGATGTCATCAGTGATGTCATCAGTGATGTCACTGACCATGTCATGAATGATGTAATATGTGACATGATCAGCAGTGGATTGCGGGTGCGCGATATATAGTTAGTGCAACTAACTATATATGCGCATTTCAATGGTTTTGTGTGAGTAAAATAAGGTTTTGTAAATGCTAATTCCTAACTATATATGGTCTATAACCTATGGTTTTTTCAGTGAATTTTCAAGGTTTTGTAAATGCTAATTCCTAACTATATATGGTCTATAACCTATGGTTCTTTCAGTGAATTTCAATGGTTTTTAATAGCAAATATCAAAAGCTGTAAAATGTATTCTTCTTTTAAAGGAAAAATATATTTTATATGTATTTAATATAATTTTTTTATGTATATATATTTTTTGAGGGAACGAATTTATCAACTATCATGCTGAAGAAGAGTGTGGGGAAAAAAAACAAAGAGGAGGACTAAGAGGAAAGAACAATCAGTTCAAAAATACAATTGCTTTAAAGCATGAAGTGCTTTTCCACACATTTACATTTAAATAACCCTTATTAGAACATACAAAATATCTACAGAGGAGACGGTGTACATTGAATTTTAGACTCTTCATTGGTACCTACATGTTGGTACTTACATCACCCACACAACACAACAGCTCTATTCAGAGCTACCCTACCTCAAAGCACTCTAAAATATTATTTTAATATTTCCCTTGGTTTTCCCCTTGTTACGCTTCACGGAACGCTACCCGGTGCGCGGACCGGGCGCTAACCGTGCAAAAATTTGAAAAAAAAAAGTTTTTTTTTTTTTACATATATGGGCCTCCTCAGCCACCCTCAGAAAACCTAGGGGGTCAGGATATGTCTCCCGTGCCCCCTCATACCCATTCCCAACATTGTTTATCCTCCATCTTGTGACTAAATTCATCCGAAACACAAGATGGCGGACTCCCGTTATGCTACTGGTGAGCTACCCGGTGAGCGTACCGGGTAGCGCTTCCACCGCGAAAAATAAAAAATAAAATTATTTCGAAACGCGTCAGGCTAATACTTTTTGACGAGAGACTGCCTTATTTACTGCTGGAGTAACATTGATCCATACCCAATAAAGGAGTAAGAACGCTGCTGCTTGTGTGCCGCTTGTTTTTGGACAAACAAGGAGCGGTAATATATATATATATTAGTCAGCATGAATGAATAAAAACACGATATGGACTGACACACGAGAGGGGATATGAAAATGAACTTGAAAGAAAATGGACAAGGAAACCAAAAGAACTGGGATAAATAGACACTGCAAACAAGCGCTGAAAAAATAATAGCACAATGCTCTACCCACTGGAGGGTCACAATTAGCAAGCAGCCTTTTCAAATCACAGGTCCGAACGGGTGTCTCCAAATTAAAGGGCAATTTGGAATTAGAACGTTATGGGGAGACATAAAACATGTAAAAACCAACTCGAAAGAATTCGGACTGTGACACAAAAAGACTGGAGCACATGCACGACCACAAGTCCCACAAGCCATTTCAAACCGGAAGTGATTCCATAAAAGAATGCCACTGGAGGCAAACGAAATGATTTGAAACATCGGACGGCGGTTGTGAATTGAGCAAGGCTTACCTTTGAGGAAGTTCCATGTTGGAACAAAACATGTCAGGATTATGCCACAAGCTGCTGTTTTCTCATCAATAAAGAAGCAGAAACCAAGTTTTCAGGTGTGACCCAGTTTTTCCCTTCGGAGACAAACATTGTTGTAATATATATTTATATATATATATAACATTTCTATGGCAAAATGAAACCCCTCATTTTGTTCCTTTTCAAATTAAATGTATTAAGTGTTACCACTTTATTCCAATCAAGATGACTTCAGGTGTGCCATACTTTTGTCATAAGTAAGACTGTTAGTGCTCTAGTTGTTCTTTAGAACACTCTGAGACATTCTGTCACCGGGCTATAGTTGGGCTACATCTGGCTGATATTTGGGCTACATTTGTTTTTTTTTGTCTCTGGTGGCCATCTTTGGGCTACATTGGGCTACACTGGGCTACATTGGGCTACATTTGGGCTCTAACATATATATAGCCCAATGTAGCCCCATATATATTTTTCAAAGTTAATTTTCGTAAAAACCACTGGAGCATATATCTTGAGACATAGCAAAGGCACATCGGGCTACCAGTCCCTACAATTTTGCCAAGTTTTGTGGAAATCCATTCAGCCGTTCGAGCTAAAAGTGAGTCCAACCGCCCTATGGAAAACTCAATGTTAAAAACACGTTTTGGGACTCCCTTTTATCTCGGCCCCCGGTTGACGAAACCCCCCCAAACTTTCAGGGCACACTCAGAAATGTGCCATTTTCCTGAAAATTTCAGCCAATTCCGTCCATCAATGCCAAAGTTATTCAACATAGAATTTTCAGAAATCCCTATTCAAAAAAATCCTAACTGTATATACCTACTGGCGACCGCCAGTAGGTAATACATATATATATATATATATATATATATATATATATATATATATATATATTCACTGAAAAAACCATGGGTTATAGACCATATATAGTTAGGAATTAGCATTTACAAAACCTTATTTTACTCACACAAAACCATTGAAATTCCATATATAGTTAGTTGCACTAACTATATATCGCGCACCCGCAACC
This sequence comes from Lissotriton helveticus, assembly GCF_964261635.1. NCBI lineage: Eukaryota > Metazoa > Chordata > Amphibia > Caudata > Salamandridae > Lissotriton > Lissotriton helveticus. The sequence goes on from NC_136069.1 coordinate 1,618,617,281, forward strand.
CACTGCTGAAGATGTCACATATTACATCATTCATGACATGGTCAGTGACATCACTGATGACATCACTGATGACATCTCAAATGACATCACTGATGACATCACTGATGACATCTCAAATGACATCACTGATGACATCACTGATGACATCATCCAGTGACTGTGTGTTTCTGTAAAGTTTAAATATGTTTTACATATTGAAGAATGAGTAGATGTAGAAGTGTCTGGATGAAGGATTTAGTAGGTGCGTATGAGTGAGTGATTAAATGTGTCTCACTGAATGCATGGGTTAGTGACTAAACTGTCTTAATTTGTGCATCATTATGTCTGTTGTTCTGTAAACTGCTGCATGTGTTGATCAGTAGCTATATGAGTAACTATATGGGTTATTGATTGATTGTCCAAGTATTTGTATGGGAGACTGAGTGTGTGTGTGGCTGGCTGGGAGATGTGTGACTCTGTGCAGATCAATGTGTTCTTGTATCAATGATTGTATAAGAGAGTAAGTATGTGTTAGTATATGTTTGAAAATGTAAGGTACTCTATGTTTAACTGTATAGATTAGAAAATGGAAGTGTGATTGATTCTTTACAGGACTGACTAGGTGTGTGAGTAACTCCATGGATGAGTGGCAGAGTGTGAGTGTCTGTATAGGTGTATGAGTGCATATGATAGTGTTGTAAAGATGAGTGATTGTATGTATGAATGATTGTATGGGTGAATGAGTGAATGTGTGTGTAGACGTAGGAATCAGTGAGTGCGTATGTAGTAACTAGTATTGGTGTGTCAATGGTTTAAAAAATTATATTCTGTATTTAACACTGGGTGTAACAGAGGTTATATTAAAGTGTGAGGAGATGTATTGTATTGTCACATGAATGATATCATCAGTGATGTGACCATTGATGTCAAATGAGATGTCATCAGTGATGTCATCAGTGATGTCATTTGAGATGTCATCAGTGATGTCATTTGAGATGTTATCAGTGATGTCATTTGAGATGTCATCAGTGATGTCATCAGTGATGTCATTTGAGATGTCATCAGTGATGTCATTTGAGATGTCATCAGTGATGTCATCAGTGATGTCACTGACCATGTCATGTATGATGTAATATGTGACATCATCAGCAGTGGATTGCGGGTGCGCGATATATAGTTAGTGCAACTAATTATATATGGAATTTCAATGGTTTTGTGTGAGTAAAATAAGGTTTTGTAAATGCTAATTCCTAACTATATATGGTCTATAACCCATGGTTTTTTGAGTGAATATTCAAGGTTTTGTAAATGCTAATTCCTAACTATATATGGTCTATAACCTATGGTTTTTTCAGTGAATTTCAATGGTTTTTTATGAGCTAATATCAAAAGCTTTAAAATGTCAAGTACGTGGTAGGTAAAAACATTTTCGTGTTTGTGCACGCTGATGTGCTTTGAACGCTGCCCCCCCCTCTTTTCTTTTAGGAGTATTCTCTCTTTGCAGATAGTGAAGGGTAGGTACCGCAGGCCTTTGCCCCCGTTGTAATCCATCGTGCCTGCTTCCCTCTCCATTTGATTGATTGTTATCCAAGCATTTACTGTTTTGGAATTGCTTCTCTTTGGTTCATTCTCTATTTACAAACAAGCACAGAGTCGCAATACTCTGTTTAGTCTTTGCAGATAGTGAAAAATCGTTAGAAAAAACAAAAGGAATCAAGCAAAATCAGTAGGCCACTAATGGGATCTCTTTTTGACCTCGCTAAAATAGAAACATTGGGAACAACCCCTCATGAGAAATATGAAACTAGTGAGAGGAACCGAGCTCGACGCCATGATGGCTGCAAGACAGCTCGGCTCCACCGCCCACCCCGCCCAAAATAACGACAAACCCTATGCAAATATTATAAATATATACAACACACCAGCAAAGTAACAGGGTAAAACGTTTTATTAAATAACTATTTACATGGCAGCCTGCTGCAACATCGATCCAAATACATGCCGCCGTTCCCGGGATTTCTCCCCGACTACTCTGCGGCCTACGAGATGGAGAGGCCGGGGCGTTGACTAGGCGGGGCCTCCGGCCGCAACCACAGCGCCAACGATCGCTGCTGACGGAGGGGAGCCTTGCCGGTGAGACCACTGATCTGAAGAACCGCTGCCTGCGGTGCCTCCCTGAGCCGCTTGACGGAGGCCCCCGAGGGGCTGTGTGGTGGCGCGGACTCGGAGGGGGCGCTTGGCTCCTGCCCCCTCCCCAAGTCTTGTTGCCCTGGTGTGGCCTGAGATCGCCCCCGACATAGGCGGCCGGCTCCCGGGGTCCGGCGGAACTTTTTGCCTTTTGGTGACTCTTCCATTCTGGACCTTGTCCCACAATCCGTTTGACCTGAAGACACGTCCTGCGGTGCCCTGGTCCGACCATCACATATACCTGCGCCAGGAGACGGCGTGGGGTGCACTGGAAGGGAGAGGCGGCGCGAACGAGCCTCCCCCACCTCCCCAGGTGGAGGTTTCTCAGCTGCACCCCAGCGCTTCACTCGGCCACCTGAATTGCGCCCGCTCTTGCTATTACAGCGTCTCACCCGCCATCCGGCTGAATTGCACCCGCTCTTGTGGTACAGCGACAGGCGGCTGCCACGGAGCTCACAAAATGGCGGTCGGCTCCACAGACTTGGGCCTGGCCTGCAAGGATTGCTCTGGGCAACCCTGGAACTCGGACGCTTGACTGCTAGGGCATGGGCCCCATTCCCAAAAGTGTCCCCTCAGCCTTGAAGATTCTACAAGAGTCACCGGGGCCCCCGACTCCCGCAGACTTCCGGTGGGGAGCGACTGCCATGATTGCTCGCGGAATGGCCATGACGTAGCCACGGGGTGCTCTCATGCTGACGCCAGCTTCAGTCTGAAACATCCAGAAACACTGTAGACTACCAATTCAATCAGTTCCGGTGGAGCCCCAACGTGACCCGGTAGAGAAGAACTTGCCCTCCCCTCTTTGGCTGATGGTTCTTGTTGCCTGTCCCTTCTGTTGTCATTTAACGGAACTTTTTGGACTGCTGAAAGGGGTTCTGTTCCGACCGCTGGTTGGTGGAGACATTTTGACTATATTCTGGACCTGCCCGGCCTCGCCCAAAATGGCGTCGGTATAAATGAGACTCGCAACTCCTTGATGTGTACTGGTTGCTCAGCCTTGATATCACGAGATATGTATGCAGTTTTGGAGCACATGGCGGGCGGGGACGGGTACTGATTGAACATTTGCACATCCCTATTGATATTACGTTCTGATGTATTATTCATTACTGTACTATTGAAAGTTCGAATTAACGTTACTCATGGTACTTGCCCGCAAATGTATATCTAGATAATTTCATTGTAACTGGTCCTGTCGTACTTTCATTATAAAATTAACGTCCACCGATTCCGCAACTGTTAGACACCTTAATTCCTGCAACCTAATGGCCCGCCCATTACGTTTTTCTACAGTGTAAAGGTCCCCTCATCATATACGATTCCAGTTTGCTCCGTGGCCGGCCCACGTGGTTGTAGGCCCGTATTTGTATACTGACATTTTTGCAAAAGAAAAGTTTTCGAAGGAAGTATGGAATCAGCGTCATAACAATCGTCTAGGTTGGTAGGATTTTAGAATAATGGCTGTTATTCCCAAACAATAGAAGACAGATAATGCAGACCCTTTGCCTGAATTTTGGATTGATTGAAATTTGTGTCCGTCACACCTGCCCTTTTTCCAGAATTGTTAGAAAATGGTCGACCGTAGCTTAAGGTATCTGCCGAATGTAAGGTGTGGTATTTTGTCCCATAAAATAAGACTAATTGAGAAACAAACACACGAAGAGGGAACTCGAATTTAGAGACAAACAAAATGAAACATTTTTTGGCATCATAAGAAGGGGAGGATATGTTACACAGAAAAATAATGCGAAAGAGATAGCCAATATCTGTTGTATCACACGTTCCTGCAGCTAGTCTGATACATGGTAAGTAGAAGCTTTTTCGTGTTTGCGCGCGCTGACATCCTCTGAGTGCTGTATCCCCCCCCTTTCTTTTCTCCTCTGTAGGTTACATCGGAGTTCCGACTGAAGAATGGAGTGGACATGGACCGCACCGTGCTCCATGTAGGGAAAGACATAGACAAGCGCTGTGAGATATTGCATGGAGTGCAGACCATCACTGTGAACGTGAAACATTGTATGGTGTGACTGAGCGTACATGCCCTGATTGTATGGTATGAATGTATATGTATTCCATATGCCCGGCCGATAAACGTTCTGTTTGCGCAACTGCCGCGTTAGAAAACAACATCGTGACGCGTCGCGTAACCGCGACATATCGCGTTGTCGCGTAATGCGTCATATGACGAGCCGCGTTAGCGCACCCGGAAGTGCTTCCCGGAAGCGATCCGGGGCGCGGCGCGGAGCGCGTAACGTAAGCATAACAGGTCATGTGACTTGTTAATAAAACTTTTCATTGGTTCATTTCACTTTTGGGTTCCTAATGATGTAAGGCTAGGTCATGTGACCTAAAAATAACACTTTTCATTGGTTTAGAACTATTTTTTGTCCCAAATGATGAAAACCCCTCCTTGTTTCCTCACTCTGACTTTCATCTTTGTGAGAGGAAGACCTTTTTTCATCACTTAGCAATGGCAAGTGTTGTAGCTTCAGCTGGTGCATCCCCACCACCACCACCACCACCTCCTAGGAAGAGAGTACCACCTCCTCAAGTGGTAGTTGAGCAAGAGGTGCCCCCCCCCCACCTTCTTGTTGCCTGATTCGGCCAGCTCAATCGATCGAGCATGAGACTCTGTTGTGATCTGAAGAACCGCTGCCTGCGGTGCCTCCCAGAACCGCTTGACGGAGGCCCCCGAGGGGCGGTGTGGTGGCGCGGACTGGGAGGGGGCGCTTGGCTCCTGCCCCCTTCCCAAGTCTCGCTCGGCCAGCTGAGTTGCGCCCACTCTTGCGGCCTACGACATGGAGAGGCCGGGGCGTTGACTAGGCGGGGCCTCCGGCCGCAACCACAGCGCCAACGATCGCTGCTGACGGAGGGGAGCCTTGCCGGTGAGAGCCACTGATCTGAAGAACGGCTGCCTGCGGTGCCTCCCTGAACCGCTTGACGGAGGCCCCCGAGGGGCGGTGTGGTGGCGCGGACTGGGAGGGGGCGCTTGGCTCCTGCCCCCTCCCTAAGTCTCGCTCGGCCAGCTGAGTTCCGCCCGCTCTTGCGGCACAGTGCCTCACTCGGCCGGTTGAGTTTCGCCTACTCTTGCGGCTACAGCGTCTCACCCGCCATCCAGCTGAGTTCGCCCACTCTTGCGGCCTACGACATGGAGAGGCCGGGGCGTTGACTAGGCGGGGCCTCCGGCGGCAACCACAGCACCAACGATCGCTGCTGACGGAGAGGAGCCTTGCCGGTGAGAGCCACTGATCTGAAGAACTGCTGCCTGCGGTGCCTCCCTGAACCGCTTGACGGAGGCCCCCGAGGGGCGGTGTGGTGGCGCGGACTGGGAGGGGGTGCTTGGCTCCTGCCCCCTCCCCAAGTCTCGCTCGGCCAGCTGAGTTGCGCCCGCTCTTGCGGCACAGTGCCTCACTCGGCCGGTTGAGTTTCGCCTACTCTTGCGGCTACAGCGTCTCACCCGCCATCCAGCTGAGTTGCGCCCACACTTGCGGCCTACGACATGGAGAGGCTGGGGCGTTGACTAGGTGGGGCCTCTGGCCGCAACCACAGCGCCAACGATCGCTGCTGACGGAGGGGAGCCTTGCCGGTGAGAGCCACTGATCTGAAGAACCGCTGCCTGCGGTGCCTCCCTGAACCGCTTGACGGAGGCCCCCGAGGGGCGGTGTGGTGGCGCGGACTTGGAGGGGGCGCTTGGCTCCTGCCCCCTCCCCAAGTCTTGTTGCCCTGGTGTGGCCTGAGATCGCCCCCGACATAGGCGGCCGGCTCCCGGGTTCCGGCGGAACTTTTTGCCTTTTGGTGACTCTTAATTCTGGACCTTGTCCCACAATCCGTTTGACCTGAAGACACGTCTTGCGGTGCCCTCGCAATGCGGCCTGGTCCCTGAATGTGTGCAGGGGGACGGTATTGATTGGATCAAGATGGCGGCTTCACACAAAGCTGACTCAAGTGTTGCTGCTGATGCTATGCAGACAAAAACTGGTTTTCAGTTTGTACATTCTTCAGGATTTTTCCATCCAAGGCTGGTTGAGAGTTTGTAGAACGATGGCTTCAGATTTTCAACATACTACTCTTCAACATTCTTCATAAATGTAACAATGTGAGACTCACTAGGAGAAGGCCGTTTATCTTTCCTTTCAAAATGCTGCCAACAATATTTTCTGAATGGAAAACACCATCTTGTAGCATAAAGGGCTGCGTCAAGGGTGGTATTGCCCAGAATGTCTTGTTTTCTAGTGCTCGTAATGACGAAGCCAGAACTGCCGAAAGGGATTCTGGTCCTGCCGCTACTTATTGGAGACATTGAACTATACTCTGGACCTGCCTGGCCTCGACCAAAATGGCGCCAGTATGGGAGCAAATTGCAACTCCTTATGACGTTCTAGTTACTTAGCCTTGACGTTATGGGGGATGTATGCGGTCTTTGTGCACATGGCGGGCGGGGAAGGGTACTGACTGGGAATACGGACAACCCTATTGATGTAGATTTTTCATTATTGATTATTGTATTAATAAAGCTTCGAAGTAATGTTACCCATGATACTCGCCCATGGTGTGCGTATGGACGATTTTATTGTAACTGATCCTGTTATACTTTCAATAAAAAAATCAACCTTCACTGATTCTGCAACCGTTTGTCACGTTTAGTTTTTTCAATTAAATGGCTCGCTTGTTACATACCCCTATATCCCTGGCTTTTGAAAGACACCATCTTGTAGAATAAAGGGCTGCGTCAAGGGTGGTATTGCCCAGAATGTCTTGTTTTCTAGTGCTCGTAATGACGAAGCCAGAACTGCCGAAAGGGATTCTGCTCCTGCCGCTACTTATTGGAGACATTGAACTATACTCTGGACCTGCCTGGCCTCGACCAAAATGGCGCCAGTATGGGAGCGACTTGCAACTCCTTATGACGTTCTAGTTACTTAGCCTTGACGTTATGGGGGATGTATGCGGTCTTTGTGCACATGGCGGGCGGGGAAGGGTACTGACTAGGAATACGGACAACCCTATTGATGTCGATTTTTCATTATTGATTATTGTATTAATAAAGCTTCGAAATAATGTTACCCATGATACTCGCCCATGGTGTGCGTATGGACGATTTTATTGTAACTGATCCTGTTATACTTTCAATTATAAAATCAACCTTCACTGATCCTGCAACCGTTTGTCACGTTTCGTTTTTTCAATTAAATGGCTCGCTTGTTACATACTCCTATACCCCTGGCTTTTGACCCTTTCCTACGCGCGGTCTGTACTACCGCCCTCGGGCGATCTATGTAATGAACAGACTACCATTGCCGAAACGCAAGGGAATGCATCTCAGAGAGATAAGTCAAGTACGTGGTAGATAAAAACATTTTCGTGTTTATGCACGCTGATGTGCTTTGAACGCTGCCCCCACCCCCCCCTCATCATTTAGATTACCACCGTCCATTGCACAAAAGCGTACCGGGCGCTCCCCACGCGGGGCCCTTTTAAAGCCTCCACATCAAACCTAGGGGGTCAGGGAGGATCTACTATACCCCCTTATGGTCATTTCCCCCTTTGTTTTGGCCTCCTCTTGTCTCTCGATCCTACCGAGAGACAAGATGGCGGCCGCTCCGGACTGTTTAGAATGTTGACAGACACCGGAGAGCCAATCAGCTTCCCTTCGCGAAGTTCCGTTACGCGTCAAGTACGCGAACCGGAGCGCTACCCGGAGCGCTGTTACAGATATATATATTTTTTTGAACGTTAATTTATCAAAATCCACTGGAGCACATATATTGAGACCTAGCAAAGGCACATTGGGCTACCAGTCCCTACAATTTTGCCAAGTTTCGTGCAAATCCATTCAGCCGTTCGAGCTAAAAGTGAGGCCAACCGCCCTATGGAAATTAACATGGGAAAAACGCGTTTTGGGACCCCCCTTTTTTCTCGCCCCCCCCTTGACGAAACCCCCCCAAATTTTCAGGGGCTGCTCAGAAACAAAATGTTCCATTTTCCTGAAATTTCAGCCAATTCCGTCCACAAACGCCAAAGTTATTAGACATAGAATTTTCAAAAATCCAATAGAGAAAAAATCCTAACTATATATACCTACTGGCGACCGCCAGTAGGTAATATATATATATATATATATATATATATATATATATATATATATATATATATATATATATATATATATATATATATTACCTACTGGCGTTTGCCAGTAGGTAGTTATAGTTAGGACCTAGCTACCATAGGAAATCCGCAACATTCTATTGGGAATAAATTTGGCGCCGGTTGAGGAATTTGCGTGTAATTTTCAAAAGTTTAGGCCAGCTCCGCTGCGCTCCTTCCCTGAAAATTTCGGGCGGATTTGTGAAGTGGGGGCCGAGAAAAAAGGGGGGTCCCAAAACGTGTTTTCCCTTTTGTTAATTTCCATAGGACGAATAGACAAGGCTACAGCCCGAACCGCTAAACGGAATTACACCAAACTTTGCAAAATTGTAGGGACTGGTACGCAGAAGTGCCTTTTCTATATTTGGTGAAAATTGCTCCAGTGGTTTTTACGAAAATTTACTTTTAAAAATGATATATATATATATGCGCGCTTCAAGCGCTTACAGGTACGTGTACCGGGGAGCGCACCCGGCGCACTACGGGAGTGCGCGAGCGAAAAGCTGATTGGCTCTCGGCTGTCTGTCAACATTCTAAACAGTCCGGAGAGTCCGCCATCTTGTGTCTCGGTAGAATCGAGACACAAGAGGTGAAAATAAAAAGGGGGAAATGATTAAAAGGGGGCAGGGTAGACCCCCCCTGACCTCCTAGATTTTCTAAGGGGGGCCTAGAAGGACCCTGAAGGGCAAAAATTATTATTTTTTTTTAATTTTCGCGGGGTAAGCGCTGGGTGCGTTCCCATGTACGCTTCCCGGTACGCATACCCTGAGCGCACCACGGGGAAAAACAGAGTTAAAAATTAGAGCAAAATAAGAATTTAGAGTGCTTAGAGGTAGGGTAGCTCTGAAAAGAGCTGTTGTGTTATGTGGGTGTTTTTTGTACATACAAGTAGGTACCGATGCAGAGTCTAAAATTCAAGAGGAAGACTCTATTCCCCTCATCTGTAAACTGTACACCATCTCTCCTATAGATGCCTTGCATGTTGTAACTCAAGTTGTTGTGGTATATGGAACCCATACCATAGTCTCTGAGGAAAGCAGAAACAGATTTATTCACATGTTTCCTTGCTTTTTCAATCTGTGGACAAAATTGGTTGGACCAGTTCCATTTTTGCCTTTGGCATATATTGGAATATACCAAGGCAGTTTTTGGAAAAAGTGACATCAATTGCCCAAAGATGTCCTTTAAAAGCATTTCCAGACCTACCCCAGTCAAAGTGCCCAGGTCATTTCCACCACAGTGCACAATTATGAGGTCAGGGTGTGGTAGATGCATAAAGGATTTTTCCAATGGTATTAATTGGTGACATCTCAATCCTCTCTGGCCAATCCACATAATGTCCACATTTGGTAAATCAAGGTTGGACATACCTCATACCGCTGCATATTTTTCACTCCAGTGAACAAAGCTATGACCCACAATCTAGACTTTTGGCATCTTCAAGGTAGATGTGGTTGCACTCAGATGTAAATGTAAATGTAAATGTAGTTGAGCTTATATAGCGCACAGCTACCCGCAGTGGGTTTCCCGGCGCTTGCTTAGGGAACCCTGCCTGGTATTCCCCTGTGAGATAGCAGGGTATCCACAAGGTGAAAGTCAGGCATCCCGCCGCGAGGGGCCGTTGTGGAGATTAAGCAAGCTATTGCCCAGAGTCGCAGAGTGTGAACCCGTGAGTCGAGGAGGCACCGGGGCGAGAATTATCGAGTCTGTGGAATTTTTAGCCCAAGACCCCGCCGAGGCGGGGATTTGAACCCTGGTCCAGGACCGATCTCAGCTTCCGGGTCTGCTGCCTCTAACCCCTGAGCCACACTTCTCCAGATGAGTTGTGGAAATGAAATGTCAGTTTGAAAGTAGGAGTTATGAAAAAAAGTGGTTGATATGCAGTGCCCTTGAAAGAGAAGAAATTATTGGTGATTTTTAAAGTTCTCCACTGAAAATTAGGGTGCATGCTTTTGTTTTTTGAAAGAAGTAATTCTAATGGTTGAGAAAAAGTCATTGAAAGAAACATTGCACATGATTAGCTAGTACATTGAGAGGTCAAACATCCTTGCTGGATTAATTTGCAACATAGTATGATGAACATTTCAACTGTGTGCTGAGTTAGGTGGGAGTTACCATGGTAACAGGCTGAATGAGCACTGGGGGGATGGGTGAATATTATGTGAGTTTGAAAGTGATGAAATGTAGAACCAATTAAAATGTCAGTTTGGTTTTGAAATAGTGTGGAAGGAATTTGTATTGGTTAAGTCCAGGGATATGTGTGAAGAATTACAGGGTATCAGGGCCATTTGTGGTTGCAGTGTTTGAGGAGCATTTCAGAGATTCTTCTTAAGAAAATCTGGTGTGTGTGACTGACACTGTTCTAAATCTTCTAAAGCATTTTTAAAGTTGAGTAATAATTCATTTAATAAAGATAGACTGCTGTATGCACTATGGGGAAGATTAAGAAGCATATTGTGCTTCTTTATTCTTGCATTGTGTGTCATGTTTTTTTTGTAATGCTGGTAAAAAATTTAATGGTGCATATTGGAAATGTATTTTGGAAATGAGTTAGGTTTCTGCCTTTTTATGTAGTGGTCATTTAAAAGGGATGTGCTCTGTGTCAAAAACGATTTACTATGGCAATTGTTTTTTGGTAAAATGTCTGGCTTTAAAATTTTGGACAAGGATCACACTGAGTATCTGTGTGAAAGAAGAAATTATATTTTCACATTTTCAATTATGTTACCTGTGTCTGCTGACAGTTTGACTCTCTTATCTTAAAGGGTACTCTGTGCCTGTGTCTCATGTCAGTCTGGTAAATGTTTTCTGGTAAAATGTCTGGCTTTTAAATTTTGCTCAAGGATCACACTGAGTGTCTGTGTGAAAAATGGAATTATATGTTCACATTTTTCAATGATGTCACCTGTGTCTGCTGACAGTTTGCCTCTCTTAGCTTAAAGGGTACTCTGTGCCTGTGTCTCATGTCACTGTGGTAAATGTTTTCTGTTAAAATGTCTGGCTTTTACATTTTGGTCAAGGATCACACTGAGTGTCTGTGTGAAAGAATAAATTATATTTTCAAATTTTTCAATGATGTCACCTGTGTATGCTGACAGTTTGCCTCTCTTAGCTTAAAGGGTACTCCGTGCCTGTGTCTCATGTCACTGTGGTAAATGTTTTCTGGTAAAATGTCTGACTTTTAAATTTTGGTCAAGGATCACACTGAGTGTCTGTGTGAAAGAAAAAAATCATATTTTCACATTTTTCAATGATGTCACCTGTGTCTGATGACAGTTTGCCTCTCTTAGCTTAAAGGGTACTCTGTGCCTGTGTCTCATGTCAGTCTGGTAAATGTTTTCTGGTAACATGTCTGGTTTTTAAATTTTGGTCAAGGATCACACTGAGTGTCTGTCTAAAAAATGGAATTATATTTTCACATTTTTCAATAATGTCACCTGTGTCTGCTCACAGTTTGCCTCTCTTAACTTAAAGGGTACTCTGTGCCTGTGTCTCATGTCACTGTGGTAAATGTTTTCTGGTAAAATGTCTGGCTTTTAAATTTTGGTCAAGGATGTCTGCAGACACAGGTGACATCATTGAAAAATGTGAACATATAATTCCTTATTTCACACAGACACTCAGTGTGATCTTTGACCAAAATTTAAAAGCCAGACATTATACCAAATAACACACACAAAGAGAGAGATGGGGCAAGCACAGAGTAGCCTTTAAGCTAAGAGATGCAAACTGTGAGCAGACACAGGTGAGATTATAGAAAAATGTGAAAATATAATTCCTTATTTCATACAGACACTCAGGGGCCGATTCCGATCCGGTTAAATAATCCGCCGTACGATTCGTATTCATAGCTGAATCGGTACGAATGGGAAACTACCGTCCGACCTGCGTAGTATGATCCATCTCCGCCGATTGCCGTACGAATATCAGCGAACCGTACGAACCACAGTCGATGACCCGTACGAATTAGCATGAGAATTCCAACCATACGAATTGTAAACATGCCGTACAACCACACTAGTACGATCCGGTTCGGAAAGCCTGTCCGAGATTCGTACGGGCCAAAGTATTCGTGCATGAAGAATGATTCATACGGGATTTTCGCCTCACAGCAAGCGTCATCAACACATACCACCCGTGTACCCCTCGATGAAGCGTACACGAACCCCCCCACCCGCCAACGGCCCGTACAAGTCATCTGCACGCACAAGTACGACACGCACACCCCCCCTCAAGCAACCAAGAACCCCCCACCCACCAACGGCCCGTACAACTCACCCGCACGCACAAGTACGACACGCACACCCCCCCTCATGCGACCAAGAACCCCCCCACCCGCCAACGGCCCGTACAAGTCACCCGCACGCACAAATACAACACGCACACACCCCAATCAAGCCTACGCAGACCCCCCCACCTGCCAATGGCCCATACAAGTCAGCCGCACGCACAAGTACGACACGCACAACCCCCCTCAAGCGGCCAAGAACCCCCCCCACCCGCCAACGGCCCATACAAGTCATCCGCACGCACAAGTATGACACGCACCCCCCCCTCAAGCGACCAAGAACCCCCCCACCCGCCAACGGCCCGTACAACTCACCCGCACGCACAAGTATGCCACGCACACCCCCCTCAAGCGACCAAGAACCCCCCTCACCCGCCAACGCCCCGTACAAGTCACCCGCACGCACAAATACGACACGCACACACCCCGATGATGCCTACGCGAACCCCCCCACCCGCTAACGGCCCGTGCAAGTCAGCCGCACGCACAAGTACGACACGCACACATAACGACAACAACTAAACCAGCACATGGACTTTGCTAACGAGTCGCACAACAACACTAAACATGTCTCCTGTGTACACACCATTGAGAAACAATGTCCTGGCCACAGGCAAACAGAGGTCAACACTAACATCCACCCCATATAACACACACACCACCAATTCAAAATAAGCCACACCCACAAATTGACCAATAAAAGGGTCCAGACATACAACCCAACATCCTTTGCAAAATACCTATTTACTAAAAGAAGATCCTGCCAGCACATCAACAACTGCACCCATTAACCTTCACACATACACCCTATCTCATCTACACCCACACCAACCCCTTCACAATCAGACCCACACACCCTCATCCATACACACCATCACCCCTTCACTCACATACACCCCACACCATGACCACACCCAAGAATCCAAAGTTCACTAACCCGGATATGTAAATGTAATGTAAATTGATACTTGTATAGCGCACTACTCACCCGCAAGGGACTCAAGGCGCTTGTACGAATACCGCTGTGGAACCCATCCTGGCTTTCCCTGTGAGGTGTCCACTCACCCCCAAGGTGGAGGCCAGGCATCCTTAGCGTTGTGGGGGCCGTTGTGGGGATTAAGCAAGCTATTGCCCAGAGTTGCAGAGTGGGACTCCATGATTGGAATAGGCACCGAGGCGAGAATTATCAGGTCCGTGGAATTTTTGAGCTCAAGACCCGCCGAGGCGGGGAATTGAACCCTGGTCCCGGGCTAGACCACTGCATCAGGGTCTGCCGCTCTAACCATTGAGCCACACTTCACCCGGAGAATGAGATCCTTACAGATGAAGTCATCAGAGTCGAGCCACAGCTGTTTGGCTCATTGGTCAGACAGACCAGCATGGCTGAAAAAACACGCATGTGGGAGAGGATCGTTGACAAGGTCGATGCTGTTGCACCCATCAGGCGCACCAGGCAGGAATGCCAGGCCAGGTGGTATGATCTGCGGAGGATGGTCAAGAAGAAAATGGACCAGGACTACGCCTGTGCACACCACACTGGAGGTGGTGGTCCCCGCAGACCTCCAGTATTCCAGCCCTGGGAGGAGAAATTCATGACCCTGCTGCCACCGGTGGGAGTACACGGAATTGAAGGAGCCGTTGAGCCTGGTGAGTATATAAAAACACATGGTATATGGGGGGACTTACAACAGTGCCCAGCAGTATGGGGGTGGGTGTCCATGAGTCCCAGCAGTGCCCAACAGTATGGGTGTGGGTGGCCATGAGTGCCAGCAGTACACAACAGAATGGGTGTAGTTGCAAGGGGGAGTCTCAAAGGGTGGAAGGTGTAGGGTAGGAGGCTGCTCTCATCCCATATGTCCCAGGTACACACCCAAGCACCATGCTGAATGCACAGGGATAGTGAAATTTCACACAAGATAGTACACCACAGCTTCAAAAACCTTTCATGTTGCTGACACACTTTTTGGAGATGCATCATTTTGTGACACAGTAAGGCAGTGTAGAAAGCGAGCGAGCACAAACAACCTGTCTCCATCCCTCTGTTGCCCTCCTCCCTCTGTCTGTCTCCCTCACTCTGACTGTCTCCCTCTGTCTGTCACCCTCTGTCTCACTCCCTCTGTCTCACTCCCTCTGTCTCCCTCCCTTCCTCTGACTCCCTCCATCCCTGCCACCCTCTCTCTCTGTCTCCCTCTCCCTATGTCTTCCTCTCCCTATGTCTCCCTCTCTCTGTCTCCCTACCTTGGTCTCTCTCCCTCTGTCTGTCCCCTTCTGTCGGTCTCCCTCTCCTTCCCTCTGTCTCCCCCTGACTCCCTCCCTCTCTCTCACCCTGCCTCCCTCACTCTGTCTCTGTCTCTGTCTGTCTCCTCCCGCTCCCTCCCTCTGTCTCCCACTCTCTCTCCCTCTCCATCTCTATGCCTCTCTGTCTCTCTGCCTGTCTCAGTCTCTGTGTCTATTTGCCTGTTTGTCCCTGTCTCCCTCACTCTCTCTCCCTCTGTCTCCCTCCCTCTTGCCTGTCTCCCTCTTGCCTGTCTCCCTCTTGTGTGTCTGGCTCTTGTCTGCCTCCCTCCCTCAGTCTAATTCCCTCTGTCTCCCTCCATCTGCCTCCCGCCTCGGTCTGTTGCCCTCCCTCTGGCTCCGTTTCTCTGTCTCTGTTACTCTGTCTCCGTCCCTCTGTATCCCTCCCTCAGTTTTCCTATCTCTGTCACCTCACCCCAGCTTCCTGGGCACACACACAGTTGCACCCGAGCACTGCACAGGACTTATAAAGACCATAGAGCAGAGTGTCTAGGGATGTCTCCTAATTACCAGCAGTCATGTACTAAGTGCCTGCGACACACCCACCATTTGCAGGTGACACAGTACTGTGTCAGGACACACAGTTTTGAAAGCTCTGTAGCACACAATGGGCCCTGGTGTAGGCAGCACAAGTCCCTCCTGTGATCATTGCAAACACAAACACCAGGACAAGGTCAGACATCCTGTGCAGGAACCCACAACCATGATAATGCCAGCATGCTACATGAGGGCACAGCCAAATCACGAAGGATGGACGCTTGCAAATCACACTCAAACTACTAGCATGGCCTGTCACACACACCCCTTACAGAAACTTATCCCCTGGGGACAAGCAATGGAGTGCAACACTGTCACAATTGTCATGTACCACAACTAAACACTCACTCATATGAATACGCATACAACTTTAACATGCAGAGTGCAGATGCTCCAGTCCATTGTGCCTCTCACACAATGCACGTGCCCCATCTTATGAACGTTGTGGATGTAATTAGGTACCAACATGGACATGGGTATTGACAAGGTGATGCGTCTTGGAGAAGTGCCACGTTCTAAAGCCATGATCTAGAAGTGGGAGTACAGGTCCAGGGGTGTTGGCATTGGTTGGCCATCACGGAACAGCAACACCTATACAAAGTAGATGAATTTATCCTTCAAAATTCTGCTCTGTCTCTTACATGAACATGCTGCATCTAAACTCTTTGCATGCTTGACACAGGCATAAGGATTTACACTGTATCCTGAATGTTGCATGAAACAGAGCACTGCTGTATATGTATTGTGCCGGCAAGACAAGACACAGCAATGGCTGTGTCTGTCATTGTCAAGAGAATGGAAGAAGGAAAATACCCCTGAGTACATGTCAATTTGCTACCACTACATACACAACTGAACAATGATAACAATGTAAAGCTGGTGGAACTGTGATGCTGATAATGGATAACAAATTAAGATGTCACCTGATAGTGCATTAACAGTGTCTGTCTCTCACACACACAGGGCAACATGTGGAGACTACCCCCAACCAGGGGGGAGAAGGATCCCAGTCCCAGGCTCAGCAGGATCCTGAACCCACCGACAGCGACGCCACTCAACGCACTGTGGATTACCCCAACCAACCTGGCCCCTCTGGATCCCAAACCCCTGCAGCAACTGTACCAGCTACATCTGTGCCAACCACAGGACCCATTCCCACCACTTCCCAGCAGACAGGTCAGAGCCCTGCCCATGATCTACCAGAGAGCCTGTCTGAAAATGAGGGACACCTTTTGTCGGGCACCCTTGAGGTGGCAGACAACATCCACCCTGCCAACACTCGGGGGTCCCGTCGATCGGATGTGCCCACAAGCGCAGGCCGTGCTCGTGTGGGTCAGGGTGGTGGGAGTGGCGCAAGGCGGAGGCGAGATTCTGGCCAGTCAGCTGCAGGGCCCGGTATGACTGAACTGACTAACATCTTGGAGGCATACCAGCGGGACACCAGGGAGGTAAGCCAGGTAGCGGAGGCCCTCAACGAGGTTAAACAACAGCAGGCTGAGCAAAATGCCAGGCAAGCACAACATTATGGACAGGTGGAGGCAACACTGGCTGAGCTCTTGACGGTGCATCGGGAAATGAGCCAATCGCTACGTCAGATTGCTGGCAACATGCAGCACCCTCCCTGTGTCACCAGGCCAGAAACATCAAGGCAAAGTGCAACACCAGCCACAGGGAGGGAGGAGGAGGAGGAGGAACTGTCTGACGTAGCGTCCCATGCATCGTCCATGCCTGCACGTAAGGGTCCCCCAAGGAAGAAGGGTCGTCCACGGCTAAGACGTTGAGAGGCAGTGGGGCATGCACAACTCCCAGGACACCTGACCTGGCATATTGCCCTTGGGTGAAACAGCATCACCTATGAGACTCTCCCACATGGACTTGCTGGTCACATTCTGCCCAATGATGCCAAGCACTGTGGCCTGGACTCTGTTGACTCAAACTGTAAGGCATCTCATCTCCAGCAGTGAACTTTGGATTCCCCCCCTTTCTGTACAGCACCTACTCACGTTTCCTGCACAAGATCACCTAATAAATATAAGAAAGATCATACGCATTTGTGGAGTTATCTTGTACCCACAGTATAAAAAATATGTGTGTGCAAATGTATGAAATGCAAGAGTATTCAACAAACTGCAGCCATCCACAGACTTGGATCTGAGTCCGGGTGAGGACACACATAGGTCACAATATTCTAACAACTAGATACATGGATGGAAACACACACCTGTGATGGTTAGTAAATGTTGGAGGGGAGTTTGGATCACAAAACTGCAATTACAGACAGGCACAGGAGAGTCACTTGGAGGTGTATAGATCAGGGTTAAAAAGCTACGTGTCCACGTAGGGAGTACCTACATCTGTGTCCTCATGTATGTGAACTATCATCAGCATGCTGCTGTACTGTGGATGTGATGAATGGTGCACAGGCCAAGGGTGGCAGGACAGACTGTGGGCAATGGGCTGTAGCACTCTACCCAAGCTCAGCTGATTACGTGACCTCCCCCTATGGAGCTACAAGTACAAAACTCCTGTGATGGGTGCAACGCATCCAGAACAACTAGCCACGTCTTAATATTTTGATATTTATGAAAATTTATATAGCGCAACTATCGCTCCGGAAGGAGCATCTTGGCGCTGAGCACAACAGAGACCCAGCAGTGGAGAGAAAGGATCAGATGGCTGCGAGTACCGACGAGTCAGACTGAGAAAAAAATCCGGGTCTTCAGGAGTTTCCTAAAAAGGCTTTCTGAGGGGGCATGCCTAAGGTCGGGGGGGAGACAGTTCCATGCTTTGGCTGCCAAAAAAACAAAAGTTTTCCCACCTTTGGTTTTTAGTTTAATTTTGGGAACAGAGATTAAATTCGCTCCTGAGGACCTTAAACAGCGAGTTGGGGTATAGAGCGGAAATCGCTTGGACAGGTAGGATGGGCCGGTGTTCCTGATAGATTTGAACACCATAACAAGGAGCTTAAAGAGAATTCTCTTATGAAGGGGCAGCCAATGGAGGGTGCTGGGAGCCGCGGAGGCCGAAGACCTGCGAGGGAGTTTCAGGACGTGCCTGGCAGCCGCGTGTTGCACACTTTGCAGTTTCTTTAGGGAGGATTTCTTAATGCCTGCTAGAAGGCCATTGCAGTAATCTAGCCGGGAAAGAATGAGCGCCACCGCGACTGATTTCCTGGCGGAGACGGGCAGAAAGTCAAAGAATTTCCTAAGCTGCCTGATCAGGCAAAAACAGCGACCCGCAGTGATACGCACATGCTCGTCGAAGCTGAGGGACGAGTCGAATTGGACTCCGAGATTGCGGGCTGAAGTGACCGTGCTCGGCGGTGCTTCAGAGTTAGGAGGCCACCAATCTTTAGGGGAGAAGAGGGTGCCTTTGCCGAGGGGTATTATTTCAGTTTTGGAACTGTTACATTTGAGGTGATTCAGGTTGAGCCAGGAGAAGACTTGGGAGAGGCAGTTTTGGAATCTAAGGGTAACGTCAGGGTGTCTTTTATCAATGGTGACGACAAGCTGGGTGTCGTCGGCATAGGAAGTCACGAGGATCCCATGGGATTCGATCAGCGTGAGAAGGGGGGCCATATATATATTACAAAAGAGAGGGCTCAGTATTGATCCTTGGGGTACACCAGAGGTGGTTGATTTTTCGTCAGAGAGAAAGGAGCCTAAGGAGACAGTTTGAGATCGATTGGTTAGGAATGAAATAATCCAGGCCAGGGCGGAACCAGCGACACCAATCCCACGCATCCTATTAATAAGAATGGCATGAGAGATGGTGTCGAAAGCCGCGGTTAAGTCGAGCAGGATGAGGACGGCTTGTTTGCCCTCATCCTGCAAGAACTTGATGGTATCTGACAACTCAATTAGTGCAGTTTCCGTTGAGTGGCCTGGGCGGAAGCCGGATTGCTGTGGATGCAAAATGCGTTTGCTTTCCACAAAGATTTTGAGTTCTTCATGAACTAACTGTTCAGTGATTTTGCCAAGTGCTAGGAGGAGGGAGATTGGGCGCATGTTGGATAGGTCGGTTGGGGATTTATTTGGCTTCTTCATAAGGGGCTTGACTGTGGCCTTCTTCCATTCAGTCGGGACAGTACCAGAATCAAGAGATTCGTTAATGATGGCATTGATTGAAGGAGTAACAACCTCGATGAGGTGCTGTAAAATAATCGGGGGACAAGAATCCGTGGGGGCTCCGGATCTACAGGACAGGATGGCCTTTTGAGTTTTTGCCAGGGAGACAGTGGTAAAGTTGTTAAGGGAGGGGATAGTTGTAATGGAGTCGTGTGAGATGGGCGGAGGGGGGGGGAAATCGTGATGAATGTTCTTAATTTTGTTGATGAAGAAGTCGGCTATTTGATCGCAGAGGGCTTGGGACGGGGGAATTTCGGTTGCCAGTGCCTTCGGGTGGGTAAAGGATTTAACTATGTCAAAAATTGTGTGTTGATTCTGATTGGCTGCGTTTATGGCTGAAGTGAAGAATGTCTTTTTAGCTTTTTTTATGTTAAGAAGGTATTGCTTCCTCTGGGAAATGTATGTGGATCTGGAGGAGGGATCATAAGTCTTCCTCCACACTCTTTCCAGGACCCTACACTTTAGGTGACAATCACTGAGGTCCTGGGTGTACCAGGGAGCGTTAGGCTTCCTTTTGCTTTGCCCTAATTTTGGGTTGGGGGGGTTGGAGTTGGCGGAAACCACTCCATCCATCCATGAATGAAAGTTTATAGAGTCCTGTGATACCTCACCCACGATAGGAGGAGGGGGGACAGGGGGCTGGGGGTTCAACTTAAAGTGCTCGGCTACTTTCTTCCAGTTAACGGGAAAGGGGGTGGGAGAGTGTTTGATATGCGAGGACAAGGGGGGTAAAGTCATGACCGAGAAGGGAATGAAACAGTGGTCTGTCCATATTTGCGGTAATGGGGGAGAGGTATTTAAGGACGCCAGGTTTGTACAGATGCCGTCAAGTGTATGTCCAGCCTGGTGGGTGGGGGAGGAGACCAATTGGGAAAGACCAAAGATCTCAAGTGAGTTTAAAAAGTTGACGGTGGAACGGTCTGTGCAAGATTCCAAGTGAAGATTGAAGTCCCCGAGGAGGGTGAAAGTGGGGTAGTGGGTCATGAGTGATCCCAAAGTCTCGTCAAGGGAGTCCAGGAATGATGTGGCGTTCCCAGGGGGACGGTAGACAAATCCTCCTGATAGAGAGGAGGAGGGGTTGATGTGAATCACAAAGCCAATGCTCTCACAGTCCTTAAGGGAGGCTAGATCGAACGTGTGACACCTGAAGAGCTTCTTAATAATGATGGCCAACCCGCCTCCTCGGCCGCTGGGCCTATCACGCCTGAGGATAGTGAAATCAGGAGGGAGGGCAGTTGCCAAGTCGGGGTTAGAAGCATCATGTAGCCAGGATTCTGTGATAAATAGTGTATCAAGATCGTGAGACAGGATAAGGTCATGGATGTCTTGTGCATGGCAGGCTAAGGATCTGGCATTAATGAGACCGCATCTAAAAGAGAGCGACTTTTGCCAGGGAGGAGAAGAAATGGCGGGGGTGGGGCGTGCGGGACCCATGGAGTTCCATCCACATGTACGGCAGGAAAAAGGGCCCCAGACGGGGTCAACAGGGGAGTGCGCTTTACAAATCAGGCTGGCTATACCCGGGCGCATGGAGAGCAGCGCATTGGAGTCATACCTGAGAGTAGGGGGGATTGGGGCAGCGTGGCCCGCACCCGGCGCGATCCTGGCGCGGACGGGCGCAGACGGGCTTGGCTTAGGCGCGGCTTCGGCGCGCATCCGGCGCGCCCGCTGCGCCAGCCCGCTGCGCCGTCTGGGAGGATGACACATGATATAGGGAGGGGGGAGGGCTGGAGGCCGGCCCGACTTGAGCGCTGACCTCGCCCTCCTCACTCAAGATGGCGCCCACCGCCGAGTGATGTAGTTAAAAAGCGGCTGGGCTAAAAGAAGAGGTACAGAGGGTGTAAGGAGTGTCAGAGTGCCTGATTTTCACAATTCCCATTAATATAATAGCCCCCAATGTAAGAAAAAGTTAAAAAGCGGCGGTTACATAAAACGTTAAAAACGCTCCAAATGTCTGGCAGAAAATGAAACAATCAAAGCGCCAAAGATCGCAATTAATCTCAGCTCCTCAGCAGCTCGCAGCCCCAGTTCCCCTCACCAGGGAGAGCTTCTGTAGGGCGGGGAGCGCTGGGGAGGACACACCTAAATACAGTGGGAGGGCGGGAGGCCGGCCCGACTTGAGCGCTGACCTCGCCCTCCTCACTCAAGATGGCGCCCACCGCCGAGTGATGTAGTTAAAAAGCGGCTGGGCTAAAAGAAGAGGTACAGAGGGTGTAAGGAGTTTCAGAGTGCCTGATTTTCACAATTCCCATTAATATAATAGCCCCCAATGTAAGAAAAAGTTAAAAAGCGGCGGTTACATAAAACGTTAAAAACGCTCCAAATGTCTGGCAGAAAATGAAACAATCAAAGCGCCAAAGATCGCAATTAATCTCAGCTCCTCAGCAGCTCGCAGCCCCAGTTCCCCTCACCAGGGAGAGCTTCTGTAGGGCGGGGAGCGCTGGGGAGGACACACCTAAATACAGTGGGAGGGCGGGAGGCCGGCCCGACTTGAGCGCTGACCTCGCCCTCCTCACTCAAGATGGCGCCCACCGCCGAGTGATGTAGTTAAAAAGCGGCTGGGCTAAAAGAAGAGGTACAGAGGGTGTAAGGAGTGTCAGAGTGCCTGATTTTCACAATTCCCATTAATATAATAGCCCCCAATGTAAGAAAAAGTTAAAAAGCGGCGGTTACATAAAACGTTTAAAACGCTCCAAATGTCTGACAATTATCTACACCAGAACGGCCACATCACACCACACCCAAGAGACGTGGTCATGGTGTGTGTCCCCTGTGGCTACTTGACTGACTGTGACGGCTATGTTGAAGTGGTGTGACATGGTTGTGTACTGCCACGTTACTGTAAGGAAGGCGAGGTGTGCTGATGTGGTGTTGACAAGGTAACACTGTACAATATTGTGCCCATGGAAGGTGTGTGTGTGCTGTACAAGGCACATAACCTGGTGGTACGTAGACACACTGCCATGTGGCTCAGCATAGTCTTGCCAGTATGTGTTGCACACACAGGCATAGAAGCTGTTATGGGTGAGTTTGAGGCATCGTGATACCAGGAGGATGATTGTCTGGTGTTCTCTGTGTGTAGGGTGGCTGGAGCAAGCTCTACAAATAGATGGAAGGATGGGTATCCTGTGGGCGTGTGTGGTCCTGGATCTGGCTAGTCTGCGCTGCATTGTGGCTGCTTATGCAGCAGCAGGAATGAGTGAAGACATGACGGCAGGAGGGGTGTGACAACTTGCAAAACAAGCACATACCACAAGGGCATTGGCAAGCCACAAAGTGACATGTGTATGTGAATGCAGGAGTGTCTGCTCCGCTCAGGGTCACTGCAAATGAAATGGCACAGTAATCACCAAAGATCACGGTCACAGGATCAGGCCCCTTAGGGACAAGTGGGGCACAGGACACACAGCGTCAGCAGGTGTAGTCTACAGGTAGTGTGTTGCAAGCTAAACAGCAGCTACACAGCCATCTACCTCACACACAATATAGTACTTTAGCCTTAACCAACACCATGCATGTTGTCACTGTACACGTAAACACCTAACAAGAATGACCTTACTTTATACCATATAGTATACATGCACATTAGAAGGACATGTGCGTTGACATCAAGGAGTCACAATATTCTGTGGAAATCACACGTCATGCACAACATGATGATTTACTTTGGGAGGCCATGGAGCATTATCAAACATACATGGTCAGTGGCATTGGCCAGCAGACAAAAAAAGTCAATGAATGATGTCACCTGTAATGCAGCTGAACGATTCGCTACAAGACTGCCAGGGACTGGCCGTACCTTTCTTCATCAGAGTGGTGTGATGCTCAAAGGGTTCCACCTCCAAATAGCCCCTTGGTCTGAGTACAAATGTTAGACACAAAAGGGTGATCAGGCGAGGGAAGGAGAGGATGGGAACTGCAGGGAGGGAGACCTGAAACAGAGGCAAACAAGCATTAGGAGCACTTTCTCATGTCACAGACACTACAAATACGTCATGAGATACACTGTACCAGTCACACCTGTGAAGTGTAACGACTGTAGCCAATTTGAGATCACTCATTATGCTATCACATAAGATCAGATGCTGTAACACGGACACATAAAACCTAGGACAGTCTGTTATCTATTTGAGTCTTGTGTAACGCTCACAAGTCTGCTACTATGCAATGAGATCTATGTGGACAAAAACTAATTCACAGTGTCTGATGATGTGTACCCTACAAACAAATTAAAATATATGGAAATGCTACTTACGCAAAGTGTAATATCTGTATTTGTTTATGTGTACCCGTAAGGGCCATGTAGGCAAACTTGACATCACCCACAACAGCTGTAAGCATCACATATGATGAGGAAGCTAATGACCTACATGCAATGAAGGCACTATGTAGCCAGTCTTTTGCTCTATCAACTTTGCATCACTATGCTAAAAATTACAAGCAGGTTGAAAATAACTCAACAGCAAGTGATGTGGATCCAAGCCACATAATGAACCCTACCGTCGCACAGAAATGCTGCACGGGACAAGAGAATCATGTGAATGACCGCACTCCACTGGTGCAACAGAATAATTTACATATGCATCTTCCCACCATTGTCATGTCTACTGCAATACATACATGGCATCATGTGAATGAAAACAGAACTGCTACTCACTGTGAAGGCTGGCGTAGCAGTATTCTCAACCTGCACTGAGGTAACAACATGACAGTGACATGACATACTGCAACAAGGGCCAATGCATCCATGCGAACAGAATCACAGGACAGTTGTGTTAACATGTAGAACATACACTGGGCCACACCTACACGACATGGTTTTTTGGTAAACAAACTGGACTGGCCAGCAAGGTTGAGGTGATGATCCAGACACATTCTAATGCACACAGTGAGGCTGCAATCCCCCACAGAGTCCGTGGTTGTGACCTCCAACACAATGTCAAACCATGGTATATGCAATGTGTCAGTGTCAATGTCTCCACACATTGATGCATTCACCAGAGTCTAAAACTACAGCAGATGACTGTCAGATGGGGTGACTATCCTGTCATGGGAGTGGGCCTACATGTAATACGAAACATGATGTTGTTGCATGTATGCATGGTCTAACAACATGCGCATGAACATGTACCACACAATTGAAACCCTACCAACGCTAAACAGCCTCATATGAGTCCTTACCCAAATTGACTTTTCCACATGTCCATGCAGGCTCCTTTGATTCGGCTGACGTTGCAATCATAATGAGCAATAGCAGGCTGACCACGATGACACCAACGGACAACAGGCAGGGCTAGCTGGGGATGAGAGGCACACAAGGGGTCAAGTTCCGTATAATGTCATTCTGACATTGTCATGTTGAATAGCCGGATGTTGTAGTACACTTGTACATTCCAAGTACACACATTGCACGTATGTGTGTTGCATTACATCTGCACCTGTGTGACACTGCACAAGAAACATCCAAGTGAAATTGCATACAGTCAGTTGCATACACAGCATGCTACCCATGCAACTCTATAGTACATGTTTGACCAAAATGCACCTATGACTCACCATTATGAAAAGAAGTTGCGGATGAGGTGACTCCGGATATCATCTTCAACCTCCTCGTCACTGGCATCCTGGGCAAGGCCTTCATCCTCAACGGGCGGATGTTCCAGCTCATCAGGATCAAGGATGAGTGGCACGGCTTCCTCCACTGCCATGTTGTGTAGCATGCAGCACACGGTGAAGATGTCACACACCTTGAGTGGGGTGTATTGGAGGGCTCTGCCTGTCTTGCCAGGCACCTGAACCGGCTCTTCAGGAGTCCAAATTTCGCTCGATCACCCGCCTGGGCCTCCCATGAGCATTGTTGTACCGCTGGTCTGCAGCTGTCCTGGGGTTGCGTAGCGGAGTCATTAGCCACGGCATGTTTGGATATACTGCGTCTCCTGCAAATTGACATCATGGAAATGAGTGTGTAATATGATGCAGTTCATGAAGTAATGACATACTGACATACATGACTAACAGAGTTTACCCACCAACAAGACATGACCGATGGTTGTGCAGCTGCAGCATCATCTGTGGTACCCTGCTACGCCTCATGATGAATGCATCCTGGCACAATCCTGGAAAACGTGCACAAACATGTGAGATAAGCATGTTGGCAAGACACACCACCAGGGCATTTATCGAGTAGTAGTGTTTTCTGTTGTGGTACGCTTGCTCCTCAGAATGTGGTGGCACCAGAGTAACATGTGTACCATCAATTGCACTAATGACATGTGGCATGCGTCCCAGGGCATAGAATTCCCCCTTGACATCTGTCAACTGTTCTGGAGTAGGGAATGTAATGAATTCATCAAGGTGCAGCAACATAGCAGCAAACACATCGCTTAATACCCGGCTAAACATGGTTTGTGACATCCCTCCCACATCAGCTATGGTAAATTGGAACGTACCTGTGGCAAAGAAATGTAGGGCTGCCATCACCTTTACCTTGGGTGTCAGGGCAGTTGGGTACCTGTGTCGTGGTTGCAGATATTGCTCCAGCCTGTCCGTCAGGTCCTGAATCAACTGTCTGGTGAAGCGGTAACGCCGTATGCAATTACGTTCCCTCATGGCATCCAAGTCTGGCAACGGCCTTGGCAGAGGGGGTGCCCTGCAAAACATATTTAGGAGAAAATGTGTACAACTGTCAGACAAAGACAATTACAATGTACATGGCACAAGCAACACTGCTTCAACAAATGTAGAGGCTGCAATCCCCCACAGAGTCCGTGGTTGTGACCTCCAACACAATGTCAAACCATGGTATATGCAACGTGTCAGTGTCAATGTCTCCACACATTGATGCATTCACCAGAGTCTAAAACTACATCAGATGACTGTCAGATGGGGTGACTATCCTGTCATGGGAGTGGGCCTACATGTAATACGAAGCATGATGTTGTTGCATGTATGCATGGTCTAACAACATGCGCATGAACATGTACCACACAATTGAAACCCTACCAACGCTAAACAGCCTCATATGAGTCCTTACCCAAATTGACTTTTCCACATGTCCATGCATGCTCCGTTGATTCGGCTGACGTTGCAATCATAATGAGCAATAGCAGGCTGACCACGATGACACCAACGGACAACAGGCAGGGCTAGCTGGGGATGAGAGGCACACAAGGGGTCAAGTTCCGTATAATGTCATTCTGACATTGTCATGTTGAATAGCCGGATGTTGTAGTACACTTGTACATTCCAAGTACACACATTGCACGTATGTGTGTTGCATTACATCTGCACCTGTGTGACACTGCACAAGAAACATCCAAGTGAAATTGCATACAGTCAGTTGCATACACAGCATGCTACCCATGCAACTCTATAGTACATGTTTGACCAAAATGCACCTATGACTCACCATTATGAAAAGAAGTTGCGGATGAGGTGACTCCGGATATCATCTTCAACCTCCTCGTCACTGGCATCCTGGGCAAGGCCTTCATCCTCAACGGGCGGATGTTCCAGCTCATCAGGATCAAGGATGAGTGGCACGGCTTCCTCCACTGCCATGTTGTGTAGCATGCAGCACACGGTGAAGATGTCACACACCTTGAGTGGGGTGTATTGGAGGGCTCTGCCTGTCTTGCCAGGCACCTGAACCGGCTCTTCAGGAGTCCAAATTTCGCTCGATCACCCGCCTGGGCCTCCCATGAGCATTGTTGTACCGCTGGTCTGCAGCTGTCCTGGGGTTGCGTAGCGGAGTCATTAGCCACGGCATGTTTGGATATACTGCGTCTCCTGCAAATTGACATCATGGAAATGAGTGTGTAATATGATGCAGTTCATGAAGTAATGACATACTGACATACATGACTAACAGAGTTTACCCACCAACAAGACATGACCGATGGTTGTGCAGCTGCAGCATCATCTGTGGTACCCTGCTACGCCTCATGATGAATGCATCCTGGCACAATCCTGGAAAACGTGCACAAACATGTGAGATAAGCATGTTGGCAAGACACACCACCAGGGCATTTATCGAGTAGTAGTGTTTTCTGTTGTGGTACGCTTGCTCCTCAGCCTGTGGTGGCACCAGAGTAACATGTGTACCATCAATTGCACTAATGACATGTGGCATGCGTCCCAGGGCATAGAATTCCCCCTTGACATCTGTCAACTGTTCTGGAGTAGGGAATGTAATGAATTCATCAAGGTGCAGCAACATAGCAGCAAACACATCGCTTAATACCCGGCTAAACATGGTTTGTGACATCCCTCCCACATCAGCTATGGTAAATTGGAACGTACCTGTGGCAAAGAAATGTAGGGCTGCCATCACCTTTACCTTGGGTGTCAGGGCAGTTGGGTACCTGTGTCGTGGTTGCAGATATTGCTCCAGCCTGTCCGTCAGGTCCTGAATCAACTGTCTGGTGAAGCGGTAACGCCGTATGCAATTACGTTCCCTCATGGCATCCAAGTCTGGCAACGGCCTTGGCAGAGGGGGTGCCCTGCAAAACATATTTAGGAGAAAATGTGTACAACTGTCAGACAAAGACAATTACAATGTACATGGCACAAGCAACACTGCTTCAACAAATGTAGAGGCTGCAATCCCCCACAGAGTCCGTGGTTGTGACCTCCAACACAATGTCAAACCATGGTATATGCAACGTGTCAGTGTCAATGTCTCCACACATTGATGCATTCACCAGAGTCTAAAACTACATCAGATGACTGTCAGATGGGGTGACTATCCTGTCATGGGAGTGGGCCTACATGTAATACGAAGCATGATGTTGTTGCATGTATGCATGGTCTAACAACATGCGCATGAACATGTACCACACAATTGAAACCCTACCAACGCTAAACAGCCTCATATGAGTCCTTACCCAAATTGACTTTTCCACATGTCCATGCATGCTCCGTTTATTCGGCTGACGTTGCAGTCATAATGAGCAATAGCAGGCTGACCAAGATGACACCAATGGACAACAGGCAGGGCGAGCTGGGGATGAGAGGCACACAAGGGGTCAAGTTCCGTAAAATGTCATTCTGACATTGTCATGTTGAATAGCCTGATGTTGTAGTACACTTGTACATTCCAAGTACACACATAGCACGTATGTGTGTTGCATTACATCTGCACCTGTGTGACACTGCACAACAAACATCCAAGTGAAATTGCATACAGTCAGTTGCATACACAGCATGCTACCCATGCAACTCTATAGTACATGTTTGACCAAAATGCACCTATGACTCACCATTATGAAAAGAAGTTGCGGATGAGGTGACTCCAGATATCATCTTCAACTTCCTCGTCACTGGCATCCTGGGCAAGGCCTTCATCCTCAACGGGCGGATGTTCCAGCTCATCAGGATCAAGGATGAGTGGCACGGCTTCCTCCACTGCCATGTTGTGTAGCATGCAGCACACGGTGAAGATGTCACACACCTTGAGTGGGGTGTATTGGAGGGCTCTGCCTGTCTTGCCAGGCACCTGAACCGGCTCTTCAGGAGTCCAAATTTCGCTCGATCACCCGCCTGGGCCTCCCATGAGCATTGTTGTACCGCTGGTCTGCAGCTGTCCTGGGGTTGCGTAGCGGAGTCATTAGCCACGGCATGTTTGGATATACTGCGTCTCCTGCAAATTGACATCATGGAAATGAGTGTGTAATATGATGCAGTTCATGAAGTAATGACATACTGACATACATGACTAACAGAGTTTACCCACCAACAAGACGTGACCGATGGTTGTGCAGCTGCAGCATCATCTGTGGTACCCTGCTACGCCTCATGATGAATGCATCCTGGCAAGATCCTGGAAAACGTGCACAAACATGTGAGATAAGCATGTTGGCAAGACACACCACCAGGGCATTTATCGAGTAGTAGTGTTTCCTGTTGTGGTACGCTTGCTCCTGAGCCTGTGGTGGCACCAGAGTAACATGTGTACCATCAATTGCACCAATAACATGTGGCATGCGTCCCAGGGCATAGAATTCCCCCTTGACATCTGTCAACTGTTCTGGAGTAGGGAATGTAATGAATTCATCAAGGTGCAGCAACATAGCAGCAAACACATCGCTTAATACCCGGCTAAACATGGTTTGTGACATCCCTCCCACATCAGCTATGGTAAATTGGAACGTACCTGTGGCAAAGAAATGTAGGGCTGCCATCACCTTTACCTTGGGTGTCAGGGCAGTTGGGTACCTGTGTCGTGGTTGCAGATATTGCTCCAGCCTGTCCGTCAGGTCCTGAATCAACTGTCTGGTGAAGCGGTAACGCCGTATGCAATTACGTTCCCTCATGGCATCCAAGTCTGGCAACGGCCTTGGCAGAGGGGGTGCCCTGCAAAACATATTTAGGAGAAAATGTGTACAACTGTCAGACAAAGACAATTACAATGTACATGGCACAAGCAACACTGCTTCAACAAATGTAGAGGCTGCAATCCCCCACAGAGTCCGTGGTTGTGACCTCCAACACAATGTCAAACCATGGTATATGCAACGTGTCAGTGTCAATGTCTCCACACATTGATGCATTCACCAGAGTCTAAAACTACATGAGATGACTGTCAGATGGGGTGACTATCCTGTCATGGGAGTGGGCCTACATGTAATACGAAACATGATGTTGTTGCATGTATGCATGGTCTAACAACATGCGCATGAACATGTACCACACAATTGAAACCCTACCAACGCTAAACAGCCTCATATGAGTCCTTACCCAAATTGACTTTTCCACATGTCCATGCATGCTCCGTTGATTCGGCTGACGTTGCAATCATAATGAGCAATAGCAGGCTGACCACGATGACACCAATGGACAACAGGCAGGGCGAGCTGGGGATGAGAGGCACACAAGGGGTCAAGTTCCGTAAAATGTCATTCTGACATTGTCATGTTGAATAACCTGATGTTGTAGTACACTTGTACATTCCAAGTACACACATAGCACGTATGTGTGTTGCATTACATCTGCACCTGTGTGACACTGCACAACAAACATCCAAGTGAAATTGCATACAGTCAGTTGCATACACAGCATGCTACCCATGCAACTCTATAGTACATGTTTGACCAAAATGCACCTATGACTCACCATTATGAAAAGAAGTTGCGGATGAGGTGACTCCAGATATCATCTTCAACCTCCTCATCACTGGCATCCTGGGCAAGGCCTTCATCCTCAACGGGCGGATGTTCCAGCTCATCAGGATCAAGGATGAGTGGCACGGCTTCCTCCACTGCCATGTTGTGTAGCATGCAGCACACGGTGAAGGTGTCACACACCTTGAGTGGGGTGTATTGGAGGGCTCTGCCTGTCTTGTCCAGGCACCTGAACCGGCTCTTCAGGAGTCCAAATTTTGCTCGATCACCCGCCTGGTCTTCCCATGAGCATTGTTGTACCGCTGGTCTGCAGCTGTCCTGGGGGTGCGTAGCGGAGTCATTAGCCACGGCATGTTTGGATATCCTGCGTCACCTGCAAATTGACATCATGGAAATGAGTGTGTAATATGATGCAGTTCATGAAGTAATGACATACTGACATACATGACTAACAGAGTTTACCCACCAACAAGACGTGACCGATGGTTGTGCAGCTGCAGCATCATCTGTGGTACCCTGCTACGCCTCATGATGAATGCATCCTGGCACGATCCTGGAAAATGACATTTGGAAAAGGTCTATAGCCAAGTAGTACAGATTATTTTTTAGATTTCAATATTCGAATGTTTAGGTATATCAACATATATCGTCCAACTGTAGTAAGACACTTCAAAAAGATCACTTATTTGATATTAAATTTTATTAATGATTTATGTTTTACATACGAAAAATGTTTATATATCTTTTTTTGATTTTTTGTATATTTCTCTTTTTTTGTCACATTAGCAATTTGTGAAGAACAGTACAATGTATGAAGTGACTGATATTATACATAAGACTCGTGTATTTACATATTCATCTAAATTAAGAAAAGGTTTAAAAAACATGAACACAGAAAATAGAAGACATAATCAAAAAACTAAAAAAACTCAGCAATTGAGTTGAAGGCAATACGGTAGATAACACTACGCACGTTTCGGCTCTTGGGCCTTCTTCAGGTGACCGTCTATTGCTCTATAGGGTATGGAAAGAGAACATACATCACTCTTATTATATAACAAGTTTATATACAGGTTTATATACAGGAGGACAGGAGAAGCAAAACATTTCTTAATAAACTTATTTGGCTAATTTATATACAGTCATTCTAATCCATGTACAGTGAGTATGTATGTACAGTGAGACAGCCCTGAACCATTACGTGCAGCACATATATATATATATATATATAAAACAGTGACAATAGATATAATGTCTACTAATGATGAGACATCTCTTGAATTTAAAACATAACAAAGTGAGATGATATTGGATGGGCATTGAGTAGCTCTGTCCCTGCTTAGACTACCAAGATGTGGAGTCTAATATTTAACTAAAGCTCTGTATGGTTGATGACTTCTCACATTATTACTAGGGTGGAATTATTACTAATGGTGGAATAATCGGTAAGGCCACTAATAATATTGGAAGATCATAAGGCTGGATATTGTTAAATAAAGTGTACTTACAGCAGGACAAATCGATAGATCCAGACTAGATGTATGGCAGCAGTGAGTTCAGAACCGCTGCAGAGTGGAGGAGTTATTCAGGTATAGAGATACGGGATATCTAGAGGTGAAAAATGTATCTATGTAATATTTAAATACCACTAGGAGGTGATACAATTATGAAACTAGAGCCATAGAGACCGCCACTGCCTAGATATTAAGAGTCAGTGATTAGAGTGGAACAGTTTAGTGAGAAGTGATACATGACTCTTTATACGTGGAAGTACATCCAACCTGTTTATTTGGCATTCAAGAAAGTCCATATATGATACTTAGCTGCAATAGAATTATTTATCAGAAGGATCTAAAGAAATGATGGAAGAGGGGGGTTATATTTATCTATCTTGAGAGTATATTAGTATTAATTTGTTTTATACCTACAACTTTCTAAATAGACACAGAGACAATATATGTGTACACAAATGATGTGTACCTGAATGCTTACATCTTCCTTTTTCATAAGCGTAGTTGGCAAAGAAGCTTAGCAGTGATTCTGTATCGTCTTAAGTAGTCTGTGGATGAGCTAAAGAAAAAAGGGGGGGGGGTTTTCGGGCGAAGCAGTAATCAATGGTGATAGCTCATTATATAGTGTGAAAAAACAAATAAGTAAACTAAACAGTATTGGTTACCTTATAAGTGATGATCTGTTATATTTCAGACATCGTGAGCATGGCCGATGTTTTAGCGGTATTAGGCAGCGAGACTATGGAATAAAAAGGAGGGGGAGAAAGAATATTTGCAAGAGGCGTACAGTAAGGATTTAATTTCCACGCTCTTGTATGTTGTTTATATATAAGAGAGAGTGGTGTTTCAATAGTCTCTGCATGTCTACCTAAAATGGAAAATAACTAGCTAGACTCGAACAATGAACGGATAACAGATTACCTTGTAATTGAGAATCTTGTGTTTTCCAGGAGTTCGAATCAGATGTAGGTGTGCAGATTGCAGAAAAAAACGCAACTGTAACGGAGAAAGACCTTGGGTCAAGTCACGTAGGTTGTAGTAAAAAACCATATACATTGGGAGACTAAACTCAATGAATGATCAATCTCTTGTCTGGTAAATACGGAACAGTTTGCGCTTCATTTTTTAAAAACAAATGTCCAGAACCTCGTTGGTAGTATGCGCAGTTGTTGTATATTGTTTGACCGAGATGCGCGGTCAAAGTCTAATATGGGTTCGGACTTGAATACTAAAGCAAGCATGGTTTTCGCCTTAGCATTTATACTAGCGGTAATCTAATGTTACGCCTGAATAGGGCGAACAAAGTGAGTCCTGCTAGATGGTAAACAAGCGATGAAGCCTGTAATAGCATGTCCTCTTCAGGATGTGCTGCATAAGTTTGTGACCGAGAAAAAAACATCTGTAGGTTAGCGTTTTTACCTGTTGATAGTCCGTTGGTAGCGAGGAGCTCCCGGTATTCTTACATGAAGATAGATCGGCTGTGTGTGAGCAAGGCAGTCGGGTTCCAAAAACATGCAGCTAGAAACGCCGTTTTAAATAGAGGTCAGGTGTGTGTGCCTGACGATGTAAAAAGGTAGAGAGGGATGACAGACTCAAGAAGTTGCTTAATGGAGATAGAAAGAGGACCTTATAGGTAACGGTTTCTACATGAAACGGATTTTTGGGCAAAATCTTAGATGCGATCAGATATTTTGTGTGAACGGTATATTTCTATTATGCAGTTATAGAATCGCCTGATCCCAGGGAATTTCTAAATTTAAGCCGTCATTCACAGTGTTGAATATAAATATATAATATACCTCACGTTTTTGCCTTATTTTGTTGCAGCAGAGCCCTGCTGTTGGGGAGATTTTTTCTAGTATGTACCAGCGCATATCGTCTGGTGAGTGTTGGTTTTCTAAATAATGGCATACTAGAGGTGCCGTTGTTTTTTGAGTGCGTATTGCCGATCTATGTTCAGTGAGCCTTGTATGTAGAGATCGTGAAGTCTCTCCCACATATGCTTTATCGCATGGGCACAGTATTATATATACAACATTTTTGCTTTTGCAGTTTGTGATGTATTTATTTTCAATAGTTGTACCTTTATGGCTAAACGATCTGTTCTCAATGGCCATAGGGCATGATTTGCATGTGCCACATCTGAAGTTACCATGGACTGGCTGTAAGTCTGTAATGTTGCGTTGTATTGGTTGTTTCTGTTGTGGCATGCGGGATCTTACTATTAGGTCCTTGAGATTTTTGTTTTTACGATAGGCAAACATAGGTTTTGGTACAGTCTCTTTGGTTTGCTGGTTGATGTTTAATGAATGCCACTGAGAGCATATAATCTGTCTGATTTTATCGTTAAGGACAGAGTGTCTAGTGACAAATACTAGATTCTGATCTTTTGTTTTTGCATTTCCAGAGAGTAGATGTTGTCTGTCGTAGAAGCGAGCTCGCTTACAGGCATGTCTGATGATTCTATGTGGGTATCCACGATTTTCAAATTTGATTTTCATTTCTTCCGCTCTGCGATCATAATCTGCAAGTCTGGTACAGTTGCGACGGAGTCGCAAAAACTGACCAAAGGGGATTGCATTTCTCTGAGTTAGGGGGTGGAAACTAGTATGATGTAAGATGGTGTTACGTGCAGTTGGTTTTGTATACAAATCCACGTACAGTTGTTTCGTATCATGTTTTATCATGATGTCCAGAAATTCAATCTCTACATTGCTATAGTGAGAAGTGAAATGAAGATTCTCGTCACAAAGGTTAAGCCACTGTATAAACTCTGCCAGTACATGTAGGTCATCGTTCCATAGAAATATGATGTCATCTATGTATCGTGACCATAGTGACACTGTTTCAAAGAATGGGGCCTCTTCTTTAAAGACAAATTGCTGTTCGAAGAAAGCCACATAGATGTTCGCTATAGTGGGAGCACAGGAAGCCCCCATGCTAACTCCCTTGGTTTGTTTATAGAGAGTGCCTTGAAATTCAAAAATATTTTCTTTAAGAACAATAGTCAAACAGTCTAAGATAAACTTGCTGTTACATTCGACTTGATAGGCTTCAATAAACCAGGCAGTTGCATAGAGGGCCCCTTCATATGGGATGTTAGAGTATAGACTCTCCACATCTAGTGTGACTAGCCATTGTGTATCTGCATTATATGGGGTATCTTCAAGGAGATTGATAATTTGGCTAGTGTCTTTTATGTATCCTGGTATTAGATGTATGTAGGGGCACAAAATAGCGTCCAGATATTTTGAGATGGGCTCAGTAACTGAGCCAATAGTATTTACAATTGGTCTCAGTGCACAAACATGTGAGATAAGCATGTTGGCAAGACACACCACCAGGGCATTTATCGAGTAGTAGTGTTTCCTGTTGTGGTACGCTTGCTCCTGAGCCTGTGGTGGCACCAGAGTAACATGTGTACCATCAATTGCACCAATAACATGTGGCATGCGTCCCAGGGCATAGAATTCCCCCTTGACATCTGTCAACTGTTCTGGAGTAGGGAATGTAATGAATTCATCAAGGTGCAGCAACATAGCAGCAAACACATCGCTTAATACCCGGCTAAACATGGTTTGTGACATCCCTCCCACATCAGCTATGGTAAATTGGAACGTACCTGTGGCAAAGAAATGTAGGGCTGCCATCACCTTTACCTTGGGTGTCAGGGCAGTTGGGTACCTGTGTCGTGGTTGCAGATATTGCTCCAGCCTGTCCGTCAGGTCCTGAATCAACTGTCTGGTGAAGCGGCAACGCCGTATGCAATTACGTTCCCTCATGGCATCCAAGTCTGGCAACGGCCTTGGCAGAGGGGGTGCCCTGCAAAACATATTTAAGAGAAAATGTGTACAACTGTCAGACAAAGACAATTACAATGTACATGGCACAAGCAACACTGCTTCAACAAATCTAGACAATTTTGAGTGTGACGTGGGATACACACTGAGGAAACATGTGCCAGCTGCCAGCCACTCCTCCATGAAAAGTAAAAGACCTGTGGTCTGTGGAATGGATGTGACATGCATACAAATGATCTGATGGGAAGGTCTGAGTGAGCAGGACAATGTATCACATCAGTGACACACGTCACGTGAATTGCATTAGGAGGTTGTCTGCACATCCAGACAGCTGACAGCAATACACACACCCACATCACATGTGCCATCATTTGCACTGATCTGACATATTCCTATTGCGGTGTGATATTTCCAAAACTAATACATGGACATCATCAGACAGCAGAAATGTTTGATTTGTGACAAATGGTCTATGATGCCATCACACATATGAGCGGTTCATTTGCACAAGTGACATGGTGTGCGTACATGTGAAACCCTGTCATCATGGCAAGGACCCATCATAGATGCTCCTACAGCAGATATACTGAACAGTATGAACAAGTTACTTACCTTTAGTAACCAAATATCTGTAAGAAACAGTAGTTAGTACCATATTCCTACCTTGGAATACATACCCCAGCAAGACCAAGCCCTGTGGTGGGTCTTAAAACCAATAATCACACCATAAAGTCCTGGAGGACGGAACGGCCAAAGAAGACATCCCTCCGGACTTGGCTGTCCGGGCAGTAGTGTCTTGCAAACGTGTGCATCAAGGCCCACATAGCTGCCTGACAAATGTCCTGCAAGGGTACTCCCCAACCCAGGGCAGTAGTAGCCACCGTGGCCGGAGTCGAATGGGCCCTCAGGCCAACAGGAGGCTCCTTCTTTGGCAAGGGTTACCAGGCCTTCATACACAAGACACCCACAGAGAGATGGTCTGCTTGTGTACCGGCCTTCCCTTTTCAGCGCCCACGTAACCAACTAAAAGTTGTTCATCCACCCGGAACTGGCGTGTGCGATCCAGATAGTATGAGAGCGCACGTTTTGGGTACAGACGGTGTAGCGGCTCTATCTCCTTTGAGGGATGCGTAGGCGTAAATAATGTGGACAAGGTGAAAGATTGCCCGATGTGGAAGTCCGTATCAAACTTGTGCGGGAAATAGGGTATTGTCCGCAACCAAACTTGTCCGGATGGACTGAAAGGTCAGGAGTTTATGAAGAAAGAGCCTGGGGCTCACTCACTCTCGTGGCAGAGGTGATGGCAAACAGGAAAGCAGTCTTCTGAGTAAGAAGGCGGATAGGAAATTTGAGAACTCGCTCAAAGGGAGCACACATCAGATATGTAAGAAGCAGGTCCAAGTACCACTGAGGCATCACATACGGAACATGTGGAAACGTGTGTCTGATGCCTTTCAGAAAACGAGTCACAATAGGGGACTGGAACATAGAGGGTTAATCAGGCAGCCTTACTAAGGCAGAAAGGGCAGGAACGTAGCCCTTGATAGTGCCCAGAGCACAGCCGTGCTGGGCATGAGAAAGCAGTAAGAGATGAAATTCATGAAGAGGTGCAGAAAGAGGGTCCACAGCCTTCGCTGTGCACCATGCCACAAATCGGGTCCACCTGCAGTTGTATACCGACTTTGTGGAGGGACGCCTGGCAGCATGGATGATATTACAGACTTCAGGATGAAAGGCAATTGGCCTCTACTGTCACCGCTCACTCTCCAAGCATGGAGGTGGACACTGTACAGGTACGGGTGGAGGACCGTCCCCTGCTGCTGCGACATAAGGTCCTCCAGAAGAGGCAGACAAACCGGGGGAGCAACTGACATGATGATGAACTCGGGATACCAGTACCAACGTGAACATCCGTGGTAAGTCCGAAGTGGAGCAGGGTAAAGTGAATGTGCTTGTGGCCTAACGTGAACCGCAGGTAGCGGCGGTGGGCCGTCAGGACGGGGATGTTTAAATTACCATCCTGCAAGTCCAACGCTACCATCCAGTCTCCTTGGTCCAGGGCAGGTAGGACCTGAGCCACTGTCGGCATTTTGAGCTTCTCCTTCCGTAGGAAGCCATTGACGTTCCTTGTGTCCAAGATAGGGCGTAGGCCGCCATTGGCCTTCTTGGGTAGCAGCAAGTAGTGGGAGTAGCAACCACACCCTATTTCTGGCCCAGGAACGGGCACGATGGCCCCCTTGGCCAAGAGGGCTGTAACTTCTGCATGCTGAAGTTGCAAATGATCTCCCGATACGCGTTGATATTGCGGTGGCAAGGCTTGAGGGGTCGCCTCAAGAGTGAGGGAATAGCCCCTTGGGACGATTTGCAGCACCCACCTGTCCAATGTGACAGTGCCCAGTGGTGAAGGTGATGGCAAACCCTGCCCCCCACTGGCGTCACATGGCCCTGAAAGCACAGACTAGGAGGGTTTGTAGGCAGATGTTGCGGGGGAAGGTGTAGACTGACCTCGCCGTTGTCACCAACCGTCGCCACGGCGGTTACCACCGCCGCCACGGCGTTGGATGTTAGTCAGCGTTGCGTGGCTGGCAGCACATGTGTGTGTGCCACTTCCTTGGCCACAAAATGAGCAAAAGGTAACACTTTGCTGTTGCCGGGCTGACAGGCCCATGGACCTGGCAGTAGCCCTGGAGTCCTTCATGTGCTCGAAAGGCTACGGACATCAACGGGCATGTCCATGAGTGTATTCTGGTCATCGGCAAAATATTGGGCGGACTTCAACCAGGCTTTGCAACAAATCGCCTCCATGGATGTCATCGCTCTGCCCAGTGAGTCGGTGCTATCCAGCCCACACCGGATCGAATACCGTGCCGCAGATTGCCATTCTACAAGGGCTTGGCCAAGTTTTGCCCGTACCTACAACGGGCACTTTGGCAGCAGTTCCGCAACCGTGTCCCACAGAGAGTGTGTGTAGCGGACAAAGAGGCATGTGATGTTGGAAGACCGTAGTCCCAGACTCAGGGAGGATGATTCCATCTTTCCGTACTGCTCATACCTCTTGGATACCCTGTCCAGTGGAGCAAACGGGAATGCGGTCTGTGATTTGGAGGCCTGGATGCCCAGGCTGTCTGGGGTGGGGTGGGAGGACAGGAAACATGGGTCGTCCGGGGACGGGTGTGGGCGTCTGGCCACGTGCCTATCTACAGCCAAACCTGCAGCGGCCAGGACATAGTGGCCAAAATAGCGTCAGTCACTGCCTCATGAAACGGCTGCAGAGGCTCAGCCAAGCTTGACTGCAGTTTAAGGACCTCAGTGAGGAGGTTGGTCCTCACGGACGGGACGGGGAGATGAAGGGGCAAGGCTTTGGCCGCCCACGTAAACACCACACTGTACGTTGCCCCCTCCTCCGAAGACGCGGTTGGATTTGAGACATGACCAGTGTCTGGCGAGGTGTCCAGACCACTCGCATCCCCCAGTCCACCTGTGCAGTCATCTTGGGACTGACACTCACGTGTCAGAGGGTCTTCAGAACCCTCCCAATACTCCTTATCACCCATTCCCTGATAATCAGGGTTGTCAAAAGATGTGCCCAGCTCGTTGAAGTTAAGCTCCCCATGCAGCATCAAAGCGGCGTTCAGCCGCGCCGTTCCCACGCCTGAGCCATATAGAGTGTGGTATCGGGGACGGCACCACCCAAGGACGGCGCCAAGGGAGACAACTTTGGGACTGTTGCCGGTGAGGTTGTGAGGTGAACCTGCGAGGACCAGGATCGCCAATTGGATCCAGTATGGCCCAGCGGCGCCGGGATGAAGGCGCCGCCGACGTCTGAGCCAAAGCACCAGACGGCATCAAGGCCGAAGTACCAGACCCGCTAGTGCCCCCAGACAGGTCCGCTGGGCCCAAAGCCGTGGCGTAGCCCGTCGGTGGAGTGAGGGACATCATGGCCATGAGGAGGCGCTCTAACTCCTCCTGCGTCACATGCTGCCGAGGGACCGGAGGTCGTGGTGCAGGCTACGACACCCGCGAATCTGACGGAGCCGCGTGGGCAGTGTCACCCAAATCCCATGCCGCATTGCACATGCATCGTGGGGAGTTTGAAGTGCGATGACGTCTCTTTGACCTTTTGTGGTTACCTGACGACTTTGCCCCGGAGGAGTGATGTCAAATCCCGGAGCTCTGATGGCTCAAACCCCACGCCCGGTCCCTCGGCCTACGTCCAGACCATGAGCTCTTGCGGTGCAGGGCCAACTGCTGGAGTCCGAGCCGCTTGCGGGACCACTCCCGCCTAGCTTCCAAAGTCAGGGCCCGGCAGTCAGAGCAGCTCTTGTTGTCATGCTTGACGTCGAGACAGTGGAGACACCGACGGTGAGGGTCAGTCACCGACATCAGTCGGTCGCAATCCTCACAGGCTTGAAAACAGCCATCCCTATTGGCACCGTCCGGAGTCGGAAAATCAAGTTAAATGATCAGAAGTGATCGTACAAAGTTTTGAAACAAAATGAGTAAGGTTACACTTATACGGGAACTGCGCTGCTGGCGTGAAAAAAGAGGACCTGACGTCAGCACGCGGAGGCGAGGTCTAAGTACTCAGACAACGTCATCACGCCGCACACAACGCCGACGACACACGCAGAGCCGCAGACGACGCATACCGACGCACAAGGGTACTGCTAAGCACAAATTGGCAGATCCAGTCTGACACTTGGGGATATTCTAAGGTGAGGAATATAATACTGACCTGTTCTTTCATATGCAAACAGCATGCACAATGTCGCACATGGCACACACATGACGTGGTCACACAGGGTCATGCAGTGCGTCAATTCGACATCTGTGACAGTGGGCATGTTGCTGTCATCATGTGACAGTTCCCTGTACTGAATGGTGTGCCATTCCAGTGTTGATGTGCATCACAATATGTTGAAGACGTTACTCAGGTGAGAAGTGTTTAATGTATGTGAAACACAGGTGCACCATGATTAATGACATGTCTCAACAGCTCTTCACACATCAACTGAGCCACAAGGTCACAGTCCGTGTGCTTCTTCACTGTCTGCCACACCTGGGGCCTGCTGATGTAAGGATGCCATGCTGATGTATGCATCCACATCGTCAACATGAGACTAGACTACATCCCTGCCATGTGATTTCCTGGGGTCACTCTCCCAATGGTGACATGAAGGAGGTCAAGAACGCAGCCTACACAAGTGTTCACTTGAGCATGTCTAACGCACAGCGTACCCCAATGGTACGTGCGTGTGTACGCCTCGTTTACGCGAGCACAGCGTACCCCAATGTTACGTGCGTGTGTAAGCCTAGTTTCCCTATTGCATTGTAGCCATACGTGAGCACAGCGTACCCCAATGGCACGTGCATTTGTACGCCTCATTTCCCTATTGCATTGTAGCCATACGCGAGCACAGCGTACCCCGATGGTACGAGCGTGTGTACGCCTCGTTTCCCTATTGCATTGTAGCCATACGCGAGCACAGCGTACCCCAATTGTACGTGCGTGTGTACGCCTTGTTTCCCTATTGCATTGTAGCCATACGCGATCACAGCGTACCCCAATGGTACGTGCGTGTGTACGCCTTGTTTCCCTATTGCATTGTAGCCATACATGAGCACCGCGTACCCCAATGGTACGTGAGTGTGTACGCCTCGTTTCCCTATTGCATTGTAGCCATACGCGAGCACAGCATACCCCAATGTTACGTGCGTGTGTACGCCTCGTTTCCCTATTGCATTGTAGCCATGCGCGAGCACAGCGTACCCCAATGGTACGTGCGTGTGTACGCCTCATTTCACCATTGAATGAGTTGCATTTGCAACGGCAATCGCTCTGGCTCAGTTTCAAACCATGCATATATGTGTCATGGCCTTATGTGTGATGGGATTGGATGAAACATAGGATGCAAACTATAGTGGCCTATCACACACTACTCCTTGGACTCACAGACCCTCTGCAGCACAGATATAAGGCAGCATGTGGCTGTGGGAGGGCACTTGCCTGCACAACATTGGAGTGGAAAACACAGCTACTGTCTCTGTATCCTCTAGACCCTGATTAGCTGAGCATGGAGAGGGCACCTGCATTCAGTGATGGTGAGAACAAGGCCCTGCTGGATGCCCTCCTGCCTAACTACAGCAAGCTGTATGGGAGACCAGAGGAGCAGGTGAGTGATGTGTGCACTACCTTGGAGTGTGCACCTGTTGTGTGTGTGACACTATAGCCACTGTGTATGTATAGTGGAGAGATGCTATGTTGTTGGGAGTGAGTGCCAGTGTGTACAGTGTTGTCTGAAGAGGGTTATTTGTTGTAGTGGGGTGTGTGACAGCATGTCACGTGCTGCAGTGCACCCTGATATAGCATATATTGCTCAGTGAGTGCCATGCTCAAAGAGGGGTTTGCACCCCTTATGTCATCTGTAGCCTTTAAATGGCATGTAGTCCAGTTCTGTTTGCTCACAAGCCACATACTCCTGGACAATGATGCAAGTGTGTTGAGCATCCGATGCCCTGTTGTCCTCAAGTATTTTGTGCAAATATGTGTGTCTTTGGAACATGGACCAGGTGTACTGATGTTCTTTTACTTTACATTCGTGACAGGTATCTGCCTATGAGAAGGGTGACATCTGGCTGGCCATCGTCAGGGCTGTCAGGAGTGAGGGGGGCCTCGCAGGAGGCTCAGAAACATCAAGAAGAGGTGGCAAGACATCCGGTGCTAGACCCGCCGCATCGCCAGGGTACAGCTGAAGCTGGAAGCTCCACGCTGGCATGGCGGCACCCGCCACCTCACCCCCCACATGCTCCGGGTCCTGAAAGTGGTGTTCCCAGACCTCAATAGGCAGTTGCAGGGGAGACAGCAGCAAGAAGGGGGTAAGTACATGTCTGTTTGTTGTCATGTGTGTCACATGCTACTGGCAGGGCTTCGAGGCATGCTAACACTCCCACTGTTGGAGTGGTGTTGTCAGACAGGCACTTTATGCATTTGCATGAAAATGGCCAAGTTTCATCAGATGCTTGTTTAAATGCCTTGCCCTACTCAACATTTGCCCAGCGCTTTGACAACACATTTTCTTTCACAGGTACTCCTACGGTGCAATGTCTTAGTATGCATATCCGGTAGCACATCATTATGTTGGTACCTTACATGTAGCACCACATGTGCACTGTGTCTGCCCTTCTTCATATTTTGGCACTGACCAGGAGTGTCAACATGTGTTTTCGCCACGAGTCAGCCTCAATGGCCTTTGTCCACGGTGTACTTTCTAATTGTCATGTGTTTGCTACAGGCGCACACTGTACATGTAATCTAATTTTGGCTTCTGCATACTCACACTGTGCAGTGTGTGTGTGCATATACTCAAAATAAGTAGCATATTGTTTGAAAATTCTTATTGATGGTCAGCCACACAATGTGACTGTGGGTGTAGTCAGCTGTAATGCCAGTGTGAGGTCATGGTACACTTAGTCCAGGTCCCAGGATGGCATCCCATGGCAGTTCATGAAGGAGTTTTCCCATGTGGCACAGGGTCACGGCAATTCTAACATGACAAGGTCTGGTTTTGTGTGGCAGAGTGGGCAAATGAACAGTGATTCATCATCAGCTATCCGGTTGTCACCAGTGGCTCATCAATGTGTGTGTCATACTAGTTGTTGCCTTTCCTGTTACTTCTATCCTACTATACATTGAACGTAGTTTCTCTTCAAATTGCCCAAGACTAGGCTTAGCATTGTGCAGAGTTCAGTGGCTTGTGACTCATGATGCATGCCATGTTTATAGATGTGGCCAAATGTTTTGTAGCTGATATGTCAGATGTGTACAGGTGACTGATATGTTTTTTCTTATTCTCCTTGCCAACAGCATCATCACCACAATCTGGAGGAGACACAGGGCCGGACCAGGCAGAGGGACCCAGCGACAGTGCTACCTGCTTTGAGGAGTCAGAGGGAGGCAGTGGCACGGAGGGTGAGGAGAGTCTGCAGGCCGGACCCCATGTGACCGACACATCCTACCATGCGGACGGCTCGGAATCAGACTCTCAGGAGGAGGGGGAAAATGCAGCAATGGTCTCTTCTTCATCTTTGGCTGGCCTCTCCTCCTCCAGTATCATCTCCACCCTCCCAGTTGTTAGGCGCC
The DNA here is from genome assembly GCF_964261635.1 of Lissotriton helveticus. Taxonomy (NCBI): domain Eukaryota; kingdom Metazoa; phylum Chordata; class Amphibia; order Caudata; family Salamandridae; genus Lissotriton; species Lissotriton helveticus. The sequence continues at coordinate 1,618,661,412 of NC_136069.1, forward strand.
CTAGGCTCCGTGCTAGCCCCCGTGTCCCGGCACCGCAGCACCTGCCCCTGTGTCCCCTGCTGCCCTCAGTGCTGAGTCTGTGGACCTACTCAGGCAGATTGTAGTAGGTCAGACATCCATGTTGACTGTCCTTCATGGACATACATGACTCATTACACAGTTGGTGTCGTTCATGGAGGGCATGTCATCTGCCATGTCTGATCTACGTCGGAGTGTGGCTGCCATAGAGTCAACACTGACAGCAGCTCTGTCCACCCAGCAGCATCTGTCCCCCCATCCTTCAGACCCATCCACCTCAGCCTCTCCCATACCTACCCAACATACACACAGACGGATGTATGACGTTACAACGCATGCTTTTACCACGCATGCTGTTACAACGTGGTTTTTACATCACATACCATTACAACGCATAGCGCTTTTGGGTGTTTGATAGTGAATAGTTTCATTTACTATTCCAACTCCAGTCCCCGTGGACACTAGGGAAGGTTATTGTATAGTAAATTAACCTATTCCCTATCCTAGAGCGCCCCCCAGCGCAATGCGTTGTAATAGTTTGCGTTGTAATGACCGCGTTGTAATGGTAGTGCGTTGTAAAAGTTTCGTTTTAAGTGATGTTTCCCACACAGACGCCACAGGTCAGACACAACAACAGACACACCCAGCACACCCACACGGCAGAAAAAGCACAGATCTCCACGCACCCAATCTCAAGGGGGTGTAGGCACACCCACAGGGAGAGGGGACACACGTCACACACACATCCACAGACCCAGGACAACAGACTCACAGCCCTCTACCTCCACCCCCAATGAGTCCCCGGGTTCAGGTGGTAGTTTTTCAGAACTGGCTGAAGTGTGCAGCCAAGTTTATCTTGCAACTTTCTGCGATGCACCGGCCAGTGTGGATGAATCCACAACACCTGCACCCACTACACCTTTTCTTTCCCTCTCCTGTCCATGCGGTGCCGGAGCATTCCACAGATGATGCCCCCACTGTTTCCACTGTGGATTGAACTCCATGTGCAGGCAAGTTTGGGTGTTACAACATCCATGAAGGCACAAACTGTTTTTCTGACTTGTTTGGACTGGCCATTGGCCTTCTGTGAGCAAGGACTCTTCTTTGCATTTTTAATTTTTATCCAGCTGAATAAAGCTATTCATTTTAGTTTTTGTACTTTGGTTTGTCTGATAATGTCTTTGACTGCTGTGTGCCTGGGAGCTGGTGTGATGTTCAAATTTGGCTGTAGTAACATGTGTCTATTTCTTGATGGTAATGAGGTTAACAATGGTATGTTTATGCTTTTACTGCAGGGCACAGCTGGGGGTCTTAGCCACACACACACTGTAATGCTGGGCACTGCTGGGGGTCTTAGCCACACACACACACTCTAATGCTGGGCACTGATGGCCACTGGTGGGGGTCTTAGACACACACACCCTATGCTGCTGGGGGTCTTAGCCACACACACACTCTAATGCTGGGCACTGCTGGGCACTGCTGGGGGTCTTAGACACACACACACACTGTAATGCTGGGCACTGGTGGGGGTCTTAGCCACACACACACTCTCATGCTGGGCACTGCTGGGCACTGGTGGGGGTCTTAGACACACACACACACACACTCTAATGCTGGGCACTGCTGGGGGTCTTAGCCACACACACACTCTCATGCTGGGCACTGATGGGCACTGGTGGGGGTCTTAGCCACACACACACTCTACTGCTGGGCACTGCTGGGCACTGCTGGGGGTCTTAGACACACACACCCTATGCTGCTGGGCACTGCTGGGCACTGCTGGGGGTCTTAGCCACACACACACTCTACTACTGGGCACTGCTGGGCACTGGTGGGGGTCTTAGACACACACACCCTATGCTGCTGGACACTGCTGGGCACTGGTGGGAGTCTTAGCCACACACACTCTACTGCTGGGCACTGCTGGGCACTGGTGGGGGTCTTAGACACACACACCCTATGCTGCTGGACACTGCTGGGCACTGCTGGGGGTCTTAGCCACACACACACTCTACTGCTGGGCACTGCTGGGGGTTTTAGCCACACACACACTCTCCTGCTGGGCACTGCTGGGCACCGGTGGGGGTCTTAGACACACACACCCTATGCTGCTGGGCACTGCTGGGGGTCTTAGCCACACACACACTCTAATGCTGGGCACTGCTGGGCACTGCTGGGGGTCTTAGCCACAGACACACTGTAATGCTGGGCACTGCTGGGGGTCTTAGCCACACACACACTCTCATGCTGGGCACTGCTGGGCACTGCTGGGGGTCTTAGCCACACACACACTCTACTGCTGGGCACTGCTGTGCACTGCTGGGGGTCTTAGCCACACACACACTCTCATGCTGGGCACTGCTGGGCACTGGTGGGTGTCTTAGCCACACACACCCTATGCTGCTGGTCACTGCTGGGTGTGTTTTTTACACACCTCTTAGACTTACACTGACATAGCAGACATATGTCCCACATGTCTCACTGTTACACAGGTGATATGCGGTAGCGTACCGTACCCCGAGGTCGATGACGTAGGTGCTGCAAGTCTCAGTATTACAATGGTGATGTGCGGTAGCGTACCGTACCCCGAGGTCAATGACGTAGCTGCGGCACGTCTTACTATTACACTGGTGATGTGCGGTAGCGTACCGTACCCCAGGTCGATGACGTAGGTGCTGCCCGTCTCAGTATTACACTGGTGATGTGCGGTAGCGTACCGTACCCCGAGGTCCATGACGTAGGTGCTGCACGTCTCAGTATTACACTGGTGATGTGCGGTAGTGTACCGTACCCCGAGGTCGATGACGTAGGTGCTGCACGTCTCAGTATTACACTGGTGATGTGCGGTAGCGTACCGTACCCCGAGGTCGATGACGTAGGTGCTGCATATCTCAGTATTACACTGGTGATGTGCGGTAGCGTACCGCACCCCGAGGTCAATGACGTAGGTGCTGCACGTCTCAGTATTACACTGGTGATGTGCGGTAGCGTACCGTACCCCGAGGTCGATGACGTAGGTGCTGTACGCCTCAGTATTACACTGATGATGTGCGGTAGCGTACCGTACCCCGAGGTCGATGACGTAGGTGCTGCACGTCTCAGTATTACACTGGTGTTGTGCGGTAGCGTACCGTACCCCGAGGTCGATGACGTAGGTGCTGCACGTCTCAGTATTACACTGGTGATGTGCGGTAGCATACTGTACCCCGAGGTCGATGACGTAGGTGCTGCACGTCACAGTATTACTAGCTGCGGCACGTCTTACTATTACAATGGTGATGTGCGGTAGCGTACCGTACCCCGAGGTCGATGACGTAGCTGCAGCACGTCTTACTATTACACTGGTGATGTGCGGTAGCGTACCGTACCCCAAGGTCGATGACGTAGCTGCAGCACGTCTCACTATTACACAGGTGATATGCGGTAGCGTGCGGCGCAACGTACCCAGACATTACAGTCGTGCAATGGAGAGGTGCGTGTGTGGCACCACGTACAGGTATGTTGGACTTCGTTGTACTCACCGTCTGCGCCATCGTCGGTTTCTGTGTACGAGGTGGTGGGCGTACAGGACTGGGATGACACGGACGATGGGGTTTATGCCTTGTTTGTCGCGTACCGGGGTGCGGGTCGGGCCCGACTCTGCTTTTACGGCAGTTTTTGACTCTCGTACCAAAAGAGTCGTATGGAGGTCTTCAACACGAATCGCACTTCCTGGTACGGATGATGCGGTCTATTTACGTTCAAACGTAGCGTGAAGCGTCAGCAGAATGCCATTCGTATGGACTTTCGATTTGTACGGAGTTTTTTATGAGTCGTACGGAGTGACGCTTTTGATTAGGATCGTACTTGCTGAATAGTACCGAGACGTGTACGTATACGATTCGTACGGGGATACACGCTCCGTGCGGAAATTGGAAGTGCTTTTTAATGGATCGGAATCGGGCCCTCAGTGTGATCCTTGAACAAAATGTTAAAGCCGTACATTATACCAAATGACACACACAAAGAGAGAGATGGGGCAGGCACAGAGTGAGATGACACACAGGCACAGAGTGAGGTGAGACACAGGCACAAAGTACCCTTTAAGCTTAGAGATGCAAACTGTCAGCAGACACAGGTGACATTATTGAAAAATGCAAAAATATAATTCCTTATTTCACACAGTCACTCAGTGTGATCCTTGTCAAAAATGTTAAAGCCATACTTTTTACCATAAAATATTTACCAGAGTGAGATGAAACATACACAAACAGACACATGACACACACAAAGTGAGAGAGATGGGGCATACATAGAGTGAGATGACACACAGGCACAGAGTGAGGTGAAATACAGGCACAGAGTACCCTTTAAGCTTAGAGATGCATACTGTGAGCAGACACAGGTGACATTATTGAAAAATGTGAAAATATAATTTCTTATTTCATACAAACACTCAGTGAGATCCTTGTCAAAAATGTTAAAGTCATACATTTTGACCAAATGACACACACAAAGAAAGAGAGATGTGGCGGGCACAAAGTGACATGATACACAGGCACAGAGCCAGGTGAGACACAAGCACAGAGTACCCTTTGAGCTTAGAGAAGCAAACTGTGAGCAGACACAGGTGACATTATTTAAAAATGTGAAAATATAATTCCTTATTTTACACAGACACTCAGTGTGATCCTTGACCAAACTTTTAAAGCCAGACATTTCACCCGAAAACATTTACCAGAGTGACATAAGACACAGGCACAACGTGAGATGGTGCAGGCAGAGAGTGAGATTAATAATGAAACTGTAGGGAGGAGCTACGCTACGAATCAAGATGGCCGCGTAAGCTCCCGGCTCCACCGTCCTCCGCCAGCAGCTCGATTATCCTGTCTTTCATCCTGACCTTACACCTGATTTCCTTGTTTATGAAGGTCTACAGCTTCCAGAGGTGCAATCCCGAGGTTTCTACCTTATCGGCTGACGAAGATACGCCGTGTTTCCTTTCTCGGCCTAACACCGTGTGGAAGCCGGGGCCTTGATTTCTAGACTACCCGAGTCAGAGTTGAACAACATCGACCGTGAGACCTGGACTGAGCCCGGTCTCCCGAAGAGTGCCTGAATTGTTGACTTTTCCTGACGATCCTTTGCACGATCCATGCCCGGGACACGCCATCGTGCCACGCCGACTGCTGTGGTGGGGGCCCGGTGCCCGGAGACCTTGCTGCCCCTTCGGGGTCGACGGGCTGGGGTCCTCTCTGACGGCGACGGTGTGCTCTGTGTGACGAGGAGCGCCCATTATTTGTGATCAGATTTGCGTGGCCTGTGACTCCGGAGCAGCCGGCCTCCGGGGTTCGAGTCCGGCTTTGTCTCCTACTGAGAGGGGATGGAGCGGATGGAGGGCACGCCATCGCTACGGGCCATTGCGGCCGCCATTGGGGCGCTCCATTCACACACAGTCGCGGTGTTCCGGACACTGATGGTGAAAGTGGACGGCATCCTGGAACCTGAGGACGACACCTCGTTTGGTTTCCAGCTGGAGATGGTACCAGCGGTGCATTGCATCTCAGAGGTCGAGATCCCTGTGCATACCCCGGACTTCAGGAACATTGACGGTCCCCTACCACCGGCTAGCCAGCCCGAGCTTCTCGCTAGCGTCTTTTGCCTGACCCTGCTGCCACCTAACACAACTAGAGACGGTCTTCCATGCGATTATGAGTGCCTTGTTGATGGTTTCGGATATTCGCTGTTTTTGGACACCTTTCCTAGTTCGAGCCGTGAACTTTTATTCTGTTTTCGATCCTCTTGTGCTGAAAAGAACTTTTGTGGACGCCTTGCCTTTTCCATCAAAATGGCGGCTCGAGTGGCAAAGACTCTTCTGACGGACCGTACTGGCCAGGGCTGAACTTTATCGCTGGGTTCCGATTTAAATAGCTTTTCGTAATGCCGGGGTTGTACCTGTATTGTGATGGGAATTGGGTGGCTGTTGTTTATCCTCACTTGACTGGTTTGTATACTTGCTGAATATTGATTTTATCATGTTTTCGGGTGGTCGCTGTTGGCGGGGGGTATGGGAGACCGGGAGTGTGCTTGCTTTCTCCTCCTCCGCTTTTTCTTTTCCCTTCCCTTAGGGTAGTTCTTGGGCGTCAGGCACGCTGCTAGTGGGGTTAGGCCGTAGCCATTGCAGGGGTGCAGGGTGGGGGGTTAGGGGTGGGGTTTTTTATTTTGCCTTTTTTATGTTCTATGGCCCTTTTTCTTTTCCCTTTTTCTTTAACGAGAGTTGGGCTGTTTATTTTTCACGGATCCTTTATTGTCCGGGTGTCTTCGCTGACTTAAGTATCCTGCAACGTTGTGGACGAGGTCGTGCGGGTGGGATTGCTTTACTTGATTCACAGATGCTTATTTCCTGTTTCCGTTGTGTGTACCCGTGATGGGCCTTTTCCTCCCTACAGTGATTATTGTTTGTTTATTTCCCCCGCCTGGTCCTTATTCTGTATTTCATTGCGAAACACCTGATGTTTGTATTGCCTACTCTTGTCTTACTGTTAAATAAAAAAAATATATATATAATAATGAAACTGTACTGCACTTTTGCTGTGACAGAGTTGCTGTGGTATAAACTTACTTATGTTGTAAACTAGTGTTTATATTGTTTACTTATTGTAATTGCTATGTAGTATGTTTGTAGTGGTCTATAATATGTTATTTTTTCTTTACCACAGATTGTAATCATCTATAAAAAGATAAAAGAATATTCCGATGAAGGAAAGACGTCAAAAAATATATAAACATGATTTATGGTCCAAGAAAATACAAATACAAGATTCATTCAAAACACAATCTTCAGTGAAAAAAAGAATGCTCCTGGTAAGCAAACTAAGGACTTTTTAAGGAAATTAATGAAATGTAAAAAAAAAAAGATGTTCTTTCAAAGAAAAAAAACCCGTCTCTAAATACAAAGAAAAAACGGTGCCCCTCAAAAAATGTTAGACCTGTAGAAGGAGATGATATTCTCTATAGCAATAGAAGGAGAAATCAATTTATTGACATTCGTAGACGAATGTTTTATAACAGAATAGTTTCAAATTTATTAAAAAATGTAAAGATGTATCAAAAGAAGAGTGCTTTTTACAAGAAAAAAAAAAGCATAGTGAAGATTGTGGATCAGGCATTTAAAGTGAAAAATAGATTATATTGTTTAGTAATCAATAGAATTCGTACACTAGATAGGGTAATCAGTGTTTTCAAATCAAAATGTAAGTGGAAAAGAGTAATTAATCAGACTAATTTTTGTGATGTTTTTTCTGGAGAATGGAAGCATAGTTCAAGTTGTGAGCCATTTTTTAATGAAGAAAGTTTCTTTCAGGATAATGATTTGGTGCATGCAGTTGACACCAGTGGTCGAGCATATGAGGTGAAGGACGGTTGTCCGGTTGAAAAAGAGAAAATTGTGCCTAGAAATACAGAAGAAGTGTTAGCTGATGACGTTTTAGGGAGATGTCCTACGGCTCCAGTGTATACTTGGAATTGTAGTAGTATTTGTAGCGTGCGACAGGATTCAATTGATTTGTTTCTCAGTTTCTTACGGACATATACTAAGAAAAGTCTAAAACAAAAGATGAAGATTTTGCAAGAGTTAGATCCTTGTAGAGTGAGAGAAAAAACAGGTTTGCATGGGCATTCACTGGCTTGTCTTTCAAGAAAAGTATGTCAGAGTGTTTTTCACCATTTTAACATGTTAGCAGTGCATCATAATAAAGTGAGGAAATTAGTGAGAAGGTTGTATTATGCAAAAAGTCCAGCACTTCAGCTAAAACAGTTGAACAGTGCTCTTTTGCATGGGACTGAATTAGATGTGAAGAACATTTGTGAAGAAATTGAGTTTTGTTACTTTGGTGAAAAAGAGGACAGTGCAGAAACTGATACAGTAATAGAAGGTAATGTGGAAGAGAATGTACAGATTTCAAGTACAGAAAAGTTTGAACATGAAATACAAAGTTTAAGGTCAATTCAAGTGAAAGGCCTAATTTTTCTTCTGTGTGTTGTCGACGAACTCATTATAAGAATCAGACTAGATTAGTTGATTTATATGTAAAAAGTGAAATGGAAAATAATAATGAGTGGAAGGATTTTGCAACTTATTTGTTGGTAGAAAATTGTTTTGATTTGGGTTCTGATCAACGTATTTGTAAATATTGTTATAATAAATTAAATGAAAACAGAATGCCTGCTAGAGCTGTTCATAATAATATGGAGTTGGTAGACATTCCTTCTGAATTGATGTATTTAAATACCTATGAGTCTATTCTGATTCAATGTGTGCAACCTTTTCAGGCTACTGTTCGCATGGAGCCTAAGACAGGGAAATTGCCTCCTTCAGATTTACAGAGAGGATTAAAGGGAAGAGTTGTTTATTTGCCTCTAGATTTTAAGAAAAATATTGATACAATTGGTGTAGAAAAAGTAGAAGAAGAACCTCTGGTTATTCTTGTTAATGGTGTTCCAACCAAGAGTAAAAAAATCTGGCAAGAATTAGTGGATGTTAGGAAAGTCAAAAAGGCAACGTTGTATTTGGTAAAAATCAATCACTACTACAAAAATGTATATGTTGGAGAAGAAGAAACAACTGTAGAAGAGGACAGTGATTTCTCAGCTGGGCAAATTGAAAAAGTTGATGTCTCTAGAAGTGAAGAAATTTATGAACATTATAGTGTTCATCCTTTGCATTCCAAAGAAGTAATGGGGAATACTATTGACTTGTTTCAAATGAAAGAAGCAAAAGGAAGTCCCATTAGTGTATGGGAAGAAAGTTTGGAAGCTCGTTGTTTTCCACAGTTATTTCCAACAGGTCAAGGTGGACGATATGACGACCGACCTGTAAAAATTCCTGCATCTGAATACCGGACTTCAAGATTATATGCAGAAGATCCAAGGTTTCGTCAATGCATACCATATTTGTTTCATCTACTGTTTGAGAGTGATTTGTCTGGACTTTCTTATGCAGTGAACCATATACTGAAAAGTGGAGTACATCTGGAGAAGAGTATGTGGAGAAGTGTGGCTCACTGGTTAGAGGAGGCAGACCTGGAAGCAGAGGTCAGCCCGGGACCAGGGTTCAATTCCCGGCTCGGCGGGGTCTTGAGTCCTAAAATGTCCATGGACTCGACAATTCTCGCTCCGGTGCCTACTCGATTCACGGGTTCACACTCTGCGACTCTGGGCAATAGCTTGCTTAATCTCCACAACGGCCCCTCGCGGCGGGATGCCTGGCTTTCACCTTGCGGATACCCTGCCGGGGTTATCTCACAGGGGAATACCAGGACGGGTTCCCTAAGCAAGCGCTTAGAAACCACTTGGTGATTTGCGCTATATAAATTCCTGTACATCTGCAAAATGTTTCGGCAAGGGACTTTATGGATAAAGTCAAACTGCAAGACAGTGTTTTGGAATCTCAGCTAATTAATCTCATGGCATGTCAGCGTGGTACTAACGAGTATTGGTACCGTCGTCATGGGGAATTGAAATGTAGGCTAAGAAACTTAGGAACTCCTACATGGTTCCTCACTCTTAGCTGTGCTGAGTATGCTTGGGAAGACTTACTTCAATTTCTACGAGCGGCAAATGCAAACATAGAAAATATAGAATACAAGACACCTGGAGAACTGTGCTCTTTGGATCCAGTTAATGTATGCAGGTATTTCAATCATAGGTTTGAAGCTATGATGTCTTTTATCACAAACAAAAAAAATTCTCCGCTTGGAGAGGTATTGGATTTCTTTTGGAGAAAGGAGTATCAAGCAAGAGGTGCTCCTCACATACATATGCTGCTATGGATCAAAGATGCACCCAAATTTGGAACAGATTCGGATGACACAGTGATGAGTTTCATTGAACAGTATTCTACATGTGCTGTTCCGAAAAGTACAGAAGAAAACAATTTAAGACATCAAGTTTTACGCTTTCAAACCCATCGTTGTGGAAAATACTGTTGTCGAAAATACAAATCCAAGGACAAGTTCTACACAAAATGTCGTTTTGCATTTCCACGTCCAGTAACATCGAAAGGAAGAGTGAACAATGTTATGTCTTCTCTGCGACATACTGTGACAAGAAAATCACCGAAAAATACATACAACCTAAGAAGAAATGAAGAGTCCAAATACATAAATGACTACAACCCAGTCATTTTGTCCATGTGGAATGCTAACATGGATATTCAATATGTTGCTGACAACTCTATTGCTGTGGCTCGATATGTGACGTCTTACATCACAAAATCAGAAAAGACGGAACTGAGGGAAATATGGGAGGAAATTTCACAAGAAAAGAGTCTAAGTAAGAAATTATACAGTTACAGTCTGAAGATGTTGTCGCATCGAGAAATTGGGGCATATGAATGTTCTGATCGGTTAACATCAGCAAGTCTATATGCGAAATCTAGAACAATCATTTGGGTGAGTCTAGGTCTTGCTGCAACATGAAACAGAGTTTTGAAATCTGTACAAGAAATAGAGTATTTGGCGGAGAAAGAACCAAACAGTACAGATATTTTGAAGACAAACATGTTGGAGACATACTATCCAAATAGAAGTAGTCATCTTGAGAACGTTTGTCTCTATGAAGTTCTGCAAACCTATACTTTTAAGAGGAACATCACAGAAGATATCAATGAAGGAGTATATGCTGTAATTGGATGTGAAGGATGTCTGGTGAAACAAAGAAAAGGCCATTTGATTAATCATCGAAAATTGAGTTGTGAATCTCCTGACAAAAGGGAATTTTACTATTTAGCTCTTTTGCAACTCTTTAAGCCATGGCGTACAGAAGAGGAACTACTTGGAGATTTTCTCAGTTATGAAGATTCGTTCAATGCAACCAAGGATACCATAGAATGTCCTGTTTTTTTCAAATTGTCTGCAAATGTTGAACGAGGAAATACAGCAAGAAGCTACAATTGCAGCAGAGATTGCTAGAGACAGTTCTCAAGACAGTCAGAGTTCTGCTTCATTGAGTCAGGATCCAATAGGAGGACCAATTATCCAAAATGAAGCTGCCACTGCCATGGATGAAGTGGAAAGAGCCATGGAACAAGCTCAGGAGGATGTAGTTAACTTAGAAGATTTGGAAAAAGAACTAAACGTTGAGCAGAGACAAATATATGACGAAGTCACAGAACAGATTTGAGCATGGTTTATGTCATGAGAAAAAAAGAGTGCTCATGTACATCATTTATGCCTGTCCGGCTGTACGTGAGTGGAGAAGCAGGAACTGGAAAAAGTTTTCTGATTAAAGCAATTGCAACTTTTCTGCAGAAAAGAACGGAGTCATCGCTGTCTTGTGTTGTTACCGCTCCAACTGGGTTGGCGGGACATAACATTAAAGGGATAACTTTACATCGTTTGTTGATGCTGCCAGTAGAGCATGATAATAAATTACAATACCACAAGCTATCTGGAGAAGCTTGTTGTGAAGTTTCAAGAGTTCCAAAGAAAATGAAACTTCTTATCATTGATGAGGTAAGCATGGTATCAAATGTAATACTTGCTTTTCTGCATTTAAGAATGCAAGAAATTCTTAAAACAGAGTATGATGTGTTATTTGGAGGCAAACACATCATTGGTTTTGGAAATCTACTGCAGCTAACTCCAGTGAAAGGACAACCAGTGTTTAAAATTCTTACGCATGAAGATACCAGGAAGTGCCTAGGAAGCATTGGAAATGTTAACATATGGTTACATTTCAAATATGCAGAACTGCTTCAAAATATGCGACAGGCAAAGGATGAAGATTATAAAAATATTCTACAAGATGTAAGAATCGGAAAAGTAAGTGAGCATGGCATAGAAGCTTTACATGCACGATTAATTTCACATTTGTTTCCAAACAAAAACATTCTCCCAGAGAATATTTTTAAGAAAATTCCTGAAAACAAATCTGTCATATGCTTGATGGCAACTCTGCAAGAATGTTCAATCTTCAACAACAAAATGTTAAAGTTAGAAAATGAAGAGATTGTGAAACTGGAAGCTATTGATAAAATAGAGCATGAAGGAGCAACTATTATTTTGTCAGAAAAGTTGAAATCAAAATTGGATTCTTTAGAGAGGACAATATCTAAAACTGCTGCTTTGGAAAAGACTCTGTATGTATCTTTAAATTTTCGTATAATTTTATGACGTAATTTACATGTGGAAAGAGGTTTAGTAAATGGAGCAATGGGTCATGTTGTTTATTTTGTGAATTATCGAAATAGAGATGGAATTGAATTTCTAAAAATTAAATTTGATGGTATTGAAGAAGTACAACAAATCAGTCGTTGTTCTGCTCGATATTTGCTTGTGAAAGATTTATATGTCCGCCAAAAAGAGTTTCCTGTTTCTTTTGCATATGCAGTGACTATTCATAAATCTCAAGGTTTAAGTGTAGATAGTGCTTTGGTAAATATTGGAAGTTTTGTGTTCAAGGAGGGTATGGCATATGTTGATTTATCTCGAGTCAGAACTTTATCTGGATTGTACTTGATTGATTTTGATGAGACAAAGATTAGTGCAGATCTAAATTGTGTAAAAGAATATATTAGGTTAAGAAGAGAGTATGCTCCAAATTTACCTCAATATCCTCTATTTGAAAAGCGTGTAGTAAGCCGAAAAAGAAGAAATGAGAAAAATTGTAGTGAAGTTGTAGCAAAAAGAAAAAAAGTAGATGAACCAGTAATTGTAAGCAGAAAGGAAATGGATTCAGTTAAAGATGTTGTTGGATTTCAGTTTGAAAACAGTTCTGGTGTCAACTGCTATGCTAATGTAGTGGTTAATGTTGTTGTTTTTCTCCAAACTGTACAAGAACAGATTGTTGAAAATCGTGATCAAAGATTTTGTTGTTTGTTGAATTCTGTGTTTGAGAAATGTAGCAGTGATAGAACAAAAATACAAAGTGTTTCTGAAATTCGAAATGTTTTAGACACATGTTCTGGTCTGAATCAATTTTCACAGAATATTCAGCAATATTGTCAGGAATTTCTAATGTATATGCTTGTTGTATTGCAAGATGAAGGTGTAGATGTAGAAAATCTTTTTGGCCTTTCTTCTAAATGACAACATGACTGCGACAATTGTTCCTTTTCAAGTACTACTACAATAGACACTGAAAGATTTATATATTTGACTTTACCAGACTGCAAATCAGTGTCTTTTAACAATCTAGTTAGAGAAGCAAATCAAAACATGGTCTGTACTCAATGTAAATCTGCAATGCTATCAACATTATTTATAGAAAGATATGGACAGTATGTAATTTTAATGTTCCAACGATGTAGATCTGATGGAACTAAATTGACAACTTTAATTAAAAATGTTGTGGCTTCTCAATTATCAATTTCAGGAAGAACCTTTGCAACTGCAGCAATTATTTTCCATGATGGCCCCTCGACAACATCAGGACATTACACAGCTTATTTAAAATGTCAAAAAGGCTGGACTAATTGTAATGATACTCAATTGACTTTCACACAACGTTTGCCTTATCAGTTACCAAATTCTTACCTAGTATTCTTACAACCAAAGTTTTAGGAAAGGTAATTGGCCTATGAAGATTGGAGCAGTTAATAAAACTTAGTCTGCTGTTTAAAATTACTTTGTTAGTGAGATTGATTAAGATATTAAAAAACTTGTAGTTGTCATAGAGGTAGTGTAAGTGTATCACATGATATGACTATTATAGGAAATGTTAATCATGAGTAAGCCAGAGGTGAAAAGATAACTATTGTTTCATGATGTAAAAGATGTTGGAGGTTTTCTTTCAGAAACTCGGGTTAATGGAAGTTTAAGAAAACTATTGAGTAATTTCCTAAGGAAAGGACTTTCCATATACTATTTGGCTTCGTGGAAAAGTACGTGGATCAAAAGTGAGTTAAGATATGCTTTTTCTAAATTTTACATTATTTATTGAAAAGTTGTATGGGTTTTTTAAACACAATCTTTTTGATTGTGTTTTTTTTGCCCGCTGTCATATGATGAGTAGTATTGAACTCACTGTTTTAAGTGAAATTCAATATACTCTGAGAACAGCAAAAATAAACCATATAACATGTTGTACAAGTTATTTTGTTTTTAGTATTATGAAATATATATTATACTCCCCTTGTCTCACGCTCACTCAACTTTTTCCACCCTCTATCACCCCTCTTAACTCACCCTCACTGCCCTTCTCTCACCCTCCCTCACCCCCGTTCCCTTACTCCACTTCCCTCACTTATCCTCATTCCCCATCCTAAACTGCCCTTCCCCTCATTCTGCTCCCACAGTCACCTATTCACAGTCCCTCTGCTTCACTCCCCTTTCACTTCTTTCCTTTCTTTACTCCCTCAGTCATTCTCCTTCCCTTACTCAACTTACTCCACTTCACTAACTCCTTCTCTCACTCCCTCTATCCTCTTACTTCCTCACTCCCCTTCCCTCACTCCTTTTCTCTTAGCCTTACTCTCTCCATCCCTTCAGTCTCTCACTCCTCTTCTGTCACGCTCACTCCCTATAACTCACCCACACTCTTTCACTTACCTTTCTTTGCTCTCTTATTCAGTCCTTTTCTTTCACTCTTTTCTTCACTACCTCTATGTCCTCACTCCCTCAGTCCCCTTGTCTTACACTCACTCGCCTTTATCCACCCTCTATCATCCCTCTTTCCCCAACCTCACTGCCCTTCTATCACCCTCCTTTACTCCTGTTCCCTTACTTCGGTTCCCTCGCTTATCCTTATTCCCCAACCTTAACTCCCCTTCCCCTTTCCCTCCTCACGCACTCACCTTTTCCCAGTCCCTTTCCTTCACTCCCCTTCTCCTTCTTTCCTTCCTTTGCTCCCTCAGTCATTCCCCTTCCCTCACTCACCTTACTGCCCTTTACTCACTCCTTCTCTCACTCCTTCTATTCTCTCATATTCTCACTCCTCTTTCCTCACTCCCTCTCTGTTACCTTCACTCCCATTGTCCCCTCACTGTCTTACGCCCCTACACTCACTCTCACTCACCTTCCATCCCTCATTGTCATGAATCCACCCTCATTCACTCCTCCTTTCCTGTCACTCACTCCCCTTTCCTTACTCCCCTTTCTTCCTTTAGTTTTCCTAACTCACATTCCTTTAGTATCTTACTCACCTTCACTTCATTTCTCTCTCCTTCTCTTCCACTCTGTCACTAAATGTATCCATCTCATTATCCTCTTAGTAATTTGCTCTCCCTCTAATTCTTTTTCACTCTCTCTAACCTTCAACATTCCTTTGTTTTCCTTTCTGTATCCTTCACTCCTACTTTATCCCTTACTACCCTTTTATGACTTTTAATCGCCTGCCTTGTCTCTTGTATTGTGAAATATATATTGTAAATATTATAACTTACTTTTTTTTTCTTTTCCACAGATATTAAATTTAGTATAAATATGTAATTAAGTTTACATTACATATAAGGTAAGTTTGACATACAAAATTTACTTTCTCATCACTCTTTTCCTTAACCTCACTACTCTTCTCTCACCCACCCACACCCCCGTTCCCTTACTGCGCTTCCCTCACTTATTCTCAATCCCCATGTTTACTTCCCTTTCCCTCACTCCCCTCCCACACTCACCTTCTTTCAGACCTCCTGCTTTACTTTCCTTCCTCTCTCTTCCCTTCCTTCGCTCCTTCACTCTTTTCCCTTCCCTTACTCTCCTTACTCCACTTAACTAACTCCTTCTCTCACTCCCTCTATCCTCTTACTTCCTCACTCCCTTCCCACACTCTCTCTCTCTTAGCCTCATTCTCTCCGTCCTCTTAGTCTCTCACTCCTCTTCTCTCACGCTCACTCCCTATAACTCAGCCACACTCCCTCACTTACCTTTCTTTGCTCCCTCACTCAATCCCTTTCTGTCACTCTTTCCTTCACTACCTCTATGTCCTCACTCCCTCAGTCCCCTTGTCTTACCCTCACTCACTTTTATCCACGCTCTTTCACCCGTCTTTACTCACGCTCTCTGCCCTTCTCTCATCTTCCCTCACCCCCGTTTCCTTAGTCTGGTTCCCTCACTACCCCTCATTCCCTATATTTCTCTCCCTTTCCTTTCTTCCCCCACTCACCTTCTCTCAGTACCTATGCTTCAGTCCTTTTCCCCTCTATTTCCCTTCCTTCGCTCACCTTACTCCACTTCACTCAGTCCTTCTCTCACTCCCTCTGTCCTGTCACATCCTCATTCTCCTTCCTTCACTTCCTCTCTCTTAGCCTCATTACCTCCGTCCCCTCACTCGCTCAGCCCCCTTCCCTCATGCTTACTCCCTTTAACTTTCCCACACTCCCTTACTTATCTTTCTATGCTGACCTCACTCAGTCCCCTTCTCTCACTATTTCCTTCACTCCCTCTGTCTCCTCACTCCCTCACTCCCTCACTCCCCTTGTCTCACGCTCACTTGCCTTTATCCACCCTCCATCACCACTCTTTCCTCAACCTCACTGCTCTTCTCTTACCCTTCCTCACCCCCATTCCCTTACTCCGCTTTCCTCACTTATCCTCATTCCCCATGTTCACTCCCCTACCCCTCACTTACCTCCCACACACACCTTCTTTCAGTCCCCCTGCTTCACTTCCCTTCCCCTCTCTTCCCCTCCTTCGCTTCATCACTTATTTTCCTTTCCTTTCTCACCGTACTCCACTTCACTCACTCCTTGAGAATATGTAAAGAATATAGCTCTTTTTTGAAAATTGGAGGTAGTTCTAAAAAGAACTATTTTTTTTCTTCTTTTTCAGTTTTTTTTATAGTTTTTCCAAACGTTTGTAATTTTTTTTTTGTATTTTTTTGAGAACAAAAACAAAACTAGGGAATGCCAAACTGCTCAACAGGAGCAAAACAAAGGGGAAAAATTAGGGCCGAGGGGCGCAGCGATGATCTTCCCTGGTTCTCACAATTATTTGAATGCTCCGCTCCCCATAACAGAGCAGTTGGTCACACTGCTTACACCGAATTGCAATGTCACCAAAAACAGTTTGAATGTTTGGAATCATCAGTTCTGGTCTTCCTCTCACTGATGATGTGGAAGCTCTGGTGGAAGTGGAGGGGCCTTCTTGTGGTAGATTGCGAGCCAGGGCTCTGGTGTTCTCCCATGCAAAATTATCGGGTGCCTCCTCTCCACATGCCTTATTAATGTTGCATTTCCAAAACTATCTTTCCGGGTGGGATCTCCATGAGAGAGTACAGTGTCGCAAATTTTACACGTGACTCTTGCTGCATTGCATTTCTTCACCCCCTCTGGAAAAGAGACACATTTCCAAATGAAGTGGTCCTTCACTTTTCTCTGTGGGGGGACCTCAGGCAGAAATCCATCGGAAGAGTCTGAGGACTGGTCCTGGGAAGGGTTCTGGGAACCAGACATGATAGTAGAAGTTTTGTTTTTGCAGGAACAGACAAAAGGTGTTGTCTCAGCAAAAGCAAAGAGGTTGTGATGGAAATGGGTGGGGTGTTTCCCTACTTGTGAAAAAAACTGTTATTGACCAATCAAAAGTGTTGTTTTAAGGTCACATGGCTTGACGCGCTCTTACGCTACGCGCCCCGGGGTGCTTACGCGGGCGCTTACGCGGCACGTACGTAGGCGCTTCCGGGAACGCTTCTGGGGGTGCTTACGCGGCGCGTCAGAATGACGTTTTGCTAGATTTTATTAAATGCGTTTAAAAGTGAAATAGGGATATTAAAAATGAAAATTAGTACTTTTATGAGTATGGCACTGAATGTCTTGCATAATTATTTACTTTAGATACATCATTATATATTTTTTCTTACGCGGGAATAGCGCTCTCGCTACGTTTACGGGTGCGTTTACGGGTGTACGTACCCTGAGCACTCCGGGGTAAAATGATTAAAAAAAACACATGAAAAATACATTGAAAAATTAATTTTAGAAAAATATACATTATTTAAATAATTTTATAAAAATTATAATAATAAATAGCTATAAAAAATAGCTATTAAAAAAACTTAATTATACACTTTAAAAACTGTAGGTTACAAACTCGTTATAGTAAGGAATTAGCTTTTAAAAAACCTTTGAAATTCACTGAAAAAACCATAGGTTTAACACTTGTTATAGTTAGGAATTAGCATTTAAAAAACCTTTGAAATTCACTGAAAAAACCATAGATTTCACACCAGTTATAATTAGCTGAACATTTTACTCATACAAAACCATTGAAATTCCCACGTTATAGTTAGTTGGACTCACTATAACGCGCGCGCCCGCAATCCACTGCTGGTGATGTCATGATCACACGATCACATCACTGATGACATCACTGATGACATCTCAAATGACATCACTGATGACATCACTGATGACATATCAAATGACATCACCGAATAAGTGAAAACCGGATTTGCCTACCCAAATCTACATTTCTGCCAAATTTAGTGTAATTCGGTCCACCAGTTCGCACTGTAGGCTTGTTTAAAAGTCCTAAGGGAAATAACATGGGGAAAACATGTTTTGGGACCCCCCTTTTCTTGGTCACCGCTTGTCAGGCCACCCTGAAACTTTCCAGACACGCTGATGTGAGTGTCGAATTTGAAAAACTTGAGGATTCGTCAACTGGTGCCAAACATATATGCAACTGAAAAACAGCTTTTTAATTGAAATCAAGTCCTACTAATAACTACCTACTGGGAAACGGCAGTAGGTAATATATGCATTTATATATATATATATATATATATATATATATATATATATATATATATATATATATATTACCTACTGGCGGTCGCCAGTAGGTATATATAGTTAGGATTTTTTCTCTATGGGATTTTTGAAAATTCTATGTCTAATAACTGGCTGAAATTTTCAGGAAAATGGCACATTTTGTTTCTGAGCAGCCCCTGGAAATTTGGGGGGGGTTCGTCCAGGGGGGGTCGAGAAAAAAGGGGGGTCCCAAAACGTGTTTTTAACATTGAGTTTTCCATAGGGCGGTTGGCCTCACTTTTAGCCCGAACGGCTGAATGGATTTGCACGAAACTTGGCAAAATTGTAGGGACTGGTAGCCCGATGTGCCTTTTGTAGGTCTCAATATATGTGCTCCAGTGGATTTTGAGAAATTAACGTTTAAAAAAAGATATATATCTGTAACAGCGGACCGGGCAGCGCTCCAGTTCGCGTACCTTTCGCGCAACGGAGCTTTGTGAAGCGAAGCTGATTGGTTCTCCGGCGTCTGTCAACATTCCAAACAGTCCGTAGCGGCCGCCATCTTGTCTCTCGGTAGGATCGAGAGACAAGAGGAGGCCAAAGCGAAGGGGCAAATGACCATAAGGGGGCATAGTAGATTCTCGCTGACCCCCTAGGTTTGATGTGGAGGTTTTAAAAGGGCCCCGCGGGGCAAAAAAAAAAATAATAATAATCGAACGGCTGAATGGATTTGCACGAAACTTGGCAAAATTGTAGGGACTGGTAGGTCAATGTGCCTTTGCTAGGTGTCAATATATGTGCTTCAGTGGATTTTGAGAAATTAACGTTCAAAAACAAGATATATATCTGTAACAGCGCTCCGCTTCGCGGAGATAAAATTATATCTGTATTACCTAGCTGTTGCTAACACCAGTTAGCGAAGGCTAGTAGGAGATAGCGACCATCTTGGGCCCCACTTTGCATGTGAGTGATATTTATCACTAATGACATGCAAAGTGGGGATGCCAAGATGTTAGCGCCTGGAAACAGTCGCTAACATCGCTATCTCCTATTATCAACTTTTGGAAATATTCGCGATAAGCGCGAATATCTCCAAAAGCTAGCACCTGCCCTGAGCAGTTCTTAGCCATGTCATCCAATGGGAGGTGGATAACATGGCTAAGAGCATTAGCTCGGTAATGCATGAATATCGCTGAGTTTTCAGCAATATTAATGCATTGCGGTCGTTTTTTATCGTATTTGCGATAAACCTTGATAATAGCAAGGTTTATCTGCGATAATTTCTGACGATGCTTAGCGGTAAAAAAATCGTTGCTAAGCATCGTTAGGGATAAATATCGCTTAACTTTGGTAATATGCCCCAACGTCTGTTAACGTTCGATTAGAAGGAAATCAGGAAGTGTTGAAAAACATTGTCTGCGCCATCTTGCCTTTTTTCAAATGCCACACTTTTGTCGTGCACGGCAGTCATTTTAGATGCCTTGACCAAACCCACTCTGTGCACGCTGTCGATCCTTAGCATGGCTCCCCACCCTCGCAAGCATCTCCCCCAGGCAGTGGTCACCCCCGCTCTCTGTCTTATGCATGGGTAATAAACCACCCCCCATCTGCGCTGCTCTTCCCTGAGAATCACTCCCTGTGCCCGCCCGACACCTCCCTTTCGCCCTATTCACTACCGCACCCTCTGACATTCCTTTTCCTCTGTGTCGTATTGTCCAGGCCGGTCCTAGGGTATCAGCTAGCCCTGCAGATGTAGTTTATGGCCCCAGCTGTAAAGAATCACCCCTCTTCAAAGGAGTTATAGTAGATCAAGGCCCACACTCGATGAGATCCGTCACAGCAGATGCGTTCCTATTATCTGAAAACCATCCTGTATTGTGATTGGGGAGGGGACCGAGCCTGAAGCGGAAGATTCCAGGGATGACTCTTTGTACATCAAAGTTTTTACAATTATGTGTCACATTAAAAATATATAGCACTCCAACAAAGTAGTAAGATTATAAAACTTTAATAACTTATAAATATATACAAGAAAACAAAAACAGTAATAACATATAAACATTTTTAGGGAAAAACAACGAAGTAGCGGTCGGCTGTGCGAATAGTCCCAACGCAGCACAACGTCCAGATTTCTGGCGTGGGGCGTCGCGGGGGGTGGGTCATCAGTAGCAAACTGTTGTGCGAATAGTTCCAAGGCAGCAGAACGATGGCACCAAGGTGATGTCCAGTAAGTTGCCGCACTGGTTTTGGTATCCTACAATGCTGCTCCGAACAACGGCGTGGGGCGCCCCGGGGGAGGCGGCGTGGACGGGCCTCTCCAGGTGGAGTCTCATCTGTTGTAGTAGGGCGCCCCTTTACCGTTTCAGTTGCCATTCCGTCCGCTTTTGGTCCACTGTGTCAAAAGCCGCAATTCAGCTGAGTTGCGCCCACTCTTGCGGTGCAGCGATAGGCGGCTGCGCCCACTCTTGCGGTGCAGCGATAGGCGGCTGTCACAGGACTCTCAAAATGGCGGCAGGCTGTTTCCTTTTGGGGCCTGGTCCACTGAAATGGCCCTGGGACACCTTGGAAATCGGACGCTAGTCTGCTAGGTCTTGGACCCCATTCTCGAAAGCGTCCTCTCCGCCTTGAGGATTCATCAAAAGTTTTGGGGGCCCCCGACTCCTGTAGGCTTCTGGTGGGGAGCGGCTGCCATGATTGCTCGCGGAATGACCACGACGGAGCTACGAGATGGTGGTGCTCTCATGCTGACACCAGCTTCAGTCTGAAACATCCAGAAACAAGGTGGGGCTTTCATCGTTTGGGAAAAAAAAAAGTTTTCACCCAATGAAAAGTGTTGTTTTTAGGTCATATGATCAAGCCTTCCATCATTAGGAAACCAAAAGTAAAATGAACCAATGAAAAGTTTTATAAACAAGTCACATGACCTGTTATGCGGCATAGGGTATAAAATGCGGAGAAAATACGTTGGCACGTGAGGCGGCGTCAGTAGCGGACCGATGTGCGAATAGGCCGAAGGCAACACAACGCGCCAAGATCCGGATGGCACCGAGGTGGTGTCCAGCAAGTTGCAGCACTGGTGTGGCCATCTTACAATGCTGAAAGTCGGCGTGGGGCGCCCCGTTGGCCTGTGAGTTTGCGTCAGTAGCGGACCGATGTCCGAATAGGCCGAAGGCAACACAACGCGCCAAGATCCGGATGGCACCGAGGTGGTGTCCAGCAAGTTGCAGCACTGGTGTGGCCATCTTACAATGCTGAAAGTCGGCGTGGGGCGCCCCGTTGGCCTGTGAGTTTGCGTCAGTAGCGGACCGATGTGCGAATAGGCCGAAGGCAGCACAACGCGCCAAGATCCGGATGGCACCGAGGTGGTGTCTAGTAAGTTGCCGCACTGGTGTGGCCATCCTAGAATGTTGAAAGTCGGCGTGGGGCGCCCTGTTGGCCTGTGAGATGGTGTCAGTTGCGGACCGATGTGCGAATGGGGCCAAAGGCAGCGCAACAATATTTCCTGAATAGAAGACACCACTAGGCGCTGAGATGCCAAGATCCGGATGGCACCGAGGTGGTGTCTAGCAAGTTGCTGTACTGGTGTGGCCATCCTACAATGTTGAAAGTCGGCGTGGGGCGCCCCGTTGGCCTGTGAGATGGCGTCAGTAGCGGACCGATGTGCGAATGGGGCCAAAGGCAGCGCAACAATAGTTTCTGACTGACACCACAAGGCGCTGAGATGCCAAGATCCGGATGGCACCGAGGTGGTGTCTAGCAAGTTGTGGCACTGGTGTGGCCATCCTACAATGGTAAAAGTCGGCGTGGGGCGCCCTATTGGCCTGTGAGAGGGTGTTAGTTGCGGACCGATGTGCGAATGGGGCCAAAGGCAGCGCAACAATATTTTCTGTATGGAAGATACCACTAGGCGTTGAGATGCCAAGATCCGGATGGCACCGAGGTGATGTCTAGCAAGTTGCTGTACTGGTGTGGTCATCCTACAATGCTGAAACTCGGCGTGGGGCGCCCCATTAGCCTGTGAGATGGCGTCAGTAGCGGACCGATGTGTGAATAGGCCGGAACCAGCACAAGGCGCCAAGATCCGGATGTCACCGTGGTGGTTTCATAGTTGAGAGGCACTTCATCTGCAGTGGGGCGCCGAGATCCGGATGGCACCGAGGTGATGTCTAGCAAGTTGCTGTACTGGTGTGGTCATCCTACAATGCTGAAATCGGCGTGGGGCGCCCCATTAGCCTGTGAGATGGCGTCAGTAGCGGACCGATGTGTGAATGGGGCAAAGGTAGCGCAAGAATATTTTCTGAAGAGGAGACACCACAAGGCGCTGAGATTCGGTTACCACCGAGGTGATGTCTAGCAAGTTGCCGCACTGGTGTGGCCATCCTACAATACTGCTCCGAATAACGGCGTGGGGTGCCCGAAGGGGGGGGGGAGGCGGCGTGAACGGGCTTTCCTAGGTGGAGGCTCGTCTGCTGTAGTGGGGCGCCCCTTTACCGTTTCAGTTGCCATTCAGCTGAGTTTCGGCTGCTCTTGATGCTACAGCGACAGGCGGCTGCAACAGGACTCTCAAAATGGCGGCCTGTTCTTTGGATTTGGGCCTGGTCCACTAAAATGGCCCTGGGACACCTTAGAACTCGGACGCTCGATTTTTTTTTCCTTTCCTGTACATGCAAAAAAAGGTAAATGCCCGGTACGTTACACGCTTCATCTGCCACGATGAACTCTCCAGAGGAACCGAAAAAAAATATAGTTATGGTAACTATACCATGCATCGTCATATGGAGAGGTGGCACCAATTAATTATAGTGCTGCATAAAAGAGAGATTTGGAGGAGAACCCCTGACCTGCTAGTACATTCATCAAAGAAGTGGCACTGACAGCATCAGAGGCAAGGGAAACGGTCCCAAATATTTAGAAGAACTTTGGAAAGATTAAAATGACATGTTTAGATTGTGGCAAATTAATTTCATGTGGACAGATGAGTGTTACTCTAATAAATACAGCATATGAACATCATCATAGTCGATGGTTGGTAGAGACATTTTGACTATATCCTGGACCTGCCCGTCCTCGCCCAAAATGGCGCCGGAATAAATGGGACTCGTAACTCCTTGTTGTGTACTGGTTGCAGAACCTTGAAATCACGAGATACGTATGCAGTTTTGAAGCACATGGCGGGCGGGGAAGAGAATTGATTGAATATTTCGACATCCCTATTGATATTAAGTTCTGATGTGTTATTGATTACTGTACTATTGAAAGTTCGAATTAACGTCACCCATGGTACTTGCCCGCAAATGTATATCTAGATAATGTTATTGTAACTGGCCCTGTCATATTTTAATTATAAAATGTACGTCCACCGATTCCGTAACTGTTAGACACCTTAGTTCTTGCAACCTAATGGCCCGCCCGTTACGTTCCTCTACAGTGTAAATGTCTACTCATCATATGCGATTACAGTTTGCTCCGTGGCCGGCCCACGTGGTTATAGGCCCGTATTTGTATAATGAAATTTTCACAATAAAGGTTTTTAAAAGAAAACATGGTAGTAGTATATACATTGGTAAAGTTTTTAATAATAGTCACTGTTTTAGAATCATTAAAAGGCAAGTGAAATAAAGCAGACCAATTACATGAAGGGTAAAAGGTATAATACGAAGGAACGCAGTAAAGATAAATGGTCAAGGGCTGTTGTGTTTTCTATTCCTGCAACATAAAGTGATCGATAAGAATCTCATATTCAGGCGTATCGGCGACTAAGACAGCAGGTCGACCCTCTTTTGCTCAACGGCTCCGTCATGGGACGAAGAAACGCTCTTTTTCTCGAAAAAAGAATATATTTTACTTGCAGGACAGTTGTAAATTTTTCCGGGAAAGTACATTAGCCTGGAACATTATAACATATATTTAAGAAAAAATAATGTTCGGAAGTAATAAAAAGCGTAATTTTTAGGTCATATGACCAAGCCTTTCATCATTAGAATAAGAAAAGTAAAATGGACCAATGAAAAGTTTTATTAACAAGTCACATGACCTGTTATGCTTACGTTACGCGCTGCGCGTCGCGCCCCGGATGACTTCCGGATGCGCTAACGCGGCGCGTCATATGACGCATTACGCGACAACGCAGGTCCAGAATATAGTCAAAATGTCTCCACCAACCAGCGGTCGGAACACAACCCCTTTCAGCAGGCTAAATAGTTCTGTTAAATGACAACAGAAGGGACAGGCAACAAGAACCATTAGTCAAAGAGGGGAGGGCTAGTTCTTCTCTACCGGGTTACATTGGGGCGCTACCGGAACTGATCGAATTGGTAGTCTACAGTGTTTCTGGATGTTTCAGACTGAAGCTGGGGTTAGCATGAGAGCAGCACCATTTCGTAGCTCCGTCGTGGCCATTCCGCAACCAATCATGGCAGCCGCTCTTTATCGTTATTTTGGGCGGGGTGGGTGGCGGAGCCGAGCTGTTTTGCAGCCATCATTGTGTGGAGTTCAGTTCATTTCACTAGTTTTGTATTTGTCATGAGGGGTTGTTCCTAATGTTTCTATTTTAGCGAGGTCAAAAAGAGATCCCATTAGTGGCCTACTGATTTTGCTCGATTCCTTTTCTTTTTTTTTTTACACCATTTTTCGTTATCTGCAAAGACTAAACAGAGTATTGCGACTCTGTGTTTGTTTGTAAATAGAGAATGAACCAAAGAGAACCAATTCTAAAACAGTAAATACTTGGATAACAATCAATCAAATGGAGAGAGAAGCAGGCACGACGTATTACAACGGGGGCAAAGGCCTGCGTTAACTACCCTTCACTATGTGCAAAGAGAGAGTACTCCTAATAGAAATGAGGGGGGGGGGCACCATTCAAAGCAGATCAGTGTGCATAAACACGAAAATGTTTTCACTTACCACGTACTTGACATTCGACAGCTTATGATATTTGCTATTAAAAAACCATTGAAATTCACTGAAAAAACCATAGGTTATAGACCATATATAGTTAGGAATTAGCATTTACAAAACCTTGAAAATTCACTGAAAAAACCATAGGTTATAGACCATATATAGTTAGGAATTAGCATTTAAAAAACCTTATTTTACTCACACAAAACCATTGAAATTCCATATATAATTAGTTGCACTAACTATATATCGCGCACCCGCAATCCACTGCTGATGATGTCACATATTACATCATTCATGACATGGTCAGTGACATCACTGATGACATCACTGATGACATCTCAAATGACATCACTGATGACATCACTGATGACATCTCATTTGACATCAATGACCACATCACTGATGATATCATTCATGTGACAATACAATGCATCTCCTCACATTTTAATATAACCTCTGTTTCACCCAGTGTTAAATACAGAGTATAATTTTTGAAACCATTGACACACCAATACTAGTTACTACATACGTACTCACTGATTCCTACGTCTACACACACACACATTCACTCATTCACCCATACAATCATTCATACATACAATCACTCATCTTTACAACACTATCATATGCACTCATACACCTATACAGACACTCACACTCTGCCACTCATCCATGGAGTTACTCACACACCTAGTCAGTCCTGTAAAGAATCAATCACACTTCCATTTTCTTGTCTATACAGTTAAACATAGAGCACCTTACATTTTCAAACATATACTAACACATACTTACTTTCTTATACAATCATTGATACAAGTACACATTGATCTGCACAGAGTCACACACCTCCCAGCCAGCCACACACACACTCAGTCTCCCATACAAATACTTGGACAATCAATCAATAACCCATATAGTTAATCATATAGCTACTGATCAACACATGCAGCAGTTTACAGAACAACAGACATAATGATGCACAAATTAAGACAGTTTAGTCACTAACCCATGCACTCAGTGAGACACATTTAATCACTCACTCATACATTCAGTCATGCACCTACTAAGTCCTTCGTCCAGACAGTTATACATCTACTCATTCTTCAATATGTAAAACATATTTAAACTTTACAGAAACACACAGTCACTGGATGATGTCATCAGTGATGTCATTTGAGATGTCATCAGTGATGTCATCAGTGATGTCACTGACCATGTCATGAATGATGTAATATGTGACATCATCAGCAGTGGATTGCGGGTGCGCGATATATAGTTAGTGCAACTAACTATATATGGAATTTCAATGGTTTTGTGTGAGTAAAATAAGGTTTTTTAAATGCTAATTCCTAACTATATATGGTCTATAACCTATGGTTTTTTCAGTGAATATATATATATATATATATATATATATATATATATATATATATATATATACATATAAACATATATATGAATAAGTGACTGCGTGAGCGGCTGTATTGGTGAGCGTGTGGGTGTGTCTGTAGCTGTATGAGTGGGTGTGTGTTTGACTGCATGGATGAGTGACTGGGTGTGTAAGAGCTCTTTGAGTGGGAGTTTGGTTAAGCGCGTTGGTATGTGAATAGCTGTATTGGAGAGTATGTGTCTGTCTAGTGATCACAATCAGACCACAGGAGCTTAAAATATCTTCCAAAGGAGCCACCACCAACTCAGTCTCCTCAATCTTCAATACAGTCATTGTTCTGAAGGGGCATTCTGGATAGAAAATCTGCCTTAGAGTATTTAACTCGAGGGATGCAGTCAATTTGGGCATTGTAATCCTATAATCATGAGAGGAGTCTGACTAACCATGCTGATGTTTTTCCTTTAGAGGTGAGCAAGTGAATTGGGGTTTATGGTCTGTGAAAAGATTAAAACTCATGCCCCAAAGACAAGTTTTAAACTTTTCATTGGCCCAAGAGCAAGCCATTGCCTCCCTCTCAATTGTGCTGTAATGAGATTCTGATGGTTTTAATGCGTGGGAGGTGAATAACATGGTGTGTTCACTGTTATCATAAAATTGTGACATGACAGCACCTTTCCCAATTTGACTTGCATCAACAGTTAGCATTCATTTACAGTCAGGTGTAAAAGCAGATACATCTTGTGCATTCGTGATCACAGTCTTGACTCTGGCAAAAGCTTATTCAGCTGCTTCAGCCCTGACAAACTTTACTTTTTTGTATCAATTTTCTAAGTGGTTGTACTATCATGGCATATCATTGAATACACTTTGAAAAATATTCACTCATACCAAGGAATGATTTCAAGGTTTCCTTTCCCTTGGAAGGAGTTACGTCCTGTATAACCTTTACCAAACAAAATGTAGGATGGATACCGCTGCCAGAGATATGAAGACCTACATAGTCTTACTCCTCTTTAAGTAGATGAAACTTTTCAGGTTTAAGGGTGATCCCTACTTCCTTAATACCTCCAACACTTTATGCAGCGTAAACTTGTGTGATCTGTATATGTATTTGAAAATAATAAAACATAATCCTGGAAAACGTATGTACCTGGTATGCCTGCTAAAAGTGTAGCCATCAACGTTTGAAACACGCTCGCTCCAAATTCAAGATCAAATGATAACCATAGTAAGCCCCAAAAAGAGTGACAAACATTGTAAGGTCTTGCGAATCTGCAGTGAGTGGCATCTGGTGATAAGCGGAGCAAAGATCTAATAAATAGAAACATGTACCTTCATTTATGTTTGACAGTGAATCATTTATCTTGAGCAATTGATGCCTATCAACCACCAAGTTTTTATTAAGGATGCACAAGTCTGCACAGAGCCTAATTTCCGCATTCTATTCGAGTACTATAGCAACAGGACTACCCCATTCTGAAAAATCTGTTTGTGCAATTCGCTCTTCTTCAACTTGTTTCTCAAGTAATGATTTGAATTCAGATCTCAATGAAAAAAGGCACTGGCCTAACCTTGTGCAAAAATGGAATGGCATTTTTTTATTTTATTTCTATGTTAATGTGTGAATGGTGCCAATTCTGTTAGTGAAAATGTCTGGGAAAGTATGCACTACTGACAGTATGGTATTATCACTGCTGTCTATAGATGTTATTTGCACATCACTCAATCTGACTGGATTAGGTGGACCAGGAACAAGCATTAGACGTAACCTTGCCTTCCTACAATACATTTGCCCTTTTAGCTGCATATACTTTCATATATATCTCTCTGCCAAAGCATTTCATATTATCCATAAATAAACCAACCATATCTATATCCTGGTCACCATAAGCTTTGGGGAATACATCAGGGGTGTGCAACAGTCTAATCTTAGCCAAAATGTGATAATACAATGTATCAGAAACAATTGCAATTGAGTCAGCCATCATATCAAGCTTAAGTGCACCAATGTGTACATCACAAAATGGACCTTTCACAGGTTTCACTTGCATTGTCCACATCAAGTGGAAGGGCCACTCTCGATAAGTCCTGTGAACAGTCCTCTGTAATAGAGGCTAAGGTATCAGAGGCAGCATGATTGAAAGGTATCCACTGCACTCTTGTAGACATTATAAACATGTCCCATTTTGTGGCATTCATTGCATCTCTTCTCAACAGATGGGCAGGAGGCATGGTTGCCAAAATGGGTATTAGAACCACATCTATAGCAAAATGTCCTGTTCCTTTTCTGTGTTTTCAAAACCTATTGTGACTATGATATGTTATATGAATAGCAATTCAAAGTACTTGTACACATTTTAAAATGTTCCTGCTACTGGGTCAAAAAAAGTTGCATACATTACTTTGAAGAAACCCATTTCTGACTCCGTCACTTCAGGTCACCAGCAATTTCTCATCGAAAGTTGGTATTTTATAGAATATTGAATATGCCCTGATTCGGAAATATGCAAAAAACACAGTTGATGGACAGAATGTAGAACAATGTCATACATTCACCCCAGTACAAGGATCTGGGCCTAAATCCATCGTTTTTTTGCACTCCACACCACCCTGGGTTAGACACTGGCTATATGCAAATCAGCTCTGACCCTGTGCCTCATGGGAACAGTCCAGTCCGAACTACCAAGCCATGTCTTTCCCAGACCGGTATCAAGCATCCAAGGACCGGTTTCTGGCTATCAGCCTTCATCAGCCTGGATAGCTTGACTCCAGTGGTGTTGAGAGCCTGGGACTCACGTCTGAGCATCCCCAGCCCACTCGGGGTGAAAATTGCAAAAAACACAGTTGATGGACAGAATGTAGAACAATGTCATACATTCACCCCAGTACAAGGATCTGGGCCTAAATCCATCGTTTTTTTGCACTCCACACCGTCCTGTGAACAGTCCTCTGTAATAGAGGCTAAGGTATCAGAGGCAGCATGATTGAAAGGTATCCACTGCACTCTTGTAGACATTATAAACATGTCCCATTTTGTGGCATTCATTGCATCTCTTCCCAACAGATGGGCAGGAGGCATGGTTGCCAAATGGGTATTAGAACCACATCTATAGCAAAATGTCCTGTTCTTTTTCTGTGTTTTGAAAACCTATTGTGACTATGATATGTTATATGAATAGCAATTCAAAGTACTTGTACACATTTTAAAATGTTCCTGCTACTGGGTCAAAAAAAGTTGCATATATTACTTTGAAGAAACCCATTTCTGACTCCGTCACTTCAGGTCACCAGCAATTTCTCATCGAAAGTTGGTATTTTATAGAATATTGAATATGCCCTGATTCGGAAATATGTCATTGTTTTCAATAACCAAATATCTAAAATATCTTATACATACATGTATATTCAGTCTCATATCTAAATCTACTAATCCTACTCATAAATATAAGCTTTCATAAATTTCGTACAATGTCATGTGTGTTGAAAAGATATTAAAATGACTGAATGACATTTGGATGATTCATGTACAAAGGAGGGTGGGGTTGTACAATGCCAAATACATCTTATCCAGCACTGGTGAATGATAATGATCCAGAGAAGAATCAATAATCAAATAATAGCATCTGCAGCTTTCAGAAACATGTAGAGAGAAGGAGTCACGGTGCTTTCATCAATATCTTTGTTCTAATACTGTTTCAAGTACAATGCAACTTATCGTTCAATATGAACGTGTACATCGATTTTATTGAAGTATTTATGGTTTGGATAACATTCTGCATGGTCATTTGTATTATTCCCATTGTCCTGATGCCACCCTGTTTGTTTACAAGATGAAGCAATCATTTTGGTTCTGCTTTTTAGTAGCTCTTGCTCAATCTAAACTGATTATGGAAGCAATGTAAGCACATTTCAAAGTATCAAAGATGCTCTTGGAGTATAAATGATCCAAAATGTGGAGGATGGCAAAACAAATAATAACTAGAGCCGTAAAACACATTTGACTCCTGACCTTTCAAATGGTGTACCCGGCACCCTGGAAACATCTGAAAGCAACCGGCTCCAGGAATGATTTGCCCATGGCAGCATCACTGTGAGTTAGCTGAGAATCATCTCTTTGTGTTATGTGGCTGCTGATCAGTGCAACTTTATTCAGCTGCAGTCAATAAGTATATAGATATTTGTTTGATAAATAACATAAACTCCTGGTGACCTATGTCGGGGAGTGATACTCTGTCTGAACATGTGATATACAACTATGTCTATAAATCTATTTTTCCAAAGCAATAAGTAATATCCAAGGCACCTGGACATATGCAAATACAATCTTTGGATATATGTGCTGTGGTAGAAGTGTTACCCTGGGAGATTTTACAGATTCACATTTATTAAACCAGGCCTAGTAGATGGTAGGAAGCATCAGTGGGATAAGCTACATATATATTCATAAAGGAAAGTTACCATAAATAAAACATGTGCCTTTTATGAACCTAAATCAATGTATTTGATATTTGCTTCCTCTTCTTTTACATGGTTTTCCTTTGAAGGCTTCGCAAAATTTGTTAGAAGAACTTTGGTTTCTCTTCCAAATGGGGCTACTGCCTTCAGGAATTTGTAATGAAAGTTGCTCCTTATCTTGAGGAAAATGATGCTTCTGAACTGCCAATTTTCTTTTTGGTTCTTCTTCAATTTATTCTATGTAGAACAAGTATCTTCCAAGGTAGTGGGGGTCATTTATTCAATATATAATGAGCTATAT
The DNA here is from genome assembly GCF_964261635.1 of Lissotriton helveticus. Classification (NCBI taxonomy): domain Eukaryota; kingdom Metazoa; phylum Chordata; class Amphibia; order Caudata; family Salamandridae; genus Lissotriton; species Lissotriton helveticus. Next base: position 1,618,693,143 of record NC_136069.1, read on the forward strand.
AAGCAGAGGTTTCCTATACCTGTTTATAAAAACATCTGCTTTGATTAACTTTAAGTAACTTTAAGTACTTTAAGTACTATCCGCCCCATACCTGCACTGTTACTTTGCTGCTTTTAAATTTACTCGTTTCTGCCGCTTTTTTAACCTACTCGTTTTTAAACAATTATTTATTTTAATTGGATTGCCGCCTAGCACGAGCTTTGTATTAACTTGGATCAACTTGCCTGCCTTCTCTGCCTGGGTCCACTGCACGCTGCACTTTAGAATAGCGTTTTTTGCACATTTAGACCAGCGCCGCCCTCAGCGCTCGGCCCCAGCGGTTCCCGGAAGTGAGGCGGGACCGCATTGCACCGGGGTTGGCGCTCTAGTCTCCTGCCTCGCCCGCCCCTACTTATTTGGAGCAGGGAGGCCAGTGATTCACTATGTAAGTACTATCCGCCCCATACCTGCACTGTTACTTTGCTGCTTTTAAATTTACTCGTTTCTGCCGCTTTTTTAACCTACTCGTTTTTAAACAATTATTTCTTTTAACTGGATTGCCGCCTAGCGCGAGCTTTGTATTAACTTGGATCAACTTGCCTGCCTTCTCTGCCTGGGTCCACTGCACGCTGCACTTTAGAATAGCGTTTTTTGCACATTTAGACCAGCGCCGCCCTCAGCGCTCGGCCCCAGCGGTTCCCGGAAGTGAGGCGGGACCGCATTGCATCGGGGTTGGCGCTCTAGTCTCCTGCCTCGCCCGCCCCTACTTAACGCATCAATGCGCCGAGCGCGCAGCGGTCGCGCGCTGCGGGCGCGCCGTCTGCGCGCCGAAGGAGCGCCAAAGGAGGGCCCGTCTGTGCCCGTCCGTGTCCCGGACGGGCCCAGGGCCGGGGCATCCCCTTACCTCCCTCGCTGCTCTCAGGCTGGCTCTCTGAGGTATTCTTCTGAGGAGCTGTGTGCCCTCAATACCTACAGCTGCGATGCCGCCAAACATTGGGAGGTACTAGAGTCTACGCATCGCCGATGCCCGGCATGTGGGTTCTGTTTTGCTAGCCGCCTATCTCCTGGTGGCACGACTAGGACAAACTTAGATACTATTAAAGCCGGCCTGATCAATGCTAGATCAATGGCCAGACACGCGGCCGACATATTTGAGCTGCTTGACGAGAAGGAGTTTGATCTCCTTTTCGTCACTGAAACTGGGCTTTCTGAGTCCTGTATGCCAGTGGTCGAACTTGCTATACCACGTGGCTTCAGGATTGCCAGGATGGATCGACCAACGGGCAGGGGTGGCGGTTTGGCAGTAATTTACCGGGACCACTGGACAGTGGTGAGTGAACCGCCTGAATTACTTGGCGAGACAGAAATGTTACACTTCGCTGTGGTCCTCTCCCCTCATTACACCTTGGGAGGTACTCTGCTTTACCGCCCCCCGGCTATGCGGGCTGTTTTGCTGGTAATATTGAGGAGGTCATTGTCCCCTGTGCCCTTAAATTCTCTCGATATCTTCTTCTGGGGGATTTTAATATTCATATGGATGCGTTGGACTTACCGGAAACGATCGGCTTGGCAGAAGTCTTCTCGTTGGCGCATCTTACACAATGGGTGAACTTCCCCACCCATGCGGCTGGCCATTGGTTAGATTTGGTCTGTTCTAACTTTGAGATCACAATGTTACCCCCTAGGAGGGTCATTTGGTCGGACCACGCCTTAATTTTGTTTACCTGGCCCATAAAATCAAAAGGGCCGAAGGAACTACCTGTCTCTCAAGCTCATGCCCAGCGAATAAATTTGTCTACCTTTTCGGACTCCCTTCTGTCGAACCGGCCGACCCTGCCATTGAATCTTGATTCTGCGGTGGAATCATTCAACGCTTGGGTTGAACAAAGTGCCGTTCTACATACTAATAAGGGTGGTAGCAGGCGGTCGAGGTTGTCTCCCTCCAAACCCTGGTTCACCCATGCCCTTAGAGAGCTCAAATCAGGGTGCAAAAAGCTGGAGCGAGCCTGGCGCCTTGAATTCTGCCCGGAACTTAAGTGCAAGCTGCGGAGGGCGCAGAAGGTATATTATGCTGAAATCAAGGCTGCTAAAAGTAGCTACTTTTCAGGAAGGATTGAGAAGGCGGACAACAATGGCAGAGAAGTCTTTGCCATTGTTCAGAGCTTTCTCTCCCCTTCAGGGGTGTGGAATTTAATAAAATATGTACTTGTCCATGGGACAAGTAGCTTCATAAATCTACATGTCCTGTAACAAAATCCACTTGTCCCTTTGGTGCCATGTAGTGCGCCGTCAAATAATGGCTGCAATCTATTTATAGAAGAGCTCTGATAAAAGCCTCTCTGGTTATGTCAGGCAAATACTATAGAAGGATTTGAATTTTTGAGTTTTTCACCAGCTCTTCTCTAATCTTTTCCCATACTGAGAAAGGTTGGCAATTTACCCCTTGCAATGGCAGAAGTAAAGTTTCTTCCAGGGCTGGGAAAAATGTGGTTGGAGAAAAAGTGAACTTATAAACACTCAACAGATTTCCGCTGGGGCATATTCATATTTGCTCATGCTAAGATGCAATTCACAAATATTTTCTAGGACTACGGGTTCCTGGCCTACTTGAGGAAATTCATGTGAATACATGAAAAACGTAAATCTGCATTAATACAAGGACATATATCATGGGTGCACTTTTGTGACTTTCACATTGAGCCCCTAATTAAATCTGAGTTAACCAAGACCTTTTGTTTTTATTAAAATGCTATCTCTGCCTATCTGTGAGCTGGCTTCCTTGTGTGTAACAGCATTCTGCTCTTTTACAAAGTAGTTTTGTTCAGTGCCAGGAATTTCTATGGCAATGTGGCCTTTATGAGACCAAATACTAGCAGTCTAGTATGAACGCGCTGGCATACAGCACCACGCCTACCTGATAATCCCACAGTAGAGAAAGGAGAATAGTGTAGGCCAAGTGAGTAACCAGAAAATTAAAATACCCCCCACGTTGATCCAAAGTTCTTATGACACCAAGCAAGCGAAAAAAGTAATTGGAATCCTCGCCAACATAGCTCTCTTGTCTCTTCCATCTAAGCATCTATCCCATTCATCCTTTCACCCACTGATATCTAGCATTTCACCTTTACATTGGCACCCATTCATTCTTGTATCCATTATCCTTTCACCAATCTGTTCGTCCATCTGTTAATCTGTCAGTCCATCTGCTTATCCATATCCAAACCTACCCATCCATCTCCAAACCTATCCATTTCAACCATCCTGCCATCCTTTTGCTCATCCATAAACCCTCCCTTTCACTCATCTATCCACCCTCCCTTTCACTCATCCTTCCACCCTCCCTTCGACCCATCCATCAATCCATCCTTCCACTCATCCATCCATTTATCCTTTACACTCATCCATCCTTTTGCTCTCTAATCCTTACACCCTGTAACCCATCCACTCATTCACCCTTTCCTTCATTATAACATCCTTTGTCCATCCACCAACCCCGTCACTCAACCATCCCGGTCACTCAATCATCCATCCATCCGTCTAGCCAGCCACACTTCCACTCACTCATCCTTTCACCCAAACATCCATTCATCTTTTCACATTAATTACAAATCTTTGTCTGCCGAGCTGCAGACAGAAGAGGCCCATCAAGAGCTCCACCTCTACTGTAGCTACTAAAGGGGGCGTTCAGGAAGCCCCTGTTCAAACCTATCCTGCCATCTCCAAACCTATCGATCTAACTGATCCATCCCGCCTTCCTTTTACTCATCCATCCTTTCACTCCACACATCCTCCTTTTCACTCCTATTCATCCACCCTTTCACTCATCCTTCCATTCATCCTTCCACTCATCCATCTACCCACCCCATCCATCCTCCTTTTCACTCACCTATCCACCTACCCTTTCACTTCCTCTATTTATGCTTTCGCTCGTCCATCCACCCTTTCACCCGTCCAGCTTCCGTTTCCATCATATATCCATCCACCCTTTCAATAATCCCTCCATCCACCTTTACACTCAACTGTCCACCCATCCATCCATCAACCCTTCCACCCAGCCACCAACCCATCCATACATCCCCACCCACTCAGCCATCTATTCATCTACTCTCTCGCCCATGAATCCACCCGTTCAATACACCATCCATCCTTTCACTCATCAATCCACTTTCAACCTATCCATCCACTCACCCATCCCTTCATTCACCCTTATCCTACCATTCTTTCACACATCCATCCTTACATCCATCCACTCATTCATCCATGCATCTACCCTTTCACTCCACTCATTCATCCATCTATCCATCCAGCCTTTCACTCATTCATCCATGCATCTATCCATTCACCCTTTCACTCATTAATGTATGCATCTATCATCCACTCTTGCACGTATTCATCCATGCATTCTATACATCCACCCTTTCACTTATTCATACATGCATCTATCCATCCACTCATTTATCCATGCACCTATCGAACCACCCTTTCACTTATTCATTCATGCATGCATCTAAACATCAACCCTTTCACTCCTCTCATTCATCCAACTATACATCCAGCCTTTCACTCATTAATTTATGCATCTATCATCCATTCTTGCACGTATTCATCCATGCATTTATACATCCACCCATTCACTTATTCATACATGCATCTATCCATCTACTCATTCATACATGCACCTATCCATCCACCCTTTCACTCATTCATTTATGCATCTAAACATCCACCCTTTCACTCCACTCATTCATCTAACTATACATCCAGCCTTTCACTCATTCATCCATGCATCTATCCATTCACCCTTTCACTCATTAATGTATGCATGCATCTACCATCCACTCTTGCACGTATTCCTCCATGCATCTGTACTTCCACCCTTTCACTTATTCATACATGCATCTATCCATCCACTCTTTCACTATTCATCCATGCATCTATTCATCCACCCTTTCACTCACTCTCCCACCCTCCCTTTCAAGTCCATTATGGGCATTTGTCTGCGGACCTGCAGATTGAAGAGGCCCATCAAAAACTCTACAGCTGCTGCAGTTGCTACAGCGGTGTGTTCACAATGCCCCTGGTGCAGGCACAAAGTGAGATGAGAGGCCTAGTGCAAGGACAGAATTAGGGGTGGCCTTAGGCCTGCATGAAAGCCCATGTGGAAACTAATGAGCTTTAATGTAAGCCCTCGATGACGTAAGAAATGAGAGGCCAAGGCGAGTGGGTCAGGGATGTCAGAGAGGGCGGCGGAGGGTGGTGGGGTTAGCAGGTTTTGGCACCAGGTGTAACATAAGGTGTACAGGAAATGCAAAGTGCCAAGGAGGGGGTGCATGAGAAGGGAAAGCAAAGTGATTTGAAGATGAGCAGGGATATTGGAGCCCTATGAGGCCCAGGAGTGGAGCAGAGAATACAAGACAGGGAGGGGTCATACAGTTCAAGTCAGAGCAAGGGGCCAAGAGGCAGAAAAAAAGCAGCCTCTTACATGCCATTGCTGGAGTGTACTGGAGCTGCAAAAGCTTGATGTGCGTCTCGTGCTTGATGAAAATAAAAGGACCAGGGGAGGGCCTGGAAGTCAAACAAGCTTTTGTTGTTCTGCTCTGGGGAAATTAAAGTGCAGGCCCCAGCTTTTACATTGACCCTTTCGCTGCCAATAAACTGCTCAGAGCAACTTATTTACTGGCTGTGACCTACAGGGTTGAACAGCTGTGTATCGTTTTACCATAAATCTGTCTACTTGTCCTTTGGACAAAATGCAAATTAAAACCTCTTGCCCTCCTAAGAAATCTAGATGTCTCGGGCGTCGGGAGATAGGAATTCCCCACCCCTGCCCTTGTGCCGCCTCCCCAGTTCCTCCGGCATCCGATCTGTGGTGTGAGGAACTGTCATGTTTCTTTGATAATAAGATCGCTAAAATTCAAGAGGAGCATTTAAACTCCGGTGGTCCCCTTCAGCTTTCACCACCTATCATTGATCTGGGTGCGAAGCAACCTGTCAGCCAATTTTCCATCTTTGAGCCAGCCCAGCAAGCTGATGTGCTGGCCATTTTGGAGGCGCTAAAGTCTGGTTCACCCTCTGACCCGTGCCCTGCTAGGGTTCTGGGGGGAGCGGCTAGTCTGGTGTATCAGGAGGTTACCCAGGTTGTTAACCTGTCTCTGGCTTCCGCCTCAGTACCTCTCTGTTGGAAACAGGCGAAACTTCTTCCTTTGTTGAAGAAGCCCGGCCTAGACCCCCTGGCTACTTCCAGCTATCGCCCGATATCGTTGCTCCCGGCATTAGCGAAAGTGTGTGAAAAAGTTGTTTTTAGGCAAATAGTTTCATTGAATCTTCTCATGCCCTGCACCCGGCTCAATCGGGGTTCAGGGCTGCTTTCAGCACTGAGACGGCTCTGGTGGAAGTCTCAGAAGCTATTAGGGAGTGTCTCGACGGAGGCGGCAGAGCGGTCCTGGTTTTGTTGGACTTATCTGCTGCCTTTGATACGGTACCCCATGCCCAGTTGTTGACAAGGCTGGCAGAGGTGGGGCTGTCGGGCGCGGTTCTGGCCTGGCTGTCTTCGTTTCTGTCTGAGCGGTCGCAGCAGGTATGGATGCCCCCATTTGCTTCATCACCTAAGAAGCTCACCACTGGGGTACCACAGGGCTCAACGCTAAGCCCTCTGCTGTTCAACGTCTATATGACTCCGTTGATCTATCTGGCTGAGCAGTGGGGAGCCAAAATAATGTCATACGCCGATGACACGCAGTTGCTGTTTACCTGGCCTAAGGACTGCTTAGACGCTCGGGCCGTCTGTTCCTGTCTGACCAATGTCTTCCGATGGCTTGTCTCAGCTCAGCTAAAATGCAATGAGGACAAGTCAGAGCTATTATTTTATGGCAATTTTCCGGCCAATTTTAGGGATCTTATTTGGCCAACTGATTCTGCATGTCCTAGCTATCACGGAGGCCCGGCCAAAAACCTGGGGGTCTGGTTTAGACAGGATCTTAAGTTTGAAGCTCACCTAAAAAAACTTACTGCGACCTGTTTTGCGACCCTTAAGTCACTCAAGAGGTTCCTTCCACTTCTTCACAGGGAGGCGAAGGAGACTGTTTTGCGTGCTTTGATCCTGGCACGGCTCGACTATGCCAATGCTCTCTACAGTGGTCTCCCGAAATACCTTATAAATCGAATGCAGATCATTCAGAATGCGGCCGTGCGACTTCTGTTCCACCTTCCACGAAGAACTAGTGCACGTGCCCATCTTCGTGAGCTCCACTGGCTCCCAGTGGCACATCGCATTCTGTTCAAATCATTGGTTCTGGCCTTTCGGGCCTTGCATCACCAAGGCCCACAATATTTGCACAAGAGGTTTACCTTTTACACGCCTCACCGTGCTCTTCGATCGGCCAATCTCCGTCTGATGTCTATGCCCAAGGTCAGATATGCAAGACTGGGTGGGCAGTCAATTTCTGTCCAAACAGCACGGTCCTGGAATGCCTTGCCACTTTCTCTGAGAGCATCAACCACATTAGCGGGATTCAAGAAAGGGTTAAAAACCCATCTTTTTAATCTTAGTATGTAGTTCTCTGCTTCTTTCTTTCTGGATTTGGTCTGTTTAGTGCTTACATATCGCGCCAGGATACTCTGTAGTAGCAGAGCGCGTAATAAAATATTTTTTTATAACTTATAATCAACATATGTTTATGGCGAAACTAAATGTATTTCTAATCAGTTCCCTATTAGTTAACACGTTTCAACTGCAGCATTGGCTAGCTAGTTTTCGAAATATATCTGTTCTGTTGGTCAGATAAGTTTGAAACTAAAAGAAATAATGAAAGAACTTATCTGTATTATGTTATGTTACATAATGTTATGGTAAATATATTTATGAAGCACACAATTTTAAAGGTTCTTGGTGACATAGAACATTGAAAAAACATAATAAAATATTAATAAAAACATGAAATTACATAACAATTGTCTGACGAACCTGATGAATAAACAAAAGATGTAAAGAGGAATACTGCCAGCCGGTCCTGGATTACACTCGTAATCCATCAAGGGAGTGCATCACAGGCTTGGCGGTCTTCCTGGGACAGCCACGGTGGCGGTGCCAGTGGAAGACCACCAGACTCATGATAAAGCCCTAAGTTTAGACCGGACGTCTAAGCTTAGACCTGAAGTCAAAGTTTAGATCTAAGTTCTATCTAAATTCTATCCTTTGACCTGAAGTCTAAGGGCCTGATTATGAATTTGGTGGTGTGGCAGCTGGCCGCCATGCCAGCGCCCTGATGCCACACCACCAGAGTCATCTGCTTACTGCCTGCCAGAACAGGAGTTTTCTACTGGTCAGGCGGGTGGCGCTTTGGTGGTATCAGTAGGTGAGCCCTAAAAAGGCACTGCCATGTGTACGTGAAAGCACGTTCCTGCATGGCATGGACTTTGCAGTCCATGCCGTGTAGGAACGGAGGTGCATACAGATGCAGGGATTCTGCATAGTCACAGAACTATGCTTGGGATCATGGAACCCTACCTCCTGAGTACTCATGAGCGCAAGGGTTAAGAACACAAATCCTTGCCGCCGGTTGGGGCTAGGACTGAAGACAGCGAACAACTGTCTTTATCGATATAGTAACCAGAAAAACTCCACTGAAACAGCATAGGCTGAGAGTCTGGACATGTATTATATGCTTGCATTTCCACAGGACTCTCAACATGTGGATCATAATAAAGGATTTCCATTGTAGAAGTTGAAGAATGTAAAATTGATAACTGGTCCACTGAAGACTTGACATCCCCCTCCGGGAGCCGGAGAGAATCAGAACGAACGAGTCTCACAGGCTGTAAGGAGAGCTATCTTGTTGTGGGACACTTCTAGGCATTGTATTTAGTTTTGACATATTTCGTAACTTGACATGTTCAATTAAAACAAAGCAATTTTCTTTGAATCCTGGTAGTGGAGGTAAGATCACAGTCCTGGTGCCCTGAAGACCAAGCAAGGGGACAAGAGCATGATACGGGGAACTAAATTCTTTCTTGATCACCACCTTCTCACCAGCCAGATCACCAACTTTGGTGAGCCAGTTAGGAACAGGAATTAGAATGGCTGCATCCGCTGGCGAGGCTCATGGCAAATGTTCTTTTGCCAGAGTGTCACAACTCATTTGTGATCCTGCAATACAGCATATTGGTTAACTACATCAAATATTTAGGCATCGGCCACAACGTCTTGACCTTCAAGGTCCGGAACAAACATCTTAATGTCAAAGAGCATTTTTTACAGGTTCGGCCCAGTCAGAGATCTTCTTTGGAGAATATTAAGAGCACGTTGAACCCCATAGAGGTGAGATAACCAGCCAATGCCCATACCCAATACCCTGCTGTTAAACACGGCTTTAAGTCACGGTTTATCCGCTCCACAACAGAATTGCCCTCAGGCCTATATGGAGACGAGAAATGCACCTGCACTCCCATGGACTTCATCAAATCACGGTACACCTTAGAGGCAAAAGTGGGTCCTTGGTCTGAATGAAAAGTGCCAGAGGCATAAGTCCCAACAAAGACATGCAAATCATTGATAACAGTGCTAGCGTCAGCCGAGCGTTGTGGCCAAACACAGAGGAACCTAGTGCATGTATCCACTATAACCAAAATCAATTTGAAAGCATTATCAGATGTTAATCGACCGCAATGTTCAAGATAAATACATCCAAATAGATGGTTTGAAATGAAAAGATGAGTCTGCGGTGGACACAACACAGTAGAACTCTTAATTTGTTGACAAACATCACAACAAAGGGCATATTTGCAAGTATGTTGGTATAACCTGTGCCAACCAAAGAGTTGCTGTAAAAGAGAAACACTAGCAGCTACCCCCACATGAGCACTGCAGAAGCCAAGCCTTCATATGCGCCTATAATTAGTGAAAGTCTGTAGTCTTCATTGGGAATCGAACAATAGCCAATAGTAGGAATGGTTACAAATGGTGTTTTCCCAGGAGTCATCTTATAACTATAATGTGATGGGAAGCCCTGTGGAAAAAGAGTACCCTCCCTAGTTGCGTCACGTTTAGTCATAGAGCAAGTAACTGCTGCTATGTTAACTGTGGCTACTGCAGATTTTGCTGCTTCATCAGCCATAGGCGTACCAATAGGGTTTGTTCCCACACTTTAATGTCCCAACATATGGATAAAATGTGTAAGTGGCAGTCATTTTTTAAGAGCATCTTCTCGGACTCAAAGCATTTTATGTTTGATTGTGCTACCTTTAGAAACCCGAAAATCATTTACTTTCCAGAAAAACAAATTGTCATTAAAAGACTGTATACAAGTAGTGTGGGCAACTCAGGATCAGCAAATTCAAGAGCTAAAAGAAGAGCCTGTAATTCGGCAACTGGGCCATGCAGTCCCCAAGAGACTGTGTGTGAACCAAAGTACACTGAAAAACTCCAACTAACATTGTACCCACTACAATTGCACAAGCCATAGAATAACCTTGTTTTGAACCAATCGCTGGTTGAGCCGAGCCATCAGTGCAAATGCTGTATTTGTACTGATCAGGAAAAACAGATGAGGGGAGAGTGTGAACATGTTCATACTGAAGACATTCTTGCGTCTGTAACAAAGGATCAAAATCAAAATTGACATCAGCCGATGCAAAGGATGTGTCCAACGAGGACGCAGAGCTTTCGAGTTAGGAACACAATCTTTCATGACCGCCTCTAAGGCCAGCACAGGAGAAACGACAAATATGTATTTGCCTTGTGCAAGAGGGCGTTCTCTCAGACTTGCCATCTTCACAGCAGTAAGAATTTTCTCCATAGAAGAAAAACAGAACTATGCACGAGTATACAGATGTGATTTTAAGGCAATGGGAACTGTGTTACCATCATTAAAAGTCACATAAGTAAAACCAATTGCTCCGGGTAAAATACAAGTGACCAAATTGGTAGTATTCAATCTAGTTTGTAATTACTGTGTTGCAAGCAAGTCTGATTGTAAAGCGTGCAACACAGTGGTATATCGAGGAAGCAGAAAAGGAAGAGTTTATCAATGCGTACAGCCACTTGTTAGGCTGAGCATAGTCAGGAATATAAGTTTTGCCAAAATGTAAAAACCAGAGCAGAGATTGTAATTTCTTGAGGGTAGATGGAGGCTGCAATTGAGCACACTTCTCAAAGAAGTGGGGTTCTAAACCCCTACCCTCATTCGTTAGCTCGTAGCCAAGAAAAAGAATTGCCAAAAACACAATATGTAATTTTGCTTAATTGAATTTATAGCCTAAAGCGTCTAAACGTGTACTAATGCAACACTCACCGACAGTCACAGATCTGAGTTGAATCCATCATCGTTCTTTAGCTCACTTCGCCACCCCGGTTCAGAGCCAGCCATATGCAAATCAGTCTTGACCCTGTGCCGAACAAAGCAAACACAGGAAGATGATGGTAAATATCATCAACATGTGAAAAATCGTCAGGGTCAGTTTCTTTGGAAAGGGATACAATACGTGCTGTGAAATCAACAGGGCAATTTTATAACCCATAGGCAATCTTGCATAGCGCCTCTGGCTACCGAGGTTGCCGAATGCGGAGGAGTCATGGCTCTCAGGAGCCAAATTTGCCTGAAAAAAACATTCAAAATATCCAGAGTTGTTTTAAACTTTTTACTCACAATATTATTGACCAGTGTTGTACCATGTGTGTTTTGCATTGCAAAGGTACAGGTATGGCTATTCAAATGTATATAATCCATAACAATGGGATAGGAACCATCAGGTTTCAAAATCAGAAAAGGAGGATTATTCATTGAAGAAACACAGGGTTCAGTAACACCCTTAAATTCCAATTGAGTGAGATTTTATTAAACGGACGCCTTAGCGTTGTGTTTGATTGGATATTGAAGCTTAGTAGAGCAAATAGGCACAATATGTAAAGGAGAATCCTCATCCCAACCAGCCAGGATGTGGTATAAGGCAGGGGTTAAAGCGAGGGCCCACTCTAAAGCATATGCATGTTTACTCTCATCTGGTACATATTGTGAAAATGGAGGAAGAATTACCTCCTCACCACCAGGACAAGCAAGAACAAATGTGGGAGGCAGTCTACCTCTGTCAGTAAAATGTCGCACGAAGACGTCAAGTTGTCCCCAAAAATTGCATTAATGGTGCACATAATGTCACCTTCAATTTGAAGGTCCGCTTGGTAAAGTCTATCAGGGGGAGCCACGAGGGTGTCCCCTTTTTAACTTTTACAAATGTGTCAGTTGCTTTTGCCTCCAGAAACTGGCGGAGTGTCTGCCGTATTACGGTAAGTTCTGTTGCGCTGTCGGGAGAGTCACCTGCCCAACTCCTGTCCAGGAGGAGGGTTCTCACTATCTGGGGCATAATTTGCTGTCAAAGTGGCAACTTTTTTCTTCTGAAACAGGGTTCGATATGGAGGTTGTTCCTCCCATTTGACTTTCATGTCAAACTAATACTGCGGGCCTCGCTTAGCTTGCACGGACCCACTCTAGACTGGGGAACGCACAGCCGAAGTCAGGAGACTCAGCAACCAAATGCCTGCACTGATGATGCGTCCACAGTTCAGGCTCAAATAATCCCTGTCAACAAACTTCAGCTTTATAGTCTCAAAATACATTAGAAGGTTCCGAGAGACCTTCCCTCCGTGTCAAGGAAACTTACTGGAAATGGTCACCTTCCATGGCATTCCAGGGCAAAAGGAAATCCCATGTTCCCTCTGCATTCTCACATGTTCCAGCCTTTATCTTAACCAAGCTTACGAAAGCCTCCGGTGGTACATTCAACAATCTCCTCTCCAAAAAACGAAAGCAATCTTGAATAGAATACCTCTGTCTGCCGATATTCGTGTGCCTCTATTACGAATATGACTGTGCCACCTCTAGGTGTCAGTCCATTTTCTATAAGTTTTAAAGTTATAGATTTCCTTATGTTGACCGGGATGAGTATTAAATCCGGGTCTGCTTCTTGCATAGTATTATCAGCTGCTACTCTAGCTATTTCTCTTTCTTCTTCAGTGTCTGACATTCTACTGTCAGGAAGGTTATTTTGTTTGTTTGCAGATCAGGTTTCTTTGGAAACAAAGATTAGATGCACAATATTTTGGAACAGTGTATCCTTCAACGTTGACTAAACCAAGAACCAGGTTTGGCGGATATGACCTTTCACCCACTCCAGACGTCTTTGGAGTATTATGGGAAAAAAGGGGTCTGAGTGAAAAAGCACGACTGAGTTACTCTAATGTCTTGCATTAGTTTTATCGCCTATCCAAACACGTTGGGCGCCATGTAGTGTAGTTCCTATTATCCCAATAGGCTCTGCGCATTGGAATAATACCTTCAATAGTATAGGCCTAGACCAGACGTTAACTAGGTCTTCTATTGTCGATATTAGACTTAAAGTTTTGGGTTTGCCAGCTAGCTCAGAGTTCACTAGAAACTTTCTCGAATAGGCAAGGAGGAGTTGAACCTCCCTGGATAGACAAGAAGGGATTTAGTTTCTGATAACCATAGAACATGACAACTTTGCTCTCCCCTAATCAAGAGTGTATCTCTAGAGTCGTGTGAAAACAAAAGACAACTTATTTTACTCAGTCAGTACGTGCATTCTTAGTTTTACCAGATTGTAGAGAAAAGGAAGAGACGGGCGTGTTCAATAAAAGATGTTATTTATTGATCAGTCTCTTTTCTCATACAAGAGAAATGGATCGATATTATCGCAATACTTATGGTTAAGTAAAGTGCATACAATAAAAGCAGAAGTATAAAATAATACTGTAAAAACATTTATATGGTTTCTAAGCCATAAGGTGGTTTAAAATGGATAAAATAGCTACATACACATATACATTTGACTAATCGTACTCAACTGGTGTTTCTAACTACGCCTACCCCGGTGTACCTGACCTAAGCCTAATACGTGGGCGGGAATAGAAAGTAGCAGTTTAAGTTAAGTTTGTTTTGCCAAGTGACTGGCTCAAGAATTCTCTGCAAGGGGTTATTCAGTTCTGTACCTTGAATCTAGGATGAATGAGGGATGGTATCTCTCGTCTCTGGTCTCGATATTCCAGGCTGCCTGCAAGGGCTACCCGGAAGCGCCGGAGCTGGATTTCTCGGCAGGAGAAAGCAGCGTCTCGTTCTCAGCGCGTCAGGAAGGCGGGGCTGCGCCAGCGGGGTCTGCTCTGCTCTGGGCTTCGGCAAGTCTGGCTGCTCCGGTCTCGTCACCACCGCGTGTGTTTGCTTAAGGCAATACCGGTAATATTTATACCTGTAAGGTGCCGAGATTGACGTAAGGATGGACATAGATACGTCAATAAGGATGTCATACGACTTGGTCGTTAGCACATTCTTTTGCTGAAGTTCTCGATGAAATCAAAACAATGGCCGCAGGGTTTTTCCCAGGTTGTCATAGGTTTGATTTGTTTTGAGAACTCCGTATGCCTTATCAGGGGCTGGAGGAATATCGCTTGTCTAATTAGATGGCAAGCGTTATGACCTAATCAGATAACACAATCCTGTGCCGTAGTGTGGCTTAATCAGATAACGGTTTCTGCATCATGGGATGGCTGCTAGTTAACTTGTTAACCAGAACAGGGTCAGGAATAGGGGGATCGATACAGAACCTATAAGAATACATCACAGAACGTGGATAACCCAAACAACTTGAGTACTCTGGGGGCCTGCCTGTGTGCTCAAAAATCTCAAGCAAGACAGAGTCAGAATTCCAGATGGCTTGAGGGCATGTCAAAGCCAATAGTTAGAACTTCATAATACTTCTCAATGTACAACACAATGCACATTTGTGCACCACTGCCTATAGCATCACACACTTCATCTGCCAATGCACGGCATAATGCACATTTGAGCACCACTGCGCCTACCACTGCATTTTGAGACCAAGAAGTACATTCCACATCTCTCTCTTTCTCTCTCTCATACTTTCAAATGCACATCCCACATGTTCTGTTCTTGGCAAGCTGTTCTACTCTGTGACAGTTCCCTCTTTAAAACAGCAAGAGAAACGAAAGAAATCTTCGAGGAAAACAAGGCATACGCAGCACGTACATTGATGCTAGGATGAAATGAAACACCAAAATTCAATTAAATTTATAGAAATCAAAGGTCATCACGTGGTATTACACCAAAAGAGTGCCTCAAGCACTACATTCCACCCCATGAACTTTGACTATCATAACATACATACTTTTTATCTGAAAGCACAAATATAAATTAAGCACTCATTAAAACAGTGACATTATAAAAGCATGTAACATAATAATTCATGTAAAATAGCTCACGCATATCTGATAATAACTCAGCTTCAGGAATAATTAAATGTATGATGAATACACAAAATGAATGCACAAATAGAATCAAACATGTTAACTCATTAATGCTCCTCATGTAATAAATGGCTAATTCTGGAACTTCTACTATTGAAGCAGCCAAACTTATATATTTTGCTTAAAAATAAAGGAATTTCACGATCTTCAAATTTTCAAACTGAACTGCATCTCTGGTAAATCTTGCTTTGAAATTATATCTGGCAGGGTAAGTTCATCTGGTTGATTCGGCCAAAGGATGTCAACAACAATGTCAGTCTGCACTGTCTGGTGATCACTCCAGGGTGGGGGAAGGAGTCCCACACCCTCATGGTCCCACTTAGACAAAGGCACCCACACGCAGGACAGGAACATCAGGTCACATTGCAGTATGATCTGGAAAAGAAACAAGCACCACTCTTCTTGCTAATAACATTTTTCAAAAAGTACACATTCTCCTTTTTCTGTTTTGGGTCTGGTCTCACATTTTTTTCTTTTCTGTCTGCACGGTTCTAAGCTGGCTCTTCGGAAGTATCTGAACATTCTACTCACACTATGTTCTCTGAATTCTTGGTAGTACAGTCAAACTCTCCTTTCTCCGTCACAGTAAGAAGTGCTGGGGCAGTCCCCTTCCTGACCATCTCTCCACGCACTGCTGAATAAGTACACCCTTGATAATTTGGCATGAGCCCTAGGCAATCCATCTGCCCTATATTCTCTGGTAATGTAACTTTCTTCAATTGACCCCTCACCATCTGTGGGACTGGTCTGTCACATAAGAATCACAGTTCTAAGTAAGTATAGGGGATATGCATCCCTTCATTCTCTGCCCATCTGTTAGTAGTGTCTTTCTCTCCTAGGTGCTCACACTCATTCATGCTTACCAAATCCAGGGGTGGGGAATTCCTATCTCCCGACGCCCGAGACATCTAGATTTCTTAGGAGGGCAAGAGGTTTTAATTTGCATTTTGTCCAAAGGACAAGTAGACAGATTTATGGTAAAACGATACACAGCTGTTCAACCCTGTAGGTCACAGCCAGTAAATAAGTTGCTCTGAGCAGTTTATTGGCAGCGAAAGGGTCAATGTAAAAGCTGGGGCCTGCACTTTAATTTCCCCAGAGCAGAACAACAAAAGCTTGTTTGACTTCCAGGCCCTCCCCTGGTCCTTTTATTTTCATCAAGCACGAGACGCACATCAAGCTTTTGCAGCTCCAGTACACTCCAGCAATGGCATGTAAGAGGCTGCTTTTTTTCTGCCTCTTGGCCCCTTGCTCTGACTTGAACTGTATGACCCCTCCCTGTCTTGTATTCTCTGCTCCACTCCTGGGCCTCATAGGGCTCCAATATCCCTGCTCATCTTCAAATCACTTTGCTTTCCCTTCTCATGCACCCCCTCCTTGGCACTTTGCATTTCCTGTACACCTTATGTTACACCTGGTGCCAAAACCTGCTAACCCCACCACCCTCCGCCGCCCTCTCTGACATCCCTGACCCACTCGCCTTGGCCTCTCATTTCTTACGTCATCGAGGGCTTACATTAAAGCTCATTAGTTTCCACATGGGCTTTCATGCAGGCCTAAGGCCACCCCTAATTCTGTCCTTGCACTAGGCCTCTCATCTCACTTTGTGCCTGCACCAGGGGCATTGTGAACACACCGCTGTAGCAACTGCAGCAGCTGTAGAGTTTTTGATGGGCCTCTTCAATCTGCAGGTCCGCAGACAAATGCCCATAATGGACTTGAAAGGGAGGGTGGGAGAGTGAGTGAAAGGGTGGATGAATAGATGCATGGATGAATAGTGAAAGAGTGGATAGATAGATGCATGTATGAATAAGTGAAAGGGTGGAAGTACAGATGCATGGAGGAATACGTGCAAGAGTGGATGGTAGATGCATGCATACATTAATGAGTGAAAGGGTGAATGGATAGATGCATGGATGAATGAGTGAAAGGCTGGATGTATAGTTAGATGAATGAGTGGAGTGAAAGGGTGGATGTTTAGATGCATAAATGAATGAGTGAAAGGGTGGATGGATAGGTGCATGTATGAATGAGTAGATGGATAGATGCATGTATGAATAAGTGAATGGGTGGATGTATAAATGCATGGATGAATACGTGCAAGAATGGATGATAGATGCATAAATTAATGAGTGAAAGGCTGGATGTATAGTTGGATGAATGAGAGGAGTGAAAGGGTTGATGTTTAGATGCATGCATGAATGAATAAGTGAAAGGGTGGTTCGATAGGTGCATGGATAAATGAGTGGATGGATAGATGCATGTATGAATAAGTGAAAGGGTGGATGTATAGAATGCATGGATGAATACGTGCAAGAGTGGATGATAGATGCATACATTAATGAGTGAAAGGGTGAATGGATAGATGCATGGATGAATGAGTGAAAGGCTGGATGGATAGATGGATGAATGAGTGGAGTGAAAGGGTAGATGCATGGATGAATGAGTGGATGGATGTAAGGATGGATGTGTGAAAGAATGGTAGGATAAGGGTGAATGAAGGGATGGGTGAGTGGATGGATAGGTTGAAAGTGGATTGATGAGTGAAAGGATGGATGGTGTATTGAACGGGTGGATTCATGGGCGAGAGAGTAGATGAATAGATGGCTGAGTGGGTGGGGATGTATGGATGGGTTGGTGGCTGGGTGGAAGGGTTGATGGATGGATGGGTGGACAGTTGAGTGTAAAGGTGGATGGAGGGATTATTGAAAGGGTGGATGGATATATGATGGAAACGGAAGCTGGACGGGTGAAAGGGTGGATGGACGAGCGAAAGCATAAATAGAGGAAGTGAAAGGGTAGGTGGATAGGTGAGTGAAAAGGAGGATGGATGGGGTGGGTAGATGGATGAGTGGAAGGATGAATGGAAGGATGAGTGAAAGGGTGGATGAATAGGAGTGAAAAGGAGGATGTGTGGAGTGAAAGGATGGATGAGTAAAAGGAAGGCGGGATGGATCAGTTAGATCGATAGGTTTGGAGATGGCAGGATAGGTTTGAACAGGGGCTTCCTGAACGCCCCCTTTAGTAGCTACAGTAGAGGTGGAGCTCTTGATGGGCCTCTTCTGTCTGCAGCTCGGCAGACAAAGATTTGTAATTAATGTGAAAAGATGAATGGATGTTTGGGTGAAAGGATGAGTGAGTGGAAGTGTGGCTGGCTAGACGGATGGATGGATGATTGAGTGACCGGGATGGTTGAGTGACGGGGTTGGTGGATGGACAAAGGATGTTATAATGAAGGAAAGGGTGAATGAGTGGATGGGTTACAGGGTGTAAGGATTAGAGAGCAAAAGGATGGATGAGTGTAAAGGATAAATGGATGGATGAGTGGAAGGATGGATTGATGGATGGGTCGAAGGGAGGGTGGAAGGATGAGTGAAAGGGAGGGTGGATAGATGAGTGAAAGGGAGGGTTTATGGATGAGCAAAAGGATGGCAGGATGGTTGAAATGGATAGGTTTGGAGATGGATGGGTAGGTTTGGATATGGATAAGCAGATGGACTGACAGATTAACAGATGGACGAACAGATTGGTGAAAGGATAATGGATACAAGAATGAATGGGTGCCAATGTAAAGGTGAAATGCTAGATATCAGTGGGTGAAAGGATGAATGGGATAGATGCTTAGATGGAAGAGACAAGAGAGCTATGTTGGCGAGGATTCCAATTACTTTTTTCGCTTGCTTGGTGTCATAAGAACTTTGGATCAACGTGGGGGGTATTTTAATTTTCTGGTTACTCACTTGGCCTACACTATTCTCCTTTCTCTACTGTGGGATTATCAGGTAGGCGTGGTGCTGTATGCCAGCGCGTTCATACTAGACTGCTAGTATTTGGTCTCATAAAGGCCACATTGCCATAGAAATTCCTGGCACTGAACAAAACTACTTTGTAAAAGAGCAGAATGCTGTTACACACAAGGAAGCCAGCTCACAGATAGGCAGAGATAGCATTTTAATAAAAACAAAAGGTCTTGGTTAACTCAGATTTAATTAGGGGCTCAATGTGAAAGTCACAAAAGTGCACCCATGATATATGTCCTTGTATTAATGCAGATTTACGTTTTTCATGTATTCACATGAATTTCCTCAAGTAGGCCAGGAACCCGTAGTCCTAGAAAATATTTGTGAATTGCATCTTAGCATGAGCAAATATGAATATGCCCCAGCGGAAATCTGTTGAGTGTTTATAAGTTCACTTTTTCTCCAACCACATTTTTCCCAGCCCTGGAAGAAACTTTACTTCTGCCATTGCAAGGGGTAAATTGCCAACCTTTCTCAGTATGGGAAAAGATTAGAGAAGAGCTGGTGAAAAACTCAAAAATTCAAATCCTTCTATAGTATTTGCCTGACATAACCAGAGAGGCTTTTATCAGAGCTCTTCTATAAATAGATTGCAGCCATTATTTGACGGCGCACTACATGGCACCAAAGGGACAAGTGGATTTTGTTACAGGACATGTAGATTTATGAAGCTACTTGTCCCATGGACAAGTACATATTTTATTAAATTCCACACCCCTGTTTCAAATCAGATTCATGTGTCGCCACCTCTGCCTCCAAGAAGTTGGCCTTTTCATCTGTAAGGGAATCAAAGCTTCTATCTGGTAAATGTATGGCAGCACAATGAGCATCTACATGATACATAGTCGCTGCACTTTGCATTAAAATTTGCCACAACTCCTTGTTGCACTTCACTAGGGAATCCTGTATCTCAGGCACCTCAAACACCACCCCTGGACTTTCTACTGGGATCTGCACCAACTGCTCATAGAAAACTACAGTTTCTGCCTGTATGTAGCACTTGATCCCATTTGTTTGTTGCACATTACCTGTTCTGTATAACTCAGGGAAGGTCATCAGCCATTGAATTATATACATTTAAAAACTCAAAATCACATTATGTCTTATTGTCATCTGCCTAGTGTCAGCCAGCATACGAAAACACAAAAGCACATGTATCTGCCCTGTGTCTGTCACAGCACGGATCACTGACGTAATATAGAATGACAAAATATAGACTTACCAAAATATAGTCACCAAAATATACAATGCCAAAATATCGAATTCCTATCTACAAACAGGTAAGTACAAAAATATTGAATCCAAAATATAGGGGCCGATTATGATGGAGGATTGTCCGCCTCCTCCGGGCCGGCGGAAGCCACCTCCGGCCCGGAGGAGGCGGAAAATCCTCTGCGGACTCACCAAAGACCCACCGCCGCATTACGATGGCTGGTGGGTCTTGGTTTCTGTCCGCTGCTTTTCCGCCGCGGTCGGATTACAACCGCGGCGGAAAAGCTCTCATTTGGCTGGCAGTGTCTATCAGACACCGCCAGCCAAATTAGGATGCTTTAGTAAACATGCTTTTCCGCGGCGGTTTTTCCGCCGTGGAAAAGCATGTGTACTTTTGAATTTGGGGGCCCGTTGCGGGCCCCCAGGGTGTTGGCGGGTGGGGGGTGCACATGGGGGGTACCTATGGTACCCCCCAGTATTTACATGCACAAAGCGGCAGGTACCGCGAGGTGCCTGCCGCTTTGTGCATGTAAATGTGTAACATGCACTTTTAACATTGCGGCGGGTGCTGCTTGAAGCAGCACCCGCCGCAATGTTAAAGATCCAGGATGTGACCGCCAGGGTGGCGGTCACATCCTAATCGCACATGAGGGAACGCCGCAGCCCATGCGGACGTTCCCTCATCCTCTGGGGTCGCGGACGGACGCAAGTCCGTCCGCGATCCTAATCGGCCCCATAGTCTGTAAAAAATATAGTCAGTCAAAATATCGAATTTTTTTAAATGTCTTAAAAGTAATTTACAATTAATGAAATAATAAATATAACTAACTAAAACATACTTAAAAATACTCAAATAACCTTTAAATTAAGATATAATTAATTTAAGTTATTAATAAACAATGTACAATATTTTACCGTAGGATAGCAGGAGGGTAACATTTAATATTACCACTCCAGTGAGTGCAACAGTAGGGAAAGCGTTGGATAGCGTAGGGGTAAACAATACTATTCCCACTCCAGTGAGTGCAACAGTAGGGAAAGCGTTGGATAGCGTAGGGGTAAAAAATACTATTCCCACTCCAGAGAGTGCAACAGTAGGGAAAGCGTTGGATAGCAAAGGGGTAAAAATTACTATTCCCACTCCAGAGAGTGCAACAGTAGGGAAAGCGTTGGATAGTGTAGGGGTAAACAATACTATTCCCACTCCAGTGAGTGCAACAGTAGGGAAAGCGTTGGATAGCGTAAGGGTAAAAACTTACTATTCCCACTCCAGAGAGTGCAACAGTAGGGAAAGCTTTGGATAGCGGGAGGGTAAAAAATACTATTCCCACTCCAGTGAGTGCAACAGTAGGGAAAGCGTTGAATAGCGTAGGGGTAAAAAATACTATTCCCACTCCTGAGAGTGCAACAGTAGGGAAAGCGTTGGATAGCGTAGGGGTAAAAATTACTATTCCCACTCCAGAGAGTACAACAGTAGGGAAAACGTTGGATGGCGTAGGGGTAAAAAATACTATTCCCACTCCAGTGAGTGCAACAGTAGGGAAAGCATTGGATAGCATAAGGGTAAAAATTACTATTCCCACTCCAGAGAGTGCAACAGTAGGGAAAGCGTTGGATAGCGGGAGGGTAAAAATTACTATTCCAACTCCAGAGCGTGCAACAGTAGGGAAAGCGTTGGATAGCGTAGGGGTAAAAATTACTATTCCCACTCCAGAGAGTGCAACAGTAGGGAAAGCGTTGGATATTGGAAGGGTAAAAATTACTATTTCCACTCCAGAGAGTACAACAGTAGGGAAAGCATTGGATAGCGTAGGGGTAAAAATTACTATTCCCACTCCAAAGAGTGCAACAGTAGGGAAAGCGTTGGATAGCGGGAGTGTGAAAATTACTATTCCCACTCCAGATAGTGCAACAGTAGGGAAAGCTTTGGATAGCGTAGGGGTAAAAATTACTATTCCCACTCCAGAGAGTGCAACAGTAGGGAAAGCGTTGGATAGCGTAGGGGTAAAAAATACTATTCCCACTCCAGAGAGTGCAACAGTAGGGAAAGCGTTGGATATCGGGAGGGTGAAAATTACTATTCCCACTCCAGTGAGTTTAACAGTAGGGAAAGTAATGATTTAATATAATATTAAAAATAAATTAAATATCAATACCAATAAAACATTATTTGAAATGAATAACCAATTTAATATTATGTAATAATTATTTAGAAATACAACTACATATTAGTTATTAAAAATTAATAACCTATTCATAATTATTTAACAACTAATTAATTTTCAATAACAAAAACTAATTAATAATACAAATTAATACCAATTAAAAATTAACAGTAAATTAATTATCAATACACAAAAAGTATTTTTAATATGTAATTAATTACAATTACATTACTTCCCACCCTATTCCCCTATAAACGCACATCCCACTACAGAAAATACATTAATACAATTATCATAATTATCAAATATTTAATTAATACAAAATAATTACCAATTAATAAAAATTAATTGCCAATTACCAGAAATTGATTACCAATTAAAAATTAACAATAAATGTAAAATCAATATCAATAAATGAAAAAAATTATTTACTTAATTACAATTAAATTACTTCCCACCCTATTCCCCTATAAACCCACACCCCGCTACAGAAAATAAATTTAGAAAATTAACATAATTAACAATTAATCAATTAATACAAATTATTTGGCAATTAATAAAAATTAATTACCAATTAAAAAATAACAATAAATTCAAAATGAATACCAATAAATAAATAAAAATATTTAATTAATTACAATTAAATTACTTCCCACCCTATTCCCCTATAAACCCACAACCCGCTACACAACTGTTTTTCAAAAGGAGTAAAACATTCTCCCGCATCTGAAAATGTTTCATTCCAAAGGCCCAAAAGCACCCTCTTTTTTGCTTGTGTTTGAAACATACTCCAAGTGGCACACTTCCCATAACCTGACACATGTCTCCATTCTATGTTAGCCACACGTCTAAAATACATTGCATAACCTCTTGTGAAGATTCAAAGCACATTTCTGCTTTTCTTCCCAGTCAGAGTCAAGTTTAAAAATAAAAATGTTCATCATTTTCTTTTATAGAATAACGTCTCTCCATGTAAAGCAAGGTTTGTCATTCACTGACCAGTCTGATTTGTAACTACAACCAACACTCACCAGTTCTAACAGGCTGATTTGTTTATCTTCTTGCACCTTAAAATCAAAGCTGCGTACCTGAAACTGTGCTCTATTTTTTTGTGTCAACAATACTTCAGAAACTTCTGATTCAATCAAGATACCATCCATTTCTAGCTGAGGTAAGTTCTCCAAAGAATTACTTAGATTAACCTGCACATTCTTCATGAGCGACTCACTCTGGCTGTCTAAAAAGTCTGATAAAATAGGCTGCTTCTGTGCTTGGTACTGTTCCAACTCTCTTTTCACAGATTTATTTTCACATATTAAAATATCTGAATTTTCCTTGGCTTTAACTGACTCCCTTTCCACTTCATTACGTTCTCTTTCAAACTGTAAAAAAATTCAAACATCCTGCAAAATTAATTTAAAATGACACCACTTTTTCTCTCTGAAATACCAAATTGTTTTCCTTTTTCAAACCGAAATGTCTCTGAACATTTAAATATCTGTGCTTGCCCCTCATCTGTTTAAGATGCATTAGAGGCAGCATCCCACCCAAATAACTCAGTTGGCATCTGGGAATCTTGCGACTGAAAACATGGACATTTTAGAAAGCATCCTCCTCTTTCAAAATTGAATTTTCGTAAATCCTGCAAGTGACGCCAAAATGTCTTGCTTCTCCCTTCCTGATAATACAGAATACCACACTGTGGCTCAAACACAATGAAGCAATAGACACAACACCACACCGCCTGGAGAGGGATTTCACTTTATAAAATGAAGCCCATCAAATACTGTTTTCAGAATAACGCTTGGGGTTTTATTTATGCAATGCTCTATAACAGAAAGTCTTTCCCAGCTGTCAAATGAACAACATTCAAATGTCTATATACATATTAGTCTAAGGAAGCCAATGTTTTATCTGACTCCTGAGGATGTGCTGCATTCGATCCTGAGGCAGACGAGGGGCACTTAATGCTTCTTTTTGTGCACAGCCCATGCAACAGCAAAGGCAAAGAGAAAGGAGGGGATGAGGAAAACCAACATCTTAACATCGGTTGTTACTCTGGGGGCCTGCCTGTGTGCGCAAAAATGCTCAAGCAAGATAAAATCAGAATTCAAGATGACATGAGGGCATGTCAAAGCCAATAGTTAGAATTCATAATACTCCCCTATGTACAATAAAATGCACATTTGTGCACCACTGCCTATAGCATCACAAAGTCCATCTGCCAATGTACAACATAATGCACATTTGAGCCCCACTGCTCATAACACTGCACTTCGACACCAAGAAGTGCATTCCACATCTCTCTCTCTCTCTCTCTCTCTCTCTCTCTCTCTCTCTCTCTCTCTCTCTCATGCTTTCAAATTCACATCTCACAAGTTCTCCCACTTACAAAAGACTGGAACGATGAAGACGATGGCACTAGGACCAGATCACTGTACTGGGGTGAATGTATGACATTGTTCTGCATTATGTTCATCAACTGTTGTTTTTGCATTTTTCACCCTGACTGGGACGGGTATGCTCAGACGTGGGTCCCGTGCTCTCCATGCCACTGGAGTCAAGCTATCCTGGCTGATGAGGGCCGAAAGCCCAAAACCGGTCCTAGGATGCTTGTTTCCGATACAAGGATGACCTGGCTTGGCAGTTCGAGCTGGACCATTCCCATGAGGCACAGGGTCAAGGCGAATTTGCACATGGCCAGGTCTAAACTGGGGTGGCATGGTGAGCAAAAGAATGATGGATTTAACCCAGATCTCTTGACTGGGGGTGAATGTTTTGATTTGTTCTGCATTCCGTCCATCAATTGTGTGTCTTTTGCTGTCTCACCCTAAGTCACCAGATATGCCCAGACGTGGCTCCTGGGCTCACTGTGCCACTGGAATCATGCTATCCTGGCTGATGAGGGGTGAAACCCCCGAAACCGTTCCTAGGATGCTTGTTTACGGTCCAGGGAGGACCTGGCTTGGCAGTTCGGGCTGGACTATTCCCATGAGCCACAGGGTCAAGACTGATTTGCATATGGGCAGGTCTAAACTGGGATGGCATGGTGAGCAAAAGAATGATGGATTATTCCAGATTTCTTGACTGAGGGTGAGTGTTTTGATTTGTTCTGCATTCCGTTCCTCAATTGTGTGTCTTTTGCTTTCTCGCCCTAAGTATACCCTGGCGTGGGTCCTGGGCTCACTGTGCAGCTGGAATCAAGGTATCCTGGCTGATGAGGGGTGAAATCCCGAAACCACTACTAGGATGCTTGTTTCAGGTCCATGGAGTACCTGGCTTGGCAGTTCAGGCTGGACTTTTCCGATGAGGCACAGGGTCAATGCTGATTTGCAAATGGGCAGGTCTAAACTGGGGTGGCATGGTGAGCAAAAGAATGATGGATTTAACCCAGATCTCTTGACTGGGGGTGAATGTTTTGATTTGTACTACATTCCATCCATCAATTGTGTGTCTTTTGCTTTCTCACCCTAAGTGCGCTAGTTATGACCAGACGTGGGTCCTGGGCTCACTGTACCACTGGAGTCAAGCTATCCTGGCTGATGACGGGTGAAACCCCAAAACCAGTCCTAAGATGCTTGTTTCTGGTCCAGGGAGGACCTGGCTTGTAAGTTTGGGCTGAACTGTTCCCATGGGGCACAGGGTCAATGCTGATTTGCATATGGGCAGGTCTAAACTGGGGTGGCATGGTGAGCAAAAGAATGATGGATTTAACCCAGATCTCTTGACTGGGGTGAATGTTTTGATTTGTTCTGCATTCCGTCCAACAATTGTGTGTCTTTTGCGTTCTCGCCCTATGTCGCCAGATATGCCCAGATGTGGCTCCTGGGCTCACTGTACCACTGGAATCAAGCTATCCTGGCTGATGAGGGGTGAAACCCACGAAACCGTTCCTAGGATGCTTGTTTCCGGTCCAGGGAGGACCTGGCTTGGCAGTTCGGGCTGGACTGTTCCCATGAGGCACAGGGTCAAGACTGATTTGCATATGGGCAGGTCTAAACTGGGTTGGCACGGTGAGCAAAAGAATGATGGATTAATCCAGATTTCTTGACTGAGGGTAAGTGTTTTGATTTGTTCTGCATTCCGTCCATCAATTGTGTGTCTTTTGCTTTCTCGCCCTAAGTGTGCCAGGTTTGCCCAGACATGGGTCCTCGACTCAGTGTGCCACTGGAATAAAGCTATCCTGGCTGATAAGGGGTGAAACCCCAAAAAAGGTCCTAGGATGCTAGTTTCTGATCCAGGGAGGACCTGGCTTGGCAGTTCGGGCTGGACTGTTCCCATGAGGCACAGGGTCAAGACTGATTTGCATATGGCCAGGTCTAAACTGGGGTGGCATGGTGAGCAAAAGAATGATGGATTTACCCCAGATTTGTTGACTGGGGTGAATGTTTTGATTTGTTCTGCATTCCATCCATCAATTGTGTGTCTTTTGCTTTCTCACCCTAAGTGCGCTAGTTATGACCAGACATGGGTCCTGGGCTCACTGTGCCACTGGAGTCAAGCTATCCTGGCTAATGAGGGGTGAAACCCCAAAACCGTTCCTAAGATGCTTGTTTCTGGTCCAGGGAGGACCTGGCTTGTAAGTTCGGGCTGGACTGTTCCCATGAGGCACGGGGTCAAGACTGATTTGCATATGGGCATGTCTAAACTGGGATGGCATGGTGAGCAAAAGAATGATGGATTAATCCAGATTTCTTGACTGAGGGTGAGTGTTTTGATTTGTTCTGCATTTCGTCCATCAATTGTGTGTCTTTTGCTTTCTCGCCCTAAGTGTACCAGGTATGCCCAGACGTGGGTCCTGGGCTCACTGTGCCACTGGAATAAAGCTATCCTGGCTGATAAGGGGTAAAACCCCAAAACCGGTCCTAGGATGCTAGTTTCTGATCCAGAGAGGACCTGGCTTGGCAGTTCCGGCTGGACTGTTCCCATGAGGCACAGGGTCAAGACTGATTTGCATATGGCCAGGTCTAAACTGGGGTGGCATGGTGAGCAAAAGAATGATGGATTTACCCCAGATCTGTTGACTGGGGTGAATGTTTTGATTTGTTCTGCATTCCATCCATCAATTGTGTGTCTTTTGCTTTCTCACCCTAAGTGTGCTAGGTATGGCCAGATGTGGGTCAAGGGCTCACTGTGCCACTGGAATCAAGCTATCCTGGCTGATGAGGGGTGAAACTCCGAAACCGGTCCTAAGATGCTTGTTTCTGGTCCAGGGAGGACCAGGCTTGTAAGTTCGGGCTGGACTGTTCCCATGGGGCACAGGGTCAAGACTGATTTGCATATGGCCAAGTCTAAACTGGGGTGGCATGGTGAGCAAAAGAATGATGGATTTAACCCAGATCTCTTGACTGGGGGGTAAATGTTTTGATTTGTTCTGCATTCGTCCATCAATTGTGTGTCTTTTGCTTTCTCACCCTAAGTGTGCCAGGTATGCCCAGACATGGGTCCTTGGCTCACTGTGCCATTGTAATAAATCAAGCTATCCTGCCTGATGAGGGGCGAAACCCCGAATACGGTACTAGGATGCTTGTTTCTGGTCCAGGGACAACCTGGCTTGGCAGTTCAGGCTGGACTGTTCCCATGGGGCACAGGGTCAAAACTGATTTGCATATGGCTGGGTTCAAACTGGAATGGCATGGTGAACAAAAAAATGATGGATTTAGGCCCAGATCTATGTACTGCGATGAATGTTTGACATTGTTCTGTATTCTGTCCATCAACTGTTGTTTTTGCATTTGTCACCCCGAGTGGGACGGGTATGCTCAGATGTGAGTCCTGTGCTCTCCACCCCACTGGAATCAAGCTATCCTGGTGGAGGCAAGATGGCGGATGCTCAGGAGGCCGACAGCAGCATTAGCGAGTCACCCTGGGTCAGGCATGTAATGTGAGACCCCTACTGGATCACTGAATACAGCGAACCACCCGGGATACCTGAAGAAATGCCCTCCCTATGGTGGGATTACGGAGCCCCTACAACAAACTCTGGGCGATTTGGGTTAAAATTGGCTCACGGATTATTAGGCGTTCCATGAAGAAATACCTGGATCACCTTGCGTGTTAACAGCGGAGCAGCGGAAGAATGGCTCCGAAGATCGCGGCAAATCCCACTGGCTCCAAGGCAGTGGCTGCCTGAAAATTGCATGCGGAAGCTCGGGCGGGCTTGAATTTGCAGGAGCGGTTACCCGGACACCCACAGCAAACACCCACGCAGGAGCCACCGAGGAAGGGAAGAGGTGGACCATCAGGGGAAGAATCGCCTGGCCGGCCCCTCGGTAGCCGACATGCTGAATGCGGGGAAAGGAGCCTCAGACGGAGGCAGCAGCTGCGGCAGCAAACGGTGAGAAGAGCGTCATGAAGGGAAGGCGGATTAAAGAGGTGAGCCCAGGAGAGATCCGTGCAGCATCTCAAGGTACTACTTTAGCCCCAACGGGGGGCATAGTACAGCGGACGTGCCCAGAGTGATTTTGGCCCCCCCGGTTCCATATGGCATTGTAGCAGAACGCGAGGCAGAGATTATAAGCCAAAATGCTGATAGCGATGGCAAGAATTTAGATATTTCGGGCAAGATTCTTACACCTGGTGGAGATGTAGATGGAAAGGGATCACTGCATCCTGCCTCTGCACTGGAAATGACTGACGTGACCTTGGCAGCAGATTTGCTACCAGGGAACAAGAACTGAATCAATCTGGATAAGGAGCCCAGTGACTGTTTCTTTTCTGTCTCAGAGGGGGCAGAGTGGTCAGACGATGGTCTGAGTTCATCACCAGAGGCCAGTAATTTGGATTCAGACCCTGAGGATAGCGATCTGGACCTCCCCATAACAGCTAAAAAATTGAACCTGCGTTCAGTCACACAAGGTAGGGGGAGAAAGGACTTAAAATGGGACTATTCATCTGCTACCCCTTAAGCGGGCCCCTTATCAGGTAAATCCCCTGTGGAAACTGGCATTATTCCCCCCACGTTGGAAGTAATACATCAGGCCATCCTTTCTCATAGTGAAGAAACGCGCCAGGACAGTGGTAAGGCGCAAGCCACAATGAGAAAAATGCAAGGGGTCGTAAGGAAACTCTCTAATGCATATATAAATGAAGGTGAGAGGGTGACGAACCTTGAGGAAAGAATAGTTTCAACTGTAGCAGAAGCGGCAAGCGCATCAACCCAGGTGGAGGCTCAAGGCTCGCAAATTAAAATATCCAATGGAAACTGGAAGAATTTGAGATCAGGCAAAGGGGGAATGACCTGTTGGGGATCCTTGAGGGGATGGGAGGATCAGACACCAGGGCATATGTAATCGATCTTTTTAAGTCTGCCTTTCCGGAGTTGCTAGAGTGGAATTGGGCAGCTGAAGTTCAAAGAGCCCACCGAACAACTTTTAAACCACAAGCCCAAGCAAAAGAGGGGGATAAACCACAGGCAATTCTTGTGTTCTTTGGCAATTTCCTCCTGCGACTGGCAATCTCAGAGAAGGCCAGACCAGAAGTGAAGAGATCTGTGTGTTGCATGGGAGAAAATAAATACCTGGTATTATGTTGCAATTTTGTTTCAGGCTCGGTATATAAAACAGATGACCGGCTTAAGTCAAATAGGGTGTGGCTATTCCTCAGAGAAAAACGGGGAAGCTTAGGATTTGTATGGTTAGTATTGAAGGTCTAAATGATTGGAGGAAAAGGCAAATGCTAGGGCAATTTGTTCGGTAAAACCATCTAGACTTGGTATGCTTACAAGAGACCCATTTACTATGGACAAAGAGACACTTATTAAATATTAGAGGATTTGATTTGCTGGCCTGCCTGTCCCAGACATCTACTATTATAGGGGTTGCAATATTGGCTAAAACAAGCTGGGGGGGTTAAACGCCAATTGACAGATGCCCTAGGTAGATGGGCGTTGGTGGAACTCGGTGTGGGATATACATTATGTACATTATATGGCTCGAATCAGGATGAACCTGACTTGTTCGAACAGCTGGAAATAGAATTGACTAATTGGCCGAGACTTATGATAGTGTGCGGGGATTTTAATATCTCTACTGACTTTGGTAGCATTACTACTTATGTAGGCCGCAAGCCTAAGGTATTTCGAGCATTGAAAGCACTAATTGAATCGCACGGACTAATAGATGTATGGGGGACCAAAGAGCCTAATAAACCAGGGTTCACGTATTTTTCTTCACCTTTCAATAAGTATACTAAGTTGTATTATTTTCTGATTTCCAGGACATAAATTGAGAAAGTTACAATTGAGAAACTCCCAAAAATTCTGTCAGACCATAGCACTTTAATTCTGGAGTTAGCTATAGATACTTTAGAAAAGAGTTGATCAAGTTGGACATTTGAGAGGAAGCTATTAGCTAATCCCAAGTTTGTAGAATACATAAGGAATTGGACTCAAGATTACTTTAATATGAACCGGTATAGCGCATCCCGGAACACTGTGTGGGATGCGTTTAAGGCAGCTCTTAGAGGAGAAACGATTAGCTTCTCAGCCAGGGAAAAGAAAGAAGTCCGGGAAGAAAATAAGAGATTAATGGGTCAGTTAGCAGCTGCAGAAGAACAACACATGACAGATATTAGTCAGGGGAAAGAGGTATCTGGGATTCAGCAGAAAATTATGTCTATTAAAGCAGAGATACACAAATGTATAGCCCAGAAAAGACACATATCAGACGCATAGAGGCAAGTTGTATGAGACAGGAGAGCAGGCATAAAAATTGCTAGCCCTCCGGATTAGGCAGGAAAGCATCAAGAATACAATAACAAACATACGTGAGGGGGACAGAAATTATACAGAGCCAGATGACATATTGAAGGTTTTTAAACCTTTCTACCAACATCTATATAAGGAAGAGATCAGGGCAGAGGCAGGCAGACAGGAGTTTGTAGATTCAGGCCCACACTTGGACAGACAGGATATAGAAATTTTGGAGAAAGATTTTGAGATGGGGGAAGTTGTCGTAGCTATGCAGGATCTGCTGATGGGGAAGGCTGCGGGGCCCGACAGCATTCCGCTAGAAGTATATAAATGCATTCAGAAGGAGATTACCCCTATATTGCTGGATCTATTTATTGGTATAATGTGCTCAGGGGAGATTCCAGAATCCTGGAAGGAAACTAATATCATAGTTTTCCAAAAAAAAGGGAAATCTAAAGAGAATCCAGCATCCTATTGTCCAACAACCCTCATCAATAGGGACACTATGATTTAAGCAAAGGTTTTGGCTAAAAGGCTGGGAAGGATCATAGGCGGTCTGGTTTCCCCGTGGCAGCATGGGTTTATACCAGGCTGAGGGACAACAGAACATATCAGGCTGGTTATCACACTTTTTGATGTGCAGGCTGCCACGGGGGGACAGATGGCCATGATCCTTCTCGACACAGAAAAGGCCTTTGATCGTGTCACGTGGAAGTATTTGTGGGAGATATTGGAACGGAGGGGCTTTGGCCTCAAAATAATGACAGTTGTTAAGGCCATGTATTCGAGCCGAAGGCCAGAATTCAACTAATGGTAGGCAGCTCAGAAAGAATTTTTATTTCTAGCGTGACGCGACAGGGCTGTCCCTGCTCGCCAATTCTTTTCACTCTGTACATAGACCCACTTATTCAGAGATTGTTAGGATGCGATGATATCAGACCAATAATTACTAATGGGTTTGAGACCAAGCTTCTGACTTACGCTGACGACCTGGCCATAATTACCCCTGAACCAGAAGGGTATTAAGGATATTGCGAGCGAATTTGGACGCTACTCTGGCTATATGCTGAACGAAAGCAAGACCCACATAGTCCGCACCAGCAATATTATATTGAATGATGTATGGTGTACGGAATCAGCAGTCTATTTGGGGGTTAGGGTGAGCCCCGTACCAGAATTAATTTTGCCCCGCTTCAAACAACAGTCGCGTTGGACTTAAAAAGAATAGACGCTTTACAGCTATCCTTAATAGGGAGAGCCAACGTACTGAAGATGACCATGCTCCTCAAAATTTTATATCTCTTTGGCTCCATCCCTTACTTGAATGATTAGGGTTTAATGAAATCAATAGAGGCAGTATTTATGAATTTTATATGGCATTTTGGTAAAATTAGACGGTCCATGAAATATCTGTCCCTGCCGCAGGTGAAGGGTGGGCTGGCAATTCCTAATATTAGATTTTATCAATGAGCTTGTTTGATCAGCCAAATGGAAATATTATTTGATTCTGCTAAAAGCCCGACAGATACCTCATATGGCAACCAGAATCTTCCATCAATTTTTGAATTGATGTTGGGGATTGAAGCCATAGGGCTCCTGCTGAGGAGAGAACTGATAGACGATATTTAAAAAAAATGCGATATAAATTAATGGATAGTGCCTGGGAGGTATGGAAGGTAATGCAAAGAGCAATGGCAGTCCAAAAAATAAACTATTACACACCTCTATGGAATTCAAGTATATTCCCTCAATTCAGTCAGGATAGGATGGGGAGAGTGTGGAAACAGCAAGGTGTGACAAGAATAGGGGACATTTTGGAGGGGGGATCAACTGATGGGCTTTAGTACTATTCATCAGAAATTCGGCATTCAGGCAAATCAAAGCTTTAAATATATACAAATACACAATACCATTATGAGTATTAGACCACCGATCTCTCCAGGGGGTAGAAATAATCTGATTGATTATTTTTGAGGTGGCGGAATAAAATTTTAAATGTTTAATATAGCGCCTTATTATTAAGTTTAAAAGATGATATAGAAAAAGTTGAAGCCTCTTGGATGCGGAAACTAGGTGACCCAGATGTGGATGTGGATAAAGCATTGCAACTGGCAGGGAAACTGTTTCGCTCTACAAACTTAAGAACTCAACATTATAAAACCCTTTTCAACCTCTATTATACACCTGCCAAATTATACTAATGGAACAAGAGGGATGATGATAAATGTCCAAGGTGTTTGGAAGGGCCTGCTAATTAAGTCCATATGTTCCATCAATGTGATAAATT
The DNA here is from genome assembly GCF_964261635.1 of Lissotriton helveticus. NCBI lineage: Eukaryota > Metazoa > Chordata > Amphibia > Caudata > Salamandridae > Lissotriton > Lissotriton helveticus. Next base: position 1,618,726,606 of record NC_136069.1, read on the forward strand.
AAGCCTAATCCGGGGGGAAATTGAGAAGTTCTTCGAGGGGCTGCAAGGTAGTAAGATCAGCCTATCGCCTACCCTAATGATAACAGGAATTGGTAGCAAAATGGGCCTCAAGACGGAGGAGGAAGCTTTTGTCTTTATATTTGTGGCTGTCTTACGGACATTGCTAGCGGCAGGCTGGAAAGACACCATGGCTCCTACTTTTCAGATCTGGCTGTCTAGACTCCTGGGGATACATCATATTGAATCTGCTTTGTATAACCAGATAGGCAGGAAGATGAGGCAGTTGGGGTTGAGCATATGGGCCCCCATTAAGGGTTGGAGGGATTCCCGGCAATAAGTAGGAAGGGCAGGCTGCTTCTTCGTCTTTCTTCCTAGGTATTTATTAATGAATTGCCACCTAATTATGTGTAATTGTGTGTAATATTTGTATACCTGTATATAGCCACTCTCTACTTTGTAATATGTCAGATTTTACATTTTAAGATTCTGTATACGTCAGGTTTTTAACGGATTTTACTGCAAGATGTATTTATTGTTATTGTAGCAGGTATTTAATAAAATAATTTTATTTTAATTTAAAAAAAGGAATCAAGCTATTCTGGCTGAAGGGCTGAAAGCCTGAAACCGGTCCTAGGATGCTTGTTTCCAGTCCAGGGAGGACCTGGCTTGGCAGTTCGGGCTGGACTGTTCCCATGGGGCACAGGGTCAAGACTGATTTGCACATGGCTGGGTTCAAACTGGAATGGCGAGCAAAAGAATGATGAATTTAACCCAGATCTCTTAACTGGGGGGAATGTTTTGATTTGTTCTGCATTCCGTCCGTCAATTGTGTGTCTTCTGCTTTGTCGCCCTGAATGCGCCAGGTATACCCAGACATGGGTTCTAGGCTCACTGTGCCACTGGAATCAAGCTATGCTGCCTGATGAAGGGTGAAACCTCGAAACAGGTCCTGGGTTGCTTGTTTCTGGTCCAGGGAGGACCTGGCTTGGCAGTTTGGGCAGGACTGTTCCCATGGGGCAGAGGGTCAAGACTGATTTGCATATGGCTGGGTTCAAACTGAAATGGCATGGTGAGCAAACAAATTATGGATTTAGGCCCAGATAGATGTACTGGTGTGAATGTATGACATTGTTCTGCATTCTGTCCATCAACTGTTGTTTTTGCATTTGTCACCCCGAGTGGGACGGGTATGCTCAGATGTGAGTCTGGTGCTCTCCATGCCACTAGAATCAGGCTATCCTGGCCGATGAGGGCTGAAAGCCCAAAACCGGTCCTAGATGTTTCCAGTCCAGGGAGGACCTGGCTTGGCAGTTTGGACTGGACTGTTCCCATGGGGCACAGGGTCAAGACTGATTTGAATATGGCTGGGTTCAAACTGGAATGGTATTGTGAGCAACAAAATATGGATTTAGGCCCAGATCTGTGTACTGGGTTGAAGGTATGACATGGTTCTGCATTCTGTCCATCAACTGTTGTTTTTGTCACCGCAAGTGGGACAGGTATGCTTGGACGTGAGTCCCGTGCTCTCCATGCCACTGGAATCAAGCTATCCTGGCTGGTCCTAGGATGCTTGTTTCCAGTCCAGGAAGGACCTGGCTTGGCAGTTCGGGCTGATGAGCCTGTTGGAATCTAACATCATAATCCCTACGAAGGAAACGCCGTCCGCAAGGGATTATGGTGGGTTTTGGACTGATCTATGGGCTCCATGAACCAATTCAAAGCCAGCCAAAATGACAGCCTATTTCAATCCCAGCAACCGTAATCATAATATGGAAGTCGGGAGTCAAACCGATGATGTCAGTTGGAAAGCCGCTGAACTGCGGTCAGAGGATTTCCAACCGACATCCTAATGAGGGCCTATATGTTATCTGTAATTATGTATTGAGTGCTGTGGTTTTACCCAATATTTTTCCATGTTGTCACATTGGATCTTTGGGTCTCACGTGTAACTTACACCTTTGGTAATAGAATGTGGGACAACCTTTATAGCACCAACTCAAATTGCATGTGCTTTTAAGTTATTACTGTGTACCAACTAAATTTTGTACATCAATATGAGGTGCGATGTTAAGCCCACTATTACCCTCTCTTTGATATATATACACACCCTAAATATCATGTAAAATACATAATAATTACTCAATTTCATACCTGTGAACTAACTAATTGATAAAGAATAATTAATAAATGAACTTCCCACCCCATACCCCTACAAACAAAACAACCCACACCTAGAATATCACTTAATCATATAATAATTACACAATTTACATAATTACCAATTAAATAATTCATATTATTCAAAAATTAATTATTAGTTAATTATACTTAATTAACTTCCCACCCTGTCCCACTGCAAACGCCACAACCGGCTATGACACTATAAATTATTATTAACAATTAAATTACAAATTATAAACTAAATTAAAATCTAAAACTATAACTTAAATAATAACAACAATTACACATCCCATACCCCTACAAACAAAACAACCCACACCTATAATATCACTTAAACATATAATAATTACACAATTTACATAATTACCAATTAAATAATTCATAATATTCAAAAATTAATTATTAGTTAATTATACTTAATTAACTTCCCACCCTGTCCCACTGCAAACGCCACAACCGGCTATGACACTATAAATTATTATTAACAATTAAATTACAAATTATAAGCTAAATTAAAATCTAAAACTAAAATTTAAATAATACCAACAAGTACACAAATAATATATAGCATATAGGATAAAAATATGAACTAAAACACATAAAAGATTAAAAATTATATTTTTTACCAAATAATATTGTAAGCGATATTAAAAACACAGATATTCTTTCAAACGACATTAAAGACACCAATATTCTTGTAAATTATATGACTATCATGAAAATCAATATTTATTTCCAGGATATTTCTGTATCACAATATCAATGTGTTACGATTTTAAAATCTCAATATTTCTGTAGTTCGATATTAAGGAACAGAGATTATGTCCAAACAATCTAACTATATAAAAAGAAATGGTGTAGATCCCTTGGGGAAGCTCCCAGACATGCAGATTTGCCCTCGCCCACTGACACTCTCCCTGTTGCACAAGTCCCAGAGAGAAGGAGAGAGATTGGATTGGACTTCCTGGTGCTAGCTGCTGAAGCTAAGTCATCCAGGGACATAGGGTCTATTTCCCCCATTGTACCTTAATTCACAGAATTGTTCATATGCGTTTATAACTTACAGTATTCCAACTGATTTGAGACTGTTTAATAGCATTTAGCTAACATTGCAATACATATGTAACTGTTCTGCTACTGTTTAGTCAGCATTGCCAATATACATGACTGTGCTACTGTTCTCAACAAAGTTATATTGTATCAGCTACACAGTTTGCTCCTTACTGCATGTCCTTATTGACTTGTACCTGATTAATATTACTTGGGTTTTTGCAAGCAACCAAACCAACACAGTAACCCCTTGTGACAGGACAAAAGCAGCCATTTAAATAATAATGTCACATCTACGTAGGACTAATTTGGCCTTACTGTCCAGAATATAGGGTGCATGGTAATTAAAAGTTGGAAATGCAAAGGTTTAATGTTAACATGCCCCAGCAGTGAAAAAGCCCCACACGCTATTTTCACTGAAGCTAATCTGGCTAGGCCATAGGAAAGCATTGGATGCAATATTAAATGTAATAATGTTTTCTCTGGCCAGGAAAAACCTGCACATTTTATTCTTGGACTTTTTGAAATATTTCTTAAAATCCCAGTTCACAGGTGAGGGTGAATTGGTATTCCCAAATTTAGGAACTGTGCTTTTAGAAAGTTTTTTTTCCTACTTAAATTTAAATCCCCAGGAAACCCATTTGCAAGAGAACAATCTGTCACCTGGAAGTTGAATAGCCCTCCTCATGAGGTGTGATAACTGCTCCCAATGCAGGAAAAAGGCATTGGGTGTTGGAGAGGTTGTCTGTTTGTCTGGTAGGATGAGCATCTGGTCTGTGTCCAGGAACTTCAGTATCTTCAGATGCCTATCCTGTTAGCTATCTCAGGCAAATAATACCTGAAAGCTGGGCAGGCCATCCTCTGTTGCCCCAGATAGGCAGGCACCAAGCCCATTGGGAGAAGAGCTGCCCCCATAACTGCTTTAGACTGACCACAGAGGAGAGGTTGCATATATTACCTGGATGCAACTCTGGGGCGGGGTACCCAAGCTCTGGATAGGAAAGAAGGGTTCTGCCATCTATGCTTGAGGTAGAGAAGGGCGCAGTATGATTGTTTTTAGTAAGGCCACAGGAAATACTGTAAAAGTGGGTGGTTTTACCCCTGTTAACAATTACCCCATTACCTAGGAAGGAGCCAGGAATAGCCCCCACCCACCACCAGGTGCCAGGCACACTGTTACACCCGTAGTACCCTCCTCAGAACACTTTCTGGACCTATGGAAACATAGTGGAGAAGTGTGGCTCACTGGTTAGAGGAGGCAGACCTGGAAGCAGACGTCAGTCAGGGACCACGGTTCAGTTCCCGGCTCGGCAGGGTCTTGAGTCCTAAAAAAATGTCCATGGACTCGACAATTCTCGCTCCGGTTCCTACTCGATTCACAGGTTCACACTCTGCGACTCTGGGCAATAGCTTGCTTAATCTCCACAACGGCCCCTCGCGGCGGGATGCCTGGATTTCACCTTGCGGATACCCTACCGGGGTTATCTCACAGGGGAATACCAGGACGGGTTCCCTAAGCAAGCGCTTAGAAACCGCTCGGTGATTTGCGCTATATAAATTCCTGTACATTTACATTAACATAGAAGAGGACTGGACCTTCTGTATGTGACCAGAGAAGGGCTTGGAAGACTGGGCCAGCTCTCTCTCTTGTCTAGGTCAAAAAAGAGGACTCCAGAGGTCACAAGGGTGACATGTTTAAACTACAGAGACACAACAATCTACAAGAGGCAGTTTCTGAAAATACCCAGCTGAACAGTTCCTACTGGACCTGTTATGGACCCTGGTGCTGTACTGTACTGAAGTGGGTCTTGCCCCAGGTGCTGTCCCCATGGTCCTGGAGCCTTGGCTGGTGTCCAAGTATACTCCTTCTATCATGTCCTGAAAGTTGAGACTTAGAACCTTTTTGGCTTTAAGAACCTTCAGAGGACCAGGACAAACTGATTCGAAAAGGTGTGTTGCAGCTGGGACAGAAATTCAGGTTTCTCCTGTTCCGAGCTGTTCCACAGCAGCAAATCCATTTCAACTGAACCTGATAGAAAAGTTATCCATCTCTGAAGAGCCAGCTGCAAGATTCCAAACTCCAATTAAATGACTAAATCCAAACATAGAAATGTTCACTGGGCAAAGGCGCTAAATGTATTAGGCCTTCCTTAGGTGTAAAATTCAAAATGTTACCACTTGGAGCTTTCCAGCTAAAAGTCAGTTCTTCACTAGGACATGGCCCAGTGAGCCTTCATGGGCCGCAGCCAGTTGCCGTGCTTCACTGATTATTTTTGACTTTCATTTCACAGACTAAATCTGAAGGTAAATCTTGCAACACAGTTGAACCTCATTTCTGCATTCAACCCACACTTCATCACTGTCGACCATAACTTGCATCTAACTAACTGACAAGGGCAATCAGATGACCATGCTTGTTGCTTAATACTTTTTAGTACTATCTTTACATTTAAACTTTAAACATTATTTTGTTCTGGTTTCCTCTGTTGAGTTATTGTTGTTTTGTTGTTATTTTGTTTATTTGAATGTCCTCTATTTTTCTAAATCGGGTGGTATCTTTCGTGTGCTATGTTCTGTGTTATCACTGTTTTGGCACTGCATAAATACTTCACACAATGCCTCTAAACTAGGCATGCCCGCTCTCTACCATAGCTACCAGGAGGTTTGACACAAGTTTATATTATTGTTAATATTAGTTAAGATGGATTCTCACCCCTCTCAAATAGCACCACAATTTCTTACGAGAGGCCAATACCCTCTCCAATGGTGATCATAGATTGTGAAATGTCAGGAGATATATATTTCTGGAAGTGTGCAGGAAATTATCTACCAAACTATGAAGTCATGCTAGAAAAACTTAAAATGCAGATTGGTAGATGGGTAACACTGCTGATCTCCTTGTTGGATGAATCTTGATAGGAAAAATTAACATCCTGCCTTTGTTAATGATAAGTAATCTTGTTTCAATGTGAATTTGTACATGTTTTAGTGCGTTTTTGTGGATGTAATGGCAAACATTTAAAATAAAGCAAAAAAATGAATATTTTACAGCACACTAAAAAAAAATAAGTCAAGTTCATTGTTACATTTAATTTTTTTTTATAATTTTACATATTGTCATACACTTTGAGATGTGTATATGTATCTCCACGACATTACTAAATGATGGAAAAGAGTAGAACAATGTCAGTTTAAGGGCGGCATGAAAACTCTTGAAATTAGGGAGGATTCAAAGAACTTGGCACTCAGCAATGAAAAATGAACAGGGATGCTTTCACGATTTGAAATGCAGTGGAAGTTACTCTTTTCTAGCCGTTAGGGACAATTGAAATATTTCACTAATTGAGACTAGAAATACTAAATAGAAAAAAGATATTTAAACAATACTGCGAAATATGGTTCCACACATAATTGAAATGAAATGATACAATGAATAACAGCTGTGGGTGAAGTGCATTATAGTACCTCTTTCATTTCTCTATATAACATGTATGGGTGGAGAAACACAAAAATGGTAATCTGATCAAGAAAGGATGCAGAAGCCAAAACACATCTCAGAGCTGTATGGTGCGGGAAAGATCGTTTACATCAAATGCACTACAACGCATTCCATTACAACGCTGTTGTTACGACGACCGCATTGTTACAACTGAACCATTACTTCGCAAGTTATTACAACGACTTGCTGTAGGGGGCAAAGGGTGTTGGATTCACAATCCAACATCTTCCCTGCTGTTGCACAAACTAGAGTAGGAATAGTAAATTATACTATTCCTAAGTCCAGTGCGCCCCCTACAGCAAGTCACTGTAATGACTTGCGATGTAATGGTTTGCGTTGTAACAACGGGGTCGATGTAACAACTGTGTTGTAATGGAAAGCGTTGTAGCGCATTCAATGTAAAGAGATATGTTTGCATGGTGCAGTGTGGCCTTTTAAATAATAGATAGATAGATAGATAGATAGATAGATAGATAGATAGATAGATAGATAGATAGATAGATAAATAAATACTAGGAGGTTAAAGTCACACAAGAGTGTAGTGTGGGTATGTCAGATGAACCATGTGGTTATGAGATCTGAGAATTAATCTATGAAGCTTTAACTCTGCCTCCTAGGCCTGTAAATATTTTGGAAGGTGGCATTCTAAGGTGCAGATAGTGTGAAATGGCCTGTTAACAGCTCCATGGATTTAAGTGTTACTTGTTTGCTTAGGGTGCAGGCCCAGTAGGACTTAATGATGGCAGCAAGGCAAACTCTCTGCTCATGTGTGCATCCCACATGATTGATGATGTAGCCTGTAGGAAGAATGACATTTATCATGTCTGGAGATTTTGGGCATGAACCATGTTTCTTTGATAAGGAGAGTGTCAAGCTTGTGATACATGATGAAGTCTATGATGTCTCATGTGTGGAGTACAGCAGAGTAAGGGTTTATGAGCCTGAGTTGGAATTTGTACTCTGTATTTTGAGGGTGTGTGGTAGCTTTGGGGTTTGTATGAGGTCGGGTCTATGCTTTGTGTGATTGCTGTGTATGTACCTGAGTCATCTGCCTCTGAATGTGGAGATTAGCCATATGGGGGTATTGGGTGACACACATGATTTCAACATACCTTTAAATTCAACCCAAAACCATATCTGACCGTAGAGGCCCAAACAGGCAATGCCCCTGTTTGTGTCCACATTTGGCTGGGGACTCTGGGTTATGTGACACCCTGAAGGGCTGGTGGATGTAGGGAGAAGGTAGGAAGTAATGCAATTCCTGTGCCAATGGATGATTGGAAATTAAGTCTTCCTTTTTGGCTTCTTCTTTTAATGAAGGTTTTGGAGGGAAACCAGCAGTATTGCGTCCAATGCCTATCGATAATATGATGTCACTTTCTGTGCACATGGATGACAATAATTTCAGTGATTTTACTTCCTGTGCCTGATGGATAATGAGAAACGAAGTCCTCATCCCTGGCTTCTTTTAAAGATGGTTTTGGCATCTAACCAAGGGTGTTGCTTCCTGTGCAGATGGATAATGGGAAATCTAATTATGTTACTAACTGTGCTTTTGGCTAATGGAAATTGAATAACATCACTACATTGAGTTTGTACCTGATAGGCCACATAACTGAATTAGCATGCACCTTTACCCCTTAACACAAACCACTCTGACAACCTGAAACACAAACATATTAACCCACCAACTCAAACAACAATGTTCCTTTCAATTTAAATATATAAATGTTAGTCTTTTGAGAATTCCTAGAGTCTCACATTTGAACCTCCTTCAAAAAACCTACTTTTAACAGTCCTTTATCCACAAAAGCACTAGTATTCATTAGCAAATGTAATACATTGTGGGTGTAGCACTTTAAAGCATTAACCACAATCTGTTTAAGAGATTCTGATTGAACTATCTGGAATGATTTTAAAATATATATATTTTGGAAAGGAAAACATGGTATGCTCTTTCTCTTCTGGCACAAATCCACTAACATAATTGAATGTATGGGGATGATCACCACTGTCAATGACTGGATCACATCACATCAGAAGAATCCGTATTTTAACTGTGACACCTGACAGCCCAGAGGACTATAAACTAACAAGATTACTGGATCAGAGGGAAAGGCCTCACAAGATATTGATGATCAGAAAGAGTTGCAATATCTTATGACTGGTTATGCATGCATGGGTTGAACTATCACCACAGTTAAGTGATATTATAAGTGTACTTTTAATGCCAATATAGGTTAGGAGATTGAGAAGTGTAAGGCGAAATCCTATGAGTGACTGTCATATTCCATGATATAAGAAAGTGATATAAGTGGACAAAAAAGTATGCAAAGAGTTTTTTTGATAATTATATATTTAGGAACAATGATGAGACTACTAATATAAAAGAACTTCCACAAAAGCATCCACTCTAGCCCAGGAGATGTAGAAGGAACCATGACAGGAGTACTGGCTCGTGCAAACAAAGCTAGAGGGTGGGGCAGAAAGATCAGAAGTGCTGACTGTGATCTTTACAAGCACGGTGGGAACAGAAAAAAGGACGTCATCAAATGCATTGCGAACATTGTTGGTTAAATGGATTGACTTTGTTGTGTCTACACTGGTCTTCACTGATATTTCAGATTAATGACTGCTAGATCAATTTATGAAATGACTATATGTATCATTGCTAATCCTTAGCTCTCACAATTAGCGTGATCTGTTTCTTAGTAGATAGGCAATGTGTAAAAAATAGAAGAAAAGTAATTGACGGGTGTAACAAGGTGAATCTTACCTCAGTCAGATGATAATATTGTTCATTGTCATCAGAGATCTATTACAATGATTTTCCATTCAATCTACAACTGCCAGATGCATGATCCCTCCAGTCCATCTGGACTATTTTACAGTGAATGGCTTGTAAGTACACACAAGGTTTAATTTAGGAATTTTGTGTATGAAGCCTGATGTTAAATTCACGAAACTATGCAAAGTATGATGGCTTAATTTAAATTTCACCCAGGCCTAGTAAAAATAATGTACCACTGACAACAAGGCTCATAGCAGTCAGCCCCAATTCTAATGTTAGATTCTCAAGTGGAATGGACGGTAATAACCTGAAATAAGATTTTCAAAGTTCACATTCTACAATGTTTGTCTTTTCACAGTAGGTTGAAGCTAACATTTTAATTGCATGTAGTCTATTAGCAGGAATTTCAGAAGTGTACACTTTTATTAGAATGACTACATCTCTTTTCTGAAAAGCCCTTGGAAAATGTATGGAGGCCCATGTCAACAAATTAGCTTTAGCTAAATTAGTTTTAAGGTGATTTGACTAGAATAAATTATTGGCCCTTCTCACTCATAGAAAAGTGTAGCTCTTAACTAATTCAGGTGTATTTTTTGTTGTAACTCAAATTACAGGGAGTGGCCAGACCCTGTGCTTGTGTACAAAAGAAAACATATGATTTCCTTTTCCATTATCCTTCATATTTTTCACACATTATTTGAAAATATAAGATATTGTCAGCAGTTGAGGATGAAATTGAAAGCCTACCTGCTCGGAAATCAGTAATTGTTTACAATCCAATTTCGGGGCCGATTTGATGCCAACTTAGGGGCCAATTTCGAGGCAGTCAGGAACGGCTCCGACCATCGGTTGGAGCCATTAGAACCATATCGAAATGCCCTGTTAAGATTCCTTTATGACCAACCCATTCTGATGTGGTCAGTTGGAAAGGAATCCAAACAGGCTTTCTGAATGTCTTCCGATGGGCTCAGAGAGCCCGTCTGTCATTTGGAAAGGGGCAAGTAATCCCAAGGGCTACTCTTTCCACCAGTGGGATTACGATGGTGGATTCCTATAGCCTCTCTGTGCCGGCCTTTCCGGATTGATTAATCTAATGAGGCCTGACTTAGTACATTTTCAGCTCAGTTTTCACAATGCCAGTTAAGGACTTTTGGGCTATTTAAATCTTAGGCTGTATCTATTTCTGAAAAATCACTGCTGTTATAAAAGACATTGTGATCCAAGTGTTAAAATCTTTAACAACAGTAAGAACAACATTCAAGTAATCATTACTTATTTCCAAAAAGTCATCCCTCATTGTGTCACGATTAGTAGAAATATCTTCTGATGGGAGAAATGAACAATACAAATCATTATTAATAAGAAATTCATTGAAATCAACATAAGGACACCACAAGAGCAAATTTGGAAATCCCAAATGATTTTGACTGAAACCAACTGAAGCTTGAGCATAACAGAATATTGAGGCCCGCTTTTACTGAGACCCTCTTTTAGCATGTCCCTTTAGGGATCCAAAAGTTCAGCTACATTCAGACATATGAAAATCAGAAATTAGTCAGGTTACTTGTAAGCATAATACTTGTGAATCTGAAACAATGGTACTGTGGACATCAATGGTACTATGGACTCCTGCCTAACCTATATTAAAGCTTGCATTAGGGATAATTATGAGCTTGGTGTGGATTCAGCACTCTATAAAGCCATGAGCAATATTTAGTATCTGAAGGATAACTTTTTTCATATTGCAGCAATATCTCTTGTGTTCCTCAATCGGCTATTATGCTAGGTTCTAATAAATCTGCTGTTTGGGTTTATTCTAGGCCTGGCAGTGAACTCTGCTCCGTTCATGGAGTGTGCGGAGTTTTCTGCACTCTGCGGAGCTCGCAAAGTGCAGAAAACTCCACTCCAAGTAGTGCAGCAGAGTTTTTCCCCATTCGCGCTCCAAAACGGTATGTTCACGAGTGCAATCTGCCGCTCGGGTAGAATTTCTACCCGAGCTGCAGAAAGGCAATCGCAAACCGCAGTTCACACTGTACTCTTTTTTTTTTTTATTTATTTATTTTTTTTATTTATGATAACCGAACTCTATTGAGATCCACATAACAGTTTAACAGGAAAAAGACAACAAAATTACATAAAAATGAATCAAGATATCAATATAATGTTAGAAAACATTTAAAGAAATAAAACAATTTAAAACAAAACATTTCGTTTGGGGGATTAAGCATTGCTGCAATAAAGTCAAAAGCAGTAAAAATAGCCAATTGAAGGCACAAGGGTTTTAACCATTTGCGCCTATATGCCATAAGGGCAGGACAAACAAAAACAACATGGTATAAATCCTGGGAATTAAAATTACAAAGATCACAAATATCTGAACCACCATGCCATTTGGATAAAAGACAGTTCAAAGGGAGTAAATTATATCTTAGCAAAAGGATAAATCGCCTAACTCCATGAGGGAGATTCCAACATAAATATGGCTGAGTTTTTTAATTTTACAAGAATTACCGATAGTGAACATTCCTCTCTTTACTTTACTGGTCCTACTATCTACTCTGAAACTCAACTCCCAAGACGCAGTCTTTAGGGCTAACTTTAATTGGGCTGTAGATAATGAAAAGAGACTTTGTTCATCTAGCTGTAATAAGGTAATCGCCTGTCTGAAATTCCTTACAATAGAGGAATAAGCATTAAAGGAACCCAGCAGCTCATTTTTTATTAGGTACCTCAGAGTGCCAGGCCTTCCTCCAGCTATATTAAAAACCCAACGCACCACACTCGCAACTGCCTGAGACCTTGAACTGCGCAGGCCAAATTCTTGTCTTAACGAAGACGTAGAATTTGCAGTATTTACAGAGGCTAAATTACGTAGAATTTTTCCTTCGGTAGAGTCCAAAAAATTCCAGCATGCCATATCCACTATTTCTAGTCCGTAGATTAGGGATGCGGGGATTTTTGCTCGGAAAACCTCGAGCAATATGGAAAAATGCCTCCTACCTGTCGCTTTATACAGAGAGATAAGACTCTTCCCTTGAGCCAGAGCTTTCCTACTATTGTTCTCAGTATGGGTTTTTTCGTTTAAATTACTCGTGACTATCTTCCCAAGAAAGGGATAGGATTTGACTACTTCTAGTCTTTCACCCCCAACGGACCAGTAATAATTATCGTATTTGGATTTTCTCCTTCCCCGAAAGCACATTATTTTGCTTTTTGAAATATTTATTTTTAAAAAATGAGCCTCGGAGTAGGAGAACAGAGCTTTTAAACGACAATTCAAGCCCTTTGGGGTAAGATCCAGAATTAAAATATCATCTGCGTACATTAAGCACGCGATAGGAGATCTCCCTAATACAGGTGCAATGCCATTGCTAGAGGATAATAGAGCTTTGGGGAGGTCAGCAATGTATAAGGAGAATAACAGGGGCGCCAGTAGGCAGCCCTGTTTAAGTCCATTATTTGTGGATAATATCCTAGATAGTCCTCTCTCACCACCCATTAAAACTCTGCACCAAGTGTCTGTGTGAAGTGCGATAACTAGTTTTAGTAAGCTGGGGGGCATCCCTAATTTAATCAACTTACTCCATAGCAAAAATCTGTCCACCTTATCAAAGGCCGTAGAGAAGTCAATGAAAGCCCCATAGACGCCTCCTCTACGGACTGTGACATATTTTTCGACCAAGATTTGAAGAGCAGTGAGATTATCCAGAGTACCATGTTGTTTTCTAAAACCAGTCTGCTCTAGTGGGAGTATTGCAGACATAGACACCCAGTCATTTAAAGAATTCAATAAACATTTGGTAAAAACCTTACCTATGGCATCTAGGAGGGCTATTTGTCTATAATTTTGGGGTGAATCTCTAGCTCCCTTTTTATAGATAGGGATTAACAAACTCCCTTTCCAAGAATACGTAACGATGCCATTGGTATAACAAACTTTAAAGACTGGATATAAAATTTTCCCCCATAGGGTACTATGAGTTTTTAATACTGAAATCGGAATTTCATCTGGGCCTAATGCACCAGAGGAGCACAAAGCTTTAATTGCAGCAACTATTTCTGATTCAGAAGGGGGATCGTACGGAGATAAGTCTTCCTGCAGAGTACTGGATTCAAACTTCTCACCATTACAGCTGTAAAGATGCTGGATAAAATCGACCCAAGTCTGCTCATTTATAGATATCGGAGAAGGTCTGGATCTTACCCCGCATTCCTCCCCAATTAATGACCAGAAAGTCTTTGACTGCCCACTCTTAGATGCTTCACGAAGTTTAATCCAAAGATCGTCTTCTTTCTCACATTTTAATCTAACCTTCAATCTTTTTCTTCTTCTTCTCAAAAGTGAAATTCTTTGTCTACGTTCTGGAATGGGGGAGAGATATTGGGCCCTGACCAATTTATTTATTTTTATATTTAGATAACGAAGATCAGGGGAGATTTTAGGAATTATCTTAACTGATAGTGGCTTTTGAGCTTTTAATTTTAAGGTTTGTAAAAGGGACACTAAGCAGAATAGCTCTCTACCTTCCCATAAAGTTAAGTTATCTACTGTGTGTTCTAATATATTGGTCAAGTTTCCAATAGTCCCTGAATTCCAGTAGCATTTCCTTTTTTTTAATATTGAAATTCAATAGATCATCCCCAATATTCCATGAGTCTCTTTGAGGAGATGTTACATTCAATTTTATAGATAAAACATTATGATCACTAAGATCAGTAACAAATACAGATAAATCCTTCAAAAAGCTAAAAAAAAGTACTGTCAACTATCACATAATCCAGAATCGACCCACCATTCCCTGATTTATGTGTTAGATGGGCAGGGCTATCAAAAGGAAACCTTCCATTGACTATGATACAATCTACCTCAGCTAAACTCTCCAGGATTAATTTCCCTCTTTTATTTGTTTTAATGTTCTTTGGGAATATAGCTTTAGGTATCTGAAACATTTCCTCCTTTACTTTATTTCTAAATAACTCTAAGGCACCATTAGATATGTTGCCATTTAGGTCACCCACTAATAAAATGTAGGGGGGGGGAATAGATTCCTGTAGATTGAGTATAAAGGAACAGATCTTCTTAATTCCATGATTGTAATTTAGGTCAGGAGGTAAATAGGAGTTTATTATTATGACTGATTTATTAGAGCCATCATTTGCAAAATTTATTAAGGTGACTGCCTAGAATAATTTGTTTGGATCTACGAAATGAGTGTAATTCCATTTGACTTTGTTTGACAAAAGGCAAGCTAGCCCACCCTTCGCACGACCTCTTATAGAGGGAGTAGCATTACTCTCCAACGCGTAATAGTCTTTTACAACCGGGAAGTTCCCTACCAGCCAGGTTTCCTGTAAGCAGATGATATCTGCATCGAAAGAGTATAAAAATAGCAACTTTTCGATACTCTGGGTTAATCCAGCAATGTTCCATGATATTATTTTTAGGTTATCGCTAAAAATCTGAATTTATTCTAGATATAAGACCAGATTTATCTGACAGAATGGCAGGCAGCCAACTCCACTCCAAATCAGCGTCTTTTACCCTAGTTTGTTTTATGGGAAGCGGATTATTTACTGTCACCAGTCGCTTATTTTTTGATATACATATTTTTAACTCTTCAGTCGTTACAGGGAGACTGCCTGAGGGATATGCATTTGTGCCCTGATAGATTAACATTTTTTGGCATCTTTGACTTTCTATTTTAACCGGTATGAAAGGATCGACATCGATTCCTCTTATTTGAAATTCTTCTGCCCATTGTAGAATGTGATTTATTACCAATTTAGAGTAGAATTTTACTCGTGCTATCTTTCCATTTTCCGAGTTTATTAATGTTACAACATCTATGTCTACCGATTGCATCAATTTTAAACTCTCTATTTCGTGAAAGCTCCATCCCTTACGGAACTACCCCGAGACTTGGTTTATTCCCACTCTAAACTGTGGGGATATCACATTTACTATTCACACTCTAAAATTAAAAATATTGGGGAAAATATCACATTTTTGAGAGTGGTCAAATTTACCATTGCAAAAAAAAAAGAGTTTGGCTTTTGGGTTAAATTAATGATTTCCACAGTAAACTGTGTTGCGGAAAGTGTTGGACTTTGTGGGTGTCAATTTACCTATTCTCCCTGTAGAAATCACACAAACAACATAATTTACAATATAAATAGTGTTTTTACTAAATATTTTCCTATATTTAAATTAATCATAAAATAAATAAATTAAGCTTCAAATATAAATACTAGCACAGACTGCTACACCAAATATTGCAACACCATCAAATAATAACACAAAATGTATATAAGTTAGTCTAGTAATATAAATGAGTACACAATTTGATAAAGAATATGTTTAAGAATAATATTTTGTAATCATTTAGAAATTAGCTAAAATAATGAATACCAACAATCCACACAAAAATAAATCCAGAAAAGACAAAAAAGATATGAAAAATCCTGAAGAACTATTTTAAAAATAATCACATTGTTCTCTTGAATAAAAAAATAACTTGAACGTTACCATTTTATTTAAAAAAATAAAAATAAATGTAAATATGATAACAAGACATTTAAAAAAAAAACTTTAAAAAAAAACATTTAAAAATGTACTTCACAGTTAGGCCCTAATTTTCATGTCTCATTTTGATGTTGGGCAGTGACAGTGCACCTGACATCCAGGGCATCGATCCAACCAACAGGTTACAATATCAGCGGTCAGATTGATTATGTTGGGGCGGAAGATCGCTGCCTCTGACAGACTCAAGGAGCCCATCGGGGCAGCAGTCGAACAATTCCTACAATGGAGGCAGTGCCTACGTAGGCACCACGGTAGAGATTAGAAGGTCCTTTTCTGACTGCCTTTTCATGGCAGTCCCACAGCCATGAAGACGCAAACAGAAATGGACTTTGGGGCCCCTGTCCCCTGTGGGCCACTGCTAAGTGGCCAGGGAGGCACATGTGGTGAACCCCAGACATCCATGCACTCTGTTCCTAGCACCAGATGGAGCGTGGCACATGGTGCATGGATGTTTGAGAAATACATGTTTATACTGCAGCTTGGGCCGCAGCGCAAGAGGCAGTACAAAAAGACACATTCAGACCGCTGTGCTGGCAGTCATATCCTAATCGGGCATATGGGGTACCACTGAGTCACTGCAGATGGACATCTGACCACGGTGATGGTGGTTGGACGCTTGTCTGACCGCCATCACAATGAAGGCCAGGAAAACAAATAAATATAAAAAGACGTATCTGCGCTAATGCTGCCTCGCCGCTCCTCTCCAGCTCTCCTCTGACCTCCCTGTTAGACTCCAAAAATACGTCTAGCCAACATGTTCTAGCATTGTGCGAGTTAAGTTAGCATTTACGGCACCATTTTGTTTTTTAGCCGCCATTTTTTACTGTGATCGAAAAAAAACTCTGTCTCATAGACTGTCTGCCTCAGCAAAAGCTGCCTCGAGTTACTTCTTCTTATCGTATTCAAGGTTGGATTCTAATGTACAAATGAATAGATTACTTTGTGTTTGCATGCCTTTTCTCTCTCTTAGCCCTGCTCCCACACTAGAGAGTGCTGAGCTCGAACAAGACGACCTTGAGAGTATGATAATATGTACCATTTCTGCAGGTGGTAGCTCAACCTTCTGTACCTCCTTTGTTCACCAGTGCCCGAGCTGGAAAATTCCGGCCTGGGTGGGACTTTAGGGTGTTGGAAGATGTATATTATGTTTAAGGAAGAGTTCAGAAGTCAGTCCCTCAGCAGCCATCTCATGAGGCTGGTCAGACTGTGCTCTGCTGCAGAGCATTACTAATAAAATTACTTGGTTTGTATTCTCTACGGTCTTCCCGACTCTTCATTTCTTGGAAGGCAGAGAGGTGGTCGCGAGTGACCCGGGTGGGCCGATCTGGGTCACTTCCTTCACTCCCGGAAGTCCATGGACCTTAGCACCGGCTCCCCACCCAATCCATACTCTGCTCTCATGCTAGCATGAGAGAAGCGCCTGGGTTGGCCTGAGCAGGCTGGCCTGATGCTTTCTCAGGCAGAGGGAGCCTTTGGCTTTTCTCTGACCTGGCTGCGCAAAACAGCTGGTTTGGAGAAATAAAAGTGTTCATGTCGGTTTTGCCGTCCTGAGACATCCAGTCAAACTGACATGCGCACTTGGGAGCACCCAGTCCGTTACTGTCCCAGTCCTCTGCTGCCAATCAGCAGCAGAGGACATGCTCCTTTGTCCCTGGCTCGGGGAGGCTGATGAACGCGGCGCTACATAGTGAAAAATAAAATCGCAATGAAATAATTTCATTAGTGCGGCACAGTGTGTGTGGGGGGGAGATGGGGCAACGCTCCCCTGCCCTAATGAAGAAACCGCTGCTGATGGATACAGTAAATGCAGGCCTTTGAGGATCACCCAACCTTTACTCCAGACAGACTGCATTCATCTCCTTGCATAATGTTTGCATTGCGTCCTCTGAATTATGTAAGCTGCTTGAGCAGTTAGGTATGTCTGTATATACTTGACCAATTAAGTATATTTAGCTATGTTTAAAAAAAATTGACAAAAAGCAGCTAAAGCTATTGAGGGGTGAGGTGAGCCCTTCGATCGTGGTTGCCACTCTGTTGGCAGAAATCGAGATGCCAGCCTTGAGCTTTATATTTACAACTCATTGTTACTAGGTAAATATTTGCAATTTGATCAATAAAAGCATATGTGCATAATAACCCAAAAGAGGGCACTGTTTATTGTATTGTATTGTAATTGTCTTTGTATAGTGCTTACTACCCTTGACGAGGCGTCAAAGCGCTTTTTCGGCGAGTAGCACACTACTCCCGGACACTTAAAGGATTAGTGTTGAATTAGTATAGTGAAATATGAAAGTAAATAAGGTGTAAACAAAGGGCATGAAAAACTGATTTAATCTGTGTTTTGGGTCTGGCCGTTGCTTTAAGCCCGATAAGCGAGAACACATCCTGCCAGCGGCTAATTACACAGCCTGGACAGCTGGCCTCCGGAGAGTAGCCAAGTGCTGAAGGTGGTGAGAGGTCCCAGCTGACCCGGAAGCTCTTCTGGGGACATTTCAGAAGCCATAAGAGGCATAGCTCAGCCTGCACGCCATAGGACACTGCAGCCCCGCGAAGGGACTCCCTGCCCTCAAACAGCACAGACAGCTGCTTCTGTGCTTGTCACAGGTACTGGGGAAAACTGCCTATAGTTGGTTGTGAATCAGCGTCCTGCGATAATGCTTCCTCGTTAGCGTCATGTCAATGCCTTGAAGTTATTGATTTAAACTTAATGCCACATTCCTTTTAAATGCGATTTTATCGTAGAAGGGGAGTGTTAAAGGGACCACATCTCTATATCAGAAATTGATACACGTGAATCAATATGCGTTAGTGATTCCGGTGGTTGGTTTGTTTTGTCTCCCCATTCACAGGGACAAATTGCCAAATCGCTCCCATGGATTCTCTGCAGAACACATTGAGTTTCTTACATTCCTACGCAAGAGGTATTATGAAACAGTTCTTAACGTAGCGCTGCTAAACTGTAAACGAATGTAATGGCGCTGCAGTATATATAGATAAGAGTGGCAAATTAAAGTATTACCGGACATATACAATAGTGGGCACAGGGCACCGTTTTGAGTGATGTGGTAAGCGAAAAACAAGTTGAGGTTGTATACATTTTGTGATAAATACAAGTATCTAAATACAAACCGAGGCGAATGTTGAAAACGAGACATAGCGTAACTGTTGGTAGCACAGGGAATTCATTGGCCAAGAGCAATAGAACGATAGTAGCAAGGACTCGGGTGCGAAGACGAGAGCTTCGGGGAGCCTATTAAGAGTATGAGAGCCTGTGGTGCCATCTGCTGGTAATTAATGAGAAGGCATGTGGATTTGTAACCTGCTTGCATGCTGCCGCTTCTCGCTGAAGGACTATTTCTACTGATTGTGCCTGAGATGCCTCTTCAGTGCAACTGACTGGTGTGATTGTCAGTTACGCTGTTTATTGATGGTATGTCCTGTGTGAATGAATCAGACTGCTCTGCTTGTTTTGTGGTTTTGTAAAAGTGACAGCTCTATCAGGCTGCACTGAGGGGCTCAACTGTTGCTCCCAACTTGTAGAGTGTCTGCTTTCCATGCTCCCTGTTGGACCAGACCCATCCCAAGATCTGGCGCGGGGAGTAAGGAAAGACTTCGGGAGCCACCTGTGAGATTTAGGCTCCCTCTGGCAGGGCCGGCTCTAGGCTCATGGTGGCCCTGTGCAGAGAGCGTAGGTGGGGCCCCCGGAAGAGGGGATCCGGACGGGGCGGAGCTCAGGAAGGTGTTTTACTAATAATACGTCCAGAAAAGTCGTTAGATG
The DNA here is from genome assembly GCF_964261635.1 of Lissotriton helveticus. Classification (NCBI taxonomy): domain Eukaryota; kingdom Metazoa; phylum Chordata; class Amphibia; order Caudata; family Salamandridae; genus Lissotriton; species Lissotriton helveticus. The sequence goes on from NC_136069.1 coordinate 1,618,746,488, forward strand.
ATTGACCAGTACCTGCGGCTGCACCTACCCTTCCGAATTCGTCTCAGAACGATACCATTTAGGAGGAGGAGGGCATTGTGACACACGACATGAGACTCTCTGAGTACAAAATCATACGAAAATGGGGCCGGGCACTGCACAGCTACTGAATGAAACCTGCACAGTTAGAACAAACACCTCAAACTGTGCCATGGAATGAAAGACCCCCTATCGAGCGGCGGCCTGAAGAACCACTAAGGTGGTACAAAATGCAGCAGGGGCCAGGACAGTAGTGTGCTATGCCAGTCCTGCGTTTCGTGCCCAATGAGGAGGCAAATGATGAGAGAGTCAAGTTTAGGTACAGACACTAAGGGAGCCTACGCCCTGCACTGAATGATACACTGAGAGACTAGTGACACGCACCAGCGTCCAAGCAGTTCAGGCACAGCTTGAGCTTCAGCTACCTTTTTTGGGCGAGTTAGTGAAAAAATCCATCAAGAATTTTAGAAGCAGCTTCATTGCTTGGAAACGTTAATACACCTGCAATATATATTTTCTTGAATTCGGGTGACAAATTAAGTACAGCAGACAGTTTTCTATGGTTCAAGTTAAACAGTAGGATTAGGAAAGGGGGTTCGGAGAAACTATGGAATTATTCAGTTAAGAATACTATGGCGGCTCAAAACGACGAGAAATACTTTAAATAGTACGAAATGTAGCAAATTAGCCATTTTGAGGTTAGTTTCTACTGAAAGAGATTAACTAGTGCATTTGTTACGAAACACCTCACAAAATCATCCCAAAACTACCAGAGAACAGCCGCAAATGTTTCATGATCTGTGCCACTGACCAAAGAAAAGTCAATGTATAAAGTACGACGAGTCAAAGAAAGTTTACAAAACGAGTGATAAATAAATGGATGGATGTATAACCTAGAGGGAGAGAAGGGCAGAGGCATATCCCAGCCGATGAGTTAAATCAAATCAAAAGAGAGTTGGGCAGTCAGAGCAAGTAATAGCGCCAACCAGAATTGTTTTATGATAGTGTCTGCATTACATTCCACCATTTCGTCTCAAGAGGTGTTCCTGTATTATATTTTAAATACCATTTAGGTTATGAAATGAGCACTGCATTTCACACCTACTTCTTGGAACTGCCCGAGGACCATTTTACGCCTGCTCAGACAATGACTGCCATTGCAAGTGAAAGAAGAGACACTCTCAGTTCCTGGATTGCCACAAAAGTAAACGAAAGACTTATTGGTCGCCTTCTGCTCTCGTGACAGCTGAGCTGATTATTTTCTTCTACCGATTTGTCCACACAGCGCAATACTGTCCACTCAGTCACGTGTTCGTTCACCCATCCACTCACCCTCGCAGGTGCGCAATCACGCTAATTTGAAATGACATATTTTTTCATGAAATGGCTGGCACTTAAAATGAGCCCGAGGGCAAAACTCTCAGACTAATGTTATCGACTTAAGTGTCGAGGGCGGAAGGGCGCCATGAACAAACTTAACTAGGCCCACCACGGCCACGCTCCTGCAGCCAACGAACTGTTGGAATATTACTCTCTTCTCAAAAGCAATTCAGGCAGGCACCACCTCACAGATAGTTACACACGCGTGTCGTGTCTGATCGTGAAAAAAATGTGGCGCAGAGAGACAAAGTAATACCATTCAGTACTGACGACTACGCTGCGCACCAGACGTAAACAGTACACTCATGATAAATCATATTCATTACTAGGCATAAGGCAGCTCAACTGGGAAGACAAGTCATTAATAAATATATTTTGTGAACACAGACTAGTCTCTCACCGGCGCGTTAGTCGGACCAGGCCTGGTCGGAGTGGACTCTCGGGGAAGAGACTTGTCGGAGGACACTCAGGTGTTCTAGTGTCTGACTCTAGGATGATCGGACGGGCGACAGGACGATGTTGTGTTTATTAACATGTACTTTTCTCTAATGTATTGCTCTCGTGCTGTGTCTCTGCACGAGCGATCTGCCGGTGCATTGTGACGTCAGTGTGTTCCAACTGATCACCGGCAGGTTGACAGTTGATGTCAGTTACGAGGTTGTGGTGACAGCGAACAGATGTGCCTTGGTGTCAGGTTAATACATAATAAAGACCTTTCACTTACTTGTTGTATTGGTCGTCTTTACAACTTGGCGACGAGGCGAAGCTCCTGACACCACGAAGAACCCACTGGGAGGCCATCTGACCGATTTTCGTTGGGTACGTCTGGTACAGCTGTTTTCACCAGTTTCATCGTTTTTCGCATTCCGCGGAATATCCAGGACACAGCCTTTCATTACATGCACGTTGAGCATGTGGAAGTGAGTCGAAGATCGACGAACCGCTTTGCTGTCTAGTGTTCATGTCAAGAACACACCTGGAGGAAAAGGAGGTCTGGAGGTCTTGCTGAACACCAGTGTACAGGGGTGAGTCAGTGTTTCCCAGGCTTCGGTGCCAGCGCAGTGAGCGTTGAATGAGTGTGGAAGATTCCGCTCTTGTGGTCGTTGGTGAGGAATTGAAGAACGTGTACTCGGGTTTTGCGCAAGAGGGTGTTGAGGACCTTGGAACCATCTTCAGCGTTTCACTGAATGGTCCTTCTCCCACATCCCTGTGCTGTTTGTTTATCCGTGGAGCAGAAGAATGTAATTGCGGGGGAGGATCCCTTGAACAGCGACGTGTGGAGAGTCGAGGAGAGCAAGTCAAGCTTCCGGCGTGTGAGAAGCGACGAAAAGATTTTACCTCAGCGTGTGTGTTCTGCGCAGACACGGTAACCTGAAGGGGAGATTCCTGTCAGGCAGAGGAGTGACGTCAGTGGAACGCAGCGCAGGACGACGTTGGGCGGCCATTTTGTGCGTGTCAATCATCCGGCAAAGGAAATAATTAGTCAGTTGCACGAGGAAAAAAAAAGAAAGAAAAGGAGGCGTTTTTTAAAGCAAACAACACGCCGTTTTTAAAGAGAGATTTAATTGCGTGTTACTGACAACGGTGACACGCACACCATTGAAGGTTATCCCTGGGTAAAGCTTATGTGAACAGGGGACACACGAATTTCTTGTTAATTGTAGAACTTTGATAAAATCGAAGGACAACAATCCTAAGTTAAAATCATTTAATAGGGTTTATTGTCCTCCAGCAAAAAAAAAAAGTTAAAATAGGAAAATAAACCGTCTAATTTTAGGTATTGACCATGGCTTCAGGAAATATTTGGAATCTATCTCCACCTTTACCTTTCATACCGTCTACTGGGGATGACGCCCTAAGTTGGGAAGAATGGAGAGAGTATTTTGAAAACTATTTATCCACCTTTGAGGGAGAGGAAGAATTGACTCCTGAAAAGAAAAAGAATATTCTTCTTCATTGTTTGGGTGCAAAGGCTATGAAAATCTACAATCGCATAAACAAAAAAACAAGACCTGGAGATGTTTATACTATTGCTCTGGAAGATTTAACGATGTATTTTAAACCCACTATTTCAATTTCTGTGAATAGATTCAAATTTTTTCAACGCAAGCAAACACAGGAAGAGTCTGTGGAAGATTATGTTGCTGCGTTGAAAAGTTTGGCACTGACATGTAGATTTGGGGCTTTGCATGATGAGCTGATTCGAGACCAGGTCGTTATGAGATCCTCAAATAAACATGTCCAGGAGAAACTGTGGGCTAAAGGTGAATTACCATTGGAGGAGGTTGTGGAAATAGTTAAATGTACAGAATTGACTGGAAGGTGTGCCAAAGCGGTTTTACAAGAGGAAAAATCCTCTACTCAGGATAAGTCCATGGTAGCAAAAGTGATTAGTTCTAAGAAGTCCAGTAATAAGCCTGGTTCAGGGTATGCACAGCGTAGAGATTCTGGCAATAAGGCTAAACTCTCAGATGACAGAAGGTGTTACAGATGTGGCAGTAGATACCATTTGGCGAATGACAGGTCGTGTCCAGCAGTGAGACAAAAGTGTTCAAATTGTAGTATGATGGGGCATTTCAGTGCTATGTGTCCAAAGAAAGAAAAAGGGGGAAGAAATGTAAAAGCTGTGATTTATGATGAAGAAGAAGATTGTACATCCTCAGATGAAGATGACATGAATTTGTTTGTGTTAAATGTAGAAGACAGTGTTAACAAGAAGAAAAAACCTATTTGTGACATGAACATTGGCGGGGTTGACGTGTCAATTGTGGCGGATTCAGGCTCGCCGTATACTATTGTAAATGAAAAAGTGTGGTTAGAGAAATTTGTTCCAACCATTGGAACGAAATTGAAGAAGCCTGATGTTTTCCCTAAGTCATTTAATTACGAACCAATTGAAATGCTAGGTTACAGGGAACTAGAGTTCATATTTAAATCCCGGCTAACTATGGGCAAACTGTATGTTTCCAAGGTCGGTCCATCAGTGTTGGGGTGGATGGACCAAGGAGAACTAGGTATAATACTTGATCCGAACAGTCCTGACCCAGTTCTCATCTTGCAAACTGAAGAAGAATGTAACAACTTCTTTAAGAAAAGGTATCCTAAGGTGTTTTCAGAATGCATAGGGAAACTAAAAAGATTTGTACATGAAATCAAGCTAAAGAAAAATGCCATACCTTGCATACACAAGTCAAGAAACATACCATTTTCTATAATTAGTGAGGTGGAAGATGAGTTGAAGAGATTACAAAGGGAGGGCATCATTGAGCCAGTTGAATCGGCTGAATGGGTTTCACCTTTAGTTATCGCGAAGAAACCTAACGGCAAGCTCAGGCTATGCATTGATCTTCGTGATCTAAATAAAAACATTCTGGTGGATCAATTCCCCTTGCCAAAAATTAATGAGATGCTGTCCCTTACCAATGGTGCAAAGTGGTTTTCAACAATCGACCTTAGCTCTGCTTACCACCAGGTGGCTTTGCATCCCAAGAGCAGAAGCCTAACTACATTTGTAACCCCGCTGGGGTGTTTTAGGTTTAAAAGAGTACCCTTTGGACTGGCCTCCGCTGCGGCCATGTTTCAGAGGTTAATGAGTGAAATTTTCAAGAAGGAGAAAAATCTACTGATTTTCCAGGACGACATCATGATAACAGGCAAAAGTAGAGGTGAACATGATGCTAAATTAAACAGAGTCCTAGGGTTGCTAGAACATCATGGACTTACAGCTGATCTGCGTAAGTGCAGGTTTGCGACTAATAAAGTCACATATTTGGGACACGAGATTGATGGGAATGGAATTAAACCAAAGAAAGAACTACTATCAGCCATCAGGGAAGCTCCCTCTCCTAAGAATAAGGAGGAAGTTAGAGCATTCCTAGGTTTATCAGAGTTTTATGCCAAATTTGTGAAGAATTTCTCATCTAAAACCTTACACCTCAGAGAACTAATAAAACAGAAAAACAAATTTGAGTGGAATGTTGCTTGCGAAGAAGCATTCAAAAAGATAAAAGAGGACATTTGTGAGGCTCCACCCCTTCAAGGGTTTAACCCCTCTCTAAAAAGCATAGTGACAACCGATGCAAGCAACAAGGGTTTGGGAGCAGTCCTGTCACAAATTGATGATGGTGGTAAAGAGGTCACTGTTGCTTTTGCCTCTCGCTCTATCACTACCACAGAGGAAAAATATTCTGTGATTGAGAGAGAAGCACTAGCCTGTGCATGGGCTTTGAACTATTTCAGGCAATACATTTGGGGGTACAAAATCACCCTTAGAAGTGATCATAAACCTTTGGTGAAAGTGCTTTCTACCAAGGGTCTTCAGGTTGCTTCTCCTCGGTTGTCCAGAATTTCAATGAAATTGTTAGAATATAACTACGAGGTGGAATACCTTCCGGGAGTGAGAAACAAGGTGGCAGACTGTCTAAGCCGTTTACCTCTTCCAATCAGTGATGACCAGATTCAGGACATTGACACCTTCTGTGTAGCTAATGTCACGGAAGAAGTATCATGTATCTCGGGGGCAGAGTGGAGTGAACAGATGGGAAAAGATATCATTCTAATGGAAGTGAAGGAGAAAATAGGAACAGGTTGGCCAGAGAAAAAAAAATTGTCTCCACTTTTGCGTCCATTTTGGGAAGTAAGAGATGAGTTATCTGTAGAGGGGGATCTTATCTTGAGGAATGGAAAAGTTGTTCCACCTAAGAATTTACGAAAAAAACTGTTGGAAATTTGCCATGAAGGACACCTTGGCATTGGAAAAACCAAGAGTAGGGTCAGGAATTCTTACTGGTGGCCTGGGTATGACTTGGAAATCGAAAGGAGTGTCAGGGATTGTACAGCCTGTGAAAACTCAGACAAGACAAAACATACGTTGAGACCACCCCTTCAACCGTTGTCATGTCCTAATATGCCTTGGACCAGATTGGGAATTGACATTTGCGGGCCTATTCATGAACAAGGTGAGATGTTATACCTAATAGTGCTAGTAGACCATTTCTCAAAGTGGCCAGAGGTTGAGGTGGTGCAAGAAGCTGATGCTAAAAGTGTTGTAGGATTTTTGCGGAAGCTGTTCCTTAGAGAGGGCCTTCCCAATTGCATAGTGTCAGATAATGGTCCACAGTTCAAATCTAAAATTTTCAAAGAGTTCCTGAAAAACCAGGGAATAGAACACAAAACCACGTCTGTTTATCACCCGGCTGGGAATGGAGCAGTAGAAAGGTTTAACCGGGTGATTAAAGGCATAATTCAATTGGCAAATCAGAATGACATGTCATGGAGGAAACAACTTATGAAAAACCTTTGGTCATTCCGAGTTACGCCATGTGTATCCACTGGTACTAGTCCTTTTGTGATTCTGAGAGGGAGGACCCCCATTACAAAAGATAATGTAGGTTGGGCAACTCCTAAAAGGGAAATGTGGTCTCCAGAGGAGATAAAGGAGAATGTAAGAAAGTGTCAAACTATAGGAAAAAAATACCATGACAAAAAGCATTCATGTAAAGAGGTTAACATTAAAGCAGGAGACTATGTGAGGGTGAGGAATAACAAAAGTGCCATCAATGGGAAAAACCACTACTCACAACCATTGCAGGTCAAGGAAGTGTTTTGTAATTCCGCACTTTTGAGTGATGGAAAATCTTGGCATTTTTCTGCTTTGTCATTATGCAAAGGAGGGAAAGGGATGATTGACTTTCAATCCATTTCTGATGAGGAAGGGGTTTCCTGTTCTCAAAACTATGATTGGATTCTAGACCGAGAGGAAATGGAAAGTTCTCAACCGAGTGGTACCAATATTGTATCTCTGGGTATGAATGAAGTACCTTCGGGTAGTGAGAATTATTCGGATGCCTCTCGGGTAGAAGACAGTGGTAGTAGTCTGAGCAAGGAGACAGGTGAAGATTTTAGGTATCAGACCAACAGTGAAACAGATTCTGATTCTGATGACTCAATTTATGAAGATGTTACGTCACAGGACGTCAATTGTCAGGATGAACCTTCTATGAGCAGGTATGGAAGAGTGGTGAAACCACCAGCTAAATTACAAGATTACATTTGTGATTAGCAGTGGGTTATCCTCCTCGTTTTCTTGTTCCAGCCGGACATCCTCCTTCTGTCCAGTTGCTTTGGGAAGGGAGATGTGTTGTGTTTATTAACATGTACTTTTCTCTAATGTATTGCTCTCGTGCTGTGTCTCTGCACGAGCGATCTGCCGGTGCATTGTGACGTCAGTGTGTTCCAACTGATCACCGGCAGGTTGACAGTTGATGTCAGTTACGAGGTTGTGGTGACAGCGAACAGATGTGCCTTGGTGTCAGGTTAATACATAATAAAGACCTTTCACTTACTTGTTGTATTGGTCGTCTTTACAGACGAGGAGTCAGTATTTATTTCTTTATCATTATATGATTGATTTTTAATTCTTCTCTACATACACGATGTGACCGTGACGAGCTCGGAGTCGACGCACCACCGCTCACAGTGACGCACTCTCCCAGTGAGGCGCCGCGGTGCGGGGGAGCGTGACGTTACCACAGCACCGTGACGCGTCACGGCTAAATTGCGCACTGCGCACAGCGCGCGGGGGCTGTCCCAGGGCCGTCACGTCGTCATAGGGTAAGATTGACGGCCCTGGGACCCAACTGCTGGCTGGCTGCCTGGGCAACTTCAAGTGAAACCAAACCCATGAATGACTATGACTATTATGACTACTAATGTAAACAACTACAGCGCTCACGCGCGCCGTCGCTGCCATTGCCCGGTCGGAGGCCGCCAAATCCTGCCAGGGGGCCGCCACTGATAGTTCCGAATCCGATCATCCGATCCTCGGCTCGGTGAGCTCGGCGTCGTGGTGGCCCCTCTGGTTTGGCGGCCCTGTGCAGGTGCACAGTTTGCACATGCCTAGGGCCGGCCCTACCTCTGGACCCCTCTGGTCGGGATGGACAGTGTTGTTGTTTTACAGTTAGGGTGGCATTTGCATATTCCGCCTCATCCGTCAATGGCAAAACTGTCATACACATCTGGAACAGGTCACCTCAGATAACATTTCCTGGATCTAAAACAGGGGCTTGAATTTACTTTTTTTCCCAACAGATGTTTAAAGGCCAGAGCAAAGTGGCAATTAATTGCCCAAGGCCCTCAATTCCAAGACACCACCAGATAAAGTGAGCGGGGCAGTCAAAATTCATGACGTGATACTGATGATCATAGAAACCTTCATAGTTTTCTAATTTGTCAGTCGAGCACGAGTAACATAAACTTAGGGCAAGATTGACGAAGGGCTTTGCCTAAAAAAAAAAGCAATGCATGGTGATGCAGAGCAGTGCAAACCCTTGCATGGGTATTTACTTTCAAATGCAATAGGTATCTTTTGCTGGTAATGTGCCATTTTCTCACCATCAATAGCGCTTTGTTCTGCTTTGCATTAAGGGGGAATTGCTTCGGTGTAATTTGGGCAGATTAGTTCAAGCAGCCAAAGATTTTGGCATAAAGCCTGATTTCCCTAGACAGCCAGACAGGGCTTTGGGCCAAAAAATAGCATCCTCTTCAAACAGGATCTAATACAGAGAATGTTTTATATTCCTCCAAACACTCCACACATTACATGTCTGCTGTTGTTAAAAACACGCATACAACATGTGGGCTATTTAAGAATGTGCCGTGGCATAGGATTTTGTTCTGGAAGGGTATTTATGCTTCGAGTAGAAATCCTATGCTAGACAGCACAGGACTAACCCTGCGCCATGGGTCAAGGGTTCTCAGTGGAACTATGCAGCCTGTTTGTGAGCATCGCAGGGGTAGTTAGAAGCTAGTTTAATAAACATGCCTCCTAGCTGCTCTCTGACCCCTCTGCAAAGCAATGCAGAAAATTTGTTGCACCACTCCAGTAAAAAGGAATGATCGCATTACTTAATATTAAACACGGAAATATCATTATGTAAGAATATTTTGGACAATACCTGAAAGGTAAGTGCATATAGAGAAATTATAGATTTACTATTCCTAACTCCACATCTGCAAACTTTAAAGATAGATATTTTGTCCTTGATATTTCCATACTACGATATTCTGTCTTTGATACTCAGGGCACACACCAAAATATTAAGCCTGCACCCCATTCTGCATACCTAGCCTCCACAGCCTATGCCGTCACACTCCTAGGCAGTTGGTGGCAATAGAATTAAACAAAATAATCTTTCTGTGGCATTTCTCTCGCATTACTTCAATTCACCAGTTTACCTCTTATAACCACTCACTCTCTTTCTCTCGCTTCCTCTTTCTGTCTCTCTATCTCTCTCGCTCTCTCTCTCTCTCTCTCCCCCTCTCTCTATTCCTTTATGCACCTCCCCCTCTATCTCTGCTGTCTTGCCTTTGTCTCCGTCACCCCTCTCTCAATATACCCAACACTTCTGACTCAGCTTCGTCTTGTTCTACTTTTCTCGTGACCTCACCCCTCTCTGTTTCAATGTCAATGCCAATATCTGTATCTATGACTCATGATTCCTTCTCTGTACATTGCCTTTCTCTACCTGATGCCTCTCTCTGTACCTCATTGGTCTTTTTACTGTCTGACCCTCCTGTATCTTTCCTCTCTTCTCAGACAACGTCGATTCTCTCTTTATCTCACCCTCCTACCGCACCTCTCTACTCCTCTCTCAGACATTTCTCTGCCTCTCTACCCACCTCAGAATTCTCTCTCATATTTAATTCTGCTTAACACTCCCTCACTACTTTACTACCTCACTTCACTCTACCCAACTCTCTCTCAGTACCTAAACTCTCAGTTCGCCTCACCGCTCCACGTTCTGATGATCTCTTTCTTTCTCTGATGACTTACCTTCACTTTTTTAAATATCTGCCTCTTTTCTGACTAACTCCATTTATTTACATGCACCCACTTTTTCTCATCTGCTCCTGTCTCGCACAATCACATATCGATGTCTGGATCTCTTGTCTATTTCAACTCACCACTCTACCTCAACTATCTCGCTATCCTTCCACATTTTTCTACTTCTGTTTACACATCAGACCTAACTTTAATGTTCCACCTACTGTATCATCTCTCTGTTTCTCCCTATATCTATCTCGTTATACAGATCTCTCAAACACTACCTATTTGTCTTACTTTTTTTCTCTAACATCTTCCTCTTTATACCTCTTTTTCTTTTACTCTGCAGCTTCTCTCCCTACCTCGCTTATCTTTCTACATCATCTCTACTTCTATCACCACTTCTCCCTTCACTTCACCTCCAGCTATATTTTTCTCTTTATGTATCTGTCCATCCCATCCAAACTGCACCCTCTCATTGCCTTTACTTAGCAGGGTCGCAGGACTTGTTAGAGAACCACGCACATATGCAGAGGAGAAGAGGGACAAGGCAGTGGATCCAAAATTAGGAGAAATATATTAGATTTTCGGCAGGTTGATACTTGATCGCCTCCAAAACTGGATTGAGGAGTTCTCGATTCTCAGCTCTTATCAGGTTGGTTTTCGAAGGAAGATCTCAACAACAGACCAGGTTTTCCGACTCAATCTTTTGTTTTGGAAAACTGCTATAATCGAGGGAGGCAGCCTTTATACGGTCTTTGCAGACCTGCGTGCCGCCTTCGATTTGGTCCCAAGATCCAGACTGTGGACCTTGCTGGCGGAGATGGGTATCCCCTCTGACATCCTGAATATCTTGATAAGATTGCATCAAGATAACTATGCACGGGTCAGGTGTGGCAGAAATGGGATGCTCTCAGGAAGATTCATCGTTGACAGGGGGGCGAGGCAGGGTTGTGTGCTCGCACCCACCCTGTTCAGCCTCTTTGTCATCAGGGTAGTCGACCACCTGACTAGGATAGCTGACATTGATGCTCCAAAGCTCAACGGCAGCAGGGTGCCCGCTATCTTATTTGCGGACGACACCCTGCTGCTGTCCAAATCCCCGATGGGAATACAACGGGTCTTGGATGGGTTTGAAACCTTTTGTGTTGAGCGGGGACTGGAGATCAATGCCCTAAAAACTAAATACATGATTCTTAGTCCTCCTCCCTCAACACGCCACAATCCCACCATGGACACCCTGAGACTAGAGAGGGTTCACACATTTGAATATCTAGGAGTGACCATCAATCAAAACTTGACCTGGGATACACATCGGACAAAGGCTAACATTAAATTAGCTCAGTTAATGGGTGGCATCTCCAGGATGGCAAACAGATCAACTCACAAACCCCTCGGCCCAGTGCTCCAAATTTACAAAATGCAGGCTCGGGGGGCAGTCACACATGGGGGGGAGCTGTGGGGGCACATACCTGCCAAAACCTGACAACCACTGAGGATAAATTTATTAGGCAGATGGTGGCCTTACCGCCAAGCACCCCACTCTTCCCGCTCAGACTAGATCTGGGCTTAAGAACAATCGAGGAAGAACTGGGATTAAAACCACTAACTTTCTTGTGACGAATCTGGAGTACCCCAGAACTCATGAGCTACAGGATGGAGTTGCAAGAGATCTTATCTCTACCAAACATAACGAACATTCAATGGCTAAAATATATAAAAAAGACATGTGAGTGTCTGGGAAGGCCGGAATTGTGGCTGGACCCAGCAAACGCTTGTATCAGGGTTTCGCGTAAACCTTTATCACAGGACTATTATGATTTTAAAATAACATCTTCACTACAGAACCCACGCCTGGGGTCTTTAACTCACTTGTTTATTAAATCTAAAGACTCTTATCATCGGGAGCTCGTCTTTGACACAATTAGCCCTGTCCTGACTAGAATTATTTTTTTTACAGTGGAGCTACGGCACACTCCCCCTTAGAGCACTTAGCAGTACCTGGTACCAGCCCCCTACCCCAGAGCTATGTCCAGCATGCTCGTACCAACAGGAAAATGATTTGCATGTCATATTTTTCTGCAATGCTTACCAGAAACCCAGAAAGTATTGGCTTGTTCCCCTTCTTAAAAACCTGGGGTTCAGGCATTACTTGCCCGCCTACAGAATACTAAAGACGGACGTATCGCCCCCGATTGTGTTTGCGGTAGCCAAATTCTTAACTGCGATGTGGCATATACGTACCCGTTGCATGCACTTTGATATAGACTCTGTATAAGTTTTAAAACAACTTAATGTATCGTTGAATTTTAACTGAAATACAGTGCATCCAATCTATGACATTTTAAATCTGACGTGTGATTTATGATAAGTAAACTATTGCTACTGCCTGATTCTGTATATTAGGATGAAAACTGTAATGTCATTTGTTTTTTAGTGCTGAAATATTTTGTAATAACAATTGCACTTTTTAAATTTTGGATGCAATCTTTTATGATCTATTCGATCGAAATAAAGAACCAAAATGAAATATTAGATTTTCACCAGTGTAATGGTGATAATCTTCAAATTTGCACTTTGAATTTCAACATTTGCAGCAAGAACGCCAGACATTGACATGGAATACAATTGTGATTACACATATTTGGCAATTATAGCTACACTATCAAGTGCAACATGTATATGTCTTATTGTATTATTATTAACCAGTGCACCTATCATTCTACCAAGTCACCCTTAGCATGTTTTCTCATAATGGGAGTAACAAGCTAGATCGACACTGCATTTCACGTAAAATGCTGTTGTGAACAAACCAATCTAGATCCAAACCATAAAATAAATAGGTTTATCAATACTTGCTAAAGTTTCTTTGGGTGCTATTTGGCTGGGTGACACCAGGCAGTTTGAGACTTTAGCTGTTTGAATGAAATTCAGTATTGTTTGGGATCAGAAGTGCTTGATTGAACAAGAAAGGGGTAGTGGAGAAGTGTGGCTCACTGGTTAGAGGAGGCAGACCTGGAAGCAGAGGTCAGCCCGGGACCAGGGTTCAATTCCTGGGTCGGCGGGGTCTTGAGTCCTAAAATGTCCATGGACTCGACAATTCTCGCTCCGGTGCCTACTCGATTCACGGGTTCACACTCTGCGACTCTGGGCAATAGCTTGCTTAATCTCCACAACGGCCCCTCGCGGCGGGATGCCTGGCTTTCACCTTGCGGATACCCTGCCGGGGTTATCTCACAGGGGAATACCAGGACGGGTTCCCTAAGCAAGCGCTTAGAAACCGCTTGGTGATTTGCGCTATATAAATTCCTGTACACAATACATTCAAAGCTGTCCTAAACAGGGTGCTGCAAAAAATATCCTGCAGGACCCTTAAGATGTCAATGGTCTTTCCCCTACTTGTCAGTTGTGGCTCGCAGAGGGAGTGCTGTGGGGCAACAGGGTGGGGCAGGGTGGGAGGTAGTGAAGTCGGACACACATCTGACAAACTCAGCAATGCAGCTAGCGTAAGGTAAATAGTTAAATGTATGTATTTACTCACTTTACTCCTGCTCATCATATGTCCGACTCCACTACACCCCACCCTGCACCTCACCCGCCCCGCAACCCCGCAACACTCCCTCTGCGAGCCGCCACTGCTACTTTTGTCCGGTGCTTTGGGAAAAGCCGAGGAGTCTGTATTTCTACAGGGCAAATTGGATTGTTTCAGCTAATTTAATACATATATGATAAACACAAAGAACCTTTTCTGTCTGTTTCCTTAGGCTCTGCAATTGCTCCTGATGGCTCTCTTTTAAAGTATGGGCAGCACGAAGGCACTTTGTTGGTCTATTCCCAGAGTTTGGTGTTCTCAGCCTAAATAACCTTTTGATGTGGGTTCGAGTCTCCAAGTAGCCACCGGCAGCTGCGGCCCATTCAGGTAAGACCGGTGGCATGGTGGGCTCGGGTGGGTGGAGATCTCGTCAGACGAGGACAAGGGAAAATTAATTATTTATTTAACTTTCCCTCGTTGGTGTCTGTTGAAATTCACCCCACCCAGCCCCAATGCTCTTACCTGCACGGGCCGCTGCTGGCCACCAATGGCTCACGGAGCCGGCCCCTTTTTATGGTGGCAGGTGGGCAGAATTTGCGTAATCGCCTTACGCAAATCTCTGCGAAACAGTAAAAAATATCCACGAACAGGCAGAAATTCCGCGAACATGCGGAATTGCTTGTTCGCTATGCTTTTTTAATGTTTGCAATCGCTGTTTGCGTGCTCGGGGGGAAAGATCTCGAGAACACGCATTTTGAGAATGCGAACAAGCAAAGTAATTTGCGAAGTCGAGGAACTCAGAATTTTGGGAATTTGGGTAATTTCGCATTGTGCAGAGAACACAAAATTACCCAAATTCCGCGAGCGGAACGGAATTTGCCACCCAGGCCTACATGTAACCTCTTCTGCCTAAATTATTACTCAGGCCTTTAAAACAGCGTTAGCTGGCTCGCCAGACTATCATTTTCCCAAAATGTCCATAAATAATATGCAGAGGGCCTTTGGATCAGCCTTCTTCATCCATTGGTCTGTTTGATTGTTATTCACATTTTGCTCTCTACCACCACAACACAGAGCTGGGGACAGTGGTTCAACTCACTTCAGCCACTGGCTGTCTTCCCGTTGAGTGACACATCCGCCATAAAAATAGTCACTTTCACTTAAGAAATTTGAAAGGGAAATCACTAAAAATAAATGTTGCTCAGTTGACCTTACCGTGAGAAAGACAGGACATCCTTCGGGCCAGTTGATGCTTCTTTTCAACCAGGGCTTCCGTACCAGCCAAAGCATGCACCTTGTTTCCATCAGTGATGGTTTGATTGACAGCTGTGCTATGTTGTTAAGTAAGTAGCGTCTGATGTCTTTCCCTTTCAGAACGCAGAGAGCCTTGTCTCGTGCTTCCTGACAGGGGCGATGTAATGCATTGTGTCCACACTTTCTGTGCATGTGTAGTATAATATAATGCAGGGGCACTGTGTAATGCAAGGCCTACACTCCGTTCTAGGCAGCCTGGAACCCTTCCAATGAAGAGATCACTGCGATGTAAGCTGGCACGTGTTCGATCACAAGCTGAGAAGAGTAAACACTGACAGAACCCTGCATAGTGACCTTTGATTCTCTGACGTCATGGAAGGGTGATGTTTGGCGCCCGAGTGTATGAGAGCAGCCACCCAGACTTCCAAAGGTGGCTCGAACAGCTAATGGTTTGATGCTTGTATGAGTCTGCTTATGGTTGTATGGCGTTACAACAAATGCCATTACAACGCATGCCGTTACAATGCATACCTTTACCCTGACTTGCTGTCTGGGTGAACTGGAAGTTGGAACAGTATAATTTACTATTCCAACTCAAGTGTGTGCAACAGTAGGGAAGGTGTTGAAGTTAACGCCAACACCTTCTACCCCCTGCAACAAGCCTTTTACGTTGTAACAACATGCGTTGTAATGGCATGCATTGTTACGCTTCCATTGTAAAGACTGTTTCCCCTGCCTAGCAGCTCCCGAATTCTATTCCGCCCTTTTGTTCTTTAATGCTTTTTGTTGTATCAACTATGCATTCTGCTACGCGCCCCATTGCACTTCTTGATCCAGCGCCAGGATGCCCTTGGTGGTGACAGGTTTGCGCTATATAAGTATACCACAATACAATACAATTGATCAGCTGTGAAAACACAGTAGAACCATGGTGTATGCACAGAAAAAGAGTTATTGATGGTCAGTCTTTGCGCTTTGGTAGGAGGAAGAATTTTCAAAGTGCTAAAATCCACAACTTCCATGGTAGCCCTTCCTAATCCAAAGCCATATTGTTTTAATGCAGAATTCTTTAACCTTTGAGATGGTTTCGTACTAACCCTATAGATAAAGGGAGAGAGCAAAGGATTTTTCCACACAAGGGTGGAGGGAAAAAAATACTCCCAGTCCCCTGGACTGAATATATAGAAAAACAAAGGGAGGAGTATCACCACCGTTACCTCAAGGAGAGGTTCTGAATGGGATGGCAAATGAGAAAAGGAAAATTTTCCTTTTATAAAAACCCCTCTCTCACCAACCTGGTTGGTGACATGCTTCATCATCGGGGTCCACCCTGACGGCCGAGTGCCATCAGGGTGTGCTGCGACACCTGAACTACAGTGGAGCTGTTTTTTTTTAGTGTAAAGTGAAAAAAGTGATGTTAAAAATTGTCCTGGTATGACCAACTGAAAAAACTTTATTCAAGGGCTACTGGGCAATATTAAAAAAGGGTGAAAAGATACTAATAGTTGATTATGACCATAAGTATCTATGTGAATGGTCCATTCTCCCTTTGTTTTTCTTCGTACAAACCCTGCCACTCGAGCAGGGAGAACCCTACAGGGAGAGGTACTCTGGTGAATATGGAAATGCAAAGCATTAATGATGAGTTCCAAGGATGATGGGCAGCGGAAGTGACATCACAGGCCAGTTGACCTTCACTTTCACTCACACACATGGTTACACACACACACATTTACACATACACACATTTACTCTCAAAAGCAAGCATGCACAAAAGGTATAGTTAGATCTTATTTCAGCTGCTGGGGAAAGTCATATTAGAGCTAATTGTACTCCATTTTTTATTAGAACAGTGGTGAATAATGTTATATTATTCTTATTATTATTAGTCTAATAAAAAATTGGCAGAAAACAGAGAGTAGAGCCCCCAAACTACATCCATAAGGAAGAGCTGCCACTGTGTTTCTGGCACTGATTTTGCTACCACTGAGGCGAGGGGTAGCCAAAGCAGTGCCAGAGTTCACAAGGGTGTTGCAGCTGCAACCTCAGCTAACCCCTAAATAATGCCCATACCTGTGATCCTGACCCTCCATACATGATTTACTTTACTATTTTTGTGTAATTCCACTTAAATGTCCTATAATCCTTGTCATGCCACTGGTATTTATTTTTCTTTCATGCTATTTTTTCTTCTCTAAAGCATCTAGTCACAAAGGCATAGGAGTTTCTGGCCCTGGTTGTCTGCATATGCACGTATGTATTTTTTTCAATTTTATTTTACAGAGTTTTATATATCGCTAACTTGACCCGAATGTGGTATCAGAGCGCTTTACATAGCACCAGTTGCATTACATGAGGACACATTCATTTTGTTTGTTAGGCAAGGGGAGATTAAGTGATTTACCCAGAATCACAGAATTTCAGCGTCATTGAAGACACTCGAACCCTGTTCCCCAGATTCGAGGTCGAACACCCTAGACGTTAGACCAACTCCTCTCCCACGAACATGTGAGAATATGAGTGTATGAATCAGTATGTGTATGTATGAGACAAGCATGAGGTAACTACATACAGAGGGCAGCTCTATGTAGTTGCCAATGCCCTAGTGTATGACACTCTGCACCCCTTCTCACCCAAGCCTGGCTAAATGTTTTTCGGGTTCCTTCTTTGTACTAGTGTGTGGGAGTCACAGCCCACGTGTAGCTCGCTGGCTGGGAGCTTCTTCTGAAGAGGTCTTCTCAGTGTGAAAGGCCCAATGAACACAGAGTTGTTTCAAACCATGGATAGTGACGGTGGGCCCCATCTTCTATGGAAGTCTATAGGAAAGTAATTGGTAGCTCTGTTTTTATTTCACTATGCCTTTCTTTACCTCTGTACTCCCTTTGGAGACCTTCTCCCTCTCTTGCTACTCCAACACTCTTTGTACAACTACTAGCCCTCCAGCTCCTTGCTGTTTCCGTCTTTATTCACGGTTTTTCATTTGTCTACTTCATCTTTGCCTCAACCTCAGCTCTTTCTTTAGCTCAATACTCTGTCTCTCTCATCTCTCTATACTGCACCTCTATTGACCTCACCTTTAAACCTCTCTAACGTTTACTCTACCTCTCCACCTCACCTCTCTTTACTTCATCTCTCACTGCCGTATCATCACCCAACCTCTTTATCTCTCTTGCTATAAAAACCTACCGATTGACTTCGCCATTTATTCACTTCCTTTCTTCTCTGATGAACCCGCTCTTTGTCCCTCATTTCTGTCTACCTCGCCTCTCTCACTAGCTTTCTCATTACCTCCTTATAGACCTGCCAGCCTTAGGGTGGTCTTTCCCTCAACTTTTTGCCTACCTTCCCCATTTTTAGGTCTCGTGCTGTATCTTCAAGAAGCACAAACGGCAGCTGGGCGCCAGTGTAGACACCATTGCATCATTTTGGAAGGGTGCCTGGGCTGAAGGGATAAGTATTTTTCTGCAGGAAGGGGCAACCATAATGAAAGGCATTTTCCTATTTCTATGTGTGCTGCAAAATGCAGCACGCATAGAAAGACAAAAAAAATTAGGAGAAATAAAAGTATTTCTCCTCCTTGTGCCTCCTTATGTCTCCCCTGGGGAGGCATAAGATTCAGATGCATTCCCAGGTTTTCAAAATGTTGTGAATCTGGGAATGCTTCACGTTCCATGGATGTTGCATGGGAACACCCACGACATCACCCATGGAACACTCCTTTCATGCAGAGTTATGCGTGAGAGGGAAACATATTTACAAGGCCATGGAAAGTCAAGCAGGGTGACTTTACATGGCCTGGTAAATATAGGGAAGCCAATTGTGGTGCCTGTGCATCAATACAAGTGATGCATCACCAGCACTATGGGCTTGTAAATAAGCCCCCAAGTGCCTTCTGCCTGTCTCTGATACACATCTGAGGTGGGTGAAGTTTGGCTTTGTGTATTCCCCCTAGACAGCCAAACACAATGGAAACTTAGATGTGAGTTCATGGGCCATCCTGGGAGGATGGGAGGGAGAAGTTGGACTTAACCTCCTTTGCACCTGAACAGGCTTTGTGCTGTCCCCACACTAAGGGCTACATACCTCCTGTAGAGCACCTAGAGCAAGACAGTAAGGGAGGACCTCTGTGCACTTCAAATAATTCTCTTTGAAGTTTCCCCCACTTACAAGGCACAAGTGGGCATAAATACGGGACATCTGGCACCATCATTATGGTACACTTCTGGACCTGTGAAGATTCTGCCGGGAAGAAGACCTGCTGAGCTGCTGAAGTACTGCCACTCTGCTGGACTGCTGCTTTGCTGGACTCCTGCTCTGCGGTTTCCTGCCTGAGTGAAAAGGACTGGAGCTCCATCACTTAAAACCAGAGTGACTCCAAGGGCTAGCTGGCATGCCTCCTGATCTGAAGTCTTAATGCCATAAACAATTTCTAACTTACCTGCTTCTGCCATCTCTGAGTCTGCCCTGACAAGAGATGTCACCCAGTCCTGGACCCTTGAAGGTAAGGCCTAAGGTAAATTCTTCAGCAAACCCCATGCATCCTTTGCTGAACTGGCGCATGAGCACCATTGCACAGGCCTGGTGCATCTCCACTGTTGCATGGTTAAACACTGACGCATCGCTTTGACTCCACCACATGTCTTTAACGTAGACACAGCAGGAACAAGGTAGTTTTGTTCAGCAGGCCTCACTGTGTCCCTGTATCTGGCCCATGTTCCATCACAGTCTGCATGATGGTTTTACTTTGTCCTCGTCGGGTGCGACCATATCCCAAGGAAGCACTTATTGCTTCTGAGCGCTATTTTGCATGTATTCTTTAAAAATGAATCTCTCAGTTCCTACTTATTAGATATATGTTGTTTTGGTCTTCTTTTATTTATGACATTAAGTTCAAATTTTCTAACTTGGTTTGAAATCTGTTTGTGTTGTGTTTTCACTGTTTGAAGGGTTGCACAAATACTTTACACATTGCCTCTAAGTTAAGCCTGACAGATCTGTGCCAAGCTACAGGAGGGTGAGCACAGGTTAAGTTAGGATTTACCTGCTTCTTATCCTGACTAGGATTGTGGTTGCTGCTTGACTAGTGCTCATGCCTCAAACAACCTACAACCCAATTTCTAAAACCTTTCCTGCTCTACAGCATCTCTCTATCTCTATCATTACCATGTCTGTGTCTCTTTCTCACATCACTCTCTGCACCTTTCTCTATTTCAGCTCACCTTCTTTCCTCTCCACTCTTTCTACCCTCTTTATACTCCTCTTTCTACCTTTTCTCGCTGACTCTAACTCTTTCTCTACCACACCTCCTCCGTACCTGTGTATCAATCTCTTTTCTATCGCACCTATCTCTCCACTTCAATTATCTTCATCTACATTTCACCTTTCTTTTATTTTCAACCCTCCCGATTCTAATTTTCTCTTTGCCTCACTACATTTTCCTTCCTTCTTAATCTCTTATCCTCTTTATTTAACTCACTCTACTTTTAACCTTACCTTTAATTTACCCTTTATGTACTTCAGCCCTTTCATGCTCGTTACAGTTCCTTTTCTCTAGCTCTTTCTGCCTCACTCTAAAACCTCTGTACTTCTTTTACTCCATCACCTCGTCCTCATTCTTCCTCTCTGTATCTTTCTGCCTGCTTCACCTTTCTCTCTTTATCATAAATCTCTATCTCTCTCACTTCACTTATCTCTGTCTCAGCTCTTTCTCAACCTCCCTTCTCATTCTACTTTACCTATCTTACTATATCACTTTATTTACCTCTTTGACCTTCTCCTGTCTCCTTGCACTCATTTCTCCTACTCAGCAGATGGCGAGGTAACTGTCTAACATAAGAAGTCTAAGCACAGAAAGAGGAGAGGAGGAACAAGTCAGAGGTAGAACTAGAGAAGATTAGTAGATTTCACCTCATGGGATGACGAACATCCTCAGTCCAGGGCTTTGATTTTCATTGGTACTGAAAGAAGGCCAATTGTGAGGGGGGCGTGGGGGTTGTTTGTGGATATGAATACTTTAGCAGAGGCTACAATTTCAAGTGTTTTCTGCATATGTGGCATTATAACAGTAGGCACCTGTCCTCTAAACACCTGCACAATCACTCTCACCATGTCTTTCCTGCAAAGGTAGGAAAAGACTAGTTAGAACCTGAATTTTGCGTGAATTATTATTGTTGCAAGACAAAAAATATTTAGCTAAGCACAAAAAAATTGTTATTTCAAAGTTCTTCAAAAGACAGCAAAAGGTCTGTATGCCATGAAGGGTGTGCAGCACCAGTTGTTTATTTCTGGTCAAGGGCAAAGATGACAACAGAAGGGAGCGATGCATGTACGGGTCAGAACACAAGGTGCCCAACCCATCCGAGGATCAGCAGCTGTACATCTGTGGTAAGAATAGATGGTGCAGTAGAAGGGAGTCAAGACCATGCAGCATCAAGCCCAAGGGGGGTGGGGGCAACCGGTGCATGGAGAGTTGCTCATCACTGGTGAGGATGCAGAGCACAGCAGAGGGAAGTAGCCCCTCCTGCAGCTCATAGCACCAGATGTTAGTCAATGCCCAGTGTGCAGCCACATTTGTTAATTTCTGGTGAGGGTTACAGGACACAGAGAAGAAGGCAGTGAACTTCGTGCAGCGAAGGGCTCAAACTGAGCATCCCTCACACAGTGTGCAGTCTCAGAAGAAGGGAGTGAACGGCGTGCAGTGAAGGGCTCAAGCTGAGCATCCCTCACGCAGTGTGCAGTCTCAGAAGAAGGGGGTGAACTGCATGCAGTGAAGGGCTCAAGCTGAGCATCCCTCACACAGTGTGCAGTCTCAGAAGATGGGAGTGAAGTGCGTGCAGTGAAGGGCTCAAGCTGAGCATCCCTCACACAGTGTGCAGTCTAAGAAGAAGGGAGCTGAGCATCCCTCACACAGTGTGCAGTCTCAGAAGAAGGGAGTGAACTGCATGCAGCGAAGGGCTCAAGCTGAGCATCCCTCACACAGTGTGCAGTCTCAGAAGAAGGGAGTGAATGGCGTGCAGTGAATGGCTCAAGCTGAGCATCCCTCACACAGTGTGCAGTCTCAGAAGGAGGGAGTGAACTGCGTGAAGGGCTCAAGCTGAGCATCCCTTACACAGTGTGCAGTCTCAGAAGAAGGGAGTGAATGGCGTGCAGTGAAGAGCTCAAGCTGAGCATCCCTCACACAGTGTGCAGTCTCAGAAGAAGGGGGTGAACTGCATGCAGTGGAGGGCTTAAGCTGAGCATCCCTCACACAGTGTGCAGTCTCAGAAGATGGGAGTGAAGTGCGTGCAGTGAAGGGCTCAAGCTGAGCATCCCTCACACAGTGTGCAGTTTCAGAAGAAGGGAGTGTACTGTGTGAAGGGCTCAAGCTGAGCCTCCCTCACACAGTGTGCAGTCTCAAAAGAAGGGAGTGAACGGCGTGCAGTGAAGGGCTCAAGCTGAGCATCCCTCACACAGTGTGCAGTCTCAGAAGAAGGGAGTGAACTGCGTGAAGGGCTCAAGCTGAGCATCCCTCACACAGTGTGCAGTCTCAGAAGAAGGGAGTGAACTGCGTGCAGCGAAGGGCTCAAGCTGAGCATCCCTCAGACAGTTTGCAGTCTCAGAAGAAGGGAGCTGAGCATCCATCACACAGTGTGCAGCCTCAGAAGAAGGGAGTGAACTGCGTGCAGTGAAGGGCTCAAGCTGAGCATCCCTCGCACAGTGTGCAGTCTCAGAAGAAGGGAGTGAACTGTGTGCATTGAAGGGCTCAAGCTGAGCATCCCTCATACAGTGTGCAGTCTTAGAAAAAGGGAGTGAACTGCGTGAAGGGCTCAAGCTGAGCATTCCTCACACACTGTGCAGTCTCAGAAGAAGGGAGTGAACTGCGTGCAGCGAAGGGCTCAAGCTGAGCATCCCTCACACAGTGTGCAGTCTGAGAAGAAGGGAGCTGAGCATCTCTCACACAGTGTGCAGTCTCAGAAGAAATGAGTGAACTGCGAGCAGCGAAGGGCTCAAGCTGAGCATCCCTCACACAGTGTGCAGTCTCAGAAGAAGGGAGTGAACTGCGTGAAGGGCTCAAGCTGAGCATCCCTCACACAGTGTGAAGTCTCAGAAGAAGGGAGTGAACTGCGTGCAGCGAAGGGCTCATGCTGAGCATCCCTCACACAGTGTGCAGTCTCAGAAGAAGGGAGTGAACTGTGTGCAGTGAAGGGCTCAAGCTGAGCATCCCTCACACAGTTTGCAGTCTGAGAAGAAGGGAGTGAACTGCGTGAAGGGCTCAAGCTGAGCATTCCTCAAACAGTGTGCAGTCTCAGAAGAAGGGAGTGAACTGCGTGCAGCGAAGGGCTCACGCTGAGCATCCATCACACAGTGTGCAGTCTCAGAAGAAGGGAGCTGAGCATCCCTCACACAGTGTGCAGTCTCAGAAGAAGGGAGTGAACTGAGAGCAGCGAAGGGCTCAAGCTGAGCATCCCTGACACAGTGTGCAGTCTCAGAAGAAGGGAGTGAACTGCGTGAAGGGCTCAAGCTGAGCATCCCTCACACAGTGTGCAGTCTCAGAAGAAGGAAGTGAACTGCGTGAAGGGCTCA
Organism: Lissotriton helveticus; assembly: GCF_964261635.1. Taxonomy (NCBI): domain Eukaryota; kingdom Metazoa; phylum Chordata; class Amphibia; order Caudata; family Salamandridae; genus Lissotriton; species Lissotriton helveticus. The sequence goes on from NC_136069.1 coordinate 1,618,770,058, forward strand.
AGCTGAGCATCCCTCACACAGTGTGCAGTCTCAGAAGAAGGGAGTGAACTGTGTGCAGTGAAGGGCTCAAGCTGAGCATCCCTCAAACAGTGTGCAGTCTCAGAAGAAGGGAGTGAACTGCGAGCAGGGAAGGGCTCAAGCTGAGCATCCCTCACACAGTGTGCAGTCTCAGAAGAAGGGAGTGAACTGTGTGCAGTGAAGGGCTCAAGCTGAGCATCCCTCACACAGTGTGCAGTCTCAGAAGAAGGGAGCGAACTGCGTGCAGTGAAGGGCTCAAGCTGAGCATCCCTCACACAGTTTGCAGTCTCAGAAGAAGGGAGTGAACTGTGTGAAGGGCTCAAACTGAGCATCCCTCAAACAGTGTGCAGTCTCAGAAGAAGGGAGTGAACTGCGTGCAGCGAAGGGCTCACGCTGAGCATCCATCACACAGTGTGCAGTCTCAGAAGAAGGGAGTGAACGGCGTGCAGTGAAGGGCTCAAGCTGAGCATCCCTCACACAGTGTGCAGTCTCAGAAGATGGGAGTGAAGTGCGTGCAGTGAAGGGCTAAAGCTGAGCATCCCTCACACAGTGTGCAGTCTCAGAAGAAGGGAGTGAACTGTGTGAAGGGCTCAAGCTGAGCATCCCTCACACAGTGTGCAGTCTCAGAAGAAGGGAGTGAACGGCGTGCAGTGAAGGGCTCAAGCTGAGCATCCCTCACACAGTGTGCAGTCTCAGAAGAAGGGAGTGAACTGCGTGAAGGGCTCAAGCTGAGCATCCCTCACACAGTGTGCAGTCTCAGAAGAAGGGAGTGAACTGCGTGCAGCGAAGGGCTCAAGCTGAGCATCCCTCAGACAGTTTTCAGTCTCAGATGAAGGCAGCTGAGCATCCATCACACAGTGTGCAGTCTCAGAAGAAGGGAGTGAACTGCGTGTAGTGAAGGGCTCAAGCTGAGCATCCCTCACACAGTGTGCAGTCTCAGAAGAAGGGAGTGAACTGCGTGCAGTGAAGGGCTCAAGCTGAGCATCCCTCACACAGTGTGCAGTCTTAGAAGAAGGGAGTGAACTGCGTGAAGGGCTCAAGCTGAGCATTCCTCACACACTGTGCAGTCTCAGAAAAAGGGATTGAACTGCATGCAGCGAAGGGCTCAAGCTGAGCATCCCTCACACAATGTGCAGTCTCAGAAGAAGGGAGCTGAGCCTCTCTCACACAGTGTGCAGTCTCAGAAGAAGGGAGTGAACTGTGTGCAGTGAAGGGCTCAAGCTGAGCATCCCTCAAACAGTGTGCAGTCTCAGAAGAAGGGAGTGAACTGCGAGCAGCGAAGGGCTCAAGCTGGGCATCCCTCACACAGTGTGCAGTCTCAGAAGAAGGGAGTGAACTGTGTGCAGTGAAGGGCTCAAGCTGAGCATCCCTCACACAGTGTGCAGTCTCAGAAGAAGGGAGTGAACTGCGTGCAGTGAAGGGCTCAAGCTGAGCATCCCTCACACAGTTTGCAGTCTCAGAAGAAGGGAGAGAACTGCGTGAAGGGTTCAAGCTGAGCATCCCTCAAACAGTGTGCAGTCTCAGAAGAAGGGAGTGAACTGCGTGCAGCGAAGGGCTCACGCTGAGCATCCATCACACAGTGTGCAGTCTCAGAAGAAGGGAGCTGAGCATCCCTCACACAGTGTGCAGTCTCAGAAGAACGGAGTGGACTGCGTGCAGCGAAGGGCTCAAACTGAGCATCCCTCACACAGTTTGCAGTCTCAGAAGAAGGGAGAGAACTGCGTGAAGGGTTCAAGCTGAGCATCCCTCAAACAGTGTGCAGTCTCAGATGAAGGGAGTGAACTGCGTGCAGCAAAGGGCTCACGCTGAGCATCCCTCACACAGTGTGCAGTCTCAGAAGAAGGGAGTGAACTGCGTGCAGTGAAGGGCTCAAGCTGAGCATCCCTCACACAGTTTGCAGTCTCAGAAGAAGGGAGAGAACTGCGTGAAGGGTTCAAGCTGAGCATCCCTTAAACAGTGTGCAGTCTCAGAAGAAGGGAGTGAACTGCGTGCAGCGAAGGGCTCACGCTGAGCATCCATCACACAGTGTGCAGTCTCAGAAGAAGGGAGCTGAGCATCCCTCACACAGTGTGCAGTCTCAGAAGAACGGAGTGGACTGCGTGCAGCGAAGGACTCAAACTGAGCATCCCTCACACAGTGTGCATTCTCAGAAAAAGGGAGTGAACTGTGTGCAGTGAAGGGCTCAAGCTGAGCATCCCTCACACAGTTTGCAGTCTGAGAAGAAGGGAGTGAACTGCGTGAAGGGCTCAAGCTGAGCATTCCTCAAACAGTGTGCAGTCTCAGAAGAAGGGAGTGAACTGCGTGCAGCGAAGGGCTCACGCTGAGCATCCATCACACAGTGTGCAGTCTCAGAAGAAGGGAGCTGAGCATCCCTCACACAGTGTGCAGTCTCAGAAGAAGGGAGTGAACTGAGAGCAGCGAAGGGCTCAAGCTGAGCATCCCTCACACAGTGTGCAGTCTCAGAAGAAGGGAGTGAACTGCGTGAAGGGCTCAAGCTGAGCATCCCTCACACAGTGTGCAGTCTCAGAAGAAGGAAGTGAACTGCGTGAAGGGCTCAAGCTGAGCATCCCTCACACAGTGTGCAGTCTCAGAAGAAGGGAGTGAACTGTGTGCAGTGAAGGGCTCAAGCTGAGCATCCCTCAAACAGTGTGCAGTCTCAGAAGAAGGGAGTGAACTGCGAGCAGGGAAGGGCTCAAGCTGAGCATCCCTCACACAGTGTGCAGTCTCAGAAGAAGGGAGTGAACTGTGTGCAGTGAAGGGCTCAAGCTGAGCATCCCTCACACAGTGTGCAGTCTCAGAAGAAGGGAGCGAACTGCGTGCAGTGAAGGGCTCAAGCTGAGCATCCCTCACACAGTTTGCAGTCTCAGAAGAAGGGAGTGAACTGCGTGAAGGGCTCAAACTGAGCATCCCTCAAACAGTGTGCAGTCTCAGAAGAAGGGAGTGAACTGCGTGCAGCGAAGGGCTCACGCTGAGCATCCATCACACAGTGTGCAGTCTCAGAAGAAGGGAGTGAACGGCGTGCAGTGAAGGGCTCAAGCTGAGCATCCCTCACACAGTGTGCAGTCTCAGAAGATGGGAGTGAAGTGCGTGCAGTGAAGGGCTAAAGCTGAGCATCCCTCACACAGTGTGCAGTCTCAGAAGAAGGGAGTGAACTGTGTGAAGGGCTCAAGCTGAGCATCCCTCACACAGTGTGCAGTCTCAGAAGAAGGGAGTGAACGGCGTGCAGTGAAGGGCTCAAGCTGAGCATCCCTCACACAGTGTGCAGTCTCAGAAGAAGGGAGTGAACTGCGTGAAGGGCTCAAGCTGAGCATCCCTCACACAGTGTGCAGTCTCAGAAGAAGGGAGTGAACTGCGTGCAGCGAAGGGCTCAAGCTGAGCATCCCTCAGACAGTTTTCAGTCTCAGAAGAAGGCAGCTGAGCATCCATCACACAGTGTGCAGTCTCAGAAGAAGGGAGTGAACTGCGTGTAGTGAAGGGCTCAAGCTGAGCATCCCTCACACAGTGTGCAGTCTCAGAAGAAGGGAGTGAACTGCGTGCAGTGAAGGGCTCAAGCTGAGCATCCCTCACACAGTGTGCAGTCTTAGAAGAAGGGAGTGAACTGCGTGAAGGGCTCAAGCTGAGCATTCCTCACACACTGTGCAGTCTCAGAAAAAGGGAGTGAACTGCATGCAGCGAAGGGCTCAAGCTGAGCATCCCTCACACAATGTGCAGTCTCAGAAGAAGGGAGCTGAGCCTCTCTCACACAGTGTGCAGTCTCAGAAGAAGGGAGTGAACTGTGTGCAGTGAAGGGCTCAAGCTGAGCATCCCTCAAACAGTGTGCAGTCTCAGAAGAAGGGAGTGAACTGCGAGCAGCGAAGGGCTCAAGCTGAGCATCCCTCACACAGTGTGCAGTCTCAGAAGAAGGGAGTGAACTGTGTGCAGTGAAGGGCTCAAGCTGAGCATCCCTCACACAGTGTGCAGTCTCAGAAGAAGGGAGTGAACTGCGTGCAGTGAAGGGCTCAAGCTGAGCATCCCTCACACAGTTTGCAGTCTCAGAAGAAGGGAGAGAACTGCGTGAAGGGTTCAAGCTGAGCATCCCTCAAACAGTGTGCAGTCTCAGAAGAAGGGAGTGAACTGCGTGCAGCGAAGGGCTCACGCTGAGCATCCATCACACAGTGTGCAGTCTCAGAAGAAGGGAGCTGAGCATCCCTCACACAGTGTGCAGTCTCAGAAGAACGGAGTGGACTGCGTGCAGCGAAGGGCTCAAACTGAGCATCCCTCACACAGTTTGCAGTCTCAGAAGAAGGGAGAGAACTGCGTGAAGGGTTCAAGCTGAGCATCCCTCAAACAGTGTGCAGTCTCAGAAGAAGGGAGTGAACTGCGTGCAGCGAAGGGCTCACGCTGAGCATCCCTCACACAGTGTGCAGTCTCAGAAGAAGGGAGTGAACTGCGTGCAGTGAAGGGCTCAAGCTGAGCATCCCTCACACAGTTTGCAGTCTCAGAAGAAGGGAGAGAACTGCATGAAGGGTTCAAGCTGAGCATCCCTCAAACAGTGTGCAGTCTCAGAAGAAGGGAGTGAACTGCGTGCAGCGAAGGGCTCACGCTGAGCATCCATCACACAGTGTGCAGTCTCAGAAGAAGGGAGCTGAGCATCCCTCACACAGTGTGCAGTCTCAGAAGAACGGAGTGGACTGCGTGCAGCGAAGGGCTCAAACTGAGCATCCCTCACACAGTGTGCATTCTCAGAAGGAGGGAGCTGAGCATCCCTCACACAGTGTGCAGTCTCAGAAGAAGAGAGCTGAGCATCCCTCACACAGTGTGCAGTCTCAGAAGAAGGGAGTGAACTGCGTGCAGTGGAGGGCTCAAGCTGGGCTTCTCTCACACAGTGTGCAGTCTCAGAAGAAGGGAGTGAACAGCGTGCAGCGAAGGGCTCAAGCTGGGCATCCCGCACACAGTGTGCAGTCTCAGAAGAAGGGAGCTGAGCATCCCTCACACAGTGTGCAGTCTCAGAAGAAGGGAGTGAACTGCGTGCAGCGAAGGGCTCACGCTGAGCATCCCTCACACAGTGTGCAGTCTCAGAAGAAGGGAGAGAACTGCGTGAAGGGTTCAAGCTGAGCATCCCTCAAACAGTGTGCAGTCTCAGAAGAAGGGAGTGAACTGCGTGCAGCGAAGGGCTCACGCTGAGCATCCCTCACACAGTGTGCAGTCTCAGAAGAAGGGAGTGAACTGCGTGCAGTGAAGGGCTCAAGCTGAGCATCCCTCACACAGTGTGCAGTCTTAGAAGAAGGGAGTGAACTGCGTGAAGGGCTCAAGCTGAGCATTCCTCACACACTGTGCAGTCTCAGAAAAAGGGATTGAACTGCATGCAGCGAAGGGCTCAAGCTGAGCATCCCTCACACAATGTGCAGTCTCAGAAGAAGGGAGCTGAGCCTCTCTCACACAGTGTGCAGTCTCAGAAGAAGGGAGTGAACTGTGTGCAGTGAAGGGCTCAAGCTGAGCATCCCTCAAACAGTGTGCAGTCTCAGAAGAAGGGAGTGAACTGCGAGCAGCGAAGGGCTCAAGCTGGGCATCCCTCACACAGTGTGCAGTCTCAGAAGAAGGGAGTGAACTGTGTGCAGTGAAGGGCTCAAGCTGAGCATCCCTCACACAGTGTGCAGTCTCAGAAGAAGGGAGTGAACTGCGTGCAGTGAAGGGCTCAAGCTGAGCATCCCTCACACAGTTTGCAGTCTCAGAAGAAGGGAGAGAACTGCGTGAAGGGTTCAAGCTGAGCATCCCTCAAACAGTGTGCAGTCTCAGAAGAAGGGAGTGAACTGCGTGCAGCGAAGGGCTCACGCTGAGCATCCATCACACAGTGTGCAGTCTCAGAAGAAGGGAGCTGAGCATCCCTCACACAGTGTGCAGTCTCAGAAGAACGGAGTGGACTGCGTGCAGCGAAGGGCTCAAACTGAGCATCCCTCACACAGTTTGCAGTCTCAGAAGAAGGGAGAGAACTGCGTGAAGGGTTCAAGCTGAGCATCCCTCAAACAGTGTGCAGTCTCAGATGAAGGGAGTGAACTGCGTGCAGCAAAGGGCTCACGCTGAGCATCCCTCACACAGTGTGCAGTCTCAGAAGAAGGGAGTGAACTGCGTGCAGTGAAGGGCTCAAGCTGAGCATCCCTCACACAGTTTGCAGTCTCAGAAGAAGGGAGAGAACTGCGTGAAGGGTTCAAGCTGAGCATCCCTCAAACAGTGTGCAGTCTCAGAAGAAGGGAGTGAACTGCGTGCAGCGAAGGGCTCACGCTGAGCATCCATCACACAGTGTGCAGTCTCAGAAGAAGGGAGCTGAGCATCCCTCACACAGTGTGCAGTCTCAGAAGAACGGAGTGGACTGCGTGCAGCGAAGGACTCAAACTGAGCATCCCTCACACAGTGTGCATTCTCAGAAAAAGGGAGTGAACTGTGTGCAGTGAAGGGCTCAAGCTGAGCATCCCTCACACAGTTTGCAGTCTGAGAAGAAGGGAGTGAACTGCGTGAAGGGCTCAAGCTGAGCATTCCTCAAACAGTGTGCAGTCTCAGAAGAAGGGAGTGAACTGCGTGCAGCGAAGGGCTCACGCTGAGCATCCATCACACAGTGTGCAGTCTCAGAAGAAGGGAGCTGAGCATTCCTCACACAGTGTGCAGTCTCAGAAGAAGGGAGTGAACTGAGAGCAGCGAAGGGCTCAAGCTGAGCATCCCTCACACAGTGTGCAGTCTCAGAAGAAGGGAGTGAACTGCGTGAAGGGCTCAAGCTGAGCATCCCTCACACAGTGTGCAGTCTCAGAAGAAGGAAGTGAACTGCGTGAAGGGCTCAAGCTGAGCATCCCTCACACAGTGTGCAGTCTCAGAAGAAGGGAGTGAACTGTGTGCAGTGAAGGGCTCAAGCTGAGCATCCCTCAAACAGTGTGCAGTCTCAGAAGAAGGGAGTGAACTGCGAGCAGGGAAGGGCTCAAGCTGAGCATCCCTCACACAGTGTGCAGTCTCAGAAGAAGGGAGTGAACTGTGTGCAGTGAAGGGCTCAAGCTGAGCATCCCTCACACAGTGTGCAGTCTCAGAAGAAGGGAGCGAACTGCGTGCAGTGAAGGGCTCAAGCTGAGCATCCCTCACACAGTTTGCAGTCTCAGAAGAAGGGAGTGAACTGCGTGAAGGGCTCAAACTGAGCATCCCTCAAACAGTGTGCAGTCTCAGAAGAAGGGAGTGAACTGCGTGCAGCGAAGGGCTCACGCTGAGCATCCATCACACAGTGTGCAGTCTCAGAAGAAGGGAGTGAACGGCGTGCAGTGAAGGGCTCAAGCTGAGCATCCCTCACACAGTGTGCAGTCTCAGAAGATGGGAGTGAAGTGCGTGCAGTGAAGGGCTAAAGCTGAGCATCCCTCACACAGTGTGCAGTCTCAGAAGAAGGGAGTGAACTGTGTGAAGGGCTCAAGCTGAGCATCCCTCACACAGTGTGCAGTCTCAGAAGAAGGGAGTGAACGGCGTGCAGTGAAGGGCTCAAGCTGAGCATCCCTCACACAGTGTGCAGTCTCAGAAGAAGGGAGTGAACTGCGTGAAGGGCTCAAGCTGAGCATCCCTCACACAGTGTGCAGTCTCAGAAGAAGGGAGTGAACTGCGTGCAGCGAAGGGCTCAAGCTGAGCATCCCTCAGACAGTTTTCAGTCTCAGAAGAAGGCAGCTGAGCATCCATCACACAGTGTGCAGTCTCAGAAGAAGGGAGTGAACTGCGTGTAGTGAAGGGCTCAAGCTGAGCATCCCTCACACAGTGTGCAGTCTCAGAAGAAGGGAGTGAACTGCGTGCAGTGAAGGGCTCAAGCTGAGCATCCCTCACACAGTGTGCAGTCTTAGAAGAAGGGAGTGAACTGCGTGAAGGGCTCAAGCTGAGCATTCCTCACACACTGTGCAGTCTCAGAAAAAGGGAGTGAACTGCATGCAGCGAAGGGCTCAAGCTGAGCATCCCTCACACAATGTGCAGTCTCAGAAGAAGGGAGCTGAGCCTCTCTCACACAGTGTGCAGTCTCAGAAGAAGGGAGTGAACTGTGTGCAGTGAAGGGCTCAAGCTGAGCATCCCTCAAACAGTGTGCAGTCTCAGAAGAAGGGAGTGAACTGCGAGCAGCGAAGGGCTCAAGCTGAGCATCCCTCACACAGTGTGCAGTCTCAGAAGAAGGGAGTGAACTGTGTGCAGTGAAGGGCTCAAGCTGAGCATCCCTCACACAGTGTGCAGTCTCAGAAGAAGGGAGTGAACTGTGTGCAGTGAAGGGCTCAAGCTGAGCATCCCTCACACAGTTTGCAGTCTCAGAAGAAGGGAGAGAACTGCGTGAAGGGTTCAAGCTGAGCATCCCTCAAACAGTGTGCAGTCTCAGAAGAAGGGAGTGAACTGCGTGCAGCGAAGGGCTCACGCTGAGCATCCATCACACAGTGTGCAGTCTCAGAAGAAGGGAGCTGAGCATCCCTCACACAGTGTGCAGTCTCAGAAGAACGGAGTGGACTGCGTGCAGCGAAGGGCTCAAACTGAGCATCCCTCACACAGTTTGCAGTCTCAGAAGAAGGGAGAGAACTGCGTGAAGGGTTCAAGCTGAGCATCCCTCAAACAGTGTGCAGTCTCAGAAGAAGGGAGTGAACTGCGTGCAGCGAAGGGCTCACGCTGAGCATCCCTCACACAGTGTGCAGTCTCAGAAGAAGGGAGTGAACTGCGTGCAGTGAAGGGCTCAAGCTGAGCATCCCTCACACAGTTTGCAGTCTCAGAAGAAGGGAGAGAACTGCATGAAGGGTTCAAGCTGAGCATCCCTCAAACAGTGTGCAGTCTCAGAAGAAGGGAGTGAACTGCGTGCAGCGAAGGGCTCACGCTGAGCATCCATCACACAGTGTGCAGTCTCAGAAGAAGGGAGCTGAGCATCCCTCACACAGTGTGCAGTCTCAGAAGAACGGAGTGGACTGCGTGCAGCGAAGGGCTCAAACTGAGCATCCCTCACACAGTGTGCATTCTCAGAAGGAGGGAGCTGAGCATCCCTCACACAGTGTGCAGTCTCAGAAGAAGAGAGCTGAGCATCCCTCACACAGTGTGCAGTCTCAGAAGAAGGGAGTGAACTGCGTGCAGTGGAGGGCTCAAGCTGGGCTTCTCTCACACAGTGTGCAGTCTCAGAAGAAGGGAGTGAACAGCGTGCAGCGAAGGGCTCAAGCTGGGCATCCCGCACACAGTGTGCAGTCTCAGAAGAAGGGAGCTGAGCATCCCTCACACAGTGTGCAGTCTCAGAAGAAGGGAGTGAACTGCGTGCAGCGAAGGGCTCGCGCTGAGCATCCCTCACACAGTGTGCAGTCTCAGAAGAAGGGAGAGAACTGCGTGAAGGGTTCAAGCTGAGCATCCCTCAAACAGTGTGCAGTCTCAGAAGAAGGGAGTGAACTGCGTGCAGCGAAGGGCTCACGCTGAGCATCCCTCACACAGTGTGCAGTCTCAGAAGAAGGGAGTGAACTGCGTGCAGTGAAGGGCTCAAGCTGAGCATCCCTCACACAGTTTGCAGTCTCAGAAGAAGGGAGAGAACTGCATGAAGGGTTCAAGCTGAGCATCCCTCAAACAGTGTGTAGTCTCAGAAGAAGGGAGTGAACTGCGTGCAGCGAAGGGCTCACGCTGAGCATCCATCACACAGTGTGCAGTCTCAGAAGAAGGGAGCTGAGCATCCCTCACACAGTGTGCAGTCTCAGAAGAACGGAGTGGACTGCGTGCAGCGAAGGGCTCAAACTGAGCATCCCTCACACAGTGTGCATTCTCAGAAGGAGGGAGCTGAGCATCCCTCACACAGTGTGCAGTCTCAGAAGAAGAGAGCTGAGCATCCCTCACACAGTGTGCAGTCTCAGAAGAAGGGAGTGAACTGCGTGCAGTGGAGGGCTCAAGCTGGGCTTCTCTCACACAGTGTGCAGTCTCAGAAGAAGGGAGTGAACAGCGTGCAGCGAAGGGCTCAAGCTGGGCATCCCGCACACAGTGTGCAGTCTCAGAAGAAGGGAGCTGAGCATCCCTCACACAGTGTGCAGTCTCAGAAGAAGGGAGTGAACTGCGTGCAGCGAAGGGCTCAAGTTGAGCATCCCTCACACAGTGTGCAGTCTCAGAAGAAGGGAGTTAACTGTGTGCAGCGAAGGGCTCAAGCTGAGCATCCCTCACACATTATGAAGCCTCAGAAAAAGGGAGTGAACTGCGTGCAGCGAAGGGCTCAAGCTGAGCATCCCTCATACAATGTGCAGTCTCAGAAGAAGGGGGTGAACACAACTGCGTGCAGCGAAGTGCTCAAGCTGAGCATCCCTCACACAGTGTGCAGTCTCAGAAGAAGGAAGTGAACTGTGTGCAGCGAAGGGCTCAACCTGAGCATCCCTCACACAGTGTGCAGCCTCAGAAGAAGGGAGTGAACTGCGTGCAGCGAAGGGCTCAAGCTGAGCATCCCTCACACAGTGTGCAGTCTCAGAAGAAGGGGGTGAACTACGTGCAGCGAAGGGCTCAAGCTGAGCATCCCTCACACAGTGTTCAGTCTCAGAAGAAGGGAGTGAACTGTGTGAAGGGCTCAAGCTGAGCATCCCTCACACAGTGTGCAGTCTCAGAAGAAGGGAGGGAACTGCGTGCAGTGAAGGACTCAAGCTGAGCATCCCACACACAGTGTGCAGTCTCAGAAGAAGGGAGCTGAGCATCCCTCACATAGTGTGCAGTCTCAGAAGAAGGGAGTGAACTGCATGCAGCAAAGGGCTCAAGCTGAACATCCCTCACACAATGTGCAGTCTCAGAAGAAGGGGGTGAACTGCGTGCAGCGAAGGGCTCAAGCTGAGCATCCCTCACACAGTGTGCAGTCTCAGAAGAAGGGAGTGAACTGCGTGCAGCGTAGGGCTCAAGCTGAGCATCCCTCATACAATGTGCAGTCTCAGAAGAAGGGAGTGAACTGCGTGCAGCGAAGGGCTCAAGCTGGGCATTCCGCACACAGTGTGCAGTCTCAGAAGAAGGGAGCTGAGCATCCCTCACACAGTGTGCAGTCTCAGAAGAAGGGAGTGAACTGCGTACAGCGAAGGGCTGAAGTTGAGCATCCCTCACACAGTGTGCAGTCTCAGAAGAAGGGAGTTTACTGTGTGCAGTGAAGGGCTCAAGCTGAGCATCCCTCATACAATGTGCAGTCTCAGAAGAAGGGGGTGAACACAACTGCGTGCAGCGAAGTGCTCAAGCTGAGCATCCCTCACACAGTGTGCAGTCTCAGAAGAAGGAAGTGAACTGTGTGCAGTGAAGGGCTCAACCTGAGCATCCCTCACACAGTGTACAGCCTCAGAAGAAGGGAGTGAACTGCGTGCAGCGAAGGGCTCAAGCTGAGCATCCCTCACACAGTGTGCAGTCTCAGAAGAAGGGAGTGAACTACGTGCAGCGAAGGGCTCAAGCTGAGCATCCCTCACACAGTGTTCAGTCTCAGAAGAAGGGAGTGAACTGTGTGAAGGGCTCAAGCTGAGCATCCCTCACACAGTGTGCAGTCTCAGAAGAAGGGAGGGAAATGCGTGCAGTGAAGGACTCAAGCTGAGCATCCCACACACAGTGTGCAGTCTCAGAAGAAGGGAGCTGAGCATCCCTCACATAGTGTGCAGTCTCAGAAGAAGGGAGTGAACTGCATGCAGCGAAGGGCTCAAGCTGAGCATCCCTCACACAATGTGCAGTTTCAGAAGAAGGGGGTGAACTGCGTGCAGCGAAGGGCTCAAGCTGAGCATCCCTAACACAGTGTGCAGGCTCAGAAGAAGGGATTGAACTGCGTGAAGGGCTCAAGCTGAGCATCCCTCACACAGTGTGCAGTCTCAGAAGAAGGGAGTGAACTGCGTGCAGCGAAGGGACCAAGCTGAGCATCCCTCACACAGTGTGCAGTCTCAGAAATAGGGAGCTGAGCATCCCTCACACAGTGTGCAGTCTCAGAAGAAGGGAGTGAACTGCGTGCAGCGAAGAGCTCAAGCTGAGCATCCCTCACACAGTGTGCAGTCTCAGAAGAAGGGAGTGAACTGCGTGCAGCGAAGGGCTCAAGCTGAGCATCCATCACACAGTGTGCAGTCTCAGAAGAAGGGAGTGAACTGTGTGCAGCGAAGGGCTCAAGCTGAGCATCCCTCACACAGTGTGCAGTCTCAGTTGTTCATTTCTTGTGAAGGCTACCAACATTTGTAGAGCACAGGGCACCAGGAGCGCAACCAAGGCACTGTGTGTAGCTACAGTTGTTCATCGCTGGTGCATGGTACAGACAGCAGCAGGAGGATGCCACCTCCATGCAGCACATAGTGCCAGGTTTGCAGTGAGTTGTTCTATTTTGTATTGAACGAATCCCCGGTCCTAATAAGGACGACCCACTATTGTTTTTACAGTACATGCCTCTGTGTGAGATAAGGTCTCCATGAACATCTCCTAATACCCATTGACCCAGATATATTGTAATCTGAATAAACCACTTTTTAAAACAGTGGTCTTTGCAGATCACCATCTGCTCATTAACATAGAAACACCACAGGGCCAAACCCCAGATTACCCAATCAACGGAACCTGGGTATACTGACAAAAAGAAAAACTGTTGCATGGGTCTCACTTACATCATGAGGTATGAACACATCTGGATTTGATCGACACACTATTACAACTTTATTGTTCTATACAAAAGGTGCTAATTTCAGATATCAATATGGTAGACCCCTGTGCAGCACAGAGCTCAAGGTGTAAATACCTCGCTTAGTGTGCAGCATCAGCAGCACCTGCAAAGGCTGTTATTCCTTCATGACACCATGTACAGAAAGTGGTGTTGAAGACATATGTCCCATCACCCTTGCCCCCAACCAAGAGGTGGAACGCAGGTGAACATTAGGATAGTGCAGTATGTGTTGTTACCCAGACTGTGATTCTTGTTTTAGCAAATAGTTTGACAGGTGGGCCACAGCTAACGGCATGTGATATCCAGCACTGTATCCCACCACTATCCCTGATTATCTTACACCATGCCTTACCTCTCATACAGCACTGCCCCACACCACACCCTGTACCTGGTCCATTCACACTCTCCTCTACAGTATATTGGTTGTTCACCCCTAAATCTAGAAGGGAGAATGTTATTTAGAAGACGGACCCTTAGGGTCATCCATTCCTCTTCTGATACCCACAACCATTAATTTTACATTCTCAATTTAATGACAGTTTACAGCACAGTTAATACAAATAATATGTGCACAATTCTTTACCTTTCTCTCGATTTACCATGGATCTAACCTGAAGAGGAAGGGTGCAAGGTGGAGCAGTGTGGCACAGGCTGGTGGATGTGTGGCCTGCAGGGTCCATGGTTCCTGTGGGTTGCATACTGAGGTTTCAATATTGGATGTGAAAAAATTAAGCAGTGCAAAAAGATGGAGCCTGGGAAATCTTGACTTGGGTCATTAAGAGATAATTAATTACTCTGTGGATTCATTTCTACTCATCCTCAACAATTACAAAGGTGAGTTTAAACACTACTGGCCAGATATACTAAGCTTTTTTTGTGGTTGCAAATGGAATGCAAAAGGAAATGTTGGTAGGTTTGAAACTCAAACTGTTATTTGGTAACACTTTAATGAATCACAATTTGAGTTTGCAACCAAATAGCGATTCGGTATTTGGAAGGAGGGACCCTTCCAAATGCTAAATCAGAATGGTATATATTCATGTTTTGCACCTGAATTTCAGTTGCAGAACATTAAAGATGACCAACTACAAACAGGTATTGGTATCCCATTCACCTTAGTGAATGTAAAAAGGAAAAAGTTTGTTTAAGAAGAGGCAGTGATCCATGGTTTTCTAGGCCATTGGAATGAGCAGTGTTATTTTTTTCTTAGTGTGGGTAAGGCAATAGCATGTTCCAGCGACCAGGGAATGGTTCCACAGGACAAGAAGTAGTTAATTCATCTGGTGAGGATCAGTAATAGTTCTGGGTGTCTGAAGTTGATGACTTGCTTTTTACTGACATCCCAAGGAGACCATGATTTCCTGAATGAACCAGGATATTACTTATGTTGGATAAAGAGACTGACACAAGCTCATAGAGGGGACCTGCTCGGTATACTATGGAGGGACAGAGCGTGGAGGATGGAGGGTGTCTGACTTTATGCGGGCTCATGTGACTTCTATCTGAATGGGGAATTCTGGCAAAAAAACAACGTAAGAATGGGGTTGTGGGATACCATGTCCCTGTAAATCTGGAATCATTTAATGGTTCAGTGGCTGCATTCGATAATGGTCTATAAATAACCCTTTTCACTATTTTGGGACCTAGATTGAATAAAGAGATCTGATGGTAAGTTAGAGTTGATCCATCATCTTTCATGAGCTTTGATAGGAAAAGTATCTAGAGGAGGAGAAATTGGTTAAATAGTTCAAGCTACAGATTGCGTAGATTAAGCAATGGGAAGAGATGGCTCTCATTGGTGTTGGGGTTTAACGATTTACATATAGCTTTGAACTTTAGGTAATTTAATAGTGGGCAGTCCAAGGACGTTGCTGAACGACAATGAGATTGAGCTTCAATATTAGGTACAATGCAAGGACATACTGTGACCAACTTCAAGGGTTGGTTCACTGATGAGTTGAAACAAACCATGATATTCTGACTCAGAGGTCTATTCATATAGGTAAATGCGCACACAGCCATTTACTCCTGTGTAGATCTACAACAATACCCAAATCTAAATCTACACTTTTTTTGATATTCACCTTTTTCCAAATGTAGATGTACACCTATGTGTAGACCTATAAATTGCCACTGTTTATGGAGTATCCTACAACAGGATTTACAACTGTAAAATGAATATTATTACCTTTTTACACATAAGTGTAACACTGTGGTGGAGAGCTCCCAATGAGAAATCATTAGGACATTTTTTTAAATGTATTATTCATTAAATTGTTTTAATGAATATAAAAGATGAATGTAAAGTGAAATATTACTTATGAACTAATAAAATACATTAAAATGATATAGCACATTAACTCCTCCTTCAGTTATTAGTTAACAATTAACTAAAATATACATATTTAATTAATATCATTTCTTAAAAATTACTTTTAAAAAGCCCCACCCACCGTAACATTTTGTTTCAATATGTACTACATTTTGTTAAAAGTTCAGATTACATTTACTTGTATTTTTAAATTAAGTTTATTATTATTAGTCTTGGCTGAAATTTGAATTATGCTGGTTTCTTAAAAGAAATTCTATAAACTATGCCATTGAACCACTTTGCATAATAAAGCACCACTGGCAGAAAAACTTTACAGCAAAACACAGGATTCTCAGTTATAATTTACCTCAAATGGCTGTGAATAACTGAATGCGAGCGGCAGATGTTCACAGCATTTTTGTTAAATGCATTCTCATGCCGAAAAGAACTGAGGATGCACTTCGCATTAAAATACAGTGCAAATTTATGAACTTGTATTTGGCATAATCCTGCATAATTTGACATACTATTGTTGATATTTTGGATAATTACATAAAAGCATAATAAGCTAATACGCACACCCAAAAGGCAAAAGGACTGTTTTACCACCTTTTTTGCTACAGCCTTGTTTGTCTGTAGGGAATCTATAATGAAGCCAGCCAACAGAGCGAATGTCATCTCTCTGTTGGCTTCTACGACTATCATAAGAACATTTAGTTTAGAGCGACAGTCAAGGCAATTCTTTTCTTAAAATGAATTACTGACTATAGGCAAGAAATAAAGGCCCAGATGTAGGTGGCCAGATACCGGTCGGTAACGTCCGTTTTATGCCGTTACCGACCGGTATTTGTAGTTTCAGATGTAGGGGGCCGAAAAATTAACGATTCTGTAAATTTATAGAATCGGTAAATTTACCGATTCTGTAAATTACCGAATCGGTAAATTTACAGAATCGGTAATGTGGGATGTAGGTGGCACTGAAAACAGTGTCACAGGCCCTTAAGAATTTGTTATTTACAATCAAATACTATTTGATGGTAAATAACGAATTCCTGTGTACATGCACATCTGTGCATATACACCTGTGCCATGTGGCACACATACATGGCCTTAGGGCATGTATGTGTGCCACATGGCACAGGTGTATATGCACAGATGTGCATGTACACAGGAATTCGTTATTTGCCCTTAGGGCATGTATGTGTGCCACATGGCACACAAACCTGAATCAGGGGTGCAACAGGGTGTTAAAGTGACACCCTGTCCCCCTTGTCAAATCGATAATTTTACCGAATCGGTATTTACCGATTCGGTAATTGCCATTGGTTCCTATGGGCCTCAAGGCCCATCGAAATCAATGGCAATTACCGAATCGGTAAATACCGATTCGGTAATTACCAATTGTCACCGATTTGTTAATTAATTCGGTAAAATACCTACATAGCATTTACCGATTTGTAAAAACCGAATCGGTAAAATTCGGTATTTACGAATCGGTAAATCTAATTACCTACATCGGGCCCAAAGGTCTTTACTGAAATTTATGATCCTACTGCACATTCGAATCGGAACATCTCAATCCCTACTCCAAAATACCATCATGATCTTTGTACTTCAGGAGCTTACCATTGTGTGCAGTATTTCTTGCTGTCTGCAAATAAATGAGAAAATCAGTGTAATGCAATGTTGTTTTTTTTTTTAACCGAATAGGTTTCTTACTAACATAACATATGCTGAGTTTTTGCAAGCAGGGGTGAGACATATCAACACAAAGGTCACCTTCGCTTAAGAGATACTGCCTCATTTTCCAGTGGCCCGCCTATTCTTTTCTCCAGACTCCTTGGTAAATGGGCTTCATAGACTCCAGCACAGCATTATTCGAGATTTCCAAATTTGTAAGACATACAAATTTACTTACAAGGAATTTCACCAGACTCACTTACTATGAATATCAGTATTCCATTCTTCATACTCATGGGAATTCCAGGGTTGGAAGATTTTCATATTTGGTTTGCTTTCCCTTGGAGTGTTGTGTACATCATCACTGTTGCAGCTAACCTTGCAGTTCTTTTCTTCATAAAGAGAGAAGCAGGCCTTCACCAGCCCATGTATCTTTTCCTATGCATGTTGTTATTCACAGATCTTGTGTCGTCCAATGCATCTCTGCCAAAGATGCTGCTGCTCTTTTGGTTCAACTCAAGGGAGATCAGTTATGAGGGCTGTCTCATCCAGATGTTCACGGTCCATTCTTTTGCCAACATGGGATCAGCAGTTCTTCTCGCCATGGCCTTTGATCGCTATGTAGCCATATGCCATCCTCTGAGATACATCACCATCTTGACCCATCAAGTGATAGCCCTAATCGGATTTATGGTAGTTTTGAGAGGAGTCCTGCTTGTGCTTCCATATCCCCTTCTTGTACGGAGACTGCCTTTCTGCAGAAGCAATGCAATTGTCCAGGCATACTGTGAGCACATGGCGGTAGCAAAACTCGCCTGCGCTGATGTTACGGTTAACTTCCTGTATGGATTGTCAGCGGTTTTGTCTGTGGTAGGCTTGGATGTGCTCTGTATCATCATCTCCTATCTAATGATTGCTAGAACAGTCTTGATGTTGCCATCAAAGGAGGCCCGGTTCAAGGCCTTCAACACATGTGTCTCACATATTTGTGTCATTTCAATATTATACTGTCCTGCATTTTTCTCTATCATTACCAACAGGTACAGTACCAAGATTCCTCTTCACGTTCAAATTCTCCTATCCAATATTTATCTGGTTCTTCCCCCAATGCTGAACCCAATTGTGTATGGAATTAACACAAAACTGATTCGTGTAAAGATATTGGCATTTTTTCATCCACACAAGATCTTTCGAATGGATTAAACATCCCTGCTCTTTTGAAAAGACTGTTAATAAAAGGTCCAATATCCATGCTAGCATTTTTGGAATTTTTCAGCTTCCTGGATATAGAGTACCTATGATTAATAATGTTGAATTCCAGAATATTGTGTTAAATTGGCAAAGTCCATGGGTCTGCTCATTTTGCTGAGCCAAGCAACCCAGGACACAAAACCACTGCACTGCTGCAAGCCCAAATGAGACTTGAATCAACACATACCTGTAAGGAGAATGGTAGGGAGGCATTCAATATTACAAACCAATTGATTGCAAGGAAGAACACACCTAGATATCTTCCATGCTAGCAGTGTATGGATTTTGTCAGTGTGACACTTATTGCATTAATCAAGCTAAAACCCATGCCGAACACATTTAAGTCCTGATTTAAATCTTGGCACTTGGTATGTTTCTCTGCCAGGCGATGAAGTAAATGATCCCTTGTAGTAACTTGTAACAGATTATAACCTTGTTTAATGTTCATGCCCGCCACCAGGAGTATTTATAGAGTTCTGTGCTGGGCAGATAAAACATCTTGTGTAATATGTTTTTCAAATGCAAACATAGATTACAAGCATCACAATATGTCCAAATCATTTTTATTTTGGGAGTCAATGCAACTGTTAAAATAAAATGAATGGATTCATCCCTAGGTGTGCTGAAATTTAAATTCCAGCGGCAGAGCTTTGTGCAATTCACAACATTGGTAAATATCTAACACGATAAAGATTTAATTTTATACCAACCCCGACTGGGCGCTGATTGCCGATGAACCTAAACGGTCATTCGGCTTCAACACCATACAAGTATCTCCGATTCAAGTTAATTTCACTTATCACAATTCGCCCTGACGAAGTTCCTAAGAGGCAAGAGGAACGAAACGCGTTGGCTGTGCCTATGTTTTATGAATAATTTTTGAATAAAGAAGAAGAAAATCTACATTACCATTTCTATTTTGACTTCATTTGAGTGCACCTTCCACTTTGTTGTTTGATTTTGATATTTGACTGAATAGACTTTTGTTGCTTGAAATATTTATTAAAGAAATAACTTTAAAAAAACAATGTCAGGACTGGGAATGGCAAAGACAATTGGATTTTGAGTGGGGACTAAATAATTGTAAAAGTGTATCAAAGTCACAAAATAAAACAACAAATGATTGTTTTCTGTATATATTATGCATTTTTGAGGGAAGAACGTAAAGCATGTAATTCAGTGTGCTTATGGGATGCAAAGTTGTCATCACGGATTCCTGTGCATGCACTCCATTGGAGACAGAATAATTCACCAACCACCCAAATATATGAGGTGAGAATTAAACACTCCTCAGAGCGGAGTTAACACCCTCAGTGTGTATATTATAATGCACTGGTAACAATAGGGCTAGCAAATGGATGCAATATCTAGCTAGACCAAATAAAATACATTGTTAATGGCCCTTTAAAGAGGAGGTGATCATCTTGTGCATTGCTTATGAGGTACGTATTTATACATTTCAAAGGTTCCCCCAAATCTATTTAGTTATATGATACCTGGTAACAGAGCAACTAGTAACTCACAATGAAAATTAGATTTTATGAAAGCCATTGTTTATTTTGCTTCTGTTGCCCTTAATCTATTCACATATAGAACATCAGTTCATGTTTCTATAAACATGTTTTTGTTTTTGCGATTAGTGTGTTGATTTAGTTTATATAATGTGTTGGACATTTGTGATCTCATACAAAAAAAATAACCATACATGCATGCTATGGAACTGCTACTGTGACAATTACAGATAAGCTGCCTGTAGTTTGTTGTTATAGGCTGCAGATTTGAGAGATGTAAGATATTTCTTCCATTTGATTTAGAAGTCGTGGCACATGTCGGGGATATTGCTGTTAATATTGTGAACCCCTGAGTTCCTTCTGAAACTGTTCTTTAGGTTTCACCCATTGTGGGTTTGTTTTTTTGTGCTGTTCAGAAGTGATTGGGATCTTTATCTACTGATATCAAGAACAGTGTTTAATCACAATGAAGTGATACTGTGGTACCGCACACCACCTGCTGCCTGTTCTGAAGATTAACAATAGAGTCTTATGGAAACACCTATATTTGTAAAGAGTGTGGCCCAGCAACCTGGTGAAAATTTCAACAGTCTTGTTGAATATAGGAAGGATTCAACCATAGCTATTGTTACATTTCACAATAAAGGCTTGATGCAGCCCTTGTAATCTTAATTCGTATTGCACAGTAATGTTTTGGAGTATTTAATGTCGTTTCTGAATATTAAAAAGTATTTATTGTGTAACACAATCAACATGTTACGTACTTTTTTCCATTTGTTGTTAACTCCCCGCCACAATATCAATACACTTGAGTTACTTATTAAAGTCACGCTTACAAACAATAAGTCAATTGCTCTACCAACAAAACTGAACTGTTCACATTCGTTTACACTTGACATCCTTTCAAGTTATGGGTAGTGATTGAAGGATATAGGGCAAGGTTCCCAACTCTCTTTACAGAGCACACTGACTGAGAGCAGGCTACACCTGAAGTAAGGGAAAAGAACAATCCGTGTACTATGTGACACTCCTTCTCATAGGTTAGAAATATATTGTTACGGGGTAAGGGCCATATTTATGGCCAAGTCGCGCAGTGTAGTGCAGCGCTGCACTGCGTGATAAGGAAAGGAAATTTGCAGTAATTGAGTCAATATGGCACAATCCTGCCGTTCTCCCTGTGTTGGCGTCTTTTTTGCTGTCTAGTGCCAATGCAGACAACCTTGCACCATAGTGGAAGTTTGCTTGCATTGTGAGGAGGAAGGTTTTCCTGCACAACAACAATTCTCAGAGGCTGTTTCCTCTTTGCAGCACATATTGAAAGAGATATTTCTGCTCATTTCGTCTCACCTGGGGAGTCATAGGTGCTGGGTACATTTCCAAGTCTTCATCTTCTTGTATATCTGGGAATGCGTCAAAATCAATAGAATTTGCATTGAAACATATGTGCATCGCTGATTGAAACGTCTCCCGTCAACACAGCAATTTACACTGCATTGCATTACTCAATATTTATGAAGCCACTCAGGGCTACACAAGTTGGCCTTGCATGACTTGATTAAACTCATTTTTTATTTGTGTCACTCTTGCACCACCTTGTGTGGTGGAAAAGCGACGCAAAGGGGCTCGTAAATAGGCCTTTAAGTTTATTGTTCCTTGTCTTGGCAGTTGACTTTTCTTCTATCCTTCACAGCCTTGTCCATTTCCTTGAAGAGACTTTGACAAAATACAAGCTGAATTAACATTGTGGTAAGTAGAGAACATGAAAGGATTTACAACTGTTCAATGTTTCATTAGAGGTGTTCAGAGACTCCAAGGATTGTTCGTGTTTGAGGCCCCTTTTTGTCCAACTTCAGTAGAGTACAGATGGAATTATGAGCAACCCAATTTTCCAAGGAGTCACTAGCCTAGTGAAAGAACAAGGACAATCTGATGAGATGTGCCAACAAATCCACAGAAAATAGTGATTTTCACAATGATTGCCAGCTGACAGGATGGGGAGCAACTCTAGAACAGTGCTCTGTGTAAGATCTTTGGTCATCCAGGGAAGCCCCTGAGTCATCCACTTGTATAAAGTTAATATTAGCCATCCTGAGAGCAATGTTGCATTTTGTCCAGCTTCTGAAAGGAAAACCTCTCCTGATGTGAACAAACAATGAAGTGGACGGTCTGTCAGCAGCTTATTTTCCATCTCAGTGGAATGGGCCTCATGAACAGCTCATTTGCCAATTTTAATGTGCTCTACATTATCATCTCCATCCCAGGGTATTTATCAAAAATAGGTAGGAGAAGAACAACCTGACTATAGATAGTTTTGCATCATTGATCTATAAACTTCTCTATAGATTTTGTCGACTGATTAAATTTCAAGCATATGTAAGGGATGCTATGTCTCTGTACTGGCCTTGAGTTTAGGTATATGCATTTAATCCAATTTCCATATTGGCACAGGTTTTTAAGAAGGAACGCAGGAGAAGGCAGAAGTGGTTTTGATTGCACAATTTTATCCCATGATAGTTTCATTCTCACTATTTCCGTCCTTTTTTTGTCTCTAGCAAGAAAGTCATTTTGGGAACTGCCTTTGATTCCATATCTGCCCCAGCCTCCAGTATTGCTACTAGAAACACTACAGAGACTCTGTCTTGGTGTCTGGAATGCAGCATATTGCACTTCAGCATACAGATACCCTAATTAGGATGTCGATCAGAAAGCCTCCATCCCCAGGTCGTGGCTTTCTGACAAGCATATTTCGTTTGAATTCCAACTGCCGTATTACGATTATTGCATTTGGAAATCAAACCGGCTGGTCATTCCGACTGGCTTCCGACGGGCTCAAGGAGCCCCTCGGTCAGTTGGAACCACCACCATAATTCCATGAGGACAGCGTTTCGGCCGTCGGAATTAAGATGTTGGTTTCCAACAGACTTTCCATGTCGGGTTTTCTGACATGGAAAGCCTGTCAGCAAGCGACTATGAGGGTCCCCAACAGGGCACACTCTCTCTGCAGCCTGCAGTTGGGGGCTGAGGGGGGTATTATGGTGCCTCCCTGTAAATCCCGGCACATGCTGCAGGAATTTAATGACTCCCATTTCTCCCGTTTCCGACCACCTCATAAGTTCCATAGGAAAAAGGGAGTCTGCGACTGCACCATGCGCGTTCGTATTGTAATTGTGGTTTCGGATCGCCGACCCAAGGTCGGTCGGTTTCAAAACCACATGGGTGGTAGGTTGAAGGAAACAATGACCAACATGCCTACTAGGCAAGATAAATGACCACCAACTCTCAAATAGTAAGAAAAGTATTGGCAACTTTTCTCCTATTGATGTGGTACAAGGTATAATAATCCAGAGAAAATTGATCCCTTTAGTATTTTGATTTTTTTAATGAATAGCTTATTAATATTTTTATTTGTGTCTGTGAATCTAGGACACAATTTGCACAAATTAAAGGTTTCCGTTCTTCTGTCTCTGATTTGTCCAAAATTGCTCCTCAATCTGCTAGATTTTTCCATAGTTTCTCTTGTTTCCTTCAGGGTCTCCACCTTGGATTTGCCTGTAGTGAGGAATGTGCTACTGAAGTGTCTATTTGAGTCTGTTTCCATAATTCCTGTAGGGTGTTATCTACTAAAATATTGTTTTGGATAGAAACTACGTCTGTAGAAAGGGTTAAGGGGCTTAGTGCTCTGTTTGATTGGTTGTGTGACGATCCATCGCTAACATTTTTTTCGCACGCGTTTACAGCGCTGCAGTTACATCGCAACGGCGATCACAGCGGCAATGTTTTAATCGCACGTTGTTGCAACGCTAATGCGGCCTTCTAATTGGATAGCGTGTCACATCGCAGACTTTACATCGCGTGACATGACAACGCGATTTTTGTGCCCTACCACATGTTTAAACGCGTGCACCTGCTTTATTTCGATCTGTAAGTGCTTCGTGTTGATATTTAACTTTTTGTGGCAGGAGCATCACCACCAAAAGTTAAATTTCAACACGAAGCACTTACAGATCGAAATAAAGCAGGTGCAAGCGTTGAAGGGCACAAATAAACCCCATAGTTAGCAGCTACAGCTTTCCTGACTCAGAAAAACCTTAGTCCAAGCCCTTGTCTTAAGTTGAATCGACTACTGCAATGGCCTGCTTCTCTCCGCCAATGAGGGAGTGCTGGCCAGACTCCAGGTAATTCAAAGCACGGCGGCTCGCCTAGTCCTCAATGCCCCCCCAAGAACTGCATCTAAGCCCCTCCTTGACAAACTGCACTGGCTCTCAATTCGACAGAGGACTAAATTCAAAATCTGCTGTCTAATACATAAGAGCGTAAATGGACAAGGCCCCACGTACCTGGAAAAGAAATTCATTCCATATATTCCCCCCAGATCTCTCAGATCCAGCAACAGTCATCTGGTGACAAGAAGGCTAGACACGGAGGTAAGGCACTCTCAGTAGTGGGACCCACACTATGGAATAAACTACCTCTGACTCTCAGATTGTGTTCTGAGCATCTGAAATTCAGGAAACAACTCAAAACTCTTCTGTTTAAAAATGAGATCTAGTCCCAGCCAATACCGCATCCTCTGTTTATGCTAACTGGCCCAAAAGCGCAGAGATACTCCAGTTGGAGTCGATTCAAGAGCTATAAAAACCCATAAATAAATAAATAAACATTATTCAGACCAACAAACGTTGGAGTAAAAACAGGAAATGGGCAGATTAAATTTAAGGCACCTGTTAAGGCATGTGGGGTGTGTATGCGAAATGTGGAAATAATCAACAGCACCCCCTAGCGCGTGCTCTTCTGTGCCATGCCAACAGTATCAATACGGAAACAGCCTCCCAAACGTGTACCTGGCTGCTGCTTGTTAGCATGACAAGTGAGAGCAAGCTGCATCCTCGGCTTGTTTGAAATCCGGATAAGATTTTAAGCCATTTAACCAGATATGGACACTTTGGAGTGCGGAATCCGCAGACCTCCAGTGCCGCCAGCGGTGCTGACGCGCTGTACACATTGCAGGTCCCTGGGGGGCAGCAACGCAGAGCTCTCTCTGCACTGTGCAGGCAAGAAACAGGCATCTTTCTACCGCAGCAAATCACGCCTGGCCAGGGAACAACAACTGGCTTGTGTTTCTGTTCTTATTGAGGACAAACTCTCTGTAGTGGCGGAAGGTTGCAGGAAAGGTGGCTGTTGGGCGAGCTGTGCGCAAGCTGGAAGACTGTGGGCCACACCTGTAGGTGTCCTAGGCAGGTGTGCCCTCAACCTTTTTCCTTACCCACACAGCTGTGCTCGCGTATCGTTTGTATTGATGTTTAAATGGCACCAAAATACTTACAGACTCACAAATATGGTGCCATTGGTTAGCCCACATGTGCAGCGGACTGTTAAACGGGGTCCCCGTAGATTGCAGAATACAGAGCACAGGTGATGCAAGGGTCTGGAACTCACTGCAGCGTCCATTTTACAAAGTCGAATGCAAGCATTGATTTTTCGAACCATATATTGTTAGTTTAATTTTCTTTGAAAAAACTCCTGGGGTATTATTTCCTCTTCTACGTGTTCTACATAGTCCTTTATACTAGTTCTAGTACAACCTCTGTCCTCACAAATGTTGTTTCTATATTAAATTATTAGTGATTAAGGGTGGGTCTACTCTATAGTGTGAGCACTTTAAAACACCCTCCCCAGAGACCTCGATAAAACCTTTATTCCTCCAACCCCCGCATCCACCCATCCATCATGCATCTATCCATCCATCCATCCATCATGCACCCATCCATCCACCCATCCATCCATCCATCTATCCATCATGCATCCATCCATCCATCCATCATGCATCCATCCATCCATCCATCATGCATCCATCCACCCATCCATCCATCCATCCATCCATCATGCATTCATCCATCCATCCATCATGCATCCATCCACCCATCCATCCACCCATCATGCATCCATCCATCCATCCATCCATCCATCCATCCATCATGCATCATCCATCCATCCATCATGCATCCATCATGCATCCATCCATCCATCATGCATCCATCCATCCATCCATCCATCCCTCCATCATGCATCCATCCATCCATCCATCCATCATGCATCCATCCATCCATCCATCATGCACCTATCCATCCACCCGTCGATCCATAAATCCATCCATCATGCATCCATCCATCCATCCATCTACCCATCCATCCATCTACCCATCCATCACCCATCCAGCCACCCACACATCATGCACCCATCCCCCCATACATCCATCACCCACACATCATGCATCCATGCACCCATACATCCACCACCCACACATCACCAGCCCCGCGCATCTTTCCAGCTGCAAGCGAGTTATTCCATCGTGCTTGTCCAAAGAAAAAAACGAATAACCCCCGCACAGGGCCCACTCCAGAAACAGACATGTTACCAAAATCACAGCCAACACGGTTGTAGTTTTTGTGGTCGTTGTTGGCCGCAGTTTTTATTACCATTGTATACCAACACCTTTTGTCCCCTGGGCATCCCTTTTATGGCCAGGGTCATAAATCATTATCAAGGCATATCATAAATCATACGTCCTACATCTTCTACATGTCATAAATCATAACTCATGCGTCCTACATCATCAGCATGTCATAAATCATTTAGCATGTCATAAATCATTTAGTGTTATGATAATTTGGACGTCATACATGATTAGCGCTGCCTGTCATAAATCGTTTGTCATAAATCATACTGTTGGTCATAAATCATTCTGTTGGTCATAAATCATTATCCGTCATCACTTATTTGCATATCACAGGGTCATAAATCATTTGTGTCCCATAAATCATTTGTGTGATGGACCGCCATAAATTGGAGGCGTATCTCCTTCCTTGGCACTTTTGTGATCCAACTTGTTCTGTTGGTTTCCATGTTCCTTTGCATGTGGGGAGTAGCCTCTCCCCAGAGTTAGGCCCCAACTCGCTACCTTGCTTTTGTTGTGCCCTGCCGTCCGGATGGGTCTGGACTGCGAGCGCCGTCTCTGTCTGCTACCCCCTTTTGTTCGGCCTACTCACCCTGCCGTTCTGCATCCCAGTGTGAGTGGCCCTCCTTCTACACACCGCCCTGCCGGTGTGCCTCCATAACCATCCGCTGTACCTCTCTTATCCGCCAGCACTGCGACACTGCTGGTACTTAGGTGTGGGTGGGTGGGTCTCAAAATTCTTCTGCGCCGCTCCCCCAGCTCCACGATGTAGTGATGAGCTGCAGTGTGGGGGAGCGGCGTCTTATACTTCCCCCCACGATTCTCCCGCCATGAAAAGGCGGGTCTGCCACCTGGGGGAGGGTCAGTCCTCACCTGGCCCCCCCATTGGCCGAGTTCCTAGGCGCCATTCTGGCGCAAGTTGTTGCCGCGACGAGAGTGCCCTTTCTAGTTTAGGGCCCTTCCCGGCGGCTAGAACCGGATCCTTCCTGGGCACTGGCGTCCGTTATGGCGCCGGCCCTCGAGGCCCCCTTCAGGGGCCGGCCTCTGCAATAACCCCCGCACAGGGCCCACTCCAGAAACAGACATGTTACCAAAATCACAGCCAACACGAGTTGTAGTTTTTGTGGTCGTTGTTGGCCGCAGTTTTTATTACCATTGTATACCAACACCTTTTGTCCCCTGGGCATCCCTTTTATGGCCAGGGTCATAAATCATTATCAAGGCATATCATAAATCATACGTCCTACATCTTCTACATGTCATAAATCATAACTCATGCGTCCTACATCATCAGCATGTCATAAATCATTTAGCATGTCATAAATCATTTAGTGTTATGATAATTTGGACGTCATACATGATTAGCGCTGCCTGTCATAAATCGTTTGTCATAAATCATACTGTTGGTCATAAATCATTCTGTTGGTCATAAATCATTATCCGTCATCACTTATTTGCATATCACAGGGTCATAAATCATTTGTGTCCCATAAATCATTTGTGTGATGGACCGCCATAAATTGGAGGCGTATCTCCTTCCTTGGCACTTTTGTGATCCAACTTGTTCTGTTGGTTTCCATGTTCCTTTGCATGTGGGGAGTAGACTCTCCCCAGAGTTAGGCCCCAACTCGCTACCTTGCTTTTGTTGTGCCCTGCCGTCCGTCCGGGTCTGGGCTGCGAGCGCCGTCTCTGTCTGCTACCCCCTTTTGTTCGGCCTACTCACCCTGCCGTTCGGCATCCCAGTGTGAGTGGCCCTCCTTCTACACACCGCCCTGCCGGTGTGCCTCCATAACCATCCGCTGTACCTCTCTTATCCGCCACGCCGCCAGGGAGGCTTCACGTCTTCCTGCGGCTCCCCCCTTCATGTGACGCTCTTATTTTCACCTCCGTTGCTCTTTATATGCAGCCTGCTGTCAATGGCGTGCTCAGCTCCATCCTTGCCGTTACCTCTTTGTACACCGGTTCTCCGTTCGGCTTCCTCAGCTTCGTCTCAGCTCGCCATGGGCCATACATGAAAATAAAATTGGGAGACAGTCAGCGGCAGCATATGGTGTCTTGATACAGCACCCAACGTTAAATAACCTTGCGTACCACAGTTGCACCTATGAAATACACCTTTATAATGTGAGGTACGGTGAATAAATGGGTTCACCGCTGTAGGAACCTTCAAAAGGTGCATGGCAAGAGGAGCACCTCCATTGCCCCATTTTTTAAAAATTATTATTTATTTATTTTTTTGCAATATCCTCGCAAGAAACAAATGTCGTCTTCTTTTTGAAGCCTGATGAAGAGATGGACAGGCTGTACGATTTACCTGAATCAGAGAGTTAATGAACCTCTCGCTACCTGTATATGCTAAGTAGGTCAGCTATCTCATTTTTGAAGGTAAGCCATATTGTGCTTTGACTGCTTAGGTGATAACGTCCTCGTTATGCAAATGGTTGGCCAATACTAAAGATTTTTTTTTTTTTTTTGAAAGTAGAATATTTCTGAGTAGGTTTAAAACCAAAATGTATTTATTTATTTATATATTTATTTTTTACACTCTCCGCGAGGTGCTTTAAAGAAGGCAATGTTATCGATAACCATGCCCCTGTTCCCTTTGCTTATTTATAGCGGTCTCATTGTTACTGGTTCCTGCTTATAATATTGCAACTTCTCGCAATTAAAAGCCCGTGGACCATGTGTCATGCTCATGCCAATTGGATGACACGGAATATGAATAAAGGACGCCCTGGGGTGCGAATGTACCGGCACTCTTAAACTAACCTGCTTTCCAAGAGCCTTGGAAGGGCTGCGAGAGACCGTCGCACCCCAGTTGGCAGCCCAGCATGAGCCGATATGAAAATCTTGCGGTGTTAGTTGATTCCAAAACGCTTAGCTGCGTCCACGCGGACATTTTTGCCGCTCTACCTAGAGAAGAGGCACTGCCCCTCAGCAGGCCCTCGCGCCTTACAGTGGACACCATATAAACTTGAACCTAACTGCCTGCGCCACCCTGTGTCTGTGCGCGGCTGCAGCGCCTGCCTCCAACGCCGCCGCACCTTGTGGGCAACAAATTAGAAAGGGGGATTTCTCGGCCAGTTGAGGGCGCACAGGCGCCCAACAGGCTTTGCGGTAACTGTAACCAGTCCCCCTTAAAGGGCCGCGACTCCAACCTATGCGCGCTGGTTGGCACCATTCCCTCTCTAGACAAGGAAAACACCCTCAGTTAGTCTCTGTGATACACGATCTCCCGCACTAAACTGCTTGGGGGTTCAGATTCATTCATTTGAAGTAACCCAACATATGTATATATATTTTTTTTTAAAACGCACGTTCACTTTGGTGCAGCATAACAGCTGTTTCTTGTTACCCTACTCATACTCCTTTTATCGACCCCAGATGAATGAAAGGTTGGGTGGACCCGCCGGGATTTGAACCTGTGGCCATGAGGTCGAAAACAGGCCCCGGCAATGGATGCAGTAGTCCACCGGGCCACCAGGCGCTGCCTCTACAATGGGACGCCTGGAAACAGAGGGCAAGGAAAGTATTCCGGTAATGCACCCACTACGTGGTCTCCAGCTGTTTTTTACACCCGCTGGACTCAAGGGCTCGTTGAAATGCTATAAATCACGTTTTCAAACATCATAACCGTGAACACCATTTTAACATGGTGACTAAATCCCACGCAATTTCGAGCAATAAGAATAGTTCAAGACAGTACTTCAACTGCTCATGTTCATTCGTCCTGTGCACAATAAATCACTTCTCTAGCTTTGCTAATTCCGCTGTAAAGCATTCAAATGGCCCAGCAGCTCAGGTGTGATAACCCCTTGCTCCAACTTGAACCTGAAAATGCCGTGACTAATCCTGTTAGCGTGACCTTTGAAGGTGGTCCTCTATGCCGGGATTTTTAATTACAGATTATTCCTGACCTTTCATCACACTATGACCAAAGGGCATTTCGGAACTCGATATTCTTGAGTTAGAGCACCATTGTTAATAAGGCCACCATAGGGCAGCATTGCCTCTCTGCTCGCTTTTGAAAAGAATCTTAACATACATTTTGTACTCCCTCCGGCCTCGGTCGGTACGTTATGTTCCTTCTATGCCCTTTCCATAGGATGTGTTGGGCTGAGTTTCTGTACACACCGGTATCTGCCTGTGCTCACTCTACCCCGAAATGTGCTTGCAGGTTCCATTCCTCGATATATGCCACTGCCCTGGTAGCTCGGCCTCATCTGTAGCTGGCAGCAGGGCACAAGTCCTAAAAAAAGAAGTGGGGGGACTCTCCAAGGTAGGTGTGGTCACAGGAAGTGACATCCCGACAGGAAGTGACATCACATGTAAGGCAGATCTATCATTTGCATATATTGCAAGATTTAACAATTGAAGCTGCTTGGTACTTAAGCCTGTGAGCAGCAGGCATTGAGCTACTGATAGATTCACCTTTACAGTCATCAGCACATCTGCTATGAGCCTAAGCAATTAGTTCCCAAGGCAGGAATGGAATCTAGTTGAAATGGAATTTACATGAAGCAAGTCTCACGTACAGGGGTGTTGCTTTTCAAACTATGGTAGAACCAGAAGACGGTTGTCAGGTCTGAGAAGACAGTTTTCTACCACTTCGATAAAGACTCCTTGTTCTAATGCCAAGTTTATCCCTAAAAAGTTGCTAAGATGGTGCACATGTAAAGTGGCTAAGACATCTTCTTCAGGGCTAGAGGGAGTGAAACCCACCCACCTGCAGTCAATTGAACCCATTTGACATTTTACACACACAACCTTGATATATTACTATGGGGGGCCCGAGTATTGAAAAGATGGAGCAAGAACTGCAAGCTCCCCTGAAAATTACACACCACATGCCTCCAGTATTCCTCTCTTGGGGGCCTGCTGTAAAATCTTGTTTATTTTGTGGAAGCAAACTTTGGAAAGGACATTTAGTGATTAATTTGTGAGGAACAGGCAAATCTACAGTACGCTTTAGCAGCACTTTCAGGATCACCTGGTAGGAACAAGTGACTTTAAATGTTGCTGGTTGGAGTTTCCAAATTTCTCAGTCCTATTTCTTTACGTGGACAAGTAAGTCACAGGGGTAAAAGCTCTCTCCGTGCGGGAGAAAGATACTGAACATTTGTGTGTATTAGCTGGACCCACGGCGTTGACCAAGGAAGGGCCACAACGAGCCAGTTCACATCGAGAAGTTGATCGATTTCTCAATAACCCCAGTTATGAGTAGGCCATCAAACATTCATGTAGTTGTAGTCTTATTACAACCTATGTTCTAAACTGATATTATCTGACGAACATCGAGTGCCCATGGCCTTGCGCTGCCCTGGAGAACAACAGATTTAGTTGCTCACATATCTCGTAAATGAAACAGAAAAGAACAACCAAGAATGTTAAAGAAACAGACTGCCCCTTCCATCCTAGTAACAAAAATAATAAACATGGCGGTAACTGCAAACGACCATGGCAACCGCAACACTGCATGATCACTAGCAATGCGAATGCGACAGTTCAGAGTTGTGGACGTCAAAAAGGATGTTTAATTGAAGCTAAGTTTCAGTATATGCACAAAGTCGAATTATGGCAACAATTTCACAGGAAACCATACGGAAAGCGTTGCAACAAATCCAAAGCACCAAGGCGGTAATGCAGTTTATTTAATCAGCCAATGAGAATAACAGAAAATGTAGTACTAAATAAGACTACCAGATTGGGTAATGAGGACACGCAGCTCTACACACACATACATGAAAACACTTTCAGCAACTAGCAGACATACACAGGCTGACAAATAGAGACACAGCAAAAATACACCATCAGAAAATCAGTGAAACGCAAACACACGGAAGAACACACAAGGGCACACCATCATACTTACATTCAAATCCGTGTAAAAAGGTTTGAAAGAGGCCGGGAGGGGGCAGCAGGCGAGGCCGGGAGGGGGCAGCAGGCGAGGCCGGGAGAGGGCAGCAGGCGAGGCCGGGAGAGGGCAGCAGGCGAGGCCGGGAGAGGGCAGCAGGCGAGGCCGGGAGAGGGCAGCAGGCGAGGCCGGTAGGGGGCAGCAGGCGAGGTCGGGAGGGGGCAGCAGGCGAGGCCGGGAGAGGGCAGCAGGCGAGGCCGGGAGAGGGCAGCAGGCGAGGCTGGGAAGTCTGGTGCAGGAAGCGGAGGCAGGTCAGGCAGCAGGCAAGGAGGACAGTCGCAGCCGAGTCAAGGGGGTCACTCGCTCCGAAAAAGCAAAGGAGCTAATTGCAGGAAAGCCCGAAAAATGAAGGGCATGTTGCAGGTGGGCGGGACTGCCGAGTTGCAGACCCACCCATTCATTGGTTGAGGTCGGATCTTGGCGTCTATTGGGTACCCTGGCAACGGTGCACCTGGTAGGTGCAGGGGGGTGGTGACCGGCGTGCTTGGTAACTTCCGGATTCAGCCAGCCAATCACCCACCCGGAAATGCTTTGTTTACTTTGTGCGCGCCGCGCTCCCATTTTGTAATGGTGGACACGGTTTTGATTTAGCAGGGTGGACCGCGTCCACCCTGAAAAACCCTCGGAAATAAGTGGGGGGATGCCGTCCACCCGCGCGGTACCCCGACTCGTGCCCTGTTTGTAGCTTGTTCAACGGTAGTGCAGAAAACACTTGGGTGCCGTCCCGCCACAGCCTGAGAGTGGCCTCTCCTGCAGAGCCCAGCTTCCCTCAGCCCTGTTACTCATCCAACCTATGCCCCTCCTCCGCACCCTAGTACGGGCCAACACCCAGCCAGGCACACATGTCATTTCTGCTTTCCATTCTCTGTCACGACCCTGGAGCACTCCCCGTTGACCTCAGACCCCCAATACTAATCTGTGTCAACAGACCCTTATTGTTACGAAAACACAGACAGCTATTCTTCAGGTGGCTAGTGCTTGTGCTGGGGAATCCTGCGCCCGCTACCCTATGTCCCGTGTCCACCTCCAAGCGTGACAAGCGGTGGCACCCCTCACCCCCTAACTAGGTTCTAAGAGATGCAGTGGATTTTTCAAGTATTTGCACATCATATGAAAAGTTCCCTACAAGATCAAACTTTTCTGGGGTACATCCTGCGGGACATTGTCTGTTATTTGCAGGCTGCTGTTTCCAATCTGGTTAGCAATGGCTCAGCTGGTTAATGTTCCTGCAGAGATCTGCGCGTAACATGCATGGTTAACACAACACAATTAATATTGCTGCTGCTGTAGATTGCAAAGCAGTCTGCCTGTGACAGGTTTTCATCCGGTTATCACAACTGAGCTCTGTCTGTTATCTGCAGGTTGCTGGTTTCAATCCGGTTATCACGGGGCTTCACCTCGTTAAAGTTGTTGCCGTAGAGATCTGTCTGTAATCTGCAGGTTGCTGGTTCTATTTTTATTCTACAGAGTAAAGGACCTTGCAGTCCTTATGGTCGATCGGTCTCAGTAAAGAAGAGGAACACAAAAAACGTAAAAATGGCATCCCACAGAAATCGGAGTTAAACCTCCATATCATTTCAGAAGCAAATTTGTGCATATACACGACCAGCTAAAGTGCAAATTCAACCATGGACTAAAAAAAAAATATGCTACAGCGAAAAAAATACTACAATTGTAGTTTTTTTGTTGCAAGTGGAAAATGTAGCATTGCGCGTAAGCATTCATTTATCAGTCAGTGTTTGATGTAACTTGGCGATTGGAGCCACTCTGACTGAAAGAAATTGTGAAACTGGTTGTGTGCACTTTGGACTCTACATCCCCACGTTCTCACCTCCACCTAATAGGCCTGCTCTTCATGCAGATCGCCGTCGCTGTGGGATAGTTTCACTCTGTAATGGCGCTCGGTGTGAGACTTAATCACGCGGGCCGAGCCATACATTTTTCCTACAATTCTTTTGATATGCAATTAGAAGTGAACTTATCTTGGGTGTGAGCATTTTAGCAGTAAATAGAGAGCAATTAACATTACAATTACTGCTGCAGGTGGACAACAAAAAGCACCAGCGACAATTTAAAAGCTGCTAAGTGTTTATTAACTGGCACCTGGTAGGTGCAGGGGCGTGTGACCGGCGTGCTTGGTAACTTCAGGATTCAGCCAGCCACTCGCCCACCCGGAAATGCTTGGTTTAATTTGTGCGCGCCGCGCTCCCATTTTGTAATGGTGGACGCGGTTTTGATTTAGCAGGGTGGACGGCGTCCACCCTGAAAAACCCTCGGAAATAAGTGGGGGGATGCCGTCCACCCGCGTGGTACCCCGACTCGTGCCCTGGCTGGCAGGGTTTTGAGTGCGGTCTGCCGTATCCGCAAACTCCTGTGGT
Source organism: Lissotriton helveticus (assembly GCF_964261635.1). Taxonomy (NCBI): domain Eukaryota; kingdom Metazoa; phylum Chordata; class Amphibia; order Caudata; family Salamandridae; genus Lissotriton; species Lissotriton helveticus. The sequence continues at coordinate 1,618,804,197 of NC_136069.1, forward strand.
GCAGGGGGGGGAGGCCCGTCCAGAGCCTTCCTGCGCCTGCTGGCTGCTCCTGTTACTTCCTCCTATTATGCACTTTGATTTCTTATTATTTATTTATACAAACAAGTTCCGCACGTGCTGCATTTAGTCCCAACGGAGTGTACATTGCAACACTAAGTTATTTATTAATGTTTTTTCAGCTGCCCCGCACGTGCAAGGTGCCAGGTCCACGGGTGCAGTTGGTAGTAAAAAAGGAAAGACCCGGTGTGGATCTCGGGTGCCTGAAGCCACTTGGTAACATTACTAGCTACGCTCTTTTCCTGACAAAACGAAATGCAGGTACCTTTTTCCTTTTTTTTTTTTTTTTTTTTTAATGTGCGTGTTCCGCCTTGTTGCCCCTTACACACAAAACCGGATTGCTAGCAGACGTACTTCAAAACCTTTGGTATAAATTATTCGTCGACTGCCGTTTGCCCCTCACCTGTGTATGAGAATATGGGAATAGCCCGCGATCCCTCGCCCCCACAATACCGTCTGTAAATTGCTCTGGAGGCCACTTCGAGACCAATGCTTAAACCCTGCCTGTTGCTCTATCATTAAACAAGCCAGGAATCCTTTTACCTCCTCATAGTACTCGCCATGTACCATCGAACCCGTACTTTCTTTTACCGCTTGTGCATAGTTTGAGGCCCCCTGAGGCCTGACACAAGCGCTGTAACATAGTGCATTAAACAAAAGGTATTAACCGCTTAAACCGTGCTCCTAACATTTTGACAACATTGCAGAGGGGAATGTGCGCCCCGGCCTTTGTGTACCCTGCATCTCTACATTTAGAATTGTTTCGGGGAATTATAAAGCCGATTTAGTAAACCCGAGAGCTCTGCTGCAGGGCATAGCACCCTCTGGACACCGCACACTGCCTGTGCTCCCTTTCTCTGCTCAGTATAGTCATACGAATGTACAAGGCTGTGCTCGGTCTGGGTGGCGCTCTCTGCGTAGATCTGTATGCAACGCTTGCAGAACCGAACAGTGTGAACGCACAGTGATGCCAACGCTACTACAAAATTCTTTTGCACAGGCCTATGCACACAGCATTATATTCCTAGGTGTCTTAACTTCCGTGTGTGAAGCATTAAAATGCATTGATGAAATATAATCATTGTACGGACTGTCCCTATTATGGCCCCCGTTCTGCCAGCACCAGTATCTATGCCCACAGGTAACCCCGGGCTGGAGGGCCAAAAACCTCAACATGGAGCACAGTAACACTCGCGCTCCCCGCTCCCGCTCAACCTTCTGTGCCTGCTCTGGGCCCGTGCTCACCTCGACCTCGCCTATGTCGCCGTCCTTCTGTTGCACGATTCCACCACGGGCAGCTGGGCTCAGTTTCCTTTTCGGATCACGGAAATCCGGCTACGCCATCTTCACTGATTCCACGTGGTCAGCCATGCTGAGTTCCTTAACTGCCATCGCTTCGGCCACTCGGATTTCCTCCGCCCCTGGGTGGCAAGGGAGGAGGGGGGCGCTTTCAAAGGACATCGCTCCGTTGCCCTAGCCGTTTCACGGGCCTGGGGGGGGGGTTCCTTCCTGATCGGGCACCGTCGTCTCAGCGTGCTGTTCCGCCTCTGCCCCCGGCAGGGGCTTGCTGTGGCATCTTCTCCTTCCACTCCTATCCCTTCGTGGAGCTTGGGAAGGGGTCTTATCCCCTCCAATACGGCACAATAGTCTACTGGCTGGACTTAAATATATGCTCCATATTTTCTTTGGACTCAAAATTCTTCTGCGCCGCTCCCCCAGCTCCACGATGTAGTGATGAGCTGCAGTGTGGGGGAGTGGGGTCTTATACTTCCCCCCACGATTCTCCCGCCATGAAAAGGCGGGTCTGCCACCTGGGGGAGGGTCAGTCCTCACCTGGCCCCCCATTGGCCGAGTTCCTAGGCGCCATCCTGGCGCAAGTTGTTGCCGCGACGAGAGTGCCCTTTCTAGTTTAGGGCCCTTCCCGGCGGCTAGAACCGGATCCTTCCTGGGCACTGGCGTCCGTTATGGCGCCGGCCCTCGAGGCCCCCTTCAGGGGCCGGCCTCTACAACAATTAGTTGCCATTAATTTAGTTATTTCATCGTACTTGCTGCAGGATCTCCGTTGTCTTTGCACATTTGCTCGCACCCCTTTCCAGCTGCAAGCGAGTTATCTTTGTCTTTGCACATGTAAAGGCTTGCCTTTTTAGTTGCCATTAATGTAGTTATTTCATCGTGCCTGCATTTTTTCAAAGCAGAATTCATCGTACTTGCTGCAGGTTCTCCGTTGTCTTTGCACATTTTCTCTGTTGTCTTTGCACATTTAAAAGCTTGCCTTTTTAGTAAGCGAGTTATCGTGCTTGTGTTTGCACAATTATTTCCGCTGCAGGCTCTAAAGGCTTGCCTTTTTAGTTCTCTTGGCATCCAAAGCATAAGCATGCATTGTATTCGCATGCGATGTTAATGGCATCGCGCCGTTGTGGCATGTGTAGTGAATGTATGCGATGCCAACGATCCTGCGTTGTAAAAGTCGCGGTGCCATCGCACCGCGATGTATTGACATCAATGTAATGGGTGTTTCCCGTTTGATTATGCACCTTATTTGCAATTTGTTGAGAATAAAGTAATGATGCATAAGCATACTATATTTCACCTCAAAGTATCTTCAGAGTAATTCAAAAATCCATGTTGAGCAAGAATTCACCCTTCCTGTTCTAGCCCTTGATCTAGAATCAGGGGGATATATCAGCACGTGCTGTTTGAATGTTCATAGAGCACTTAAATGTTATTAAAGAAAAGCTACTCCACTCAATGAAGATGAAATCCAAACATGGTTTATTAGTATTCTGCAATACAAGCCTCAAATGCCAGGGTGCACTGCTTGTTGCTCCACTTTTCAAGTCCAGTCTCAGATCAACCACAAACATTCCAACCCCATGGCAACAATGCAGTGTTTCATGACTCACAGTAATGATGATGTAATCTAGCCAGCCTGGCTGATGTCAACCACGCATGATACAAGATACCACAGTTAACCTTAACGAACTGCAGTTTTTCTTAAAACGGAAGGGTGAAATACCATTTATGAGTACGTTCAGAAGATAGATTGGAATGGCTACTGTAAAAGCATAGGAGTTAGCAGGAGGTTTTTTTTGTTCTGACTTTTTTACATCAGCATTGTATGATGGAATGGCTAAGAAATGGGAACAGGCAGGGGTTATACTACTGGCAGATGTATACTCCAACGCGGTAAGAAAGCCTTTTTTAGAATTAGTTGAAGGATTTTGCACACACAAAAATTCATGTTATAAATATCTACAAATTCAAATAGAATTAGCGTGCTCTCTATAGGCCTTATCAATATGGATCCGGTCCCTATATCAAAAATGATTAAAAAAAAAAACAGATAGCAAAATCAAGGATTTTTATCAAGAACTAATGGCAAAGATACCCGATGATATAGGTAAAATAGAATGTAATTGGGCTTGTAAGCTTGAGGATGGGGAAATAGAAATAGATATGTGTTAGACAATACATCATTGGCGTGAGTCTTCCTTCCATTTTTGACGGATTGCCTCCTCTGTTTTGATATGTTTTTGCTGGATTTATGAATTGGGCACTGTGCCACTGCTAATCAGTGCCACAGTGCAAGTGCTCCCTTTGTTAAATTGATGTACTGATTGGTTATTCCACAATTGGGGTATTTGATGATTTACTGTCAGCCCCTAGTACAGTGCACCATGTGTGCCCAGGGCTTGTAGATCAAATACTACTGGTGGGCTTGCAGCACTGGTTGTGCCACCCACAGAAGCAGCCTGTAAAGTGTGTCTCAGGCCTGCCATTGCAAGGCCTGTGTGCAGTCTAGCACTGCCACGTCGACTTGGCCAAATGCACCCACTAGCCAGTCCCTAAACCTTCCCTTTGCTTCATATTAGACACCCCTATGGTAGGCCCAAGGGCAGGGTGCATTGTAAGTATAAGGTAGGACATGCTCTGATGTGTGTAGCATGTTCTAATAGTGAATTACAGCCATTTTCGTTTTTCACTATTGAAGGCTACCTGTTCTCATAGACCAGAATGGGCAGTGAAGATTATTACATTCTTATAATCCTAACAGACTCAGGGAACATGGTAGAAATTCGAATTTAGTATGCCTGAACTCAGAATAATATAATACATATTTTAGTTAAGTTTATTTTAATATTCTGGGTTTGCAAATACCACTTTGAGAAAGTAGGTATGTAGAAAAAGGGTCAGGCAGATCAGGTCGATTACCCCTTTTCAAGGTTTGCCCGGCTTTAGCCGCCTCTCACACAACTCACGGTTACCAAATAAAGAGGCAGGCGCTGGAGACTGGAAGGCAGGAAACAGGAGTTTATTCCGACGGAGCAGAACACGTCAAATCAGACAACAGGGTATCTTCTCGAGGTGCTCTAACCGCATCTCTGAGGCCTGGCCTCTTATACACAGTTTTATGGCTTTATTACATACATTGCATCCGCAATGTTTCTTTGAAGGCCAGGAAAGACATCCTTGGAATCCCCGCTTCAAGCCCATTCCCACACACATTTACAGTAAAAGTCCCCACCCAAATCTCAGCATGATGGCTATCGCGCAGCTGGACATTCCGCTGGGAACAGGAATGTGGGCGATCGGTCGGATCTAGGGGTGTGAAGGCATTGATTAATCCCCGCTCCTTTGAAGTGAGGCGAGGTCCTACTGTAGGGGGCAATAAACTGCATCTGCTGGGCTAGGTGATGGCCTGGGATCAGGCCGGACAATCGGGCGGGGAGGAAGAGGTTATCAAAAGGGCCTGTTCTTTTAATGAGATGAAAGAGCGAGGGGGTTCAGCACGGGATGTGGCTCGGAGACAGGGTCGTGCTGGGGGTGCGTTTATGGCCCAGGCAGGAGAGATCGGGGGCTATCAGAGCGAGGGGGATGCTTGCGAGGCCGGAGAGAGAGAGAGAGAGAGACGCGCTGGCTATCGGCAGTGGGCAGAGAGGCCATAGCATTCAAAATGGCTGCTACTGACGCGCACATATGAGCCTAAAAGGGGACAAGATGGCGCCGATAATGTTTACGTCGCAATCTAGATTTTAACAGTCCTCCCTTTTCAACATATCTAGCCAGCTTGTCATTCTATGTCTATCCCCATCATATTACGGTTTTCTACATCATACAAAGCTTTCATGCGTTCAGCTTCAAAGTTCGGAGTCTTAGGGCAAACACAGTTAGCAAATAGTGAACACAGAGGTGGCAAGCATTGAATACCCAGGCAGAGTCCACAGATTACGACGATCGGTATCAGTACAATCATGAGCAACCTCCATCCCCAGTCCTTTACAGCACACCAGAACCAACTCCCAAGCGACCATCCTTCTTGTTCCTGATGAACTTCCGATGAGAGTCTGTGGAGGTGTTCAATGGCCTTGTAGACGGAGGGTGAATTGTCTGGTATGTAGGTACAACAGCTGGACCCGATGATACGACATGCTCCTCCACGGTCCGCCAGAACCACATCTAGAACAAGGAGGTTTTGAAGAGCCACCAGACGGACCGCCTGAAGCTCGGCTGTATTGTTTGTGAGGATACCAGCTGTAATGTTCATCGTTGTTTCGACTGCCTGGGACAAATGTCGAATGGCACGACTGTTCGCCATCGGACCCCAAAGTGGAACAAGTCCCTTTATTGCATCCAAGAATTGTGCTCCAGTGGAGTCGGCCTGCTCAATGTCCTTTGCTCGTTTTTGTCGGTGATGGTTTGCCGGAGCCACGTAGGTCGGAGGAAGGATGAAGGCAATGTAGCAGGTACCTCCCCAGCCCTTTGGGAGCCAGGTGTAGGCTTTTGTACCACAGACGAAGTACATGTTTGGAGAGGTGACAAAAGAGGGTGGGTCGGTTGAGTCCAAAGTTCTGGTGATGCGGCAAGCGCTGTGGCCCACCAGTTGTGTCCCATGGCCTGTGATGCATACAAGGCCCGAGACATTGACGACATATAGGGCCACAGTCAGGGTGGCAGCCGTTCGTTTCCGGAGGTAGGAGAAGGTGGGTCTGGCTGGATTGTTGAATACTTGCATCTCCACCCTTTCTTTGGCGGGGCTGTCCATGTGAACAGAAGCATTGGAAGATAGAGGGCAGAAGGAGCAGCAGTTCTTCCGGTTTTGTTCAGCCAGACACCATGATAAAAGTGCGACATAGTTCCGCTGGAAGTGGCATTGTCTCTGTAGCTCTCTTGCAAGAGGATCAGCCAAGCAAGGCAGGAGCCATGAACAGAGAAAGGTGAAGGGATGAAGGGGATGGAATGTCCGGTGGCATGTGGTTGTTCCAGAACTCCTTACGCCTTTCTTGGGTTTGAGGTGAAAGTGAGACCAGGTAGTGTTCTTTCATGGTGGTAGGCTGTGCAGTCGTTAGAAATGTCTTATGAGCTGGTGTGTTTTCTTCCACGATCCAGAAGGTAGTCATGAGGAGGAGGCAAAAGAGAAGAGCAATAAGAAGAGCAATAGTCTTTGAGCTGTGCAACCTGTCAGTTTTCGGGTTTCTGTAGTGGGTCTTCGGATATCCGGTTGCTTCCATCATCTTCGTATCGGGCGCTTCCATCATCTTCAAGGTGCTCGGTAGTGGGCTGAACCACAGACTTTGTTTGGTTTCTCTCCTGGCAGCCTTTGTAATGTCAGGCCGCCGCTCTGAGAATGGTAACTTTAGTCAGTGGTCTACTTAGCCGAAGCTCCCTCCTTTCGTCGCAGGTTATACCCTTCTCTGGACGGCACAGTGGGATCAGGGAATTTCGCCAATTCGAGTGTCTCTGTTTCAGGTTAGCAGCTCAGGGATGGTCGGTCTTTGTGCAGGAGCTCTTCTTGGGTGGTCACGTCTTCGGTTGACGTCAGGGTCGGAGAGATTTTCTTGCAGTGACGTGCATGCAGCCAATTTCGCTTCCCCTCCACTCGAAGAGCTGTTCGGGTGGTGATCAAGACTTGCCAGGGGCCCGTCCAGTGGGGTTCCAGACTCTTCTCCCGCTGGAAATTCCGAATCAGGACGAAATCTCCAGGCTGGATTGTATGTCCGGGGCCCCTGGAAGCATCGGGGATGGCCTGCAGCACCTGATGATGAATAACAGACAGAGTTTTAGTTATATTATACAGATAGTCAGACATTAGGACGTCTGGGACGTCGTGGATAGATGTCGGTTTGGGTGCGGACCAGATACTCATGGGCCGGCCGAAAACGACCTCGTAAGGGGTCAAGTGGTGTTTGGTGGGGGTGGAACGCATTGACAGCAATGCTAGGAGAAGGGCGTCTGGCCATTTTAGTCCTGTGGTAGCCACTATTTTCGCCAGTTTTAGTTTCAATGTGGCATTGTGCCGCTCGACCAGTCCGGCAGATTGGGGGTGAAAAACTGCGTGGAATTTCTGTCGTACCCTCAGTCCCTTCAGGATAAGCTGGATAACCTCGGCTACAAAATGGGGGCCATTGTCACTCCATAAAATACGGCAAAAGCCGTAGCAAGGGAAGAACTCTTTCAGTAGTACTTTTGCGGTGGCTATGGCAGTGTTGTCACGCATCGGGTAGGCTTCCACCCATTTGCTAAAAGCGCATACAACAACAAGTACATACTTCAGTCCTTGACATCTCTCTAGCTGGATATAGTCCATCTGTAGGACTTCAAATGGATGGTTGGGGACCCCAAACCCTCCCCGGGGTACGACAGTTCCTTTCCCAGGGTTGTGTTGCAGGCAGACTAGACATTGCTGGACTAATCGTTTGGCTGAGTCTGCAATTCTATCGTTATGCCAAACTCGGGAGACAAGTTCGGTCATAGGGGCAGCTCCTATGTGTGCAGGGGAATGAGCCATTGTCAGTATGGGGATCAGATACGAGTTGGGTAGCAACCATTTGTTCGTGTCTTTTGTCCGCCAGCAGCCTTCATCGTCCTTTAATCCCACCCGTGCCCATTCAGTCAATCCTTGTGGTGAGCTGGCCATTTGGATGTCCCTAATAGTTTCCCTAGTGTCCGTCCATTTTTCTGCTTGTGACCTAGTCACGTACATGCGAGTCGTCGTCCTATTCTCAGCTGTGGTTAGGGCAGTGATGTCGGCCAGTGCATTTCCCTGTCCAATGAGGTCTGTCACCTTTTTGTGTGCTTGGCATTTGATTACGGCAAGTCGTTTGGGGAGGAGAACCGCTTCAGTCAGAGCGGAGACTAGATCTCCGTGCAGGATGGGTGTGCCATGAGATGTCAGAAATCCCCTCTCCTTCCATAAGAGCCCAAAATGATGAACCACCCCGAAGGCATACTGGCTGTCCGTGTAAATGTTTGCTGTCGTCCCCTTTGCTAGGATACATGCTCGTGTGAGGGCAATCAGTTCTGCTGCCTGTGCAGATTTCTGTGTGATGCGGGCGGTCTCAACTACGGTTCGGGCTGTGGTAACTGCATACGCAGCTGAGGTGGTGCCATCGGTGAGTTTGATGCAAGAGCCGTCCACCCATAGCTCTCCGTCAGGATCTGGGAAAGCTGTGTCTCGAAGGTCCACTCTACTCCTAGTCTGTTCGTCCGTGAGGGTCACACAGTCATGTATAGGGGGCACATCGGGATCATTCTCAGGCAGAGGCAACAAGGTGGCTGGGTTCAGTGTGGTGCATCGTTTCAACGTGATGTGAGGTGCGAGCAGTGTCAGTTCGTACCCAGTCAGTCGTGCGCTGGTCAGGTGTTGTGTCTTGGTCTGATTTAGGAGGGTGTCAACAGCATGGGGCACTAGTACCGTGAGGGAATTCGAGAGTACGATCCCCTCACTTTGTCGAATAGAGACAGCAGCAGCAGCTACTGCTCGAAGGCAGTCAGGCAAAGCTCTTGCTACGGGGTCAAGAGTGGCAGAGAAATAGGCACATGGTCGTTGTTTGGGGCCAATGGTCTGAGTCAGGACAGACAAAGCGCACCCCTCCCTTTCGTGAGTGTAGAGAGAGAAGGGCTTGGTGTAATCGGGGGTTCCTAGGACTGGTGCAGAACAAAGGGCGTCTTGTAGTTCCTTGAAGGAGGATTGACATTCAGGGGTCCAAGGGAGCGGGAAGGGGACATCTTTAGCCAGTAGGGAAAGTAGTGGTTTCACAATGAGGCTGAAATTTGGCAACAATTGTCGACAGAAGGAGGTGAGGCCTACCAAAGAGCGGACTTGCTTCGGGGTTTTAGGGATAGGGATCTCTAGAATAGCCTGAATTCGGTCAGGTGTGAGTTTTCTCCCGTCTTTGGACAAGAGGTGGCCTAGGTAAGTGACTTGAGGTTGGCAGAATTGCAACTTCTTCTTGGAGACCTTGTGGCCATTTTCCGCGAGGAAGTGCAGGAGTTGGATGGTGGCTGTGACTGCAAGCGGAGTGGTGTCAGCTGCCAAAAGGATATCATCGACGTATTGTATCAACACCACTCCATCCGGTAACTGGACTGCATCCAGCTGTCTCTTGAGGGCCTGGCTGTAGATGCTTGGACTTTCAGTGTAGCCCTGGGGTGCTCTACAAAATCTATATGAGCGGGATTTTAAAGTGAAGCCGAAAAGGTAGCGGCTGTCTGAGTGGATGGGGATGGAGAAGAATGCGTTCTTGAGATCGATTACCGTGAAGGTGGTGGCAGTGGAAGGAATCAGGGTCAGAATGGTGGTGATGTCTGAGACCACAGGGTACTGAGGTACGACTACTTTGTTGACTTCTCGTAGGTCGATGATGAAGCGGTACACTTTTTCATCCCCCTCACCCTGCTTCTTCACAATGGGTAGGATAGGGCTGTTGCAAACATTGCTAACTACTTCTTCTACCACTCCTGCGTCTACCAGGGACTGGATGATTTTTACCAATGCCTTCTCGCCTTCGGGCGATATCCGATACTGTGGGAGTTTTGGGAGCACTGCGTCCTGTCGAACAGTTATGTGTACATGGTCAATCATCATGCGTCCTACGTCCAAGTCAGTCTTTGCCCATAGGTACAGAGGTAGGATGTCGAGTAAGGACAAGTCAGCGTCAGTGATGGAAAACATGCGTTGTGTGTGACAGGATCTGAGCAGCGTTGAGTTGTCGTACAGAATGACTCGAACTCCGTCTTGTGAACACCTAATAGTGGCTCGAAAATGTTTCAACAAGTCAAGTCCCATAATGGCGTCGGGGGTGTTGGAGGAGAGCAAAAACGTCGTGTCAGTGGTGTTATTGTCCAAGTTAAAAGAGATCGGTGTAGACAAGGGATTAGTGGAGGGCGTTCCATCAAAACCTATTGATGTCACATGTGAGCCAGACAAGGGTGCCCTGGGAATCAATCGTTTAGACAACGCACTACGTGTTGCACCAGTATCTACCAGAAATGGAGACTTCATACCTAGGACCTTAGCGGTGACATAAGGACCTTGCTGGTCAACATAGAGCTTGACTGGATCCCTTCCTTGCCCTTGGCAGTCCTATGCAAAGTCGTGGGCATTGTCGTAGTCAGACTGTTGGCACTGATTCTGTCGGGGACGGTCAAACGTGTTCGGTCTGCTAGGCCTGTCATTGTTGGTGTCGTTTGTGTGCCCTCGTCCCTGTCCTCTATTTCTCGGCCCGCCCGCTACGTCTCTCGTGTCTTTATTTTTGAGTGCTTCTTGCAGAACTGGACATTGAGACTTCCAGTGGCCAAATCCTTTGCAAAACGCACACTGGTCTTCATCGAGGTCTGTTCGTGGAGCGCCGGGTGCGGGTGTGCGGTCTCTAGGGGGTGGATTTCTAGGAGCATTCGACTGGTAGTTCCCTCTATACTGTTCCCTTCCTATAGTCACCCCTTGCAACTGAGCAATCATCACCCTCTCTTTCAAGTCCTTTTTCTTTTTCTCAGATGCTTGATCGTTCTCGTTCTTTTGTCGCTCATAGTATTGAGCCATCTGAAGGATAGCTGCGGGCTTGGAGGCCGCCCAACTACTCTCGCTAGTCTGTAGTTTCTGCGAGACTTCTGGTGTCAGACCTTTCACATAGTTCTGGACAAACAAGTGATGTCCGGTTGCAGTGGTCATGTCCTGGCCGCTGTAATCGGAGAACACCGTTTCAAACCGGGAGAAGTATTCTGATACGTCTTCCTGGGGTTTCTGGCGACAGGCCGTTACTATCGACCAGTCCACCTTCCTTTCTGGAACTAGGGTTTCTTAATTTCTGCACAATCTTATCTGGTAGGTCTAGAATGGCCTTCAAAGGTTTCTGTCCCGGTTCCCGTTGTTTGTCAACATTACCGAGTTGTGTCCAGGTATATCCGAACAGCTCAAGGTGGTCGACTTTCCGGATTTGCTTCCACACATCAGCTGGCAGACATAGCCCGAAAAACAAATCGATATCCGCTAGGGTCATAATCGTTGAACCCAAAGCGGTGGCTAATTCTGTATAGAAGGCTGTGGGGTTCTTTCGCAGATCAAGCAAGGATTTTCGGAAAGTCAGGATGTCTTGCCGATCCCATGGTTGGTAAACCCAGTTGTAAACTACCCTCCCTCTCGCATCTTGGTGGTTAATATCGTCGTGTGTTCCCTGTCCTCGTGGGGGAACCCAATAGGGAGCGGCCTCCTTTATGGGCATCATAGTGTCAATTTTTTCTACTCCGGCTTCAGTTGCTGCAGGAGTCGTGGTGTTAGTCTCTGGTTTCTGTTCCGTGAGGTGGCGGAAAACTTCAAGCGTACGCGTGAAGAGGTTTGTCACATCACACTCGTCCCCATCTCCGACATCAACTTTCCTATACAGAGTCGTTAGGTTTTCAGGGCCTTTTCCTTGGTATTGGTCTTCATAGGCATTAAGGGTATGGTAACAAAGGCGTACGACAAAGTGTCGTCTGTGGCTATGGGCATATGTATTGTACATATCCGTTATATAATCCTCACTTTCCTTTCGCACCACCAGTGTCTTTACAATCTTATCGATCCCAGCCCGTTCATCCTTACTTAATCTATTCGATCTAGCAGGGTCTTTCCTCCCAGCTTCGGGATCATCTGAAGTCGCTGCTCGTGCTACGCTGGGTACGGGGGGTTCGGTCGGCGCAGAGGCCATGAGGACCGAGGCTCCGGCACTACTCTCGCCTGTCGTTGGGGGTTGCGGGTGCTGCGCTAAGGGTTGGGAAGGGGCATATGGAGGGGGCATGTAGATGATCGGGGGACCTAGCAGTAAATCATCGTTTGTTCGCTGTTTCAAAGGTAGCTCGGGGTAAAGTGTAGAGGGTGTCCTGACGGGACACTGGCCCGATGCTTCGGAATCTTGTTTTAGCTTGGTTTCCTCTCTTTCTTTTATTTCTTCCTTCAATTTGTTAGCGGCTAGGTGAGCTAATTCCTTTTCTAACCTGACCTAATTTCTCTTTTTCTGCTGTTCTGTTTCTTTGCGCCACATGCCGAAGCTATCAAGCATAGTGGGTGTTGTCTTATTGTTATAAAGGGCTGTTCCCAGCGCATTTATTTTGTCGTTATCAAAGGACCCTATCAGTGGCCACTGACTTTCCCGATCCTTTCTCGTGTATTTATGCCACAGCTTACTAGAAGCCACGGCGACTAGTCCATATTTAGTAAACATGTCCTTATTAGGGGTGCCCTCCAGTGGAGCCGGATGGTTCACCTCTAATAAGCGGTCCGGGCTGAACCAACTACCAACAAACGGGGCAAAAATAGGCATGACGGGTTACAAAGGGGACAAAAGTCTGCACTACCTATCCTTCACTATTCACAAGGACTAAACAGAGTATGGCGACCCTGTGCTTATTTGTAAATAGAGAATAACCCAAAGAGAACCAATTCCGAACGATCAATGTTCGGACAAACAATCAATCAAATGAGGGATAAAAATAGGCACGACGGATTACAACGGGGGCAAAAGCCTGCGTTACCTATCCTTCACTATTTACAAGGACTAAACAGAGTATTGCGACTCTGTGCTTTTTTGTAAATAGAGAATGATCCAAAGAGAACCAATTCCAAAGCAGTAAATGCTTGAATAACAATCAATCAAATGGAGAGGGAAGTAGGCACGACGGATTACAAAGGGGGCAAAAGCCTGCGTTACGTACCCTTCACTATCTGCAAAGACTAAGCAGAGTATGGCGATTCTGTGCTTGTTTGCAAATAGAGAATCTCTCAGAAACAATCAAATGAGTAATACTAGTATTTCCAAACAATCAAACAATCAATTCGCAATTCGTCGTGTTACACGACCTTACCCGGACCGCATGGACGGTTTCTCGTCTTCCGCTTCCAGCGCCCGATCGTCCTCTATTCTCCGTAATTGCTGTGGCACTCCTGATGGTTCCCAGTCAGGACCGTAGATCACTCGAGAGAGGTCTGCTTGGAACCAGTGAAGTTCGGATGATCGGCTGCCAGACGAGGGTCTATCGGGCAGGAGCTCTTCCTGATCGTTGCAGTCGTTCACACTGTCGTCGGGACCTCTCCCACTGGATCCACGTGTCGCTGATGGGCCCCACGTTTGGGACGGCAATTGTAGAAAAAGGGTCAGGCAGATCAGGTCGATTACCCCTTTTCAAGGTTTGCCCGGCGTTAGCCGCCTCTCACCCAACTCACGGTTACCAAATAAAGAGGCAGGCGCTGGAGACTGGAAGGCAGGAAACAGGAGTTTATTCCGACGGAGCAGAACACGTCAAATCAGACAACAGGGTATCTTCTCGAGGTGCTCTAACCGCATCTCTGAGGCCTGGCCTCTTATACACAGTTTTATGGCTTTATAACATACATTGCATCCGTAATGTTTCTTTGAAGGCCAGGAAAGACATCCTTGGAATCCCCGCTTCAAGCCCATTCCCACACACATTTACAGTAAAAGTCCCCACCCAAATCTCAGCATGATGGCTATCGCGCAGCTGGACATTCCGCTGGGAACAGGAATGTGGGCGATCGGTCGGATCTAGGGGTGTGAAGGCATTGATTAATCCCCGCTCCTTTGAAGTGAGGCGAGGTCCTACTGTAGGGGGCAATAAACTGCATCTGCTGGGCTAGGTGATGGCCTGGGATCAGGCCGGACAATCGGGCGGGGAGGAAGAGGTTATCAAAAGGGCCTGTTCTTTGAATGAGATGAAAGAGCGAGGGGGTTCAGCACGGGATGTGGCTCGGAGACAGGGTCATGCTGGGGGTGCGTTTATGGCCCAGGCAGAAGAGATCGGGGGCTATCAGAGCGAGGGGGATGCTTGCGAGGCCGGAGAGAGAGAGAGAGAGACGCGCTGGCTATCGGCAGTGGGCAGAGAGGCCATGGCATTCAAAATGGCTGCTACTGACGCGCACATATGAGCCTAAAAGGGGACAAGATGGCGCCGATAATGTTTATGTCGCAATCTAGATTTTAACAGGTATTTGCTTGCCTAACCATTTGAGCCCGCCTCTGCTGAGTTGTGTATTCCTTGTCTGGGTTTGTGTGTGACAGGGCTGGGGAAATTCCAGGAGACAGTCTGGGACAGCCCAGTGGTGAATAGGGAGATTTACATCCAGATGGGAGGGGGAGAGTGCACCTGGGAACTGAATAGGGCTGGGCCTTCCCTCTACAATGCTGGCTCCACCCCCTGTGGCTTGTCTGATGTTTCTGCCCTGCACAGTGAAAGGAGAAGAGGAATCCTGTCAACAGAGTGCTCCAGAGCTGTATCTTCCCTCCCCTGTGCTGGCTCCACCTCCTGTGGGGCGACTGATGTATCTGCCCTTCACAGTGAAAGGAAGAGGAGAGTCATGTCAACAAAGGCCTCTCTGCCTTCAGAGAACAAAGGATTTGGGGGTATAAATATTGGGACCCAGTCCCACAGACTTTAGATCACTTCTGGAACAAGAAACCTTGCTGCCAAGGAGAAGAACCAAGGAAGCTGCAGCAGTTTGGACTGCCCCTCTGCCAGTGTGCTGTTTGCTGGGTTGGCCTGCAGTGGTTGCTTTATTGCTAAGGGAAAGGAGAAGGAACATTGTAAGGACTTTCAACTACAGAATATTCTCCAAGGGCTTGAACTGTGCTTGCCTCCTGCTGAAGTCTCAGGGCCAAAAGACTTCACCTCCAGCTCCCTCCTGAATTTCCTTGCTGGGAATTCTGACTCCAGTCACTTGCGTGCCGCTGCGAGCTGGAAGCACGACGTATTGGGAAGAAGCGTGTCGCCGCCGCAGCTGAAATCATCACAAACTCCGGAGAAGCGAGCCTTCGTCGCATCTCCCTCGAAGTGTGTGTTCATGGAAGCTGCCTGCTGTCGCATCACCGGAGAAGCGTGACGCCATCGAGAGAGTCGCCATCGCATCGCCTGAGAAGCCCATGCTCCAAAGTACAGAGTCGCCGCAAGGCTGCCAGGGCGTCATCGTCATCGCATCGCCGCATCAAGGGCCCCATCTTCTCACATCGTAACTGGCTCATCGCATCATCGCATCGTATCAAGGCGCCAGCTTGCGCACCACAACAGGCCAAAAATCTACGCATCACCTCTTGTACTGGCCAAGACAGAAGTAGCAACTGCAGGCCAACCCAACAAAGCACCACACAGCAAAGAGGCAGAACTCCTCCTGGCATCTCTTTCATCTCTTCTTCTTGGCAGGTCCCTTAGTCCAATCGAGTTCTAAAGGGGTTTTAGGTTTAATAGTTATACCAATTTTTCCAGTTGAAGTCTTTGTTCAGAAGGCCTCTCTTGCTCAGTAAAACTAGTTCTGTCCTCCCTGGACTAGCCACACTACAGGCGGTGGAAACAGCATTGTGCAGGGTAGTCACAGCCTATTTAGGTGTTAGTGACAACTCCTCCCACCACTCTAGCCTAGGATGGCTCATCAGCAGATGCAGGGCACACCTCTGCTCCCTTTGTGTGTGTGTCTGTAGTGAATGCACAAACCAGCCTCTGTCAATCTAAAACCAGACTTTGATTCAACAGGCAGGCAGCAGCACAAGATGGTTAAACAAGAAAATGCCCTCTTTCTAAAATTGGCATTTTCAAACACAATTGAACAAGCATTTGCAATGCAATAGGTCTCACATTTCAAAACTGGAATGGCATGGTGTGCAAAAAAACGATGGATTTAGGCCCAGTTCTCTGTACTGGGGTGAATATATGACATTGTTCTGCATTCTGTCCATCAATTGTTCTTTTTGCTCTTTTTAAAAGTGGCCTTTTCAAACACAATTTAACAAGCATTTGCAATGCAAAATGTCTCGCAATTCAGAAACGTTGACCTATTGGTATTTCAAATGACAATGCCTTTTATTAATGCAGTTTTTCTAAACACAAATAAAAGGCATTGTCATTTACAATGCCAATAGCTCAAAATCTCACGATTACGAGACATATTGCATTGCAAATGCTTGTTCTCTTTTCTCTGCAAGATGCTATTTTTACATACTTAAAAGCAAAGTACTCCCAGGCTGTGCAAACATTTCTGACACCCAGCTCACTCACCACTTGGTATCAACTTTCACGCTAAAGAAAAACAAAAACGATTGGCACTGTCAATACTTCAACGCATGGGGTGAGCAAAAGAGTGAACCTTGGGCAAGCCATACTTTTGATTTTGCGTGCGAAACAAGAAGTTTTAGAAACTGATTAGACCACTTTAAAATGTTTAAAACATGTCTGACAAGTGGTCCCATGTCATGTGTGAGACATTAGGGCAATCCTGGCTTTTTAGCCAATATCACTTTTAATGTAACGATTTCTGACTCCATAATTGACAGTGTTAAATATAAAACTAGAAAACCCAGACTACTTCTCCTGTAACAAAATCCACTTGTCTGTAGTGCAGCGACAAATTATGGCTGCAATCTAATTATTAAGAGCTCTGCTATAGCCTCTCTGATTATGCCAGGGCTCATACCATAGTAGTGTTTGAATACTTGCAATCCCCTTATGTTACCATGTTTCCGCAGATCAACATACTGGGGCTGAAGGTAGCTGTAAGCAATATTTTCAGGGTTAGAATGCCCCTTTGAGTCTGTGCAAACCAGCTAACTTGCATGTTGTAAGGGTTTCAACAACTCTTCTCTAATCTTTTCCCTTACAGAGAAATGCTGGAAATGTATTGACTATTTCTTGTCCTACTCCTGCAAATTCTTGAGAATTCACGAAAGCTGTATAGCTGCACTTAATGCAAGGACATATACCAATGGGTGCACTTTTGACACTTTAATAATTGGCCCCCTAATTTGGTGTGGTGTTGACCATGACCTTTTACGTTTATTAAAGTTCTGTCTCTCTATCGGCTGGCTTCACTAGGAGCATATTGGCACACAAAGTACTTTTGTTCAGTGCCAGTAACTGTGTCAGTGTGTGCTTTTTGAGACCAAAAACAATGTTTTCTTTTGCCAAAGTTTGTTATAATAGTGGGACCTGGCAGCTCCCACACCAAGGTTTTCCAAAACCATGCCAAAACAATTCACACATTGACAAAACTAAAAAGCTGACCACCAATTTCAGACCCTACTGGCCTTGCCAATGCTGGTTTAATTTTGTTTCCCATAATTCTATTGAAACTGGTTACACTGATTTTCCATTGTGAATATTTTTGGGAAATACTAGCATGCATCAACACATGTTATTAATGATGCGATAAAGAAATAATACCTGAAATTTTGCAGTAGTTTAGCTAAATGTTTTTTTCTAGCTTTCATTTTTAATGAACATTTTATTTTGAAAGCAAAGAATCCTCAATCTTGCTTTCAAGCTTCTGCAAATATTTGCTTCAAATCAGAGAAAGGTCTGAGAGAATTATAGATAGCCTAATATTGCTAAACTTTGAAAACATGTGTATACATTTTATACTGGAACCACTGTCAGTACTGCAGTCAGAGCTTACAACATTTACTTAGAGCCCTCACCCAAATAAAGGCTTTCAATTAAGGAACCATAAATACAAGTTTGAACAGTATGAACATATGGACAACATATTACCTTAACTGCAGGTATCGCTTTGTTCGCCCTGAGTTGGCAAGGTATGATCAGTTGACTGGGGGTGAGTGTTTGATTTGCTCATGGGCTCCGTCCATCATCCCCTTTGGTATCGCTTTGTTCGCCCTGAGTTGGCAGGGTATGCCCTGACATGGGTCCCTTGCTCACTTTACCACTGGATTCAAGATAACCTGGCTGATGAGGATTATGAATCCGAAACCGGTCCCAAGATGCTTGTTTCTGGTCCAGGGAAGACATGGCTTGGCAATTCGGGCTGGACTGTTCCCATGAGGCACAGGGTCAGGCTGATTTCCATATGGCCATGTCTGAACTGGGTGGTGGAGTGAGCTAAAGAATGATGATGGATTAAACCCAGATCAGTTGACTGGGGTCGAGTGTTTGATTTGCTCATGGGCTCCGTACATCATCCCCTTTGGTAGTGCTCTTCCCTGATCCATAATGTGGTACTACAAACTGGCAGCAAAAGGTTTGTGCAGCAGGGGTTTGGGCCTTCTTGTCCCAAGAATAAAACACTCATGAAAACGTGCTGCCCTTGACCCCAAACAATATGTCCTGGTCGTCCGCCTATAGGAACTCCACATCCCTGATTTTATTTCGTTTTTAAATTTCTCTCTTCTAACTTCAATGGTGTTTTGGGTTCTCTCTCTTAATCCAACTGTACCTTCCTTGCCTTTATTTTAGCAAAGTCTTTAAGAAGATCTCTAATGTCAAGCTGGTAAGCAATGTCCTTTTCTACTGAAATTGTGGCTAGTCCCACAAGTCTCTCTTGGCTCATGGAACTGCGCAGATAGGTTTTTATTAATTTGAGTTTTGAGAAACTCCTCTCCGCACTTGCCACTGACATTGGTAAAGTCAAAAGGATACGAAGAGCTACAATCAAATTAGGAAAACCATTTTCTAATTTGTTTTGGCACAGATAGTTCAGCACATATTCGGGTTTTGCATTTTTTTGTATTCGATGACTTAATCCTGAAAGTTCAGAGCAGAGAGCTGCCGCATCAATGTCCTTTAGAAAAGATGGGGTTTCTCCAGGTCTATGCTGGCTTAGAGCTGTTTCCAATTGGATACACAAATCCATGAGTTCTTTGGAAGTTTTCATCTTGAGGTCACTTATATTGTATAGAAAACCAAATAATCTTGCAATTTCATTTAACTGTGTGAATCGTTCTTTTACAGAACTAATTGCAGTGTCCAATATTGCAAAATAGTAATTCACTCTGAATTTCTCTTTGGGGTCAGCGATTTGTTCATCTTCTGATTCGTAAGCGAACAATTTCCTTTTCCTCCTTCTTTTCTCTGGCTGAAAATTTGGCTCAATATTGATTTCTTCAGCTAGCTCTCGAGCATCAACCAAAACTCTCTCAAATTCCATGTCGCTCCTCATGTTTGTTAAATACTCCTCTGTATTTTTAAGCTCATTTACGGTTTTTTCAAGAGTAAAGTGCTTCTCTTGCAGCAGTTTACTGGTCAAATTGATTTGAAATAATATACTGTGCCATGTTACAACTGCCACAAAAAACTTAAATGAAGAAATGCAGTTTAGCTTCAACCTTAGTCAAAGTACCAGAAGAGCCTTTGAGAGTTGAATCCTCAGTCATTTCAAACAACGCATCATACACATGCGGTAACTGGTACCTTATGGGAGTTAAGGCATCGATCCTGCTTGACCACCGAGTATCACTCAGAGATTTTATAGTCAAAGATGGTATATGACGTTTCAGTATATCCCATCGACGTGTAGACACAGCAAAGAATACATACAATCGTTGTACAACATAAAAAAAGGCTGTTGCTTCAGTGCAACATGAAGCAGCGTCATTTACCAGAAGGTTCAGGGTGTGGGAACTGCAGGGGACATAGAAGGCACACCGGTTAATATCCAGAATTTTCTTCTGCAGACCTATTTCCTTGCCCTTCATATTGCTCCCGTTATCATAACCCTGACATCGTAGGTTTTCAATTGACAATGAGAAGCTTTTGAGCTGATCTCTCAGTACATGACTCATTGATTCACCTGTGGTTTCGGTTAGTGGTACAAATCCCAAAAAGTGTTATTTTATTTGCATGAGGCTGCTTTCTTGGAATTCTTCATCAAAAGACTGAAATGGCTCTGCTCCTGAAGATTGCACGATGTCCACAAATCTAATGATCATGGTCATTTGTTCCGTGGGGCTGATATCTGGGGTGCAATCAAGAATGATTGAAAAATACTTTGCCTTCTTAACCAATCAAATGATTTTGTCTTTGACACCGTTTGATAGCACTTGGATCAGTTCGTTCTGAATAATGTTGCCTAAATAGTGAGCATGTCTTCTACTCTTATTTTGTATTCTCCTGAGATGTTTATTCATAATAGGATCAAACATGGCTAGCAATTCCACAATTTTAAGAAAATTGCCATTGTCAGGAGCATGAAGTTAATCACTGCTGCCACGGAAGGCCAAATTTTGTGCAGCTAGAACTCTTACAAGACATATTACACGCTCCAAAATCTGATGCCAGTACTTTTCTTCTTCTTTAAGCTTTTTTGTATTAACACTATCTATAGTTGCATCTTGTTTTAGACTTGTATACAGGCCCTTCCAGCTATGGATGTTTGCAATATGTTCAACACTCTTTTTGTGTGAAGACAGAATTGCTGATATGTTATGCCAATCATTTTATCCATTCTTAGTGTGACTTGTACTTGAATTTCCACCAAATACATTGCAGCAAAAACAGAAAACTTTATCGGTTGATACAGAATACTGGAGGTATTCACGGTATACTTCTTCTCCATTTGGAAGTTTTCTTTTATAATGTACAGCTGAA
This sequence comes from Lissotriton helveticus, assembly GCF_964261635.1. Taxonomy (NCBI): domain Eukaryota; kingdom Metazoa; phylum Chordata; class Amphibia; order Caudata; family Salamandridae; genus Lissotriton; species Lissotriton helveticus. Next base: position 1,618,824,882 of record NC_136069.1, read on the forward strand.
AACTTCCTTTTTTTGTCATCTAAAGGACATTTTTTGCTCACTTGTTTTGGCCCATTTTCAACCAAAAGAGTTCTTAATTTGTCTCCACGTATTGGTAAGTCTTCCCAGGAAGCAGGATCTGAATAATCTATATTAATGCTTTCTTCAATTATTGTCTGGCGTTTACTTTGATCACCATCTTCATTTTCAAGGTTATCCTTTGCAGTATCCACTACAACATGTTCTTGGCTGTTAACTTCTTTGGCCTTGTCTGGTAGGCCTATATCGTCATCTTTTTCTGAGGTTGAAGTTGATGCCCCAGCAATTTCAAGAGAAATCTTTGGAAGACGTAGAAATCTTTCAATGGACCCTTCCAATTTGGATAGTTCTATTTCTCTATCTGCTTTTCTTTTTCTGTACTGAGCACCTGACAGTTTTTTCCTGTCTGCCATTTTCGATCCTTTCTAAATTCTACCTGAAAAAATATAGGGCAATAATAAGTCGGATTATTGTATATGGTATTGATTAAAAATGCATATTACACTTGTAAAAAAACAATACCTCATTTAATATCCAGAATGCTCTTGTTCCTTGTACATATGCCTTTGGTAATAATAAAACTCTGGAGGATAAATCTATTTGCTGGGGGATCCATGTTGTGTCTAGTCCCAGTTTTTCATTTATAGATAATGGCCAAGTTAAGGGGCCATCAGGCCTCAATTGATCGAGTGGCCTGGAACATCACACTTAAATGTAAATGCAACGTAGGGAAACAAAAGTACATAGCATGTTAGCTTTTCACAGGTACTTAAGAGAGGCATGCTTTTGACTTTTTTTCAGTCCCTTTATGCATGTGCATGAACTGTAAGAATTTCAGATGTTTGTCACAGTATTTACACGCAATTTAAATATCACTAGTTTATTTCTTTTATAGCACTACTCAACCCAATGCAGGGTGTCAGAGTGCTTTACATAGCATACACATTGAACATAAATTGCGCAGGTGTGTACATCAATGTACAAGATGTGTTCAGTGAGGGTCAAAATATGAAGCAGTCACATATCCTACATAGCTCACTGTGGTATATTAAAAGGCTTACTAATTATCAACTGCAAGTAACGAAAGGATTGGTGTTCAAAGCAGTAGCCCAATTACCTAGCTACATTAAAAAAAAGATTCTATCATCTGCACATTACATGATGTGCTTTGAAGGAGACACATTAACCTTCAATACTACTTTGATTCAGATCTGGGACTACACAAAATAGAGATCTCTCCAACAAATACTTTAATCTCCAGAGTTATCTCACCAATTATTATTCCCCGATATTTATTGGGCAACTCTGCAGAAAATGTCTTAACCCCATAAAATATTACAAAACTCAGACTTTGCAACCAATTAATCATAACAGATGTAATACCATGCGTCTCCTTGTTGACAATTTCTTTATGGTAGTGTTTTAAAACAATTAGTAAAATTAGTTGAGGCCTTGAGGCCCACATTTTGTTTACAGTGTTGTGAAGTGTCCCATGAATCACCACACAGTGGGAACTCTGTTCCGACAGTCAAGAACGCTAAAGTGTCATATCCGTGAAAGTGCAACAATACGAGCCATTTTCACAGGGTGGTTGGTGAAGTTAATGCTTTTCTTTTTTAATACAAAATCATTTTCCATTACAAGGCAAAAATATTTAAAACGGCTTGCTTTGTAAGTATTTATTTCCACAACGTGAGCCTTCACATACATATGGTGAAAAATAATCGGTTATAAATACAACATCGTTTTTCCAGTAACTTGTGAAATGTGTACACTTGGGCTATTTGGAAATCATATATAGTTATCCCCATTCCTCAGCTCGTGAGTTAATTCTGCGTAAACTTGATTGATCTTTTTATTAATCCCTATCACACATCTCTCCCTTTCTAACCCGGGACGTGGATTTTACTGTCATCAAAGTAAATTAATTTGATCGCTGTGGCAGAGCTATCTGTATCGTGACCACAAGAGCTCAGTAAATCAAGCCACAAGCTTTACTAATCTATTCTAAGCGTGACCAGCACGTCACAGTAATATGGAGCAACCATAACTATGTGACGACTTAAAATTGGATCCTCGAATAAAGTTTTAAGCCGCTTAGGATAACAGTTTAAAACTCCGTCCTTCCCTAACTGTAGTGTAGTAGTTATAACAGACATTACCTCTTAATATGCACAGTCGCTTCTCATATGTTTTTTTTTTGTAACACGTTTATTTTCCATGGGGTATTACATGTATTTGTACACCTAGGTATGTGTTGTTGTACTGTTTAGCCCGCCTGCTGCAACAAACAGACCCGCCCCGCGCCACCATCCTTACCTCACCCCTCACAGTGCTGCCCAGCTCTCTGTGTTGTGCGCCAGTCTCTGGGGCCGTGACTCATAGGCCTCATTTACAACATTAACAGGCCTGCCCTTAGTGAACATTAATACATAGACAGGTCCTAAGCCGCCTGCTGCAACAAACAGACCCTCCATACACCTCACCCCGGGCCCGCCCTCACAGGGCTGCCCAGCTCTCTGTGTTGCTTGTGCGGGCACCAGGGAGACTTTGGGAGGAGGCAGCTGCAGGCCCCCTCCAGGCACCACGGTACTGAGGCATAGTCGGAGCAGCTAACCCCAAAGGAAGGTGCTTTACGTAAAATAGTCTCTGACATCTCAAACAAAAGGCATTACACAATATATAAAAACAGAAATAGGGGTGTTAATTCCTCCAAAACACTGACTCACTATTGCAAATAGTTAATGGAAAATTCAGTCAATCGTACATTTCGTGAAGATGTACTTGGATTCATGGAATAGCTTTTCATGTTACCTGTGCATTAATTTCTCAAATGTAGGTATTTTCCATATATATATTACATGCTGACCATCCTCCACAGTTGGAAATGCGGCACTGACTACACATAAGATGCAGCACGCTTTTCTGATGACATTACACATGAATGTGTGTATTTGACAGTCAATGCTTGCCCCTGCACGTTTTCCATTATTTGCTTGGGCACACAGCAGGCACTTGTCAATGATTACCACCACCTCCCCAGTCCCTGCAAAAGGACCAATCATGCTTCTGTAAAGTTCAGCTTCAGTGTATTACAAAAAAAAGTCAATTTGCTCCAAAGACTAAAGTGTTTGTGGAAATAAGATTTGCATGCTGAATAAACCAAGGGTTGCGAGTAGACACTATTGCTATGTGATGGCAATATATATACTGATTACCCAGAGCACTCAATAGGCAGTGAGTGTGCTGAAGTATTATTTCGAACAGCGGTTTCATCTGACATTTGGCTTCACTGTTGAACTGTTCTTTGGAGCTTTGAGGTATTGGCGATTTAGCACACTAAATACACCTCATTAATGTGAAGGGAGAGGGAGACAGAGAGGGCGGCAACAGAGTAAAATACCTCAAAGCATCCCAAGCCACCATAAGCATACCCTTCTTTTTCTTTGAAGGGTCGGGGCTTACTTTAAATAATACCTTGAGTGCTTTGCTTAGAGACACTTTTGGGGGGAGTTCTTGCTTGATTCAATAAACACGAGAGGTTAGGGGTGAAGCCTGGGGATGTCCTTTGCAGAGCATGGACTCGTCTAAGGCACCTTCCTTAAATTGGTTGCGGTGTCTAAGGGGGAGTGCAGGTGCACAGAGCGCCGCCGCCTTTTGAGAGTTGTGTGCTATGATGAAGTCAACCCGGCCGCTTTGCATTCTTTCCAAATGCGCAGAGGTCTGTGACTCACTGACTGGAGCGTGGTGGCATCGAGCCACAGACTGACACCACCAGCCCCATTGTGGGCTTTACAAGGCAGGCACAACATAATTTAAGACCACAGGCCCACTACTCTCTTCTGAATGGAACCGTACCTCTGTCTGTACCTAGATTACTGTTTGTAACTGTATAAAATGGCGCAGGCGGATAAGCGCATACTTGACAACTTCTATGAGGACACCACTTCTTAATTCGCCAGTGTCTACATACATAATTAATACAATATTGCTTGCATCTGAAATATATATTTATATTTTTTACACCCACCCACGTTTGCAGTGGCCTTCGTTGACTGCGCTGACTCACGGGGGGGGGGGGGGGGGGTCCGGGGTGGCACTGCTCTCGGGGTAAAAGTCACGTCGTCGGACGGTACGTCCACGGGCCGGGAGTCGGGACAAGAAGACTGTGTGGTGTGGCAGGCAGGTGGCAGCAGTATTAATTACTTAGTAATTTTAATTCACCATCCAGGCACCAGAGCAGCGCGCCAGCCGACACCCGCACACAGTCCGTCCCCCGTGCGCCGATTGAGAGGGTGGTGCGCGTCACCGGCGTGACAGGCTGCTGAAGCACTGCTCACGGATTGGACAACAAGGTTGCCCAGGGCCGTCATTGGTAGCGCTATCCCGCGCTACAAGATTGACGGCCCTGGGAAGGGACCCACACTTACACACTGTTACTAGTGTGTCCCGCTCCACACACGCGATGCCACTAGCCTAGGGTGCGCCGCCACTAATCTAGGGTGCGATCTAAAGCTGCGCTGCACAGCAGCATCATGTACAAGCAGCAGGTGCGCTTGCACAGTGCACTCAACTGCTGCTGCCCGCATGATTTTTGCCGCCCTCCCAATTTTGCCGCCCTAGGCGGCTGCCTAGTCCTGCCTAATGGCAGAAACGCCCTGGCAATAGACTGGGAAAAACTTCAAAACTGTCAAAGCTCTGGAACAATCTTGTGCTGGTGCTGCAACAGAACTATAGAACTCTCCATCTTCACAACTAAAAATCTAACTAACCTCTTTTTCGGGAAACTACTACACACCTTATCCTTTCCTTCTTCAGGCCCCATTACGAGGTTCTCCGAACCTCAGATAGGGCCGGGAAAGGGAGTAACCACCCCCATCCAGAATCAGAGATTTGCAGGAAAAAAATGGCTTCTAAAATAGTCAGTTTTAGACCCCGGCTGCTGAAAGCATCTAAGACCTCCTGTGTAAAATGTGGGGGGGAGTGAGGAATAACTGTGGGAATTAGACCAGCAATTACAGATTCCAAATCTACTACATGGATATTTGTCCATGTTAATTACTATGCTTATATTGAATGATTTAACTTTGGCTTGATCTGTGTCAAGTGCAATCACCTGCATGCAAATTCCATCTACACATATATTTTAATTTTGTGATATTTGAACAGTACGAGTTTAGCCCCGTGGAGAAGAGGAGTGTGTTACAAAACGCACAGATACAACCTCCCTCGTAAAGGGGCAAGATGGAGAGGTTGTGGGTTTTACAATAGCACAGACGACGGGATAACATTGAGAAGGGCATGAACGAGGCAACTCGAATTAGGCGATTCTGCTCTGGCGGCATTTTCCGCGTACTTATGGATTGGCCGCATTTCCCACATAAAATATTATTGTCTGCATAATCTGCAGATTTTAACAAGAAAAATTGCTGCCCAAACGCATTAAACGTTACTAAAATAGCGGCGACCCAGGTCGCTGTGTAGTTGAGGCCCTGTGCAAAGTTTGACAGTTCGTCTTTCAGTTGCTTATTACTGCATTTCAGTGTTAAACTGGTACTAATTAGGTGAAATAATGGCCCGGATAGTATTAACATGTTAAAAAGTGGCAAAATGATGAAAAAATACTATTTTAAACTGTGCCGCATTAAGGGCCAGATGTATAAAGCTCAAATGGGTTTGCAAACGCCGAAATTCGCACTCATTTGAGCAAAATGGTATGTATGTAGCAAATTTCAGTGCAAAATAAGGAATCGCAAATTTGCGATTTCTTATTTTGCGATTGCACTTAAGCAATCGCAAAATTTGCGATTCCTTAAATGCAATGTATGAAGCAAAAAAATGTGCTAATTGTCCCTAAGGAATCGCAAATTACCACCAACTTCAAGTTAGTGGTAATTTGCGAATTTCTTGAAAAATGCCAATTTTAGCATTTTTCAAAGTGCCATGTGATGCATATACATGCCCTTAGGGCATGTATGTGCACCACATGTGCACCCATGCTTATGTCAGTGGTGCAACAGGGTGTCCTTTGGACACCCCTGCACCCTTGAAATTATTCTCAATTTGCGATTAGCAAATTGCGAATCACAAATTGAGAATAATTTCACATTCATCCCTATGGGCCTCCTGGCCCATAGAAATGAATGGGAAATTATTCCTTAATTGCGATTAGCAATTTGCTAATCGCAATTAAGGAATTTTAAGAAATCGCTAAATAATAGCGAATTTCTACATACATACCATTTTGCAATTCTCAAATAGCGATTCCTTAAAAATCGCTATTTGAGAATCGCAAAAGTATATCTTGATACATATGGCCCTAAGTCACATATTTTGCTTTTTATGCCTGCATAATTGTGTCTATTCTGCTGCATAATTTGTTCTCCATCAGGGGCATAATTGCAATGGTTCTGGATGCGAGATTGCACTGTATCGTATTGTCTTGTAATTTATGTACCGTGTTCCTTTCCTATGCAAGGCCCAAAGCATTTTCCCCATTTTCAAGCGCCTACTACATATTTATTGTTTATTTACAACTCTGTAGCCCTGAGAAGGTAGTGCTCCAAGTTCCATCCGGCTCCTGGACGCCCTTCGAGCGTACGGTTTAAAGGGGGGTGTTTGCCGTTTTTTAGTTGTTATATATAGCGTGAACTAAACCCGAAGGTGTCAGAGTGCTTTACATGAGCACCAGTTGTATTAGAGGCGGATACATTTTGTTGGGCACCAGGAGATTAAGTGATATGCCCAGAATCACAGGATATTTTGCCTCGCTGTTGAGACTCAAACCCGGTTCTCCAGCTTTGAGGTCCACCACTTCAGTTTGACCTAAGTAGGAAAAATATTTGCAATGCAATAGGTCTCACATTTAAATGCTAGAACCATTACATTTCAAAGAAGCACCCTCCATTGTCCTGGATGCTTCATTAGAGAAAGCGGGTGTGGCCTGCTGAACGTAAGTAAAGCATGAAGTGCCTGCAGAAGGAGAAATTCAATAAAGTAAATTGTGCTTACACACTTGAGAACACATACAGTGTAACAACCGAAGTAAAGGGGCCAGCCACCTTGGGAGGTTACAGATGAAGACAAGGCAGTAGTAAGGAGGGACTAACAAGCCTTTTTACGAATCAGACACCAGCATTTAGGAAGGACACTGACACAAGCCAATGACAAACATGGACGGAGAGTGGGTGGGACTTCTCTTCCATACTCCACTACATCAGAGTCGTTGAGTAGCGCATCCGCGCTGACTCAGGCTCGACCTAAAAACCACTTTTACTAAAAGGTGTGTTATTAAATTTTGAGTTCAGAGAACCCAAACTCCAAATCTCTAGCTGTTCCCAATTCAAAGTTATAGCTCCGATGGGAGAGATAGTCCTTGCAATATCGAAAAACGAAATACACGGTATTTCACTATCAGGACATGTAAAACACACCAGTACATGTTGCACCTTTAAAATACACACTGCACTCTCCCCATTTGGGTACCTTAAGCCTGCCTTAGGGGTGAGTTGCATATAAGAAAAGAGAAAGTTAGGGCTCAGCAAGTGGGTGCACTTGCCAGGGCGACATGGCAGTTAAAAAAAAGCGGGTACAGATACCGCAGTGGCAGGTCTGAGACACATTTGAAAGGCTACTTGCATGAATAGCACAATCACTGAAGCAGGCCTATTAGTACCATTTGATTTACAGGCCCTGTGCACACACAGAGCCCTTTACTTGGGACTTACTAGTAAATCAATTATGCCAATCATGGAGAACAAATCATAACACAATTTACAGTAAGAGCTCTTGCACTTCAGCACTGAATATCAGTGAAAAAGTGTGCTAAGACACTAAACCAGCAAAGAAAAAGTCTAGCATGCCTTCAAAAACTTGAGGTCAGAAAGCAAATAAATACAGGGGAAGGACACCAAAATATGCAAGGACAACAACGTTAAAACATAGTGTGATTACAAATGTCAACTTAAAATAAAATTCTGTCTTTAATTACTAGGTTACAAGACTATGAGTTCTAAGTATGGTTGCCTTCTTACATTTTTGCATTAAACATACTTCATTTTTAAACGTAAATTCTGCACATTTGTAATTTTAGTAAAGCATTTGAAAAATATTCAAATTTGGGTTAGTGCCTCAATTTTGCCATGGAGTTTTGTAAGCAATGCTGTGTAATTTCTACTATTGTCTCCTTGTTTTTACTTGTGGGAATCATGCATATATGTGTCACTCTCACCTTGAACACTTACCTGCAGTACTGCAGTACTGAGCCTGAAGCATCCTTGTTGAATCAAATATCAGAGACTTGGCACAATGCTCTCTCTCTCTCACTCTCTCTCTCTCTCTCTCTCTCCATATATATATATATATATATACATATATATATATATATATATACATATATATATATATATATATATATATATATATATATATATATATATATATATTCACTGAAAAAACCATAGGTTATAGACCATATATAGTTAGGAATTAGCATTTACAAAACCTTGAAAATTCACTGAAAAAACCATAGGTTATAGACCATATATAGTTAGGAATTAGCATTTAAAAAACCTTATTTTACTCACACAAAACCATTGAAATTCCATATATAGTTAGTTGCACTAACTATATATCGCACACCCGCAATCCACTGCTGATCATGTCACATATTACATCATTCATGACATGGTCAGTGACATCACTGATGACATCACTGATGACATCTCAAATGACATCACTGATGAGATCACTGATGACGTCATCCAGTGACTGTATAATTCTGTAAAGTTAAAATATGTCTTACATATTGAAGAATGAATGGATGTATAAGTGTCTTGATGAAGGATTTAGTAGGGGCATGGCTGACTGTATGAGTGACTGATTAAATGTGTCTCACTGAGTGCATGGGTTAGTGACTAAACTGTCTTAATTTGTGCATCATTATGTCTGTTGTTCTGTAAACTGCTGCATGTGTTGATCATTAGCTATATGATTAACTGTATGGGTTATTGATTGGTTGCCCAAGCATTTGTATGGGAGACTGAGTGTGTGTGTGGGTGGCTGGGAGGTGTATGACTCTCTGCATAGATGTGTGAGCAGTTGATTGACTAGATGTATGGGTTCAAAAGTGCATGTGGAAACAGCTGTATGGGCGGTTGACTGTGTGCATGAGTGTATTGGTGAGTGAATGGATATCTCAGTGCTACATGTCAAAGTAAGTACATATGTAAAACACAGTACATGTGAGAGTTGACATATATAAATAACTGTGCATAAGAGCCAGTGAATGTGTGAGTGGCTGTATGGATCATTGTGAACTTGTATCCAGGATTGTATAAGTGAGTAAATATGTTTTAGTATATGTTTGAATAAGTAAGGTGTGTATAACTGTATAATTGAAATGGAGGTGTGATTGATTCTTTGCATGACTGACTAAGTGTCTGAGTAACTCCATGGATGAGTGACAGTCTATGAGTGTCTGTTTACACTGAGTGTATCTAAGGTTATATTAGAGTCTGAAGAGGTTCATCGTATTATCACATGAATGATGTCATCAGTGATGTGATCAGTAATGTCAAATGAGATGTCATCAGTGATGTCATCAGTGATGTCATTTGAGATGTCATCAGTGATGTCATCAGTGATGTCATTTGAGATGTCATCAGTGATGTCATCAGTGATGTCATTTGAGATGTCATCAGTGATGTCATCAGTGATGTCACTGACCATGTCATGAATGATGTAATATGTGACATGATCAGCAGTGGATTGCGGGTGCGCGATATATAGTTAGTGCAACTAACTATATATGGAATTTCAATGGTTTTGTGTGAGTAAAATAAGGTTTTTTAAATGCTAATTCCTAACTATATATGGTCTATAACCTATGGTTTTTTCAGTGAATTTTCAAGGTTTTGTAAATGCTAATTCCTAACTATATATGGTCTATAACCTATGGTTTTTTCAGAGAATTTCAATGGTTTTTTAATAGCAAATATCATAAGCTGTCGAATGTCAAGTACGTGGTAAGTGAAAACATTTTCGTGTTTATGCACACTGATCTGCTTTGAATGGTGCCCCCCCCCTTCATTTCTATTAGGAGTACTCTCTCTTTGCAGATAGTGAAAGGTAGTTAACGCAGGCCTTTGCCCCCGTTGTAATCCGTCGTGCCTGCTTCTCTCTCCATTTGATTGATTGTTATCCAAGTATTTACTGTTTTAGAATTAGTTCTCTTTGGTTCATTCTCTATTTACAAACAAACACAGAGTCGCAATACTCTGTTTAGTCTTTGCAGATAACGAAAAATCGTGTAAAAAAAAAGAAAAGGAATCGAGCAAAATCAGTAGGCCACTAATGGGATCTCTTTTTGACCTCGCTAAAATAGAAACATTAGGAACAACCCCTCATGACAAATACAAAACTAGTGAGATGAACTGAACTCCACACAATGATGGCTGCAAAACAGCTCGGCTCCGCCACCCACCCCGCCCAAAATAACGATAAAGAGCGGCTGCCTTGATTGGTTGCGGAATGGCCACGACGGAGCTACGAAATGGTGCTGCTCTCATGCTAACCCCAGCTTCAGTCTGAAACATCCAGAAACACTGTAGACTACCAATTCGATCAGTTCCGGTAGCGCCCCAATGTAACCCGGTAGAGAAGAACTAGCCCTCCCCTCTTTGACTGATGGTTCTTGTTGCCTGTCCCTTCTGTTGTCATTTAACAGAACTATTTAGCCTGCTGAAAGGGGTTGTGTTCCGACCGCTGGTTGGTGGAGACATTTTGACTATATTCTGGACCTGCGTTGTCGCGTAATGCGTCATATGACTCGCCGCGTTAGCGCATCCGGAAGTCATCCGGGGCGCGCAGCGCGTAACGTAAGCATAACAAGTCATGTGACTTGTTAATAAAACTTTTCATTGGTTCATTTTACTTTTCTTATTGTAATGATGAAAGGCTTGGTCATATGACCTAAAAATTACGCTTTTCATTACTTCCGAACATTATTTTTTCTTAAATATATGTTATAATGTTCCAGGCTAATGTACTTTCCCGGAAATTTTACAACTGTCCTGCAAGTAAAATATATTCTTTTTTCGAGAAAAAGTGCGTTTCTTCGTCCCATGAGGGAGCCGTTGAGCAAAAGAGGGTCGACCTGCTGTCTTAGTCGCCGATACGCCTGAATATGAGATTCTTATCGATCACTTTATGTTGCAGGAATAGAAAACACAACAGCCCTTGACCATTTATCTTTACTGCGTTCCTTCGTATTATACCTTTTACCCTTCATGTAATTGGTCTGCTTTATTTCACTTGCCTTTTAATGATTCTAAAACAGTGACTATTATTAAAAACTTTACCAATGTATATACTACTACCATGTTTTCTTTTAAAAACCTTTATTGTGAAAATTCCATTATACAAATACGAGCCTATAACCACGTGGGCCTGCCACGGAGCAAACTGTAATCGTATATGATGAATAGACATTTACACTGTAGAGGAACGTAACGGGCGGGCCATTAGGTTGCAAGAACTAAGGTGTCTAACAGTTACGGAATCGGTGGACGTACATTTTATAATTAAAATACGACAGGGCCAGTTACAATAAAATTATCTAGATATACATTTGCGGGCAAGTACCATGGGTGACGTTAATTCGAACTTTCAACAGTACAGTAATCAATAACACATCAGAACTTAATATCAATAGGGATGTCGAAATATTCAATCAATTCTCGTCCCCGCCCGCCATGTGCTTCAAAACTGCATACGTATCTCGTGATTTCAAGATTCTGCAACCAGTACACAACAAGGAGTTACGAGTCCCATTTATTCCGGCGCCATTTTGGGCGAGGACGGGCAGGTCCAGGATATAGTCAAAATGTCTCTACCAACCATCGACTATGATGATGTTCATATGCTGTATTTATTAGAGTAACACTCAGCTGTCCAAATGAAATTAATTTGCCACAATCTAAACATGTCATTTTAATCTTTCCAAAGTTCTTCTAAATATTTGGGACCGTTTCCCTTGCCTCTGAAGCTCTCAGTGCCACTTCTTTGATGAATGTACTAGCAGGTCAGGGGTTCTCCTCCAAATCTCTCTTTTATGCAGCACTATAATTAATTGGTGCCACCTCTCCATATGACGATGCATGGTATAGTTACCACAACTATATTTATTTTCGGTTCCTCTGGAGAGTTCATCATGGCAGATGAAGCGTGTAACGTACCGGGCATTTACCTTTTTTTGCATGTACAGGAAAGGAAAAAAAAATCGAGCGTCCGAGTTCTAAGGTGTCCCAGGGCCATTTTAGTGGACCAGGCCCAAATCCAAAGAACAGGCCGCCATTTTGAGAGTCCTCTTGCAGCCGCCTGTCGCTGTAGCATCAAGAGCAGCCGAAACTCAGCTGAATGGCAACTGAAACGGTAAAGGGGCGCCCAACTACAGCAGACGAGCCTCCACCTAGGAAGGCCCATTCACGCCGCCTCCCCCCCCCCCCTTCGGGCACCCCACGCCGTTATTCGGAGCAGTATTGTAGGATGGCCACACCAGTGCGGCAACTTGCTAGACATCACCTCGGTGGTAACCGAATCTCAACGCCTTGTGGTGTCTTCTATTCAGAAAACATTGTTATGCTGCCTTCGACCTATTCGCCGCAAGTGCGCACACAACTCAACTGCATAGCTTGCTAGACACCACCTCGGTGCCATCCGGATCTTGGAATCTCAGCGCCTTTTGGTGTCTTCTCTTCAGAAAATATTGTTGCGCTGCCTTTGGCCCCATTCGCACATCGGTCCGCAACTTAGACATCACCTCGGTGCCATCCGGATCTTGGCATCTCAGCGCCTTGTGGTGTCAGTCAGAAAATATTGTTGCGCTGCCTTTGGCCCCATTCGCACATCAGTCCGCTACTGACACCATCTCACAGGCCAACAGGGCGCCCCACGCCGACTTTTACCATTGTAGGATGGCCACACCAGTGCCACAACTTGCTAGACACCACCTCGGTGCCATCTGGAACTTGGCATCTCAGCGCCTTGTGGTGTCTTCAATTCAGAATATATTGTTGCGCTGCCTTTGGCCCCATTCGCACATCGGTCCGCTATTGACGCCATCTCACAGGCCAACGGGGCGCCCCACGCCGACTATCAGCATTGTAGGATAGCCACACCAGTACAGCAACTTGCTAGACATCACCTCGGTGCCATCCGGATCTCGGCGCCCCACTGCAGATGAAGTGCCTCTCAACTATGAAACCACCACGGTGACATCCGGATCTTGGCGCGTTGTGCTGCCTTCGGCCTATTCGCACATCGGTCCGCTACTGACGCCATCTCACAGGCTAATGGGGCGACCCACGCCGAGTTTCAGCATTGTAGGATGACCACACCAGTACAGCAACTTGCTAGACATCACCTCGGTGCCATCCGAATCTTGGCATCTCAACGCCTACTGGTATCTTCCATACAGAAAATATTGTTACGCTGCCTTTGGCCTCATTCGCACATCGGTCCGCAACTTAGACATCACCTCGGTGCCATCCGGATCTTGGCATCTCAGCGCCTTGTGGTGTATTCTCTTCAGAAAATATTGTTGCGCTGCCTTTGGCCCCATTCGCACATCGGTCCGCAACTTAGACATCACCTCGGTGCCATCCGGATCTTGGCATCTCAGCGCCTTGTGGTGTCTTCTACTCCGAAAATATTGTAGAAAATATTGTTGCGCTGCCTTTGGCCCCATTCGCACATCAGTCCGCTACTGACACCATCTCACAGGCCAACAGGGCGCCCCACGCCGACTTTTACCATTCTACGATGGCCACACCAGTGCCACAACTTGCTAGACACCACCTCGGTGCCATCCGGATCTTGGCATCTCAGCGCCTTGTGGTGTCTTCAAATCAGAAAATATTGTTGCGCTGCCTTTGGCCCCATTCGCACATCGGTCCGCTACTGACGCCATCTCACAGGCCAACGGGGCGCCCCACGCCGACTTTCAACATTGTAGGATGGCCACAGAAGTGCGACAACTTACTAGACACCACCTCGGTGCCATCCGGATATTGGCGCGTTGTGCTGCCTTCGGCCTATTCGCACATCGGTCCGCTACTGACGCAAACTCACAGGCCAACGGGGCGCCCCACGCCGACTTTCAGCATTGTAGGATGGCCACACCAGTGCGGCAACTTGCTACACACCACCTCGGTGCCATCCGGATCTTGGCATCTCAGCGCCTAGTGGTGTCTTCTATTCCGAAAATATTGTTGCGCTGCCTTCGGCCCCATTCACACATCGGTCCGCTACTGACGCCATCTCACAGGCCAACGGGGCGCCCCACGCCGACTTTCAGCATTGTAGGATGGCCACACCAGTGCGGCAACTTACTAGACACCACCTCGGTGCCATCCGGATCTTGGCGCGTTGTGCTGCCTTCGGCCTATTCGCACATCGGTCCGCTACTGACGCAAAATCACAGGCCAACGGGGCGCCCCACGCCGACTTTCAGCATTGTAGGATGGCCACACCAGTGCTGCAACTTGCTGGACACCACCTCGGTGCCATCCGGATCTTGGCGCGTTGTATTGCCTTCGGCCTATTCGCACATCGGTCCGCTACTGATGCCGCCTCACGTGCCAACGTATTTTCTCCGCATTTTATACCCTATGCCGCATAACAGGTCATGTGACTTGTTTATAAAACTTTTCATTGGTTCATTTTACTTTTGGTTTCCTAATGATGGAAGGCTTGATCATATGACCTAAAAACAACACTTTTCATTGGATGAAAACTTTTTTTTTTTCCCAAACGATGAAAGCCCCACCTTGTTTCTGGATGTTTCAGACTGAAGCTGGCGTCAGCATGAGAGCACCACCATCTCGTAGCTCCGTCGTGGTCATTCCGTGAGCAATCATGGCAGCCGCTCCCCACCAGAAGCCTGCAGGAGTCGGGGCCCCCAAAACTTTTGATGAATTCTCAAGGCGGAGGGGACGCTTTCGAGAATGGGGTCCAAGACCTAGCAGACAAGCGTCCGATTTCCAAGGTGTCCCAGGGCCATTTCAGTGGACCAGGCCCAAAAAGGAAAGAGCCTGCCGCCATTTTGAGAGTCCTGTGACAGCCGCCTATCGCTGCACCGCAAGAGTGGGCGCAACTCAGCTGAATTGCGGCTTTTGACACAGTGGACCAAAAACGGACGGAATGGCAACTGAAACGGTAAAGGGGCGCCCCACTACAACAGATGACACTCCACCTGGAGAGGCCCGTTCACGCCGCCTCTCCCGGGGCGCCCCACGCCGTTATTCGGAGCAGCATTGTAGGATACCAAAACCAGTGCGGCAACTTACTGGACATCACCTTGGTGCCATCGTTCTGCTGCCTTGGAACTATTCGCACAACAGTTTGCTACTGATGACCCACCCCCCGCGACGCCCCACGCCGTTATTTGCTGGGTGGCAACTTACTAGACATCACTTTCGTGTCATCTAGATTTCAGCGCGTTCTGCTGCCTTGGAACTATTCGCACAACAGTTTGCTACTGATGACCCACCCCCCGCGACGCCCCACGCCGGAAATCTGGACGTTGTGCTGCGTTGGGACTATTCGCACAGCCGACCGCTACTTCGTTGTTTTTCCCTAAAATTTTTTATATGTTGCTACTATTTTTGTTTTCTTGTATATATTTATAAATTATTAAAGTTTTATAATCTTACTACTTTGTCGGAGTGCTATATATTTTTAATGTGACACATAATTGTAAAAACTTTGATGTACAAAGAGTCATCCCTGGAATCTTCCGCTTCAGGCTCGGTCCCCTCCCCAATCACAATACAGGATGGTTTTCAGATAATAGCAACGCTTCTGCTGTGACGGATCTCATCGAGTGTGGGCCTTGCTCTACTATAACTCCTTTGAAGAGGGGTGATTCTTTACAGCTGTGGCCATAAACTACATCTGCAGGGCTAGCTGATACCCTAGGACCAGCCTGGACAATCGGACACAGAGGAAAAGGAGTGTCAGAGGGTGCGGTAGTGAATAGGGCGAAAGGGAGGTGTCGGGCAGGCACAGGGTGTGATTCTCAGGGAAGAGCAGCGCAGATGGGGGGAGGTTTATTACCCATGCATAAGACAGAGAGCGGGGGTGACCACTGCCTGGGGGAGATGCTTGCGAGGGTGGGGAGCCATGCTAAGGATCGACAGCGTGCACAGAGTGGGTCTGGTCAAGGCATCTAAAATGGCTGCCGTGCACGACAAAAGTGTGGCATTTGAAAAAAGACAAGATGGCGCAGACAATGTTTTTCAACACTTCCTGATTTCCTTCGAATCGAACATTAACAGACGTTGGGGCATATTACCAAAGTTAAGCGATATTTATCCCTAACGATGCTTAGCAACGATTTTTTTACCGTCAGAAATTATCGCAGATAAACCTTGCTATTATCAAGGTTTATCGCAAATACGATAAAAAACTACCGCAATGCATTAATATCGCTGAAAACTCAGCGATATTCATGCATTACCGAGCTAATGCTCTTAGCCATGTTATCCACCTCCCATTGGATAACATGGCTAAGAACTGCTCAGGGCAGGTGCTAGCTTTTGGAGATATTTGCGCTTATCTCGAATATTTCCAAAAGTTGATAATAGGAGATAGCGATGTTAGCGACTGTTTCCAGTCGCTAACATCTTGGCATGCCCACTTTGCATGTCATTAGTGATAAATATCACTCACATGCAAAGTGGGGCCCAAGATGGTCGCTATCTCCTACTAGCCGTCGCTAACTGGTGTTAGCAACAGCTAGGTAATACAGATATAATTTTATCTCCGCGAAGCGGAGCGCTGTTACAGATATATATCTTGTTTTTGAACGTTAATTTCTCAAAATGCACTGAAGCACATATATTGAGACCTAGCAAAGGCACATCGGGCTACCAGTCCCTAATATTTTACCAAGTTTCGTGCAAATCCATTCAGCCGTTCGATTATTATTATTATTTTTTTTTTTTGCCCCGCTGGGCCCTTTTAAAACCTCCACATCAAACCTAGGGGGTCAGCGAGGATCTACTATGCCCCCTTATGGTCATTTGCCCCTTCGCTTTGGCCTCCTCTTGTCTCTCGATCCTACCGAGAGACAAGATGGCGGCCGCTACGGACTGTTTGGAATGTTTACAGACACCGGAGAGCCAATCAGCTTCGCTTCGCAAAACTCCGTAACGCGAAAAGTACGCGAAGCGGTGCGCTGTTACAGATATATATCTTTTTTTGAACGTTAATTTCTCAAAATCCACTGGAGCACATATATTGAGATCTAGCAAAGGCACATCGGGCTACCAGTCCCTACAATTTTGCCAAGTTTCGTGCAAATCCATTCAGCTGTTTGATTATTATTATTTTTTTTTTTTTTTGCCCCGCGGGGCCCTTTTAAAACCTCCACATCAAACCTAAACGGTCAGGGAGGATCTACTATGCCCCCTTATGGTCATTTGCCCCTTTGGTTTGGCCTCCGCTTGTCTCTCGATCCTACCGAGAGACAAGATGGCGGCCGCTACGGACTGTTTGGAATGTTTACAGACGCCGGAGAACCAATCAGCTTCGCTTCACAAAGCTCCGTTGCGCGCAAAGTACGCGAACTGGAGCGCTGCCCGGTCCGCTGTTACAGATATATATCTTTTTTTAAACGTTAATTTCTCAAAATCCACTGTAGCACATATATTGAGACCTACAAAAGGCACATCGGGCTACCAGTCCCTACAATTTTGCCAAGTTTCGTGCAAATCCATTCAGCCGTTCGGGCTAAAAGTGAGGCCAACCGCCCTATGGAAAACTCAATGTTAAAAACACGTTTTGGGACCCCCCTTTTTTCTCGGCCCCCCCTTGACGAACCCCCCCCAAATTTTCAAGGGCTGCTCAGAAACAAAATGTGCCATTTTCCTGAAAATTTCAGCCAATTCCGTCCACAAACGCCAAAGTTATTAGACATAGAATTTTCAAAAATCCCATAGAGAAAAAATCCTAACTATATATACCTACTGGCGACCGCCAGTAGGTAATAATATATATATATATATATATATTTCTCTTTATAATATATATATTTACATGAGCACCAGTTGTATTAGAGGCGGATACATTTTGTTGGGCACCAGGAGATTAAGTGATATGCCCAGAATCACAGGATATTTTGCCTCGCTGTTGAGACTCAAACCCGGTTCTCCAGCTTTGAGGTCCACCACTTCAGTTTGACCTAAGTAGGAAAAATATTTGCAATGCAATAGGTCTCACATTTAAATGCTAGAACCATTACATTTCAAAGAAGCACCCTCCATTGTCCTGGATGCTTCATTAGAGAAAGCGGGTGTGGCCTGCTGAACGTAAGTAAAGCATGAAGTGCCTGCAGAAGGAGAAATTCAATAAAGTAAATTGTGCTTACACACTTGAGAACACATACAGTGTAACAACCGAAGTAAAGGGGCCAGCCACCTTGGGAGGTTACAGATGAAGACAAGGCAGTAGTAAGGAGGGACTAACAAGCCTTTTTACGAATCAGACACCAGCATTTAGGAAGGACACTGACACAAGCCAATGACAAACATGGACGGAGAGTGGGTGGGACTTCTCTTCCATACTCCACTACATCAGAGTCGTTGAGTAGCGCATCCGCGCTGACTCAGGCTCGACCTAAAAACCACTTTTACTAAAAGGTGTGTTATTAAATTTTGAGTTCAGAGAACCCAAACTCCAAATCTCTAGCTGTTCCCAATTCAAAGTTATAGCTCCGATGGGAGAGATAGTCCTTGCAATATCGAAAAACGAAATACACAGTATTTCACTATCAGGACATGTAAAACACACCAGTACATGTTGCACCTTTAAAATACACACTGCACTCTCCCCATTTGGGTACCTTAAGCCTGCCTTAGGGGTGAGTTGCATATAAGAAAAGAGAAAGTTAGGGCTCAGCAAGTGGGTGCACTTGCCAGGGCGACATGGCAGTTAAAAAAAAGCGGGTACTGATACCGCAGTGGCAGGTCTAAGACACATTTGAAAGGCTACTTGCATGAATAGCACAATCACTGAAGCAGGCCTATTAGTACCATTTGATTTACAGGCCCTGTGCACACACAGAGCCCTTTACTTGGGACTTACTAGTAAATCAATTATGCCAATCATGGAGAACAAATCATAACACAATTTACAGTAAGAGCTCTTGCACTTCAGCACTGAATATCAGTGAAAAAGTGTGCTAAGACACTAAACCAGCAAAGAAAAAGTCTAGCATGCCTTCAAAAACTTGAGGTCAGAAAGCAAATAAATACAGGGGAAGGACACCAAAATATGCAAGGACAACAACGTTAAAACATAGTGTGATTACAAATGTCAACTTAAAATAAAATTCTGTCTTTAATTACTAGGTTACAAGACTATGAGTTCTAAGTATGGTTGCCTTCTTACATTTTTGCATTAAACATACTTCATTTTTAAACGTAAATTCTGCACATTTGTAATTTTAGTAAAGCATTTGAAAAATAATCAAATTTGGGTTAGTGCCTCAATTTTGCCATGGAGTTTTGTAAGCAATGCTGTGTAATTTCTACTATTGTCTCCTTGTTTTTACTTGTGGGAATCATGCATATATGTGTCACTCTCACCTTGAACACTTACCTGCAGTACTGCAGTACTGAGCCTGAAGCATCCTTGTTGAATCAAATATCAGAGACTTGGCACAATGCTCTCTCTCTCTCTCTCTCTCTCTCTCTCTCTCTATATATATATATATATACATATATATATATATATATATACATATATATATATATATATATATTCACTGAAAAAACCATGGGTTATAAACCATATATAGTTAGGAATTAGCATTTAAAAAACCTTACTTTACTCACACAAAACCATTGAAATTCCATATATAGTTAGTTGTACTAACTATATATCGCGCACCCGCAATCCACTGCTGATCATGTCACATATTACATCATTCATGACATGGTCAGTGACATCACTGATGACATCACTGATGACATCTCAAATGACATCACTGATGACATCACTGATGACATCTCAAATGACATCACTGATGACATCACTGATGACATCTCATTTGACATTACTGATCACATCACTGATGACATCATTCATGTGATAATACGATGAACCTCTTCAGACTCTAATATAACCTTAGATACACTCAGTGTAAACACAGACTCACAGATTGTCACTCATCCATGAAGTTACACACACACCTAGTCAGTCATGCAAACAATCAATCACACCTCCATTTCCTTAACTATACAGTTAAACACACCTTACTTATTCAAACATATACTAAAACATATTTACTCACTTATACAATCCTGGATACAAGTTCACAATGATCCATACAGCCACTCACACATTCACTGGCTCTTATGCACAGTTATTTATATATGTCAACTCTCACATGTACTGTATTTTACATATGTACTTACTTTGACATGTAGCACTGAGATATCTATTCACTCACCAATACAGTCATGCACACAGTCAACCGCCCATACAGCTGTTTCCACATGCACTTTTGAACCCATACATCTATGCAGAGAGTCATACACCTCCCAGCCACCCATACACACTCTGTCTCCCATACAAATACTTGGGCAACCAATCAATAACCCATATAGTTAATCATATAGCTACTGATCAACACATGCAGCAGTTTACAGAACAACAGACATAATGATGCACAAATTAAGACAGTTTAGTCACTAACCCATGCACTCAGTGAGACACATTTAATCACTCACTCATACAGTCAGTCATGCACCTACTAAATCCTTTGTTCAGACACTTCTACATCCACTCATTCTTCAATATGTAAGACATATTTTAACTTTACAGAAACATACAGTCACCGGATGTTGTCAGCAGTGATGTCATCAGTGATGTCATTTGAGATGTCATCAGTGATGTCATCAGTGATGTCATTTGAGATGTCATCAGTGATGTCATCAGTGATGTCACTGACCATGTCATGAATGATGTAATATGTGACATGATCAGCAGTGGATTGCGGGTGCGCGATATATAGTTAGTACAACTAACTATATATGGAATTTCAATGGTTTTGTGTGAGTAAAGTAAGGTTTTTTAAATGCTAATTCCTAACTATATATGGTTTATAACCCATGGTTTTTTCAGTGAATTTTCAAGG
This sequence comes from Lissotriton helveticus, assembly GCF_964261635.1. Lineage (NCBI taxonomy): Eukaryota > Metazoa > Chordata > Amphibia > Caudata > Salamandridae > Lissotriton > Lissotriton helveticus. The sequence goes on from NC_136069.1 coordinate 1,618,846,102, forward strand.
TTTTGTAAATGCTAATTCCTAACTATATATGGTCTATAACCTATGGTTTTTTCAGTGAATATATATATATATATATATATATATATATATATATATATATATATATATATATATATATATATATATATATATATATATATATATATATATATATATATATATATATATATATATATATATATAACATTTCTATGGCAAAATGAAACCCCTTATTTTGTTCCTTTTCAAATTAAATGTATTAAGTGTTACCACTTTATTCCAATCAAGATGACTTCAGGTGTGCCATACTTTTGTCATAAGTAAGACTGTTAGCGTTCTAGTTGTTCTGTAAAACACTCTGGGACATTGTGTCAATGGGCTATAGTTGGGCTACATCTGGCTGATATTTGGGCTACATTTGTTTTTTTTTGTCTCTGGCGGCCATCTTTGGGCTACATTGGGCTTCATTGGGCTTCATTGGGCTACATTGGGCTACATTTGGGCTCCAACATATATATAGCCCAATGTAGCCCAATATATATTTTTCAAAGTTAATTTTCGTAAAAACCACTGGAGCATATATCTTGAGACATAGCAAAGGCACATCGGGCTACCAGTCCCTACAATTTTGCCAAGTTTCGTGGAAATCCATTCAGCCGTTCGAGCTAAAAGTGAGTCCAACCGCCCTATGGAAAACTCAATGTTAAAAACACGTTTTGGGACCCCCCTTTTTTCTCGGCCCCCGCTTGACGAAACCCCCCAAAATTTTTAGGGGCTGCTCAGAAACAAAATGTTCCATTTTCCAGAAAATTTCAGCCAATTCCGTCCTCAAACGCTAAAGTTATTCAACATAGAATTTTCAAAAATCCCATAGGAAAAAAATCCTAACTATATATACCTACTGGCGACCGCCAGTAGGTAATATATATATATATATATATATATATATATATATATATATATATATATATATATATATATATATATATATATATATATATATATATATATATATATATATATATATATATATATATAACATTTCTATGGCAAAATGAAACCCCTTACTTTGTTCCTTTTCAAATTAAATGTATTAAGTGTTACCACTTTATTCCAATCAAGATGACTTCAGGTGTGCCATACTTTTGTCATAAGTAAGACTGTTAGCGTTCTAGTTGTTCTTTAAAACACTCTGGGACATTGTGTCACTGGGCTATAGTTGGGCTACATCTGGCTGATATTTGGGCTACATTTGTTTTTTTTTGTCTCTGGCGGCCATCTTTGGGCTACATTGGGCTTCATTGGGCTTCATTGGGCTACATTGGGCTACATTTGGGCTCCAACATATATATAGCCCAATGTAGCCCAATATATATTTTTCAAAGTTAATTTTCGTAAAAACCACTGGAGCATATATCTTGAGACATAGCAAAGGCACATCGGGCTACCAGTCCCTACAATTTTGCCAAGTTTCGTGGAAATCCATTCAGCCGTTCGAGCTAAAAGTGAGTCCAACCGCCCTATGGAAAACTCAATGTTAAAAACACGTTTTGGGACCCCCCTTTTTTCTCTGCCCCCGCTTGACGAAACCCCCCCAAATTTTCAGGGGCTGCTCAGAAACAAAATGTTCCATTTTCCAGAAAATTTCAGCCAATTCCGTCCTCAAACGCCAAAGTTATTCAACATAGAATTTTCAAAAATCCCATAGGAAAAAAATCCTAACTATATATACCTACTGGCGACCGCCAGTAGGTAATATATATATGTATATATATATATATATATATATTATATATATATATTTCTCTTTATAATATATATATATATATATATTTCTCTCTCTCTCCACTCTGTCAAACTCTCTCTCTCTTTCTCTCTCTTGCTGACTTCCCCCTTTTACCCTCATATTCTCTGAATGATGTGTAGATACTTTAGCTATTGACAAAGAGGTGGCAAGAGGAGAGGGATTGACGTTGCTACTGTGGAAGGCCAGCAGTCCTGTTATTTGCCGGTGGGCACGCCGGATATTGTCTCGAGGTTTTCCCGCCTCACTCATGCAACCAGTGTGAGCGTGCCTTCTTATAGTGCTAGTGAGGTCTATGAAGCGCGATTAACCCACCGCATCTCAGGGCATAACACTTGTGATGAGGGCAGGGGTGAGCCGGCATGCCATCTGCCTCACTCACAGAGCCCTACAGCGCAGCGGAGCATGAGCCACACTCGACGTCACGTGTGAGTTGGCAGTTGGGCGAGCCTCCATGCTGGCAGTGAACTGCCAACCATGCCTCCATTTGACATGGTACCACAAGCTGCTTTTCAGCAAGGCGGGGAGGTGAGGACACAATGCGTCCTGCCTGTCCTGTAAGAACGAGAGACGCAGACACTTGTGCCACATGCTACTGAGCATTGCCCCTGCTGGGCTCTTCCCAGCCTCTGCAGGGAGGCTACAGCAGTAGTTATAGGGCAATAGTCATGTTTTCAAGGACTAGATAAAAATGGTTTTGAATAAAGCAGGAGTTTACCAGCCAATATCTTAAAAAGAAAAGGAAGCAAGTGCACAGAGAAAAAGAAAATGGCCAGACAGCACACCCCCAATCAGATAAGGAAAATAGTACAGAAGAAAGTTTATGCTAGGCCTTCAGAAAAGGGGATGAAGTGAATGCAGCCCAACGTCCCGGGTATGTCATCATGCAACACGCCCTCACAGGTGTACTACCCCCATTCAACAAGCTGGCTGATCCTGCATCTGCCTCCCCCAGGTGGAAGATATAGGTAGGGGGTCTGGACAACATTATTGTGGCAACACGAGAGACCGATGGCACTGTGAAATGGTCACTACTCCTACACTACGCAGGGGAAGAAATCTATCTCCTATTCAAGCACCTACCAAACACAGGCCCACCTACCCACTATGATGCCTTCATGAGAGAACTCAATGCTTACTTTGACCCATAACTCAACTCGGACTTCGAGAGGTTCAGATTACGCCAGGCCAGACAGCAAGAGGGCAAATCTATTGGCATGTTCTATGCCACACTATGGGAGCTAGCGAGCACCTGCACAGCTGATGACCAGCCCAAGGAGATCCGCACCCAGGTAATCCAGGGATGCCATAATAAGATGTTGCATGGACTAATCCTAAAACAACTGAACATAAGCCTCAATGACATCTTAATCCTAGCGAGGTTGTAAGACCTGTCAGCCCATAGAGCTGACGAGATGGACCTAGCGCTGACATGGACATCAGACAAGAGCGTGGTCATCAAGACGGAGCGAGAAGACGCAATAAGAACGAGAGAGAAAGGAAATGGTCCCAGAGGGCAAACATTTCAACTGCAGAAGAATAGATGCCGATGCTGTGGGCGGGAAGAACATCCAATCAATGCTTGTCACGCAAAACACCAAAAATGCTCCCACTGCGAAATCCCCAACTATTTCACTGCAGTTTGCCGAAAGAAGACCCGAGGCTGGGACCGCAGAGCAATAAACCACTGAGAAAAATGATAAGCCAACTGTCAGGCACCACCCTCACACACTGGAGTGACTCAAAGGCCATCTATCAAAAGACCTATCGGGTGAAAGACTCATTGCACCTCTGGAGAACGCAACCCATATGCACGGTCCGTGTAGCAGGGTCAGAAGTAAAGGCAGACATCAGCACCGGGGCCTCCATGAATGTCACAGGGATACAGAAGCACAACTGGCTACAGCCAAGGCTGCAGCTAGTGTCCTCCAACACCAAAATATTTGCATATGGGAGCCAATCACCTCTTCCCCTACGCGGACCGATGACAGTAACCATTCAATAAGAATACAACCAGATCATGACATCAATGCATGTCATCAAACAAGAAGCAGTCATGCTGATCAGCAGTCACTCCGCGGAAGACCTGGGTCTAGTGACATTCGCGAGGAGCATGAGGTCAGACTAAACAGATGACCCACTGGAACAGTTCCCGAACCTCTTTGAAGGACTTGGGTGAATAAAACGTCCCCCCTGTAAAACTGCATCTCGATCCAACTGTGACACCAATGGCATGCCAACACTGCCCGGTCCCTTTCCACCTTTGACCACTGGTGGAGCACGAATTGCAAAAGCTGGAAGAACAGTGAGTCATAGAAAAGGTATCAGGATGACTACCTGGGTGTCTCCAATGGTCATGGCTGAGAAGCCAAACAGCCAGGGAAGATAAGACTAATTATAGACATGCAGCTCCCAAACAGAGCCATCCAGAGAGAACACCACATAACACCAACCATGTACAAAATCATAGTTGACGTGAACATCTCCCGGTGGTTCACGAAGCTGGACCTGAATGTTGGGTATCACCAACTAGTCCTGGAGGAAAAAAGCAGATACATCACCACCTGCAGCACGCACCTGGGGTTGCGCTGCTACAAACGCCTCAATTTTGACATCTCCTTGGCAGTCGAGGTATTTCAAAATGCTGTGCATGAGATCTTAACAGGAGTGCCAGGCATCCTAATGTCAGCGATGACATTCTCATACATTCTGCCACGGCAGATAAACACTACAAGCACCTCTGAGCTACATTGAAGCGTCTCCCAGAATATGGCGTCACACTGCACCGAGAGAAATGTCTGTTCTTTCAACAACGTTTTTCAGATATATATTCAACCAGAAAGAGATACAGATAGACCCCTGAAAGTCCCAAGTGATAAAACAAGCACCCCCACCCACGACCGTGTCTGAGGTACGAAGCTTCCTCTGCATGGTTATGTACTGTGGCTGATTCATCCCAGACTTGGTCACCATTGCAGAACCACTGAGAACCCTAACTCGTACAGACACCAAGTGGACCTGGGGTCATCGCAAGGAAGGAGCGCTCCAACCATCAAGGGTGCCCTCCTTGACAACACCATGTTGGTGTACTTGTATTCTGAAAATCCCGGAGGGAAGACTGGGGGGGGTGTGGCCCTGATCACCCGCACGGACTTCCTTTTTCAAACCTTACCGTCCCCCGAGATCCCTGCGGTGGACTGCTTAGTAGTCCGCTCTACTTCCTTTGGGATCCCTTTGACCTGCGTTCTCATATATCGTCCGCCCCAGTCTACCCCCGGTTTTCTACCAGCCTTAGAGGACCTTCTGGCCACTCTTGCAATCAACAACTCCGCCATTCTTCTACTGGGAGACTTAAACTATTGGCCGAATGACCCAGCTGAAGATATGAGATCTAAGGAGTTCACGGCTTTGCTCACCAGCCTAAACTTCCTTCCTCAGCTGAGTACGGCCACTCACATCAAAGGCCATCAACTCGACCAAATTTGGTCCCTTACCATCCCTATGGACCCTCCACTTACCTCCCCTTGTTCCTGGTCAGACCACTCCTTCATCTCTTTCACAGCCGACCTCGGACGACCACCTAAACCCCCTCTGCCCAAAAACATCTGGGCCAGAAAGTGGGATAAGGTGGTCCTCCCTGTGGTCTGTTCCTCCCTTGAGGCCACCTGCCCGGAGCTTAATGATCTACCCCCCTCCACCCAGCTCTCAGCCATTAACAGCTGGCTGCTAAAGGCTTGCAATTCCATCGTTCCCCTTAAGAGAGTGACTATTAAACGGGCCCACGCGGCCAACCGATGGTTTACACCCGCCCTCAGGGAAAAAAAACTTGCGACTCGTAGAGCCGAACGTGCCTGGCGCCGTTCCTATTGCCCTCTTCTTAAGGCTAGTTACTGCTTGTCGTTGAAAGACTACAAACGCGACATACTAAAAGCCAAAACTGAGTTTTTCTCTGGTAAAATCTTGGCAGCAGAAAACCAACCTAAGGAGATATTTGCCACTGTTCATGAGCTGGCCACCTCCGACAGGGCAGCTTCTAAAATTCCCCCGTCTCAAACACTCTGCAACTCCCTCAACTCCTTCTTCTTTGAAAAGATTGCCCTCATTAGGGCCAATATTCCTCCCCGTTCCGCGCTACCCTCTGCTGTTTCCCCACCCCTCCCTGTACCCTCCTTCACTCAGTTTCCTTCCCTTACCCGAGACTCCTTGCTTCCTCTTCTGGCCCGGATCAAATCAGGCTCCCCTCGGGACATTGGTCCTGCTTTCGTTCTAAAAGAGCTCTTTTCCAACTGCTATTCTCCTCCACTTACCTTTATTAACCACTCCCTTAACTCTGGCATTGTCCCCCCCGCTCATAAGTCGGCAGCCATCATCCCTATTTTGAAAAAGCCTGGCCTCGATCCTTCTGTGCCCGCCAACTATCGCCCGATCTCCCTCCTCCCATATCTCGCAAAGGTCTCAGAGGCTCATATCACCAGGTCCCTGAGTTCCTTTGTGGAATCCACGGGCTGCCTTGCCACCCGCCAGGCGGGCTTCCGCCCGCTGCACTCTACCGAGAAGGTAGTTGTGTCGGTAATGGACCAACTAAGGGAGGGTATTGATATTGGCCGGCCACAGGCTTTGGTCCTGTTAGATCTGTCCGCCGCATTCGACACGGTGGATCATGACATCTTGCTGACCCGTGTCGAAGTGGCGGGCATTGGGGGCACGGCCTATGCCTGGCTCCGTTCGTTCTTGACGGACAGGGAACAGGCTGTCCATCTTGCCAACTTCACCGCTCCTTTTAAGAGGGTGACATGTGGAGTCCCTCAAGGCTCTTCCCTGTCTCCCCTGCTTTTTAATTTATACATCTCACCCCTCATTTTTTCTTTGCAGCAGATGGAGGTCTCGGTGTTTAATTACGCCGATGACCTCCAACTTGTTTTCAACCTCTCCTCTTCCCCATCCTCGGCTTCTAACTTTCAGAAGGTTATGCTCTTTATCCAAGGGTGGATGAACTGCAACCACCTCAAGTTAAACCCGGACAAGACCGAATTGGTCCTGACGGGGGGTGGTTGCAGTCCCTGGTCTCCTTCCTTCTGGCCCTCTGCCCTTGGCCCCCCCCCTCTTCCTGTTTCTAAGGTCAAAACCCTGGGCATTTTCATCAATCCTATGCTCACCCTTCACACGCAGACCAATGCAGTTGTGTCTGCATGTTTTTTTTCCCTTCGGATCATCCGGAGGGTCTCTCGTTTTTTTTCAGCCGCTGCACTTAAGCTTATCCTCATGGCCATGGTGCTCTCGCGCCTCGACTACGGGAACGTTATTTATAACGGTGCCCCGGCTTACCTGTTTCGTCGGCTCCAATTGATTCAAAATCAGGCGGCTCGCCTGATTTACGGACTCCCCAGGTTCAACCACACGACCCCCTTGCTGCAGTCCCTCCATTGGCTCCCAGTGAGGGAGAGGGCCCTTTTCAAGCTTGGGTGTATTACCTTCCAGGCTAAATCAGGAATCGCCCCCGCTTTTCTATGCAAAGCCATTTCCCCCTATCTTCCTTCACGAGAACTTCGTTCCACTCATTTGGCTCTTCTGGCCGTCCCTCGCTTCAGAAAACAGAAGTCCGGTGGGGCCAGATTTGCAATACTGGCTCCGTCCTTTTGGAATTCACTCCCACTTACTCTTAGGACGTCTCCTTCCTACCTGGAATTCCGCAAGCATCTTAAGACCTTTCTGTTTTCCAGATCTGCAGCTGCCTAGCCTTCTTCCCTGATTCCTCTGGCCTTCTGCTGCTTAGCGCCATGAAACCGATTCTGGTAAAAGAGCGCTCTATAAATATTTTAAAATTCAAATTCAAATTCAAATTCAAAAGCACACCAAACTGCTAGAGGGTGCCTGCCCAGTGGACCTCGGAGCAGTGCTGGTCCAGTAAAAAGAGCTAGGACGGTGGGCAGCCATGGCATTCGCCAGTAAAGACCTCTCACCCATTGAAGAACGAGAAGCTCTGGCAATCAGGAGGACGTGCCAGCATTTTCATCTCTACATAAATGGCCAGCCCTTCAAGGTCATCAACTACCATCATCCGCTTTTCTCACTATTTCGGGGATCAGCACCGCACCCACCTCCCAGAATCATACAGTGGGCCATCCATCTACAGCAATAGTAGGTTGTCTACCAACCCGGAGCAAAGAACTCAGCTGACTTCCTCTCCCACCACCCAATACCATTGGATGACCAATGTGAAGTTCAAGAGGCCAAAACGATGGAGGCACACATCAACATAATCTTAGCAGAAGCGTACCCTGAGCCCTGACACTGCACCACATCATGGAAGCAGCTGAAGCAGACCCGGTCTTTGCCACGGTGCGGGATGCTGCCCAAGGAGGCAAATGACAAAACTTACTGTAGGATATCAACAATTGGTCGGGGCAAGATTGTGAGTACCTAACGAAAAGGTGGAGAGTGAGGAATGAACTTAGTAGGACCCAAGAAGGTATCCTCCTATGTGGATCCTGCATCGTTATCCCAGTGTCACTGCACCACCACATAGCACAATTGGCTCAGGGAGGCCATCAGGGGTCAATGAAGATGAAGTCGTGAATGTGGGAGAAAGTATAGTTCCCCGTATTGGAAGAGGTGGTGGAAGAAGCAGTATCGTGATGGCAGGCATGCCAACTGACTGGCATTCCAGAAAGACCCAAACCAATAATAACTGAAGAGTCATGCAAAGCGCCCTAGGACAAAGTGAGCATAGACTTCTGGAGCTTCCCAGATGGGAGGATCACACTAGCGATGATGGACACATTCTCCAAGTATCCCATTCTCGAAGTTGTCAGCTCAACGGAATTCCCACATGTTGCTCCTGTATTGGAAAAGGTGTTTACAATGTTTGGTTGCGCCACCAGGATCAAGATTGACAATGGCCCACCCTTCCAAGGTGGGGAATTGAGTGATTTCATGAAACATCATGGAGTGCAACATCACTGCATCACCCTCTAGTGGCCACAAGCCAATGGAGAAATTGAAAGGTCATGAGAACACTCAATAAAACGCTGCAGATTGTGGTGGCCAATCACGCTGACCCAAAGCACCACCTTCAACTGTTTCTACGCTTCAAGAGTAAACCACAAAGCTTTCCACAACAAGACCCACTGACGCTGATGTTTAAAGGGCCGTGCAGGAACCCCATCCCCATAAGCCCGGGATGGATGCCATCCCTGTATAATGAGCGCAAAGCACACACAAGAAGGGAACAGTGGAATGCAGCAGCCAGCCATTAAAGGGGGACCAAGGATCGCACCCTTCAGCCGGGAGACTGAGTAGTCATCAAGGACCAAAGACCTGGATGGAAATTCAGGACACCCTATGGGCAAGTATTATGGACAGTGATAAACGTGGAAGGAACCATGGTAACGGCGATGAAGGGACAGGAGTCCGTGGCCTAGAACATCTCCTGGTTCAAGAGAGTGGATGTGGCCCCACATCACCAAACTCCGGAGGATGAAGGAGCAGAAGAAGATGACTGGCCCAAGGGGGAAGAGTACCCAATGTGGGGCAAGGAGCCAGCCTGCAGTTTCATCATTTTCCCAAAGATCAGCACAAATTCGTAAGCCGATTTATACACTGAGGTTAAAGCAAAATTTCTTAATAATCATAACATTTTATAAAGAATGAGAGATCCATCCTCCCTGTCCTCTAACAAGCAAATACAGACTAATACATTCATAATCAATGACATTTCGGAGCCCAGTTATAGTCCAAAAAAAAAAAAAAACACTGAAAAACCATATAACATGCAGCAAGCAACAACCTAGGTTTAAACACATTCAAGCTTAAATCTCACTGGATATTTCCTCCAGTCCAATTTTGCTTATAGACATAGGTTATTTAATTTCCTATAGTTCCTGCAGCCTTGCAAAAGGAACCCAGATGCGTCGGCCCAGCTGTTTCTCCTTTTTCCCCTTCCTCTCATAGATCGCTCTTTCCATTGTATACAATGAGAGTAAGCGTGAAAACCACTGTTGGAACGTAGGGGGTAACAGGTCAAGCCAGGCGGAAGTGATACTCATATGCAGGGCAGCTGTGGCCACAAAAAGAAATTTATAAACTGGATCTTGCAGTTCGCTGCTGCTGACTCCCAGCAAAACCAGAGCGGGGGTTAGTGTAACTTTCAACCAAAGTGACAAATCTAAGAATTTCCTAATGGAATCTAGCAGGTTTTCCAGACGTGGACAAGATGCGGAAATGTGTACGAGGTCAGCCGCCGTTGCGCCGCACCGCGGACAAGTAGTCCCTGCTACCCGCCCCCATTGTGCTATTCTCGCCGGTGCATCGTGAAGCGCAAAGACAGTTTTAAAGTGCTGCGCTTGGAGTCCGGCCGAGCACAGAACCATCTGACTTAATTCTAAAGACTCAGAAAACCTCTCTGGTACAACACCCACCCGTTCCATCCATTTACCCTCAAGCTTAGCCAAATCATCTAGCTTTAATGCTATCAATTCCGCATGCAATAGCCTGATGGCGCCCTTCGTGCTGCCCCTAATAATATCTATGACTTTAATTCTGCTTAACCCATTATACCCCCCACCTTCTTAAAAAAAAAACTATGCAACTGTAAATATTTAAAAAAGTTACTTCTTTCCAGCCCAAATTCCGACTGAATATCCCCAAACTGTAAGCCTTGGTTCTGTATTAGATCCCCGGCCTTCCAAACCCCCTTCACTGACCATACTGCCATAATCTCATCTGTAAAGATTTCTAGAAGCGTGGGTTTTTTGTAAAGGTGGGTATAGTGGTTAAGCCTACCTAAACCTATCTTTCTTTTCAGTGCCGCCCAGATCTTAAAGGTGGCCGTGGGCATCCCTTCTTTCAGTGCTAGTGAGGCCTATTAAGCACGATTAACCCACCGTATCTCAGGGCACAACAGGATCCACAGCTCTTCCCTCAAGCTGGACTTTAAGCTGCAGCTATGGGCTGTGCAACTTCACTCCAATTTATATATTTCACACTGCACATATCCACCCCAGAGCTCCTGGTCTGGATAATAATAAGGGGAATTCCAGGATAAACCTCAAGCAAAGTCAATTCGACAAAGTAATCACTTTTTTTTCTTATAGTTGATTTTCAAATCAAACATTCTGAAAATAAGGGCAAAGAAACTAAAGAGAAAAGCCTTACTATGCATCCTAAAGAGGATACACAACTATGTGTATTGGTTTATCGGATAGTAAAATGCCATTCAACGCCTGCAATCCAAGTGTTTGAACAATTCTGATAAATTGCAACCAAGTGTGTCTTGTGTTTTTCTGAATTTAAATTCTGATTGATGTTCAAAATATATTCTTATTTTTTGACCCAACCATAGTCAGATCTACAATGGTTGAGACTTAAATTGAAATCACCTCCTAGGATACAATCAGATAGAGGAAATTGGGAAATAATCTCTGCTATAGCAATTAACTGACAATGTCTTTTTCTGGGTGGTAGATTTATATAAACATTAAGGAAAATAATGCTGTTATTCACAATGCCATCCATTCCAAAATGTATTATTATCATTTGAGCAAATTAAATTGATAACTGTACGTTTGTGACCTTAAAACTATGCTTCATTGCAAGGTAAACCATCATGCCACATGACAGGGCCTTGAAAAAAGGAATTTCAAAGCATTTAAAGCCAAGGCATATAAAAGTGCCACACAAAAAATACTATAACAACATTGACAAAGCCAATACATTTCACTTAGGTGAAGCCTATTGGCTTTACCAATGCTTTTTAACTCTGAGGTAGAACCTAGGAAATTGTATTACACCTTGAGCCTCACCAGTGATAAAAAGGGCTACAAAGACACAAACACCCATGTAGAAGATCTTATCCGAAGGGATAGAAGGCCCGCTCAGGCATATTTTCACTGTCCTTAAGGATAACAGTAGACATAAACATCTGAAAGTAAAAATCAACAAACCAAAGATTATGGTTTGTGCAAAAAAAAAACCTTCTCCTGGAAGATGAATGTAGTTTGTGTTGAGGCCGTGAAATGTAAACACTATTTGGCTGTCAAAATCTCAGCTGGTCTTCAAATGCCAGATAGTGGGTAGATAGAAGGCAGTTTACATCAATTTTTGCCACATATAGAGTAACCTCTTGATTTCATATATTTAGAGTGTTTGAGCACAAATCTGGCCCTTATATTGTGTGACTAGTTAAGATGAACTCATCTCCTTAGTTCTGCAATTGATATGAATGAAGCTCCACCAAATTGACTCAATTTGAGTTCTTGATTTTTTAGGAATGATGTAGTTTTAATGCGTTGCCTTTTTATTAAAGAAATAGTGACAGTCACAAGGAGGTATTGTTTTATAACATCTATTGATCAATGAGATGCATGTGGGAGGTCAGGAGCAGACATTCCTGTGCTCTCCTTGTCACCTCAGCCCTGGGAGGAGCAGGGTGCCCCAGGGAGCAAGTCTTGTGTCTGACAGCAGTGACTGCTTTCTGGACAGCAGACCTTGTTTTTATGGGCGTGCTAACGCGGGATTACTGGTTACTAATTATCTTACCAAATCCCATTTCCTGTCGACTGAATCGTTGGTACCTGTCTTGAGTAAAAGGTAATTTCACAATATAGAAATCAATTTAAGAACTTACACCACTCTAAATGACCACTGACCAAAATTAAGTTTTAAAGATTTAATATAAAGTCAAAGATAACTGAAGATACAAACTTCTCAAAATGAGATTCAAGAGGTAGATCGGAATCACTATGAACATGAACTTTTTGAATAGTCTGAGTCTGAAGAACAAAATAATAAGTACAAGTTCGAAAACCATCAGGGTTGCTAAAATAGATACAAGTTGCAACCTCAAAGTCATTACAGAAAAGAAAATTAAGGTTAGTCTGTCCCTACACTACACTAAATGACATCCCTACTTAGCAAGATATTAACCCTCTAGGTGTCAGCCGTGGTGACTTCCTAAAAAGATCACGCACTTCTCTTTGTCTCTTCTCTGATAATGGGTCTCTCCTGATCAGCCTAACTGCCTACCCATCCGCTTCCTTAGGCTCCCAAAATCATCTGCTCTGCTCTCCTCCCGGGTCACTTTCCCTAATACTAAATCACATTTCCAATAGAAACGCCCCTTGGGACGCCCCTCACGTGGTACATCTTTGCGCGGTAAACTCCATGATGGTACTCTTGAAGACCCTCGTTATAGTTGACCTTGGTTCCCAGGCGGCTTCTTCAGTGCGCTGATACCCCCTGAAATTCCTGGAAACTCCTACAGGCCTGCGCAAGGCGCCACTGAACAAAGTCCCTTTCATTCGAGCTGATTAGGACCCTCGCACCTGCATACAGCTCGTCCTGCAGTGGGCCTCAAATTCCAGACTTCACCATATCTTAGGCCATAAAACACTCTCAGAGCTCCATACTGGACACCTCACGACCTCTCCTCTAACGAGCACATGACGATTTAAACTACATGACATTATCTGTTCTGGCCTACTTGATTTACATGCAGCAGGTTCCTGCACTCTTAAAACATTAACTTGATTTAAACAGCAAACATTCTTAACTAGCATACGTTTCTAAAATAACACATCTATAAAGCATATACTTTTAACCCTAAGTTCAATAGTACATTTTGAAAGAACCATGTCAACCTTTATCTCACATTATTTTAGCAGCACGTTCAGGTTTGCTGTGAATTGCCCTAAGGCCTACACAAAATACTGGAATCCAAAGTTACATTTAATTGGGACATGACTCTTTTAACATGAGAGAACCATGAGGTTTTCACATATACTCCAACATTTCTACATTTAATCTCACACCGTTATAATTATGGTTACTCTACTTAACATTCTATACATTTCGCTATTGAATATAAAACACTCGTGTGCAAAACATGTTTAAACTAACTACGTGCTTGTAAATATGGCGTACTTATACATTTTTTCAAACTTGTGCTCTCTCAGTCCCCCCTTTGATGACCTTTAGGGGTCATCATTACCATGACACTAAAATGTAGAACCTTTAAAGTGAAGACAGGGTAGTACCACTTCTTTTCATATTCTCTAATGCTTTCAGACTCTTATATTGAGTGTCCTGCATCGCTGTCAACTCTTCTTCCTGTTTCTTCATAGCTCTCTGTAACCTATTTGCTCTATACCATTGATACAAACGCACCAATCCCCACAAAGTGATTACACAAATCATTACTATGATGATGGGCTTCAATATGTACCAAACGATACCCTTTCCTAAGTTGGCAAACCAACTTCCAACTTTACCCATTCCATGACCTACTTTTTCCCACACATTTACCTTTGCCAGGTCCTCAATTTCGTAGTGTATGGCAGTGATGTTTTGTATATACTTCTCTAGAGGCTTTGAATTGTCTGGAATGTAAGTACAGCATTCCTGTACCTTCAAGGCCCTACAGACTCCTCCCTCTTTTGCTAACAGAACATCTAAAGCAAGTCGGTTCTGAAGAACCATTGCCCTAATCGATTGCATCTCCCCCTCTATCAGCATCAAGGATCTTGCAGTACTGGCAGACAGTCTATCTACGACTGTAGCTAACCTCCTGATCTTAATGTCATTCATTATCAATCCTAAGAAAGGGAATGCAGCACCTATTACATCTCCAACTACTTCTGCTGCACCCAGCCCTCGCTTCCATCTAGTTGATATTTCTTTCTTAGGCGTGTCTAAATTCTCAACATGATATATTTTAGGAAAGACAACAGCCAGATAGCATGATCCGTACCAATTATCTGGTAACTTCACATAGGCATATCTTCCACATACAAAATATACATTTGGTATTGCTTGCATCCCTTTCATGAAGTTCTTAGAGTAGTACTCCAATTGAAAGGCATGTTCACAATTTACTTGTCCTACATAAACGTTTTCATAATAGGAGTAACTCCTGTGAATGCACAGTTTCCCCCGTTTCTCCTTATCCAAAGCAATTGGACCAATACTACCTTTTCGTTGTTGTGCCCTTTCCTCCTTGGTCCAATCTGTTTCCCCTTGTCCTGATGCCTTCAATATCTTCTGCCTCCTGTATCTAGTATCTACCTGAGCTATAAACTTTTTCTCAACTTCTGATATTTGACAAGTCAGATTGTTGATTCGAGCATGTGAAGTATCTAACGTTCTCCATGGAATAAACCATTTGTGTAACCTGTCTTCGCTTTTGTAGTAGTCCCATTTGTTCAAATGCTTGAAATTCGGAACCTCTGGCAATGTCGAGTCGAAATTCGAGAAGTAATACTCAAATCCGTCTCGTCCATAAAACATACTTAACAATAAACTGCACGTTATCCCATAGGTCAACGGGAGATGATGGTATTTGATACCCTCCTCCACCGAAATTGGTAATTGCATACAGACATAGCAATCCTTTACCTCCATGGCATCAACATATTCATAAAGCAACTTAGCATAAGCATTTGACTTGTAATTCCCCTGTGACTCATCCATGTGTAACCTTTTTACTTCTGCATCTAACAACGCTTTGTCTTTCTCATTGATGTTTCCCTTCTCCTTAATAATGGTAGTTCTCGGTGTTGACACTCCCTTATCCTCCTTAACTGTGGTTCCATCCCCTTCGTGTCCCGCTAGGAATGAAACAGTTACCACTAAAATTATAAGAGAAACCACTACTCCTAAAAATGTAACAGCTATACATTTTGCCCTGCGGTTCGGGTTGCCAGCTTCCATGTTCTCAAACAGTGTAGTTTTCGACTATCTTCCAGCATTCACTTCCTCTTCTTTTCAAACAAAGTCTTTCTCTCTTGCAATGTCTTTCTTGGAACACTTGGAAGCTTGACAATTTATTTCCGCAAAACAATTCAAAGTCCAGTAAAATAGACAACCCTAGCCCTTCTTCATCCGCTAAAAGGAAACCCCTACCATTTTTTTCTTCTTCCACTCGGCGCTAGGTTATCTTGCAACAATTTACAATTTCTTTTCAAAAGTCTTATTTTCGTCTGAAGTTATGTATGACTCAAGGAGTGACACTACTTCTTCATAAACGTCCATCCGAAGTATCATTCCCTCAGGTTCTGGACAGTTCGTACCACACCATGGAAAGTCAACTTTTTCTAGGATTATTCTCCTTATTTCGCTCAAGACAAGTGGACGGACGAAATTGAGAGTTAGCGTTTTTTCAATTTCCAATCCTGGTACTATCAGTTCTATATCCACAATTACAAAGGGGTCCGTTCTAATCAAGATCACTTTCTTCACTTTTCCAGATCTGCACCCCCTTAAAGCCATTCGCAATATGATATTAGTCCACAACAATAAGTGCTCCTAACATTTCTACTACTCGCTCAAGCATTTCCAAACGAAGAAGAGTTCCCTCCAATATTGGATATCGTGAACAGCAAACTGGAAACTCAACTGTTTCTAAAATCAACTTTCTTATTCCACTCAGGAGAGCAGGATGAACGATGTTGAGTGTCAGCAACCTTTCGGTCTCCGCTCCTGGCAGTAGAAACTTTATTTGCACTGTGATGATCGGGTCAGTTCTGATCAGTTCCACCTCCCTGATCCTCCCTGTTCTGTGTCTCCCAGACATCTGCCACGAGGTAGGTCCAGTCGGGAGTAGAGTATCTTCTGCTAGGCACTCGCACCCTACTTGATCTTCTAAGACCCTCCTCGGCTTGATCCTGGATATCTTCTTCTGGATCTGAGTCTTCGGATATAGGAGTGAGCGTTTC
The DNA here is from genome assembly GCF_964261635.1 of Lissotriton helveticus. NCBI lineage: Eukaryota > Metazoa > Chordata > Amphibia > Caudata > Salamandridae > Lissotriton > Lissotriton helveticus. Next base: position 1,618,862,593 of record NC_136069.1, read on the forward strand.
TTCCTGGGCCGACCTCAAACTTAGCCTTCTTCTCCTTGTTGGCCAAGTGGCAGCTCCAAGCCTTATTCTCCTATTCCTTGTCCTCCCACTTGGTTCTTGGTCGCTCCGATACGGATCTGAGTCTGAGTCGTATTCACTTCTGCTCTCTCCTTCAGTTGCGTCTTCTGTCTCACTGCCGTCCTGCCTTCGCTCCTCTTCTGAATCCGATGCGTTCCCAACTTCCTCCGACACCTCCTCAGCTGCCTCAATCCCTTCTTGCGACTCTTCTTCCACTTCCGGGCTTTCGTCTGGGATGGGAGCTGTTCCTTCTAGAGGTGCTGGAACTCTTCGAGTATGGGATGCATGAATCCAATTTGGCAGCCCCCCGCACTTCACCGCGGTGTTCGTTATCAGGATTACCTGAAAGGGCCCACGCCAGCGAACATCTAGGCAGTTCTTCCGGACGTGCTTTTTAACCAGGACCCAGTCCCCTGGGTTCAGGTCATGACACAGGTTCCTCGCTGCTGGAACTTCAGCCGCATGCACCTGAAGGGACACAGAATGGATGGCGTCAGACAGTCCTTTACAATAATCCAAGATCAGATCATCTGTAATATTCAATAGAGCAGTAGTTGGAACTGTAGGAAGTCTCATGGCCCTCCCCATCAGGATCTCGTGGGGAGAGAGACCTGTCCTCCTATCAGGTGTGCTGCGCATGCTCATGAGCACCAATGGAAGAGCATCTGGCCAACTCAAGGATGTGGATGCCACTACTTTAGCCAATCTATTCTTCAAAGTGCCATTCACTTGTTCCACAATTCCTGAAGCTTCTGGTCGATAACTACAATGCAGCTTTTGATCGATATTCAGTGTGGAGCACAACATCTTCACTATTTCGCTGTTAAAATGTTTTCCTCTGTCCGATTCCAAAGAGGCAGGCACCCCGAAGCGCGGTATCAACTCCCTGAGCAACAATTTAGCCACTGTGAGTGTATCGCACCTACGTGTAGGGTACGCTTCAACCCATCTGGAAAATACGCATACAATCACCAACACATACCGAAGGCGATTGACTCTTGGCATCTCGATGAAGTCTAGTTGCATTCTATTGAAAGGCCCCCCCGACCTCCCAATGTGACTCAGTGTGACTGGTGTTCGTTTGCCTACGTTCAGTTGTTGGCAGGTAACACATCGCTTACATACTGATTCTGCTGCTATTCTGAATTTCGGGCAATACCAAGTCTGCCTAAAAACTCTCATCATAGCATCCCTTCCTAGATGTACTGGACCATGTATTTCTCTCGCCATGGGATTAGCTAATTCTTCAGGTAACACAGCTCTCCCATCTGCTGAAACCCAGAAATCCATTTCACTTCGCACACAACCTGCTATTTCCCATGCCTTTTTCTCTGTTTCAGGTGCGTTCTCCTGCATTATTCTTAAATCCTCCCAAGTGTCTACAGTTTCTAACATCATACTTAATTCAGTCTTTTCTTCTGCACCTTCTATTTCCACCTTTGAGAAAGAATAACTTTGTTCCGCACAATAGCGTGCGACTTCATCAGCATATCTATTACCTTGTGACACAAAATCTGTATTCTTAGTATGAGCTACACACTTCACTACTGCAATGTCAACAGGACCTTGTAATGCTTCTATCAGCAATCGCACAAATTCTCCATTTCGAATGGGCGAACCAGAGGAGGTCATGTAACCCCTCTGAGACCACAACTGCCCGAAATCATGAACCACACCGAAACCATATTGGCTGTCCGTGTAGATGTTGACTCTCTTTCCATTTCCTGCTATGCAGGCACGAGTTAGGGCAATAATCTCTGCTACCTGTGCGGAATGTACTCCTTCCAGGCAAGCGGCTTCTACAACTCCAGTAATGGTACAAACAGCATAAGCTGCTCTCAACCGACCAGTATCGTCCCTTAAACATGAGCCATCAACAAAGTAAATTTCATCGGGGTCAGACAATGGCTCATCCACTATATCTGGTCTGGGTTTCGTGCATAGTTCAGTCACATCAAGGCAATCGTGGTCTTCACATCCTTCGCCTTCTATTACCGAAGGTAATGGCATCAAAGTAGCAGGATTCAAGACAGAGCATCTCCTGAGAGTCACGTTTTCTGCGGCAAGTATAACTTGCTCATAACGCGTGAGCCTGCTATTGGTCAGATGCTGCGTCTTCGTCCTGGTCATTAACAATTCAACTGAATGCGGTACATACACCACCACTGGATGTCCCATTACAATACTTTCGCTCCTTTCAATGCTGACACCCGTTGCGGCAACGGATTTGAGACATCCGGGCAACGCTGCGGCTACTGGATCTAATGTAGCCGAAAAATATGCAACTGGTCTACGGGCATTACCGTGGGTCTGTGCCAAGACTGACAAAGCACATCCCTCTCTCTCACAGCAATAGAGTGAAAATGACTTTTCGTAATCTGGCATTCCCAGAGCCGGAGCACGACATAAATCGTCTCTCAGCTGTAAAAACGCCACCAGACATTCTTCATCCCATGGTACCGGATCACTCACCTCCTTGTGCGTCAGTTTCTGTAAGGGCTTTGCTTTCAGTGAAAAGTTAACTATCCACTGTCGGCAGTAACCCACCATTCCTAAGAACATTCTAACTTCTCTCTGTGTTGTAGGCGCATTCATTTTCATTATCGCCTCAATCCTCTCTGGGGACACCTTACGTTTCCCTTTTTCTAACCTGTGCCCTAGATACTGTACTTCTGTCAGACAATACTGTAACTTGCTCGGAGATACCTTATGTCCATTTTCAGCTAAATGATTCAGTAAGGCAATTGAATCTACTTTACAAGCTTCCTCTGTTTCTGACGCAACAAGTAGGTCATCTATGTACTGTACCAGAACCGAGTTCTGTGGCAGTACTAGATTCTCAAGATTCTTTTTCAACAACTGATTAAAGATGGATGGACTGTCTGTGAATCCTTGTGGGATTCGACACCATGTTAAAACGCGATCTTCCATTTTAAACGCAAAAAGGTACCTGCTCTCTTCATCCAATGGGATTGAAAAGAAAGCCTGACAAAGATCTATCACTGTGAACCATTCTGCTTGACATGGTATTTGAAACAATATTACTGATGGATTCGGTACCACGGGACAACATGAAACGACTATGTTGTTAATTTTTCGTAAATCCTGAACTATCCTAAACTTCCCGCTAGCTTTCTGCAAACCCATAATCGGGGAGTTACAAGGACTGCCCACGATTTCCTTCAGTATTCCCTGCTGTATCATTGACTCGATCACAGGCTTTATTCCCGCAATCGTTTCCTGGGACAATTTGTATTGAGGCGTTCTTGGAAACTCAACATTTGGTTTTACCAGAATTTTTACCGGTTCTACCCCTTTAATCAATCCTATATCTTCTCCTGTGAAATCCCACACCTCTGACGCCACTGCATCTCTTAAGTCTTGTGGAAGATCTTCTACAGTCAGAGTAGGATATAGTTCTACACAGAATTTTGAATTGGCCACCTTAAAGGTAGCATCATCGTCGGTAGTCTGTACCTCCACTCCTTGTGGGGTGCAGTATATGGTGCAATTCAATTTGCATAACAAATCCCTACCTAACAGACATACCGGACTCGAGTCACAAACCACAAACTGATGTTCGTTCATGTGGTTTCCAATTTTCACAGACACTGGTTCTGTCAAGGGACTAGTCATTCTTTTATTTGCGACTCCTACCACTTGAATTGTTTCCCCTGACATTGGCAAGTCTGGAACTACCGCTGATCTCAGAGTCGAACGAGTAGCCCCAGTGTCCACTAAGAACGTAGTGGGACACCCTGCCACTTCTGCCTCAACAAACGGCCCTCTCTGATCCACTTCTAGAACTGCCCCGAGGGTACAGTCTTCTTCACTGCTCACCCGTTGTCCTGTCAATGGATCAATGTAATAACATTTTTCTTCCTCGATAAACAGAGGCATTTGTTTAAAGACCTTTCCTCCAGCTGCTATCTTCGGTGGCTGTGGGAATTGGGCCCGTGGAGCCGAAGTCCCCCCTTTGGCCACCTTACTGCTTGGGACTGTCACTTTTTGCACTGGGTCTTCTTGGACCTGCTCTTCTACTTCTAGCTCTCCGTTTTCAGGGTTAAAGGGACACTCGCGTCGCCAATGCCCCACCTGATGACACAGATGACACTTTGTCGTTTTCTTTAAAGTGGCAAAGTCTATCCTAGGTCTCTGCCCTTCTTCATTATCTTTGTTCTGACCATTTGGTTTTCGTCCCATCCCCTGCTTCTGCTGGCCACCCTTCCCAGCGGACTGCATTTGCACCACCATCAATTTCTCCTTTAGATTCTTGGCTTTAGAATCTATCTCGTCACTGCAGTACCTCGCATATCGTAAAATCTCATCTAGTGGTTTGTTCTGCCAACAGATTAAATGTTGCTGTATCATCAAACAAATATCAGGTCTCAACCCCAAGACAAACTTTGACACGAACTGCCCTATGTCTTTGGGATCCATTACATCTAGTCCACTGTATTGCTTGAATGTTTTCAACAATCTTTCATAAAACTCGTGAACTGTCTCCTTGGGTTCCTGCCTTGTTCGGTCTATTTTTACCCAATCTATGTCCTGTGGTGGTACCTTATCTTTCAGCCATGCTATTACCCTTTCATACTTTCGCATGACAATCTCAGATGGTCCATTTGTTCGAGCATCCCTCAATGGTTCAGCATTTGGCCATTCGACACTAGTCTTACAAGGGGTCCATAGATCAGATGGGACCACGATGTCAAACAACGTGTTCAAATCTATCCACAGTACTTTCGAGATTTTAACGAACCTCTCTACCTGCTTATACCATTCGACTGGATTGTCCCGCAACTTCGGAAATGAGTTGGTAAATGCGGCTAAGTCTCCTCTACTCCAGGGCACATGTACATAATTTCCATTTGATATTTCTCGCAAAGGGAATGCCTCCATCTGCATTACCCTTCCCTCAGGGGTCATCACATTTGTACTTCGCCTAACTGTGCCCTTTTTCGACCACCTTTCTTCCCATTTATCCAGTTCTCTCCACACTCTTATCCCTGTTACCAACTCTCTTATGTGTGTTTTTAATCCAGTAGTTCTCTTCTCATCTAGATCTTGGTCTGCGTACTGTAATCTGTGGTTGCTCTGCAATGCCCTTGTCCTAGACAAATCCACGGCATACTTGTCTGCCAAATCAGTCAGTTTTTCATGAAACGCTCTAGCTTTCCTAGTAATATCCTTTGCCATGAACAATAACTCATCCTGTTCATACAATTCTATCCTTTCCAAAGGCAATGTTCCATCTATTATCTCATCAACATCTGATTTTAAACTGGTAACATCAAGCCTTTTTGCCTTTATTTCAGCTTTCAAGACACTCAATTTAGCTCCTCCATCCGCATCTCTCCCATCCCAGCTCCGAGATCTACGTTTAGGTATTGGTGAATTATAGGGAGTCCTCCCCTGTTCCCATCTCTCTAAGTCCCATGCCTTTCCATCTTCTCGGGGTGGGTGGTGAAACACTCCTTCATGCCTCCTAGCCTCTCTCTCCCCATCCTGGCTAGTTTCACGGGATAGAGGGTAAGATGTTCCATTACTCCCTCTTTCTTCCCTACTTCCCTGTGATTCCTGATTATTCGAGGCGTGGCGGGACCTATCGCTGTTCTCCTTTCTCCAATGTTGAACGTCTTCCCCAAGTGTATGATGAAGGCACCTAAACCTATTCTGAAAAGCCCGTACCGCCTCATCTCCTCCTTTCCCCCAGAGACGGGACATTTCCTCACATTCTACAATCCTAGTATTTTGTTCTGGCTGTTCTCTCTGATTTGTAGGACATGCATCCCCTCTATTCTCTTGACTTTGGCCTTCCCGGCTCTGACTACTCTCGCTGGCCCCACAATGAGATACTGTCCCGTTTCCCCTGCTTTCCCACTCTGGTTCCGTTCTTGTCCTGTTACTCGGAGATACTATGGACCCGTCCCATTCCCTCAAATCAGCTCTTAACTCTGAAAAAGATCTTGGCCGCGGTCCCCTTAGATCCATTGGTCCTCTCGGACCTCCCTGTTCTGAATTGGGACCGACAGTTGTGTCTAATGGGGTGTTCCACGTTACCGAACCTGGTAATTGTTTCCATGCATTCGTCACATTATTCCTCCTTTCCATCTCAATCCTTTCCCTATCCAATTGCCTTTGTTGTTCCCCTCTATCTCTCTCAGAATTATAGATCGAAACTATGGGTCCTATGGTAACAGGCACTTGAAGAGCGTCTGGCAATCCCACAGACTCAACCCTTTCTGTGGTTGGCGTTTTCTGCACCACAAACCTTCCCACTACACTCTGTACAGTGTTGTTTGGAGGTGTTTCTCCGCCTTTGCTAGGTGTCCATTCCGATATAGGGAGTGGTGTATATCCCTCTATCTCATTCCCATCTTCCCTTGCGAGCCCTCTATCTTCTATCAATCCCACTCTCGGAGGTGGTCTATCCATTAACAATCTGTTTATCAGATTGTCCTCCGACTCGCTTTCCTCGTCTTCTTCCATGAGGTTTCCTCCTCCTGACACCTCCCTCATCGGATACATTTTCTCCACCTCAATAGTCTGTACCCTCCAACGCTTTTCCTCCTCATCCCATTTGGAATCTCGCACTGCCCTTACCGATCGCGTCAGCCTTTGTTGACGCCTGTTCAAATTTCGGTCGTGTGCAGCCTTAATCCATGCATTAAGAGCCTCAAACTGTGTTGGTCTAGGTGAGGGTTTCAATGAGGACATGGTTGCTTTTAGCCGATGTAACACCTCTAACTTAAACGTTCCATACTTCGGGAACTGCATTTCCTCATTTCCTTCCGTAAGCTTATTCCAAGCCCCAATCCACAATATCGTATGCAGCCCCACATTCGTTGCCATATAATGAGCTGGCGTACCCTCTGGGGGAGCCTCTTCCCCGTAATAATGTTCACTTCGTTTACGTTTAAAAATCCCTTTCAAACACTTAAAACACTTCATGATTTCTCTTTTCTCCGCGTTTGTTTACTTCCTGATGATATTCCACCAATCTCAGCGCCGTTCTCACTAACTGGCCTATCCGTACGCGGCTTTCCTCCGACGTCACTCTAGCCGCCCAACCAGAGCGCGGCTCTAGCTAACGTCACACCAACCGCTCAATCAGAGCGCGGCTCTAGCCGACGTCACCCGTCCCCCTTCGCAGCAGTTCCCCTCCTTTCTCAGCTCGTCTCCTCGGTCATGCACGCATCCCATTCATACTCTGAAAAATGATTACTTCCGTCCAAGCGATCACCTTTCTTTGACTGTACGCCCACAGTCTTTCTGTAGTTGTCACCCTAACTTGGCGAAATGTCTTTCCGTTTACTTCCAGACAATCGCCTTCTCCGATAGGTTACTCACACGCAGTAACTTTCGACCAGCGTCCGTTACTCATACACTCACTCTTACACTCCCCCTATCTTGGATCCACGGCGGTCAATGGTACCTCGTGACCTCCGTACTATGGTCGACAACTACCCTGGATGTTCGATACACCCAAAACCACTTAAGCTCTGGCCTGAACTTAAGATTTCACCAGTTCACCCGTTTACCAGGTTACCAGTTTACCAGGTTGCGCGCGCTCACAACCTTCTCTCTTTCACACTACAGGCATTCAACTCCGCAAGACATTACAATACAAATACAACACAAAACACCGCAATCTGTTCACGCATGACCCTTTTTATACTCACTCTCCGATACTGCTGCTTTTCTCGCACCGTCTGCACCTTTCGGCACACGATTCTTCCGCTGCTCGTCTCTCGACGTCTCGTGCCTTGGGGTAAACTAACCTCTCTAGATTACCTTCCTCAAGAAGATAACCATCCTCACTCTGCTACCAACTGCTAACGCGGGATTACTGGTTACTAATTATCTTACCAAATCCCATTTCCTGTCGACTGAATCGTTGGTACCTGTCTTGAGTAAAAGGTAATTTCACAATATAGAAATCAATTTAAGAACTTACACCACTCTAAATGACCACTGACCAAAATTAAGTTTTAAAGATTTAATATAAAGTCAAAGATAACTGAAGATACAAACTTCTCAAAATGAGATTCAAGAGGTAGATCGGAATCACTATGAACATGAACTTTTTGAATAGTCTGAGTCTGAAGAACAAAATAATAAGTACAAGTTCGAAAACCATCAGGGTTGCTAAAATAGATACAAGTTGCAACCTCAAAGTCATTACAGAAAAGAAAATTAAGGTTAGTCTGTCCCTACACTACACTAAATGACATCCCTACTTAGCAAGATATTAACCCTCTAGGTGTCAGCCGTGGTGACTTCCTAAAAAGATCACGCACTTCTCTTTGTCTCTTCTCTGATAATGGGTCTCTCCTGATCAGCCTAACTGCCTACCCATCCGCTTCCTTAGGCTCCCAAAATCATCTGCTCTGCTCTCCTCCCGGGTCACTTTCCCTAATACTAAATCACATTTCCAATAGAAACGCCCCTTGGGACGCCCCTCACGTGGTACATCTTTGCGCGGTAAACTCCATGATGGTACTCTTGAAGACCCTCGTTATAGTTGACCTTGGTTCCCAGGCGGCTTCTTCAGTGCGCTGATACCCCCTGAAATTCCTGGAAACTCCTACAGGCCTGCGCAAGGCGCCACTGAACAAAGTCCCTTTCATTCGAGCTGATTAGGACCCTCGCACCTGCATACAGCTCGTCCTGCAGTGGGCCTCAAATTCCAGACTTCACCATATCTTAGGCCATAAAACACTCTCAGAGCTCCATACTGGACACCTCACGACCTCTCCTCTAACGAGCACATGACGATTTAAACTACATGACATTATCTGTTCTGGCCTACTTGATTTACATGCAGCAGGTTCCTGCACTCTTAAAACATTAACTTGATTTAAACAGCAAACATTCTTAACTAGCATACGTTTCTAAAATAACACATCTATAAAGCATATACTTTTAACCCTAAGTTCAATAGTACATTTTGAAAGAACCATGTCAACCTTTATCTCACATTATTTTAGCAGCACGTTCAGGTTTGCTGTGAATTGCCCTAAGGCCTACACAAAATACTGGAATCCAAAGTTACATTTAATTCGGACATGACTCTTTTAACATGAGAGAACCATGAGGTTTTTACATATACTCCAACATTTCTACATTTAATCTCACACCGTTATAATTATGGTTACTCTACTTAACATTCTATACATTTCGCTATTGAATATAAAACACTCGTGTGCAAAACATGTTTAAACTAACTACGTGCTTGTAAATATGGCGTACTTATACATTTTTTCAAACTTGTGCTCTCTCAGGCGCAAGTGAAAACTTTCACATCTCCCATTGAAGTGTTTTTCACCCTTAAAGTTATTCAGGCCCTCCCTGGTTAGACTCCCCTCGTCACTACACTTCCAGCAGCTGTGTTGTTATGCAATTTGTATCTCTCTCCAGGCAAGGTATCTGTCTGCTGGAACTGCAGGACATGTGTAAGGCGTCACGGTTTAGAGGTAGGAAAGGCAGACCAACATGAACAGAAAAACAAAAAAAACAAGCAATGGCAAAGTCAATAACTCTCGCCAATGAGAGATATAGTAGCTTTGTCAATGTTTTTTGGACATGCAGTAGCACAGCAGCAAACACACTGCTGTGTAAAGTTGCTGAAAGTAAAGTAAATACTAGGGCTAGGACATGGTCAATGCTGGGCATATCATACCTCTATTATATTATTTCCCTAATGTCATGCTTCACAGCACCCCATGCTGCAGTGCAACATGTCTAAAAAAACACTGACAAAGCTAATATTTCCAGCAGCGGCCTGTGCAGATTAGAGCAGTGGGGTGGTGTGGGGTGGGGTGTTGGGGGATTTGACAGACGATCTTGAGGGAAAGTTAAATAAATAATTTGTTATCCCACATCGTCTGTCGAACCCCCCCCCCCCCCCCCACCGTACCTGGCTGCACACACCCCCCACGATCTTACCGGCACGGGGCGCTGCAGAATATTTCTCATGTAGGCAAAACCTAGTGGCTTGGCCAATGCTTGTTATAATGAACTGCTGAGATTTGCAACCAGTAGCTAGAAGATTTCTAGCAGTGTATCAGCGTGTCCCTGGGTAGCTTTCATGGATGGGTGGGTCTTTACACCTGAATACCATAGGCAGCTTTACTACACGTCATTATAAGGCCACCATCATGAGTTTAAGATATTTAAATTCTAGTATCGAGTTTCCCCTGGAAGTGGACCAATAAAGTCCACACTTCACATACCCTTTGACATTGAGCGCTGGATTACAGGTATGAAAACTCTGAGCAGGGCAAGAGACCACGTGAGCCTGGTTTGCAACCAGTAATGGCTAGGATGGATGTGAAAGATATTGCTGGTAAAGATTTCAACCATTGTACTTCAAGGCATTTTTGGTTGCTAGACGAGTGAATTGTGGGTTTAGAAGCCTTCTAGAATCATTTGAAGCTGCACATCCAGCATGTCTGAAGACATCCTTGGGACTAAAGACCTGTTTTCTGCCTTCTGACTCCACCCAATACTGTCCTGATCAATGTTGCCAACCTGTCCTTCATTTGAAGAAGAATTAGGGGCATATTTATGCGAGGGTTTCATCATGTTTGCAACACACAACATGGTACATGTGTGACACAAAACTCTAAGTCAGATTTTTGAAGCCACGCAAAGCCACTTTGCGTGGCTCGGAGTGGCTTCAAAAATCTGGAGTAACCCAGAGCAGCGCAAATCACTGCATTGTGTTAATCTACCCTGGGGAGGAGTTCAATGAGCATTGCATGGGTGTTTCCACGCAACTCCCATGGATTTTGACAAACTTGGGGATGTGCCGAAATCTTACAACTTCCCAGGGAAAGTATAATAAGGAGAAATATCTCTATTTCTCATCTTTTCTTCCTCTTTAGATGTGTGCTGCATTCTCCAGCACACATTGAAAGAGGAATAAGCCTTCCAGGATTGTGTTTGTGCAAGAAGGTTGCCCTTCCTGCACAAAAACAATCCTGCATACAACACAGGCACCCTTGCTCCATGGTGCAAGGGTGCCTTTGTTTGTGCTAGGCTACCAAAAAGGTGCCTGCGCAAGTGTAAAGACAGGAATGCGCCATATTGCCTTAAATATGATATAAGCCTGCTTTTTCACAGTCACGCAGTACAGCACAGCAAGGGGATTTGCTACACTGCACTGCGTGATTTTCTAGCAAGTATGCCCCTGAATGCAGGTGTCCAATGCAATTATTTGTCAGCAGTTTTGAATAATCTGTGTGCCTCTTTAATCCTCTACCAGACACTCATTCTCTTTTATCACACTCTTGCAGGTTCCTCCTGCTTGCCGCATTCATGGCTTTTTTTGCGTCTTTATCTTCTTCCATCATTCTGCTTTGTTTGTTTTTCCATCTGTCTTCACTGAAATCTCTAATACAGAAAAATAAGGACTGGTTCGAGAAAGAAAGTGCTGATGGCCCCACCAGCAACCACCTGCTCAAATTAAGCACTGCTGCCAACTTCAAATGTTTGTAGCACATTGTGCTGTCATTGGAAACGTTTATTTCATTGAGGAAAGGAGATAGAGAGTCTAGGATTGAAACTCGCTTGAAGAGTTATTTAATGGATTGGCAAAGGTCAGTGCAGAAAACCTAGGTAAATCCCTAACTTAAACCCCTGGACATTGATTCATTTCCTTTTGAAGTCCTGGCTAGCCAGATGACTAGGGCAGGATCTTTTATAGAAAGAAGACCAAACCTCCATCCACGCATGTGAACACCTTTTTTCCCAAACGGTAGAACAGATAACACAATTCTCACAGTATTTGAATTTAAAAACACTTATAAAGCGCACATATACCTGGCGGTTTCTTGGCGCTGAGAGACATTTTTTTTAACCTAGGTGGGGACTGCGGGAGGACTAAACTGAAAAGGCATGCAGGAAAAGGTACGTTTTGAGGGCCTTACAGAAGTCAGGATAGAGCGGGATGGATCTGATGGTGAGGGGGAGGGAGTTCCAAAAAGTAGGGCCAAGGACAGCGAATTTCACCCCACCCATCCTCTTCTTCCTAAAGCGTGGAACTGAGAGGAGGGACTGGGTGGAGGAGCGGAGCTCCCTAGCCGGGGTATAGCTAGAGATTGCAGAGTTTATAAAGGCTGGGGCAATTCTAGCTCGGGCCTGAAACGCGGTACAGCCAAGTTCAAAAAGGGCCCGTTCCCTAATAGGCAACCAATGTAAGTTCTTCAATACAGGGGTGGCGTGATGGAGTTTAGGGAAACCGTAAATGAGACGGGCCGCTTGGTTCTGAACCAGCTGTAGGCGTCGAAGGGCATAAGCCGGAACGCCATTATACAGAATGTTTCCATAGTCCAGCCGAGATAGTACCATTATTGCAATCATAATGAGTTTAAGGGCAGAAGGAGAAAAGAATCTTGAGATTTTCCGGATGGTGCGGAGAGTGAAAAAGCAAGAAGATACCACGGTACTAATCTGGGAGTGCAAGGTGAGATGTTTGTTTAACGTGATCCCAAGTGTTTTAACTGAATAAGAAGGTGAGGGGGGGGAACCAAGTGAAGAGGGCCAGAATGTGGGGGTCCAGGGACTGGATGCACCACCTGTCAAAATCAGCTCAGTCTTGTCTGGGTTGAGTTTAAGGTGGTTAACGTTCATCCTGTCCCTGATGAAGATCATAATAGACTGAAAATTATGAGTGGATTCAGAAAGATTAAAGATCAACTGGAGGTCGTCTGCATAGTTGAAGACAGTGACCTCCAGTTGCTGTAGAGCGAAGATAAGAGGAAAGATGTAAAGGTTGAATAAAAGGGGAGAGAGGGAAGAACCTTGGGGGACACCGCACTGCACCTTGCGTGGAGAAGCAGAGCACCCCTCTAGATGAACAGCCTGGGTGCGGTCTCTCAGAAAGGAGGTGAGCCAAGCTAAAGGAGGCCCACTAATGCCCGCCGCCTCGACACGGGTGAGGAGGATGGAATGATGAACCGTATCAAAGGCGGGGGACAAATCTAAGAGGACCAGAGCCTGGGGGCAACCCTTATCCATCCCTTCCCTGAGACTGTCTAAGACAGACACCACAACCCTCTCAGTTGAATGACGAGGGCGGAATTCAGCCTGGCAGGAGGCCAAGTAACCACTGCTCTCCACGAAGGAGCTGAGGACAGAGGCGACGTGGCTCTCCAGGATTTTACCCAGGTATGGGAGAAGGGAGATGGGGCGGTAGTTAGTGAGGGAAGTTGGATCAGCGCCAGGTTTTTTCAATAAAGGAATGATAATGGCTGTTTTATGAAGATCTGGAACAACGCCGTTCCCAAGGGATTCGTTCAGGAATTCCAGGGGGGGGGGGACAAGCCCGAAAGATCTCCCTCAGAATGGGCGCAGGGCAGACATCTGAGGGGGAGCCTGATTTAACACGCACCGTCAGAGAAGATAACGTTTCTCTGGTCAGTGGAGGAATGTGGTCTAAATAAAACCTGTTGGGGGGAGGTTCGGGAGCAGGGGGAAAAGAGGGAGGGGGAGGGATATTGGCCTTAATATTTGCAATTTTCTCAACAAAAAAATTATTAAGGGAATCACAGAGGGCTTGGGAAGGGGAAGGTTTTAGGGAGGTTCTGTCTGACAGGGCCAGCTCATGGACGGTTGAGAAAATTTCTCTGGACTGATTTCCGGCTGAGAGAATTTTGTGGGAAAAATAGTTCATCTTGGCTAGGAGGATTGCATTTTTATATGCATTAAGAATGGCCTTATAGTGAGCTTTTAAAATAGGGCAGTAAGTACGCCTCCAGGCACGTTCTGCCTGGCGAGCAACTAAATTCTTTCCCTTAAGTTCCTCGGTGAACCACGTGTTAACGTTATGGGCACGTTTCACCCCAACACGTTTCAGAGGGGTCACTTGACTGCAGGACCTGGATAGCCAGTCGTTGATGGCGGCTACCTGATATGAAGGGGATAGTTCCGCTAGGACCGGTTGGGAGGCTTGGAGGGAGCAACAGAGGGCAGGGGTGTCGACCTTGCTCCAGCTACGGGCCCAGACATTCCTGGGAAGGGTAGGGCGTTTGGACCGGTGACAATCTAAGGTGAAAGAAATCAAAAAGTGGTCTGATCAAAGGCAGGGTGTGATGATGGGGGGAGGGACCGGGATATTCAATGACCAAATTTGGTCTAAGATGTGGCCCTTAATGTGGGTAGGGGCGGACACATGGGAAGTAAAATTCAGACTGAGGAGGAGGTCTGTGAAATCTCTAGATGCTGCGTCTTCCGCAGGATCGGATGGCCAGTAACTAAAATCGCCAAGAACGAGCACAGACGAGTTGTTAACTGCTAGTGTGGCGAGAAGTTCTTGAAACTAGGGCAAAAAGTAAGGGGTATGATGGGGGGGACGGTAGACAAGGACACAGGTAATGGGGAGTTGGAAGGAAGCAGATCGCATCGCTAAGTACTCAACTCCCTTGATAATCGGGAAGGAGAGAGTTTGAAAGTGGAGGTCCGACCGGACAATCAAAGCAACACCTCCACCTGCCTTGCCCGGCGATCGATCGGCCCGCAAGCATAGTAGGTGGAGGGTAGTGATGCAAGGTTATTGGGAAGGGAATCTGGACAGAACCAAGTTTCTGTCAGGAATAAAAGATCAGGTTTATAAGAATCTAGAAACATAAAAAGTTCTAGTTGGTGTTTCACCGCTGATCTAGTGTTTAAAAGGAAAGCAGAAATGGAAGTCATTGGCCTCAGAAACTGGCCAGGTTCGGATGGGGGAGCAGGGAGGGATGGGAGGGAAGATAGGATGGATGTACGGAGTGGAATAGGGTGGGACCGGGCAAGACCGAGGTTAAGGATGATGGACGCTGAGGCGGCGCTGAGGGATCCATAGAGTTGATAGCGGTGGAGTTCCTCAGAGGAGTAGTTTATAAATTGGACATAATGGGGTGCCCCTTACCCCGGCCGGCCGCGGACGGGCGCAGACGGGCTTGCCTTTGGCGCGCCGCCGGCGCGCCCGCTGCGCGCGTCTGCTGCGCGTGCGCATGGGGTGTCGCTTTTGTGGCCTGGGTGCGCGGTAACTAGAGCGCTACCCTGAAAAGTGCTCAACCCCTCCAAGATGGTGACCGCAACCCCGTCAGCCCTCCAGATCAAGCGGCACTCAGCCGTGCCGGACCGGGCCAGGGGAGCGGTAAATGAAGAGAGGGAGCAACAGTGGCCAGGTAGGAAGGCAGAAGTCAGATTAAAATTGCAACAGCATAAAAATAATAAAACGAGTAAAGCGAGCCCACAAGCACCGCAGCAGCCGCGAACCAGCTGCCACCAGGTTCAATCGCGTCTGCTGCGCGTGCGCATGGGGCGTCGCTTTTGTGGCCTGGGTGCGCGGTAACTAGAGCGCTACCCTGAAGAGTGCTCAACCCCTCCAAGATGGTGACCGCAACCCGGTCAGCCCTCCGGATCAAGCGGCACTCAGCCGTGCCGGACCGGGGCTAGGGGAGCGGTAAATGAAGAGAGGGAGCAACAGTGGCCAGGTAGGAAGGCAGAAGTCAGATTAAAATTGCAACAGCATAAAAATAATAAAACGAGTAAAGCGAGCCCACAAGCACCGCAGCAGCCGCGAACCAGCTGCCACCAGGTTCAATCGCGTCCGCTGCGCGTGCGCATGGGGCGTCGCTTTTGTGGCCTGGGTGCGCGGTAACTAGAGCGCTACCCTGAAGAGTGCTCAACCCCTCCAAGATGTTGACCGCAACCCCGTCAGCCCTCCGGATCAAGCGGCACTCAGCCGTGCCGGACCGGGGCTAGGGGAGCGGTAAAAGAAGAGAGGGAGCAACAGTGACCAGGTAGGAAGGCAGAAGTCAGATTAAAATTGCAACAGCATAAAAAAAATAAAACGAGTAAAGCAAGCCCACAAGCACCGCAGCAGCCGCGAACCAGCTGCCACCAGGTTCAATCGCGTCACACAGTAGGTTTAGTTAACACAGTAGGTTTAGTTAACAGTGCAAAACTGTGCAAACCTTGACACAGGTAATGGAAAATGCACACATTATGAGTATGTCCTTTACATTTACCAGACCACAAGTTAACAGACCTTCTTTTGTGTTCATAATGGCAATGTTCATCTAAAAGTAGGGAATCATATGTGACTGGTGATCTCTTCCTGATGAATCAACTCAGATGTGAGGAGATTTGCTTATGGACTACTGAATTGAGGACCAAGGCTATGCACAAAAGTCCTGCGAGTTTTCATATCTGTCCTCTTTTGCTCGTCAAGCATACTTTGAGTTCTTAGAGATTATACCTACACTCAGAAAAGTATTGGTTAATTTTATGATGATGGGACTACACCTGGGTGTTTCATAGACTGAATGGTGTGGTCAAGAAGGTAGAGGATTTTAATAACATTGTGGCAATGAATACTGATGCTGGGGGCGAACCTGCAGAAGGCTACCTATAGTGCTATTTGTGCTTGTGCTTTAGATGAGTCGCCCTGGAGGCCAAAGAGGTCAGGGGATGTTGTATTTGCTGAAATCAATTTCTGACTGGACCAAAACGTCCATGCTTTACATATTTTCTAAAAGGGGCATGGAGGTTTAGATTGACATGGCCTCTGGCGACGAGAAGATGATATTAAAAATCTATTTGCAGCAGTTATTTGACTGACGTTTGAAAGTCTGTTTGTATATCTGTTTTAGTCTGAAATGTGCGCTTATATCAATCAATCTATCGGGGTTGGTGAAACACAACTACTCACATGTGAGGGCCTCAAGGCACCGGTGGGGGACGGGGTTTGGCTCAGTTGAGTGCTGGGGTCATCCGAAGAGCCAGGTCTTGAGGTCCTTCCTGAACTGGAGCAGTGTGGGAGCTTGCCAGAGGTGGAGGGGCAGGTCGTTCCAGGCCTTGGCTGAAAGTTAGAAAGCCTTTCCTTCTGTTCTGGTCTTGTTGATGCGTGGAACAGTGGCCGGAGAGAGATCAGCTGATCTGAGGTTCTTTTGGGTGCGTGGAAGCAGAGGCAGTGGTTCAGGTACGTTGGTCCTGTGTTGTGGAGGGCCTTGTATGCATGAGTGAGGAGTTTGAAGGTTATTCTTCTTTCGATAGATATGGAGTAAGGAATGGCAGCGCAAATGGCTGTATTGCCTCTCTGCCCTAGACAGGCATTCCATGGGTGTTGTAGTGGACTTTCCTATGCAAGACCCATGTATTTGCCACTTCTCCAGAGTTACAAAACCATTTAAACCTGGGGATGCGCCAAAACCTTACGTCTCCCCAGGAGAAGCACAACATGGAGAAAAAACTTTATTTCTCCTTGTTTTTTTCATCTTTCCATGAGTGCTGCATTCTGCACAGAAAGAGGAAAAAGCCTCCCAGGATTGTTTTTGTGCAGGAAGGTGCCCCTTCCTGTACACAAAGCACTCCTGCTGCCACGACAGGCACCCTTGCACTTGTGTTTAATTTGAACCTGTGATATGCGGTGCTGGGCACTGGCACCTAATTGTCAACACTTTCGGGTTAATTTAGAGATGACCACAACAGTTAATTGTTAATTCAATGTACATTAAAAAAGACTACTCCCTGCTCCCAAGACATTCTTATAACTTAGGGGCCTGGAATTGTCCAAATTAACACATTTTTAAGAGTCTGTTGGTTAGTCGTTTTGTTGTTAATGTCAATGGCATAGCTGGCAGGGTCAATGTGTGGTGCAAGCTGCAGTGGCCTCAAAAAAAGAGACCTGACTCTTATTTATTTACAAATTAAGCACTGCCCTGCACAATGGTGCAAGGGTGTCTGCATTTGACACTAGGCTTCCAAAACAATGCAACGCAGGGGGAAAGGACAGAAATGCACTGTATTGGATAAATACAGTGCATTCCTTCCCTTTCACTTTGACACAGGATAGCACAGCAAGGTGAATTGCTCTACTGTCCTACGCCAAAACCCCATAAATGAGGCCCCTTAGTATGGAAGAGCCCAAATCCACAATCAGATGAAGCTCTTATGACACCGACAGGACCCCATTTCTCCTACACCCAGTTAATTGCTCCTACTGTGTCCCCCTGTGCCTCTAGTTTCAAGTTTCTTTATTTCCTGCATAGTTACTTAAACTCATTGCAATATTGCTACATAAAATACAAAAAAATATATATATATATATATATATATATATATATAATTTTTGTATCTTATACAACGGAATCTTCAGATTAAAACCCAATTTAAAACCAGATGTTGGATAAATCTTTACAAATATAAGATCAGAGTAATTATAGGCATAATATATGTCCTTGTATGTCTGGATACTATACTTTGCAGACTCATGTTCCTTTGGTCCAGCCATGGATTTCTTTTGCAAGTCATCATGGTTGTGTTGGTCAGGTTTTCTCCCTGTGCCTCTAACCACTGCTGCATCTCCTTCTCCAAAGGCAGCCAGCCCCCCAAGTTACTATCATCCCACTGTTGTTATCCCAATCCTTCCCACCGGCTTCATTCACTCCCACCTGGCTTCCTGGTACTGTGCATGAATCCAAACAGAACGATTACTTTACTATGATAAGCCCAAACTATCTCACTTGCAATGCTTGTTTATAAAGTTTGTTGTGATTAAAGTGTGTCTCTTCAGATGTGCTGTGACCCCTAAGTGTTTATTCATACACTGCTAGGTGATTGTTGTCTTGTGCATGTGTGTGTTCGGCAGCTGTGCATGCACACACATGTGCTCAGCTCACGTCCTCCCGGTTCACCACGGGTTAATCCTCATCTCCTCTGCAACTCGCTTGAGACTGTTTAATGGCGGTGAATCCCACTGTGGGATACGACAATGATATAAGCGCACATACTGGGATTTCCGAGGGCCGGGTGAGGAGAAGTGCGACTTTCACCCCTCTCCAGTCATCAGCATTTGCCCTCCAGCCGCGGGGTCACGTGCAGGTGGGTTGTATGATCTTACAACGAACTCCGTTGTAACGCATGCCTTTACCACGCATGCGTTACAACGGAATACTATATTCACGCTTTTCCTTCTCCACGTTTTTTCCGTGGTGACGTCATAAATAGAAGAAAAAAAACGGCCGTTTCCTTCTCCTGCGCCGCCGATTTCCTGCACAACTCCTCTAAAGGTTAGTGGTTTATTTTCGGGGGGGCAAGCCCCCCCAAGCCCCCCTTTTTTATTTTTACCCTTTACCACACATGCCTTCACTACGTACATCGTAGTAAAAGTATGCGTGGTAAAGGCAGTCGTTGTAACCACGCATGCGTGGTAATGCATGCGTGGTTATGGTTTTCGTTGAAACGGCCTCGTTGTAGTGGCCGTTTCCCGTGCAGGTGGGTTGCAGACCTTTGTGCTCAAACTCCGCTCTTCAGTGACAGAGCTCTGGAGCAATCGAAGCAGGGTTCTCGTGTGCGAGTGGATGATAAATGACAGGTTACAGAACGTGTTCTCTTTTTAGCGTCTATTTTCATTTCGTTTTTATGTTGCTATTTTTCCGTTTCATTTTGTTATGTTTTGTACCCTTTCCTTCTTCATCGCGCTTGGTTTATTTCGATTTTATTTTGCTTTGCTGTTCTTTTTCCACCCATTCTCATATCACTCTTGAGGCTCGCCTGACCGCATCAGAGCTGCTCTGCTGCCACGCCCTCGCACCTGTCTGCTCCAGTCTGTTCAGCTCTATTAGCCAGATAGTGAGAGGTTGTGGTTCCACAGTAGTGATGGCTAAACATTTTTTGTAAACATATAGGGCCTCATTTATGAAAAGTGATGCATCGCTGCGTGAAAACAGCGTTGCGTCACTTTTCATTGCGTCCTCCTTGCGGCAGCAATGATGCGTCATATTTACAGTACGACGCATCATGGTGAAAGGAGTTACAGATACGTCAGTATTTCTGACGTATCTGTAGGCGCAAAAGTGACGCATTGCTGGAGTGTGTCACAAAAGTGACACAACTCCCACAATGTGTCCTTTCACATGGGGCAAGTCCCATGTGAGAGGGCCTGCGCCAGTCTTACGCCTGCTGTGAGGCAGGCGTAAGAAATTGACGCATTTGTGTCCTAGAAGTGGCGGAGTGAAATGTTATAGATTTCACTGCGTCACTTCTATGACCCTTCCTTGCGTCAGAACGCCCCCCCTGCATACATTATATCTGGCGTAGGTATAATGTAGCGCAGGGGTTTACAAAGTGACGCATCTACCTACATGCGTCACTTTGTAAATATGGTGCAACAAGGCACATTTTTTACGCTGCTGGTGCGTCACAAAAAGTGACGCACCGGCGGCGTAAAAGTGACGCACAGCCTCATAAATGAGGCCCATAGTGTCCTAAGTATTCTTTATAAACATTTTCCAAAAATAGAAAAAATATACAACCAAATCGTTTAAATTTCATTTGTGGGGTGCATTGCATTTTACAACTGCATTAAGAGCACATAAGCAGCTTTGCCTTCCTGTGATTGGCTGCTTAATTTCGGTAATGCCAGCCACTATGTAAATGCTGCTATACCTTATAAACTAATCGCTTCTGAAGAAAGAGAATGTTTTATCCAAAGATGTCTTCAATTCCCAGAGTTTTTATTTGTCTATACACCAGGCAATTGTAACTGTAATTGAGTAATATTTGTTTGCCATTTTTTTTTACTAACACATTTGTAAAACAGCTGGAACATGTGGAGTCACAAGCCACATTCACAAAGTAAATGAAATTTGCGGAAACAGGCCACAGGAACAAGTCAGCTCAGGCACTTATCCTTATAAAGTTTCCAAACTCAGGGGCATATAATCATGACAGGCGATAAAATTATCGAAGTTTTAACGGCAGAAAACTGCAGCTAAAATGGCGATATTGGGCTTGATGATATGCTCTATGGAATTCCAATTGAAGCCCATGTTAGAGGTGAAGGACATCTAACATGGGCTTCAATTGGAATTCCATAGAGCATATCATCAAGCCCATTATCGCCATTTTAGCTGCAGTTTTCTGCCGCTAAAACGGCAATAATTTTATCGCCTGTCTTGATAATATGCCCCTGAGTACCATTAAAACCGGTGATGGTAATGCCTGTTATTTGTGCAACGTAAATAAGCATTATGACCCAAAATAAAAACACATTATTATTGAAATATCATGTTCCCAGTTTATTTAGCGTATAGCGTTTGCAGTGGCATAAAGCAAAATGAGGGGGCTCCCTGCAAAATGTAATGAGGGCCCCCTGAGTCTCCCCTTTCTCATGGATGCTCATTGGCCTTGGGCTGAATGGGGCCCCCTTTGGTGGGTTGAGGGCCCCTGATGGGGATGGGCCCTGACTCGCTGTAAGGGCTGGAGGGGCCTACGTTCCGCCTCTGAGTGTTGGCTGTACAGTTCTACATCCACTGCGCACGCTCCTCTAAACCTTCTGCTGCAGCCAGTGGGCATTGCAGAGTTTCAGTCAAATATGCAACTTCCCTTTATGATGTTGAACAATATAACACTGACTATAGCAAAGGGTTGCTCATACAAAAGACACAACATTTATCTCAAACCATTGTAGGAGGAGCATCTGGCGGAGGAACGTGGCCCCACTGAGAACATAAAATAAAACGACAATAAAATCATTTTATTGTAACTTTATTATTCACTGGCAGCGATGCTGCTGAGTAGAGAGGCCGGATATGCAATCCTCTAGACACTAGCGAGGGACTGGGAGGAGGAGTGGAGGGCACTTGTAAGTGCGCATGTCGGTTTGGCCGGCTGTCTTAGGCCCTCTGCCAAAAGGTGTCTGTAAGTGTTTCTTGTCTAGCTCTTGAACTATAAACATATCCCGTGAGTGCAGGTCATAATTCTTTGGAGCTGACCACATTTGCCATGATCCACAGTCACAAGACTACCACCCACCCACAAGTGCAGGTGACTTTGGTGGTCTGAGGTAATATATATATATATATATGTATATATATTAATTGTGAAAAGTAAAAGCTATATTTTTGTAAAACTAATAAACAATAAAAATTGTTATTCCATACTTTACCTGTAATGTGGCATGGATTATAAATAGATGTTTCCATATAGAAGCAATAGATGTTGCTAAGGAGTTATGGTATTTACCCCTCTCTCAAACCTAAATATGTTGTGATGGTTAACACTTGAATATTTGACTAGATCCAATGGTCTGCCATCCACTTGGCTAACAAAGAAAACATGACTTCAGGTCTACATGTGTATCTGGACTGCTGTAGTTTTGTAAAACTGCAGGCGAACCTGTCACAGTGCTCCTTTTTTGACAGGTCAAAACCCTAACTATTTGAATATTAAATAAGTCATCCCTAGAAAGGCCTTGCATCCCACAATGAAGAGTGTATAGTATTTAAAAGTGGAGTGTCATATGTGCC
Organism: Lissotriton helveticus; assembly: GCF_964261635.1. Lineage (NCBI taxonomy): Eukaryota > Metazoa > Chordata > Amphibia > Caudata > Salamandridae > Lissotriton > Lissotriton helveticus. The sequence continues at coordinate 1,618,884,954 of NC_136069.1, forward strand.
CCCAAAAGCTATCTTCACTGTAAAGGGCTGTACCTGTCCTATGATAAAAACTAAAGTTAGGCATAAAATACTATTTCTGCTATTGTGAGTTCGCGAGCAGCTATCGGACAGATTCAAACACTATTTTTTTATATTTATTAAAACTGCAATTACTTCAATGGCAATCTGGATTTGAGACAACTTCACTGGATATAGCCTTCAACCTGGTCTTGCTGGAGGAATTGGACTTCCATTTCAGTCACAGGGTAAAATCTCTAACCGGGATGACCCGCTTGGAGTAATCGTTTTAGTGCCCTGTTTCTTGTTAAATGTTTAGAAATTGGGTGTGGGATTTATTTATTTTGTTGTGATTTGACTTTGTAAATGTTTTGATACTGCTAAGTACTTTACTCACTTTTAGTTAGTTTAAGCCTATCTGCTCTAGGCCACAGTACCCAATTCTTGAGCCCAGATTAATGTATTGATCTTGTGTGTTGGACCTAACAGGATTATGAACTTATTACTTTGGAAGGACTCATATCCTCTATAACTAATAATCTCTCTTCTCACATATATTTTTTGCCTAAGGTTATGTGTCATTTGTTGTGATGGTGGTGTGTTCTGTTGAATTCGTTGCAGCCTTTCTTTTGTGCTGCATCATTACAATGTGATGTTTTTGTGTTGTATTGTGGTTGCTGTCTTCCCTTCTTTTTTAAGTGTTTTTCAATGTATTTCTTGTGTTGTGCCCTGTTAAGTTTTAATCATGTTGTTATGGTGCTTTTTGTACACTCTTGTGTTATGTTCCGTTATTACTCCTGAGAGGCATTTTCTTCTTTCTATGTGTGGTGCAGCGAACATAAAAAGAGGAAGTAACAAGGTGAAACAAAGATATCACTCCTCCTTATGTCTCTCCTGGGACATTCCCAGGTCTACCAGTTCTGGTAAATGTGGGAATGCTTAAACAACTATGGGATTTGAGTGGGAACACTGACACAGTGCCCCTGGAAAGATTTCCTAGGGCAGATTAAGGCAATACAGTGATTTGCGCTGCTTTGCCTTACTTCAGAATTATAGAGCCACTGAGGAACATGCAAAGTGGACTTGTGTGGCTTCATAACTCTTACTTATGGTTTGCATCAGGTATGACCCACATTGTACGGTGCTAACGCAAACCGTCTCGCAAATAGGCCGCTTATTTTGTGTATCACAAATGAAATTCAAAATGAGCCATGTGCTTTTTACTTACTTTAGGAATGCGCACATAGCAGAGATAGTGTAAGGACGCAGTAGGAAAAGAAACATTTATTGGATTAATTCAACAGGTGCACACATGGTGCCATGTACTAATCTTCCAAAAACACATATGTGTTTGGTACCAAAAGACAAAATAACATTTCAATCTTCCAATATTTTGATGGTTCAATTCGAATATACTTCACCCTATGATTGGAAAACACTTGTGCAGGAGAGCAGCTCACAGGCCCTGCACATATATAGCAATGCACATATAATGCCTCAGCAAAGGGCCCTTCATTCTGCCTCTGACATCAGTGTCTTTATTGATACAAAAGTGGCACCACCCACCAGATTGACTGTTGCTCTTGAGGTCTGAGTGAGCATGTGGCGTGCTAATCAAAGCACAGTGTGCATGCAGCAGGGGCTGTTTCCAAAGCTTTCCCACTTTATCTGTCTTTATAAACGTTTGTCGATGCATTACCAGCCCAACTCCATGTGCCACCTTCCCTCAGTGAGCAAAATATGAGATGTACTCAACTGCTCGGGTCCCATATGCACTAATGGGATTTACAATATTTAATCTTTAATAAGGCACAGAAACACAGACTAGCTATTAAATAACTGTAGTTTTATATTTACTGTGAACTAGACCCCAAAGGTTTTGAGGGACTTAACATAAGCATCAGGTGCATTACAGATGGACACATTCATTTTTTTGGGCACAGAGAGATTAAGTGATTTGCCCAGAATAACAGGATGTTGAGCCTCCCACCAAGACCCAAACCTTCAAGTCAGTTGCTCTTCGCATTATGTCACTAATGTATTCGAACAGTTGAACGTGGTTTACAGAGGAGGAGCACCTATGTATTGTAAAATGTACATTTGTACCTTTGGATGGATCTTTCTCCTACTGGTCCTCAAGCTTGTCTTTATGTGGGCTATATGAGTCTGCAAACAAAAGCATAAAACAGTCATGCACTCCTAAGTGTAGTGTTTGCAGAGGCTACAAAGGAGATTGGGTCAAAGGAGTGAACACATGCACAAGGGAGACAGGTCTTCAAGTGAAAGGGACTCAAAAATCTAGAAGCTTTACCTACAAACAAATGAGGTAAGACTTGGAGCATGGAAACAAAATATAAAAGACCACTAAATAAACTCTCAACACAGTATGTGTGTTTGATGGTGGGGTATCTGATGAAATTAAAAGCAGTGTAAACTGCAAAGCAGACTTGGGCTCAAGAAGGGAGAAATAAAGCAATGGAAAAACAAACTAGCATATATGACCTGCTAAAAACTATTCCTAATAGTCTGGTATATGGATGGAATATCCTCACTGCACCAACCTAAAAAAAACAGAAATATTTCTCACATGTCACTGGTACACGGCCTCGAATGACGGTTAACATTTTCTTGGCACACATCAGCCTCAGTAATGTGTGCCATCAAATGTTGACGTCATTTGTAGCTCTGTGCCAGAGAGATATGAGAAATGTTTCTAGATTATTGAGGCTGGTGCCGGGAGGACTTTCCATCCATGTATAAAGATGATCAGGAATAGTTTTCATCAAGTCATATACACTGTTTTTTTTTCATCGCTTTATGATTTTTCCCTTAATGAACCCAAGCCTGCTTTGCATTGTGCACTGTTTTTAACCCTTTCGCTACCAGGCCTTTACCTCACCTCATGCCAAGCCTTTTATTGACTACTAGCAGCCCGTCCCGACGTTGTCCGGGTATGAATTGCTGCCGGCCAGTAGTATATTGTTTTGTAGGATTTCGTTTTGATAGCATTTCTTATCTGTGACAGGCCTGTGAAACGCTCCGATTCACAGTGCACTGCTGATGCACTTAAGAGTGCACGTTCAGTAGTGTGTGAACCCGAGTTTCCCTACTTTTTTTTTCCTTGCAATATTATATAGTGGGAACTCGACAACATGGCATGAGCACAATTTACATTACAGAAGAACACATTCATTTGTGGTAGGCACAGGGAGACAAAGCGATTTGCCTAGAATTACAGGATGTTGAGCTGAAGCCGAGATTTGAACGTAGCTCCCCAGCTCTAAAGTTCGCAATTGTAGAACTTGTGGCGGGAGGTGTGTCTAAAAATGTATGTCGGTGCTGGCCATCAACGAGAGAGACCTGTGCATTTTTCAAATCAGTGGTGAAAATATATGAGTATGTTGCTGGAGATGTGGGCCGCCTTGCCACCAATGTACTTACCGGGAGAGGGCAAACACCCATTATTCCGCAACTTTCTTTCCGCATACCATCACTCCGCATACTTTCATTACGAAAGTACCATGATTCCGCAATGCCATTATAACGCATGGCATTACATTTATATCCTTTCCAACGCATACATTTTTTCGTTGTAAATGCATGAATGGTAAAAGCATGTTTTTTTTATGTTTGGATAAGGTAAGTATGGGTACAGGGGTATATGTTTTGGGGTACTGAGGTATATGTTTTGGGGTGTTTGGGTATTTTAAGGGTTCAGATATAGTTTTGGATTATGGGGTACAGGGGTAGTTTTAGGGTTTATGGATAGGTATGGGTTTTGGGGTACCGGGGTATTTTTAGGGTTCAGGGCTAGGTTTGGGTTTTGAGGTATAGGGGTATTTTTAGGGTTCAGGGGTAGGTTTGGGTTTTGGGATACAGCGGTATTTTAAGGGTTCAGGGCTATGTTTGGGTTTTGGGGTACAGGGGTATTTTTAGGGTTCAGGGCTAGGTTTGGGTTTTGGGGTACAGGGGTATTTTAGGGTTCAGGGGTAGGTTTGGGTTTGGGGGTACAGGGTTATTTTTATGGTTTAGGGCTAGGTTTGGGTTTTGGGGTACAGGGGTATTTTTAGGGTTCAGGGGTAGGTTTGGATTTTGGAGTACAGGGGTATTTTTAGGGTTCAGAGCTAGGTTTGGGTTTTGGGGTACAGGGGTATTTTAGGGTTAAGGGGTAGTTTTGAGTTTTGAGGTACAGGGGTATTTATAGGGTTAAGATGGGTTAGTGTTTAAGGGTGTTGGGGTATTTTAAGGAGTAAGGGTGGATTATGATTATGGGTTGCAGGGGTATTTAAAGGGAGCAGGGTGGACACCCGGAGCTGGAATGTACAGAACCTGGGAAGAAAAAACAATGACATATTGGGCACAACGCTCCCATTTTTCCCCGTAATCCTGCGCCCCACACATGCCCACGCCCACAGCACAAGATATGAGACATGGCATGAAGGGCGGAACGTACCACACGCCCCCAGCGTTTGTCACGCCCCCAGCACACGCCCACAGCACATCCCAGACACGCCCCAAGGGACTACTTTGCTGGCACGTTCTTTTACCTTTTAAATGTATATGATGGGCATCTGCATAGCCTATGTCCTTCTGCTGCAACTGCCCTTTCCAACGCTGTATTTGGTGTTGTGATTGGTGCTGTGGTTCCGGAGATTACCCGCCTCAAAGGTTTGCGCTCTCTCTTTATTATATTAATATAGATTTGTGGTAGTTTGCCATTTGGGGTGATTCACCCCCATAACTTTTTGTCCACGTTGGATTTGGCATTTTCAGCTGGTTTAACCCCAGACCTTTGGTTGTTTGGCCTCCTGTTTTTTTACCTTGTTTTGTTGGTGTTAGGACTTTGGGCACTTTACTACTGCTATTTAGTGCTAAAGTGCATAAACTCTCCATGTAAATAGAGTTTATGGATTGGTGTTTCCATGATTGGCATAATGAATTTACTAAGAAGTCCCAGTAATGTGCATAGGTGTGCCCAGGGCCTGTAAATCTAATGCTACTAGTGGGCCTGCAGCACTGATTGTGCCACCTACACAAGTAGCATTTCAAATGGTTCTCAGACCTGCCACTGCAGTGTCTCCGCACAGTTTTACTTCCCTTTTCATACACGTACAACACCTTTAAGGTAGGCTCCAGGTACCCCCCTCATGGGCATGGTGCAGTGTAAGTGAAATACTGTGAATTTCATTTTTCACTATCGAAAGGCAGTTTGTCCCATAGGCTTAACATGGGAGTTGCCTTGTAATATTTTACAAGCATAACGCTCCAGTGGGATAAGATAGAGAAATGCAGATAAGATCGAGAAACGCCACTTTCAGAGAGTGGGCATTTTCTTGCTTAACCATTTTGTGGGCATCTGCCTTTAGTGTTTTCACCTTCTGGGATCAGATTAACAGCAGCAGGGATGTCATTTCATGCAGACAACATATACAAGGGAGGTTGAGGTGTGCCTTGTCTTTCCTAGTTGACTTACCCAGGCTGAATAGAGCTGTCTCCACCTCCTGTGGTGCACCTGGCCTGAGCCAGGCTGAACTGGTTTAGGTGTGCCAGAGGAACGTTGGTTGTACCAATTTCAAAGGAAAATGTGGCCCTGACCTTAGAACTTTATATTACTGCTGGAATAAGGATTCGGCCAGGCAAAAGAGCTGTAAGAGATGTGAGATAAGACTGCCACTTTGCTGTGTGCTTTGTTGGGTTGGCCTGCATTTGCTGCATCTGCCTTAGGCAGGGAAAGGGCTGGACTGGGCTTTCTGCATCCTAAGTATCTCTAAGGCTTGATGTGGAGCTTTTCTCCTGTTGGAAGTCTCAGGGTAATCAAAGACTTAACCATCTTCTGGGTACTGGCTTCTGGAACTGAAAAGGTAACTGTTACAAAGATGAAAGAAACGTAGACCAGGTAATGTTGAATAAGATCTCTACTTTATTCTTAAGATCTCTTCATAGTTACAGGTGACCATATGTAAGTTAGATCCTTTAAAGTGCCCCACCAGGAGCAGGTTGTCCACTGCTCAGCCCATCCACACCAACTGACTCACTCTTCCAATACAAACACAATCAACATTCTATCTGACCTCATCATAGGCTGAGCAGCAAAGAGAGAACTTCTGTAGGGAGAGTGCATTAAGTAAAAGGTACATTACAACATTTCTCCCCTTTATAATGATGAAAAACAATCAACATGTGTGAAGTTGATAAAACACACGTTCCAGCAAAAGAGGATGCAATAATAACAAAATTATACATCACCCCCTTGCTATAATGATCATAACAACAAATGCATGAAAGTTGCCAGACATACAAATGAGGACAGAGGAGAATGAATGAGAAAACTAAGATACTACACCCATCTCCCCTTCATAATGATCACAAACAACAAGAATGCAAGTTAAATAAAAACATCCTTCAAAACCAGTGGATACTATCCACATAACCCATGCCCCAAACTGTGGGTACAATAACGAGTAGCCAATGCACCTGAAACTAAGGTACAAAACTGTGGCAGAACAGGGATCTACAACCCTCAACTGCACAAATCAATGACAGAACAGGTCTACCCCAAAGAAATGGAAGAAGACACAACCCAAACCAAGACAGGATAATAAAACCCAAAAATACTCTATATGGGTATCCCTTAACCCAAAGCAAACCTATTATGGGTCTGCTTAAACCCAAAGCATATCTATTATGAAAATCACCAAACCCAACATGCACAACCAAAAACGCACAGTCCAAAGACATAAATCAAACCAGGGTATCCCTTAACCCAGAACACAGTCAAAATATTCTATGGGTAGTCTAAATCCAAAACAATCAGATACGAGTATTTCTAACACAAGGCAAACATATTATGAGTTTCTTTAAACTCAAGGCAAACATATGATGGGTTTCTTCAAATCCAAGGCAAACATATTATGGGTTTTAACCTATGACAATCTAGGGTAACCTTAAACCCCAAAACATTCTCGCACATACTATGGGTATCCTCAAACCCACGACAATCTAGGGTATCTTTGAACCCAAAACAAACTGATCAAAACATGAAAAATAGAAAATCTAGCGTACAGTCATAACACTCACATAACAAAGAACACATCATCTAATGTGCACTCACCACCCCATACCCTACGCCCAGAAAAGATACAAGTGAGAGATACTGCAAACACTCAAATACAAAAACACAAACCAGAAAGAAACATCACATTAATAAAATGAAGAAGAGAAAGTCTCTTACTCCGGTGAGCGATCACTCACCCGAGGTCCTCATCAACAGTTCCCTTCATCTGTTGACAACCAATGCGATGACTTTATCTTAATTAGCGTCCCAAAAAGGCCTTAAAACTTGTCAATGTTGTATGCAGCTTCTAATGAAGAAGATGTTTGCACAAACTCCAAACAGATCGAAAACTTCACAAAGATGCCGATTGCAATTGACAACTGAAAGCGTGCAGACTCCAACAGGACTACGTGGTTGGCAAAATGTGCTATCACGTGGTTGGCAAGCGTGTGCTTGAGACTGCAGTAATAGAAAAAAAAATCCAAAATGGCGGCACGCAGTGCACGCTGTGCCGGGTGGCTACCAGCTTCACCATGCCCCAGAACGTCTAGAATCGCCGTGAGCACACAACATAGAGCCTTGAGAGGGATCAGCATAACTGCATCACAAGTTCGGTAAGGCTGCAGGCATTAAGCGTGTGCGCGTGGTGGGGTTTGTGAATTGTTTGAAAGGCAGCGGTCAACTGCCATGGTGCAGCGGAAAGTACCCAGCATATCCAAAACGGCAAAGAAAAATGCACTCATCCATTTGACTACACGCAGCCAGTCTCTGTTTTCTTGAACTTGTGCAGATGCCCCCCAAAGTCATTTAAGTTCAAGTGAATAAAAACACGCTTGAAATTGGCATAAAGATACAATTGCCCATCGCTGTATGCCACAGTGTAAATTCAGACAAAAATAAAAACTCTTCCACTGAGGCACTTCCAACCTCACAGTCTTACATCCCTTTTTGTGGTATTCTGCTGGAAAGTAAACCAAACAGTTGACCTGTTCTTTAGAGTTTAACCGTGACTCAAACATTGAGGCAGACCAAAACAGAAAACAGCAGGGCTCTTCAACACCACACAATGATAAGAACAGGTTTCAGAGAATTTAAGGGTTTGATGAAGGGAAAATCCAGTCCAGTTGCAGTTCCTTTACATTAAATGAAGAGGGCTCTCTTAAAATTTCATTAAGCCAAATCAGTTACATGCTGACACTTTCTTCCCAGGCTGTAGGCAGTATCACCCAATACAGATTGCAGCAAATTAAATAGTCTAATACAGGGACAACATCGCCAGTCACCTCGTAGCCAGTGTTACGCAGATGAAAGAAGCCTAGACCAGGTGATGTTGAATAAGATCTCTACTTTATTCTTAAGATCTCTTTATAGTTACAAGTGACCAGATGTAAGTTAGATCCTTTAAAGTGCCCCACCAGGAGCAGGCTCTCCACTGCTCAGCCCATCCACACCAACTGACTCACTCTTCCAATACAAACACAATCAACATTCTATCTGACCTCATCATAGGCTGAGCAGCAAAGAGAGAACTTCTGTAGGGAGAGTGCATTAAGTAAAAGGTACATTACAAAAGTAACCCGATGCAGGCAATGATGTCACTGCTAGGTCTCTGACCTAAAGGCACCGCAGAGGGCTCCTCTGCACTTCACACCACAACCCAGGTCTTACCAACGACGCTGTCCGCTGCCACCACTGAGCCACTGCTTGCACCGTGACCTGTTGGCACCTCATTCTGCATCGCCTCGCTTCACACCACTGCCCTGGTATCCCTGATGGCATGCCGCTGCCTGCACCATTACATGTGGACAACCCTCATGGAAAACACAGAGCACCACAGCCTGGTTTCACTGACATGGCCGCTCCAAGCTGACATCGATGCCGCTGCCTGCACCGTGGTTTGGTGGCACGGCTCGTTGGTTACTCGACCCACCACCCCATCCCACACCGTAGCCTTGGCCGGTTGATGCCATCAACTCCAGATCATAACCAACATCACTGCTTGCACCGAGACCTGTGGGCCCAGGACACCGCATTGCCCGTCTCCCACCGCAGCCTTGGGTCTACCGACGACATCGCTTCGACAACGATGCTGCAGCAGGTTGCACCATGAGCTGTCCGCACTGCAATGAGCATCACCCCACTTCGCACCTCAGCACTGACCTCCCTGGCACTGCTGGACGACCGTCACTGAACTGCTGCCTGCAACACAACCTGAGGCACCACACATCGCACAGCTCCACTTCACACTGCAGCCCTGAGACCTGTCGATGCCGGAACACCTAATTTCAACTCACGGAGTTCAACCTGCAACGTATGTGACTTCAAGGTCCCACCGGCTCCTACACCGACTTCCAGAACTGCCGCCTGCCACCCCTCCTCCTCTGGAGCCCACTGCAAGGTCTGACAGCCTGCATCTCCAAAGGCACTCTTTTATAGTTCTCCCCAACACCGTAGCTGACCCGCAACACATCGACGGGACAGAAGTGTTCGATTTGTTTGTTCACAATATCGTGTTAGCCCCGGATGGAGCTATCGACTTCAAGGAACTGTATATAAAGTCTATTTTTGCTTTATTCGTAGTTTGATCACTGTATGTTGAATTTTAATTGTTTTGGTCTAGTTTTACAGAGATAAATATTGAATATATTTCTAAAACTGGTGTGATGTCATTTTGTAGTGTTTTCACGGTATTACTGTATGTTATATGCAAATGCTTTATACGGTGCACAGTCAAAATATCGATTCCTAATTATCGACCTACAGTAATATCGAGTTGAAAATATCGAAGGTGAAGAATATCGAGGTCAAGAATATCGTTGGACAGAATATCGACCCTAAGGTAAGTAATATCGATTTTTTTATATCGATGTAAGTAATATCGAAGTTAGTAATATCAAAATCAAATATATCGATGTTACTAATTTCGATGTTACTAATATCGATATTTGTTTGTTATGTATTTTATTATGTATTTTATTTGTATGTGTTATATGTTTTTTGTAAGTATTTTATTTGTGTTAAATTATATGTGTACTATTTTTTATGTATTAATTTTTTCTTTATTATTTGATTTTATGTTTTAGTACTGGAGCGGGTTGTGGGTTTATAGGGGAATAGGGTGGGAAGTAATTTAATTATAGTAAATAATTATTAATTATTAGTAATTGCAAATTAATTTTCATTAATTTTTGCGTTAAAGTTCTGTAGCGGGTTGTGGGTTTATAGGGGAATTGGGTGGGAAGTAATTTAATTGTAATTAAGTAATTATGTATTTTTTATTGGTATTGATAATTATTTTATTTCTAATTAATTATTAATTGGTAATTGATTTTTTGTAATTGGTAATTAATTTTTTTAATTGGTAATTAAGGTTTGTAATTGGTAATTACATTTTTTATTTGGCAACTAATTTTAACTAATTTATATTTATTTATTGGCATTTATTATTAATTTATTATTAAATAATTATTCAATTGTAATTATGTTTTTAGTAATTATTAATGGGTATTTGCAAATGATGTAGAGTTATTTAAAAATAAAAATTTTAATAATTTTTTTTACAACAATTATTTATACGTATGTTATATTTTACTTCTACGCTATCCAATGCTTTTCCTACTGTTGCACTCTCTGGAGTGGGAATAGTAATTTTTACCCCGACACTATCCAATGCTTTCCCTACTGTTGCACTCTCTGGAGTGGGAATAGTAATTTTTACCCCTACGCTATCCAACGCTTTCCCTACTGTTGCACTCTCTGGAGTGGGAATAGGAAATGTTACCCCTATGCTCTCCAACGCTTTCCTTACTGTTGCACTCTCTGGAATTGGAATAGGAATTTTTACCCCTACGCTATCCAACGTTTTCCGTACTGTTGCACTCTCTGGAGTTGGAATAGTAATTTTTACCCTTACGCTATCCATCGCTTTCCCTACTGTTGCACTGTTTGGAGTTTGAATAGTAATTTTTACCCCAACGCTATCCAAAGTTTTCCCTACTGTTGTACTCTCTGGAGTTGGAATAGTAATTTTTACCCCTACGCTATCCAACGCTTTCCCTACCGTTGCACTCTCTGTAGTTGGAATAGTAATTTTTACCCCTACGCTATCCAGCGGTTTCTCTACTGTTGCGCTCTCTGGAGTGGGAATGGTAATTTTAAGTTCTATGCTAACCAACATTTTAATATTTTTATTTATTTAGCTATTTCATTTTTTTGTATACATTTAGATAATGTAGTATGAAATTAATTTTAAAAATATTAAAATTTTATGTAATTTTTTAAATGTATTAAACATAATTCTTTACTTTTTATTTACGTTTTTGTTTTATGTTTGTAAATGTATTTGTAATTTATAATATTTTTTATTAATTTATAAATTATTACAATAATTAATACAATTTATTGTTAAGTACGTATATATGAGATATTTTCTGTATATGTTTAATTAATGTATTATTATATATGTATTATTTATTAATTTTAAACATTATTAGATATTTTTAACTATGTTTATTTTATTTAATAGTGTTATTTACTTTATTTTACATTTATATTTTTACAGGAAAAAAACAATATTTTTAACATTGCTATTTTTAACATTTATGTTGTTTTTGGATATTTTTGTACTTACCATGTTGTAGATAGGATGTCGATATTTTTGCCTACGATATTTCTGCATCGATATTCCAGTAGGTCGATATTTTCTAGGTCGATATTTTGTCAGTGATCTGCTTTATACACTGTCCCTGAGATAAACCTGAATTCTCATGCCAAGCTACCAAGGGGGTGAGCAGGGGTTATTTTTGCTGTGTAATCCCGTTATTGTGACTAGAGTTGTGGATTGTGGCTGGCTTAGGTGCATACCCTAGCCAACCAGAAAATCCATATATAACAGTCCACATAAGGTATCCATGCAAAATGGTTCATTTAGTTCCCTGAAGGGAACCGAGAAATTGGCTAAAATACAGCAAAATATTGCATTTTGGGGGAAAAGTGTTGCAGTTTCTTCCCCTGCAAATGGCATCAACAAAGAGTTTTTATTGGGAGACAGAGGGGAAAGCTGGGTGGTAGAAAATGTGTGCCGGCGCAGTAATGCTATTACTTTCCCACATAGAAATGTGGGGGAAAAATGAATTCTTCAGCTGATTTTGATGTTTAAAGGTGTTTCTTGGTAAGAAAACATTTAGGGATCCATGCAAACCATACCTCCCCCAGCTGTCTAGTTTTCAGTAATGTCTTGGTTTGTTGGTTGTCCTTGATGGTTGCCGAGCTCGGGACCAAAAATAAAGGTGACCCCCTTGCAAAACTCATGACGCTTTGTGACCAATAATTTCGATGCCTCCACAATAGGTTTTAGGCCCCTCCCTGTCGCAGGCAATTGCCCCACCCACACATGTGAGGTAGCATTTTCATCTGCAGACTTTGGCGTATGCTAGGTAGTAGGAAATGTGTGCCGCTGCAGTGATCCCGCATAGAAATGTGAGGAAAAAGTCATTTGTTTAGCTAAATTTGAGGTTTAAAGGGGAATCTGGGTAAGACAGCCTTGTTGGATCCATGCAAGTTACACCTCCCTGGACTCCCCCAGGTAGCTAGTTTGCAAAACTGTCCGGGTTTCGTTGGCTTCCATAGATGGCCGCTGAGCCCAGGACAAAAAATGCAGGTGACCTCCTTGCAAAACCAGTTCATTTTATGATAGATAATTTTGATGTCTCCACAATATGTTTTAGGCCCTTTCTTGTAGCTTGCCACTTGGCCCTCCCAAACAAGTGAGGAAGCAATTTTATTGGGAGACCTGGGGGAACAAGGGGTGGTAGACAAATTGTGGTTTCCTTTTGATTCTGGAAGAATATGGCACAGTAAAGCAAGGAAAATGTGTGACTTTAGTCATATTTTGAGGTTTGCAGGGCATTGCTGTGATCCACAAGAGGCACACCACTCTGTACTCCCCTGGGTGTTTATTTGTCAAAAATATCTAGAGATGGTAAATTTTCCCTAAAGACAATGTACACCTTGGCAGAGAAAGACAGAAAAGACAATGATTACTTCACAACCATCTGTCTTCAAGTACACATGCATTCTGGCTGGATTTAGCACAAGGGTGAGTGAAAGGTGCAACATGTATGTTTTATTAACAAGATACTTCACAAAAATTAAATACTCTTTTAATATTTGAAAGGTAAAAACTGCACCAACGACTCACCGCTTGTGAGCTGTAAAGCCATATCAAGGCACCAACTGCTTTACAGACAATTCACACACCTTTCATACATGAAACACACATGACCATTCACACTGCCAGGTGTAGGCCCTGTACATCACAACACTTACTTCAACAGACAGTGCCATTCAAGCGCCCATCACCTTTATATGCCCACATGACTGACACTGCTATCACACCAGCTGATGGCTGATGGAGTATTTGCACTGGTGTTTGGCTAGCAGTGGTTATAGTGACCAGCAGCAAGTCACTATTCACACACCACCAGACAAATACCAGTACAGGCACTCCACCAGCCAAGCGGCAGCCCATGCACACTGCCAGCCTAGTGCCAGTCCACCTACACCTCCAGCAAAGTGTCAGTCCACACTCACCATCAGCCAAGCACCAGTCCATGCACACCACCGGCCAAGCACCAGTTCATGCACACTGCCAGCCAAACATCAATCCACACGCACCGCCAGCCAAATACCAGTCCACACATACTGCCAGACAAGCACCAGTCCATGCTCACAATTTTTTTTAACAATAAAGAAATACAAAGCAGTTGGAAGTAGATACACAACTTAGCTACAAGCACAACAGCTCTACCTAAACAAATCACAATATTGCCACCCATGAAATCTGAACAAGAAATATAAAACAATGCATACCACCAGTCAGTTTACATTTATGCTCACCATTGCTCCCAAAAACTTGTTGCGTGTGCTACAATCTAAAACATGTCGGCACACACAGCTCAGGGTTAGAAGGACAATTGGGACAGTACATACAAGTCTCTTTCTGTATACATTTTTGGGTACAAACTCAACATCTCCTACTGGGAAAGTCTTTTTTGGCCATGTGACAAATGTGATCAGGAAAGTGTTGATCAAGCACATCCTTCACCACTGCAACTCGACTACAAAAAGGCTGATTATCACAGACTGCTGAAATTGAACAAATGTCATCTTTGACTCTGGTGAACAATCCTTGAATACAACAGAAGCAGTGAAGGTTGCTAAATGGAATAAATGTATAGCCAACTTCTTATACCAAACTTAAGCCATACCAACAGCAGTATAAGGTTCCAACATCTGATCTACTCTATCTACACCACCCATGTGATTATTGTAGCCTAAAATGTACACAGGTTTATGCACTTCAGCAACCTGCCCCAAACATTCACAAGTAAAGTACTTTCATCAGGGATGATAGTCAGCATGTAGGCATCTCTCCTGTCTGAAAATTTCACAGCTAGAAGTTTATCACTAGGCAAGGCACTCTATTGTCCCCTCTCAAGTCTTTTTTTGCAAACAAGCTCTTTTGGGTAACCTTGGTTAGAGTGTATTGTGCTACAAGCAACAGTGTCTCCTTTGAATGATTCCTTGAAATATTGCACACCGATGTAGAAGATATCTATGTAGAAATATTGACCTTTGCTAACCTCTTCACTGCAGCGCGAATTCTGCCGCAGTGCTGGACATTCCGATCACGGGAGTGGTCATGACGGCTCCCGGCCATCATGCGCTCACACCCACCGTAACTCATGCTGGCCGGGGGCTGTCATGAGCATGGAAAGGGTTAAAAATCCTCTGCCAAGTTCCCCAAAAAATTTCTCAGTAACTCCAAAAGACAGACAACCAGGGGGGTCAATACCGGAATCCTTACCAGTATACAAGCTGAAATTATAGACATATCCAGGGCTACTCTAAGACAGCATGTACTTCTTAATTCCATGAGGTTCCCTCTTGCTAGGAATGCACTACCTAAAAACCAATTGACCCTTGAACAGGACCAAAGACTCCTCCACAGCTATTTATTTCCCTGGAGCATAGGTCTCTGAAAATTGAACTACAAAGTGATCAAGTACATGTCAAATCTTAAGAAGACAGTCACAATCAGGGTATTATCAATAAAATGCAGTATTCGTAGAAGAAATACTAATTTCCACTCATGGTTGCAGGAAATAAAGCTGTTATTATCAAGGTACTAGTAGACCAATATGAAAAAAGCAATGGCTTCTTAACAAGATCATCAAAAAAGTAAAATGCAAGTACTTCTTAAACTCATCCAGATTTGTGGCAGTCTACTGGCTAGCTCTGAAGTGGAGCTTAAGTCTGGAACTGTTGTCCCTCAAATAGTTTTCAGCATACAAATTAGTCTACTCAACAATCTCATCCAAAAATACATCGTCCATAAACAACTGAAAAAAATGCATAGGCAACAAGTTTTCAGTATTCACTCTACACCTTGCAACACCACTAAATGCAGGCTGCGCCATGTTTGGGTTTAGCTCTTCTACTGGGAGGCCTTTCAGCCTCAGGCTGCAATTCAGATGCCTCATGCTGCACTATCAGCACATCAGTGTCCTCAATTAGAGAGGCACTTCCTCCACATTGAGAGTGGCTTCATCATCAGATGTTCCTCTTTGAAAGAAAATGGACTACCTGAATCCTAGACTTCCTCCTCTGCCTCAGGTGCAGAGTCAATCCCATAATCATGGTCAGACGAAGACTTCAAAAGCATACCACCAACCTGCTGAGTGGTCATCCTGTGACTAGCCATAATCCTTACAAAGAAAAGTAACTTCCTAAAATAGTCAACAATATCCAACACTGTAAAATAAGTAATAGGAAAAGTGTGGTTCAATAAACGAAAAAGTTAAACTATTGGTAATCTGAAAGGAAAAGTCAATCAATACAAACCACGCAAAGACCTATATATTGAAAAACAATACCACTGACTTGCCAGAGACAGCTAGACTCACCAGCACCTACTCTGAACAGCCAGAGCAAGCACCAACGATTTCCCCCTAGAAAGGAAAATCAAAAGAAAATTGTACACAGGAAAACACAATGCACATGGTGCACAAATCCAAGGAGAATATCACATACAATAAAACTGAAACTAAATATACTGCTATTATTACAGCAGTTATAAAAATCACATTCATGAAGGGAAATTATACTCATTTACAGATTATGGTACAAAAATGTTTTCTTACCAAACACATGCAACTACACAAAGTGCAAATCGACCAGTGCCGAAGCCTGAAAGTAGGAGTCACAGCACAGGAAATCATAAGTTTTGCACTAGAATAAAAAGGAGAAGTAAAATATTACAATCATAAATGCAAATGATGTCAAGAAATACATCAGTTAACATTATCAAACCCTCTGTCTGCCCATTACCACCCAAATGCCAGCCACACACATGGCCAGTCAGAAGCCAGTTGACACACACAGCCAGTAAAATCCCCATTTCAAGCAAGCCCTCAGTGAAACGCCGGACCATCACCCAGCCAGCCATCTGCCACCCCACGCACACCATCAGACAAGGCCCAGTCCAAACACACGGTTAGCCAAGCGTCTGTCCACTCTCACCACCAGCCAATTACCACTTCAGTCACACTGACAGCCAAGCACCAGCCCATGCACACCGCCAGCCAAGCGCCAGTCCAAGCACACCACCAGCCAAGTGCCGGTTCAAGCACACCACCAGCCAAGCGCCAGTCCACATGCAGCACCAGCCAAGCGCCAGTCCATGAACACTGCCAGCCAAGTACACATCCTGTCTCAAGTTCACAAACACACAGAAACATTCCCTGGTGTCTATTGGTTGTCTGCCCCTTTTGGGGGCTGGTAGGTCTTAAAATATGGATGAGCTACCACAAAGGGGGCAGAAATGGCTAAAGCAAATGCCACAAAAAGGTGAGAAACCCTTACCAAAGAGGCTGCTCCCCAATATATAAATAAATAACATCCTGGTGACTAGTGACTTGCTGTCCTCCATGGGAGCAAACTGGGCCTAAAAATATGGTCGACCGATCTGCTCCCTGGTGGGCAGAAAAGTTCCAAAACATTGCTCCAATAAAGGGGAGGGACCCTTGCCCAATGGGCCACTCCCCACCAAATAACTAAATACATTCTAATGACTTTCTGCCACCTTTGGGGGCAGATGTGCATGCAAATATGGCGATATGTCCCAGAGAGGAAAGAAAATGGACAAAACAATTCCGCAAAGAAAGGGGAGGTACCCTTGCCCAGGCGGCACTACCAGACAAATAGAAAACTACAATCCCCTGTCTGTAGAGGGCTTCCCCCCCTCTATAGTATGTAGGCCAGAAAAATGACCGATCAGCCCTATGGTGCACAGGGGGGCATCATTCCTTAAAAAAATACCCCAAGGGGGCGACACTTTAAAACCGGTCGCTACCCATACTCACTATAATAAATACAATCACTGGCTTCTAGTGTGTTTTGAACCCCTTGGTGGAGGCTACCTGGCTTAAAAAATTACCAAATCGGCCCCAGCTGGGACAAAACATGAACTAAATCAGCCTCAATGGGAGCGACCCTTGATTAACAGGTCTTTCTCCAATAACACGGAAAAATAAAGCCTTGTGGTCTAGTGGTAGATTCTTGCTTCACGATCATGGTCTCACTCACAATCGTGGGTCACAAATCCACTCTATACACAGGCAGAAGTGAAGTCATTTTCCCCTGTGTCTGCATTTCTCCAAGCCTCATCCTCCAGAGAAGGACTTACCATAAAGACATCCTCTCCCTCGAAAGGCTGGCAGCAAATGGCTTACAGCAAGTCCCTGGCTGTACTTGATGACGTGATGAACTTGGTGCGCACAAGTCATCAGGGGAAGGGGTTGGGGGTGGCAGCAGAAGCATTTTCGCTGCTATTCCTGGTGGGGGCTGAAAAGGGGCGGCCCACATGGGGAGCACCAGTGCTTCCCTCGTAGGTAGGTTCCAAAACAGAATGGTTCCATACTCACCACATGCACGCATTGACCAAATATGGAACGGTTCCATCCTCAACACCCAAGGGGTTAATTCAATCGGATACCCCGCCCTCATATACATGCAGTTGTTTAGAGTGTATTTATCAGTCTTTTATATTTTATTTGCACACTCCCAGTCTTCCACCATTTGTTAATATGGAAGGCTTCTATATTTTTGATTCCTTTTCACATGAAGACCTGTCTCCCCTGTGCACACTTATTTGTGTCTTTAACCTGACCACCTTTGTAGCCCTTGCAAACCCTATGGTTAGGAATGCGACAGAGGTGGGCATGAGTGTTTTATGGCATTTTTCACCATACATAAGTACATTTTATGACACATAGGTGCTCCTCCTCTGTAAACCATATTACACTGGTTAATTAGTGAGGGTATGTGGCTTAAGGCCTAGAGCTGCCAACTTTGCTCAATATCCTGTGATTCTGGGCAAAACACTTAGGGGTCCATTAGGATGTTGGGCGGTGGCACCACCGCGGTGGTGGCGGGGCGGAAAAACAGCTTATTCCGCCCACGAGCATCATCCGCCACATTAGGATAGGTAAACATAGGTCATTTTCCATCCGCCGCAGAGCGCCGCGCACCGTCATCAAAGTGAGCCCGCCACTGTGGTTGCGGGAGCCAATCGAGACTCTCCGCCGTGCCGAATGACGTCCGCCCCACTCGACAAATTAGGATGGCCCAAACAAGCAGACGCACCGCAGCGGAGACACCGCCCAGCCTGAGCAGGCGGAAACTTTTCAGCAGAGCAAGATATCCGAGACCCGGTACCAAACGCCATGAACCCAGCCCTCCATATGCATCCGGTGATGTTCCTCCTACAACACTACCGTCAGATGGGCCACCGGGGCGGCCGCCGCAGGTATGAAAATACACATATGCAACACACAACACACAGGCCGACACAGGGGCCAATCACCACACAGACACCCTGCTAGGGGACACAACACATACACACGGGCACCCACACATCACCCACCTCACAATAAGGCACCCTTCAGCATCCGGGACACACATCGACCGCCATCCAGCAGCAACGTCCCGGTCCCGGTCACGTCACCGTCGCGGTCAACACATGCACACTATGCAGAAGACAGGGCCACTCCAAGGCATGGGCAGGGTACAAACACCACAGGGACACACAACCCCCAACCACACAGCAACACACCCCATAAACCCACAGGCCAGGTGCCCATCCCATGCACCCCCATGCACACCAACAAGCACTGCAACAATACACACTCTCTGCACCACACAACACACAACCAGGGAGACAGCCACTGCAGGAGTGGCTGACAAGGAACACACAACACCACTGCCACACACACTCAAGGCTCACAATCCTTGCCAGCACATACACACATACAAACAAACACACACCCTGGGTGTAGCCACAAACACAACACACACACAGGGATGCCTCAACCGATGCCTGCACAAGAACAACACACAAACACTACAGGAACACATACTGAACTTCAACAGAAAAACACATACCCTGTCAGCCAAACTGGGGAAAATCAATGGGAGAACAGACACAACAGGAGTACACAACACCACTCTGGAACAAAACACACACACCATAACACAAATCACACAAGAAGTGTGTGAGAAGTTGGCCTGATATATGATGCTCACTAGTTCTAGTGATCACCTTGTATCATGCCAAGCAACCCTTATGGTGCAGGTTGTAAAGTCAACCTTATAGACAAGCTATCCTAGGGGTAGCATGGACTAAGCAGTCTTAGGCTAAACTCTGTAAAGGCATGTGAAGCAAGCTGTTTTACCATACACAATCCCTTGAATACCAAATGAAAGGACACCACACAGATATATATTGAAAATATATATGGATTTATTACTACAAGTAACCCTGATACTCTTTATGAGCACAGAAGCACAAGCGTTAAAACAAAACACAGTTAAAATACACAAAAGTTGCACGAATATGGATGAGCCCTAGGGGCCACCTAAACCATATACTAAATAAGTGGTATAAGAGATGCCACTTGGTCAGGAAATAGGCCTAGGGCCTGGGGAATCGCTGGAGCTGTTCGGGACTAACAGTGATGAAGTCGGGAAAGGCCCGCGGGACTCGGGTGCAGTGTTTAAAGTGCACGCACTCACCAATGCAAAGTCTATGGTGCGTAAAAAGTACAAAGTTAGTTAGAAAGGAACCTTCCGAGTGACCTAGAGGAATGAAACTTGAGACACAGACCCTAGAGATGTGTACCAGTGTGGGAACACCGGCGGAGCTGAGTTACCTCACCCACAGGAAGCGGGTGCACAGGGTCGAAGTAGTGTCGGGTTTCGTCACGCTGGTCGATGGTGCTTGGAGCTGAAGATGCTGCAGGCGGCTCGAGGTGAAGAGTTCCGGTGGATCCAAGGGTGGATCTGAAGAGTTGAAGACCTGAAAGCAGAGGGGACAATGTTCAAAGTCACTAGCCAGTGACTACCGTGGAACCAGATTGGAACCAGGCGATGTCGGGTGCAAACAGGCGTCGAGGTGTAGCTTCTCTCTGCAGCCACGTGGACACGAGGGGTCGAAGACGTCCAGGAGTCGGTCACGAGCTGTCCCACGCAGGCTTCTCGCTGTTGGCGGTGTCAGCGACTTGATAGAAGCAAACAGGCCTTGGCTAATGCAAGCCACGCAGGAAGTGAAAAAGGCTTGTTACTCGGACCAGCAAGGTCAGAGCAGGGGCTCCTTTTTACAGGAGCAAGGGCAAGTCTGGAGCAAACAGACCTGCAGTGAAAGTTGTAGGTTTCGTCGCCAAGATGGCCACTAGCCGCGTGGCAAGTGGACGGTTAGGCATGTCGAGTGGCACAATGCAAAAGGGCCCCACGCAAATCGTGGAGATGCTGGGGGGCTGATCTTCGGTGCAAGGGCTGCTCGAGGTTGGGGCTAAGCATGGGCGGATCTAGCGGATCTCGCGTATGCGAACTTGCGGATTTACGGATTCGCAATCCGCGAAGATCCGCGAACTCTAGCGGATTTGCGGATTTTCCCGTTTTTTGTGTTTGCGCGCGTTCGCGCCGATTTTGGGACAAGTTCACAATTGCGAACGTACTTTTCGGCTCGCAACGGCCGCGACTATGTTGTTTCTACGTCTGGTTTATCATCACAGGTTCACAGCACCCTCTGTTTCACCACTGCCACCCTCTGGGACACCCATGCCACCCTCTGGTACATCCTCACTGCCACCCATTAGGTTTATTTATCACTGTAGATTATGGTGGTTGAAAAAAGCAAGCACACCTGCCCTTCTTCAACTGCCATCAATTAATTTGTGTTTCATTAATGTGTCAGTAATTTTGAAAGTTCCAGTCTGGCTGGCACCTGCTTCCTTCCTTATCTGTAATTTGCTTTTTGTTGCAGTGAAATTTTTTTTTCACAGGACCTTTATGGTCTACTTGTAGCTATTCTATGAGCCTGCTGTTTGGGTCATAGCAGGGTCATAGAATAGTTGCAAACTCTGGAGGGGCCCATCAGGAAGCACTACCTTGAATGTTACTAATGTTAAGTTTGAACTTTTGCACCTGCTCATTGCTTTCAGTTTAGCTAAAATCGTTTTTTTCTGCAATTTCGCGCGTTTTTTGGGGCGCGAATCCGTGCGAGATCGATTTCGGAAGCCGCGAATACGTGCGAATACAAAATTGTTTTTTTTGCGACGTGTATGTTCGCGTGATCTTGCGCGTGTTCGCGAGGCGCTTCTAGCTATACGTTTGCCAAGTTACCCTATCGGTCGTACACGGGCGCGGCCATCTTGTTTGCGTGACGTATTCCGTTTCCGGCCGCTATGTGTAATCTCGCAAAGTGTGCTGCTCGCTAGTACAATTTTGCGCGTACTCGCAAGGAAAATCTTGCGCGAACTTACCCACGCGGTCGTGAACGGGCGCAGCCATCTTGTTTCTCATTCATTGCTATGGTTCTGGGCATGCTTTCTCTATCCTCTCTCAATCTCTGCCATCCTTTGCTTGTTTGAAGTTTTTTTGATCTAATTTTACTTATTATCTATCCCTCTATTTTTCTAGCTCTATATTTTTGTGTTTTCTGCAGCTTTTAGTTACTTTTAAACTACTTTTTTAAACTCTTTTCTTTTCTTCTTCACTATTCTATTTCTTGTTTATCATTTAACTCTATTTCTGCCCAGACCATGGTAAAGGGAGCCGGGAAGCACCCTGAGAAGGGGAAGGGTCCCACACCCCGTGCCCGGCTCCCGTGCGGGCGTTTAAGGGGGGAGCAAGTGGTCCCGCGGGAGATCTTCAGCGCGGAGGAAGTGGCGGCACTGATCTTCCACGTCCAGCGCCGCCTCCCCAAGACGATCCTGGGAGGCGGCAAGATCGCGACTGGCTATGGCATACGGGAGCGTCGCAAGCGGTGGGAGAAGGTGTGCCGGGCCATGTACAAGATCTCTGGGGTCCGGCGCACATATAACCAGGCCACCCACCGCTGGACCGATGTCATGGACCGGGAGCGGGACTTGCTGGACGCGCTCGGCGTAGAGGTCCCCGGGCTTGGTGAGTAGTAGTAGTAGTACATTTACTACTCTGTTTTATCCTGCTCTGTTATTTGCAAATCTTTGTTCTTTACCAAGAGCAATAATGCTGCCGATTACATTGAGGTAAATTATATTTCAAAATCTTCTATGCATTTCAGGTGCACTGCTCTCCTTCTCAGTAGCCTTGCTTGCTACTATGCTTCTTTGTTTTGTATGTTGTGTTCAGAAGCATTTCATTGGCCTGAGAAATTATGTATGAGTGTAGTGTAAAGATAAGAACTGCGTAATGCTAGACAGTAAGGGTCATATTTTCAATTACCGGCGCATCCCTGCAAAGTAGCAGGGATGCGACAGTAATTGTGTGCCATGCCACCACCACCCATTGGCCCAAAACGTCACAGAAGCCTTACGCATCTGTGCCGTAAAGGCAGCGCATTGCTGGAGTTGCGTGCCAACGATGGCGCAGCTCCAGCAATGCTCTGGGGTACCCTATCTCCCCAATGCTGCATCAAGCCGTACGTCGGCTTCAAGCGCGCAGGGTTTGAGTCATGCATCATTGTCCTAAAAGTGACTGATTGACATCTTGTAGATTTCCCTCAGCCACTTTTAGGATTCGTTCCTGCGCAGGTACGTCCTCCCTTGCGCCGGAACGCCCCCTGATGGCGCAGGGCTTTACAAAGTGATGCATCGCCCATATGCCCATATGTGTTTTTTTTTTTAATATATACGCCGCACCAACACCATGGCGAGTCTTTTGTTCTGCCGCTGCGTCACAAAAGGCACGCAACAATGGAGGAAAATGAGCCGCAACTTCCGCAAGGGACTTCTAAATAAGCCCCAACAGACTGAAGTCCAGTCCTTCCTTTAGACACATGGCTATAAGAAGAAATAGTGGCGGTGGTGGCGGGTGTATTGATAGTTTGAGTATTCACTGATCTGCAAGCAGGATGGACTTTGTCGGTCACTTCGCGTGCTGCGCACTGCTGCCTGCAGTGCCAGGCCTAGGCAAACCTCTTTAGTAGTCTGTTTATTGAGTTACATAGGAACTTTCTAAGTCAACGTTCCGCAAATCAGGCAATACGAACGTAGTATACCACATGAGATAGATCCCGTGGAATAGTTGTCTATCTATTTGCTATTTTTCCAAAATATTTTGTTATTGTTCTTTTGAAATGTTTGATTTGGTTGAAAAATCTCATCCATGTTTTCTGGTTTTTCTTTCTTTCATGTTGTACATCAGCTCCCCCCAAGGGCAAGAGGACACAGGAGGAGGGTGCTGAGGATGCAGGCCAGGATCTGGCAGGCGAGGGCTCCTTTGCTGGCCCCAGTAAGTTTACATTTTAATAAACAGTACCTATTTTTTCCTAGCGTTCCTCATTCGATTTTTTCTAAATCGTCTTTGATCTTCTTGTAGACTGGATATAAATTCTTATCCTGCCTCGAATATGACTCCCTGTGGTATTACTAGACTATTCTTATTAGTCTGTCTGTGTAGCTAACTAAGATTGGACATTTGGCAATTCCATTGGACTCCCATTCTATTCAGCAATACCTCTATGCACTGTCTCCTTACTGACTAGATAGTGTGGCAGAGTCATTCAGCTCCCGAAGTCACCGATTATAGATCCCCAATGATCTCTAGATTATCGTACGCAGGACAAGAGAGTAGTACGGAGTCACAGCACAGTCAAGAAGTGTCAGAGGCACTCATGCTTGCAAAAATTCCAAAACCTTTAGCTCATCCCCTCTAGTCTGGAGGAACAAAAACCACAGAGTCTATTTAAGTTTAAAAGCTTTATTAAAAGTAAACACATTTATTAAAATCTACTTTGTCATAAAACTATTTAACTGAAAACGGAAAAGTGGTTAGTGCTGACGATTAATTGGACACATTTCTTGTGGTCGAGCCGAGCTCTCACCTGGTTTGAACTTGATCCTGGTCGTGTTCTTAGGAGTCAAGCTTCTGTCTGTTAGGAGAAAAAGTGGTGCGTGTTAAAAATCAAAAGCAAGCATTCATCAGTTGTGCATAAAAGTGCAGCAAGACAACAGCCTTCCCTGGAAAATGGGACATTTTTACTATGGAGTAGACAGTCACAAATTATTAATTGTATTCAGTTTTTTTAACATTTCTCCTAGACCAAATATTATATAGTAGTGAGTGGTGTATTCTAACATTCTTAAATGTACTTTGTAGGTGTAACATCTGGTGACGGGGCCAGCGCGGAGGTGGCTGTGTTGGGCGAGGACTCGGAGGACTCTGGGGAGGAGGCGGTGCAAGAGCCGGCGGACGGTCCTGTGGGGGTTCAAACGGTGGTGGCGGAAACAGGTAAGCTATATATTCCTTACTTATTGAGATTGAAGACTGCATAGTGTGCTTTCTGCACGGGTGTATTACAATTACAAATCAACCAGGTAGTAGCCTCCTCAAAATGTACTTCGACTTAGCTGTGAAGTTTTTGGTGAGAAGAATCCCAATAAGTTCTTAGACGAACGTGATGGATGGGATGAACGAAAAGCGAAAGAAGGGTGTAAGTAAGTGGGACGCGAACTTGTATGATGGCTGGCAAAGAAGAACGATATGTGTTTGCTTGGTCCCCGAGGTGGCTGGGAAGGAAAGAATATGGTATGGTGCATGGCTGGGTCAATGATGAAGCAAGGATGGGTGGAAGGACAGCAGCCTGGGTGGGTGAAACAGAAACTGTATGTGTGCGTATACTTTGACTGAATGGATGCCTGGAGCATGGTATTCTCTGACTCTTAGATAGCACATGTGTATCTGGAGAGAGTAGATGGTCGCCAGGTGAAGTAAGTGTTACCTTGAAGAGCATGTACCACCGCACCCGCACGTCCGTTCCAGTGCAGGGAAGGCAAGGAAAAGAAATTGTAAATGTGTCCAATACTACCATGAATAGTAGCAGTACTTTGTATTGCGTTTGCAATCACAGCATATATCTGGTTATTACGGTGGACACTCCGTACCTCTCTTAATAACTTTAGTTTACTTGTAGTACGTCATTCATGTGTGGGTGTATCACTGTTCACTCAATATTAAGCAAAGCACCTAAAGTCATCTCATATGTCATCAAATACGTCCCATGTGAAGTGATAGATAATCAAATTAGTTAGCTTCTTCATTTTCCTTTTCTAGTACTCATTTGCACTGTAGGGTGAAAGGTAAATTAATTAAGCAGTAGCCCTTGTAACAGAGTATTCTCAGTGCCACCCGTAATAGAAAAGTAATAGCTTCACCACCTGCATGTACTGTACCGGTACAGTAACGCAAGTCTGTCTCACTCATCATGGTGTGCAACTTTTTTTCTCGGGTGCAAGTTCACTGTGCTGTCCATGTCATTCTGCCGGCTTGCATAAGATAACGTACCAATTTCCCTAAACAAGAGAGAAGAAGAAGAATAAGACTGGTGTACTGTCATAGTCGACTGTAATGGAAGTCCATAGTGGTCGTAGAATTTGTTCATTAAACTACCACTAATGTTAGTGCAAGGATGCAGAAGTGGGAGGTTACATAGATACTGTCCTCAATAGTTATGTACTGTGCTTTCAATTTGCTACTTGTACTCTGTGACCCAACTTTCGGCTCAATCACTTTGTGTTATTAATAAGGAGCATTGGTTACAGACTATGTCTTTCTTTCTTCATATAGTTGCTCCTTCCAAATCAACAACACGGAGGGAGCAGGCTAGATTGGCCCGGCAACGGAGGCTGGAGGCCACTGTCGCCGAATATCGGCGGCTGGTGGCCCTGGAGGAGGAGGAGGACACGCAGTCGAGCGGGGCAACAACGACATCCTCGACTGTGACCACTGCATCCTCCTCCGTGACTAAGCCAGCGGGACCGAGCCGGGCTAAGAAAGACGACCGCCACCGCCAAGCAACCGAAATACCAGCTGCCCCCCACAGTAGCTGCAAGGAACGCCAACGCCGCCTACGAGTCCGCATGTCCAACCTGGAGCAGGAGGTCCTGAAGTATAAGAACTTGGTTAAGGGCCTCCGCTCCGAGCTTGCCACCCTCCGCAAGGAGTATGATGCCCATGCCGCATCATGCACCAGCACCAGCACCCTCCAGTAGTGGAGTGTCCCTTGCCCTTTTTTTATAGACTTTTGGGGGGTGGGATTTGGGAGTTGGGATCGTTTTGGGACGTTTCAAAGACAATCGTTGGGGTTAGGGTGGGTGAGGGAGATTATTTTGTTAGGGCTAAATAAATATATTTTTAAACTTTATCTGACCATACTTGTTTTTTACTGCTTTTCAGTCTTGTGGGTGGGGGGCGGGGGTGTAACAGTAACTTTGTTTTCCTGAACAGTCGTAGGACTTTAGTAGTACAACCGTCAATCTCTTGTC
The DNA here is from genome assembly GCF_964261635.1 of Lissotriton helveticus. Taxonomy (NCBI): domain Eukaryota; kingdom Metazoa; phylum Chordata; class Amphibia; order Caudata; family Salamandridae; genus Lissotriton; species Lissotriton helveticus. The sequence continues at coordinate 1,618,911,870 of NC_136069.1, forward strand.
TACTCCGAAATAATACTCCATTATAATACTCCCTCCCACCAAACGCTTATCTTACCTGTAATTTGTGTTAGAAATTAGTGCTAGGCCCAGGGCTGGCTCCAGGTGAAATGGGGATTAACGTTGTCAATCCTGGGCGGGTGACATTTCCTCATTGCGGTGGTACTAGTGGTGTGACACAGTGGCAGTTGCATGCCTATGGAAAAAAAGAAAACGAAACCTTGTTTGTCCTCCTTACTGTAGCATTACAACGGTTACGGTACGATCGAGAAAATAGCAGGTGACAGTACACTAGAACAGTGCCATAATGTAGCCTAACAAATGGTAAAGTATTTGCTTGCAAGTATAACTAGTACTTGCGTTGAATTTATTTGACATTGGCTACTACTACTAGAAGATATAGTACTGAAGCTGAGTAAGTCTAGAAGATATCCTCGTATTCCTTCACCAGCCTGTTGCTATTACCTTATCCTCCCCAGCAAGTGTGTGGAATTATTGATGTCATTTTAGTCAGACATCAAGCAAAGCAACACAGCCCGGGGGAAGAGGGTTAGGGTTTGTAAAATGGATGGGAATGGGGGTTTCTTTTTGGGTAGGTTTTGTTGAGAGAAGAAAAAAAAAGCAGAGCATGGACAAACAATAATTGAAGATACAGACAATCTTTGGTTACAAACTAAAGGTAAGCACATGCAGTCACACTCATAGAATAAAAGACAACAATGGATACTGTATCTGTATTGCGTATGTTGTTGGAGTTGTCCTGTTGAATTTGGTAAGTAAGTTGCATGCAGCAAACAATTCCTCTTATTGGCGGCACTCCTCCATTCCACCTGACGCTTCGTCCATCAATGTGGCTGGTGACCACTGACAGAAGACACCCTGTCCACTGCCTGCCTGGCGGATGTTGACTGAAACCCGGCCTGTAATTATTGAACGGAAAACAGGAAGTGCTATTACAATACCACTGATAAATAAATAAAAGGTATGTACGCTGTGTGGTTCAAAAAGTGACACTTTGATTTCCCTAATAGACAGTACAATATTTTTGAAATTGCGTGCTCTGTCTGAGTCACCTTTTTAAGGATCAATAAGTATGGCCAAAATATTATAGCGGATCTTTCCCCTCAAGGTAGGTGTACTGTAAACTGTGTTTTAGAACAAAATTTGACCTTCCCAGCAATGCTCCCACCAAGACCCTTACTAAAGCCAGTCGCAAAAATGTAGAAGAACCCCAATCAGATCTCCAAAAACGATGCCTAGCAGAAAAATGGTTACAAAACGTACTTTGAAAGTAACAGTAGGCCCAAATACAGACCGTGGATTGTATTCAAACCACTTGCAAGCAAGCAAAAGTATCCATAGCCAGCATCGCTCCAACAGTGCTCTACAACAACAGAACTGCGTTGCAATAGAACCCCCCGAAACACATGCAATCCTGCTGCTAGGGCTAACCCTAACAAACCCTAACTTACAAAAAGTGCCAAAACTGGTGTTTCCTTATGGATTTTGTCCAAAACACTTCTATCCGGTATTAGACCTTCCCAGGAATGCCCCAGGCAAGACCCGCCAACCCACCCGCAAAAAAACACCCGACAACACCCCCAAACAGCGAAAAAGCTAAATCTCATACTTACAATGTCTCTCGGCCTTCGGTCCAAACGCGGCGCTGTGCAGCTAGGTCATCATCATCATCAATCATCATAACTCCTGTTTTCCACCACGGATTTCCTGAAAAGCAAATGCAATCAAGATTAGACTGTTGCAGCAGTGCTTCGACAGAGACCCCGGCCGCAACCCACCCACGAACAGCAGGAAGCCCCCCAAAACGCTACATTGAGCAAGATGTCAGAAGAAATAGCAAAAAAGAGGCTGTTCCTTATGGATTTTGTCCAAAACACTCTTATCCGGTATTAGACCTTCCCAGGAATGCCCCAGGCAAGACCCGCCAACCCACCCGCAAAAAAACACCCGAGAACACCCCCAAACAGCGAAAAAGCGAAATCTCATACTTACAATGTCTCTCGGCCTTCGGTCCAAACGCGGCGCTGTGCAGCTAGGTCATCATCATCATCAATCATCATAACTCCTGTTTTCCACCACGGATTTCCTGAAAAGCAAATGCAATCAAGATTAGACTGTCGCAGCAGTGCTTCGACAGAGACCCCGGCCGCAACCCCTCCACGAACAGCAGGAAGCCCCCCAAAACGCTACATTGAGCAAGATGTCAGAAGAAATAGCAAAAAAAAAGGCTGTTCCTTATGGATTTTGTCCAAAACACTTCTATCCGGTATTAGACCTTCCCAGGAATGCCCCAGGCAAGACCCGCCAACCCACCCGCAAAAAACACCCGAGAACACCCCCAAACAGCGAAAAAGCTAAATCTCATACTTACAATGTCTCTCGGCCTTCGGTCCAAACGCGGCGCTGTGCAGCTAGGTCATCATCATCATCAATCATCATAACTCCTGTTTTCCACCACGGATTTCCTGAAAAGCAAATGCAATCAAGATTAGACTGTCGCAGGCTCGCAGCAGTGCTTCGACAGACACCAAAAATTACCCACAAACACCCGGAACCCCGCCAAAGAGCACCTCAAAGGCAAGCAAGTCAGCAAAAACGGCAAGAAATTTCCACCTCATATTTGGTACAAAACACTTTTGTCCATTATTAGAGCTTCACAGCAATGGGCCCAAATCCGTCAACTCACCCGCAAAGAAGTACAACACCCCCACAAGTGCTGAGTCTTTCTTCATTGGGCGTAATCCAGCACTCTGCTTGGAGGGAAATCGCAGTCTGGAGGAGGAGGATAGAGGAGCATGTTCTTCAGAACTTGTGAACCTGAGGAATGTAGACTGCGGCACCTTCAAATCAATAAGCAAACAAGTGAAGACAGTTCTGATGATGGTCTTGTTTTTGGGATTAGGTGATTAAAGTTTGAATTAAATTAACTGTGCAAAACAAAGAAAGAGAGACACAAAGCACACAGGAATAAAAGTGAAAAGGACGAAAAAGAAAGTTCTTGATTGATTGTCTCATTTTCAGGGCTCGGTGTCAGGGAATAAGAACAAGATTTCGTCATCATACTCTGCGAATTCAGGCTGGATGAGGTCAGTGCCACCGAACAGAGAACAAATCCCCTCATCTACGTTGCCGTCCTCCTCGTCTTCATGCGGCGTGCTTTCTCGTACTTTGTAATCTGGTGGTATGAGGTGCTGATTCATCTTGATCATTGTCAGCCGCTCCACATTTTTGGGCGAGAGGCGGCTCCGTTTGGGAGTTACAATGCCACCAGCAGCACTGAAAACACGTTCAGAAGACACACTTGCGAGTGGGCAAGACAAATAGTTTATAGCCAGGTTGAAGAGCTGTGGCCACAATTGTTTTTTGCCATGCCAATACTGCAATGGCTCATCATTAAGAAAGACCTCTGTTGAGTCATTCAGATAGTCCTGCACCATCGACTCAAGGTCATCAACGGTTCCTCAACTTTGCTTACTTTTTGCTGTGGCTGTGACATTTTTTCGAGAACCATACCCAAGCAAACTTAGCCAATCCTCTACAACAGCCACTGTTTTTGTTGTGTGTGTTGCAGATGATCCAGTTGCCGGTGTCTTTAATGGCTGAGAGGTCACTTGTGCCCCAACCACAGGTGCAGAAGTGGATTCTTGTGACTGGGGATGGCCTGCTGATGCTGATGCTGATGTACTGGCTTCTCCTTCAATAACCTGCCGTTCTTTTTCATACCTCTTGGCTGACCAGGCTAACCAATGTTTGTACTTTTGAACATCTGCATCAGCAAAAGGAAAGAATGCTTCGCCTGCCAGCGCCTTTTTGTAGCGTGGATCCAGAATAGTAGCACAAATGTAATGCTGATCTGACTTGATCTTTTCAAGACGTTCATCACCACGTAGGCGCTCTAATAATTTCTCAGACAAAATAAAATGGTCTTTTTTTTTTCATCTTTTTCAAACTCAGAAGACACCGCCATCAGTTGGTGCTCCAGCATGCACAACAATGGGATAGCTTTTCCCAAATTACAGTCCTCCTGGCTGACTGCACGCGTGAAGAACTCAAAAGGACGAAGCATGTCTGTCAGGCTTTTAACTATGTCCCATTGCGCCGCACTCATCCGCAGGTCCTCCTTCTGAGATGTACCCTCTGTGAAGAAATAGTGATCGAGTACCGTATACTGCTCATACAGACGCTCAAGCATGTAGAAGGTTGAGTTCCAACGTGTTGCCACCTCCTGGATGAGTGCTTTCACTGGCATTCCACGTATAAATAGCAGTCTCCGCAGATGCTTCCGGGCCTTAAAAGAATGGCTGAAATGGTTGCACATTTTGCGGCAGGTGGCCATTACCTCGAACGCTGTTCTCTGTTTATCCATCAAGAATTTTTGAACTACCAGGTTGATACAGTGCGCCAAACACGGCACTCTAACATGGTCACCCTTCAACATGGCCTTAACTACATTGGCGCCATTATCCGTGGAAACATAACCAATTTTGAGTTTTAGGGGGGATAGCATTTTCAACACCTTTTTGTTAAACTCTTCCAAAAGGTTTTCTGCTGTGTGACTTTTCTCCAAGCCAAACATGGCTAGTGTTGCATGTTTCCGAGCAGCTTTGAAAACTTTGTCCGGGTCAACACCTGCGTTTAGCTTTGCTATAACACCTGAAAAAGAGACCCAGTGTGCAGTGATGCACATGTAATCAGCGCCTGCGCCACTGGTCCACATGTCTGTTGTCAGATGTATTGTGTGAACAGCACTCTTCTGCAAAGCTGCCCCAATCGCCTCCAGCACATCTTCATGTAGTGCTGGAACCGCAACTCTGGCAAAATAGAACCGGCTCGGAACCTTCCATTTAGGGCAGAGCGTTGCCACTAATTCAAGAAAACCTACCGCTTCTACAAAAGAAAAAGGTAGAAGGTCCACAGCTAGCATTTTAGCCAGCTTAGTGTTATACAGACGCGTCAGTGGGTGGTTGCGTTCATATGGCACGTCTGAAGTAAGCATTGTTCTAATGTTGCCCTGGACCAAGCATTTACGGGCTGATAATGACTTCGTTGACCCAATTTTGCTCGCTGGTGAACTTTTGTGCGTTGGTGTCTCACTCGCTCCAACACTCTTAGTGTGCCTCACATTGGGTGTGCTGCTGACAGGGGTACTGGGTGTAAGGGAAGTGTTTGACACGTCTTCTTCCTGCTCGTCATCATCAGATGAAACATCAACGTTTCCTTGAATTTGGCCTTTCTTGATCGCATTTAGGTGCGCAAACCATTTGACAGTGTGCTGTCTCCTAAGATGACCTCTCTGGCCTCCGGTACCATAGTTGGTACCTGGCTTACCACGACTAACTGCTTGCTTACAAATGGTACAAATGGCAAACTTTGGATTTTTTGGACAAACAGTAAAGAAGTCCCAAACTGGGGACTTGAAGTGTCTGTGGGACATGGAGGAGGCGGCGATACTGGTGGTGGTGGTCATGAAGCTAATGCCAGATGAAGTGGAGGATCTGGATTGCCCAACTTTTGTACGTTTTGCACTTTCACCGCCACTAATTAAGGTCGAGGTTGACGGAGGTCTCTTCTTGCCAGAAAGAAATATGGAAGCGGGACGAGTTGGTGTACTACTTAACTCCAATGATTGTGGTGTTTCCACTTCCTCCTCATCGACAACATTATCATCATCATCACACTCAGCAGCTCTTCGGGCTAGGGTCAAAATGTCTGTTTGCTGCATGCCCGCTGGGGCTGCAGTGACCTTTATGATGACTGGGTCGTCGTTGGCAGAGTCTTCATCAGCAGCAGTATCCGCCACTTCTTGTTGAGACTCATCACACTCCATAACTCTGAGACTTTGGACGAGCTTCCTTTTAAGCTTAACTACCTTTGTCGGATCATGGTGTGCCTCACTCTCAGACGGCTGTGGTGCTGGTTCCCAAGTTTGATCCGTATCATCAGAAGGAGGTGTGCTTGAAGAAGATGTAGACACCACCCTTGATCTCTTCCTTGCTAGGGGTGTGGAAGACAATGAAGGATCATCAGGAGGAGTGGCTTCCTCAAATGATACCTCGCCTTGATTGTCGATTTCCTGATGTGCCCCTACTTCGGGAGAAACAACTATTGTGGGCACTTGTTGTGACCCTCCATGCACCTCTGCTTGCGCATCTCCTTGCGCTGCCTCTCCTTCCACATGTACTTGGGCTTGTACTTGCACATGTGATTGTTGTTGCGGCTGTGGTTGTTCAACACTCGTCAGATGAGCTACAACAACCTGTGTTGATTGAGGGACATTGCTGCTGCTTTCTTGCGATGAGCCAACATCACTGGTCGATGGTGATTGAACAACTATACTGGCTGCCTCTGCAGCACTCAAGGGCTTGGACTTAAGTTGGCGTGGTGGTGGTGGTGGCACTGAGCCCAATGGAGCGGGGGTGCTGCTGCCAGCTTGGTCCCCAGCAGATCCCGCTGCTGCTGCTGCAGGCATACTTTTTTTTTTACTCCCAAAAAAAGGGGCGGGCAGCACACCAGTGTCCTTGGTAACTTGCTTCTTCTGCTCCTTACTGGCACCTTTCTTGCTAGAGGAGCTACGGGTTACTTTTTTGGGGGCCATCTTCTTCAGAGCAGGTCAGCACGGCAGCAGTTGCACGAGTTGCAGAGGGTTCTGTGTCCAGACGTGACGTCGCGTGACGTTATGCTGCACACACACACCGCTGCAGGACTTCTTCCTGGCACTGGTGGTTCTCTTGAGTCTTTTTGTGCACCTAAAAGCAATGGAAGACAGAGGAACATCAGTTCAGTTATACACCCCAAAAAATCGACAAAGCACTGAAAAATGAGCACAATCCCATGCCATCCATGATGTTTACATTGAAGACACCCCACAGAAAGACTAGGGAGTGGGACATGCAAGTATGCAACACTCAGTCACTACCCCTGGGCATAATGGATGAAAAGTAGGCAAAATAAGTGCAGGCCTCAGACACTGCCTCTCCTCAAAATGGCCCCTTACACCCCAAGCACATGTTGCCTGTACCAGCCAGCACTCAAGATGGCCACCACCACCACCCACATGGCCAGTCCACATCAACAGTACACCCCCAAAAAACAGAAAAACAGCCAGAAATCACCACAATCCAATGCCATCCATGATGTTTACATTAAAGAGAGTGAGACCACACCACAGGCACACTCAGTCCATGCACCACCACCCCTGGGCAAAAGGCCACACCAGCAGCCCCCCAAAAACGACAAAAAACAATAAAATCAGCACAATCCCAGCCCATCCATGGCCTCAATGGTGTTTAAATTCAAGAAGACACCCCTCAGAAACACTAGGCCCATGCACACTCACTACCCCTGGGCATAATGGATGAAAAGTAGGCAAAATAAGTGCAGGCCTCAGACACTGCCTCTCCTCAAAATGGCCCCTCCCTTACACCCCAAGCACATGTTGCCTGTACCAGCCAGCACTCAAGATGGCCACCACCACCACCCACATGGCCAGTCCACATCAACAGTACACCCCCAAAAAACAGAAAAACAGCCAGAAATCACCACAATCCAATGCCATCCATGATGTTTACATTAAAGAGAGTGAGACCACACCACAGGCACACTCAGTCCATGCACCACCACCCCTGGGCAAAAGGCCACACCAGCACCCCCCCAAAAACGAGAAAAACAATAAAATCAGCACAATCCCAGCCCATCCATGGCCTCAATTATGTTTAAATTCAAGAAGACACCCCACAGAAAGACTAGGCCCATGCAACACTCACCACCCCTGGCCAAAGGGCCCCACCAGCAGGCCCAAAAAAACGACAAAAAACAATAAAATCAGCACAATCCCAGCCCATCCATGGCCTCAATGGTGTTTAAATTCAAGAAGACACCCCTCAGAAACACTAGGCCCATGCAACACTCACTACCCCTGGGCATAATGGATGAAAAGTAGGCAAAATAGGTGCAGGCCTCAGACACTGCCTCTCCTCAAAATGGCCCCTCCCTTACACCCCAAGCACATGTTGCCTGTACCAGCCAGCACTCAAGATGGCCACCACCACCACCCACATGGCCAGTCCACATCAACAGTACACCCCCAAAAAACAGAAAAACAGCCAGAAATCACCACAATCCAATGCCATCCATGATGTTTACATTAAAGAGAGTGAGACCACACCACAGGCACACTCAGTCCATGCACCACCACCCCTGGGCAAAAGGCCACACCAGCACCCCCCCAAAAACGACAAAAAACAATAAAATCAGCACAATCCCAGCCCATCCATGGCCTCAATTATGTTTAAATTCAAGAAGACACCCCACAGAAAGACTAAGCCCATGCAACACTCACCACCCCTGGCCAAAGGGCCACACCAGCAGGCCCAAAAAAACGACAAAAAACAATAAAATCAGCACAATCCCAGCCCATCCATGGCCTCAATGGTGTTTAAATTCAAGAAGACACCCCTCAGAAACACTAGGCCCATGCAACACTCACTACCCCTGGGCATAATGGATGAAAAGTAGGCAAAATAAGTGCAGGCCTCAGACACTGCCTCTCCTCAAAATGGCCCCTCCCTTACACCCCAAGCACATGTTGCCTGTACCAGCCAGCACTCAAGATGGCCACCACCACCACCCACATGGCCAGTCCACATCAACAGTACACCCCCAAAAAACAGAAAAACAGCCAGAAATCACCACAATCCAATGCCATCCATGATGTTTACATTAAAGAGAGTGAGACCACACCACAGACACACTCAGTCCATGCACCACCACCCCTGGGCAAAAGGCCACACCAGCACCCCCCCAAAAACGACAAAAAATAATAAAATCAGCACAATCCCAGCCCATCCATGGCCTCAATTATGTTTAAATTCAAGAAGACACCCCACAGAAAGACTAGGCCCATGCAACACTCACCACCCCTGGGCAAAGGGCCACACCAGCAGGCCCAAAAAAACGACAAAAATCAGCACAATCCCAGCCCATCCATGGCCTCAATGGTGTTTAAATTCAACAAAACATTTGTATCATGCACCCCTAACCAACCCTGGTCCTACTGGATACTGTGGCTACCCACAATATAATTTATTTAATGTTCTGAAAAAGTTCCAAAATTTTACTTGCAGCAACTGTAATGCCCCAAACAAACTTACTTGTGAAAGTTGATTTCTAATCCAAAAGTGATCCAAAGACAGTCAAAAAGGCCTCAAATCCAAATATCCAGCAGCACCCACAAAAAGTAATCCTTCCAGCTCCAGATCCAAATGAAAGTGACCAGGAGATGGACAAAGCACTGGGAGGAGCCTGCTGGACAGGAACAGGAAGTTGGAGACTGTGGGGCACTTCCTTCCTCCCCCCCCCCAAAATGGACTCCTTGCAAAAAAAAAGGCCATGCAAATGTCAACCTGAGGAGTGATTCTGATAAAAATCATAATTTTCTGAAGGTTTATCCTGTTTGCTGGTGATTTTCTTGTGCGAAATTGCAAAATCTCTATTTCGCAAGTGCGAGATTGTTCCTTTCCGCCGCAACTACGTGTTCGCAATTGCGAACTCTCGCGAGGTGTGCTGTGCAAGGTGGCAAGCCGCGAGTACGTATTCGCGGGCGCTAAACTCCCGCGGGAACACGCAGCAAGATCTAAAATGGCGCGTCACTCGCAAAGAAAAACAACTCGGCAAACGCTAAATGACGGAAAGTGAACGCCGTGCACCACGCCGCGCGCCGCAACCAAGCAAAAAATCTGCCGCGAGCGGATTCACGGATTTTCGACAAATTCGCGAGAGTTCGCGGATTGCGAATTTGCTGAAAATCCGAAAAATCCGCAATCGGAGCGGATTTTACGCCCATGGGGCTTCTCAAACCCCAAAGCACAGCGTAGTCAGCTTTTCGGGGGTCTTCCAAGATGTCCGGTCCCACGTCTCTCGGTGCCTCCACGGGTCCCTTCTTCGTAGGGACTGTGGATCGGGCGGTGAGAAGTCTGGGAGTCTGGGTCTTGTTAGGCTCTGGGCTCGGGCTCCGGCGGGAGGCGGCGGCAAAGCAGACATCGAGTTGCTGGTTGGTGCCTGTGTGAACAGGGTGGTCACTCCTTGGCCACAAGGGAGATTCTCTTCCGTCTTCTGTGCAGCAGAATGTCGAAGTCCAGTCTTCTTCTGTATTTCAAGTTGATTCAGGATGATCTGAAGTCTCAGGACACAGCTCCCACTCTTATTCGAATCTGGGGGGCCGGATCACCTACTAGGTCCCTCCTCTGGGTGGGACCAGGAAGGGGGGTGGCTACACCCCCTTTCCTTTGTCCAGTTTCGCGCCAGGACTGGGGCTGGAAGGCCCCAGCACCGGTTTGAACTGGCCTATGCACAGGGACACCTTGTGTGCCCCAGGCATGTCTGATTCTATTCAGCCCTGTCCTACCCAATACACAAAATCCTGTCTGGGGTGGGGCTAGCACCTCCCAAGGCAGGAAACCCTTTGTCCAAGCTGCCCTCGCTGGAAGGACTCCCAGCAGCAGGAGGTCAGACTTGTGTCTGTGGTGGCAGCATCCATTTTGCGATGCTAAGGCTCTGTTTAACTTTAACCGGGGTTCAGGTTAGGTACATGTCGTGCCCCTCTAGAAGGGTGGAATGCTATCCCCGTCGCCAGAATTGGCGAGGGGGTAGTATTCCAATTCGTATGACACCTTACTCGACATGTTTTGATAAAGCCAAACCTAAGATAGCATTTAACCGCGAGGATTATAATGCACTTAAGAGTATATGGTATGGCAATATCATGAAACAGCTAAAGGACATGGTTCCGAAAGCTGCAGACAGGCTCAGCTCATGCCAGAGCACCATCTCACATATTTCCAAGCACTCTGCCTCCAGGATTGATGAGGCCTTCCATAGGAGTGACTGATAGGAACATATGTGTCCATTTTAGGTTAGATATAGGCATACTACACCCAAGTAAGGGGTGGTTACACCGACTTACCCCAGCTGAGTGATCAGCCAGTTGTGTCAAATATGGAGGCCAGGGGTGGCACAATACATGCTGCAGCCCCTGGTAGGCCTTGGAAGCACCTATGCCCTGGGTACCTGGGTACACTGTTACAGGGGCCAATAAGGTGAACCAGTTCCAATTGTGTATGTACCTAAGGTACATGGAGTCCATTTTAAGGAGAGAGCAATTAGCCTGGGGCCCTGAATAGCAGGATCCCAGGCCAACTATGTCAAAAACCAGCTAAACACCAGGCAAAAAGTTTGGGGGTAACCATAGTCAGATATCCATCTTCCTACATAACCCCCCCCCAAACGAAAGGAGATAAGGCTATCCTTGACCAGGTAAGCCTATATTGCCTAAGTGGCCATATAAGGAAGTACCAGCTCTGGCTTGGTTACCCCCTGTCTCATGGTCCACTAAGCAATCCCTCACCCTAAGGGTATCTGAGGGTCTCCACCATAGGGAATCTCTACCTGTGGTGTGTCTTTGCAAAGTTAAAGGCTGGTGTTGGGATGGAGTACTGAAGTGAGATCCCTCTGTAGGACTCAGTTTCCTCCAATCACTCTCCACCATGTGTGCCTTTCTTTCTTTGACTGAGTTGCACTGTGCTCTCAGGGTCAACCTCTGGCTACCTAAAGCTGGAGGCTGGGTCCCTCTTGTTGGCTTACTGGAGGGACAGGTCAGGTTTGGGACCTTGGGGTCCCAGGTTTGGCTGTGCCCAACAGAATCCATCTGTGGGAGGTCCCTAACTACTTTTAAGGGGGATCCCTCAGGAGTTTTTAAAGTTTTCACCTCACTAGGGCTACTAGTTTCGGTGCCCCTAATCTGTTGATGGGGTGCTTTATTTGACAGGGGGCCCTTTGGGGCTCACTGTCCTTCTTGTCCTCTGCAGCCCTGGGCTGAGTAAGGCAAGGTAGAGAGGGGCAGGATACCTGCTCCAGACTGGGTCCCACCTGAGAAGGGTCCATTGCCATCAGAGGCTCTGTCAGGCTAGGCCTAACAACCTCTGGGACAGTTCCTTCATCAGGGGTAAGATCAGTTCCCTGAGGAGGCTGATCCTTTCCTAAAGTCTGGTGGGAGGGAGATTTCTCTTCCGCCTCAATGCTCTCAGTTTGGGTGGAGTGATCCATCATTTCAGGCTTCACTACCCAGGTATCAGTTTGAGTTTGGGCTGTGGCCATCACTGCCCCACCAACCTTTTCAGGAGGAGACTCAGTTTGGGTATGAGCTGTTATCATAACAGCTCTGCTAATCTTTTCAGGAGGGAAGTTAGCTAAAGATGGGGCTGAGGTTTGCTCAGCCCTCCCAACCTTTTTAGGAAGGATATCTTGGATTGGGGCTGTAGCCATTACAGCCCCACTAACCTTTCCATGGAGATTTACCATTTTAGAATGGGTTTCCTGTTCAACCTCAGCCCAGGCTGAGATTTCTAAATCATTCCCCAGTAGACAATCTACAGGCAAGTTTGATGACACTGCCACTCTCTTTGGGCCAGTGACACCTCCCCAGCTAAGATTTACTACTGCCATGGGGTGATTGGTTTCTATTCCATCAATGTTTGTCACCTGATATGTGGCATCAGGTAAAAGTTGCCTTGAGGGGACTAGACATTCAGCCAACATGGTGATGCTAGCCCCTGTGTCTCTAAAGGCCTCAACTTTCAAGCCATTGATGAGGGGCTCCTGTCTATACTTGCTCAAAGTGTTTGGGCAAGCAGTGAAATTGGCAAACCCCATGCCAGTCTCATAGACAAGAGTATCTGAGGTGGGGGACCTGGTTAGGCCAGAATCCACCTGTCCTCCAAAAGTAAACCCACCCAGATTCCTGGGTGTGCTCCCACTTCCTGGGGGATTACTGCTGACAGTAACAGGAGGTGTTGGAGCTGGCTTTGGAGGTATATTCTCTTTATTGCCATTCTTGGGACAACAGCTGTCTGTTTTGTAATGCCCAACCTGTTTACAGGCATAACAATAAGGCTTTTTCTGGGTTGAAGAAGTGTCTTGGGACCCACCCCCATCCTTGGAGTTTTGGGGCCCTGGGGAAGTCTTTTCCTTACTTTTATCCCCACCCTTCTCTTGAGGCTTGGTAGTCTCTTTCTTTTGGTCACCACCCTGGTTCTTAGGCCTGATCCTGGTTCTGACCCATTTGTCTGCCCTCCTACCCAATTCTTGTGGGGAGGTCAGATCAGAGTCAACCAGGTGCTGATGTAGAAGCTGATTTTGACAATTACTTAAGATTTGCTCTCTCATAATTAAATTATACAATCCTGTATAGTCAGTAACCTTACTTCCCAGCAACCAGCCCTCCAGAGCCTTAGTGGCACATTCAACAAATTCAGACCAGTCCTGAGTCTGTGTCTTCTGGGTGTCTCTGAACATTAACCTGTACTGTTCAGTGGTTAAACCTAACCCATCAATCAGAGCACTCTTCAGGACCAGGTAGTTTCTAGAATCCCCATCACTAACTGTGAGGAGTCTGTCTCTGCCTCTACCTTCAAAGGAGAGCCACAAGATTGCTGCCCACTGCTCCTGAGGAACCTGCTGTACTTTGCAAGCTCTCTCAAGTGCAGTCATCCACTTGTGGATATCATCCCCAACTTTGTAGGGGGGCACAATCTTACTCAGGTTTCTATTATCATAGGACCTGTCTTTATCCTTAGGGATATTGCTGCCACCAGTGGAATCTAATCCACTCTCTCTAGGCTGCCTTGCTCTAGCAAGTTTCTCTTTGGCCAGGGCAACTTCTAATTCTTGTCTCTGGATCCTAAGTTCAGCCTCTCTCATTTTGGCCTCGTGTTCCCTTCTCTGAGGGCTAGTTAACTCCCTTCTGGAGTTGCCATGAGAACCTTTAGAAACATGGGAAGTATTGGATTCACCTGAGTGACTCCTCCTCCTCCTATGCTCCTGGTTAAGTCTATTTGGGGGTCTGAATGGGTTGGACCCACCTTCAGTCCCAAATAAGCTTAAGTTAGCCTGGTTAAGCCTGCTGACTAACACCTGGCTAGTTCTATCCTCATCAGAGTCAGTTTCTTCCACCTCCTCCTCCTCTTCTTCTTCCTCAAGCTGAGTTTTCCCAGTGGCCTGGTTATCCTCATCTATCTGGATGACAGGGGCAGGGGCATCAGGGTTATCATCTTCAGAAGGAGAAACCTCCTCACCAGTCCCTGAGGGGCCTGGTTTGGGGTTCTTTAGAGCTTCAGACTGCTCTAATAGCTCTCTGAGGTGTCCTGCTGTAGGAGTAGGACCTGTTTTGATTCCTCTCATGGAACACAGTTGCCTCAGTTCCTTAAATGGAAAGATAGCACATTTGGATGGTGCCCTTGGAGGGTCACTCTCAACAGAGATGGGTCCAGTGGATCCCTCTGCTCCAGACATTGCTCTAGTGTGGTGGATGTCTTGCAATCTACCTACACTTGTGTTTTCCTACAAAACCTATCTAGTAGTTGTAGTCAGGGTGTGCTACTCCCTATCCTCTACAACAACTAAGTTCAGTAGAACTTAAGTATATCTAGTCTTGTTTTAGTGTACCTATCAGGTACCTGTATGATCTTTCAAATGATATTTTCAAAGATTGTAGTGGTAAAACAACAGCAAGCTCAAATCCCAATCCGCTGCCCACCAATGTGAGAAGTTGGCCTGATATATGATGCTCACTAGTTCTAGTGATCACCTTGTATCATGCCAAGCAACCCTTATGGTGCAGGTTGTAAAGTCAACCTTATAGACAAGCTATCCTAGGGGTAGCATGGACTAAGCAGTCTTAGGCTAAACTCTGTAAAGGCATGTGAAGCAAGCTGTTTTACCATACACAATCCCTTGAATACCAAATGAAAGGACACCACACAGATATATATTGAAAATATATATGGATTTATTACTACAAGTAACCCTGATACTCTTTATGAGCACAGAAGCACAAGCGTTAAAACAAAACACAGTTAAAATACACAAAAGTTGCACGAATATGGATGAGCCCCAGGGGCCACCTAAACCATATAGTAAATAAGTGGTATAAGAGATGCCGCTGGGAGTCTGGGTCTTGTCAGGCTCTGGGCTCGGGTTCCGGCGGGAGGCGGCGGCAAAGCAGACGTCGAGTTGCTGGTTGGTGCCTGTGTGAACAGGGTGGTCACTCCTTGGCCACAAGGGAGATTCTCTTCCGTCTTCTGTGCAGCAGAATGTCGAAGTCCAGTCTTCTTCTGTATTTCAAGTTGATTCAGGATGATCTGAAGTCTCAGGACACAGCTCCCACTCTTATTCGAATCTGGGGGGCCGGATCACCTACTAGGTCCCTCCTCTGGGTGGGACCAGGAAGGGGGGTGGCTACACCCCCTTTCCTTTGTCCTGTTTCGCGCCAGGACTGGGGCTGGAAGGCCCCAGCACCGGTTTGAACTGGCCTATGCACAGGGACACCTTGTGTGCCCCAGGCATGTCTGATTCTATTCAGCCCTGTCCTACCCAATACACAAAATCCTGTCTGGGGTGGTGCTAGCACCTCCCAAGGCAGGAAACCCTTTGTCCAAGCTGCCCTCGCTGGAAGGACTCCTAGCAGCAGGAGGTCAGACTTGTGTCTGTGGTGGCAGCATCCATTTTGCGATGCTAAGGCTCTGTTTAACTTTAACCGGGGTTCAGGTTAGGTACATGTCGTGCCCCTCTAGAAGGGTGGAATGCTACCCCCGTCGCCAGAATTGGCGAGGGGGTAGTATTCCAATTCATATGACACCTTACTCGACATGTTTTGATAAAGCCAAACCTAAGATAGCATTTACCCGCGAGGATTATAAATCACTTAAGAGTATATGGTATGGCAATATCATGAAACAGCTAAAGGACATGGTTCCGAAAGCTGCAGACAGGCTCAGCTCATGCCAGAGCACCATCTCACATATTTCCAAGCACTCTGCCTCCAGGATTGATGAGGCCTTCCATAGGAGTGACTGATAGGAACATATGTGTCCATTTTAGGTTAGATATAGGCATACTACACCTAAGTAAGGGGTGGTTACACCGACTTACCCCAGCTGAGTGATCAGCCAGTTGTGTCAAATATGGAGGCCAGGCCAGGGGTGGCACAATACATGCTGCAGCCCCTGGTAGGCCTTGGAAGCACCTATGCCCTGGGTACCTGGGTACACTGTTACAGGGGCCAATAAGGTGAACCAGTTCCAATTGTGTATGTACCTAAGGTACATGGAGTCCATTTTAAGGGGAGAGCAATTAGCCAGGGGCCCTGAATAGCAGGATCCCAGGCCAACTATGTCAAAAACCAGCTAAACACCAGGCAAAAAGTTTGGGGGTAACCATAGTCAGATATCCACCTTCCTACAAAGTGCATCTGGACCAACACACACAGCAACATCAAACCCATCACAGATGCACATGAAACCTCAATCAACAAACACCACAAGACATCAGGGGACGCACATCAGGCAATGCCAAGGCCACATACACACAGCACCAAATACACGACAAGCAGTGTCTGCATAACAGGCATGATTGACACAACCGCATCACACACCACAAATCAGCACTGCACAAATACAACACCACACCCAGGAACTGAAGCAATACCACACCCTACATCCACACATTCAAAACAACAACTACACATTCACCACTCTGGGATACAACAGCACAGCCACCTCCAACAGAGCACTGGCCAGCACACACAGCTGAAGTGCATACGACTACCACAGAATAACTAATAGCACAAGGACAGCACACATAAACCATTAGGGCAATGTCCAGAGTGGAACAACACGTATGGCCCAAAAACTGCACCACAAAGCACAAGCCCACATATGAAGTGATGGGGAGGCACACACACATGGAAACCAAGGGAAAAGCTGACATCAAAGTTAAACAGCCTGCATGTCAGTAGCAGACATGTAAGGGGTGTACCACACCCAAATAGAGGGATGGAACACCCACAATGGCAAGGCACAAGTGGCACACATAGGGGATGGCCTAAAAACCACACACACCATGCCATACAGGAGTGGAAAATCCACCATGTGCCTGCAATGCATGACAAACACAAACACAATGCCAGTGTGGAGCAGCAGGACCACACAGTTCACACAAAAACACCCAAGACACATTGAGGATCAAGCAAACACAACACTGATGTGTAACTCACACACTTTGTACACTTCAAACTTACAAACACAACAATGAGGAGTCACACACAACACCATGGACACACCAACACATAGCACAGTGCACTACAAACAGCTCACACAGGTGCATACAATCCTCTACCCAGGGCAAGACAAAACAAACAACAGGCATACAACTCCTGGGTGACACATGTGTGTCTCACACAATACAGGGGCACACACACATCCACTACAAACTGACACCCTTCACACTGCACACCTCTGTACACATCTCATGTCGGCCATGGCACCAGGACCAAGGGCCAACACAAGATGACCATACACATACAAGTGCAGTACCTTATGACACCTTTGTACAAAATATGGACAGTATTTATATATCTACCATATATGCATCATTTTGTAAAAATATATGCAATTACAATTCAATAATTGATGGTACTATTTACAAAGAAGTGTCGTATCGTCGACGTTTCGGTCTCATGTAATACAATTCATCGAGACCATCATCAGGACACGTGTTGCGCCATGAACCTATCACAAAACAATGTACATATAGTCAAAACTCTGTATATAAACACTCTTGATAACATGGTCTAAATCGTCTGCCCAGACCAAACTAAGTGGTGAGATCTAGTGTATAAAAATAGTGCCAAAAGGTTATGCCAAAAGATTAAAACGTCCATATTTACAACTACATACACATATTGTGGTCATGTCCCAAATCAACATACACCCACAGTGTCTACGTGAAATAAATCTAAATAAATACTCACAACAATTACCACAGTAACTTATTTATTCCTACATGAAACAAAGGTAGGAAGCCATTAGCTGAAACAATGTCTAAGTCACTATATAACCAACATAAAAGCACCCACCGGTGACATTATCTTATCTTCTGCCTCTTTTAATAGAAACTCCTAAATGAATAGTGGAATATGTTTAGTCCGCTGCTAGTTCACATCAAGTATATCAAGTATATTTATTAGTCCATTGCACAGGTTATCGTTCTTACTTAGAGTTTAGGGGCAACCACAGAAGTACAATCAATCTGCTTCATCGGGTCTGTATCAAGACAGAACAACGAAGTAACATTAGGAATCTGTTTCCATGAGTATAAGCAGGCGGCGTCTTCGAATGTATCGATAGTGCAAAGTGCAAAACTTACTTTTAGGGAAATAAATCACCGCTCTCTGTACACTTCACTTGTCGGGAAACCGCAAACCACTGGCGGCGTTATCCTGGCATTCAAAGTACTCGATCGCTATCACGTGAACATATGTACAACGTGATGCGTTGGCCATCTTGGGATACAAGGTACCGCCTGACTCTTCATACGCTTGCCCATATAGGTCAGGCAACCAAAACGAAAGGTGGCACATAATGAGTCCTAAGTGAAACTGGCTACAGAATCTTATCAAGAATAACTACAGTGAATTACAATCGCGTACTCAACAGCCAGCCGAAGACTGGTTTGTACCATAGCCCAAACCCAGATTGAAATCGGAAGATCACAAAATATGTCCACAGATATAATAGCAGGGCCTTGGGTCACTCAATCCTGATCAACTTTAATATTCATATACCGTATCTAGAAGAGATCAACAACATCAACGAAGGGTCGCTAGCACTTGCCACTCCACAAAGGAATTTAATCCTTTGGCAACGTTATTAGCTGACCAGATCCACCTATTTTCCTTTTGTGTGAGTAGACGATCCACATCATGTCTTCTTTTTGACTGTTTAACAGTTTCTAAGACGAACCATTGCATTTCACACGGGGAATGTTTTTTTTAAGGTAGTGCTCCACCAAGGGTGCTGTCTTGATTTTGCATCTTATTCTCGACTGATGTTGCATTATTCTTTTCTTTACCTCTTGTATGATTTATCCTATATAATATAGGGCACACGGACATATAATGCAGTATATAACATTTCTAGTTAAACAATTCGTATGATTTCTCATAGTCCAATTTTTTCCATTTATACAGCAAGTCTTTGTTATGGACGTAGTTTGACATGCAACACATGAACCACAAGGGTAGTGTCCCACTATAGGTGTTAGACCCCACATGTTTTGGATTGTGCTTGCAGCTGGTTCTTTGTAAGCTTTTACAAGATGGTCCCTCAGATTGCGTGCCCTTTTAAAGGCAAATCGTGGTAACGAAAGCTGAGGTTCGATCTTTTGGATTAAGTGCCAATTTTTTGTCACTATCTTTTTGATTAAATTGGATTCTGATCCAAAGGTAGTAATACATGTGTCTGAATCACTCACAAGGTCATGTTTTGTGCTTGGTTCCAATAACGCCTGTCTGTCATAATATCACGCTCTTTTCATTGAACGCTTCACCAATCTGTATGGATACCCTCTCATAGATAGTTTGGTTTGTAATACCTTTGCCTCTTTAAAATAATCCTCTCGTCTGGTGCAGTTCCATTTGATTCTTAAAAACTGCCCAAACGGGAGATTATCATATAAGTTACGTGGATGGTGGCTGGTGTATTTTAAAAGCGTATTACGCGCTGTTGGTTTAGTGAAAAGGCTAGTTGACAGTTTCCCCTCGTCATTCCATATTGTCCGATCTAGAAAATGTATACATTCCTTATCATGTTCCATGGTAAATTGTAGATTATTGTCCTGTTCATTAAGCCACACATGAAAATCTTGTAGCTTTGATACTGGGCCACCCAAATAAGACATACATCGTCGATATACCGTAGGTATTCTTTAATGTAGTTCTCAAATGGGTTGTCGTTATAAATAACTTTATCTTCGAATGCAGCAACATACAGATTCACTATATCAGGGGCAAAAATTGCCCCCATTGCGACGCCCTTCATTTGGCCATAGAAATCGCCATTGAAGATGAAATAATTATCATTTAGGGCAATCTTGGCGCATTCAGTTATAAAGTTTGTCGGGACTTGATGTGGGCATGGTCTATTCTCCAACACATTTTTTATCACATTTAGGGCCTCTCCTTGTGGTATATTTGGGTACAGACTTTCCATGTCCATGGTGACTAGGATATTTGTTTGATTGTAATATGTTTTGCCTTCCAGGCGATTAATTACACTTGCACTATCCATGGTATATGATTTAGTTAGAAACACTTCTGATTTTACAAAGTGGTCAACATATTCAGCCAGTGGTTGTAGTATTGATTGACAACCTGCCACAATAGGTCTTCCGGGTGTTTCTTTATCATCTTTATGCACTTTCGGCAAAGTATAGAAAGCTGGAATTGAATAGTCTTTTTTATTAAGGTAATCAAATTCTTTCTGGCTTAGCCACCCACCATCCAAACCTTGTTTTGTGAGACATAGGATACGTAATCTAATGTTGTCTGTGGGGTCTCGTAATAGTTTTTTGTAACGCAAAGTGTTCTGCAATTGTCTTAGTGCTTCTTCATCATAAGCTGCTTTATCCTGCACAATAATGCTACCACCCTTATCAGCTGGTTTGATAACAAACAATTTTATCCCGGCTGGCAAGGTTTTTAAGGGTCTTGTGTTCGTCTTTTGAGAAATTGTATTTGACATACTTCCTCTCCTCAAACATTTGGTCGATCTCAGTTAAAACGACATTTTCGAAAGTGATTAATTCTTTGGGCATCAAATTAGTTGCCGCATAGAATGTCGAAGGGCAACATAATCCTGTGACTGTTTGTGTTGGTAGGGGAGCATTGTTCAAAAATAAATTTTAGTCGTATTGTTCTAAATAATCTAAACATTTCCACCTATGTGTTGAACCGGTCATTTCTACTTGTAGGTACAAACGACAGACCATGACTCAGCACATCTATTTCTTTTTTGCTCAGTATGTGGGTAGAGAGATTGAAAATTGGGACTACTTCTAAATTACAGTTGTTATCATTTATTGTTCCAGATGCATTGGTCATTGTTGGTAAATCATCCATAGCGGAGTTATCTACCGTTCGTAGTAGCTGTTCCTTGTTTGCCGGAAACCGGGAGTGTACTGATTTCTGTACCAACCCCTCCGGGTATTCCGTGCGCGACCTCTCTGTGGGGTCCGACCTCTCCCTAAAAAAGTGGAAGGATTTTGGCCTCTACCAAATCTATAGTTGGAGGTATTGCTTCTGTCAGTATTATCGTCAGAACTAGAAGACCATGTATCGGAGAACTTAGTATGTTTTGGGGCCCAATTAGTTTGATTGGGTACAAAAAAATCTTTCTTTAGATAAGGATAAGTACGGTACGGTGTCATAAGGTACTGTACATGTTAAGAAACTGAGGAAGCTGTACATTCTTAGGTTGCCGTATATGGATGGACATATGATTTATACTCATAAAAATCAAAAAGAATATGATTTAATAAAAGAATTAATGCATTTTATATATTTCTCTTGAGCATTGTGCAATTTATGTTCACTGTTGTGACAAACTTAAAATTGTAAAAACAACATTTGAATGATTTCTTCAGGAACATTTTTCAATTGTGTTATTGACTATACCCAGTTCCTTGGGAAGATTGGGTTGCCCTATTAGTTTTGGCATACACATACAAGGCTGGGCACACAGAAAGCAAACCACACACATACTTCATTACATATCCCAGCCAGCTTCGAAACATTTGCACAGCATCACACCCTGTGCTGGCAGTGTCCCCCAACCAGACATGTGAACAGTCTAGGCAACAACAGCAAATCACTAACAAGATGACTGCATGCTAGGTAAAATAGCCATCAGCCATCGGAAGATTCTCTCCTTCCTCCCGGTTCATGCCCGCCCAGAGGTAGTGCGCAGTATCATCTTAAGCAGGCTCGACTACTGCAACGCGCTACTTCTGGGCGCGCCAGCAACTCTAGTGGGTAAATTGCAGCGAGCGCAGAACATGGCTGCTAAGTTGGCTCTCTCTAGACGGCGTCTTGATTATTCCTCCTTGGCGCTCATGCATCTCCACTGGCTGCCAATTGCCCAGCGCATTGATTTTAAAGCTCTATGTCTTGTTTTTAGGGCCCTTCATGGCCAGGGGCCGTCCGCGCTGCAGACGATGTTTTCCTGGTATATTGCCACTAGACCCCTTCGCTCTTCATCAGCCTGCCTGGTGGTAATTCCTAAAATTATGAGGATTTGGATGGGCGGACGCACCTTCAGGTTCGCTGCAGCTAAGCTGTGGAATTCTCTTCCCTTGCCCTTGAGAAGTAAGGAGGAGCTTTCCTCTTTTAAAAAGGGATTAAAAACACACCTGTTCCCCAGGAGAGCGTAAAGATCAAGGCAGCACATATTTTGCGTATGGCTGATCAAGTCAAGAGCCAGGATACCTTTTAGGTGACAGTTTTGCGCTATACAAATATGCCATACATACATACATCACCGATCACACAATTTGCAGGTACAGAATGGACTTAAGACCCTGTCACCCCTGCCCAAAATTATGATGGCTGCAAAGAGCATTGCAATGTTGAAGTGATACATGGAGCATGGTGCACAGGCAATCAGATGCAAACAGAAACAGAACTTTAATCAGCAAGGACACCGACAAAACACACACCAGAAGTAACTGTATTTATTCACATATTGCACAGATGCAGCGGTACAACAATAGTAGACAACAGCAAGGCTGAAAATGATGCAAAAATTCTATATACCATGCACAGGTGAAACACAAACAGGAAGGCCAGTGTCCATAGCACAGAGGAGAGGCAAACACAGCAGAGCTACAGGGCCAGTGTCCAAGGCACAGGTGAGTGCACGACACAGCAGAGCTACAGGGCCAGTGTCCATGGCACAGGTGAGAGCACGACACAGCAGTGCTACAGGGCCAGTGTCCAAGGCACAGGTGAGAGCACGACACAGCAGAGCTACAGGGCCAGTGTCCATGGTAGGGGAGAGTACAGCACAGCAGAGCAACAGGGCCAGTGTCCATGCTTGTAAACAATGGTCAGGACTAGCACACCTGTATGAGGCACAGGCGCATGAGGGTGATGTCAACTGACTCCTGGCAGTCATGCAGACTTGGACCTGGCTGTGTGTCAGGGACAGCGGGACCACTTAACTGGGATGACAGAGCCCCAGGTGATGTGGGGCTAACAGTGGCTTGACAAGCTGGAGGGCTATGTGGACCAGGTGGCATAGTGGCACGTGGAGGTGGAGTCATGCAGACTTCTGACACAGTGTGGGTGGGAGAGGTTGGAGGGGTGCCCTTCCACTTTTTAGGAATATGAATTGGCTTCCCTGTCTTGGGGTTGATGGGAAGTGTTGATGATACAACAGGCACACACACCAACTGTCCCTCATCAGGTGCAGACACTAGCACTACCTCTGGTGATGTGCTGGATCCTGCGGAACGCTTGGTCTGGCTACTCCTCTGGACCTCCTTCCCCTCTTTGCCTGGTGTACCCCCTACAGTGCCCTGCTTTGCCTTTTTGCCAGGGGTGGTCTCTACAGTGCCCTCCTTTGTCTTCTTGCCAGGGGTGGTGTCTAAGGTGTCCTGATTTGCGTTCTTGCCAGGGGTGGTCTCTACAGTGCCCTCCTTTGCCTTCTTGCCAGGGGTGGTGTCTACAGTGCCCTCCTTTAACTTCTTGTCAGGGGTGGTGTCTACAGTGCCCTCCTTTGACTTCTTTCCAGGGGTGGTCCCTACAGTGCCCTCTTTTGCATTCTTGACAGGGTGGTGTCTACAGTGCCCTCCTTTGACTTCTTTCCAGGGGTTGTAACGACTGGATTTTCGGACTAGATGGAATCAGCTCAATAGAATATCACACACCCAGCCGAAACGTAACTACCTCCCTCCTCAGGATCTATCCGTCCAGGCACCTAGGCACCTACCCGAGGATGGGGAACACGCAATATACAAGCTTATATACACATATTTACAATATCTCTACACCTATGGGGATCGCTAATACCAATACTTACCAGATTACTAGTCTAAACTACACTCATTCATACTCGGTAGCCTCGCGGTAAGTCATACCCAGGCTATACTACCAACCTATGCTCATGAAGGGGCAGCTCCTATGAGATTACCGTTACACACCAACTCTGGTTGGTGCTCACACTATTTATAGTCGCCAGACTCCCTGTTTATAGTCGTCAGACTCCCTGTTTATAGTCGCCAGACTCCCTGTTTATAGTCGCCAGACTCCCTGTTTATAGTCGTCAGACTCCCTGTTTATAGTCGCCAGACTCCCTGTTTATAGTCGTCAGACTTTCTATTTATAGTCGCCAGACTGTACTTCCTATGTAGACCTCATCATCTAAACGGGACACATCACTATCTATCTGCTATATGGTACGTAATATATATATAGGCTTGGAATTCTGTATGCAGTGGAATGGTGACCCAATCCTCTCCCACAAAGATGGCCAGAATCATAATAGGTAGAAGCCGTTAGACAACCCAAACTCTCCCTCCTTCCTACTTGTCTGTACACCACTTACCCGGACGGGAAAAGCCTCCGTCCACAAAGCAGCATCCAGCTAGAAGAAAAGGTTAGTTCCGGCACATACAACAACTCCGACACACTGGTTCATTATAAACCTGGGGTCTCTTTTATTACACAATATCAACAATGACACTAATAAACATATAACCTAGAAAGCAAGAAAGAATTAGAATAGGTATGTGCACACTATTGAGAAAAGACAGATGTCACCTTATTAGTGCGGAGTCTGGACTCAGTCGTCATCTCAGGTCCCTGTTCGTCTGTGCCCTGAACCATCTCATGGGTCATCTCCTGCAGTCACGGATACACGTTTGCACTGCTATGCTCTATCTTCTCCCCGTTCTCCTCCAGGACACCGGAACCTCTCTTTCCTGTTATTCGCACAGTCTGGTTCACCCTCGGCTATTGATACTCCTCTCTCTCTCTCTCTCTATCATCAATCGATTTGAGGGATCATCCGCCTTCAATATCTCCAGACTTTGAGAATGGTGATCGTCTGCTTCAGATCATGAAAATGCTTGCGACTAGCTGACAGGGCGATAGAAAAAGCTCTCTCTCCTCTCTGTACCTTCGCTAATATAGAACCCTCTCTCTGCATGGAAATTTCCAGCCAGTAACCTGCCGCCCACCAAATTCCTGTACCTCTCCGTGCCAAGGACGCGCTCCCAGCTGGCCAGCCTGGTGTTGCGTCTCCGACATAGAGAAAAATACATTCTTTCGATAAGGGCCAGCCTGAGCCCGTTCTCTCCCTGCCGAAAAACAGCTTAAAGCTAAACAATACCTTGCACCCCTGAAATGGACCTGTGCACAAATGTTACACACACACATGCCTAAGGGCATGTGTGTGCACAACATGTAACTTTGAAAAATGCACAAAAGTGCATTTTTCAAAGTTTTAGCAAATTACCACGAAGTTCAACTTCATGGTAATTTGCTCCCCCTATTAGCGAATTCGCTATTTTTTTGGGTTTCATGCATTGCATTTAAGGAATCTCATTTTGGGATTCCTTAAATGCAAGAGCAATTTAAGGAATCGGTATTTAGAGATTCCTTAATTTGCGATTTCTGCATTTGGGTTGATGCATCCCAAATGCAAAAATACCGGGAGCAAACGGCCAGATTCTGAGAATCTGGCCGTTTGCTCCCGGTATTTTCTTTGATGCATCTGCCTGTACGTCCTTCAAAGTCAGAACAGTCATGTCCGTGTTTAAGTAAAAGGTAATCTATAGCAGCTCTATTTTGTAGAATTGCTCTACGTTCACCTTGGGCATCTGAAAGCATGTCAGACAAAACTATAGACGTATTATTAATAGATTTAGCCATCCAGCAGGCCAATTTGCCAATAGATTTAGCATTGTATACAGCAAGGGCAGGAACACCTATAATGGAAATAGCCAAACTGAGATATTCAGATTTAGAAAACAAATGAAGGGAAGAATCACAGTCATTGTCCAATATGACAGCTTCACGGGTTATTCGGGAATGTGCATTAGGATGTGAAGAAAACATCAAGAGACTCAATCTGGTAATAGCACAGGGTCCTCCCGTAATGTTCGCAGGAATGTAAGGCCAAGAGGTGTTTCCGCAAGAGAAAAGCCAACCAGAGGGTAAGGACATAGCACGATAATGACTGGGGCTGACTATTAAACGTTTACAAGTCATGTTATTTTTAACTGAAGTACAAAATGTAGAAAGCCGTCGATGGCATAACATGTGTTCATGAGCAGTAATTGTAGAACCAGTTTTCATTTTTAAACGAATACATTCTGTAATAGCTCGTGGGTCACACGTCATGAAAAAGCACAGATCAGCTTCTGTAATATTAAACGTGATAATTTTGGAGTGAGCCGGGGGCATCGGATCAAGTATCTTGGTGCATAAGGGACAGTTCATGTTAGTAGCAAAGTCACCCAGAACAATATTGGGATGGGTCATGGATATATTGAAAATATATGAAATAGTCTCTATGGAAACTGGAACAGCAACCAAACATGTTGCCAGGACATCAGTCACTGAACGCATGGGGGCAAGACAGAAGTGTGAAGAATTGGTGACTTTTCGAGCAAGAGTCGTCCAGAAATTGGATGAAGAATCCCACGCAGCAAGGGAACGTTGTCTCCACATTGGAGAGTCATCCGGAATCCGTCGATCGTTTCCTCTTCCGGCGTAGCAGGCCAAAAGGAGTCCAGCGCCTGCACACGGCACAGCAACAATCCGGAAGATGATCTAGAAAAAATAGGAATCAATAAACAAGTATTATTCATTCTCGTAAGTAACATTTGTCAGCTGGGACAGCCTCCCAGCCATCTCTCCCTGGCTTCATTATTAGAACAGTATTGTCATGACCGGTTGCAATTATTTCAGCTTGTTCAGGGGGATTTTTAGGCGATTGTACCCATACTCTTGCACCTGGGTTATCGGTGGAACCAAACCCTTTTTGGCCTCTTATTGTTAACAGAGTCGGGGCAATGCCTTTCTTGATCTCACCACTGAAAACAGGCATAATTAGCAATTGAGCAACTCGGTCCGTTTTGTGTATTGATAGTTCATCATCACTGCTGTTAAGCAGTAGTACCTTAATCTCTCCCTGATAATCACTGTCAATCACTCCTCCAAGCACTTGGATGCCTTTCAGAGCCAGGCCCGATCTAGGGGCAATTAATCCAAAACTTCCTGGCGGTATTCCCACACCAATGCCAGTCTCAATGACAGTTCGGTCTTTTCCAGGTAAGATAACATCAGACATGGCATGCAGGTCCAAGCCTGCGGAGCCGGGAGTGGCTCCACAAGGAGCTAAAGCTCCAGGTGTTATTTCCCAATAAGATACAGTATTGTGAATTGTATTTGGTTTAGCGTCAACATTTGGAGGAAAAAGTCTCATTAAAGGAGAAACAGCATTCAGATAAGGGCGATTATTCAGAATCAATAAAGCATCGTACAAATGATCACGCCAGTTCTTATATGAATCATCAGATAGTTTTCTCAGTTGATCTTTCAATAAACCATTCATTCTCTCAATCAGGCCTGATGCCTGTGGGTAGTATGGAATATGAAATATCCAGTCAATATAGTTATTAGCACAGAATTCTTGCACCAGCCTCCCTTTAAAATGTGAAGCATTATCGGATTGAATTTGAGAAGGGGTACCATAATACAATATAATCAATTCCAACGTTTTGATGGTATTCACCTGTGTGGCACTCTTACAAGGGAAGGCTACCAAAAGACCGCTATAAGTGTCTACAGCAGTGCATATGTACTGACAGTTCTTACTTATGGGAAGAGGGCCTACGAAGTCCATTTGCCACACCTGGGCCGGCAACGAACCTCGATGTAACTGACCTCTAACAATTTGTGGCACTTTTCTTTGTCTAGAATGTTGACATATAGGACAATGCACAGCGTACAGTTCAGCAAACTGACTACTCTGTCCCTCACCAGATGTACTCAGCAATTTTTGTGTGACAGGATTGTAAGATACAGATTTCCAAAGCCTTTTTTCACCAACGTACCTCGCTGAACCATCCGTAAACCACACATGGTTTCTGTCCTCCACAGACAGATCATCAAATGGTTTACCCCACTTAACAGGGGATTCCTGCACTATAGGTAAGGAATAATCACTTTCAGCGTCAACCAACGGCGCCTGCGCCACTTGCTCATGTAACATTGCAACACCTTTTGAGCCAAGACGTGCTCTATCGTGTATGTACCACTTCCACTTTATCACACTTGCTTCTTGAGCATGTCCAATTCGATGAGTTTTAGGCAAACTCATAACCAACTTCATTATAGGAATTTCAGGTCTCAAAATGATATCATGTCCCAGAGTCAGTTGTTCGGTATCTACCAAAGCCCAATAACATGCTAGTAATTGCTTTTCAAAGGGTATATAACGCTCACCAGCATCAGGTAATTTTTTGGTTCAAAACCATAAGGGTACTTTATTTTTGCCTTGTTTTTGCCATAAGCTCCAATTTGCATAGGAACCATGCACGGACACATTCAAATCCACATCACCATCACGTACAGGCCACAAATCCAAAGCATGCTGTATGGCTTCTTTAGCCAAATCAAATGCATCCTGCTGCAATGCACCCCATTCAAACGCATTTTTCTTACGGGTGACTCTGTATAAAGGTGCTAATATTTGACCTAAATGTGGGATATGTTGGCGCCAAAAACCAAACAAACCAATGAACCTCTGAGCTTCTTTCCTGTTTCGGGGAACCGCAAATTCAATAATTTTCTGTTTCACTTGTGGAATAACTTCTCTGTTACCCTCATGCCAATTAATACCTAAAAATTTTACATTTTGTGCAGGGCCTTGCAATTTGTCAGGGTTAATTTTCCATCCTTTCTCTTGTAGAACACTAATGACTAGATCTAACCGTGTCTGTACTTCATCTTTCGTTTCACCTTGAATTAAAACGTCATCAATATAATGACACATATGTATCTGTGGATCATTAGGTATTTCAGCCAAATGTTCCGCCACCAGCCGGTGACAGATCGTGGGGCTATGTAAATAGCCCTGGGGAAGACATCTAAACGTCATTTGGCGCCCATCCCATGTAAAACTGAATTGTTCCTGGCACTCAGGGGCAATTGGAATGAAAAATAATGCATTCGCAATGTCAATGGAAGCATACCACGTTCCTGGGTGTTTCTGAATTCTTTCGATTAAAGTAACAATGTCAGGGACTGCGACAGTTAAAGGGGGTGTGCATCTATTCAATTCACGATAATCAACAGTCATGCGCCAAGAATTGTCACTGTTGCGCACCGGCCAAACGGGATCATTCCACGCAGAAGTAACAGGAATTATAACTCCTGCATCCATTAAGTCCTGAATGGTAGAACTAATTTCCTCATGGCCACCTGGAATACGGTATTGTTTTTGAGAAATCACTTTCGTAGCTTGTGGAATTATTATAGGAGGTATTTTTAAACGACCAACTCGTACAGGTTTTGTAGATATATATCTCTGAATTCCAAATTGATAGCAGCCATCATCTAAATGTAATACCATCCCCTTCAGGATATCAATGCCAATTATATATTCCAAAAGGGGTACAATCAAAACAGAATATTCTTTTCGGGGAATTCTACCAATTTTCATTGCAATAGTTGCCTGAATTGCAGGGGTCTCTTTTCCGCCTAAACCAGTAATAGTGAAGAATTGGCCTTTAAATTTCTTTGGATTTCCATGAATCAATGTGGCCTCCGCTCCTGTATCTACTAACGCTCGGGCCCTCTGTATGTTACGATGTCTCCCAAAAATTTCAATATCTACATAGGGTCTACGATCTTTATGAGCCCAATTACGTACCGGAGCTTGTCCTATTTCCTATTCCGTTTTGCTACGTTCGGACAACCAAGACAAATCAGGGTAAATGCTGTCAAATCTTTTAGGTAAGGTAACCTCTCGTTCATATCTTCTCCCGTCACAAAACGGGTTTGTGTCGTCTACATTGTGTTGTGAATTTCGTTCAGATAGTCTATGTCGTTCCTCTCTTCTTCTAATCTCATGGGACTGACTCCTCTCATCTCTACGATTGTTGTAATTCCGTTCATTTCTATGATAGTCATCAGCACTCTCATCTCTCCCCCTCTCTCTTTCTCCCCATCTCCCCCTCTCATTCTCTCGACGAGGGGAGACATCATTCACATGCCGTCGCCAATCAGAGGCAACACGACGGCCATCATCATCACTGTCGCCAGAAAGCTCACGATCACAGTCTTGCTTACGAACACGCCTCGCACCCTCCTTCCGGTCCAAGCCACGTGTACGAAACAAATGCCACAAATGAGCAGTGGATTCACCATCAATCGTCTCTCTCTTCACACCATTGTCAATAAAGGCAAGAAACATATCACGGCGTGAAAATCTATAATTACCACCAGTACGAGTCTCAGGTCTAGATTGTCTATCAGGTTTAAGCCATTCACCCAACTCGCCAAGCTGACGCACAGCCTCGAGCACCAAGGATAAAGGACTGCCAGTCTGGTTAATCAGTAAAGTCATCATAACTTGCTTATATGCAACAGGAGAAAAGCGAATGATACGGTTGCGTACCGAAGACGTCAACAAACCGTCCAACAATCTGTCAGATGTACCCAGAAAAATCGCAGTTTTCATCACTTCCTCCTTCAAACGTTGCGCCACATCACGTAATGTGTACCAAGGCTTGTCATTAGCAGGCCAATCAGATTCAGTAGGGTATTTATGATTGCAACCTTCGGTCGCCAACTGAAGCATACTAATCTGACCTGGAGTATTGTAATTGCGAAAATGGTCCTGAACCGTAGAGTCAGTACTTAAAGAACAAAACTTCAAACTGTCACCATTATCCAACATGATACCCGCAGCGCCCAACTCATATAGACGCACCATCCACGTAAGTAAAGATTCACCCGGTCGTTGTCGAAACCGTTCAAGAATGTCACTAATCTCTTGTTGTGTAAAGTCTTCCAAGCTATCCAAAGGGATACCGTTAGGGTTACCAGGAGCTTGTTGCAATTTCCGTCGAAAGACGGGATGCGCAGAAATCTCAGTACGCGAACTCGAAGGAACGCGATCAGTAGAAGGAATAGGGCAATCAGGTCGACATGAAGTCTCACATGCGACAGAACAATCATGTGTAGAGTCACGACCAATGCGAGAACACCCGCGTTTGTCAGAGTCCTCAGCGGAGGAACCAGAATCATTCGAGTCCCAGATATTACCATCCCACTCATCGGGATTCCAGTCCAGTCCGGCTTTCGCCACAACCAGACGAACCTTCCGTTTGCTCACGCGACCACGACGATTTTTGTATTTATATTTTGCAATACGGACAGCCGCCCGCTCAGCAATTGTCTGATAAGTCTCGAGTTTGTCGGCAAGCAATTTGTTCTGACAGCTCAATGGCGTATGAGCATTTTGCACTTCAACAAACTTAGTCTCAAGATCACGAGCACGTAGTTGCAACTATGTGAACTGTTCATGTATCAGTCGGTAGGCATGCAATAAGATCCAACCTCTGCGACCTAAGATAGGAAGCTCCTCACCCTTCACAATCGGCGCTTTATGCAAACAAGCAATAACATGCGCCGGATCCACTCCATCCAAGCAAGAACCCCAATTCTCACTCAGACCAGCGCAATCAGCCCACTCATGAGCTAAAGCCCCGTAAGGCGTCGATTCCCAGCCGGGAATTTCGACAAGTGGTTTAAAAACAGGTTTAGATTTTTTCGAAAACATTTTCAGAAAAACCAAAAACAAACAAACAAAAAACTATATACAATCATATACACACAATACAAAAAGAAACACCGCACGTACCGAGCGCAAAAAAACAAGATAAAATCACACCAGCGCACACAGGTTTACGTAAGCGGTTCGTGATGCCAAATGTAACGACTGGATTTTCGGACTAGATGGAATCAGCTCACTAGAATATCACACACCCAGCCGAAACGTAACTACCTCCCTCCTCAGGATCTATCCGTCCAGGCACCTAGGCACCTACCCGAGGATGGGGAACACACAATATACAAGCTTATATACACATATTTACAATATCTCTACACCTATGGGGATCGCTAATACCAATACTTACCAGATTACTAGTCTAAACTACACTCATTCATACTCGGTAGCCTCGCGGTAAGTCATACCCAGGCTATACTACCAACCTATGCTCATGAAGGGGCAGCTCCTATGAGATTACCGTTACACACCAACCCTGGTTGGTGCTCACACTATTTTTAGTCGCCAGACTCCCTGTTTATAGTCGTCAGACTCCCTGTTTATAGTCGCCAGACTCCCTGTTTATAGTCGCCAGACTCCCTGTTTATAGTCGTCAGACTCCCTGTTTATAGTCGCCAGACTCCCTGTTTATAGTCGTCAGACTTTCTATTTATAGTCGCCAGACTGTACTTCCTATGTAGACCTCATCATCTAAACGGGACACATCACTATCTATCTGCTATATGGTACGTAATATATATATAGGCTTGGAATTCTGTATGCAGTGGAATGGTGACCCAATCCTCTCACAAAAAGATGGCCAGAATCATAATAGGTAGAAGCCGTTAGACAACCCAAACTCTCCCTCCTTCCTACTTGTCTGTACACCACTTACCCGGACGGGAAAAGCCTCCGTCCACAAAGCAGCATCCAGCTAGAAGAAAAGGTTAGTTCCGGCACATACAACAACTCCGACACACTGGTTCATTATAAACCTGGGGTCTCTTTTATTACACAATATCAACAATGACACTAATAAACATATAACCTAGAAAGCAAGAAAGAATTAGAATAGGTATGTGCACACTATTGAGAAAAGACAGATGTCACCTTATTAGTGCGGAGTCTGGACTCAGTCGTCGTCTCAGGTCCCTGTTCGTCTGTGCCCTGAACCATCTCTGGGGTCATCTCCTGCAGTCACGGATACACGTTTGCACCGCTATGCTCTATCTTCTCCCCGTTCTCCTCCAGGACACCGCAACCTCTCTTTCCTGTTATTCGCACAGTCTGGTTCACCCTCGGCTATTGATACTCCTCTCTCTCTCTCTCTCTATCATCAATCGATTTGAGGGATCATCCGCCTTCAATATCTCCAGACTTTGAGAATGGTGATCGTCTGCTTCAGATCATGAAAATGCTTGCGACTAGCTGACAGGGCGATAGAAAAAGTTCTCTCTCCTCTCTGTACCTTCGCTAATATAGAACCCTCTCTCTGCATGGAAATTTCCAGCCAGTAACCTGCCGCCCACCAAATTCCTGTACCTCTCCGTGCCAAGGACGCGCTCCCAGCTGGCCAGCCTGGTGTTGCGTCTCCGACATAGAGAAAAATACATTCTTTCGATAAGGGCCAGCCTGAGCCGGTTCTCTCCCTGCCGAAAAACAGCTTAAAGCTAAACAATACCTCTCACCTACAAGCACCTCGGAGCCGAGGCAGAAAAGAAAGATGGAGTCTCTCCTGTTCCGGGCCTACAAGGCCCGAACTAAGCAGAAAAGGGGAATAACTCCATAATAACTATCTAAGGGGATAGCATAATACCTGTATCGACGGGACTACCCCCTACCCTAGGCTTATGGGTCCTAAGAATAAGGAAATGACAGAGTTTGCCTTATGAATAGGCCTATTCTTCAGCCCTAACCACTATACTAAGATAATAGTAGGCTAAAGTCACCATCACTCACAAAGTGAGACAGGAAACCCGGTCAATACAGGGGTGGTCCCTACAGTGACCTCCTTTGCCTTCTTGCCAGTTGTTCCCCCTACAGTACCCTCCTTTGACTTCTTTCCAGGGGTGGTCCCTACAGTGACCTCCTTTGCCTTCTTGCCAAGTGTTCCCCCTACAGTGCCCTCCTTTGACTTCTTGCCAGGGGTGGTCTCTGCAGTGCCCTCCTCCACCTGCTTCAATGGACTCAGAATTCAGGTGGATGTGGTGGGTGGATGTGTCCCTGTGCTCTTCTTAGGTGTACCCCTGATATGCAACACCTCCTCAGTGGACACAGACACAGGAGAGTCTTTTGCTGGTGAAGCCTCTGCGGCATGTGAGCCTGATGTCTGCCTCATTGATCGCCTGGCCTTGATCTTCCCTGACTGGCTCTTGTCTGTGCATTGTGTGGTGGCCCTGCTCTTCAGTGGGGATGGTGTCTGTGGACGGGAGTGCCTGGGTTGTGTCTGTTGTGTGCTCCTTGTGCTGTATCTTTTTGGTGACGCAGGCGACTGTGGTCACTGTCACCTGATGTGGCCGCTGACTGGGGGTGGACAAAGGCACCTGAGCTGCAATGGGAGCATGTGCCTGTTGAAGGGCTGACGTCACTGTGGATGACAACGCCTGGACTGTACGGTGTAGCCCACCCACGTCAGAGTGTATGCCCTCCATGTATGCAACCACCTGGCCTAATTTATTGTCATGGTCACTGAAGGCATTGAGCAGGGCGGTCTGGCCCACACACAGCTGGCGCAGGAGCTCTACATACTCTGCACTGAGGGCAGCAGGGGGGACAGGTGCAGGGGCAGCGGTGCCAGGTGTGAATGTGACTCGTCCCCTCTTAGTGACACGGATACGGGCAGCACCAGAGGAAGTGGATGGGAGGCTGGGCACTGGCCGCTGGGTGGTAGATGATGATGCAGACTCCCCATCCCCTGTGCCTGCCAACATGGATGCATCCCCGCTGGCATCAGATAATGTGGTACTCTGTGTCTCTGCCACAGATTCCTCCTGCATACTTCTGTCCCCCTCAGATGCGCTGGTGGGCTCTCTGTCACTGGCCTCCACTGTAGCTATAGTGCTACTCTCGCCACCATTGGGTTCGGGCTCATGTTCCTCCGTGGTCTCTTGCAAATCTACATGAGAGAGAGATACAGGTTTGTGTAAGTGTCATTATCTGGTCACACAAATTCAAGACAATGCACTACAGGAGATGCACAAATCTACATGGTAACCACCACACCCTGCAATCACTGTGCAGCTACACACAACATAGACCACAACAGTGTCTGTAACACTGAATATCTGCCATGAGTGAGCCATGTTGATGCCACACAGCACTACACCCTGCCTGTAGATGAAATGTACCACACACACAACTTGGCCTGCCCACACCTTGGGACATGATGAGGGTACAACACTTGTTACCACTAACAGCCCTTCAGGGAACAGGAGGGGACAACACACACACCTATTAGGACATCACAGTCCCCAATGCCACATAGGCCATAGCAAGTACCATGTGCTGCTGTTCACCCCATAAAAGATTACCCACACCATCCCAACACCTAATGACCATGTGGAGCCCAACACATCTGACAATGGGAAAGTACAGCAGGGAGTATCTGCTCAGTAAGGCCAGGGTGGCACAATACCTTATACAAGCACACATCACAGCAGCCACTCACATGACACAGCACAGCACAGCAACACACGCACATTATATGGCTCACCGCTGCAACAGGCCTTGTACACATGCATCCACTCCAAGCAAAAGCCACGCTCCCCAGATACTCACCAGCCCTGCCTTGCTTGCCATGCTCCTTTAGACGTGCATCCAGGTCTGGATGAGTCACTGCCAAGATGCGACCCATCACTGGAGTCATGCTGCGCCGTGCCAAACGCCCTGTGCGTGGTAGCATCCCCAATGTCATATCAGCCATGGTTTTTGCAAGCCGACTGATGTCGTCCCACCTCTTGTGGCAGTGTGTGCGTCGGCGGTTTGATACCCCCAGGGCTCCCACCACTGCCGCAATGGCCCTGCACACGGTCTTACGCTGGTTAACCTTGAGCTGCAGGTATGAGCGAAAAGAAGGGTGAATGTACAGTTACACAATGACAGATAACAACATCTATCAGAACAGTAGCAAGACACAGACTCATGACTAATTGTAACCTCTCTCCCTCCAAAACTGGGAGACCCCTCACAAGGGCACTTTGCATGGCCCACACAAATGTGATTGCATGCACACATTGGGGCATAGAGGGTCCAGGATAATCTCACAAATGCAGGATGCATGAACATAATATGCATCGACAGAAGTGTGTAAGTCTGCAATTACACAGGGCACAGATGGGGCATATCTACTATGCAGTAGGAAGGAACTGGTGCAAGGACCATGTACGACTGGTGGTGTTTTTCTTTTGGGTGGGCAGCCCCTGGTCTGACTCTCTGGGTCATACTGAGTCAGACATCAGGGGCACACAGAAATATTCACACAAGCAATTACTGTCCTGGCACCTACATGGCAAACATTCGGTGGCTCTGTAAGGCTGACAATGTACCACTTCCCACTCACACATACAGGTGCAGGCATGGAAAAGAGTGACATTGTGATACACGCACTCCCTCACCCTGGAGACAGCTTGTCTGTCAGTGTTTGACACAACCCCACACCCTCAGGCATCTATTGCAGCAGCACAACTACACGTCTGACACCCCCCTGCCCGACAGCTACCTTCATGGTGACTTACCACAACAGTGGGACCACCAAGCAGCCTTGGATACTGTGCCAGCACCTCGTCCACAAGAACCTCTAGCTCCTCGCTGGTGAATGGACTGGCACGGATCTTCTCTATTCTTGCCATCCCTGTGGACATGGAACACCTGTGGCGGAAGTGAGTGGTGAGGGGTCCCAGGCAGCAGGCTCAGGAGGCAGCAGCAGGAGAGGGTCCCAGGCAGCAGGCTCAGGAGGCAGCAGCAGGAGAGGGTCACAGGCAGCAGGCTCAGGAGGCAGCAGCAGGAGAGGGTCCCAGGCAGCAGGCTCTGTGAGCATTGGAAATGTGAGTCTCACTCCCACAAACTTATAGCCCCCTGGGGTTGTCTGTAAGCTGCATAGCAGCACCAATTGGTTGTCCA
Organism: Lissotriton helveticus; assembly: GCF_964261635.1. NCBI lineage: Eukaryota > Metazoa > Chordata > Amphibia > Caudata > Salamandridae > Lissotriton > Lissotriton helveticus. The sequence goes on from NC_136069.1 coordinate 1,618,948,736, forward strand.
GGTCTGCCTCTTTCAAAATCATCCAATGACCGCCTCTGCGGTGGCGGAGCACACCTTTGGCATTTTTCCAAAACTGCATCATGCCACCGTGATCATCGCTCCCATTGGCTGTAGGCACTGGTCCATGGCGGTGATGCACCGCCGGTGCCTGGGGTGCGCTACCACGATGGTGCATCATTCAAATGCATCCATGTACACATGTCCATATGCCAATGGCTACCGCACTTGTGAAAGGGGGGTGCTGGTGTCACACCGCCGGGGACAGGCGGTAGGTACCCTGATGCATGCGGCGGAGCATGCCCACCACCATGTACACATGCCCGTATGCCAATGGCTACCGCACTTGTGAAGGGGGTGGTGCTGGTGTCACACCGCCGGGGACAGGTGGTAGGTACCGCGATGCATGCGGCGGAGCATGCCCACCGCCATGTACACATGCCCATATGCCAATGACACCGCACTTGTGAAGGGGGTGGTGCTGGTGTCACACCGCTGGGGCCAGGCAGTAGGTACCACTATTTTCGTAACCATTAATGGCGATGTCAATCAAGAACACTGTATCAGTAACCAGCAGCAACATGGTGAAGGGCACATCATTGTACACACAATGCCATACTTCCATGTCATCCACAGGTGTACGCACATTCAGTGTGACACACTTTGGTCTGTGGTCCCTGCCATGTTAGTTATGCATATGATGGCTGATGATGCTTGACACTCTTGAGCTGGTGTTAATGAAGTAGTACAAATCAATTTGTTGTGGGTCAGTGCTGACCTTGACAAGGCTTGTGTCACTGCATTGTATCGTACCACACTGGTGCTTTCACAACAGCTCATGCACACAACTGAACGTTTTCCTGCTGCTGTGATCATTGTGTAGATGGATGTGTGCAGAGTTTACATGATGCATTGAGGTGTGACAGGTACAACAGATGGGTATGATACAGACATGGTCATTTACAAAACATTGGCAGATGTTGCAGCACCTTGCCTGCTCATGTGAATTGTGCTCTCCAGTATGTGCGCATTCACATTCCCCAATGTGTTTGTGGCACTTGTATATTGTCAATGGAGAGGTATGCCCTCTGTGTGTATCAAAAGGCCACCCATGTAACCTTGGGCCCGATGTAGGTAGCCCTTTACCGATCGGAATCGGCCGAAAATACCGATTTTCGGCCGTTTCCGATCGGTAAAGGGCTATGGAGATGTAGGGGCACATTTTCGGTAATTTTACCGATTCGTTATCATTACCGAATCGGTAAATTTACCGAGTCGGTAATATTTACCGATTCGGTAATAGTAACGATTCGGTAAAATTACCGAAAATGCAATGTAGGTAGCCTATGTTCCGGCAGCACATGGCTTACAGAATCGGTATTTTACCATGGAATACAAATCCATGGTAAAAAACCGATTCCTGTGTACATGCACATCTGTGCATGTACACATGTGCCATGTGACAGACAGACGTGCCCTTAGGGCATGTCTGTGTGCCACATTGCACACATGGCCGTTTTGGGGGTGCTAGAGGGTGTCAAAGTGACACCCCCTGCACCCTTGTGAATTCTTAAATTACCGATTCGGTAAATACCGAATCGGTAATGCCTAATCATTCCTATGGGCTTCAAAGCCCATAGGAATGAATGGGCATTACCGATTCGGTATTTACCAAATCGGTAATTTAAGAATTGTTAAGGATTCGGTAACGAATCCAGATGTTGGGACCTACATCCCATTTACCGATTTTTGAATACCGAATCGGTAGGATTCGGTATTTCAAAATCGGTAAATGGGATTTACCTACATCGGGCCCCTTGTGTGCCATGCGTCTCTCAGGCAGTCTTTGTTTTTCCATGACATCATTGATGGTATGTGCTGTGGCCATCTCATGATGGTTGTCACTGACATTTTCTATTTTACATCTCAACTAGGAGGAGACCGAATCTCCTACGTCACCTGACAGTGCTTGAGGACATGGAGAATGAGGCAATAATCCGGAAATTCGGCCTGGATAGACAAACACTGAAGATCCTGTGTGATCTATAAGCATGGGCGTAAAATCCGCTCCGATCGCGGATTTTTTGGATTTTCGGCAAATTCGCAATCCGCGAACTCTCGCGAATTTGTCGAAAATCCGTGAATCCGCTTGCGGCGGATTTTTTGCTTGGTTGCGGTGCGCGGCGTGGTGCACGGCGTTCACTTTCCGTCATTTAGCGTTTGCCGAGTTGTTTTTCTTTGCGAGTGCCGCGCCATTTTAGATCTTGCTGCGTGATCCCGCGGGAGTTTGGCGCCCGCGAATACGCGAATATGCCACCTTGCACAGCACACCTCGCGAGAGTTCGCAATTGCGAACACGTAGTTGCGGCGGAAAGGAACAATCTCGCACTCGCGAAATAGAGATTTTGCAATTCTGCACAAGAAAATCACCAGCAAACAGGATAAACCTTCAGAAAATTATGATTTTTATCAGAATCACTCCTCAGGTTGACATTTGCATGGCCTTTTTTTTTGCAAGGAGTCCATTTTTTGGGGGGGGGGAGGAAGGAAGTGCCCCACAGTCTCCAACTTCCTGTTCCTGTCCAGCAGGCTCCTCCCAGTGCTTTGTCCATCTCCTGGTCACTTTTATTTGGATCTGGAGCTGGAAGGATTACTTTTTGTGGGTGCTGCTGGATATTTGGATTTGAGGCCTTTTTGACTGTCTTTGGATCACTTTTGAATTAGAAATCAACTTTCACAAGTAAGTTTGTTTGGGGCATTACAGTTGCTGCAAGTACAATTTTGGAACTTTTTCAGAACATTAAATAAATTATATTGTGGGTAGCCACAGTATCCAGTAGGATCAGGGTTGGTTAGGGGTGCATGATACAACTGTTTTGTTGAATTTAAACACCATTGAGGCCATGGAGGGGCTGGGATTGTGCTGATTTTTGTCGTTTCTTTGGGCCTGCTGGTGTGGCCCTTTGCCCAGGGGTGGTGAGTGTTGCATGGGCCTAGTCTTTCTGTGGGGTGTCTTCTTGAATTTAAACATCATTGAGGCCATGGATGGGCTGGGATTGTGCTTATTTTATTGTTTTTTGTCGTTTTTTGGGGGCTGCTGGTGTGGCCTTTTGCCCATGGGTGGTGGTGCATGGACTGAGTGTGCCTGTGGTGTGGTCTCACTCTCTTTAATGTAAACATCATGGATGGCATTGGATTGTGGTGATTTCTGGCTGTTTTTCTGTTTTTGGGGATGTACTGTTGATGTGGACTGGCCATGTGGCTGGTGGTGGTGGCCATCTTGAGTGCTGGCTGGTACAGGCAACATGTGCTTGGGGTGTAAGGGGCCATTTTGAGGAGAGGCAGTGTCTGAGGCCTGCACTTATTTTGCCTACTTTTCATCCATTATGCCCAGGGATAGTGAGTGTTGCATGGGCCTAGTGTTTCTGAGGGGTGTCTTCTTGAATTTAAAAACCATTGAGGCCATGGATGGGCTGGGGTTGTGCTGATTTTATTGTTTTTTGTCTTTTTTTGGGGCTGCTGGTGGGGCCTTTTGCCAAGGGGTAGTAGTGGTGCATGGACTGAGTGTGCCTGTAGTGTGGTCTCACTCTCTTTAATGTAAACATCCTGGATGGCATTGGTTTGTGGTGATTTTTGGCAGTTTTTCTGTGTTTTTTGGGGTGTACTGTTGATGTGGACTGGCCATGTGGGTGGTGGTGGTGGCCATCTTGAGTGCTGCTGGCTGGTACAGGCAACATGTGCTTGGGGTGTAAGGGGCCATTTTGAAGAGAGGCAGTGTCTGAGGCCTGCACTTATTTTGCCTACTTTTCATCCATTATGCCCAGGGGTAGTGAGTGTTGCATACTTGCATGTCCCTAGTCTTTCTGTGGGGTGTCTTCAATGTAAACATCATGGATGGCATGGGATTGTGCTCATTTTTCTGTGTTTTGTCGATTTTTTGGGGTGTATAACTGAACTGATGTTCCTCTGTCTTCCATTGCTTTTAGGTGCACAAGACTCAAGAGAACCACCAGTGCCAGGAAGAAGTCCTGCAGCGGTGTGTGTGTGCAGCATAACGTCACGCGACGTCACGTCTGGACACAGACAACTCTGCAACTCGTGCAACTGCTGCCTGCTGTTCTGACCTGCTCTGAAGAAGATGGCCCCAAAAAAAGTAACCCGTAGCTCCTCTAGCAAGAAAGGTGCCAGTAAGGAGCAGAAGAAGCAAGTTACCAAGGAGACTGGTGTGCCGCCCGCCCCTTTTTTTGGGAGTAAAAAAAAAAGTATGCCTGCAGCAGCAGCGGGATCTGCTGGGGACCAAGCTGGCAGCAGCACCCCCGCTCCATTGGGCTCAGTGCCACCACCACCACCACGCCAACTTATGTCCAAGCCCTTGAGTGCTGCAGAGGCAGCCAGTATAGTTCTTGAATCACCATCGACCAGTGATGTTGGCTCATCGCAAGAAAGCAGCAGCATTGTCCCTCAATCAACACAGGTTGTTGTAGCTCATCTGACGAGTGTTGAACAACCACAGCCGCAACAACAATCACATGTGCAAGTACAAGCCCAAGTACATGTGGAAGGAGAGGCAGCGCAAGGAGATGCGCAAGCAGAGGTGCATGGAGGGTCACAACAAGTGCCCACAATAGTTGTTCCTCCCGAAGTAGGGGCACATCAGGAAATCGACAATCAAGGCGAGGTATCATTTGAGGAAGCCACTCCTCCTGATGATCCTTCATTGTCTTCCACACCCCTAGCAAGGAAGAGATCAAGGGTGGTGTCTACATCTTCTTCAAGCACACCTCCTTCTGATGATACGGATCAAACTTGGGAACCAGCACCACTGCCGTCTGACAGTGAGGCACACCATGATCCGACAAAGGTAGTTAAGCGTAAAAGGAAGCTCGTCCAAAGTCTCAGAGTTATGGAGTGTGATGAGGCTCAACAAGAAGTGGCGGATACTGCTGCTGATGAAGACTCTGCCAACGACGACCCAGTCATCATAAAGGTCACTGTAGCCCCAGCGGGCATGCAGCAAACAGACATTTTGACCCTAGCCCGAAGAGCTGCTGAGCGTGATGATGATGATGTTGTCGATGAGGAGGCAGTGGAAACACCACAATCATTGGAGTTAAGTAGTACACCAACTCGTCCCGCTTCCATATTTCTTTCTGGCAAGAAGAGACCTCCATCCACCTCGACCTTAATTAGTGGCGGTGAAAGTGCACAACGTACAAAAGTTGGGCAATCCAGATCCTCCACTTCATCTGGCATTAGCTTCATGACCACCACCACCAGTATCGCCGCCTCCTCCAGGTCCCACAGACACTTCAAGTCCCCAGTTTGGGACTTCTTTACTGTTTGTCAAAAAAATCCAAAGTTTGCCATTTGTACCCTTTGTAAGCTTGCAGTTAGTCGTGGTAAGCCAGGTACCAACTATGGTACCGGAGGCCAGAGAGGTCATCTTAGGAGACAGCACACTGTCCAATGGTTTGCGCACCTAGATGCGATCAAGAAAGGCCGAATTCAAGGAAACGTTGATGTTGCATCTGATGATGACGAGGAGGAAGAAGACGTGTCAAACACTTCCCTTACACCCAGTACCCCTGTCAGCAGCACACCCAATGTGAGGCACACTAAGAGTGTTGGAGCGAGTGAGACACCAACGCACAAAAGTTCACCAGCGAGCAAAATTGGGTCAACGAAGTCATTATCAGCCCGTAAATGCTTGGTCCAGGGCAACATTAGAACAATGCTTACTTCAGACGTGCCATATGAACGCAACCACCCACTGACGCGTCTGTATAACACTAAGCTGGCTAAAATGCTAGCTGTGGACCTTCTCCCTTTTTCTTTTGTAGAAGCGGTAGGTTTTCTAGAATTAGTGGCAACGCTCTGCCCTAAATGGAAGGTTCCTAGCCGGTTCTATTTTGCCAGAGTTGCGGTTCCAGCACTACATGAAGATGTGCTGGAGGCAATTGGGGCAGCTTTGCAGAAGAGTGCTGTTCACACAATACATCTGACAACAGACATGTGGACCAGTGGCGCAGGCGCTGATTACATGTGCATCACTGCACACTGGGTCTCTTTTTCAGGTGTTAAAGCAAAGCTAAACGCAGGTGTTGACCCGGACAAAGTTTTCAAAGCTGCTCGGAAACATGCAACACTAGCCATGTTTGGCTTGGAGAAAAGTCACACAGCAGAAAACATTTTGGAAGAGTTTGACAAAAAGGTCTTGAAAATGCTATCCCCAAAAAAACGCAAGATTGGTTATGTTTCCACGGATAATGGCGCCAATGTAGTTAAGGCCATGTCGCTGGGTGGCTATTTCAGAGTGCCATGTTTGGCGCACTGTATCAACCTGGTAGTTCAAAAATTCTTGAGTGATAGAGACAGTGCAGCGTTCGCGGTAATGGCCACCTGCCGCAAAATGTGCAACCATTTCAGCCATTCTTTTAAGGCCCGGAAGCATCTGAGGAGGCTGCTACTTCAAAGTCGAATACCAGTGAAAGCACTCATCCAGGAGGTGGCAACACGTTGGAACTCAACCTTCTACATGCTTGAGCGTCTGTATTAGCAGTATACGGTACTCGATCACTATTTCTTAACAGAGGGTACAACTCAGAAGGAGGACCTGCGGATGGGTGCGGCGCAATGGGACATAGTTAAAAGCCTGACAGACATGCTTCGTCCTTTTGAGTTCTTCACGCGTGCAGTCAGCCAGGAGGACTGTAATTTGGGAAAAGCTATCCCATTGTTGTGCATGCTGGAGCACCAACTGATGGCGGTGTCTTCTGAGTTTGAAAAAGATGTACACAAAAAAGACCATTTTATTTTGTCTGAGAAATTATTAGAGCGCCTACGTGGTGATGAACGTCTTCAAAAGATCAAGTCAGATCAGCATTACATTTGTGCTACTATTCTGGATCCACGCTACAAAAAGGCGCTGGCAGGCGAAGCATTCTTTCCTTTTGCTGATGCAGATGTTCAAAAGTACAAACATTGGTTAGCCTGGTCAGCCAAGAGGTTTGAAAAAGAACGGCAGGTTATTGAAGGAGAAGACAGTACATCAGCATCAGCATCAGCAGGCCATCCCCAGTCACAAGAATCCACTTCTGCACCTGTGGCTGGGGCACAAGTGACCTCTCAGCCGTTAAAGACACCGGCAACTGGATCATCTGCACCACACACAACACTAACAGTGGCTGCTGAGGAGGATTGGCTAAGTTTGCTTGGGTATGGTTCTCGAAAAAATGTCAAAGGCACAGCAAAAAGTAAGCAAAGTGGAGGAACCGTTGATGACCTTGAGTCGATGGTGCAGGACTATATGAATGACTCAACAGAGATCTTTCTTAATGATGAGCCATTGCAGTATTGGCATGGCAAAAAACAATTGTGGCCACAGCTCTACAACCTGGCTATAAACTTTTTGTCTTGCCCACTCGCAAGTGTGTCTTCTGAACGTGTTTTCAGTGCTGCTGGTGGCATTGTAACTCCCAAACGGAGCCGCCTCTCGCCCAAAAATGTGGAGCGGCTGACAATGATCAAGATGAATCAGCACCTCATACCACCAGATTACAAAGTACGAGAAAGCACGCCGCATGAAGACGAGGAGGACGGCAACGTAGATGAGGGGATTTGTTCTCTGTTCGGTGGCACTGACCTCATCCTGCCTGAATTCGCAGAGTATGATGACGAAATCTTCTTCTTATTCCCTGACACCGAGCCCTGAAAATGAGACAATGAATCAAGAACTTTCTTTTTCGTCCTTATTCACTTTTATTCCTGTGTGTCTCTCTTTCTTTGTTTTGCACAGTTAATTTAATTCAAACTTTAATCACCTAATCCCAAAAACAAGACCATCAGCAGAACTGTCTTCACTTGTTTGCTTATTGATTTGAAGGTGCCGCAGTCTACATTCCTCAGGTTCACAAGTTCTGAAGAACATGCTCCTCTATCCTCCCCCTCCAGACTGCGATTTCCCTCAAAGCAGAGTGCTGGATTACGCCCAATGAAGAAAGACTCAGCACTTGTGGGGGTGTTGTACTTCTTTGCGGGTGAGTTGACGGATTTGGGCCCATTGCTGTGAAGCTCTAATAATGGACAAAAGTGTTTTGGACCAAATATGAGGTGGAAATTTCTTGCCGTTTTTGCTGACTTGCTTGCCTTTCAGGTGCTCTTTGGCGGGGTTCCGGGTGTTTGTGGGTGATTTTTGGTGTCTGGGAGCACTGCTGCGACAGTCTAATCTTGATTGCATTTGCTTTTCAGGAAATCCGTGGTGGAAAACAGGAGTTATGATGATTGATGATGATGACCTAGCTGCACAGCGCCGCGTTTGGACCGAAGGCCGAGAGATATTGTAAGTATGAGATTTAGCTTTTTCGCTATTTGGGGGTGTTGTCGGGTGGTTTTTTGCGGGTGGGTTGGTGGGTCTTGCCTGGGGCATTCCTGGGAAGGTCTAATACCGGATAGAAGTGTTTTGGACAAAATCCTTAAGGAACAGCCTTTTTTTTGCTATTTCTTCTGACATCTTGCTCAATGTAGCGTTTTGGGGGGCTTCCTGCTGTTCGTGGGTGGGTTGCGGCCGGGGTCTCTGTCGAAGCACTGCTGCGACAGTCTAATCTTGATTGCATTTGCTTTTCAGGAAATCCGTGGTGGAAAACAGGAGTTATGATGATTGATGATGATGACCTAGCTGCACAGCGCCGCGTTTAGACCGAAGGCCGAGAGATATTGTAAGTATGAGATTTAGCTTTTTCGCTGTTTGGGGGTGTTGTCGGGTGGTTTTTTGCGGGTGGGTTGGCGGGTCTTGCCTGGGGCATTCCTGGGAAGGTCTAATACCGGATAGAAGTGTTTTGGACAAAATCCATAAGGAAACACCAGTTTTGGCACTTTTTGTAAGTTAGGGTTTGTTAGGGTTAGCCCTAGCAGCAGGATTGCATGTGTTTCGGGGGGTTCTATTGCAACGCAGTTCTGGGGTTTTAGAGCACTGTTGGAGCGATGCTGGCTATGGATACTTTTGCTTGCTTGCAAGTGGTTTGAATACAATCCACGGTCTGTATTTGGGCCTAATGTTACTTTCAAAGTACGTTTTGTCACCATTTTTCTGCTAGGCATCGTTTTTGGAGATCTGATTGGGGGTCTTCTACATTTTTGCGACTGGCTTTAGTAAGGGTCTTGGTGGGAGCATTGCTGGGAAGGTCAAATTTTGTTCTAAAACACAGTTTACAGTACACCTACCTTGAGGGGAAAGATCCGCTATAATATTTTGGCCATACTTATTTATCCTTAAAAAGGTGACTCAGACAGAGCACGCAATTTCAAAAATATTGTACTGTCTATTAGGGAAATCAAAGTGTCACTTTTTGCACCACACAGCGTACATACCTTTTATTTATTTATCAGTGGTATTGTAATAGCACTTCCTGTTTTCCGTTCAATAATTACAGGCCGGGTTTCAGTCAACATCCGCCAGGCAGGCAGTGGACAGGGTGTCTTCTGTCAGTGGTCACCAACATTGATGGACGAAGCGTCAGCTGGAATGGAGGAGTGCCGCCAATAAGAGGAATTGTTTGCTGCATGCAACTTACTTACCAAATTCAACAGGACAACTCCAACAACATACGCAATACAGATACAGTATCCATTGTTTTATTCTATGAGTGTGACTGCATGTGCTTAGCTTTAGTTTGTACCCAAAGATTCTCTTTATCTTCAATTATTGTTTGTCCATGCTGTGCTTTTTTTTTCTTCTCTCAACAAAACCTACCCAAAAAGAAACCCCCATTCCCATCCATTTTCCAAACCCTAACCCTCTTCCCCCGGGCTGTGTTGTTTTGCTTGATGTCTGACTAAAATGACATCAATAATTCCACACACTTGCTGGGGAGGATAAGGTCATAGCAACAGGCTGGTGAAGGAATACGAGGATATCTTCTAGACTTACTCAGCTTCAGTACTATATATCTTCTAGTAGTAGGAGCCAATGTCAAATAAATTCAACGCAAGTACTAGTTATACTTGCAAGCAAATACTTTACCATTTGTTAGGCTACATTATGGCACTGTTCTAGTGTACTGTCACCTGCTATATTCTCGATCGTACCGTAACCGTTGTAATGCTACAGTAAGGACAAACCAGGTTTCGTTTTCTTTTTTTCCATAGGCATGCAACTGCCACTGTGTCACACCACTAGTACCACCGCAATGAGGAAATTTCACCCGCCCAGGATTGCCAACGTTAATCCCCATTTCACGTGGAGCCAGCCCTGGGCCTAGCCCTAATTTCTAACACAAATTACAGGTAAGATAAGCGTTTGGTGGGAGGTAGTATAATGGAGTATTATTTAGGACTAGACGAGAGATTGACGGTAGTACTACTAAAGTCCTACGACTGTTCAGGAAAACAAACTTACTGTTACACCCCCGTCCCCCACCCACCAGACTGAAAAGCAGTAAAAAACAGGTATGGTCAGATAAAGTTTAAAAATGTATATTTATGTAGCCCTAACAAAATAATCTCCCTCAAGACCCACCCTAACCCCAACGATTGTCTTTGAAAAGTCCCAAAACGATCCCAACTCCCAAATCCCACCCCCAAAAGTCTATAAAAAAAGGGCAAGGGACACTCCACTACTGGAGGGTGCTGGTGCATTTTGCGGCATGGGCATCATACTCCTTGCGGAGGGTGGCAAGCTCGAAGCGGAGGCCCTCCACCAAGTTCTTATAGTTCTGGACCTCCTGCTCCAGGTAGGACATTCGGACTCCTAGGCGGCGTTGGCGTGCCTTGCAGCTCCTGTGGGGGGCAGCTGGTCTTTCTGTTGCTTGGCGGTGGCGGTTGGCTTTGTTAGCCCGGCTCGGTCCCGCTGGAGCACTGCGCATGCTGGCGTCCCGTGGGGTCACGGAGGAGGATGCAGCGGTCCCAGTCGAGGATGTTGTTGTTGCACCGGTCGACTGCGTGTCCTCCTCCTCCTCCAGGGCCACCAGCCGCCGATATTCGGCGACAGTGGCATCCAGCCTCCGTTGCCGGGCCATTCGAGCCTGCTCCCTCCGTGATGTTGATTTGGAAGGAGCAACTATATGAAGAAAGAAAGACATAGTCTGTAACCAATGCTCCTTAGCATTAATAACACAAAGTGATTGAGCCGAGAGTTGGGTCACAGTACAAGTAGCAAATTGAAAGCACAGTACATAACTATTGAGGACAGTATCTATGTAACCTCCCACTTCTGCATCCTTGCTCTAACATTAGTGGTAGTTTAATGAACAAATTCTACGACCACTATGGACTTCCATTACAGTCGACTATGACAGTACACCAGTCTTATTCTTCTTCTTCTCTCTTGTTTAGGAAAATTGGTGCGTTATCTTATGCAAGCCAGCAGAATGGCAGCACAGTGAACTTGCACCCGAGAAAAACAGTTGCACACCATGATGAGTGAGACAGACTTGCGTTACTGTACCGGTCCAGTACATGCAGGTGGTGAAGCTATTACTTTTCTATTACGGGTGGCACTGAGAATACTCTGTTACAAGGGCTACTGCTTAATTAATTTACCTTTCACCCTACAGTGCAAATGAGTACTAGAAAAGGAAAATGAAGAAGCTAACTAATTTGATTATCTATCACTTCACATGGGACGTATTTGATGACATATGGGATGACTTTAGGTGCTTTGCTTAATATTGAGTGAACAGTGATACACTCACACATGAATGACGTACTACAACTAAACTAAAGTTATTAAGAGAGGTACGGAGTGTCCACCGTAATAACCAGATATATGCTGTGCTTGCAGTTGCAATACAAAGTACTGCTACTATTCATGGTAGTATTGGACACATTTACAATTTCTTTTCCTTGCCTTCCCTGCACTGAACGGACGTGCGGGTGCGGTGGTACATGCTCTTCAAGGTAAGACTTAGTTCATCCAGCGACCATCTACTCTCTCTAGATACACATGTGCTATCTAAGAGTCAGAGAATACCATGCTCCAGGCATCCATTCATTCAAAGTATACGCACACATACAGTTTCTGTTTCACCCACCCAGGCTGCTGTCCTTCCACCCATCCTTGCTTCATCATTGACCCAGCCATGCACCATACCATATTCTTTCCTTCCCAGCCACCTCGGGGGCCAAGCAAACACATATCGTTCTTCTTTGCCAGCCATCATACAATTTCGCGTCCCACTTACTTACACCCTTCTTTCGCTTTTCGTTCATCCCATCCATCACGTTCATCTAAGAACTTATTGGGATTCTTCTCACCAAAAACTTCACAGCTAAGTCGAAGTACATTTCGAGGAGGCTACTACCTGGTTGATTTGTAATACACCCGTGCAGAAAGCACACTATGCAGTCTTCAATCTCAATAAGTAAGGAATATATAGCTTACCTGTTCCCGCCACCACCGTGCGAACCCCCACAGGACCGTCCGCCGGCTCTTGCACCGCCTCCTCCCCAGAGTCCTCCGAGTCCTCGCCCAACACCGCCACCTCCGCGCTGGCCCCGTCATCAGATGTTCCACCTACAAAGTACATTTAAGAATGTTATAATACACCACTCACTACTATATAATATTTGGTCTAGGAGTAATAAAGAAATGTTAAAAAAACAGACTACAATGTAATAATTTGTGACTGTCTACTCTAAAGTAAAAATGTCACTTTTTCAAGGGAAGGCTGTTGTCTTGCTGCACTTTTATGCACAACTGATGAATGCTTGCTTTTTATTTTTAACACGCACCACTTTTTCTCCTAACAGACAGAAGCTTGACTTCTAAGAACACGACCAGGATCAAGTTCAAACCAGGTGAGAGCTCGGCTCGACCACAAGAAATGTGTCCAATTAATCGTCAACACTAAGCACTTTTCCGTTTTCAGTTAAATAGTTTTATGACAAAGTAGATTTTAATAAATGTGTTTACTTTTAATAAAGCTTTTACACTTAAATAGACTCAGTGGTTTTTGGTCCTCAAGACTAGAGTGGATGAGGTAAAGGTTTTGGAATTTTTGCAAGCATGAGTGCCTCTGACACTTCTTGACTGTGACTCCGTACTCTTGTCCTGCGTACGATAATCTAGAGATCATTGGGGATCAATCATCGGTGACTTCGGGAGCTAAATGACTCTGCCACACTATCTAGTCAGTAAGGAGACAGTGCATAGAGCTATTGCTGAATAGAATGGGAGTCCAATGGAATTGCCAAATGTCCAATCTTAGTTAGGTACACAGACAGACTAATAAGAATAATCTAGTAATACCACAGGGAGTCATATTCGAGGCAGGATAAGAATTTATATCCAGTCTACAAGAAGATCAAAGACGATTTAGAAAAATCGAATGAGGAACGCTAGGAAAAAATAGGTACTCTTTATTAAAATTAAAACTTACTGGGGCCAGCAAAGGAGCCCCCGCCTGCCCGATCCTGGCCTGCATCCTCCTGAACAGCACCCTCCTCCTCCTGTGTCCTCTTGCCCTTGGGGGGAGCTGATGTACAACATGAAAGAAAGAAAGACCAGAAAACATGGATGAGATTTGTCAACCAAATCAACCATTTCAAAAGAACAATAACAAAATATTTCGGAGAAATAGCAAATAGATAGACAACTATTCCACGGGATCTATCTCATGTGGTATACTACGTTATTCGTATTGCCTGATTTGCGGACCGTTGACTTCCAAAGTTCCTATGTAACTTAATAAACAGACTACTAAAGAGGTTTGCCTAGGCCTGGCAGGCAGCAGTCCGCAGCACGCGAAGTGACAGACAAAGTCCATCCTGCTTGCAGATCAGTGAATACTCAAACTATCAATCCACCTACCACCACCACTATTTCTTCTTATAGCCATGTGTCTAAAGGAAGGACTGGACTTCAGTCTGTTGGCGCTGATTTAGAAGTCCCTTGCGGCTCATTTTCCTCCATTGTTGTGTGCCTTTTGTGACGCAGCGGCAGAACAAAAGACTCGCCATGGTGCTGGTGCGGCATATATATTAAAAAAAAAAACATATGGGCATATGGGCGATGCATCACGTTGTAAAGCCCTGCGCCATCAGGGGGCGTTCCGGCGCAAGGGAGGGCGTACCTGCGCAGGAACGAATCCTAAAAGTGGCTGAGGGAAATCTACAAGATGTCAATCAGTCACTTTTAGGACAATGATGCATGACTCAAACCCTGCGCGCTTGAAGCCGACGTACGGCTTGATGCAGCATTGGGGAGATAGGGTACCCCAGAGCATTGCTGGAGCTGCGCCATCGTTGGCACGCAACTCCAGCAATGCGCCGCCTTTACGGCACAGATGCGTAAGGCTTCTGTGACGTTTTGGGCCAATGGGTGGTGGTGGCATGGCACACAATTACTGCCGCATCCCTGCTACTTTGCAGGGATGCGCCGGTAATTGAAAATATGACCCTTAGTGTCTAGCATTACGCAGTTCTTATCTTTACACTACACTCATACATAATTTCTCAGGCCAATGAAATGAACACAAAATACAAAACAAATAAGCATAGTAGCAAGCAAGGCTACTGAGAAGGAGAGCAGTGCACCTGAAATGCATAGAAGATTTTGAAATATAATTTACCTCAATGTAATCGGCAGCATTATTGCTCTTGGTAAAGAACAAAGATTTGCAAATAACAGAGCCGGATGAAACAGAGTAGTAAATGAATAGCTACTACTACTCACCAAGCCCGGGGAACTCTACGCCGAGCGCG